>NC_049227.1:48188267-49448684 GCF_011100685.1 Canis lupus familiaris | reverse complement strand
GAAGACCTTACCTATCCAGAACGCAATTTGTCATCTTTTCCTGCACCCCGCTGGTTTTCTAATGTTTTCTCTTCCAGTTAATGTCATCTTCATCCATTCAGATATCCAAGTAAAATATCCAAGATATCCACTTAGATGTTCCTTTATACTACCATCCACATGTAGCATGTCACCCTCTCTTCTTGATACCATATTCTTAATGTTTTTTGAGTATAGTTGACGCATGATGTTACATTAGTTTCAGATGGACAACATAGTGATTCAACAACCCTATAAATTATGCTATGCTCACCACAAGTATAGCTACCATCTGTCATCACGCAATGCTATTGTAATACCTTGGACTACATTCCCTATGCTGCACCTTTAATTTCTTAATAATGCTCAAACCCATTAACTTCTGTTCATCCTCACTGCCTCTACTTCAGGAAGGCTACCCTCATTTCTGAATAATAATAGGTTCCTAGTTGGTTTCCCTTCCTGCAATCTTGCCTCACCCCCCTGCCCCGTTCATTCTCCATACTGCAGCCAGAGTGATATTTCCAAAGTTCAAATCTAATTATCTTGCATCTTCTATTCAAGACCTCATAGTGTTTCTCCATTGCTCTCAGGATAAAGCACTTAGTGAATATTTGTTGAATGAATTATCTTCTCAAATATTCAGAATAACATTAGGCTAGATGGTATTATGTCATTTCTCAAGTAAGGGCACTAAGGCTAAAGTGAAGAACTTAACCCAGAGTCAAATGGTCAGGTTTGTCTGACTTCTGGGGTTGTACTCTTTCTTTCTTTCTTTCTTTCTTTCTTTCTTTCTTTCTTTCTTTCTTTCTTTCTTTCTTTCTTTCTTTCTGGTTTTTTATTTTTTATTATTTTTATTTTTTTATTTTTTATTAATGAGAGATACAGAGAGAGAGAGAGAGACAGAGGGAGAGACAGGCTCCTCTAGGGAGCCTGATGTGGGACTCAATCCCAGGACCCCGGAATCACCTGAGTCAAAGGCAGACACTCAACTACTGAGCCACCCAGGCGCTTTGGCAGTACTGTTTCTACATCACACTGCCCATCCTTTGTGTCAAGAGAGGGCCTCTTCATGTGGACAGCAAGAAAAGACTACTGGTTACACGGTGCGTTTCTGCTGCCATACACAAGTAAACAATCTCTGGTTCCCATAACACTGTAGTAACTGCTTTATAGAATTATCTTGTACCACATTAAAAATGAGATTAACCAGAAACTTCAGTTAAGCACATTTTAAGAGCATACAGAGAAAAGACTTTGTGTTTTAGTCAAAATCTCAATATTAGCAAAAACAAGCTAATAGGAGTTTTTTAAAGATTTTATTTATTTATTCACGAGAGACAGAGAGAGAGAGAGGTAGAGACACAGACAGAGGGAGAAGCAGGTTCCCTGTGGGGAGCCCAATGCGGAACTCGATCCCAGGACCCCAAAACCTTAGGATCACGACCTGAGCCAAAGGCAGACAGACACTCAACCACTGAGCCACCAGGTGCCCCCCACAGAAAATTTTAAGAGCAGTTTCCAAGGTATAACTTGGACTCTCTACACATCAAACTCTTTGTCTATACCTCTTCTATAGCATGTATAGTGACCATCAAAGAGAGCTTTTGCCCAGCATAGTACCTGGCATATAGAGATGTTCAGCAAGTATTTGTCAGATGAATGAATTAATAAAGGGGAAAAGTAAAACGCTCAACATTCTAAGATCTAGAGTCGTTTACTCAGGGTTGTCATATTTTTCCTACTCAGGGGAGATAGTAAACTAATATATTTTAGCTAAGTTTCCTATTCCATAGATCCAAACAAAAAAGTTGTCTTATTCTCATTAAACTAGAATATTCATTCAATGAGAACAATTTATTTCCCAAATGTAGTGGTAAAAAACACATATGATTCAAGTTTTTAAAGTTTCTATCAAGGGCTCCTGGGTGGCTCAGTCAATTAGGCATTGACTCTTGATCTCAGCTCAGGACATGATCTCAGGGTGGTGAGATCGAGCCCTGCATTGAGCTCCAAGCAGGACATGGAGCCTGCTTGGGATTTCCTCTCTTCCCTCTCTCTACTCCTCCCTCCCTGGCTCTCACATGGCTATTGCTCCCTCTAAAAAAAATAAAAATAAAAAAGCTTAAAAACCACAGTTATCCCAGCCTACAGTAACATTTCAGACTTCTTCCTGGTCATTCTCCCTCTAACTCTCTCCATAGTTAAAGACTGTGGAGTTACTTAACACGTGATAATTTTAACCAAGGTTAACCTAGGATCATATTCGTCATATTAAAACAAAAATAAAATATCCTGGGGCACCCTGCTGGCTCAGTCAGTAGAGCATGTGACTCTTAATCTCAGGGTCATAAGTTCAAAGCCCATGTAGAGATTACTTAAAAATAATAACTTTAAAAGTCTTTTTAAAAAGTAAAATATCCTGATGTATGACAGATAATTCTTGGTTAATCAAGAAAAAAACAAAACTTAAATTGTGCATATCACATACTATATTTCTAGGTCTCTATAATGAAAAAATTACACTTCTAATATTGCTTTAAATATTTTAGTACAGAAATCTCCAATATGAAGATTTTAGATACATTTCACTTAAGGAAATTACATTTTATTTCTTCTCTTAAAGACTTATTTATGGGCTGCCTGGGTGGCTCAGATGGTTAAGCATCTGCCTTCTGCTCGAGTCATGATTCCAGGGTCCGGGATCAGGCCCCACATTGGACTCTCTGCTCAGTGGGGGAGCCTGCTTCTCTTTCTCCTTCTGTCTGCTGCTCCCCCTGCTTGTGCACTCATGCTCTCTCTCTATCAAATAAATACATAAAATCTTTAAAAATAAGTAAATACGGATTTATTTTTATAAATAATAATGGATCTTTATTATTTGGGGCGGGGGGAGGAAGGAGAGAATCAATCCCAAGTAGACTCCCTACTGAGTGTGGAGCCTGATCTCATGACCTTGAGATCACGACCTGAGCTGAAATTAAGAGTCAGACACTTAATGGTCTGAGCCACCCAGGTACCCCTCTTATTTCTCCTTTAAAAAAAATCAGAGTTTTATTTGTATTACTGGTTATGATGGCTGATTTTCATTCAGGTCATGCTGTAAACAGGACCAGCAAATAGGAGGAAAACTGAGCTTGAGTTCCCACTGCAGGGCAATGTTGATTTGGTTATGATACACTGACAATCTGCACTATTGTATACAAAAAGTATATAACTAGCAATAGTGCAGATCTATCTCACTGCTTCTAAGAAAATCTGTATAGAACATTTACTGTAGCATCAACACCAAGAACTTCTGATGCAAGTTAACCCTATCCTGAAGCCTAGATAAAACTATTTTAGGACTGAGCTCAGATCCTTTAACAAAAATTTGTTACAACCATGGCATAATATTGGCTAGTTTGGAAAATCCAGGGGTGCAAATGATAATTAGATCAATATTAGATTCTAAAGACTATAGATTTTTCTGGCTTATTTTTTGATAGGACACGAGCTTCTGGGAAATATCATTGTAACTGTTCTGACTTTGGCCTTGGCTGGGGAAGTGGTGTCATACTTCCTTCTGTTGGGGGACCCCTCTCTCCTCTGATTCTTTTTTTTTTTTTTTTTTTTTTTATTTATGATAGTCATACAGAGAGAGAGAGAGAGAGGCAGAGACAGAGGCAGAGGGAGAAGCAGGCTCCATGCACCGGGAGCCTGACGTGGGATTCGATCCCAGGTCTCCAGGATCGTGCCCTGGGCCAAAGGCAGGCACCAAACCGCTGCGCCACCCAGGGATCCCTCTCCTCTGATTCTTTAGTCGCATATAGAGCACCCACAGTTTGTTTGGCAGAGAAACACAACTTCACAATAGTTTTTATAAGAGGTGGAAGTGCTGCACGCACTGCACTGTATACCTATGCAAATTTGCTGTGTGTGTGGGCACCCTGTGCAGGAGAATCCATCCATTGCAGCCTTCCTCTCTGGGTCTCTGAGGGCTGGGTTTCCTTCCGGCAGTAAGGTGGGTGGGAATCTCTCTAAAACCACTCTGTTTTCCTGCCTTGTTTTTTTTTTTTTTTTTTTTTCCCCACCCCTAGTGAGATATATAGTACCTCACACTCACTCTCTTGGTTGACGTGTGTTCAGCTTTGCCTTCCCATGCATCTGACCTCAGCATGTTTTTTGTAGTCTTCAAATGAATTGTGCACACAACATCTAGCAGCTGCCTACAGGAGATAACTGCAAAGCACGGGCTTGTAGAGTGGTTGGTCAGTCCTTCCCTTCCTAATTTGCACTCTGCTCCTTTGAGGGTCCCCCTGAGTTCTCAACTGCCAAGAGTTCAAGGAAATCTGACCATATTTTGATTTCTGTAGAAAAGAAATCGGCTTAAAATTCAAAGTACCCATGTAATCATTTGTAGAAAAAAAAATTGTAAACCTTTGTTTTAGAGAGTAAAGGAGGAAAGAAGGAGGAAATCCCCTTTACAGTTGTATTTAGAAAAAAGAAATCTCACCTATGCTACCTTCATGGTGAAAAGTAAAAATAATAATGCAGGAGCAGAACTTGGTGGACACATTTTTAACTAGATTATTAAAATTCACAGCATCAAGTACAAGAGCTCTAAACATAATTTACTCAATACTGCACACCTGAATGATTTTTACATGCCACGCTGCTGCTTCTTCGGCGAGTTAGTGGTTGTGGTGGATCATGAACCCCACCCTTTTGATCAGATAAAGCTAAAATATGATGATGTAGAGAGAAAAAAAAAACCCTTATATTCATCAGCTAGAGTTTAGAAGGATTTATAAGACAAAGTATCTAAAGTGGAAATTTATTAGATTCTTTAATAAGTTTGTAACATTTTAAACAACATAATTGCTTATCAAGTTGCCTTTAATCAAGCTAAAATCTTCTGAAGCATCTATGTTAATAGAGGACTTAATTGATTTTTATCATGCTTACATTTGATTTTTTAAAACCACATGAGGTTCAGGTAGATTATTTTAGACACACCAGTAAGATTTCACCCATGCAGTGAACAATCTACATAAGCATATTTGGTGGTCCTGCAAATCTACTCCTTTATCTAACCCAGTGGATAACCCCCTCGTCCTTCTGTATGGAAATTCTGAAGCTGCTGCTGGCAACGGGTCTTTTGGTTCTGTCTTTCAAAGTCTCTGGACTCTTCTCCACCAACGGTTTATGATAGGCCTTTGCAGCCATTTCCCTGTACTCTTCTAGAAAAATTTCTAACTGATCTGATTGCCTCCTGTTTGCTCTCTACCTTGCTGCTAGAATTATCTTTTTATTTTTATTTTTTAAAGATTTATTTATTTATTTATTTATTTATTTATTTATTTGAGAGAGAGAGAGAGAGAGAGAAGAGGGGCAGAGGGAAAGGAAGAGAAATCCTCAAGCAGACTCCCTGTATAGCCCAATATGGGGCTGATCCCAGAACCCTGAGATACTGACCTGAGCCAAAATAAAGAGTTGGACGCTCAACTAACTGAGCACCGTGGTGCCCCTAGAGTTATCTTTTTAAATGCAGAACTGATCACTTTGTTCTTCTACATGAAAATCTGCCATGGTTCATAGCTCACCACATGGGTTACTGGTGTGACAAGATCACTATAGCCTTCAGGATACCTGGGTGGAAGGGCATAGCCAGATCTCCGGTTCATCGCCTGTAACCTCAAGCAGTTTCTTCTGTGGCAATCCCAGGATATTATTCAAATATTAGTGGTTTTCATTCAGGCCTTCACTTAAAAGGTTTGGAAGCACCTCTTTAAAGCAAGGGTTCTTCACTGAGACATGAGAATGCCTGGGAGAGCAATAGGATGGTTGTGATTTTCTGCAGTTTCTGGGAGTGGCTCCTTACAAATGATTTACTCTTAAAGGGAGCTGTACTTTCTAAAAAGTTTAAAACCCACAGCTCCATAACTTATATTGGCCTTATCAATCCGTTCTATAGTAACTTATAATGTCAGCAACAGCCGTTCTTTCCTGTGCACTCCTGTCAGCCACTGCGAACGTCTTGGCATCCTTCCCACCTGCTAGTGTTGTCTAGCCCTCATCCTTCTGCAGCTTTATCTTTATTGCTTCCTTCTTCTTACCTTATGATTCAGCAAGGATGAATTCTTTGCAACTCTCTGAAATGTACTTTCAAGGTTCACTGCTCTGCCACACACCATCTTCAGTTTGGAATGCCCTTGACATCTGCTTGGTGAACTCCTCCACCTCTGTCAGGTCCCAACTTAAACCCCTATCCTGTATGACCCTCCCCTTACTCCTCCTAGAAGAATTCATTCCTTTTGCTTTTATGTTGTCTTCTTACTTTTTTAAAAGATTTTATTTATTTGAGAGAGAGAGAGAGAGAGCAGAGAGCACAAGCAGTAAGTGGGGAGAGAAAGGGGCAGAGAGAGTAGTAGGCTGAGCTGGGAGCCCAATGTGGGGCTTGATCCCAGGATCCCAGGGTCATGATCTGGGCTGAGGGCAGACACTCAATCTACTGAGCCATCCAGGCACCCCTTACTTTATATTAATACTAATGTTATTACACTAATTTTTAAATTTATTCTAATGACTGCTGTATATTTTTCTCCCCACAAAACTGTGCTACTTATTTTTTAAAAAGATTTTATTTATTTATCCATGAGAGAACACACACAGAGAGAGAGAGAGAGAGAGAGAGGCAGAAACACAGGCAGAGGGAGAAGCAGGCCCCATGCAGGGAGCCTGACATGGGACTCGATCATGGGTCTCCAGGATCACGCCCTGGGCCGAAGGAGGCGCTAAACCAAGACTCCCCAAGACTATGCTACTTAAAAGTAGATCCCTGATTTATTCATCTTTATATACACAGCATATTGCCCTCAGTTCATGGTTAATGCGTGTTTGTTGGATACCTGTTCTTTTATCCTCATCTCAATTTGTGAAATTTTGACTTAATCTTTGAGGATTAAAGTGGTTAAAATATCACCTCCTATAAATGCCTTGACTCTAGCAGGTTAGGGGGAACTCTCTTCTCTGTGATATCTAGTAGTTCATAAACAAGTCTACTATATCAGTTATGCCTTACTCCTACCTCAGGTGTAAGAATGAGAGCCTTCAGTTTGCAGGCTCAGCCCTGCTCAGTTCCTTGGTTTAATCTTTACAAATGGAGCAACCCGCAGTGGGTTCAGCTCCATCTGTGAATGTGTTGCCCCCCACTGCCACCATGATGACCACACCACCAAATCTTATCTGTTTAGAGCTCTAATATCTTTATTCCCCAGTCCTTTCTCTCTGGAAACTGGAACTGTATGTCCACTTACCTGGGAAACCTATTCCAAATGGGAGGATTTCATAAGAACCACAACGCTCTTCTTCCTATTCCTACTCCCACTTAAAGATCAGTGCTCACAGATAGGGCCTAATCTTTCAGTCTGAAATGCTTATCACTCTGTTAAAGGTTGAACCTAGAGCCAGGTTAGTTTTTCTGACCAGGGCCAGCCAGATCTATTTCTGTACAGTAACAATGTTTAATCATCCCTAATGCTGAACACAATGACTTCCCTAGAGTGGATACTCAACATGAATGAATGGACAAATGGTCATCCAGTTGAAAAAAAAAAAAAAGAAAAAAATATACACAATAGGAAGTGGCAGAGACTGGTAAATACTCTGTCTACAGAGGACAACCATTACTTAGCTTCAGCCATTTCTTGACAGGTAAGAACATGGTGTGCAGGTTGCCAGATTTCTACATTTTCAAGAGAAGCTGGACATCTAGATTTTTATGTGACTTTTTTGACATTATGGCAAGAAGGAGCATAGTTCCTGCCCAGTGTGGTATCCTCTTTTAGGATAAATAGATCATCATGTAGTCAAGTCAGATATTTGCAAGGATGAAAAATATAGGCTAGTTTTCTTTCTATGATTTTCTTTCTTTTTTTTAAAGATTTTATTTATTTGAGAGAGACAGAGATAGCAAGAGAGAACATGAGCAGGGAGGAGAGGGTGACTCAGGGCTCAATCCCAGGACCCTGGGATCATGATCTGAGCCGAATGCAGGTGCTTAACTGACTGAGGCACCCAAGTGCCCCTCTCTCTGATTTTCAATGCTAGTTGAGTATCAGTATTTCTGGAAAGCAGGAGTAACAGTAAAAGTTCCTCTACAGGACTTACTATGATAGAAACCAGTTAGGCTATTTTGATTCTTGGACATTGTTCTCTTCAGCCTATCATATGCTATTGCCAGAACAAGAAAATCCAAGAAGCCAGAGTCTGGAGGCATCAGTAATCTGGGACAGATAATTTGGGTCATGTTAACTGTAGAATAACTGTGTCCTAAGAAGAAGAACATTAGGGTGGTTCATTTGCCATTTTCGGCCAACGGCTTATGACAGGGAAGACCTAGCAAAATACGGGCTCAATAAACATTCATTGAGTGAATGAACGAATGAATGGATGGATGGATGAAAAAATTGTTCATCCAAAGAAAAATAATTCTTCTAACTTTCAAAAGAATATGAGGGAAAAAAGCATGATACCTATCTCACTTCTCCAACTTCATTGCTGTCTCTCCACTGAAGTCCCATATAACCTCATGCCTAGACTACTATGTTAGTTTCCTTTTTCTACTTTTTTTCCTTTTTCTACTTTTAATTCCTACCTCACTCACCATATACTGCACTATTCCACCATATTGATTTTCAAAAATATCACCCTTTCTTAGTAGATTACTTTACTTCCTATTTCACAAAGGCTATATCATGCATGAATGCTCTGAACTTCCTGCCCTTCCCCCCACTTCTAAAAACATATCTGCATATG
Source organism: Canis lupus familiaris (assembly GCF_011100685.1). NCBI lineage: Eukaryota > Metazoa > Chordata > Mammalia > Carnivora > Canidae > Canis > Canis lupus. The sequence continues at coordinate 49,439,867 of NC_049227.1, read as the reverse complement.
CTGTCACCTAGCCTCTTTTCCTTGTTCCAAAAGGAGAGGTTTCAAACCCATCCTATTCCAGCTACCTGAGTTGGGGCTCTCATTCCCTCCCAGCTCCTTGAGGACCTGGATCCATCAGCCGTTTCTTTTCCTTCCTGTGCCTTCAGCCTCCTTCTCTTCTTTAGCTCTTCCCCTTTAGCCTGTAAACAAGCTCAAGTCTTTCTTCTCAGTTTAAAAAAAAAAAAGTGCATTTCTCAAGCTGCCACCCTGAATTTCTCCTACTCACTCCCAGGCTTCTTGAAAGACTGTGCTTTATTTTATTTCTCCACTTTCTTCCCACTCCCATAGGCTCCTGCCCACACCTCTCTACTCCAACTGCTCTATGAATGTTATCTGTGGCCCTTGGGTGCCAAATCCAATCAACAGTTTTCATTACTTATTTATCTAATCTGTCTACAGCTTTCACACTTTGGGCTAAAAATTTTTTTGGCTCGTTTCAATGGAACCATTTCTCCTCACTCTAGAATAATTTCTTCTTACTTTTCCTCTGTCCACACTCAGCTCCTGGTGCATCTGAATCATTTGTTCTGTGCTGTCCCTTCTCAGCCTGCAGATCGATGAGGTCTCCAAGCTGATGACATCACCATAAACTGGTAATTCCAGAATCTCTTCATCTCCCTCAGCTTCCTCCAGTTTGATAGACTCAGGTGCCTACTGAGCATGCAGCATAATTTATTGTAATTCCCTCTCCCCTAGAGTTGTCCTTCTCACTTCTGTTTGCCATATCTTGGTAAATAGCACTACCATCTATCAATCACCCATGTCAGAAACATGAAAGAGATTCTAGGTTCTTCTGTCTTCCAATCCAGTTAGGCATGAACTCCTGAGAATCTAAGAAAAGTAACTCTTCAAGCCGCTTTCCCATATTCACCTATCCTGCCTGGTTCTTTAGCTATTTGGCTGATTGTTTTTTAGCTATTCACTTACTGTAGTACAAAGGAGGCCATATTAAGAATCCTATAAAATATTCTTTGTTTGCTATAAAATTGTCAGTGGTAAGTTCAAATCTCTTGTAAGAATATCTAGAAATTTAGACCACATACTTTATCTTATTCAAAAGTCAGGATATAACAAGATACCACTTCACAGCCACTAGGATGGCCATTATCAAAATGAAGCAAACCAGAAAATAACAACTGGTGACAAGAATGTAGAGAAATTGGGACCCTTGTTTACTGTTAGTCAGAACATAACTACTGTTGAAAATATTATGGCAGTTGCAACAAATTCTAAACATACAATTGCATTTCTAGGGCTCTATATGTAAAGGAATTGAGAGCAAGAACTAGAATAGATATCTGCACACTCACACTCATAGTGGCATTACTCACAAGAACCTGAAAGTGGAAACATCCTAAATGTCCATTGACAATGTCCATTCACAAACTGATAGGTATGTCTGCACATGTATGTGGATCTGTATGTGTATATAAATATAAATTAGAATATATATAATATGTAGAATATGTATACAATGTATATTGCATATGTTCATAATGAAATGTTATTCAATTTTCGAAAGGAATGAAATTCTGATGCATGGTACAACATGGAAGAACCTTGAGGACATTTTGCTAAGTGAAATAAGCCAGGCATAAAATGACAAATGTTGGATGATTCCACTCATAGATAAGATACCTGGAGTAGTCCAATTCATAGAGTCAGAAAGTAGTAGTATGATGGTTGCCAGGCATGAAGGAAAGGAATAATAGTGAGTTATTATATAATGGGCATAGAGTCTCAATTTGGGATGGTGAAAAAGTTCTGGAGATGGGCAGCACTAATGGTTGCATTGGAATATGAATGCACTTAATACTGCTGAATGGTACACTTAAAAATGGTTTAAACAGTAAGCTTAGTCATACATATTTTACCAATATCTTATTCAACTCACGCTGCTATAATAAAATAACATAGACTGGATAGCTTAAACATAAAAATTCATTTCTTCCAGTTCTGGAGGCAAGGATGTCTAAAATCAAGGTGCCAGCACATTGGGTGTCTGGTGAGGCCCTGCTTTCTAGCTTGTAGACAGCTGCCTTCTTGCTGTATCCTCACAGGGCCAAGAGAAAAATCATCTTTCTCCTGTCTCTTCTCAGAAGAACACTAATCCCATTCATGACGGCTCCAGCCTCACGATCTAATTACATCCCAAAGACCCCACTTCCAAGTGCCCCTATATTGGGGATTTAGGCTTCAGCATATGAATTGGGGGGGGGGACATTCAGTTCATAGCAAATCACGATTTACAAATTAGAATGTATTTATCAGATTATTAAAAATTGTCATTCTCAAAATGTCTTCCTGTAGAGTTCCAGAAGTATATACTTTGTCCTCAATGATACAAGGGTGTGTGAACTTACTGAAGCAAGTGAGATTTTGCCAGAAGGGTAGGAGAGACCAGTTCTAAAAGACAATCAGAGATGTCAAAGAACACTCTGAAATTCCTGGAGAGAAAGAAATAGAGAATGTCTATACCTGAGAAGGTGACCCTGATGGGGGTGTCTATTCCTCCAGAGACTCCGATTCCTCTATTTGTATCCCTCTAGAAGCTCAAGAGGAGAGTGCGTGTTTCCCAGCTTGAGCAGAACTCTCCCTACTTCTGTTAAAGCAAGCGTGCATACAATGCAATCCAAAACAAAATGGGGTAAGAGGGACCAGTTTAAAAATACATGCATTTTTTAAGTAATTACAAAGAAATTCAAAAGTTGAATAAAAGAGAAAAGCAACTCAAGATCAGAACAAAGCCTCTGGGAGCTCTAACAGGAAAATATGTGTATCATTGGTGAGTGCCAATGTAAATACAGCACACAAACCCAAAGCTTATCTGTGTGGTTTCCATAGTGTCAATATATATATATGCAAAGCTGATCTGACTGCACTGAGAGCCATCAAAGGTCATGGAAGTAAAAACAAAAGTCAGATTGTCTGTGTGACAGCGAGTGCCAGGGTTCCTGGACATTTTCTCATTTCTAGAGAAATGAGCGAGAGGTGGCAGTAATGTTCTTTTCCTCTCTTTCTCTCTCTCTCTCTCTCTCTCTCTCTCTCTCTCTCTCGTCCCCTTCCTCCCTTCCTTTCTCCCTCTTTCATGAATTAAAGCATTCTTTTCTTTGAGTCCCAGGAAATGAAATTCAAATTTACAGTGAAAGGTTACCAATGAAATATATATTTGTTTTCATGTATAGTTGCACTGTAGTTAAAACGAGAGCTATTTTTTTAAAAAAATTGACCTGCTTTGGGAGGAGGGATAAATATGCACTCTTTTAAATTTTCTTTTGCTTGTCTAATCAGAGTAGCTTCAGATAAATGAATTGCACAAGAATGTCTGCTGTAGCAACACAGAATCAGGATGAGAGGAACAGCACATCACACATTTTTCTTCGGTCGTGCTACAGTTTGGGGGCACAGATCAGGAGGCTACTGAAATGTTAGGTGGATGTGGGTGACAAATTATACTAGTTGAAAAGGTAGCTGAACTCAGTGGGATGAGTTTGCCTTGGTATTTAGAAGTTTAAATAGCAGCTGTATACTGAGGATAGGTTTTTTGGGGAGGAGGAGGGGAGGTTACATTTTTTGAAAAGAGACTGTAATGATTTCCTGCTTGCTTAAAGGTAGTGAGTATTTATTTGTTTATTTTTAGGTAAGCTCTATGCCCAACATGGGGCCGGAACCCACAACCCAGAGATCGAGTCTCCTGCTCTACTGACAGAGCCAGCCAGGCATCCCTGGGTTTTTGTTTTTGTTTTCTTGGGTAGAAAAGTATGGAAATGAAACGGTGAGTGTATTCTACAAGCTTTTCTTGAATTATTAGTATAGGCTGTGCAGTCTGCCAGGTGCACTTGTGAGTTATTTGAAGCTCACATCTGTTGAGTAATTTCCCCAAGGTCTCACTGCTAATAAATAACAGGACATAGGCCTTTGTAGTTCTAAAGTCCATGCTTTTAGATCCTCACCTATGTTACTTCTCAGTTATATTCATTAGAAGGGCAGTGTTCCTCATTGTGTGTCCCTATACCTGGATACACAGTATACCTATACTCCTCCTTCACACCTAATTCTCAGACCCTATGCCTGAGGACTAGTGACTTCCTCACTCACTATAGTTCATAGTACTACTCCTATTAAATACTAATAACAATAATAATTTATCAATAAATATATCAATTCATCGACTGAAACTCTGCTAAGAACTTTGTGAGGAAAAGGAAAAAGAGGGGCACCTGGGTGGCTCAGTGGTTGAGTGCCTGCCTTTGGCCCAGGTCATGATCCCAGGGTCCTGGGATCGAGTTCCGCATCGGCCTCCCCAGAGAGAGTGTGCTTCTCCCACTGCCTGTGTCTCTGCCTATCTCTCTGTGTCTCTCATGAATAAATAAATAAAATCTTAAAAAGAAAAGGAAAATGAACTTTGTGAGTTTTATTTCATTTAATACTTTCAATGGTGCTTGAAAGTGGATGCTCTGGAATAGACTCCTCTAGGGTTAGATCTTAGTGGCTTTATTTATGAACTGTGTGACCATGGACAAGTTATTTAACTTTCCTGACTTTTCATTTCTTCATCTGTAAGATGGAAATAATAAAAGCATCTAAGTGAGCTGTTGGGAAAATTAAGCAATATAGAAAAAAAGCCAGTGTACATAATCAATACTGACTACAAATTATTAGAATTAATACAAATACTATTAATAATTTCACCCATCTGTAAAATCCCTGCCATGTTCATATAGCTCAGCTCTGAGGCCTCTTGTCTTGATTTCCTCATTTTTTAAAAATTCCAGTTCCCTGCCTAGAACTGAAACCTACTGTGGACACTAATCCAGTGGCTGGATCTTTTTTTTTTTTTTCTAATTAATCCTTTTAGTTACACTGAGCCACCCAGGTCCCCCCAGTGGCTGGATCTTTAGGACCCTGTGCTCTATTCCTGGGAACTGGATCTTGTTTCCTACATCATCAACTGCTGGCTGGGATGCTGCATATCACTGACTTCCAATGGAGCCAGGATGTACTACCATCTGATTTTTAATATCTCTATTGTCATCATCTGCCAGGAAAATTAGACCCCCTTAGCTCTGTCTTTGATTAGGCTCTAGTCCAAGATGATTCTTTACTAACTCCAGTTTTGTTTTGTTTTTTCCAGGGGCGGCGATTGATCGCCATACTAACTCCAGTTTAAACTGCTGAGTGTCTCCTATCTTACTCAATACTGCTTCTTGCTCTTCCCTGCTAGCTATCTTTAAAATTATAGTACACCTTGAAGTCAAACTCACCTAAGATTCAGCATATAATATTATAGTTACAGAGGAGTCAAAGATGAAAATATATAGTCCTGTGTTAAAAGAACTTATACTCTTCATAAAATTGAAAAAATATAAGACATAGGTAGCTTATATGCCCTCTTGGATACTGTTGGCCTTGCCTTCTCTGTATTCCAGCCATCAACTCCTCCTTGGAAGCTTCTATGGTATACCTATTCTATGTCTCACATGATTCTGTTGTCTGGATTGAACTAATTGCTTGTCTAAGAACATTGGCTTTGGGCAGCCTGGGTGGGCCAGCGGTTTAGCGCCGCCTTCAGCCCAGGGTGTGATCCTGGAGATCCAGGATTGAGTCCCATGTCAGGCTCCCTGCATGGGGCCTGCTTCTCCCTCTGCCTGTGTCTCTACCTCTCTCTCTCTGTGTCTCTCATGAATAAATAAATAAAATCTTAAAAAAAAAAAAAAAAGAACATTGGCCTTTCACTTGGGTTATCACTGTGTAGCCAGGTAAGCAGCCATACATCCAGAGTCTCTGGTTGCTTCTCTCATTTATGGGCTTAGATGAAACACTTCACCACAGGGCATGGGATCTGGCTTCCTGATCAGTCAGATGCCATATCCAGAAGCACAGGATCCTGAGCCAGTGGAAGCCAGGAGACCAGAGGGAGCCAATTCTCTGCTAAGAATTCTCTCTCCTCTTTTCCTCCCCTCCTTTCTCAGACAGTTTCCCAGTGTGCCTGAGCAGATGAAAACTGGCAAGTGATTGTCTTAGTCTCTCCATGGCTCATTATGGAGTAGTGACCAACGTGGTGACCTTGTGTTACCTACCCTTCTCACACGTACCTTCTGTCGCCCTCATTTTCACTGCCCTGGGATTGCATTTCCCATACAAAGTTTATCACTTAATTCATGCATCAGGCTCTGCTTTTGAGGAATGAATGGACGCCAGAGCTCCAAAATTTGAGACTCTTAAGCAAAAGAATGAAAGGGGAGTCATTAGGCTTAAAAGAAGAAAAGACCTAGAATAAGAAGAGTTCTTACATATCCCCTGTTCTTTCTGATACCTGACCATCATTCTCCACACAAACCTCCTCCCTGCACCATCCTCCTCCCCCAATGCACACTGCCCCCTACTAGAACTAAAATTATTTTGCCTTCAGGACTAGCATTTAACCCAGCATTTCCCTTCCACTGACTGTTTTGCCTAAAAGAAAAAAAAAATCACTTTAACTGTTGATAAATCCTTTCATTCCACAATTAGAGATAAGAAGCTAAAAATATAAATAACTGAATCAGTTTTAGCTATAAAGGATGACATCACACTCATTCCTGGTTAGATGGAGGAAGAGAGTGGCAGGGCAAAAATGCAGTGGGCCCTTGGAAGGGGACAGAGCAGCCTGGAGGCAGGACAGATGATTTTATCCAATTATGTGATTTGTTCACGGCTCTGCACTGCTCATCTTCAACTGAGACTAAGCAAAGAACGGCCGGACATGGCAGTCCTGTGGGGACATACATAGGCAAATTATAATGGAAACTATGATCAGATAATAGGCTTAAGCAGAGATCTAATCCATGATAGAATATTTATTAAAATTGGAAAGAATTCCATATGTGGAATGTCAAGTGTATTAAATAAGGGAATTATAATGCTGGACATTATAGAACTGAATGAGTATTATAGTTCAAATTTTGTCGCAACAAATGCTATTTCAAGGAAATCCTTTATGGAAGAAAATCTAAATCTAATCCTGGAGTGATAGTCCATCTATTTAAAATCAAGTTTGTTGCACTTTATCAGCCAAACACAGATAGGCTCTTAAAGTTCATTGTATAAGGTATAGTCCATAGGTGTGTGAGATACTAGAGAGGAAGCTCAATAAGAACGGATGATGGATAGTTGGAAGGCAGGCCGGCAGGCACAAGGAGCAGCCTGCCCCCCCCCACTCCTGGAAGGAGCCCTCCACTTTCTCCCAAGTGATGGATAGGTGACAGAAACCCAACTGGATGACAGGCACAGGAAAGGTTAATCTGATTAAAGCACATCATAAAAACCTGTAGATTTAGAAACTCTTGGCAACCCTCTCGGGTCCCCTCCCTCCTCAGGAGCTGTGTACCATCACTTTGCTATTGCTCAATAAACTTTGCTTTGCTACCTACCTCTCTGTCTGCTCTGCCTCTTCATTCTTCAGAGCAGCATGACCAAGAACCATGGGCACCGATGTAGGAAAAACCCTGTAACACTGACAGTGTTTGAAGTGAAAAATTGCAATCCTATGACGTTCCTAAGTGTGGTTATTATTAAAATCAGTTTCTCTGTATACACCCCAAAATTTTACTCTCTTCACTTTGTTGATTGCCTTTATTTGCCTATGATATTTCAGTTGTGTCATCAATATTGATGAACAAGATCATCAAATTATATATGTTGTTGTTTAAGCCTATGTGTGTTGTAGCTATTTAATATCACAAATCCCTGTCCTAATTAATCCTTTTAGTTACATCCTATTTTTCAAACATGTGGATGTTTGTTTAGTTGACTTTAGTTAACCTGACAGTGAGAAAAGAATATGCCTGCATCATATGAATGTCTTCCATGAAACAAAAGGAACCTATTCATGACAGTTAAAAACTCCCCATAGTCCCATAAGCTAATTAAAATGAAGTAGAGTCACACTAGGTAGCAATAACAGATTAATATTTAATTCATAATAACTACTTTTAGGAGCGCCTGGGGTGGCTCAGTTGGTTAAGCATCAGCTCAGGTCATGGTCTCTGGTCTCAGGGTTATGGGATTGAGCCTCTCCACCCCCATTCTGGCTCTGCACTCACTAGGGACTCCTTTGAGATTCTCTCCCTCCCTGCACTTGTACTCCTCAAGTAGAAAGTTGAGAACCTCCTCTGTCCTGATGACATAGAGAGAGACTGGAAGCAGGGAGTGGAGTGAGAAGGTTACCACAATGGTCCGGGAATTTTCTCTCTCTCTCTCTCAAATAAATAAAATCTTTAAAAAAAAAAATAAGATAAATACTTTTAAATTGCATTTTCTATGTTTCCACACCCCATTGGAAATAATCTATATTCCAAAATTCAGTAATATGAACTATTTTTCTATAGCTGTTATAAAAAGTATCAAAAATTTAATGGTTTAACACAATGCAAAGCTTTTATTTTATAGTCCTGTAGGTCAGAAGTCTAGTACAAGTCTAACCAGGCTAAAGTCAAAGTGTCTTCAGGTTTATATTCCTTTCTCTTGGTTCTAGGGGAGTTTCTACTTCCTTGTTTTTTCAGGTGTTGACAGAATTCAGCTCAATGTGGTTAAAGGACTGAGGCCCCATTTTCTTGTTGGCTGTAAACTGAGGGCCATTCTTGACTTTTAGAGGCCTTATATTCTTTGGCTCAGGGTCCTCTTCCTCCATCTTAAGAATCAGCAGTGGTGGGTGGAGTCTTTGTTGCTCATATCTCTGATTACAGCTGGAAGATTTCTGACTAGATTGGGCCCACCTGGATTATCCACGGTAATCTGGATGGACAATTTCCCAAAGTCAAGGTCTATAACCTCAATCATATCTGCAAATCCCCTTTTGCTTATGGAAAGTGACATAGTTACAAGTCCCAGAGATCCGGATGTAGTCATCTTTGGGGGTGATGGGGGGCATTATTCTGCCTACCATACATAAGGAAGCACGTGAGTGGGGGCACAGAATAATGCTCTAGGAGAGAACTGTGCTTTTCACATTTTCTTTTCAATAAAATCTTCTCCCAAACGTTTTCCCTCTAGATGATTTATAGCTCTTGAAATATCATGTATACTGATTTATAGTTCATAACTAAAGCCAACTGAAGAAAGCCTTCATCCTGAGGCATGGCTTACTAGAAATGTTTTCTGTTGCTAGAAGTTCTGTTGGCCTCTCCTTATTGGGTCACTATATCAACTAGCATAAAGAGCCTCCTGGCTCTGGACTTCATGGTCCAACATTTGGATCCTACAAACTGCCTTAGATGTTTAAATGGAACTAGAACAAGTCTCCAGAAGTATATGACTTGACTTGAGACTCCACTCCAAACCTTGGAGTATCCTATCAATGGAATGGGCTAGTTCTAGGCCTCTCTAAGCGGCTCAAAGTTACTTTTAGGTAGCCTCCAATGAGGATCTGATCTAATCCAGATATTTCAAAGTCAGACTTCCCTGGTGGTCATTTTTCACTTTGGTCTGGACTATCGATTTAAGTTCCTGGACTATTGTAGTAACCTTCTCACTCCACTCCTTGCTTCTAGTCTCTCTCCATGTCATCAGGACGGAGGAGATTCCCAACTTTCTACTCGAGGAATACAATACATTTCCAATAAGAGTGCCTCATTATGTACTTCTTCTCAAAACAAAGTTCTGTTAAGTTTATGAAAGAGTCCCAGACGATTCTGAATTCCCAAAGGTGGACCAAGTGATTCTAGAATCTGCCTTTTTACTCACTTTTAGGGGGCAAATGATTATAATAATAAAAAACCTTCTTCTTATCATTGTTATAACTCTTACATGCTGCTTACTATGTGCCAGATATTGTCCTAAGTACTTTATGTATGTTATAACTTATTTAATCTTCATATCAACCCCTGAGGTAAGTGCTATTATTAAGCCAGTTTTACCATTGAGGGAGAGAAGATTAAGTGACTTACAGTCATACAGCTGTTAAGTGACAGCTGTGATTTGAACTCAGATTCTACACTTTTGACTACTAAGTCAAACTCTACCCCAGCACCTTCTGTTGAGAATCACTGCACTACATTAACTATTCTGCTAAAAAATATTATCACATCCCTGCCTTTCAAAACTTTCAGTTTAAAACGTTAGCATAACATTCAAAGCTCTTTGTAATCCACCTCTATCCTCAATATTGAAACTATTTTGTTTTAATATCCCATCTCCTTACTAATTTCCCCTCCTTTTATAAATTACTGAGACAGGGGTGTTAAAACCTTCCAATATGCCTAAAACAAAGCTATTTTTAAAAAAAGAAAAAAGAAAAAGAAGACATTCTAATATCCCATCACATCTGCTTCTCTTCAATAAAGCATGTGTTAAGTGTCTATTTGAGTTAGGCTATGTTAGGTAGAAAGGATGTAAAAATCCTACAAACTGTAGGGAAATAGAGAAATAATTATAATAAATAAGGAAGGGAATTAATTTATCCAGCTTTTATGTGCCAAGCACTATTCTATTACACACATTTTATTTACCCCCTACTCTACACTGTAGATGGTCCTCTCCTTGTTTGACAGATGCAGAACCTGCAGTCAACATTGAGTAAGTATTTGAACCAAGAATGTGCATCTGAGATATGAGTAGCATAACTGTGATTCAGAGTCAGGCCCGTCTGAATCCAAAGCTCAAGGTCTCTCAACTATGCCAGTTTTTCAAATTGTTTCTTTCCTGTCAAGAATCTTATTATTGAAATGAAAATAAGCCAAATAGATCCACGTTGAGATGAAAATAAACCAAACAGATAAAGGCAGAACTGCTCTGATTAATCATAGTGTGAACGCTAGAGCTCCTTCCTTCCTGAATCCCTGGGTCGGCCCAGTTCTCAGTTTGAAAACCAATGCACTTGGGCAGCCCGGATGGCTCAGCTGTTTAGCGCGGCCTTCAGCCCAGGGTGTGATCCTGGAGACCCAGGATGGAGTCCTCTGTCGGGCTCCCTGCAGGGAGCCTGCTTCTCCCTCTGCCTGTGTCTCTGCCTCTCCCTCTCTCTTTCTCTCTTTCTCTGATGAATAAATAAATAAAATATCAAAAAAAAAAAAAAAAAAGAAAAGAAAAGACAAAGAAAACCAGTGCACTGTACGATGCTGATTTTCTCTGGTTTGATCTTTAAATGGTGTTCAAAATACAATACTGCTAGGGGTGCAACATACTTTGGGAACAAAAAGAAAGAAACTAGGACTGAACTTTATGAGAGAAATTGCCATAGAAAAGGTTACATTTGTGCTGAGCCTTAAGAATGGGTGGAAATTTTGCAGCAGGAGCATAAAGTAAAGACTCTTAAGGTAGACATGAAGGTATAGCTACCCTAAACATGTAGCTTGGCATTCTCATAGTGCATCCCCTTTAAAAAAACAACATGGGAGTGGGGAGGGGGTGGGGTTGGCGCCTGGGTGGCTCAGTAATTGTCTGCCTTTGGTTCAGGTCTTGATCCCAGGGTCCTGGGATGGAGTCTCGCATTGGACTCCTCTGCTTCTCCCTCTGCCTATGTCCCCGCCTCTTTCTCTCTGAGTCTCTCATGAATAAATAAATAAAATCTTAAAACAAAACAAAAAACCCAACGTGGAACCTTGATGCTTGGCCAGTGTGGTGTGGTGCAGAGATTAGATTGCAAGACAGGGGACTGAGCTAAGCATGCTTGGCTTGCCAATTTGGTGCCTTTTCACTTGTAGATTAAGAGGATTTCATGAATAACTGTCAAAAGCTCCTTCAAGCTGTAGAAGCATCATTCTGTAGTTCATGAATGATATCTTCCATTACCTTACATACAAACACATAGAGGAAAAACTATTGCAAGTGTCATGGTTATGAGCTTGGGCTCTGGTACTCACTTGCTCTGTGATTGAGAGGCAGATTCCTAACAATGCTGTGCTTCAATTTCCTGAGCTGACCATGTAGGGTTGCTGGAAGGATTAAGTATATTAATGCACATAAAGTACATTGCCTGGCATATATCAGGGATTCAGTAAGTGTTGACTGTAACTATATGTGTGTGTGTTTGTGTGTATATACATATACATATATGCACTTATGTGGGTAGAGCTTTCAAAAGATTCACAGAGTATGTGGAATATGTAGACTTTGAAAAAGCAATGAAACAAGAAAAATCTGATTTGCACTCTTAAACAAAAGCAATTATTTTTTTAAATGGAAAATGGTCTTTTATTTATTACTTTGACTTTAGTTTTAAAAAAGTAAAGGAATTGTACTATCTAATCCGTCCTTTTACTTTCTTATAACTTGAAGAGGCTTATTGTATTTTTTTTTTTTTGCTTATTGTATTTATAATAATTTATTTCCTAAGTGGAAGTAATCTATCCAACCTCTATAGCTCTGTATATAAATAGTTGCTTTGCCTTGATTCAACAAGAAAAATAAGAATGAGACTAATAGATGCCATGTATAAAATACCAAATGTATATAAAATAAAATTGTCATGTAGGCAATTTTAGGCACGTTACTCAGATTGTCCCATGTATCCTCACAACAATTCCTTGAAGTAGAAATCACTATTCCTATATTACAACTGAGCAAATGGAGATAGAATGAAAGACACTGCCCAGGTAATAGGATTGAGTGCAGAGCCAGAACTCCATCCTAAGTCCTGCTTTTCCAGTTGTGCTCCTTTCCCTACTCACAGTGTAAAACCCTCAGCTGCTTTGTGAGGAGAGCTTGGAACTGCCCTGAGATCAACACTCAGTCCTTGTCTATCGATCGTTAGTAAATATGGCTAATGATGAAATCTCCTGGGGACCCAAATGTTCATCAACAGACCAATGGATAAACAGAATGTGGTATATCCGTGCAATGGAATATTATTTGGCCACTAAAAGGAATGGAGTACTAATACATGCTACATCTTGGGTGGATCTTGTAAACTTTACACTAAAAAAGCCAGTAACACAAAATCATATGTTATATGATTCCATTCATATGAAAGTCCAGAGTAGGGAAATCTTTGGAATCAGAAATGATTTCTTAGAGCTGAAGGCGGGGTTGGGGGGAGATAGTAGAATAGTAGCTAAAGAGTGTGGAGTTCTCTGTGAGATGATAAAAACGGTCTAAGATTGACAGTAGGGAGGACTGCATATATGTATGACTATAAAAAAAACCACTGAATTGCATTCTTTAGTAGGATGAATTGTATGGCATACAAATTATATCTCAATAAAGCTGTTTTTAAAATTCTCTGGGAAACATTTTAAAGAAAATCTGATTTCTAGCTTCTGCCTCCCCCCACTGCCATGTCCACTTCTACCTCTAAGATTCCAATTTAATAACTCTAAGTTGGTTCTCTGGAAATATGTATTTTGTCAAAGGTGCCTTGAGTGGTTCTGATGATAATCTATATTCGAATATATCACTGCTTTATGGGGGTGGCTGGTGGGAGACGAAGTAGCTCAGGGTAGACGGGAGTCACTGAATACCAATATCACAAAGTTTGCTTGGGTACTGTTTGCCTAAAAGCAAAGTAACATTCAGTAAAATCTGGAAGAATGTTGTTTTACCAAAACATCCTGACATTTTTGTATACCAAGTTGTTTTTTTTGTTTGTTTGTTTGTTTTAAGATTTTACTTATTTATTCATGAGAGACACACAAAGAGAGGCAGAGACACAGGCAGAGACAGAAGCAGGCTCCTCTGAGGGAGTTCGATGTGGGACTCGATCCTGGACCCTGGGATCACGCCCTGGGCCGAAGGCAGATGCTCAACCGCTGAGCCACCCAGGTGTCCCAATACAGCAAGTTTTTTATTTCTTGCAATTCTGGTGATCTTCTTTTCTCCATTATAAACAAGTTCTAGAAGTTCTTCCTCAGGTGCTTTCTTTTTTCCCTTAAAGTAGCAGGAGTGTTTATAACGGAGTACCCTATTTTTGAGGGGTGGAAGTGAGGACTGAAAAAATTTACTTAATATAGAGAAAACATATTAATTCCATGAGGAGGCAGTATAATAAGAAGGAAGTAATGGACAATAGTGTCTGAAATCTTATATTTTAATGATAGTTTAGCTAAATGAGCAGAAAATACATTTGAAGAATTGACAGTGAACTGGAAGGGGCTGAAATAAATAAGTTTTTAATTAATGTTTAACCATATTTCATGAATTTAAGTATTTAGCCAGGTGCATTTCTGGGGGAACTTCTATTTAAATTGGGACTCTGAAAAAAAGACTACATTTTATTATTCTAAAATTAAAAATGCATTTCAGTTTCTTTAGAATGTGATATGCTTTTGCTGACTAAACAGCATTACCTCTTAGTAGAGGCCCAATTCTATAATTTGACCCCTCTGGCAAATTAAATGCAATTATGCAAACTACTAGGATTTGAATATAATCTAATTAATACGGTACATATGAAGTAGATAGTAATTTCCCTGGTTGAAAACTAGATTGCCTTCTTTCACATTTGAACTATGTTTTTAAAAAAACATTGTCCTATGTAAGCAAGACTTCGTTATCTTATGTATTCTATTTGCTCAGCTCTATGATGGACACAGTTAGAAAAATAAAGCCAAAATTGGAATCTTCCAATGATGACATTTTTTTCCAGAAATTTATAACTACAAATAGAATATTATATGAAACTAGGAAAAGAATCCATTTTGAGTTTATTGCTTTTCTCTAGTGAAGTATAAATGTAACACTACTATAATTTTTTTTCCCTTTAAAATTAGTGTTAAATATGATTTAACGGAGATAATTCTGTTCATTTAAATACAAATTTTTAGGAGCTGAAATTGACCTGGAGTAAATGCCTACCAATAATCCAATCACAAACTTTCTGAATGACATTTATGATTGTGAGATACAGTATACTATTTTTAAAATATGTAAATCACATTAGCATTAATCAGTACCACATGTGCACTAAGCAGAAATCAGAAAAGGTTTGCTTTAGAGCCCTGTCCTAAGAAATCTGAGGAAATTCCCTTTCATACAGAGGAAAAGGAAGCTTTTTCTTCCTACAAAACTGCATTTCATGTGTAAGAGGAGTTTTGGCTTACTAGCATTGAATATTAGTCTTTTAGACAAAGGAAATGTACAGGGTGTACTAAGGCTTCTGGTGTAGAATCGTCATTTCCAAGTGTGTGAACACAGCCTTTGCTCATTTGTTCCTTAGCTTCTCGGGGAGACTGCCAACAAGCATGCCAACTCTCAAGCTGTATTGTGCAAGGATTTCCAGCCCACAAAGATCTGGGCTTTTTTTCATAGGTAATGTCAATGTCATAAAGGCCTCTAAACAGCTGTTGGGGGGAACAAATTTAGAAGGTGGTGGCCTGAGTTAGATCTTTGTTCTATGTTAGAAGAGAAATGCTCAGTTTAGTGCATGAGGAGGAAAAAAGTTCTGTTAAGAATTCTAATACTATGTTTTATAATTTGCTTGTAAATCTGTAATGACAACTGGATCCCCAAGAAATAAAGAAACATTAGCTGTATTTGTGTTGTGAGTATATGTAAAGGTGCTAATAAATAAGCGTATTTCAAAGTGATGTTACCAGCTGTTATCATTATGCCAGAAGTTTCCCCCCATAGGCTGCACATCCCTGGGATGGGGAGTGGTAGCATAGAGTCAGCAAAGACCCCTGAGAGTGGGGTGGGCAATAATCCATATATACATGTAAATTTTTCTCAATTGAGTAATCTTAAAAATCCAACCACTGTAATGTGATAGGGGAACACTCTCAAATGTTCTATATTAAAAACAATAATAGAGACACCTGGATGGCTCAGCGGTTGAGCACCTGCCTTTGGCCCAGGGCATGATCCTGTAGTCCCGGGATCAAGCCCCACTTTGGGCTCCCTGATGGAGCCTGCTTTCCCTCTGCCTGTGTCTCTGCCTCGCTTTGTGTGTGTGTCTCTGATGAATAAATAAATAAAATCTTTTTAAAAAATAAACAGGGAAGCCTGGGTGGCTCAGCAGTTGAGTGTCAGCCTTTGGCTGAGGGGGAGATCCCGGGATCCGGAATTGAATCCCACATTGGACTCCTTGCAAGGAGCCTGCTTCTTCCTCAGCCTACATCTCTGCCTCTCACTGTGTCACTCATGAATAAATAAATAAAAATCTTTAAAAAAATCATCTCATACCTTGAACCTGCTTTACAATAAGCTAGGGTAGAATGAGTAGGTGAGGTATAGATGACATAACATTGGTCATGAGTTGATAACCGTTAATTAATGATTAATTAATGATGGATACAGGTAGATTTAGTATAATCTTTTAGTATAGCCTTCGCTTTCACTTTGTTGGTTTTTTTGAAATTTTCCCTTACAATAAATAACCTTAAAGTTATGATACCCCAAAAGTTTGAGAACCACTGCTTTATTTTTTAAAAAATATTTTATTTGAATTCAATTTGCCAACATATAGTATAACAACCCAGTGCTCATCCCATCAAGTGCCCTCCTTAGCAACCACTGCTTTATATTAAATAGTCAAGCAATTTGATTACAAATTCTTCCACCGGATACTCAAGCAGTCAAACTGTTCAAAGCAAAGATTAAATACATTACTAAAAACTAGATAAGAGATACATTGTCAGTCACTTGTTTACTCTGGAGGATCCAGATCCACTGTTTTTACACTTAACCTAATATTTCCAGAATTAAAAGGAGAAAACAGCATTCATAGATCTATAATGGATTATAGGATGTATGGATTGAGAGAAATCTAAAAATTAAGATGCTTTTTTCACTGTCATCTGTTAAGTCCTTTTTCATGCCTCCTTCTCTCTCTTTCTCTTCCTCTCCGTTTTTCCTCTAACACAGCGAAATTTACTCAAAGTTTAAAGAGAATGGCCTATTTCAAAATCGAAGTGGCAAACACAAATTAGAATGCATCCTTTTAGACTGTTCCTCACAACCAATGCGTCTTCGGCAACTGTTCTACTTTTCTTTAGCCTTGGCAAGCTATTCAGAACAACATTTCCTTCTTTTCATTCTGATGCTGGGCGATTGTTTGGTGCTGATACGACATTGGCTTTTCCCATAATTTAGCCTAGAGAGTTTTACACTAGGGAGTTCCAGTGTGTTTAGATTGTAAAGCTTTTTCTGAGCGCTTTTGTAATAGAACTCCATCTTCTAACAGCACCAGCAAAATTGTTTTAAATATTTTTTCCTGGGAATGTTCATTAAAATTCAGTTCAGTTTTAATGTAGATGGTTTATTATCATTTTTTCCCCCAAAGACAAATTGAAACCTGTAGAGAGATTGTCATTTCCTGTTCGATGTGTTGTTGTTCCTGTGTACAATGTCAGCCTTTTCATTTACGTTTATGCCATTCCATGGGGGTAAGTAACTTCCTGATTAGTCATTAGTCCACCTCTTGGAAAACTAACATAATCCAACATGTCATGTGAGTTATGTTAGGGGTAAAGAATTATGGGATCATGTGTAAGTATAAGAGAGTTGCCCTTTATCATAGTGTAGTGTATATATCACAAAATTGTGATAATTTTATATCAGGTTCTCATGTTCTTATTTCTTCTTGATATGCCCAATGAGCTGGTCAGTAGGTTTTATTTTTTTTAAGATGTTTATTTATTTATTCATGAGAGAGAGACAGAGAGGCAGAGACACAGGTAGAGGGAGAAGCAGGCCCCATGCAAGAAGCCTGACGTGGGACTCGATCCCTGCACCCCTGGATCACGCCCTGAGCCAAAGACAGATGCTCAACCACTGAGCCACCCAGTGCCCCAGGTCAATAGGTTTTAAAATGTATTCCTAGAAGAAGCAGGCAAACAATTGTGGGAGACACTGGATTCCCTGAGAGACAAATCTTTCAGTAGGTTATGTTTGCTTTTATAATGAACTGCTATGAGTTTGTGCTCTGAATAGAACTTCTGCCTTCTATAGTAGATTTTAGAAATATCTGCATTTTTAATGCGTATTAGACATCCGGATGTGTTCTGTTCCTATGGCATAATGGTCTCTAAACTTTCCAGTTCACATACACCATAATAGAATTTTGAAGAGGTTTGTGTCCCTCTTGCATGTTGTTACAGCTGAAAATTTTTATTATTGTAAGTACAAATAGTTGCAGAGAATGCAATTTTCTTCATGTTGTAAATATTCTATTGAAAAATATGGGGATCCCTGGGTGGCGCAGCGGTTTAGCGCCTGCCTTTGGCCCAGGGCGCGATCCTGGAGACCCGGGATCGAATCCCACGTCGGGCTCCCGGTGCATGGAGCCTGCTTCTCCCTCTGCCTATGTCTCTGCCCCTCTCTCTCTCTGTGTGTGACTATCAAAAATAAATAAAAATTAAAAAAAATTTTTTGAAAAATAAATCTGCTATATTACTTCTTTAATAGTAATTAATATGGTCTAAATACTGTAGCAATTTAGTGTTCCCACCATCTCCTTAAAAAGTAAATCGTTAAGGGGTGCCTGGGTGACTCAGTCAGTTAAGTGTCTGCCTTCTGCTCAGGTCATGATCCCTGGGTCCTGGAATGGAGCCCAGGGTTCAGCTCCCTGCTCAGCAAGGAGTCTTCTCCTCTGCCCCTCCCCCCTCTTGTGCTAGTGCTCTCTCTCTCTCTCTCTGTCTCTCAAATAAATAGAATCTTAAAAAAAAATAAAAATATTTCCTGTGACCATGAAGCCCAAACTTTTTTTGAAATAAGTGACTATTATAATTATTATTAATATTCAGTTGGTCAAAAAAAGTCATACCATCTGACTTCAAAGTAAACATAATTTTATTAGAAATACATCTCAATGACATGGATGTAAGATGAATCAGGCTTTAAATTTTTTAATTTCTACTTTTTTTCCCTTTTGTTTTGGGTCTTTTATTTTACAATTAGTGCTTGTTATTGCTTACTAGTATATTGTTATTAGTATAGTTATTGCTTATTGTTGGAATGAGACCAGTTTAGCATCAATAAATTCTATAGTTTTATTTTTGTAGTTGTAGATCCTAAGAAGCCTTATTCATATACATAAGTAGATAGCTCTGGAAGGAGGGCTTTTGTTTGTTTAAAGAAGAATTTACTGAGATGCCCGGGTGGCTCAGCGGTTGAGCGTCTGCCTTTGGCATAGGGCATGATCCTGGGATCTGGGATCGAGTCCCACATCGGGATCCCTGCATGGAGCCTGCTTCTCCCTCTGCCTATGTCTCTGCCTCTCTCACCCTCTGTGACTCTCATGAATAAATAAATAAAAATCTTTCAAAAAAAAAAAAGAGAATTTACTTAAACTCTTTCCATTGTTTCTGAGTCATATGGCCCAAATCACTGTGTATCTTCATTTAAAAATTGGAGATTTATTAGTGAACAACTTAATGAGGTCTTGAACTTGGCCACTACTTCCCACTACCTGTCTTCTTGGACCTTCTAAATGAGAAACTGAGATTTCAAAAAGATCTCAAAAGGCTCACCGACACCTCCCAGATCCCACTACCCTCTCAGCCCGAGTGTAACTCCTATTATTTGCTGCTTCTCTGACTAGCCAGTCAGTAGGCGGTCAGCAAGCAATATACCTGTTGACTCGACTCCTCCAGCTTGCATCGAGACAGAGGCATGGTGGCTTCTAGGTGACTCAGTGAGTGGAAGCTAAGCTCCAGATGCTGTTTCTATAGTGGAATGACAGTCTACATGCCTATCTTTATCTGTAAAATGTGGGTAATATTAATATCTACCTCACAGGATTGATTCAAGAGTCATTTGGGATGACACATGTGAGGCTTCTTGGGATATTTAAAACTGTTACACAAATATTAGTTGATCCATGTTGAAGGTATTTGAATATCATCTGTCCTAACACTCTTGGTCAGATAAATTTGGTCTGCTTACAGAAGATGATGCTAAGAAATGTACAAAAGGGGCACCTGGGTGGCTCAATGGTTGACCTGCCTTTGGTTCAGGTCATGATCCCAGGGTCTTGTGGGGAACCAGTGTCTCTATGTCTCTGCCTCTGTCTGTGTGTCTCTCATGAACAAATAAATGAAATCTTTAAAGAAAAGAAAAGAAAAGAAATGTACACAAATGCAGCCCACCCATTTGGACCTGTCACTGCTTCTTGTTCTCTGATCACTTGGTTCCTCAGCAAGGATCTCGTTAACCTCAGTAGGCCCCCCTTGCTTTCATGAGCGTTTGGACACTGAGAGTTACTTCTCCCAGCAGTCTCTCCTAAGATAGTCTTTGGTGCTTTGTCTCTCATTTCATGTGTGATATAGTGTTGTGCAAGAGGCCCTTCTATCCTCTTCCTTGGTCTCTTGCAGGCTGGACTGATCACAGACAACAACCCCTCCCAGGAGAAAGCAGATGGGATAAATTATGTATGCAAATAGAAGAGAATTTAAGTAGATCAGCCTGTTCAGTAAAAACAGTGGATAAAATTAGACTTTAAATTAAGGAAGTTTAAGGAAAAGTGACTAGAGGGATTTAACAACCGGTTGTGTGCAACTTTCTTTGGGCATTAATAATTTATTTTTCTTTAAATAAAAATATCGATTAGCAACATTTCCATGGTGAAAGATCAGAAGAATCAAATAATTCTTAACATATAATTTGTTTTATCTTTTTCTATTTTTTTCTTCTTTATTTCAAACTCATTTTGAGGGGCACCTGGTGGCTCAGTGGTTGAGCGTCTGCTTTTGGCTCAGGTCATGATCCCGAAGTCCTGGGATCGAGTCCCACATCAGGCCCCTGCAGGGAGGCTGCTTCTTCCTCTGCCTATGTCTCTGCCTCTCTCTGTGTGTCTCAAGATTTTGCCTCAGATTGAAACTATATAACACTGTTGCAGTAAATTCACTTGTGTGATATTGAGTAGAAAATTCTTTTACAGACTCCAGGGTCAATCAGTTTGCACCTTGAAGACAGGATTTGATGACATTTAATACCGGATAGCTTGATTAAAATGTTGGGAAAGGTTATTGAGTCAGTTGACATTTACTGTGTATCCACTGAGAGTATGACACTGTAGTATTTATTAAGTATGGGGCACTTTATGGATCTGAAAGACTCTTCCGAAGTGAGACTTATTCTAAACCTTTTAACCTTTACTTGTGCTTGGGTCAGAGGGAATAGTGACATCCAGTCATTAATAAAGAAGTGAGCTAGGGGGATGCCTGGGTGGCTCAGTGGTTGAGCGTGTGCCTTTGGCTCAGGGCATGATCCTGGGATCTGGGATCGAGTCCCACATTCGGCTTCCTGAGGGGACCCTGCTTCTTCTTTCTCTGCCTTTGTCTCTGCCTCTCTCTCTCCGTGTCTCTAGTGAATAAATAAAATCTTAAAAAAAAAAAAAAGGAAATGAGCTAGGGATATAGGGAATAATATGTTAGGAGACTAGACATAATTAGATATGGGTAACTCCAGATTAACAGTACAGTGCAAGAAATCTTATGGATGCTCAGTTAACATTTGTTGTCAAGGCCCTTCAGACATCCTTGCTTTTCCAAAATCTTTTTTGCAAACAGTACATTTGAGCTTGTCTGGACTCTGAAGTTCATCTCATAATATTTTCTCTTTACAAAAGGAAATACATTCTTAGGTCTTTTGAGGTTGTTGTTTTTTTACATTTATAGTTCCCCTATAACTTAAGTTTTCAAAAAACCTACAGTTGTTCTATTTTTTTTGAAATATTGTTATTGTGGTAAAATACATATCACACTAACTTGATCATTTTAACCATTTTAAATGTACACTCAGTGGCATTAAGTACATTCATGATGTTGTGTCGCTGTTTTTCTAGCTGAACAGAATTCCTAATGTGCCTGTGACAAAGATGGATGAAGTATTAGCTGAGAAGTAGTCACAGTCAGCTTAAAGGATAGACATCTCTTAATCACAGAATACTTATTAGGAGACACAAATATATACAATATATGAATTGAGTAGATCCTGAATACCATCCCAAAGAGTCAGGAAAGCCCCATAGCTATTGTGTAATATGCAGCATGAGATCTTTATTGGAATAGGATTATCTTATGTCAGGCCGACAAAAACTTGGCATTGATGCATAATTAATGAACTGGGAAATGGATTAATGAGATTTCTCTCTAATTAATGTTTCCCTAATATTTGGCGTGAAAGCAAAGCTGCATTAATTAGTAGAGTGGATGTTGTGTGTGTGTGTGTGTGTGTGTGTGTGATTGTGTGTGGGTGTTGGGTGTCTTCCCGTGGATGTAGCTTCATTTGCTGTGTTTCCCTTTCTTTGCTCTTACCCTCCTTCCTCATTTCCACTTGCTCATCATCCTTGTTCTTCTCAGGACTCCCATTATGTCTTTGTATGTGGGTGAAGAGGAAGGACTGACAGCTTGAGTGATTCCATTTTTAGATGGATGTTTGAGTATATATGAATTAATCAATATTTCCTAATCTGGGTAGTGAAAGCCCTTCCTTTTTCTTAGAGCAAAGAGAACATTATGCTCTGTGTGTGCAGCTTAACTACCATTAATGTTAATTAAATCATGCAGGCAAAGCCCCTTTCTTGAGTTGATAACATGCTCTAGTGTACATCATTGTCAATTATACATCAACTCTTTAATCATCTTGGGAAGCAGGAATGGTAAATCCCCCTGCTGAGCGAAAGCACCTCATGTAGGGATTATTGGCCAGCATTGGGATCTGAACTTAAAATCTTAATTCTTTCTTTCCCTTCAAACTTATTCTACTAGTGTTAATTAAGTCAAATATCCCCCTATGAAGTAAGCAAGTGTGTGCATGTGTGTGTGCTTGTGCATGTGTGTGTGCGTGTGTGTGTTTTGTATGGGATGAGGAAAAGGTGAAGACAAAGGAATAGTGAAGGGCTAAGAGGTGGAATATTTCTGCATTCATATTTGAGGGGTAAAAAATGTGTAGTTCATTTTTTCCAAAATCTTGAGTTTGAACATGTCTTTGCAGATTTAGGATCTTCCATGTGACATATAGAGTTTTGTTTCTGGACATGAAATAGCCACTGTTGGAAGATTTACTTCCTATGTGGCTAAATATTTCCTCATTCAACAGACATTCATGAAATCTATGATGATGATGATGCCGTCAAGGAGTTCTCTGACTAGTGGGAGAAATGGACACCTAAACAGGTACTTAAAAGTGCATGAGGGAGTGCCATTCAGTTTGCTAGAGCTTACATTCCAGCTAGAGAGAGATGAAAAGTAAAGCGGAGGGCTAGGGAGAGGCCACACCACAGGAAGCCCTGTGCCCCAGGGCTCCTATACTAGTAGGATAAAGAACTGCCATCACCAACAAGGGTCTGAAATGCTGGAAGTAGAGTTCTCACTCCCGGGAACAGTTAACTTGAGCCTTCCATCCCTTGCTTCTAGCCAGGCATTGAGTCTTCTGCTAGCACCTTGTGCATCTGCCAGCAGATTGGAGATGAGATGGGGGAGTGCCTCACATTTGCCAAAATCTATTGCAGTGGTCATACACCCACCTTAATGCCTGAATTCCCAGGACAACAATTAATAATGTCCTCTTTCACTCTTAGCAGTGTCCTGATTTAGACAATAAGTCGTATGATCACCCTAATTTCTCCTACATTCTATTGGTCAGGATTCAATCACATAGTCCCATCTGACTTCAAGGGAGGCAGGAAATTTATGTGATGGGAAGGAAAAAGCAATAGATTTTGGCAAATGTGAGGCACTCCCTGCTGCCAATGTGAAGGAGGTGAAGCTTTCTCCTCTGTACCAATTGCCTTTGAACCATTGCCACTTAAATTCTGATGTTCCTTTGAAACCTTCTGGTTTATTTTAAAAATTCATTTGAATTTTTGAGTTCTGCTCCATTATATGTTTGTCTATTTCTTAAAATAAAAAATATTGTGCTTTCTTCAAAAATCCTCACAAATAATGCTCCAGGAATATTTGCCATGGTTACTTGACATATGATCAACTCCTGGAACAGCTGTATGAATAGCCAGTTTGAGACACACACCACTGAACAGTCTTAGGCAGAAGAGTGAACCGGCCAGATTTTCATTGAAAAAGACCACTCTGACAGCTTTGTGGAGTGTAGATTCCAGGAGGCAAAGAGCAGAGAAGCCAATTCAGATTCTTATAGTTATCTGAGAGAAAGAAGACAAAGGATCTGATCAGTGCTGGTAGGGATGTTAAGAGATTAAATCGGGAGAGCTAAACCAAAACTAAATCACTGATAAATCTGACTACATAAAAATTAAATGCTTCAGCAAAAACATCCTAACATTAAGTTTGAAAGGTGAAGTACAAACAGGAAAAAAAAAATGGGCGACACACTTATGAATGATGAAAAGGTTGATTTCCTAATATATAAATGAGCCTAATATACAAATTGAGTCTCCTATGACTCAATAGGAGAAAGCATTCTAATAGAAAAATGGACACAGCAATTTGTCAAAGAATATAAATGGTCTGCAAAATGTTAAAGCCTTACTAACGACCAAAAAATAGGAATGAGGGACGCCTGGGTGACTCAGTGGTTGCGCATCTGCCTTTGGCTCAGCTTGTGATCCAGGGGTCCTGGGATCAAGTTCCACATAGGGCACCCCAAGAGGAGCCTGCTTCTCCCTCTGTCTATGTCTCTGCTTTTCTCTATGTGTCTCTCATGAATTAATACAATTTTTAAAAAAAGTTTTAAAAATAGACATGAAAAGATGAGAGCTATTTTTTATTATCAAATTAATATAGAAGGTCTCATAATAGCACACAATGTGTGTACAAGGTATTAACATTAGTGCTGTCAATAACAGTCAAAAATGAAAAAAATAATAATTTCCTTCAATGGGAAATTTGTCAAATAAATTCTGACATATCCCCTCAATGGAATATTATGCAATTACTACATTATTGTGTGTATCTATTTTAATTGAAATAGATACTCATGACCCACTAGTAAGTGGAAACAAAAGATTGTCAGACTCCTTGTGTAATATGCCTCACTTTCTGTAAAATTGTCTACACATATGTGCAGGAATGTGCATGTGTACATACAGAGGTATCTGTAAGCCTTTTCAACAAAATATTAAAACAGTGCCTATTTCTAGATGGTCGATTTCAAGATGATTTTTACTTTTTTTTTCTGTGTCTTTCTATATTGTTCTGAAATTTGAAAATAGACTCGTATCAATTATAACTGTTAAGTAAATAAAACTTTATTATTTGGGGGGAAGAAAACAGCAGTTCTTTTTATCCTTTGGAGTAAGAAATGAGGAGAGCTTGATGACTGGGTATAATTAGAAAGTGAAAGAGAAGAGTTGGTCAAGGATGACTTCCGGTTCTCTTATCCTAGCAATTCTCTGGCACTGGTTGAAGGGCAACCCTCCATTGCCTACTCTTTCTCCCCATTGTCGTTCCTTACACTTTTCAACTTCTCATCTTTCATTCTGCCCCTGCTACTGCTGGTCCCACCGTCGGGTCCTCCGCAGGCGCTGCCTGATTTCAGAATGCTCTCTTCATCTAACTTTCTTAGCTGAGTGGCAGGAGATGAGAGATGAGAGATGTTGCTGGAAACGACTGACCCAAGTCCTGTTAAGTTGGCCTGGGTTGCTTTGATGCCAACACGTGCTGGAGGTCCCAGTCTGGCGTCAGAGAAGATGGATGTGTCCACTACCCAAGTTTAAGAGGGGCCCAGTACTGGGCCCATGGTTTTCAAAGTAGTAGTAACACCCCTCGAGAGGGTAAGGATTACCAGAGGTCTGCAAAGTTTGATGAGAGGCAGGAAAGCTCATTTTCACCTGAGCAGGAGGTTGAGCAGTGGAAGTGAAGGCCAGTGCCAGTTAACAACGTAAGAGGAATTGCCAACACATGCTTTTACAGGATTGCAGTTTTGCCTTACAATTTTTTTTAAAAGCCAGGTTATGCAGACACAAACCTAAATACTATCTGTGCAAAATGTAAATGTTAAACCTAAGAGCTCTTTATTGGTCAAGAAACATGAACAATTGAGGGCAGAGGTGTGTCGGCTTCTTGAATCTTATTCTTGTTGCCATTTGAGGCTGACTCATCCCAGCCTTCAAGGGCCAGGGCATTTCTTAGTATGCATTGAACTCATGCCAAACTATTGTTTCACACTGTTATTGTCTAAAAGACAACGTGTACTAGAAACGTGAAACAGGAAATGTCCATCTGAACTTATTACGGTAGAAGAAATTTTCCAGAGTCCATATGCTGATGTAATTATTTTCAGATATTTTTTTAAAAGGTATTTAGTGACTAGATCTTTGAAACAATGTCTTCACTGTCCTGGGCAGAGTGTATAAGCTGTCTTGTAGAAGAATAGAGCCCTACAATTGCCACAATAGGGTTTCACATTGTTTTTGTATTTGGTTTCAAGGATTTTTTTTTATTTGCTCAGTGTGTGTGTGTGTGTGTGTGTGAAGTAAATGTATATTTGAATGTCTTGATCTCTATTTTCTTTGAAGGGTCCTTAATTATTTTACACTGAATTTTTTCTCCATCCTCAAAGTCTATGGCACATATTCTATTTCCTTCTTCCAGGACTGTGCTTTGTGCCGTTTCCTATAAATAGCAGTAGGCAGCTTCAGTAGACACTCGCTGGTTGGTTCAGTGTTCTTACAGTACTTATAGTGGATATTTCTTAGCATAATTAATCTCTTTGTTAAAAAATTTGGTCCCATTCTCATCAGCACCAATGTGGTGCTTTGAAAGGAACTGAAATGCTGTACTCTTTCAAGGGTTGTGGATTAAAGCTTAAACTGGGTCTCGGGATAAGGTGAAGGGGAAAAAGCCCTCACAAATATGGTAATTTTTTCTCCTGAGAAGTAAAAAACAACTAGCTATACTCTAGAAAAGAAAGGAAATAGTAATTACGATCTTTTCTCCCCTACTCTGTACACTGTTGTCAGTTGAGAGCAAAGTAGAAGCCAGCCAGTTTTTTAGTTCCACAGTGTATTTAAGGACAGGATTGGATATATAAGCATCAAGAAGCAGAGGTCTTAATTCAGGTATGATTGTGTCTTTTCTTTCTTTTAATTTAAGTAACGTCATACTGTTTTATGTTTGTTTGAGTCTGTGATCTTTTTTCATCCTATACCCTATGTACCTAACAAGCTCCTATGTACCCAACAAGCTCCATTTCATCCCATTTTGCAATTCTTCTTTTTCTTCAGTTTTATAGAATCCCAGAAATCCTCTTTTCGAGTTAAAATGCTGTCACTTAGTAGCATTAACTCTAATGTCAGTTTGAACTTCTTTTTTCCAGCACACTCTGCAGCGTGAAATCTTGAGAGTAACTGTAGAAAATGAATGATTGGTGTTCAGCCAAGCTTTGCCTGTGTCTTTCCACGACCAAAAACAATTAGGCGAAAAAGGAAAAATTCAATTGGCTATTGTTATCTGCCTGGTCCAAACAGCCTGTATGAATATTTTGAGAACTTTTTTTTGTACCTTGATGGTTGTGTTTTCATTATGTAGCTATAGCAAGAAGATTTCAGTGAGAAAGTTTCATCTTTTAAAAAAATAGCGATTTGAGAAACAAATGAGGTCAATGGGCTTCTTATTTTAGGAAGGGGGGTAGTAGGGACGATGGAGTAAGAGGAAGTCCTATGTCAGAGGGCTCTGTGCACACTTTC
Organism: Canis lupus familiaris; assembly: GCF_011100685.1. Lineage (NCBI taxonomy): Eukaryota > Metazoa > Chordata > Mammalia > Carnivora > Canidae > Canis > Canis lupus. The sequence goes on along the minus strand of NC_049227.1, from coordinate 49,412,314 downwards.
CTGACATACCTCAGCTATGTGTAAATGCAATCTGTTATTTTAACTATTCACAACAGTTGCGTTTTGTCCTTTCTCACATTAAATTATAAAACCAATAACTAAATACGGCAAATCTTTATTTTTCAGATTCCTCCCCCAACTCCCCCAGTCTCTAACAGGTTGCATTTCATTTTTTCCCAAAGACCTCAAAAGCTACCAGATTATTGTTAAAAAAAAATAAACACGTTTTGAGAGTCTACTGACCATCAGCCAGAGGGAAGGTTCTGAGTCATCCAAGTTCTCCAGCTGGCAAAGAAGTATGAAAAAGCTCCTGGCCAGATCTGTAGATGCTGGAGCATCCGGGTAAGTTGGGGAAGCACATTCATAGAACCCAGTGAAGAAATGAGATGGTAAACACAAGCAGTGCGTTTCTGTGCCTCAAGTCAAAGCTCCATATCCAAAGGATGTAAGAACTTAATTTTTTGAGGGGAAGTGGGTGGGGGGATGGGGGACTGACATTAAGGAGGGCAAGTGATGTAATGAGCACTGGGTGTTGTATGCAACTGATGAATCACTAAACTCTTATCTCTGAAACGAACAATATACTATATGTTAATTAAATTGAATTTAATAAAATAAAATTAAAATTTTTTTTCTTCCCCTCCTCTAGCTTATGTATTTAGATTTTGTATTGAAAAAAAAAAAAAAAGATTTTGTATTGAAATGTTCCCTAGGGACGCCTGATGGCTCAGTGGTTGAGCATCTCCCTTCGACTCAGAGCCTGATTCCAGGATCGAGTCCCACAGTGGGCTCCCTGCAGGAAGGCTGTTTCTCCCCCTGCCTATGTCTCTGCCTCTCTCTCAGTGTGTCTCTCATGAATAAATAAATAAAATATTTAAAAAAAGAAATGCTCCCTAGATTCATAAAATATTTAAGGAATACAGAAAGAAGAAAGACTCAGGAATCAAAGGAAAGTCACCTAACAACCTCTATGGGGTGTGTACAGAAAAGCAGGCTCCCTCCAAAGCCCAGTTTTAAATTAACCAGCACTACTTTCTCACCATGTTCTGATTTTTTACTGAATGCAGTGAGTGCAGGAACCCTGAGCAGCAAACATTTATGGATTTCATCTGGGCAAGCACCTATCTTAAAGTTCTGATTTCTAACGGTGTCAGGCAGATTGCTTCAGTAAATTGTACAGTGAATTTTTGAAGTTAAAATTGCAACTTAGAGACACCTGAGTGGCTCAGCGGTCGAGCATCTGCCTTCTGCCCAGGGCTTGGATCCTGGGATCCAGAATCGAGTCCCACATCCACCTCCCTGCATGGAGCCTGCTTCTCCCTTGGCCTGTGTCTCTGCCTCTCTCTCTCTCTCTCTCTCTCTCTGTGTGTGTCTCTCATGAATAAATAAATAAAATCTTTTAAAAAATAAAATAAAATAAAATTGCAACTTAAATGTTTACATGTTTGTGGTTTGCCTGAATATTTTCAGAGGAAAAAAATTAATGCTACTTATTTTTCAGAAGAGGATGTGATTACAATACCAAAATCCACCAAATGTGAAAGAGTGAAGGAAAACTGTCAGGTGACAACCAATTCTTTTTATTCCAGAGATACAGGTAAGGAATATGAATATCTATATACATGAGAAACTAGAAACTGTGGTTGCCTTTGAGAAAAAGAATTGAGGGTCTAGCAGTCAGAGATACTTTGCATAGTTTGTAATATTGTAATATTTTAATTTCTTTCCTTGTACATATACAGCTTTTTTAAAAGAACAAGTGCTTATCAAGTGCAAATATTTTCACTGTTAAGTCTATTTCCATAATACTAAAAGTAAATGCCTGGTTAATAGATTCTGTGTGTTAGCCAGGATGTCCCTTGATTTTGCTTACGTGGTGACACTAGCTCATGTCTGTAAACTCTTTAAAACTCCCAAAGTGATTTTGCATACTTGACCTAATTTGTAAGATCACTTTGTTATTTATTACTACTTATTACTTAGCTCTTCTAGTTTTCTTCTCTTAATATGTGATTATTATATTGAACTGCAAAGTTTTTGTTCCCTTGTACCACACAAAGAAGATATGACGCTGTATTCTTCAGTAGTTTCTAATGAAGTTCTATGTGATACGTTAATACTTTCTTCCTTAAGTATTGGACCAAGCTATAACAGAATTATAAAGGTCAGGCTATCAGAACAGAGACCTTCAGGACACTCAGGTGTTTATTTTGAGAGCCATGTGGTGATCCATCACAATTCTGTTTGAAGTTACTTTTGTCTTATCCCACTGGGCCCAAGCCAGAGTGTTCAATAGGTGACTCTAAGGGTAAATTAAAATACTAATCAAAATTAAATGGAGGGTGTGAAAACAGAGTGGGACTATAGGGATGATGAAATTTGTCCTTCCCTGGGATGCCTACGTAGCTCAGTGGTTGAGCATCTGCCTTTGGCTCAGGTCACCATCCCGCGGTCCTGGGATTGAGTCCTGCATTGGGCAGGGAACCTGCTTCTCCCTCTGCCCATGTCTCTGCCTCACTCTGTGTCTCTCATGAATAAATAAATACAATCTTTAAAAAAAAAATTGTTTTTCCCCAAACCCTTCTTTGCAGAGGGGTATCACTCCTTTTCATGCGTATAGATGACCAGATAAGGAAAAAAGCTATTCTCATTCCCTGTATTTGCTTTACTAGGTTTATAGATAGACCTCAGTCCTCCTTTTTCATTAATACTCATAGTTATTTGATTTAGCAGTATTGCTGAAATTGGTTCATCTGGCCATTTTGTATTGAAACAGGCTACATAGATGGTGACCTGCTCCCCTGCAGGGAGCCTGCTTCTGTGTCTGCCCCTCTCTGTGTGTCTCTCATGAATAAATAAATAAAATCTTTTTAAAAAGGATTTATTTGTTTATTTGAGAGACACAGAGAGAGTATGGGGGGTGAAGCAAGAGACTCTTAAGCAGATTTTGCATGAGGGGCATTGTTGTGCCAACCTGATATCAGGACCTGAGCCCAAACCAAGAGTCAGTTACTCAACTAACTGAACCACCCAGGCACCCTATCAGAGCTCCTTTTTTTTTTTTTTTAAATTTAAGATTTGTATTTATTTATTTGAGAGAGAGAGACAGACAGAAAGTGAGTGGGGAGATGGGGACAGAGGGAGAAGGACAAGCAGACTCCATGCTGAGCTGCTGAGCAGGGAGCCAGACATGGGGCTCCATCCCAGGACCCTGAGATCATGGCTGGAGACAAAGGCAAATGCTTAACGGACTGAATCACCCAGGCGCTCCTCAGAGCTCCTTTTTATTTGCTAGATGATATGCCACCTCATTCATGAATTGTTGGACAAAACCAATAAGATCTTTAAAATCTATTTGGTTGAATTTTGTTTTTTAACATTTCCAAACTAGTTTTTAACCTCAGGAAAGAATCATCCTTATGCAGCTATTTAATACTTAATTGCCTACAGAATGTGACTATGTAATAGGGCAAGGCCGTGTTGCACAGTGGTTAAGGGTGAAGGCTTGGAGTCAAAGAGACCTAAATTCAAATTTTAGTTGTGCCCCTTACCACACATGGGACCTTGGGAAAGTTGACTTAATTTTTTTAACCATCACTTTTCTCATCTGTGAACTACATTTCACTGGAAGAATAATTCTTTTTTTTTTTTTAATGTATAAAGTGCATGGGCTTTATATTCTATTATAGCCCCGGCATTCAGTAATGATTCCTGTTATAGTTACTAAAATTTTTTTTATAGTTAACAATCACATAAAAATATGGAAAAAAAAATATGGCAAGTCCATAGAAGCTGACCACTTGCTATCTCCCACTCCTCCCCTTGCCCCTGCCCTGTAACCCACTTTACTCCAGCTAACCACTGTTCACTGCCCTGCACTTGGCTGCTCACCGATGACATTCACACTGTGACACTCAGGGACGAGTTTCCAGTCCTCCTGGAGCTGAGCCATCAGCAGCATTTGAAAGAGTTCGCCTTGCATTCCACTGACTGCTCTGCTCAGGGCTCAGTTCCCCGGCCCCTTCTCCATCCAGTATCACTCTTCTGATGACCTCATTCAGTCTTGGAACTGGAATATCATGCATAGGCTGCTGACCTCCCAAATATATCTGGTCCAGACCTCCCACCCGAACACCAGACTTGTATAATCAATTGCCTGCTTGACCTGTACCTGGCGATCTTAAATGCCATCTTGAACTTGGCATGTCTAAAATCAAACTCCCTTGGGTGCCTGGGTGGATCAGTTGGCTAAGCATCTGCCTTGGGTTCAGGTCATGAACCCAGGGTCCTGGGATGGAGCTCTGTGTTGTGGGGGATGGTGAGGGGGGTGTCTCTGCTCAGTGGGGAACCTACTTCTCCTTCCCTCTCTGCCTGCCCTCCTGCCTACTCGTGCTCTCTCTCTGTCAAATAAACAAAATCTTAACAAATAAATACATAAAACCGAACTCCCTGGTCTTTTCACAGATCTGTTGCTCTCACTGCCTTCCCCACTTCAGTAAATGACAACTTCATGATTTAGTTGCTCACCTAAAAGCTTTGCAGTCATCCTTGACTCCTCTCCCCCTTTCTCACACCCATATGCAAACCATCAAGAAATCCTACTGACCCCACTTTTGACATCTCTCCAGAATTAACAGCTTATCAAGACCATCTCCTCTGTGTCTTCGGCCTCCCTGACATTTCCCCTTGATTATTTTTGGAAACTCCTAACCAGTCTTCCTTCTACAGTTGCACCTCTAGACTCTTCTCAAAAAGTAGCCAACACAAGACTATAATGTTATCCATGTCCTGTCACTCTTCTCAAAACTCTTCAATGGCTTTCAGCCTCACATGGAGTAAAACCCAGGCTGGCCTGGCATGACCCAGCATAACCTCCTGTACCCTCTGCATTGTCCGCTCTGCTCCAGCCACACCACCCTCCTTGCTTGTCTTCCAACATGCTAGACACCCCCCCACATCAGGGGTTTTGCCTTTGTTTCCCTCCCCAGAATGCTCTCCCATAGCTATCCATCCACTTATAGCCTCTCTTCTCCTCAAATCTCTGTTCAAGTGGACTTCATTGGCCTGGTTATTCTGACCGAACTATTTAAATTTACAGTCTCCCTTTGCTGTGTACCTTTGGTCCCTTTTTGTTTAGTCTTCTTCATAGTACTTCCACCATCTGGTATATTATGCACTTTACTATTTATCTTTATTTCATTTCTCTCTTCTCCACATAAATGTAGTCCATAATGTCGGAAATTGTTGTATGACTTGTACACTGCCGTAACCCCATGCAGTGCCTGACATTCGGCAAGTACTGCTATATAGAGACTAAATCACTACTTAATAAATATTTGTTTGAGGGAATGCATGAACGCTTTTGAGAAAATGCATTTCCTGCCATATATGGTGTGAAAGCACATGGTACAAGGAGTCAGAAATCCAAATTCTGGTTTTGACTGGGCTTCCTATAAATTGGGTCCCCCATATAGTTCTGCCTCTGACTCTTATTTTCTTAATCTTTACAACCTATCTTGCAGGATCAATTCCAGTCTTCAAAAACAAGGTTATTTCAGGGAGTGGGGTCCCATGTTTGCAGGAAGAAGGAATGTAATTTCTCTTTTACACACCACTCACTCTCAAGAGTTGATATCAACCTTACCTTAGGAAAACTAGGTTCCATTTAGAACAGATATTTTTTTTTAATTATCACTGAAATAAATTCCCAGTTAGGTGAACATCTTACCTAAGACATGGGAGGCAGTAATGAGACTCTAACAGAATTAGGGTCCACCATCTTTTTGTGTTTGATTTTGGGATGAGGGATGCATCCCAAAATTTTGTTTTGTGTTTGTGTTTGATGGGAGAGGGAGCATTATATGCCTTCTTTCTGTCCTGCTTGCAGATTCAAGTTCAAGGTAAGGAACAAGAAATGAAACAGACTTTGCATTTTTATGTTTAGCCAAGCTTCTCTAGTTTGCATAGTCATAAATCAAATGGCAATCTTTGAGGTTTTAATATTCTGTGCCTTACCTTTGTCCCAATTAGGAAAAATGAATAGCTAGTGTTTAGAATTTTGTATTTGTAAATACATTGCAGTGTACAAACCAAGGGATTTTCTAGAGCTTTTAAATATTTTAAAAGTACATCTTGATCAGGTCCAGCATTTGCATCGTATAGTGAAGCCCACCTTGAAAAATATCACAAATAATTTGTGCAAGTAAGATTGGAAAAAAAGGAATGTTAAAAATACTATAGAAAACAAACTTCAGAAATGACTCTCCAGGGATACCTGGGTGACTCAGTCGGTTAAGCATCTGCCTTCAGCTCAGGTCATGATCCCAGGGTCCTGGGATAGAGCCCAGTCTGACTCCTTGCTTAGCTAGGAGGCTGCTTCTACCCTCTGCCTGCTGCTCCCCCTGCTTGTGCTCTCTTTCTGTCTCTCTGACAAATAAATAAGAGAAAAAAGAAGAAACAACAACAATAAAAAAGAAATGACTCTTCACACACAAATATTTCATACATTGAGATATTCTAAGTTCATGTTAAGAGGATTCTAGTTCTGGACCTTTTTTCCATACACTTCAGCTCTAAGGGGCATGTCCAAAATAAACTCTTCATTGGCCTGGATCATGTTGCTCTGTATGTGTCTCCTGAGCATGGGCCCTTGTCCTGCCTCCTACCCTTTTACCCTCCAGTTTGCAATCCCAATAAAGCTTCCTAGTACTTGTGCTCTTCCCCAGATTGTGTGTAAATTGCTGATTTAGATAGTGTGTATATACATGAGAGAGAATTTTTTTTTTTTCAACAAGGAGCTCTTATTAAAGTTTTCAGGCATGAAAGTCAGATAATCAGCTGTATGGTGGGGTAGGAGGGAGCCTGGCTAGGCCAGAGAGACCCACTGAATACTAAGAGAATATAAAAACCTTGAACTATAACCTAGACATGCGAGAAATAGTTGTTTAAATGAAGATGTTGCCATTTAATGTGTTGTTTGCAATATTTTTCATTCTGTTAGTAGGAGAATTGAATTGACAGGACAATAATGTTTTCATTGTTAACTTTGTAACACAACAATGGGAAGTATCTGACAGTTTGTAACACAACAATAAAGTAAGAAAACCCAAAAGCTGTCTTTCAAAGTTCGTTATTAGGCAACAATCTCCTCTTCAACTTTTCTCCCACCTCTCTGGAGCAATAACACAATAAGACCTTTTTATTTCATTGGTACTTATGAACTAATTTATATATTCTCTCCACCAATGCATGAGCCCTCAGCCAGCCTGGATTGGGTACCAAACCTATACATTCCCATTGTACTCTGTTCTTACCTCTAGCCTAGAACATACAATGCAGGTCTACAGTTCTTTATCTGCAGTTCTGAAAAGCAAAAGTTTATTTTCTGATTGGTGCCAAGTCTTATTTGGCAGCAAAATCTGACCTGAACTGACGTGAAACTATTTATAATGTTGTATTTTACTGCAGAAATGTTGTTGTATTTGTGTATGGGAGGCTGCCGTAGGCTCTATCAGGGATGTTACATATTGAATGTTATATATATATTTTTTATCCTTCTTTTTTTATATATTCATGAAAAACACACACAGAGAGAGAGAGACAGAGACATAGACCAAGGGAGAAGCAGGCTCTTCACAGAGCAGATGCAGGACTCTATTTTTACCCTTCTAAAACTCCACAAAGAGTGTTGCTTCTGAAACACCTGTGGACAGTCTTTGGACAAAGACCAATGGGCCTGCATTGTTGCCTGCTTGCTAGTCTGTGTGCCTACCAGAGGGTGAGGCCTCGAGTCAACCTCAGGTCCTTGTACTGCCCAGTACTTAGTGTGACCCAACAAATATAAATAAGACAATGAATATTTGCTTTCAACTTAACATATTTAAATGTATTGACTTTCCTCTGTTTTTATTTTTCAAATGTTGCTACTTTGAGAAAGAAGAGTGAGAGTGCTGGGCACCTAGTTGGTAGAGCATGTGACTGTTGATCTCAGGGTTGTGAGTTTGAGCCCCACATTGGGCATAGAGGAAAAAAAAAAAAAAGAAAGAGTCAGGGCAAACAATCCTTTTTTAAAAAAAATTTCCTTTTTTAACTGAAAACACAAATATTTGGCCAGATTGAAAAATCCACAAGAGAACCAAAAATAATATCATGTTTCCTGGTTTTTAGATTTGTGTTTTCTTACCTAGATAAGACTAATATTATAAATGCCAGATAAATCAAAGGCCAAAAGAAACAAATTTCTTTAAAATGCTTTTGAAATCTTACTAGCTAAAAAGTGGAAAAAATATCATAATGAAGGCGACGATATAGTAAAATGTGCATTCTTGAACAATGCAAGTATGAATATGGATTGTTAGAGTATGTCCAGAAAGTCTTTTACAATATAATCAAGAAGGTTAAAGAGGTTACACTTACAGTAGAATAATAGGAGAATATTTAGTATATATTACCTAAGAAACATTTATGGTTTTGAGGCATATAAGTTCAGTTATTTATTTAGGAGATTCCAGCAGAGGATTTACTTTCTCTGAAAGCAGGCCAATTCTGTAAGGCCTGCTATGTTAAACTTTTTATATGGAAAGTTTTTAAAGCTTTCTTATGTTCAATCACCCTTTTTAAGCATTATAGCTCTTATTCCATTTTGTTTAAACATGTTTTATAAGTATATGACAAGGTAATTAAAAAATTTCTCATATGTAGTATGTTTTGTTGGTTTTGGATAACAATTCTATTACCATATTACAATGCATAGTAATTTTTGAAGACCCTGTCAAAACAGTGTTGACAATGCATAGTAACCTCCACATTGTATTAAATAAAGTTCATATAAGACACAAAAGCTACTGTATCTAGATGAAATATCAAGACTTTTAATATGGAAATTAGAGGCTTCCACAAACATTGGAAGGGTCAAGAGATTAAAGATCGGGGAAGCTGTGCCAATAATCTCAGTTTGCATTGCCAAGGAGGCTGGCTCTGAGAACTTTCTCGGGAGCTTCTTTCTCTCAACCTCCAGAAAGTTCTACCAGCTATAAAAGAGAACAGCACTGGGACGCCTGGGTGGCTCAGCGGTTGAGCATCTGCCTTCAACTCGGCATGATCCCGGTCCAGGGATCAAGTCCCGCATCAGGCTCCCTGTGAGGAGCCTGCTTCTCCCTCTGTCTGTGCTTCTGCTTCTCTCTCTGTCTCTCTCAGGACTAAATAAATAAAATCTTTAGAAAAAAAATAAGCTTGCAGCACTAAAACAGGTAATTCTCAAACAGCTACCACTAAGTCATCTCAATTGTGTATGGAACCAAAGAAGGTAACTTGTAGGAACTCATCCAGAAGCTGTTGTGAACTTCATGTCTACTGTCAGCCCACACATCTATCTGTCACTGCCCTGCTTGAAAAATAGCTTCTGCTCTTTCCCTTTCCGATGTCACATAAGTGCCTGTTCCAGGCAGACTCTGACCTGGAACCATCTGGGGAGGAGGATTCTGGGAACTATAGTTCTATTTTTCCTCTGAGATGCATGGATCATAAATGGGAAAGCAGTGATGCCAAGTTGACAACAGACAATCATGTTTGTTTCAGTGCTGATGACAACTAGATGATATTTTTCTTTTCTGTTTTTCCATTCTATTGGTATCTTTCAGTCCAACTCATTATGTTATTAGTTGACTGAGACCCAGAAACTTCCCAGTAGGCAAGTAAAGCAGAAGTACAATTGAATTCATCCTTGATATGCCATACTGTCCATTAAAAATTATTGCTAGTTGGTTCTTCATTCCAAATGTCTGATTCATACAAAGCTGAAGTAACTTGTTTAATATCACCATTGCCCTTAGAGTGCCAGCACACAAGTACTGTTATATAAATATTATAATTATTATATATCTATGATTCTGCCTCGCATTCATAATTTTATAAATTCTTGTTGGCTCAAAAGAGATATAATATTCTTTTTTGTGTCATCTAATTAACCCTCTCCTGATAATCAGTTTACTGAAGATGATGTCTTTTTATTTCATTTGATGCATTTTCACCAGATAGATGTTATTTATTTAACTATTTTTTAAAGATTTCATTTATAAAATAAATGAAAAACTCTATTCCAGGACCTTGGGATCATGATCTGAGTGGAAGGCAGACGCTCAACCTCTGAGCCACCCAGGTAGGTGCCCTATTTAACTATTTTTTATCTAGCTACAAGTTATTCATAATTATGTATAAAAACAACAGTTTTTACAATCATCCTAAATGTACATTTATACGTCAAATGACACCAAAGTAGGCATCAATCAGCAGGGCAGTCCAGGAAAATTAATCTAGCAAGACTGAATAAAATGAGCTAGAAGGAAATAGGCCTAAGGCAGAGATATTGTGGCTATAATTCTAAAGAGGAGTTAATGAGGTCCTCAACTAGGGAAGAGATTGAAGAAATGGAAAGAAGGAACAACCACAGGCACCTGGGTGGCTCAGTGGTTGAGCAACTGCCTTTGCCTCAGGTCGTGACCTTGGGGTCCTGGGATCAAGTCCCACTTGGACTTCCCATGGGAAGCCTGCTTCTCTCTCTGCCCATGTCTCTGCCTCTCTCTCTGTGTCTCTCATGAATAAATAAATAAAATCTTTAAAAAAAAAAAAGAAGAAGAAGAAGGAACAACCTCAAGATGTCACAAGGAGGGAGGATTGAGAGGTTTTGGTAACTGGCTGAATGTAAGAAGCAAGAGAAACTATCAAAGATTATTCTTAGATATTGAAGATACGGAAGATAATGTGGGTGTGAGAGAAAGACATGCTGAGATGATAATGAGGAGTACAGCCAAGGCCAAGGGCAGCCTTTGGGGAGTACCTACTCTCGAAGACTGTGTAGGATGGTGATTCAAAAGGTAGGAGAATGGAAAGGCTGAAGAGAAGGAAAAGAACAGTCTCACAAAACCATAGGCAAGAATTCAAGGAGTTAGTGGACAGCAATAGTCAATGCTGCAGAAAAGGCTGGATTTTGGAACTAGGAAATCTTTTGTCACCTTTAAGGTCATGAGGTTCCATAGAGGAATGTGAACAGAAACTAAATGTAAAAGGGTTTAAAGAATGAGTCAGGGATAAGAAAATATGACAAAGTATTCTTTCGATGAGAATATATAATCGAGTTATGAGGAGACATGGGAGAAACCTAGATGCATATTTTAAGTGAAAGAGGCTAATTTGAAAGTACCACGTACTAAGTATATGGTCCCAACTGTCCGACATTCTGGGAAAGGCAAAATTACAGAGACAGGAAAAAGATCAGTGGTTGCCTCGGGTTAGAAGGGAGGCAGGGATGAATGGGCAAAGCCCAGAGGATTTTTAGGGCCGTGTATGGTACTGTAATGGTGGATACAGGTCATTATCACACATTTGTCAAAACCCATAAATCATACAGTGATCATAATGTAAACTATGGATTTGGGTGATAATGATGCATCCACGTACGTTCATCCATTGTAACAAATGTACCAGTACGGCCTGGATGTTGGTAGTGGGAGTTCTGCAAATATGTGAAAGTATATGGGAATGCTCTGTACTTTCTGCTCAATTTTGCTGTGAATCTAAAGCTGCTCTAAATATTACAGTTTATTTATTTAAAAAAAGAATATATAACCATTTTTCATTAATATAAACTTATGGAGGGATCCCTGGGTGGCGCATTGGTTTGGCGCCTGCCTTTGGCCCAGGGCGCGATCCTGGAGACCCAGGATCGAATCCCACGTCGGGCTCCCGGTGCATGGAGCCTGCTTCTCCCTCTGCCTGTGTCTCTGCCTCTCTCTCTCTCTCTCTCTCTGTGACTATCATAAATAAATAAAAATTAAAAAAAAACAAAAAAAATATATAAACTTATGGAATACATGAATATGTATATGTCACTTTTATTGTGCCATTTTATAGCCTTACAAATTTCAACAAAATATACAACTTATTTTGGGGCCCAATGAAATAACAGTATGAAGGTATCGCTCAGTTAAACATATGATAGATACGTAGAATTAGTTATATTCAAGAATGACAGGGTGGTGCAGAATTTTATACTGTTATGAATGAATAAAAAAATTGGGGCAGCTGGAGGGGCTCAGCGGTTTAGCGCCGCCTTCAGCCCAGGGCGTGACCCTGGAGACCCAGGATCGAACCCCACGTCGGGCTCCCTGCATGGAGCCTGCTTCTCTCTGTGCCTCTCTCTCTGTTTCTCTCATGAATAAATAAATACAATATTTTTAAAAATTGTGAGATCCATCTTCAAATATTAATTGCATGTCCCACTTATTTACTGCTGGGTTAACAAACCTTCCCAAAACTTAGTAGCTTAAAACAATAACTTATTATTATGTTTCACTGCTCTGGAGGTTAACAGACAAGGCTGGGCACTTCTCAGGCGGGGTCAGCTGAGGCAGGAGTCATCTGAAAGCGTCTTTGAAACTCACGTGTCTTGCTCCTGGGCCAGAGTATCTGCAAGAGCTGGGGACTGGGAGGGCATTTCTCTCTCTCTTCTCTCCGAGTGGCCACTCTCCATTTCTGACTTTGGCTTCATACGGCATGACAAATTAAAGAGCAAGGCACCGAGGGGGGGCACTTGATGGGATGAGCACTGGGTGTTATTCTATATGTTGGCAAATTGAACACCAATAAAAAATAAATTTATAAAAAAATAAAAATAAAAATAAAGAGCAAGCATTCCAAGAGATTCAAGTAGAGGCTTCAAGACCTGGGAGTTAGGGTTGGAAGTCATGCAGCATCATTTTCACTGTCTTCTCTTAGGCAAAGATGTCACAAACCAGCTCGGATCCAAAGGAGTAGATACAGGGAAGGAAGAAATGGACGTTAACCACCCCTGAAACAAGCTATAATTTATTTGGAGAATAAAGTTGAGGACCTAATAACTGCACTGACCTCTGAGATGCCTAATTTGGCAATTCATTCCAAACTATCTGGACGCCAGATAATTAAGCCCAAATAACTCTGAACTTCTCAGTTCAAGAAGTAAGTTCTAGAATAGTTCTGTATCATCTCGCATATTCTCAAGGAGGCCTCTGTTTTTCCAGTCTGTCTTCTGGTCCTTGGGTCCCTAAAATCCCCTCCCTCTCCACATCAGCAGCACCCTGGCTAGTCTAGGTAGTTCTGATTCTGTAGTTAATTATCATTTCAGTGAGCTTAAAACCTGTCATCCTGAATAGCCAGAAAAATATCTTGTTTTCTTTTATTCACTTTGAGTTAATTTCTTTTTCTTGTAGAGTTCTTTCATCCCATTTCGGTAAGACTTCCTATAATTTTTATAATGTACTCCCCTTCCTCAAAATGACATTCATAGATAAGGTTAACACGTAAGTTGTCACTTTAATTTGATAAAACATAAAATCTCTACCTTATAAAGTATTTTGAATGCCTTAAAACCTTTGCCTTTGCTGCACACACAGGCAGAATGGAGTGATATTTTAAGATTTCCTGCAACTAGAAAGGTATGGAAAGTTTGACTGATTTATATTGTGTTCTGACTTCCTGAGGCAGTTTTCCTACTGCTATTCCATTTTACTCATACCACGAAACAAAGCTTGTTGTGTGTGTGTGTGTGTGTGTGTGTGTGTGTTTTAATCAAAATTCAGCCTAGAACTATGTATGTCAGTTTTGTTCTTTGTCTCTTAAACTTAATTTTTATGGAATCTTCTAGGAGTAGCGATTTTATTTATTTTTTAATTTCTGTGGAGGGGATGATTCTGGAAGCATCTGAGAATAAGAATTCCCAGTTTAATTTTCAAAATTCCCTTTAGGAATAAATAACTCTACTATTTAACATACATTTGGTGCTCTATAATTGCAGTTTTTACCTGTACCACAGAATTTAAGATTTTATTATCTATTATCTAAGTACTTTGTGTGTGACCATCACATCTTCTGCAACAGCAGTGTTTCTTTTTCAGAGCAGGAATCATATTTTACAGTTCTTTCGTATCCCTGAAGCTTGTCCCATAGTGTTAGATGGGTATGTGTCAAAGCTTTCTCCATAAATCCATGTTTATGTTACATTCTTTCAGTTCTTAGAGTTTGAGTCCTACTTGCCTTCCTTAACCACACTCTATAGAAACATTATAAATTTTCCTGGACTAGCTTAGTCTTTTTTTTTTTTTTAAGATTTATTTATTTAAGAGAGCAGGAGAGAGAGAGATAGAGAGAGAGAGAGGAGCAGGGCGAAGGGCAGAGGGTGAGAGAGAGAATCCTCAAGCAGACTCCCTGCTGAGTGAGGAGCCCATGTGGCGCTGGATCTCATGACCTAAGATCATGACCTGAGCTGAAACCAAGAGTCAGAGGCTCAACCGACTGAACCACCCAGGCATCCCCCACCCCAGCCTAGTATTAAGAAACATTACCAGTTATTTGTATATAGGTTTTTCTCATTTGACTCTTTCCCCTAAGAACAGAGATAGGAAATTTTAATCTTTTGAAAAAATCTTTCTCTCTCTGATATTCGTTTCTTTCTGTGGCTCTTTATTTATCTGGTGTGGAAGCTACGCACACGGCTCTCAAACCAGACTGTGTGGGTTCAAATCCCAGTCGCGACATTTACTAGTTTCATGTATTCACAGGGAAACCTTCAGTGCCTCAGTTTCAAAAGGCAGCTCATAATCGTACTAACTACTTAATACGGTTGTTGTGAGGACTAAATGAGTTTGCTCATGAAAGCAAATAGAACAATTCTGTAGTAATTGAGCAATAAATGTTAGCTGCTGTTATTGTGGCATTGTTTATTTAGATTTAATAGTTTTTATTCTTTGCTAATTGTATCGTCTTCTTAATGATTTTACTAAATGCCCACTGAAGCAATCACGTTTTGAAAACATTTTGAAAGCAGATTGCTTTCACCCACCACCTTGTTTCTAAACTGTTACCTGGTCTTTAAAAAAAAAAAAAAAAAAAAAAAATCAGGGCAGCCCTGGTGGCCCAGCGGTTTAGCACCGCCCTCGGCCCAGGGTGTGATCCTGGAGACCCAGGATCGAGTCCCATGTCAGGCTCCCCGCATGGAGCCTGCTTCTCCCTCTGCCTGTGGCTCTGCCTCTCACTCTCTCTCTGCCTGTCATGAATAAATAAATAAAATCTTAAAAAAAAAGTCAGAAATTTTTTCTATTACTATTATTTAATCCTTCCAGCTTTCAGCAAAAATTTTAAACCATGTGTTAGAGATACTGCTATAGGCAAAATGTTTATGTCCACCCACCCCCAATATATATGTTGAAGCCTAATCCCTGTTATGATGGTATTTGGAGGTGGAACCTTTGGAAGCAAAGTGGGTCATGAGAGTGGAGCCCTCATGAATGGGATTAGTTTCCTCAGATACAAGATTTTCTAAGGAGAGAGAATTGAAGATGGCGAAGAAATATGAGATTCAAAGACATTTCCCTTCTGAGGTAACAATTCTGTGGCTGTTGGAAGTAGATAGTGAGAGAGAGAGAGAGAGAGAGAGAGAGAGATCCTGAGGCTGACATTGCGATTTGTAGGTTAGGAGGCTTGAAACATCTACATTTTTAGGCATCATCCTGGGTGCTGTGGATGAGTAAGACACATTTTCTTCCCCGAGGTTCTCAAAATCTATCCGAGAAACATTCACTTATATGAATAGACACAGTAAAAAGATTCCTTTTCTAGGTGGGATTTTTGTAACTTCATCACCCTTTATTTTTTTCAAATGGGAGGAATAAGTTATTGAAGACACTTTCACTGAACTATTGTGAAATTATGTGAGATTGTGAAATTATGGATATTAGAACATCCCAAAATTCATTCTTCTTCATTTTAGTCACCAGGTATCTTCAGCACTGAATTTCCCAGATCAGTTTTCTATCCCTAATATATAAGGAGAGTTCAAACATATTTACTAGTCCAACTTTTTTAATGTTTTTTTAAAGATTTTATGTATTTATTAATGAGAGAGAGAGGCAGAGCCACAGGCAGAGGGAGAAGCAGGCTCCCTGTGGGGAGCCTGATGGGGGACTCCGTCCCAAGACACTGGGATCATGTCCTGAGCCAAACGCAGGTGCTCAACCACTGAGCCACTCAGGCACCCCCTTTTTAATGTTTTTAAAGAATATAATGAGAGGCATCTCACTAAGATTTAAGAGAAGCCCTTTGGTTCCTAGCATGCAAGATCTTGGAGTTGCAAATCTCAGCAAATATCAATTCTTTAAATGACATAGATTGACAAGAAATGGAAAGAACCGTTAAGAATGATAATTTTAAAAAAAAGCTAACGTACCATGACACATAAAGAAAAGAGACATTTCCAGAGAAGTAGTCTGTTCTTCTGATTATTAATTTTCTTTCTTCTAGCTGACTAATAAATAACATTTTCAGTTACTTGTACCTTTTAAAGCTTTTTGCTGCTGGGTTGTTTATATCACTGTGGCATACGTATCCTGAGTACAACTCTTACTATCAACCCTTCTGAGGTTGCTCGTGGTTTCAGTTTCTTCATGTTCTTACGCCGGACACTCAGAAGAGTATAAATCATTTTCGTTAAATTTGTCATCTTTTCTATTATGTCATTGACCTATCTTCATATACTATACCCTCTTAATCTTTACCTGCAAGATTAAATAAAGAATTCACACTGGCTCACGAAAACTTTAATTCCTCCCAGAGATTTTTAAAAAGTATATAATAAGTCATGGTGGAGTTAGAAAAAAGAGCGGTCAGGGGCACCTGGGTGGTTCAGCTCAGGTCGTGATCCCAGGGTCCTGGGATCGAGTCCCACATTGGGCTCCCCGCAGGGAGGCTGCTTCTCCCTCTGCCTGTTTCTCTGCCACTCTCTGTATCTCTCATGAATAAATAAATAAAATCTTTAAAAAAGAAAGAAAGAAAGCAGTCAGATGATTCAGTTCCCTGGGGGAAGCATTTCAATCAGGAGGAACATAGGGGACAGAGAACACAGAGTAAAGGGAGACAAAGGAGAAAAAGAACTCCCCCAGAAATGAGTCATAAAGGCATAGAAGGGGGCTGCTAAGTGTATTTCTTTATAGGATGAGAGAATGTGAAAGTACATGCCAGTGAAAGGATGGAGGTAAGTGACTGACATCCTGTTGCCATGGCAGCCCCTAAAGAAAGCAGGGCAGGGCAATTATTTATTTCCTGTCAATGATTTCCATATATAAACAAATAAATATTTACATAGGACAGTTAATTATTGAAATTCCTTATGAGGGGAAAAATTTAACCTCTTAGGGCTCAGCTATGCTTTCTGACATAAAAGAAAATGTTCTATCAGGATCAGTGCTCGAGGGGGCACCAGAGGGGCTTTGAAATGGTCCATTTGTTAAGCTGGCCTTTAGTCCAATGTGCATTTTGTGATAAGTCATTGTGTAGTACGTTAATATTTCAGGCATGAGTATTATGTTTCTATTAAAAAGAAAACATTTGACTTCTTGCTTTTTAAATCCTACTTCGTTTTTTGAGTGTATCGCAGATTACCTAAACCTCTTTATCATTTGTGTCTTTCTGAAGGGATCCGGTGTTTTTCTTCTAATTCAAGTCAACTCAACAAACACTGAGGGTCGGAATGTGCCAGATACGAAAGATGAAGAAGGTCTACTGTCAAGAAGCTCAAGTCTAGTGGGGAGACGTGATGCAGGGGCACAACAGTCCAGATGTGTAAATGGTCTTATTGGTATTTACCTGTAAAAGCTTTTACTCCTCTAAAAGCAGGAGTGGCTTGGGAGAAGTAGGGAAGACCTCGTCTAGCAGGTGTTTATTGAGCTGAAGAGTCAATTCATACTGAAGCAGAAATCTCCTAAGGTGCATTTCAGACATAAGCAAAGGCATGCTTCATGCACACACACACACACACACACACACACAACACACACACAGGCACGTGCACACATCCACTATTTGTAAGGTACAAGATGGTCAGTGTGCTGAATTAGATGCCTAGGTTGTGTGAGGAGAGGACAAGAACAGGACTTATTTAAAACCTTAGAAGACCCTAAGCAAATGAGAAGATAATGCCATTCTCCATCCTCTACAGATAAAACTAAATAAAAACTAATCCTACATCATAAAGCAAGTGTAGGGAAATCAATAGAGTTCTAATTTTTCACTACTTTGATGCATTGTAATAACAAATATAAAAAATTTTTCCTAATATTTCTTCTCCTTTTTAAGGTATATTAAGAACTTACAGATGGCAATTACAGCTAGCTTTCACTGATGCCTTACTAAATTCCGGGAGCTATGATAAACCCTTCATGTAGATTATGTCACGGAACCCTCCCAACAGCCTTAGGGGGAAAATACTATTGTTGCTTTTATTATTATTATTATAGGTAAAGAAATCGAGGCTTAGAGAGATTAATTAACTTACCCACAGTCACACAGCTAGAATGTGATCCACCCAGGACTGATGGGGTGGGCAGTCTGACAACACGATCCAAAGGAATTCTCTGCCTCAACATCATGCCTCAAGGAGTCAGTATATTAGAAGGCTTGGCAAGTGCAAAGTGTTTCCTCCTCGCAATGCTCTTCAGGCCTTGGATTCATTCACTCATTCAGTCAATAATTATCAAGTACCTACTATGTGCTAAGACTGTGGTAGGCACGGAGGATCAGAGGAGATTATTATGGAAGTTATCTCTGTCCTCGTGGAGTTACCATCGGCTGATCACAATTAAGTGTGAGGAGAATTCTGGCAAGGATGGTCCTAAAGAAACGTGAAAAGTTCGAGCTAGTTCAGGAACCCAGGAATTGCTCTCTAAAGAAGTGAGGACTAGGGGCATCTGGGTGGCTCAGTTGGTTACGCACCTGCCTTCAGGTCAGGATCTCAGGGCCCTGGGATCCAGCTGCAAGTCCGACTCTCTGCTCCCTGGGGTGTCTGATGCTCCCTCTCCCTTTCCCTTCCCTCCACCCCTGCTCATGCTGTCTCTGCTCTCTCTCTCTCTCCTTCCAAATAAATAAATAAATAAATGATCTTTAAAAAAAAAAAGTGAGGACTACACTGAGATCTAAGGGACCAGCGGAAGTTCCCCTGGTGAACTGGAGAAAGGAGCTTTCTGCAAGGTAAATGCCAGGAGAGGTGAGCATGCAAACCGGGCACAGCTCCTCCTCTGAGGAAGGATTTGCTGCCCCAGGCAGTGGCTCTGCTGGCAGCCCTATGGGCATTGCCTCAGCTGCAGAAAGGTGCCTCGCCCAAGGTCACGTCCGCACAGGCCACTTGAGGGGCCCTTTCGGTGGCACAGGAGCCTGCACGTTTGGCTGAGGCTGTCATGGGCCTCACAGCCTGATTTCTCCCTTTCCAATCCTGCTTCCGCCCCCTCCCTTCCACGGGGGTGACTTCAAGGGCACTCCCTAATAAACATCCTGAGCACTAACCCTGCCCGAGTCTGTTTCCCGGAGAACCCAAAGGGCACTGCAGCGCGAGGCCTTTGATGAGTTAAGGTCCTAAGGGGCTTTCAGAATGACTGTGGGTTGAGTGGGCAAGAGAGATGGAGTGAGGCTGCAAAGGTGGGCAAGGGTCAAATAAATCCCAAAGCACCTGATAAACCATGCTAAAGACTTCTTTTTTTAATTTTATTTACTTATTCATGAGACACACAAAGAGAGATGCTCAACGTTTCAAGTATAATGATTCATTATACCTTAGGCTGAAATGCTGCTAGTTACCAAAACCATGGTTGTTTGAAATTTTTTTCCTCCAGGTTTTATTTAAATTCCAGCTAGTTAACATACAGTGTAATATTAGTTTCAGGTATAGAATTTAGTAATTCATCACTTCCATATTACACCCAGTGCTCACCAGTACAAGGGCCCGCCTTGATCCCCATCACCTGTTTAACCCATCTCCCCCTCCACCGCCCCGCCCACATCCCATCTGGGGACCATCAGTTTCCTTTGAAACTATTAACAAAAGAAAATGATTCGTGAAACTCACCCACAAGCATTTATTTTGGGACACATAAATAAGACATTGGGCAAAAGACTCCTCTCACCAAAAAATGTGGCCAAGTGACTTAGGAATCTGAAAGCTGAAGAGTGGCTTTAGGAGGTGAATAAGTAGATGAGAGAGAGGTCTGCTGAATTTCTCTAGCACCTCAGTGCGTGCTCAACACATCCGCACTTACGTGCACGCACACACACTCACACATTCACACATGCGTATACAAACAACACTACACCTTTTTCTTCCACACATCACTTTCAACCCAGATTAGTTCAGCAATGGCTTCATGTGACTGTTTTCTTTGTCTGCACCCTCTAAAAAGGATTAAAACCAAAAACATTAAAAAACATACCCTTGGATTCAAACTTCAGAACTATTTGATCGTGCATGTAAAGATGCAAGCCCTAGAATGGGTCACAAAATCCCAACCTTTCACCTCTAAAGGATAGTTTTACATCCAGCACAGTGATGTAGCCAGAGGCAGCCAGAGGCATACATACAATCATATCTTTTCCGAGTGAACGAAACCAAGCTTCTGCTTCTGTGATTGCACCTTCTCTGAGATCCTGTCCCTTCACCTTGGCATGCCCGAGAAACCAGTGTGAGCCCTTCCTCCAGGGTAACATATGCTCCATCTGATTGTTAATGTTTGTAAAGTTTATACTTTGCTTTTCTGCTGTGTGTACCTTTCTTTATATTTTAATCTTTTTCTTCTATTCCACATAGCCTGGAAGTTTTTACATTGTCTTGGAAAAGGGAGTGTGTGTCTACTTTCCATTTCTGAGTTTCTGGCTTCTTATTTTGCAAGTGTAACCATCACAGCCTATGAGAGGTGCTTGTCCCTTCACATTCCCACCAGGCCTCAGACGTATTTACCTGATAGCATGTTTGCGGTGGGTTAAACCGGATCCATGCTATCTTCCTGCCAAGTATGATATGATGTGTAAACGTTCATATCGTGCCGTCACTGAGCATAAGCCACTGTTTTCTTTTATACGTATTAAGTCCCACACATCACAAGAAAGGAATCCCGTTATCTCGGGCCGGCTGGGAATATTAGGGCGGCTGCGAGGCTTGTATGGGTTACAGTTCAAGTTGTCTTTTTTCTTGTCAAATGTTTTGTCTAGTTTTCATACTTGTGGCAATGTTTTCAAAGATCTTTTCTGGATATTTTACCATGGATCTGATCATTTTCCAGAGAACTAAGAACTTTTAACCCTTCGGTTCGTTGACCAACGACCCCATTTAGCACGTTACTGCAGGGCGTGTGCACCTACCTGGCAAAGTCCCATCCAGCTGCGAAATATCCTGGTGTCCTCTGAACCTCTAGCGTGGAAAAAATAGTAAAAGTGAAAGGAACTTTTGGTTTCTGCCTAAACACGTATGTCATTTAGCTGACCTAAACAGGATGTGAGTCGTATTGATTTTGTTCTAGAGGCTTTAATACCCATTTTATTTGCAAGCAAAGAAATTAAAAGAAAGAAAATGGAAAACTCCATTCTTCCTCCGATTTCCTCTTAGGGTTTTCTCAAAGGTTGCAGCCAAGATACAACAGAGCTTAGTTTCAGGAAATGGTAACAACGTTGTAGAATTTTGGAGTGACTGTTAGTTAAACCAAGGTAATGTTATAACTCATGTCAGTTTTTTGGGGTTCTTGTAATACTTCAGAGAGAAATCCAACGTGACTCTTTCTTCCAATTGAGCCACCGCGAGGGGCCTAGGGCATACCGTGGGGCCTCCTGCCTCCTTCGCGCACCAGGGCTGGGCCCTGAGCTGCAGCAGCGCCCTTCCAGGCGGTTCCCTCCCAATCCACAGCTTCAGCATTCAGTTCTCCTACTGTCCATCGCCTGTCCATCCAGCCGTCTGTCCACCCCATTCATATTACAGAACTCCTGGTGGAAATGCTGGTAAGCTCATAACACAGGGAGAAACTGAATTTCCCAGCTTTGCCAGAACATGGTGCTCACTAGAGGAGTGGAAAAGCAATTGGAAACCATAAACAGGGACAGCAGAGAGAGTAAACAAAGTGTGGAAGGGCGAGGCTTGTCTTGATGAGTGACTAAGTAGGCAGCTTCCTGTGAGCCCTTTAAAGAATGATGTTTAAAAAACTGGTCCCTATTAGTTCTTGACTACAGAGCAGACCAATTTATTTGAGGGGGAAATATATATATCGATAATTATATCAAGCACAAATATATGTGGTTTACTTTTAAAGTGCAAGAGACTATGTTAGTCCAATAATCCTAGTCTCCGAAATGGGACATCTTATGCTATATTCTTAAAAAGAAAAAAAAAAGTAACTTAGACTCATGTATCTCCATGTAGAGCCCTCATCTGTAAATTATACCCATACTCTGGATCCCTCAGGCATTGCGCAAAATAGAAACTGATTTATTTTATTAACTATCATTTAAATTTATAATGGGACAACACCTGTTACAACTTTTACATGTCCAATGTACTTCAGGAGCTCAGCACCTCTAGTCAGCTTGCAGTTGTTCCGTGCCTATCGGTGTTCTCTCTCCGAGTCAAATGTATGTTCCATAAGAACAGGTGGCATTATACTCCTCTCTTTTCCCTCTAGTCCCCAACTCAGTGCTGTGTACTTAACTGATACTTAATAAATACCGAACTGATTGAGCTAAATGAATGTGTGAGAAGTCAATAGAAGTTGCCATGTGATTATAAATCTCAGACTTTAGATGGGTAGAAATACATGCTTTCTATAAAAGAGCATGGGGAATATGGAAATGAACTCCTTGCTCAGCAAGGTATTAGCAACCTGACCATGAGCTTTGGTTTCTTTACTTCTCTGAGCTTCAGCTTCCTTAACAAGGTAAGGGTAACAATAAGTACTTGGGGATTTCTGTGAAGATTAGGGATATATGATTGAAAGTGGTTGGCATGGGGCTGGCCCACAGCCTTGAATTCATGAAGCTATTATTCCAACTTTAAAGATGAGGAGCTGGAGGGTCAGCGTTGATCTAAGTCTTCCATTATCACACCGTTATTAAATGCTAGACTTGCATGACTTGGTATATGGTGCTTAAAGATTCCTTATTTGCACTCACTTTTTAGAAAGGTCATTCCTAGGGTGGAAAGTGAACATAAGGTGGACAAAAATAGAGGCAGAGTAACAAATTAAAATAGGACCTTTCAAATGTTTTGGCCATGATCCACAGTGTTACATTGTAAACCCTGAATACATACAACCATAAAAAACAGTTGGAATTTTACTGCATGGTCTGCTACTCCATTCTGTTCTATTGCATGTTTTGAAAAATTCTGCTTATAGATGGCTGGGCAGCAGGGCGGGCAGCAGGGCTGGCTGCGGGGCTGGGGAGGTGGTCGGGGTGTGAGGGACAAATGACCTCAGGCAGGGGAGTAAGCCTGTGTGGGGAGGGTGAGGTCTTTTCATGGCCTCAGTCCCCTCATCTGGTCATGGTCCTTGCCCTGGTGGTCTCAGTGGGCCACGAGGAGCTGACCCTCTCCTCCACGTGGCCACAGGCCCGGGTAGGCCCAGCATACTGGGAATGTCAGGCCAGATGGATCTGGAGGACGTGAAAGGGTCCCCTGCCACAGGAAAGCAGTACCTTTGCTGGGAATGCTTGTTCACCTGGCCCTATGCAGGACAGGAAGACATTGAGGCAAGTGGAAGACTGTTTTCTCAGAGGCCACAAAGCACATAACAAAAACAGATGGTCAGAAATGCAAATAGTGTGGAGGAGTAGACTGGGGAAAGCCCTTGAGATAGAGTGGTGAACCCCCCACAGTTGCAGCCCTCTTGGAGCTTGGCGGCAGCAACCTAGAAAACAACTAAATGAGATAAGGAGGCCACGGGACTAACACCACAGGGCCAGGAAGCTGAAAGAACATCAGGTTTGACTGTTTTGTCTTAAGCCAAGTCAACATCAGAGACCCCTTGTCATCCCTTCACTGGCCGTCACAGGAACCCTACCCTGTGCATGTTGCTCTCAAGGACCAGGACATGAAACCTGCTAAGCTGGTGATAGACAGTCATGGAATGACTCCTGCCCAAATTCAGAGTAAGCTTCAGGAAGGGGAAAGATTCGAGGGGGGGCATGATTATTGGACTCCTTGACGCTGGAAAAAATTTCATGGTGAATGAAAAACTTCACTCCTGCCCAGATCACGGAACTGGGCTAACTTGAAGTAACTGTATCTGGCTATTTCAAATCCAAGATGGTTGCGAGAGCTAATATGTAGCGAGGGGAAAGCATTTATTCCAAGGAGCAAAGGGGCAGGAGACATAAGGAGTATGGAGAGTAACACTGCGGAGAAACAAACTTTTTTCATGACCATGTTGGATATAAAATCATACTAAAATTAAATTTCCACCGAATTTGATAGTGCTATCCACTGAGAGCCATTCATATGCAGCATTTCTCCACTCGAGTTCGGTGTATCAGAGCAGAAGACTGGCTTTCTTTGTTAGATGTTTCTTTGTACTCATTGAAAATATTTTGAGTATTTTGACCTTTATAAAAAAAAAAAAAAAAGGAAAGAGTGCCAGTAAATATTTCTGTGTTGCTACTAATTTGATCCTGCTAATTTCTGGACTATATCAAAGAAGTGAGCTTAAGATGTTTTTTAAAAGCTTGTTATGGCCCAGAACATTGATTTAATGCCTCACTAAAGGGGCACAAATTTTGAAAAATAATTAGGTGATTGTTACAGTAATCCATATAAGAGAAGATAATAGGTATAACTAAAGCATTAGCAGTGGGAACGAGAGAAATAGATACAATAATTATTTAGGTAGAGTCAGTATGTCCTTAAGTTTGAAGGAAGCACAAAGTGAGGAAGTTGCCTGGTTAACTAACCTGTTTCCATCCATTGGATAGACAGCAGTGAAGGAAAAGCTATTTTGATGGAGAATAAAGTCTGTTTTGGAAATACAAAGTGTGTGATGCCCAGGAGGAGGGAGGGCATCTAGATGGAGAGGCCTCATAAGCAGTAGGAAGTGTGAGTTGGAGATGGCAAGAGAAATCTGGGCTGAAGGGATAGGCTCATTGGCATGTCAATGGTAGCTGAAGTCACAGCAATGGACTTGACTACCCAGGGGACCAGTGGGGAGGGTAGAACAAGACTGGAACTCCGATGACTAGCTGAAAGAAAGGTGGAAGGAGAAAAGGAAGACAGGAGACAGAGAAACCTTATACAGATAGAACGTAAGAGAGGAAGGCCTTTGCATATCCTTTAGTTACCTGTGCTGGGTTACTGTGTGTTGCCAATAGCACCAAGGCACCAAAGAGGTTGGATGGAAGGTGACTGGCAGCATGATATACCGAAGCATGCCGGGACAGGAGTTAGGAGGTAGTCCCAAGACAACCTTCACCTTGGTCAATTGGTTTCTCCCCCATATGCAACGAGAGCATTGAGCTGGATGATCTCTGTGATGTTTGATTTGGAGCAGGGGTGGATGTATTGAGAGTATGAGAAGATATGAAAATTAACCCATTCATTCACTCAACAAATATTTATTAAGTTCCTATGATGTTCAGTTACTGTTTTAGCCACAGAGACGTGCTGATGAACTAGATAGACTATGAAAGCTGACACTGAGTCACAAAAACAGCTCATACACAAGGAAACAATTTTAATTAGAGTGTATTTTCAGGATTGATAAAAACTACAAAAGAAATATAAAATGGGTAAGGGGGAGATAGGGTGATTTGGCTAGACTTCTTTAAGTAGCTGTGATGAATAAAATGAGGACACCTTAATGCAAAGGGCTTGCTGAAGAAGATTTCTGGAAAGAGGACAGCAAGTGCAAAGGTCTGTACCAGGAATGACTTGCATGGGGCGCCCGGGTGGCTCAGTCGGCTAAGCCTCCAATTCTTGATTTCAGCTCAGGTCATGATCTCAGGGTTGTGAGATCCAGCCTGGAGTCAGGCTCTGTGCTGGACATAGAACCTGCTTGAGATTTTCTCTCTTCCTTTCCCTGTGTCCCTCTCCAGCAGCCCCACTCTCTCTCTTTAGGTAAAGTGGCGGGAAAAAGGAATGACTTGCATATCTGAGAACCAATAGGAAGGGAGAAATGAAGCGAAACCAATGCAAAGAGTGAGCTGTGGATGATGAGTTATCAGCAGAAGCCAGTCCTCACTGACCCTGGTAAGGACTTTAGATTTCCTTTGTGGCTGGGAACCTAATGGAGCGTTTTGTAGGGGTTAAGGACTTGATCTGATTTATATTCTTAAAAATTCACGTTGATAGCTGTGTAGACCAAAGATGGGTGGAAATAAAAGCAGGGAAACTGGGTAGAAGTCAATGATTTCAGTAATACAGGTGAGAGAAGATGGGGTTGGATTAAGATGGTAGATCGAGAGGTAGAATTAGCCTTAATTGCACACCGACTACATCTGGGCTTTATTCCAAGTACTTTATATGTGTTAACATTATTTTTACATATAACCCTGTGATATTGTTATCTCCCTTTTTGTATGAGGATACTGAAGCACTCGTTCAACATTACTCTGCTAGTAAGTGGCAGGCCCAAGCTTCAACCCAAGCAACATAGCTCCAAACTTCGCCTGCTTAAACTGTGTGCTACACAAAATTGGGATACATTTCAAAGATGCAGCTAGCTTAGAACCTGATGGCTCTGATGTTGGGTACAAAAGAAAGGACACGAATCAAAGAGGACTCCTTGAACTTTTTAGAATTTTATTGTGAACAACGGTGCAACATTTAATCATATGGAGAAGGCTAGACAGAAGAGACGGGAACAAGAGCTCAGCCTGGAACACATCGAATTCAAGATGCCACATAGACCACCAGGTGAAGGCATTCCGTGGGCACTCTGAGCCTTCTGATGCCTGACAAATGACAACGCTGTTTAACTACAAGATCAAAGCAATCTAGCATAACGTTAGAGAAGTACTCTGCTGGGATCGGTCTCTCAGCCTTCTCATATACTCTTAGTCAGATGCAGTTTCCACATGGGGAAAGGAGTGGGGTGTTTTATTAATACAGCACAGCAAAACATCCAAGTCAGCCAAGCTCTCACTTTCATCAGCAGCCAGGCAGTCAGTGAGCAAATTTTTTTTTTTAGGATTTTATTTATTTATTCATGAGAGACACACACAGAGAGAGAGGTAGATACGCAGGCAGAGGGAGAAGCAGGCTCCCTGTGGGGAGCGTGATGCAGGACTTGATCCCAGGACTCCGGGATCATGACTTGAGCCAAAGGCAGATGCTCAATCACTGAGCCACCCAGGCACCCTTAAGCAAATGTTTTTAATGAGAATTTCTCAAAAATCTCATGGCTTCAGGACTTAGGAGCACCACATACTGCAAGCCTTCACTTTCTAGCATTTCTAAGAGGGCAAGTTCTCTCAACTAGAGAAGTAAAGCTGCCTTTGGCCTGGCCACCCCAGCATTCTCGCCTTCCCTGCTGCCTGTTGGTTTCTGAACTTTGTCTGCATAGCCCATGATAGGACAATCCCAACCTGCTTGGACTTACTAAATCCTGCCCCCTGTCCCCATCACCCCCCACCCCAACCTCAGTATTTGACTTTTCACTTCATGTGATCTCAGATGACCCAACACTTTTGGATAGACCTCAAGCTCAAGATTCATCCTCCTGGTCCTGCCTACTCCTTTCTGTGCCAAGCCTGGTATCTACTGAGCACTTACCTGGCACAAAATACCACGCTGCAAATGCTCTCTACCCTGGTTGGTATGGCGGTGCTTAGATAGATATGTTTTTTGATGTTCATCAAATTACATGCTTACATACTTCAACTTAAAAACCCCTCAATTTGGGATGCCTGGGTGGCTCAGTGGTTGAGCATCTGCCTTTGGCTCAGGGCATGATCCTGGGGTCCCAGGATTGAGTCCCCCATTGGGCTCCCTGCACGGAGCCTGCTTCTCCCTCTGCCTATATCTCTGCCTCTCTCTCTCTCTGTGTCTCTTGTGAATAAATAAATAAAATCTTAAAAAAAAAAAACTCAATTTGAGGGCACCTGGGTGGCTTGGTCAATGGAGCATCTGACCCTTGATCTCAGCTCAGGTCCTGGT
Source organism: Canis lupus familiaris (assembly GCF_011100685.1). Classification (NCBI taxonomy): domain Eukaryota; kingdom Metazoa; phylum Chordata; class Mammalia; order Carnivora; family Canidae; genus Canis; species Canis lupus. The sequence continues at coordinate 49,384,341 of NC_049227.1, read as the reverse complement.
CTCAGGGTCATGACTTCAAGCCCTGAAGGAAGCCACCCAGGGAACCTACTTTAAATAAAAGTCTCAATGGGCAGCCCTGGTGGCTCAGTGGTTTAGCACCGCCTTCAGCCCAGGGCCTGATCCTGGAGACCCGGGATCAAGTCCCACGTCAGGCTCCTTGCATGGAGCTTGCTTCTCCCTCTGCCTGTGTCTCTGCCTCTCTCTGTGTCTCTCTCTCTCTCTGTCTCTCTCTCTCTCTCTGTGTCTCTCATGAATAAATAAATAAAATCTTAAAAAAATAAATAAAAGCCTTGATTTGAAAATAGTATTATACTAGGTGCTTCTCAAATAAATTTTTTTGCCTCGTGAAGCTTATAATCCAAAGAAGGTATAATGCCGAATAATTGGAGATAACATCTATGTATGGATTAACCCCAAAATAAATGTTACAGAAATTGAATAATAAAACTGCACAGAGAAGATGGCACTTGACTTCTTTGAGCATTAGGTGTTTCATAGACTAGAGCAGCAGAGAGAAGAGGAAGATTTTAGGTAAGGAAAATAGTTCGAGCAAAGGTGCAGATGAGGGACTAAGAAGAAATCTGGGGAGACTGAGTAGATCAGCCTGGACTTCTTTTGAGAAACAGTGAAAAATAATATTGAGACAGACCCAACTTACCGAGTCTCTTAAATGTCAAGATAAGAAGTTTAGAAAGGATTGTGTGTGAGGCAAGGAGCTATCGAAAGTGATTGAGCCAAAGAAGGATGTAATCTATGTTTTTAAAGGAAATCTACTCCACCTCCCACACACATTCCACTGCAGAATGGTTGGTTTATGTGACTTGTGGTTTGAGGTATAGTGTTTACAACATATACTCCTTAACAAGGCCTTCTGGGACATGGGTCAAAGAAAAATGTCCCTGTTCTGGGTGTTCATTCGGCTTTCCATGTAGCCATGGCCTTGTTTTCATTTTGTTTCTGGCCTTTTACTATCTTTTTTCTGAGTTCTTCACATTTTCCATCCACCTTTATTTTATTTATTTATTTATTTATTTATTTATTTATTTATTTATTTAGACCTCTGAACCTTTTATTGGCCTCTTGCTCCTCAAAGGGCACCCTGTTTCTGCTGCCTCAACGTGTCAGAATTTTGGTGTCGTTAGTCTTAGACACCACCTTGCCATCCACGATCTTGCGGTTGGTGGTCTTCTGGATGGTCTGCAAGGAGTTGCTGTTGTCCAGGGCGTCAATAAGACTAAAGTCCTCCCCATCTTCCAACAGGCAACAGTAGGTGGCAATCAACCTCCAGCCTGACCTTGACATTCAGCAGGGCCTCATACTCCTGGGCCTGGCGCTGCCCCTCTGCCCAGGTCTGGGACAGCTCTGACTCCAGGTGCAGCAGATCCCCCTTGAGCTGTTCCATCTGCGTCATGTAGCGGGTCTTGACCTCCCTCAGGCTGTTCTCCAAGCCGGCCTTCAGGTTTCTTATTGAGTTCATGGTTGATCTTCAAGGACTGGGCAGTACATCTCAGCTCTGTGAGGGTCATCTCAGCTTCTCCTATCTCAGCGGTCGGTGTGGTGACCACTGTGGTGCTCTCCTTCATCTGTTGGGACCAGTACTTGTCCAGCTCCTCCCGGTTCTTCTGAGCCAGCTCGTCATACTGGGCCCGGATATCTGCCATGATCTTGCTGAGGCCCTGAGATTTGGGGGCATCCAACTCCACCGTCAACCCAGAGTTGGTGATTTGGTTTTGTAGACCCTTTACTTCCTCCTCGTGGTTCTTCTTCATGAAGAGCAGCTCCTCCTTGAGATCCTTGATCTCTGTCTCTAGCTGCAGCCAAGTGACATTGGTGTCATCAATGACCTTGTGGAGCCCCTGGAGTCACTCTCCACAGACTGGTGCATGGCCAGCTCTGTCTCATACTTGGAAGTCATCAGCAGCAAGCCAGGCATTGTCAATCTGCAAAACGATACGGGCATTGTCCACAGCACTTGCAAAGATCTGAGCCCTCAGGTCCTTGATGGTTTTGAAGTAATGCCTCCCGTCTCTGACCTGGGGTCCCTTCTTCTCCAAGTGTTCCCGGATTTTCATCTCCAGTCTCTGATTATCAGCCTCCAGGCTCCACACCCTCTCCAGGTAGGAGGCCAGGTGGTCATTCAGATGTTGCATGGTCTCCTTCTCCCCCTGGATGCCCCCTATGCCCTCCAGACCCCTGGCCATCCCCACAGCCGGGCCCCCAACCTCCCCTGAAGCTGGTGGAGCTCTCTCTTCATGGAAATCTGGGAGCCCGAGCCCCCCACGCCTGCATAGACCCTGGTCGCACTGATGCTGGTTGGCCAACCCGCTGGCTGGGCGACTGCTTGGAGCCCAGGGACCGGTAGTTGGAAGAGAAGGAGGAGCAGGTGGTGGAGCTCATACTGTTCGGAGAGTAAGAGGGTGACACGGGAGGCCAGGACTCAGGCTCCGGCCAGGAACTCCATCCACCTTTAAAATGTGTGGTGACTTGTGTCAAGCGCCCTCAGGCTCATCTGCTATTCTAACTGCCTTTTACTAAGGCATTTTTGGTAACAGAGAAGAAATCAATCCTTCCATCTTTATTTTCCTTAGTTCTTTTGCTATGTGGAATACTGCTGACTTCTCCCTTTTTTAGAATTCTCTTTTTCCTTGAATCCATTCAAAGCGTGACCCTTGTTCTCTTCTTGCTTCTGTAGGTGACTTTCTGTCTCTCACTAGTTTTTCTACTATTCCAACATCCTCACCATTAAACCGTTCCTCAAGTCTGTCATCATCCTCTTCTTCTACCCTTCTGCCAACCGTCTTACCCATGCTGACCTCTTTGATTATCTTCTTGGGGCGGATGGCTCTTGACATGGCTCTTCTCTTGGTTCTGCTCCAAGGCCCATCCAGCAAGTCAGCTCAACATATTCCAAAACAAATCTAAGGTTGCCTTCTTGGTGACTTCCCTGTTTCTGTGAATGGCATCATTGGATATCTCTACGTCTACTTAATTTTTACTGAAAATGTACTCCTTAAAACTCTGATGTAGCCTGTAAATCCCCTCCCCTATATTTCTTGCCAACATTTGAAACTTTTTAGCCAATGAAGAGTTTGTCTTATCATTTGCATGTTGTTTTCCATCTATCTCTTTTTCCAATTTCCCTGTTATCTACTGGGTCAAGCCTTCATTGCCTTTTACACGGACCATTTAAGATTCCATAAAGAAGCTTACTTAATGCAACCTATCCACTGCTGCCAAAATATTCTTAAGACATTGTGCTAGTCCTTTACTCAAAATCCTTCAGTGAGTTCCATTCATTCAAAGAAATAAAGCCAAATACCTTCTGCCAGCATTTGCAGCTCTCACTACACTGAATCCAACCTTCTCTTCCAAGTTTATATATATCTCACCACTCTCTATCCAGTACTCTTCGACCTGTCCAAACTCAACTACTTACTGTTTCCTGGACATTTCTCATACTCTTATACCCCCATGCTCTTGCTTACACTGCCTGCCATGATTAGACATGCCAAATAACCACCTGCTTCCATTGCACAAGGTCCACTTCAAATTCATACCATACCAGCTACATACGAGGGAAATGAGCTTTTGCAAGAGATTGGGGAACTCCACATGTACTTTTACATTAAAGTACCCAGAGCAGTGCCTAGTGCAAACTAAGTTCTCAATCGATGAATATGGAAATGTCATCTGAATATAGATATATTTTCCTTTATGTTTCCAACTGGTTGCCAGCATTTCTCTTAATAGGACTTTTTTTTTTTAACAACTGCTTCTAATTCACAAATACATTTTCATCATAAAATATTTGGTAAAATGCTAAAGGCTTCTTGCTATCTCTGATCTAGTTCTCCAAGGAGGGAATTACTGTCAGCCATGTCATATAGATCTTCCCAGATCTATTTCTGTCCATTCATGTGTCCCTATACAAATTAGTAGTTATGTTTATAAATGGTGAATTATCATATGTTATGTGATAAGAGTGATGAATTCTAAATTTACAGTTTACATATGGATATAAAATAACCATAATCAGTATCATTTTTAATCCTTTTAAGCATGTAGGTATACATAATAATAATGTTACATGTGTTGGACATTTTACTTTGCTAGTCACTCAGGTGTTTTGGGTAAGTAAATCGTATAACCACTAGATAGCTACTATTATCATCTTTGTAGAGATGAAGAACTATAGTCCTATCAAGATTTGGTAACATACTTAGGGCCATACTTCCAGCTAACAAATGGAAGAACTGGAGTTCTGACCTAGAAAGTCTGGCTCCAGAGCTTATTCCCCTTACATGCCCCACTCTACTGTCCATGATCCTGTCTACTAAGGCAGGAAACTGTTTACTGTGCATAGTCCTGTTAAATAATTTAGTATTTGTGACTATATCTCTGGGTCTCTCCTCCACTGTGGTGGTAGGTGCTTGGTCCCTGGGCTCAAGTCTCCCTAACTGCTCACATACTTCTGATGACTGCATGATAGTCATCATCATATGATTCAGTTGTTTATGTAGAGAAGAAAAGGAGAACAAACTTAAACAATGACTTATTTATATTCATCTTTACAACCTGTATAAGTTCCTGGGAACAAAGACCATGTCCCTCTTGTCCATCACCATTTCCCCAATGCCTGGCAAATAGTAAGCAGGCAGCAAATATGTGTGGAAATGAATGGAATTGTACACAATTGACCAGGGAACTTCTGAGTCAGTGTGTTTCCCATTCCAATAATTGAGGGGTAGATATGGAAGCCATGGGGGCGAAGAAGGGACTGAAAAGAAGGAGCTAAATTTTTTCTTATTTTCTTATTTTTTATCAAATGAATGCATACAGTAGAAAAGTAAACAGAAAGGTATATAATGAAAAGCACCAACCCTCTGCTCTACCCCTCTCCATTATCATTCTTTTCCTAGGGGCAATCACTTGAACCTTTTTCTATTTTTAGTTCTAGTGCTTAGCTCCATATCTTCAAATAATGTGTCTATATGACTTCTTAATGAACCAGCTTTACACATTATCATTCTCTTTCCATGAAGCAACATGAGGATATATGAGCTTATTCTTTAAACCATCAGTATGTGGTAGACTTGGCATAGTGGAAAACGACCCCATTTCTAGTCTAAGCATTTGGTAGGGCTTCCTGTGCGTGGTTCTATTAAGACAATTGCCATACCATCCAAAAACATAAATTTTCTTGCTCGTTCCCCCGTGAGAAGCTGAACAATGGGAGGACAACAGTTTACCTCCGATTGTGTAACCCCAGACCTATCAGTATCTTCTAGATAGCCAGTGAACTTATGACATTTACTTGTTGAATGAATTAATGACTTGTATTGAAAAAGTTACTGGGAAGCTGATGAGGCATGAAAAAGCTAAGATCTCAGGGACCAATCATCCAAGAAGCAAGTGAACAACTGGTTTCAAGGTTGACTGACCAAATCTTCCTGCCACCCCAAACGGCCAAAACCTGAGATGGCCAGACACTGCACTGAACATGGAGAGTCTGCATCTCCAGTGAAGGGAAGTGTCCTCATAGTTCCTCAGTAAGCAATAATATGAGATGTTTAAATATAAACGTTATCTTTACATCTGGAACTAATTCTGAGTAATATAAAGTCATAATTGGTACATTATTATTATTAGATTTATTTATTTATTTATTTATTTATTTATTTATTTATTTTAGAGAAAGAGAGTGAAAGAGGTAAGTGAGGGAAAGGGCAGAAGGAGAGGGAGAGAGAATCCACAAGCAGACTCCTCACTAAGTGCAGAGCCTCACATGGGGCTTGATCCCAGGACCCTGAGATCATAAGCTGACCTGAAACCAAGAGTTGGACACTTAACCGACTAAGATACCTAGGCATCCCAAATCTCCTTTTCATATAAGGACACTGATCAGATTATACCAGAACCCACTCTAGTAGCCTCATTTTAGTACCTAATTACTTCTTTAAAGGCCTTATCTCCCAAAACTTATCAGTCAACTTCTGAGTTAGTAGGGGTTAAGACTTTAACGTATGAATTCTAGGGGCACACAGTTCAGTCTACCACACCCAGACTGAACAACATATAAAGTTATACTACTTAAAATAAAATTCAGGAAGACTGGGAGTATCGTGTCTGTCTGGGAATTCCTGATGCACCTCCACAGCCAAAAGATTGAGAGAACAGGATTGAGGGAGAGGACTGACAGGATAGGTAACTGCAAAGTTGGTGCTCAGGATCGAACCCCAGTTCTTGGTGGTATGTGGAGAGTAGACGAGGACAGTGAGGCACAAGCACAGGGATGCAGGAAATGCTGAAATTCAGAGGCTCCAGAATTCAGAATTTCAAATTTCAAATTCAGAATTTCTGAAATGCAGAAATTCAGTGCGCAGGCCTACTTCTGGGTGTACCAGATACACAGGCTGGTCACAGCAAGTCTCAGTTCTGGGCCTCACCTCCACAATGGGATCCATGCTCCTACCATATACTGCCTGCCCCCAGTTGATCGATTCTGGCACAATTTGAGTGTCAACTCTGGGGAGCAAGAATCCGCATACCCAGAGGTTTCTCATAATTCTAGGGTATTCAGGTCTGTTGAATCACATGGAAATATAAATTACTAGTTTCACTACCATAGAAAGTAATCATTTATATTGCATTAAAATACATCAATGTATAATAATTCTATGAATGAAACTATTGCTTCCAAGATTCATTAAACATCAAAATATTATTCGAGTGAAGTCTTGCTCAGAGAAATGAGAATGATTTTTTAATTCTTTGTGAAATGTGACTTTTATCAGGGATGTGATTAGGTGCATAATCTGGGACGCCTGGGTGGCTCAGTGGTTGAGTGTCTGCCTTCGGCTCAGGGTGTGATCCCGCGGTCCAAGGATCGAGTCCCACGTGGGGCTCCTTCCAGGGACCCTGCTTCTCCCTCTGCCTGTGTCTCTGCCTCTCTCTGTGTCTCTCATGAATAAATAAATAAAATACTTTTAAAAAGTTACAACTTGGGGAAAATAACACTAGGCTTTGGCTCATTAAAGCCAATATATAGGTCAAAGAGTTTTATGAGACTCGGTTAATTATGTGTAACTTAAAGAATTTGTTTTTTGTCTTTGAATCAGTTGTCCAATGTGTTTCCAGAAAAAGAAGACATGGGATTATTAAACTCAATAAATAGCAACAAAAAGCTGCTTCATCTCACCTACCCTCTGTGGAAAACAAAGGATTAATTTTCACACAAACACAAATTCATTAATATAAAATAAAGAGTATTTCGTATCAATGTGTTCTCTTTCTTTCGAAAGTGCTAAGTATTATTTCATTTTATATAATACATCTCTGTCAGTGATATGTCTGCCTTTCTTCTATCTCGATATAACAGAATATTGTATTTCATTGTATTTAGGTTTTCAAAATACTTTTCAAGAAGAAAACCTATTCTCATTTCACTGTAGCTAGAGGATTAATTTAAGTCTTTATGTATTTACTCTTAACTCAACTGCCATGGGTGGTAAAGGCTATATGGACATCCTTACATGCAATCCAGGCATATGGATGAATGACAGAAGGAAACTGGCTGCCAGAGACATGTTTTACCTTTGGAACTCAACTGTTATTGATATAGGACTTTGACATTATGCTGGATAAAAATTAGAATTATTAGTTTCTTTTTGAGAGGTGATCTGGATGAGGGTAAGGAGGTATGATACAGTCATATGACTAGGAGTTCTTTGGATGGAAACAATTTTTAATGATTATTAAGGGGGAAAAAGAGAAAAAAATTTATTAAAAGTCTTCCTTCAAAAGAGTTTTAATGCTAGGACTTGTTCTAAGCTACAAATATTGAAAAACATTTAAAAAGATCTATATCCCTTTTAATGATAAGTCATTAATTTCTATGACTTACTGAGTTACTTAAAAATATATGAAGTTTAAGTATTTACCATTCTTGCTTTGTTTCTCCTACATGCTCAAAGTAGTACGTTCGATATACTCTATAAACTTAACCTCTGTAAAAGAAATTTAATGATATTAGAAGGCTTGTCAATTAAGCATAATACAATAATTCTGTGTCTTACTAGAAAGTTTAAATGGCTAGGATTTCCCCTTTATCCATTGTGTTCCTATGGCTGCTATAATAATCAGAAACTTAGTAACTTGCAACAGCACAATTTCTTCTCTTATTGCTCTGGGGTCAGAAGGCTGAAATTGAGTCTCACAGGCTTAAAGTCAAGGTGCCAAAGGTGTCAGCGAAATGAGTTTCTTTCTTTCATTTCATTTTCTTTCTTTCTTTCTTTCTTTCTTTCTTTCTTTCTTTCTTTCTTTCTTTCTTCTTTCTTCTTCTTTCTTTCTTTCTTTCTTTCCTTCTTTTTTTTAAGAATTTATTTTTAGGTAATCTCTACGCCCAACTTGGGACTCAAATTTCCAACCCTGAGATCAAGAGTTCCATTCTGTCCCAACTGGGCCAGCCAGGTGCTCCAGGATTGGTTTCTTCTGAAGACTCTAAGAGAGAATCTATTTCCTGCCTTTTCTTGCTTCTAAAGGCTTCTTGCATTCCTTGGCTTATGACCCCTTATTCACATCTCTCCATCTTTGTCACATATCTTTGGACTGACTTTAGTCCCTCTGCTCTCTGATTAAAGGATTACGTTTGACCCACTCAGGTAATCTAGGTTATCCTCTCCATCTCAATCCTTAACTGAATCACATGGGCAAAGTCCCTTTTGCCATATAAACAGCATACTTAGAAGTTTTGAGGATTAGAATGTGAATATCTTTGGTTGGGAGAGAGGAGGCATTATTCAACCTTACTGACAATCTATTTTTATACTATTACATTATATTTTTGTACATTTATTTTTATCACAAGGTATTATAACAAACAGTATCATTTGGGCTTGTTTTAAAGTCACTCAGTTTTTATAGGAAACAAACTGAGGATTTCTGGGGGGAGGTGGGTAGGGGGATGGGGTAACTGGGTGATGGGCATTAAGGAGGGCACTTGACAGAATGAGCGCTGAGTGTTACATGCAATTGCTGCATCCCTAAATTCTATCTCTGAAACTAAAATTACACTATATGTTAAATTGAATTTAAATAAATAAAATAAAATACTCAGCTTATATAATGGACATTGCCTTTTATGATTCTCCTAATGGATTTATGGGATGTAAAATCCAAATTCTTGCTACAGAAGTTCAAGGGGCCAGATCTTCCCCCTTCCTGTGCCCTAGCATTTGGGCTGTGGTCCTATGGCCTTAGCTCAGCCCATATGGGCTCCACCTCCATGTCACAGAGACAATTCAGACCTTCTTCACAGCTGGGCGGTGGCAGCCAGGGGCCAGTGGCAGCATATCCATACAGCTCCTGTGGCACAAACACCAGTTATGCTTCCTGCTGCCTAATATCTCCTGATTCCTGCCATTTTTTTCCTGGTATGGGTTTCCAACCTTCCTTTTTAAGAGCTACTTATTATCTTTCTTTCCTTTGATTTCTTAAAAATTGAAGTATAGTTGACATATAACATTATATTAATTTCAGATGTGCAGCATAATAATTCAATACTTGTATGCACTGGGAAATGATCACCACATTTAGCCTAGTTAGCAACTATCACCTTCCATAGTTACAAAAATAATTTTTTTTCTTGTAATGAGAACTTTTAAGATCTACTCTTAGCCGTTTTCAAATATCCAATACATGTTAACCATAGTCACTATGCTGTACATTGCATCCCCTAGGACTTACTGATTTTATAATTGGAAGTGTATGTACCTTTTGACTCTCTTCACCCATTTCACCCATACCCACTCTCCAACTCTGGCAACCACCAAACTGTTCTCTATGAGCTTGGTTTTGTTTTTGTTTATTTAAGATTCCACATATAAGTGAGATCATATGGCATTTGTCTTTTTTTGTTTTAAGATTTTATTTATTTATTTATTATTTATTTATTTATTTATTTATTTATTTATTTGAGATAGAGAAAAAGAGCAAGAGAAAGAGCACAAGCAGGAGGCAGGGAGAGAGAGAGAAGCAGACTCCCCATTAAGCAGGTAGCTCAATGTGGGCTCAAGCACAGAAACCTGGGATCATGACCTGAGCTAAAGGCAGGTGCTTAACCGACTAACCTCCCCAGGTGCCCCAATATTTGTCTTTCTGTGTCCGACTTATTTCATTTAGCATAAAGCTTTCAAGGTCCATGCATATTGTTGCAAAGAGCAAAATTTTCATTATTTTTAATGGTTTAATAATATTCCTGCATGTGCGTGTACCATATTTTATTTTTTATTTTTTATTGGAGTTCAATTTGCCAACATATAGCATAACACCAGTGCTTATCCTTTCACGTGCCCCCCTCAGTGCCCATCACTCAGTCACCCCAACCCCCTGCCCACCTCCCTTTCCACTACCCCTTGTTCGTTTCCCAGACTTAGGTGTCCCTCATGTTTTGTTACCCTCACTGATATTTTCACTCATTTTCTCTCCTTTCCCCTCCATTCCCTTTCACTATTTTTTATATTCCCCAAATGAATGAAACCGTATAACCTTTGTCCTTTTCCGATTGATTGACATACTTCACTCAGCATAATACCCTCCACTTCCATCCACATCGAACCAAATGGGTATTTGTCATTTCTAACGGCTGAGTAATATTCCACTGTATACATAGACCACATCTTATCCATTCATCTGTCGATGGACACCGAGGCTCCTTCCACAGTTTGGCTATTGTGGACATTGCTACTATAAACATTGGGGTGTGGGTGTCCCGGCGTCTCACTGCATCATATTTTCTTTACCCATTCATCCACTAATGGACATTTAGGTAGTTTCCATATCTTGGCTATTGTAAATAAAGCTACAATACCATATGGATATATGGGGTGCCTGGGTGGCTCAGTCAGTTGGTCTTCAGTTTAGGTCATGATCCTGGGGTCGTGGGATTAAGCCCTGCATCCGGCTCCCTGCTCCATGGGAAGCCTGCTTCTCCTTCTCCCTCTGCCTGCCATTCCCCCGGCTTGGGTGCTCTGTGTGTCAAATAAATAAATAAAGTCTTTTTTTAAAAAAAGCTGCAATAGCATATGGGTGTACATATCTTTTTGAGTTAGTGTTTTTGTTTTCTTCAAAAGTGGAATTGTGGATCAAATGGTAATTCTATTTTTAAGTTTTTGAGGGACCTCCATACTATTTTACATTGGCTGCATCAATTTCCATTCCCACCAACAGTGCACAAGGTTTCCATTTTCTCTACATTCTCATCGATACTGGTTATTTCTTGTATTTTTTATAATGGCCATTCTAACAGGTGTGAGATGATATCTCATTGCGATTTTGATTTACATTTCCCTGATAATTAGTAATATTGAACATCTTTCCATATGCCTGTTGGCCATTGATGTTTTCTTTGAGAAATGTCTATTCAGATCTTCTGCCCATCTTTTAATCATATCTTTTTTTTTTTTTTTTTTTTTTGCTATTGCAAAAACTTCTAGTTGTAGAAGTTCTCTATATATTTTGGATATTAACCCCTTATCCAATATATTTTCTCCTATTCTGTGGGCTGCCTTTTCACTTTGTTGATGGTTTATCATTGTCTTTCAAATGTATTCTTTTATTTTTAATTTAGACAGTTTCTGTTGCTTTCACAAACAACATTTCATTAATACGGGGTTCTTTTTTATGATTTTTTAAATGATTGACTGTAGTCTAGGAATCTCATCATAATAATGTGTCATTAATTCACTGAAAAAAATAATATCAGTAAGAGGGAAAGCATATATCGATCCAAGCTCTTAATCCCCTTAATGGTAGCTGTGAGATATACATCACCTTTTAGGCAATATCAGGGAATGATTAATGTTTTGTTTAAGCATTGAGTTTACTTTTTATTTGGCATGACCAAAAATGGATTAAGTCTTAAATAACCAAATATTTAATCAACAGGCATTCCTTAGCCTTTAACCACAAGACAAATAGGAAAGTAATAAATAGTTTTATTTGCCACAAGTCGATTTTCCTAATTCAGAAAGCTTGGGTATTACAGCAAATTTTGAAAACCGCAACACATTCATGTGACAGTGTTTGTGTTTAGCCCCTTCAGTGAGCAATATTTTACCCATAACACTTATTGAGTGCCTGCCATGTGCTAGCCTCTGTATGAGGTGCTGGGTACAAAGATGAATAAGGCTCCTGGCTCCTCATACAATGCCTGGCAGTGGCAAGAGACACTCAATGAATGCTTTTTGAATTAATGACATAATCCCTGACTCTAAGGAGCTCTGTCCTGTGGGAAAGACAGACACCTAATTGTGGCATCCCCTGCTCTGTCAGTGCCCAAAATAGTGAATTTGAGTGCGAGGAAGTGTGGAGAGAACTGCTGGCATGTTTCAGATGCCTTCTTGAGTTCTTATCATGGTGTTGAGGTCACACCGTCCTGTCCAATGACACCTCTGGCTCTCTCAGAATTGTTATTCAGGCTCTCTTTGCAGGCTCTCATAGTTAAGCTGGTGACACTGTGTTTGAACTCCTATTAATAGGCCCAGTCAGCTCCTCGGCAGATTGCATCTTAACATCAAACAGCCAGAATCGCCAACAATGACTTCTTGGCGCAAAGCCAATCCTCAAGCATCAAAGTCATATTCCTTGCAAATCACCTCCACGTGATGATAAATACTGGCATCGGGATTCCAAACCAATTATCCCCTGGTGAAAGGCATATTCCTCAAGGGCAGGTTGGGCTTTATTTAAAAAACAGTAACATTGCTGGTGCTAGCCCTGAAATGTCAGCCATGGACACAAGAAACAGATGAGGGCAATATCCAGAAAAGGGTGTATAATTCACATCCCTTGCATTACACAAACCTAGAAAAATTCAAGAAAATGTGTTTGGGCACATTTCAAAAGTTTCTGGCTTGAAACCCCCCAGGAAAATCACTGACTCCTGTCTTGTCTGAAACTGTATAATGGAGTAGAAGCATGTGCTCCTAAATTTGCATCTCAGTGCCAGTGTTAGCTCTGTGATCTTTGGCTAATTGTTCTCTAAGCCTCGATCTCCCTATCTGTAAAATGAGGGATATTAAGACTCACTCTAAGTCTGTTTTATGAAAGCAATAGCACATCAAGAGCCCAATAAAAGGTAGATGTGACTGTTAATTAGAGCCACTCTGTCAGGCATCATGCTAAGCACTTTATAAGCATTATTTTAGTCCTCATCTCAACTCGGTGAAGTAGGTATTTTAGCCCCAATAATAGATGAGTAAATGGAGATGAATAAATGGAGATTAATACCCACTCACCCAGATAGTGAGAGAAAGAGTGGATTCAGACTCAGGCTGGCTGGCTGCTATGGCCAGGCTCTTACCCACACTGGGGTGCTCCTCCCTGACAGCCTTAGCATCCCCCCTTCACTGCCTCTCTCCTCTCTAGGGCTCCCATGACTCCCAGTGTTTCCATTGACCTCACCAGGAAAGGACAGGCATAATCACTGTGTTCCCAGATTCATCAGACGATCTGCTTTGTAAGCCAGATTCTCATGGTAGACATGCAACAAAGGACCTCCTTAGGGATCTCCTGAGGTAGCTCAGTTTGAGATAAAATATTGTTTTTGATCCAAGCAGCACAGTACTCCTGAATCGTGAACAACTAAGCCATTAACTAAAACATATTGGAAAACACACTGGCTTTGGAGGGTCTGCAAACTTGTTTTTAAGTCTCTGATCAGGGATTAGGAGCTGTGTAAATTTAATCAGGGGCTTAATCTCTCTGAGCCTGTTCTATTCTGAGTTAATGTATGTGGCTGGTCATTCTCTATTTCCCCCCCAGATGCATTTGGCCCCCACCCTTCTCTGCCTTTTCTGTGCCCCAAGGATTTCCTGTCTCCTACTAACTGCATTGCCAGGACTCCCTTGCCATCTGGCTTTTGATTGGCTCTAAGAGTAGATCAGAAGGTGGGAAGAAAGAAGAAGCAAGATGAGTCTGCCTCCTTCCACTGCTTCCATTCCACATCTTTGACGGTGGCTGGGTGACCCCTCTTCTTTGGTTTTGACTTTTCATGGACTTCTGATACACTGTTCCCACTCCTTAGCTAGGAGAAGTAATGTCTTCCTACTCTTGCCAAGTCTGACTGTCTCAACATCCTTTGTTTGCTCTTGTGTACAATGTGTGTACAACCTCTGTAAGTAGTCTCTTCATTAAAATCTCCCTATTGAATCTTCTGAGTACCTTCTGTTTTTTGCTTAGAACCTGATAGGTACAGTAAGCAAAAAGATTTGAAAATTATAAAGCACTATCCTTAAAGATACAGGTCATCAAATTAGTGTTATTATTATTTGGCCATATTTTCACCATCAATACCATATTTTGAAGTTTGTAAAATGTTCCTGGTTTATCTAAATATTGTACTAGACCAGCAACTTAAGAATCAGAAGTCAGATCAAGGTAATATTGAATAAGGCGTACTTGGATATGGTTTGCTTCCCCTTTATAAATTAGGGAATGGTCAGAAAGCTGAATAGTTAACAGAATGGAAGTATTTCCAATCACAGTTAAACTCTCCATCCTCAAGGGATGGATGCCTAAATGTAATATAGGTAGATTTTTTTTTTGTAAATATGTTTGTGTTTGTGTGTGTCTATCTACACACACATGCATACATAGATGCATTTTTTAAAAGATTTTATTTATTTATTCATGAGAGAGACACAGAGAGAGAGGCAGAGACACAGGCAGAGGGAGAAGCAGCTCCCACAGGGAGCCCAATGTGGGACTTGATCCCAGGACTCCGGGATTGCAACCTGAGCCGATGGCAGACACTCAACCCCCGAGCCACACAGGTACCCCCATAGATGCATTTTTTAGTGAAGAAACTACAGCAGTTGCTTCCACATACAGCTATTACAGTGACTCATTTTATTTTTGCTAGAAGGATCTCATTTTAGGGGCACCTGGGTGGCACAGTCAGTTAAGTGTCTGCCTTCAGCTCAGGTAATGATCTTAGAGTCCAGGGATCAAGCCCAGCATCTGGTTCTCCGCTCAGCAGGTAGTCTGCTTCTCCCTCTCCCTCTCTCCTTGCTCATGCTCCTTTCTCTTTCACTCTCAAATAAATAAATAAAAATCCTTTAAAAAAAGGGTCTCATTTTGGAGGTGGGAGTCTATATTCATGACAGATGTATTTGAACATTAGCAGTTTTACATAAAAGGGTAAGCCTATTTGCAATTCCTTTTTAAAAATAATGCTTTTTAGGGGTGCCTAGGTGGCATAGTCAGTTAAGTGTCCAGCTCTTGGTTTCAGCCGAGGTCATGATCTCAGGGTCCTGGGATCAAGTCCCATGTCTGGCTCTGCACTCAGCACAGAGTCTGCATGAGATTCTCTTTCCCTCTCCTTCGGCCCCTCTTGCCTGTGCACTCTTTCTCTCTCTAAAGTAAATAAATAAACCTTTAAAATAATACTTTTTATAAGAATATAATTTTTCTCATACTTTAAGAAAACATATGCTTATTGCATATATATTTAAACTGTGCTTTTGTGGGCTGAGAAGTGAACATCTGAATGACACTAAGGAAAAACAAAATCAATTCTCATTTTTGCCGTTTTCCACAAATTTCTTTTTCAAGGTGCCATAATGATTTATATTACGTTCCCCAATCTATTTATGTGAGCAGGTATGTTAAAGTTCTTTGGGCACAAGCAACAGAAATTAATTCAGGCATATTTAAGTAAAAGGGGTTTTACTAGAAGAATATATGGGGTAGTTCAGTTAGGCTTGGGGATGGAGTGAGCGGACCACTTCTTCAGGGCTCCACCTTCAGGAACTCTTGGCTATGAATGCTTTCTGACCTAGAGTCACCCTGCTCAGGATTCAAATCCTAGGAGAATCAGTCTGGCCTGGCTCGGGGCCCGGGAGCACTGCTTGGCCAAGGAAGTTGGGTCACTGGATTGGCAGTCCTGGCATGTGGAATAAAGCAGGCGGTTTGCCAAAGGCAAAGTGGGGTGCTAGAACCCGGAGAAGAGGGGAGGAGACTCCAGGCCAGCAAAAATACCAGAGTCTACCATAAAGCTCTTCAGAGCATTTTGTGATGTATTAATAAGGTATTGGATATGGTACCTTCTCTTAAAATAATTTCCATAATTTGGACATTGGGACATTAAGGATATTACATGAACCTAAGGTTTATGTAAGGAGGCCACAGAGATGGTTCTTAAAAATTCTTGTAGAAACTACAATTTCTTTGCCCAGACCCCCTGAGAAGTATGCAGTTGGGCACAGCTTCCATGACACCTTCCTCCGCGATTCAGTTAATACAATTTGGTTAAGGAGCAGTGAAGGTTTCCTAGTCACAGTGAAGATGAAATGGTATCGGCAGCAGCGAAGACTGTTACCCTTTCTCCAGTCCTCCTAACTGGCAATGGTTAGGATGTGGGGAGACTTTTTTGGTTGACAAAATAGACACAAAATAAATCTTTAAGAGTAGTTATAAACTTTAGGGCACATGTGTTATGCAGATGCGCATGTTTTTCAGATCCACTTCTTTTCAATGAAATTCTGGGATGAATAGAAAGCATTTGCCCATGATGGCAGGCATTACGTCTGTTTGCTGGTTGCCGTCTTCCATGCCAAGTGGGCACTTGATACAGATTTTTGGAATAAAGGTGTTGATGACTGAGTGAACCTACCTACAATTAACAAAAAAGATCTTATGACAGGACAAGTTTCTTTTGCAAAATATTTCTTTAAAAAGTGAGCAATTTTTGCTTTCAGACTATGCAGAAACTGAAACTTTTGGAAGGAAAGAAGATCTGTTTCAGCTATTTCCTCTGTTTTGGATTTAGACTTACCAGTTTTAACTTTTTCTAATATACTACATAGTTGACTTATTTATTATGCTTGTTACCTGTCTCCCCTCACCAGAAAGTAGACTGCACAGAGACAAAGATCTTTTCCTGTTTTGTTTACTGCTGGGCTTCTATATGTGCTCAATAAATAATCTGGATGGCTTAATACTAATAATTTGCTTCTTACCGTATTGATGGTTAATTGGATGTCTCTCCTACTAGACTACAATCTCCATAGGGAAGGGATCTTTTTCTGTTTTATCCCGTACTTTGAACTGGACCTGCCACATGTTCTGTTTCAAGTAAACATTTGACAAATGGATGGTTGAATGAATGAAATACTTTAATATAAGCCAATCTATCTCTATCCCTCAAATTATAGAAACATACTTAGAAGTGATTTAGGAGGCTGCTAAATTGAAGCTTTAACATAATATTTCCCTATTGAAGATAGCTTTTTAAAATTGAGATGTAGGGATGCCTGGGTGGCTTGAGCTCCTGCCTTTGGCCCAGGGCGTGATCCTGGGGTCCTGGGATCGAGTCCCACATCTGGCTCCCTGCATGGAGCCTGCTTCTCCCTCTGCCTGTGTCTCTGCCTCTCTCTCTGTGTCTCTCATGAATAAATAAATAAAATCTTTAAAAAATAATAAAATAAATAAATAAATAAAATTGAGAGGTAATCGACATAGAACCCTGTATAAGTTTAAGGTGCACAGCATACTGAAATATGATTACCGCCAAAATGTTACCTAACACTTCTATCACATCCCATAGTTATCTCGTTTTTTGTGGTGAGAACATTTAAGATACAATCTCTTAGCAACCTTGAAATTTATAATACTGTATTGTTGACTGTAATCACAATGCTGTGCCTTAGCTCTCCAAAACTTATTTATCTTAGGATTGTGAATTTGGGTCCCTCAACATCTTCCCACTTCTCCCCAGCACCAAGCCCCTGGTAACCACCACTCTAATCTCTATTTCTCTGAGTTCAACTAAAGATAACTTAAAAAAAAAAAAAAGGACCATATTCTTAGCCATTTGTAGAATTCCTCCAATGATGTGAGCCTCACTGGAATCTGTTACCACTCTCTATTTCAAGAACAATTCCGTGTATTGGGATTGTTGACGTACTTACTGAACCTCTACCTTCTCAAGTTCGTAGGTCAAAAATTTACTCACAACATTTAATAAAACATTAAAGGTTTCCACAGAACTGCATTTTAATATGATACCTACTTAATTTTAATCCTTATTAAAAATAAAAGTCAGTGGTATCCACATTCCAAAGACCAGTTAACTTGTTGAGGACTATGCATTCGCATGCCTAAGGAAAAATATAAAAGGTATTAGAAACTAAAGTAAAGATCGGAGGAAATCGAAGATGGCGGAGGAGTAGGGTCTCCAAATCACCTGTCTCCACCAAACTACCTAGAAAACCTTCAAATTATCCTGAAAATCTATGAATTCGGCCTGAGATTTAAAGAGAGACCAGCTGGAATGCAACAGTGAGAAGAGTTCGTGCTTCTATCAAGGTAGGAAGACGGGGAAAAAGAAATAAAGAAACAAAGGCCTCCAAGGGGGAGGGGCCCCGCGAGGAGCCGGGCTGAGGCCGGGGCGAGTGTCCCCAGGACAGGAGAGCCCCGTCCCGGAGACGCAGGAGCTGCACCGACCTTCCCGGGCGGAAAGGGGCTCGCGGGGAGGTGGAGCAGGACCCAGGAGGGCGGGGATGCCCTCGGGCTCCCTGGGACAGTAACAGCAACTGCGCGCCCAGGAGAGTGCGCCGAGCTCCCTAAGGGCTGCAGCGCGCACGGCGGGACCCGGAGCAGCTCGGGGGGCTCGGGCGGCGGCTCCGCGGAGGGGGCTGCGCGGCCCCGGGAGCAGCTCGGAGGGGCTCGGGCAGAGGAAGAGGCTCCGTGCGGAGGGGGCTGCGCGGTTCCAGGAGCAGCTCGGAGGGGCTCGGGCAGAGGAAGAGGCTCCGTGCGGAGGGGGCTGCGCGGTTCCAGGAGCAGCTCGGAGGGGCTCGGGCGGCGGCTCCGCGGAGGGGGCTGCGCGGCCCGGGAGCGCGAATCCAACAGCGCAGGCTCCGGGGCACAGGGCGCCGGGACACAGCCCAGGATCCGGCCTCCCCCGGGACAGGCAGAGGCCGGGAGGGCCCAGGACAGCAAGGACGCTCCTGCCCCGAGCTGAGCACATCAGCGGCCCCGCCCCGGAGCCTCCAGGCCCTGCAGACGGAGAGCTCCGGAGCTGAATCCAGGTTTCCAGAGCTGCCCCGCCACTGGGGCTGTTCCTCCTGCGGCCTCACGGGGTAAACAACCCCCACTGAGCCCTGCACCAGGCAGGGGCACAGCAGCTCCCCCAACTGCTAACACCTGAAAATCAGCACAACAGGCCCCTCCCCCAGAAGATCAGCTAGACTGACAACTTCCAGGAGAAGCCAAGGGACTTAAAGAACACAGAATCAGAAGATACTCCCCTGTGGTTCTTTTGTTTTTGTTTTTGTTTTTGTTTTTGTTTTTGTTTTGTTTTGCTTTTTGATTTGTTTCCTTCCCCCACCCCCTTTTTTTTCTCCTTTCTTTTCCTTTCTCTTTGTCTTCTTTTTTTTTTTTTTCTCGTTGTTTTTTTCTTTTCTTCCCTTTTTTTTTCTCTTTCTCTTTTCTTTCCTTCTTTCTCTCCTCTCTTTTTCTCTTTTTCCCAATACAATTTGCTTTTGGCCACTCTGCACTGAGCAAAATGACTAGAAGGAAAACCTCACCTCAAAAGAAAGAATCAGAAACAGTCCTCTCTCCCACAGAGTTACAAAATCTGGATTACAATTCAATGTCAGAAAGCCAATTCAGAAGCACTATTATACAGCTACTGGTGGCTCTAGAAAAAAGTATAAAGGACTCAAGAGACTTCATGACTGCAGAATTTAGAGCTAATCAGGCAGAAATTAAAAATCAATTGAATGAGATGCAATCCAAACTAGAAGTCCTAACGACGAGGGTTAACGAGGTGGAAGAACGAGTGAGTGACCTAGAAGACAAATTGATAGCAAAGAGGGAAACTGAGGAAAAAAGAGACAAAAAATTAAAAGACCATGAAGATAGATTAAGGGAAATAAACGACAGCCTGAGGAAGAAAAACCTACGTTTAATTGGGGTTCCCGAGGGCGCCGAAAGGGACAGAGGGCCAGAATATGTATTTGAACAAATTCTAGCTGAAAACTTTCCTAATCTGGGAAGGGAAACAGGCATTCAGATCCAGGAAATAGAGAGATCCCCCCCTAAAATCAATAAAAACCGTTCAACACCTCGACATTTAATTGTGAAGCTTGCAAATTCCAAAGATAAGGAGAAGATCCTTAAAGCAGCAAGAGACAAGAAATCCCTGACTTTTATGGGGAGGAGTATTAGGGTAACAGCAGACCTCTCCACAGAGACCTGGCAGGCCAGAAAGGGCTGGCAGGATATATTCAGGGTCCTAAATGAGAAGAACATGCAACCAAGAATACTTTATCCAGCAAGGCTCTCATTCAAAATGGAAGGAGAGATAAAGAGCTTCCAAGACAGGCAGCAACTAAAAGAATATGTGACCTCCAAACCAGCTCTGCAAGAAATTTTAAGGGGGACTCTTAAAATTCCCCTTTAAGAAGAAGTTCAGTGGAACAGTCCACAAAAACAAAGACTGAATAGATATCATGATGACACTAAACTCATATCTCTCAATAGTAACTCTGAATGTGAACGGGCTTAATGACCCCATCAAAAGGCGCAGGGTTTCAGACTGGATAAAAAAGCAGGACCCATCTATTTGCTGTCTACAAGAGACTCATTTTAGACAGAATGACACCTACAGCCTGAAAATAAAAGGTTGGAGAACCATTTACCATTCGAATGGTCCTCAAAAGAAAGCAGGGGTAGCCATCCTTATATCAGATAAACTAAAATTTACCCCAAAGACTGTAGTGAGAGATGAAGAGGGACACTATATCATACTTAAAGGATCTATTCAACAAGAGGACTTAACAATCCTCAATATATATGCTCCGAATGTGGGAGCTGCCAAATATATAAATCAATTAATAACCAAAGTGAAGAAATACTTAGATAATAATACACTTATACTTGGTGACTTCAATCTAGCTCTTTCTATACTCGATAGGTCTTCTAAGCAAAACATCTCCAAAGAAACGAGAGCTTTAAATGATACACTGGACCAGATGGATTTCACAGATATCTACAGAACTTTACATCCAAACTCAACCGAATACACATTCTTCTCAAGCGCACATGGAACTTTCTCCAGAATAGACCACATATTGGGTCACAAATCGGGTCTGAACCGATACCAAAAGATTGGGATTGTCCCCTGCATATTCTCGGACCATAATGCCTTGAAATTAGAACTAAATCACAACAAGAAGTTTGGAAGGACCTCAAACACGTGGAGGTTAAGGACCATCCTGCTAAAAGATAAAAGGGTCAACCAGGAAATTAAGGAAGAATTAAAAAGATTCATGGAAACCAATGAGAATGAAGATACAACCGTTCAAAATCTTTGGGATGCAGCAAAAGCAGTCCTAAGGGGGAAATACATCGCAATACAAGCATCCATTCAAAAACTGGAAAGAACTCAAATACAAAAGCTAACCTTACACATAGAGGAGCTAGAGAAAAAACAGCAAATAGATCCTACACCCAAGAGAAGAAGGGAGTTAATAAAGATTCGAGCAGAACTCAACGAAATCGAGACCAGAAGAACTGTGGAACAGATCAACAGAACCAGGAGTTGGTTCTTTGAAAGAATTAATAAGATAGATAAACCATTAGCCAGCCTTATTAAAAAGAAGAGAGAGAAGACTCAAATTAATAAAATCATGAATGAGAAAGGAGAGATCACTACCAACACCAAGGAAATACAAACGATTTTAAAAACATATTATGAACAGCTATACGCCAATAAATTAAGCAATCTAGAAGAAATGGACGCATTCCTGGAAAGCCACAAACTACCAAAACTGGAACAGGAAGAAATAGAAAACCTGAACAGGCCAATAACCAGGGAGGAAATTGAAGCAGTCATCAAAAACCTCCCAAGACACAAGAGTCCAGGGCCAGATGGCTTCCCAGGAGAATTTTATCAAACGTTTAAAGAAGAAATCATACCTATTCTCCTAAAGCTGTTTGGAAAGATAGAAAGAGATGGAGTACTTCCAAATTCGTTCTATGAAGCCAGCATCACCTTAATTCCAAAGCCAGACAAAGACCCCACCAAAAAGGAGAATTACAGACCAATATCCCTGATGAACATGGATGCAAAAATTCTCAACAAGATACTGGCCAATAGGATCCAACAGTACATTAAGAAAATTATTCACCATGACCAAGTAGGATTTATCCCTGGGACACAAGGCTGGTTCAACACCCGTAAAACAATCAATGTGATTCATCATATCAGCAAGAGAAAAACCAAGAACCATATGATCCTCTCATTGGATGCAGAGAAAGCATTTGACAAAATACAGCATCCATTCCTGATCAAAACTCTTCAGAGTGTAGGGATAGAGGGAACATTCCTCGACATCTTAAAAGCCATCTACGAAAAGCCCACAGCAAATATCATTCTCAATGGGGAAGCACTGGGAGCCTTTCCCCTAAGATCAGGAACAAGACAGGGATGTCCACTCTCACCACTGCTATTCAACATAGTACTGGAAGTCCTAGCCTCAGCAATCAGACAACAAAAAGACATTAAAGGCATTCAAATTGGCAAAGAAGAAGTCAAACTCTCCCTCTTGGCCGATGACATGATACTCTACATAGAAAACCCAAAAGTCTCCACCCCAAGATTGCTAGAACTCATACAGCAATTCGGTAGCGTGGCAGGATACAAAATCAATGCCCAGAAGTCAGTGGCATTTCTATACACTAACAATGAGACTGAAGAAAGAGAAATTAAGGAGTCAATCCCATTTACAATTGCACCCAAAAGCATAAGATACCTAGGAATAAACCTCACCAAAGATGTAAAGGATCTATACCCTCAAAACTATAGAACACTTCTGAAAGAAATTGAGGAAGACACAAAGAGATGGAAAAATATTCCATGCTCATGGATTGGCAGAATTAATATTGTGAAAATGTCAATGTTACCCAGGGCAATATACACGTTTAATGCAATCCCTATCAAAATACCATGGACTTTCTTCAGAGAGTTAGAACAAATTATTTTAAGATTTGTGTGGAATCAGAAAAGACCCCGAATAGCCAGGGGAATTTTAAAAAAGAAAACCATATCTGGGGGCATCACAATGCCAGATTTCAGGTTGTACTACAAAGCTGTGGTCATCAAGACAGTGTGGTACTGGCACAAAAACAGACACATAGATCAGTGGAACAGAATAGAGAATCCAGAAGTGGACCCTGAACTTTATGGGCAACTAATATTCGATAAAGGAGGAAAGACTATCCATTGGAAGAAAGACAGTCTCTTCAATAAATGGTGCTGGGAAAATTGGACATCCGCATGCAGAAGAATGAAACTAGACCACTCTCTTTCACCATACTCAAAGATAAACTCAAAATGGATGAAAGATCTAAATGTGAGACAAGATTCCATCAAAATCCTAGAGAAGAACACAGGCAACACCCTTTTTGAACTCGGCCATAGTAACTTCTTGCAAGATACATCCACGAAGGCAAAAGAAACAAAAGCAAAAATGAACTATTGGGACTTCATCAAGATAAGAAGCTTTTGCACAGCAAAGGATACAGTCAACAAAACTCAAAGACAACCTACAGAATGGGAGAAGATATTTGCAAATGACATATCAGATAAAGGGCTAGTTTCCAAGATCTATAAAGAACTTATTAAACTCAACACCAAAGAAACAAACAATCCAATCATGAAATGGGCAAAAGACATGAACAGAAATCTCACAGAGGAAGACATAGACATGGCCAACACGCACATGAGAAAATGCTCCGCATCACTTGCCATCAGGGAAATACAAATGAAAACTACAATGAGATACCACCTCACACCAGTGAGAATGGGGAAAATTAACAAGGCAGGAAACAACAAATGTTGGAGAGGATGCGGAGAAAAGGGAACCCTCTTACACTGTTGGTGGGAATGTGAACTGGTGCAGCCACTCTGGAAAACTGTGTGGAGGTTCCTCAAACAGTTAAAAATATACCTGCCCTACGACCCAGCAATTGCACTGTTGGGGATTTACCCCAAAGATACAAATGCAATGAAACGCCGGGACACCTGCACCCCGATGTTTCTAGCAGCAATGGCCACGATAGCCAAACTGTGGAAGGAGCCTCGGTGTCCAACGAAAGATGAATGGATAAAGAAGATGTGGTTTATGTATACAATGGAATATTACTCAGCTATTAGAAATGACAAATACCCACCATTTGCTTCAACGTGGATGGAACTGGAGGGTATTATGCTGAGTGAAGTAAGTCAGTCAGAGAAGGACAAACATTATATGGTCTCATTCATTTGGGGAATATAAATAATAGTGAAAGGGAAAATAAGGGAAGGGAGAAGAAATGTGTGGGAAATATCAGAAAGGGAGACAGAACGTAAAGACTGCTAACTCTGGGAAACGAACTAGGGGTGGTAGAAGGGGAGGAGGGCGGAGGGTGGGAGTGAATGGGTGACGGGCACTGGGTGTTATTCTGTATGTTAGTAAATTGAACACCAATAAAAAAATAAATTAAAAAAATAAATAAAAAATAAAAAAAAAAAAAAAAAAGAAACTAAAGTAAAGCCAGAACGAAGAAAATTATACTCCACTAACTAGTTTCCCTTTCTGTCTCCATAGGCAAAAATACCACCTTAGTAGTAGCTGGGCCCTGCTTCTGTAATAATTAACAAAGGGCTGGCTGGTGGGCTCCTTGTGAATTGTTTTCTAGGAAGCTCAAGACATCTAAGGATAGCATTACAATTGGGAGTAATTTTCTTCTCTGTAGACTATCTACTTCAAAGAAAAAAAAGAATATTATCTGACATTTTGTTACAGCTGTAGTCATTTTATAAGCGAGAAAGCCAGAATAAAATGTTTTATGTTACCTAATTACTAGTCAGATATATAAAACTTACTCTTTAGGGGGCCTGGGTAGTTCAGTAGGTTAAGCATCTACCCTTGATTTTAGCTCAGGTCATGATCTCAGGGTTGTGAAATGCAGCCTTTGTGTCAGTTTCCACGCTGGGCTTGGAGCCTGCTTAAGATTGTCTCTCTCCCTCTCCCTCTCTCCCTGCCTCCTCTAAAAAAAATTATTCTTTATATATGAATTCTATTCTTGTGAGTGAATTCTAGTACTGAAAAGACTGACGGATCTCATTTGGAACATACTTATGTTATTCGAATGTATATGTGACTACATACACATGGGCTAGAAGTTTTTTTTTTTTTTAAGATTTATTTATTTATTTATTTATTTGAGAGAGAAAGAGAGATAGAGCAAGCACACAGAGGGAGAAGGAGAGGGAAAAGCAGACTCCCCACTGAGCAGGGAGCCTGATGTGAGGCTCTATCCCAGGACCCTGGGATTATGACCTGAGCCAAAGGCAGAAGCTTAACCGACTGAGGTGACCAGATGCCCCAGGCTAGAAGTTTTTTTCTTTCTTTCTTTCTTTCTTTCTTTCTTTCTTTCTTTCTTTCTTTCTTTCTTTCTTTCTTTCTTTCTTTCTTCTTTTTTTTTTTAATTTTTATTTATTTACTTATGATAGTCACAGAGAGAGAGAGAGAGGCAGAGACACAGGCAGAGGGAGAAGCAGGCTCCATGCATCGGGAGCCTGATATGGGATTCGATCCCGGGTCTCCAGGATCGCGCCCTGGGCCAAAGGCAGGCGCCAAACCGCTGCGCCACCCAGGGATCCCTCTTTCTTTCTTTCTTTCTTTCTTTCTTTCTTTCTTTCTTTCTTTCTTTCTTTCTTTCTTTCTTTCTTTCTTTCTTTCTTTTCTTTCTTCTTTTCTTTCTTCTTTCTTCTTTCTTTTTAAAGATTTTATTTATTTATTCATGAGAGACACACACACAGAGAGAGAGAGGCAGAGACACAGGCAGAGGGAGAAACAGGCTCCATGCAGGGAGCCCGATGTGGGACTTGATCCCGGGTCTCCAGGATCACGCCCTGGGCTGAAGGCAGCGTTAAACCACTGAGCCACCCAGGCTGCCCTGGGGTAGAAGTTTCAATCACTCACTGGACTAGTACTTAAGAACACCCTGAACTCTTAAAACTTAACAATAATAAAATGAACAACTTAATTAAGAAATGGGCCAAACCTGAACAGACACCTCACCAAAGAAGACATATAGAAGGCAATAAGTGAGCGAAAAGATACTCAACGTCATACATCACTGGGGAATTACAAATTAAAACAGCAATGAGGGATGCCTGGGTGGCTCAGCGGTTGAACATCTGCCTTTGGCTCAGGGCCTGATCCCGGGATTCCGGGATGGAGTCCCACATCAGGCTCCCTACAAGGAACCTGCTTCTCCCTCTGCCTATGTCTCTGCCTCTCTCTCTGTCTTTCATGAATAAATAAATAAAATCTTAAAACAAAACAAAACAGCAATGAGATTCCATTGTACACCTATTAGAATGACCAAAATCCAAAACACTGACAATGCCAAGTACTGATAGGAACTCTCACTCATTGCTGGTGGGAATGTAAAATGACACTATGGAAAACAGTTTGACAGTTTCTTACTAAACTAAACACATTCTTGCCATGTAATCCAGCAATTATGCTCCTTGGTAGTTATCCAAATGAATTGTTGTATCCCCACAAGAATCTGCACACGGATGTTTATAGCAGCTTTATTCGTAATTGCCAAAACTTGGAAGCAACCAGGCTGTCCTTCAATATGTGAATATATAAATAAACTGTGGTACATGTAGACAATGGAATATTATTCAGCACTAAAAATAAATGAGCTGTCGAGCCAAGAAAAGCCACAAAAGAACCTAAAATACATATTACTGAGTGAAAAAAGCCCATCTGAAAAGACTGCAGAGTGTCTGATTCCAACTATATGACTTTCTGGAAAAGACGATATTACAGAAGCAGTCAAAAACTAGTGGTTGTCAGGGGTCAGTAGGGAGGGAGGGATGAATAAGCAGAGCACAGATTTTTAGGGCAGGGAAACTATTTTATATGATACTGTAATGGTGGAGAGATACTCTTATACATTTGGCAAAACCATAGAACGTACAGTACCAAGAGTGAACCTTAATGTGAACTGTGGAGTCTGGGTGACTATGCTGGGTGACAATCCAGTGGGGGCTGCTGATGGTGGGAGAGGCTGTGCATGGGCGGGGTATGGAGTATATGGGAATTCCTTGTACCTTCCCCTCAATTTTGCTGTGAACCTAAAACCACTTGAAAAAAGAAATTTTGTGAATTAAAGAGAAAATGGAACCACCACATTAAAGAGGTTGGGGTGAGGGAAGCTCCTTCTGTTTCCTGAACCGAGAACGGCCTAGAGGTGAGCAGGAGTGGGAGTTGAAGGAGCCACCGTGGTCCTTCAGTGAAAGGTGACAGTAACTCAGACATAAGCATGACGTGGAAAAAAGGGAGAAGCAGACAGATTCAGTTGGGTTTTGATGAGAAAACAGAGATTGCTGATGGGTTGAATCTGCTATTAAAGGAAAGGGAAAAATCAAGGATCCCCCTGGGTGACTAGTGATACTACTTACTGAGAAATGGAAAATGTGGGGTGGTGATGGCTGTGGTGCCCAGGGGGTTTTGGAAGGGGAAATCAAGCGTTCCACTGTAGTTATGTGGAGTGTGAGATATCTGAGGTAGTCAACTGGAGATATTAAGTGGTTATTTTTTGTTTGTCTTTGCTTGGGGGAAATAGAAGTTTTGCTCCCCAATGCCATAGTTTCGCAAAAATGACCTTTCCTGACTGGATTTTTTTACTTTTTATTTGCACAACTGAGGGCTTTCCTCCCCTCTTTTTTAAAGAATAAAAGACACACCTGATTCAAATGTGTATCAAGTGTCGAGTTATGTTATGTATCGAGTGTCCAGAAAATTGCTTACAGTTTTGGTATGAGTTTTCCAACTCTTATCCTCTTACAGAGATTTTGATGATTTTTGAAGCCAAGTTTCAGATAGCTCAGGCTAGGGTACAAAGTTATTCCTCTAGTAGTATCTGCAAGAAGGAACACTCTCAGAACTTGGGTACATAAGAACAGGAGCTCAGCTGGGATGCAGAAGCACATGTGGATTATATGATGTACTGTACTGAATGGTGTATATTTGTTCATTTGTCAGCCTTACTAGGTTGAGTACGTAGAGGCCAGAGATTTTATACCCCTAGAATTAGCATATATGCAGTATTGGATATTTGTGTATTAGATTAACATATAAATAAATCTTCCTTATAGACAGATAAGCTCTGAGTAGAAATGGAAAGGGTCAGGAAGAAAGCCAACTTTGAGCAACTGGGTTTTTCATATAGATTCAATAGTCTTACCAGAAATCAAGTGGATGGTAACAGCTATAACCAAGCAATCGGTTGTTTTCTCTATGCAATGGCACACAACTAGTTTCACTGATTTCTTTCATTGAATTGATTGAATTTAATAATTTAGCAGTAATTTTGCAGATTCTCTCTCTTCTAAGGATGATACAATATCCACGTTAGGTGTAATTTGAGAATGTCCATAAACACATTTATGAAAGCTCCAGATTTTACTTTAGAGCTTCAGAGGTTTTGATGCTTTTATTGGCTTTTTCATGAGAATTTTTTTCTTTCAATCAGAGGATATTCACTTTCTAAATTAAAAAAAAAAGCCATTTGGTGTTTAAGGAAAGAGAAATATCTTTTTTTTTTTTTTTTTTTGCTATTTTAAATTCCTTCACTTAACAATTTTTTTTTTCACTTAACAAATATTTAAAGGGCTACTGCCATGGGGACCTTTCTGGGCTACCCAAAGCAATTCACTTCTATAGTTTGCACTCTGGTAGGAGAAGACAAACAAATTACAAACAAATCATGTGTTGCGTGACAATTGAAGTGCTATAAAGACAAATGAAGTAGGTCCAAGGAGATGGAGTGCAGAGAGAATGTGTGAATTTTTAGATAGGGGTCAGGGCTTATCTCTCAGAGGACATGCCATTCGATCTAAAACCCAAATAAAGTGAGGGTGGGAGTTATTTGAGGATCATAAGAATATTCCAGACAGACAAAATTGCAAGTGCAAAGGCCCAGAGTTGAGGGATTGTCACACAATTATTTATGAGTATTTTTAATTAGCAAGCTTCTATTATTTTCCTTTCTATTACTTAAAGTAGACCCTTTTATGTCGAATAAACAAGATGCCAGGAGAGTAATTACCAGATAACCTTCTAAAATTCCTCAGATTGCAGCAGTTCAAATTTAGAGACAAAACTTCAGTGGCTGAAAATCCTTGGCTGAATTGTGAACCACATACAAGGCACTTTATCTGTTTATCCTTTTGCCTCTCTTTTCAATTACCAGTTCCCCTCCTGCCACAGCAAAAAAAAAAAAAAAAAGAAAAGAAAAAAATTATAAACAGAGAGAATAAGAATTAGAATGGGCCAAGGACAAAATAACCTGTGAAGACAAAGTCTACTAATCCCATTGAGTCTACATAAGATTTAAGGGCTCTGAGTAAACATTAGGATCCCTTAAGCACTTGAAGAACATGTTTACGTCATATATATGAGAGGTGGTTTTGTCATTTTTATTTTAGGGTTAGGGTTAGGTTTGGAGTTTGAATTAGGGTTAGGGTTAGGAGTTAGAGAGTTGGTTTTGAATTGCTCCCTTCATTCCCCAAAAGCCATCTCCTGAACAATACTTGGTTACCCTAATTCTTATAAGCTAGGGATTTTAAATTACTGAACTCACTTTTTAAATACTTTCCAATTTAAATGTCTCACGGATCTCATTCAGCGTTTCCAGGTGCTAAGGATTAAGGTGATTTTATAGTGTTGATATTAACAAATATGCAGGACTATAATATTTGCAATTTATGTCAACAAAATTTACATCTTCATGCAAAACTAGCTAGACAGATTTTTCTCAAAATAAGAGGCATTAAGAAGGCTTGACTTAAAGTAGACACACAAAAACTTAGAGTGTCCCAGGATACCCCCAAAAAGGCAGAGGTAGCATCCTTCAGTGTAGTTGAAACAATGGAATGAGGAGAGATTAAAGTGACTGGCTACAGGAGAACAAATAATAGACAAAAGCAACAAATGGTGCTTCTGGAATTTGTCTTTTTTTATTTTAAAGATTTTATTTTATTTATTTATTCATGAGAGACACACAGAGAGAGGCAGACACAGACAGAGGGAGAAGCAGGCTTCATGCAGAGAGCCTGATGTGGGACTTGATCCTGGGACCCTAGGATCACGCCCTGAGCTGAAGGCAGGCACTCAACCGCTGAGCCACCAGGCGTCCCACCTCTGGAATTTTTCAATGAAAAAAAAACTTAATAGACTTTTTTTTTTTAAGCAAAATTGAATTAATAAATGTGTATCCATTTTTGTTGCTACAATCTCAGAATTGTTTCCATCTTAGTTTCTGATTGGTACTTAATCATCAATGGTTTGGAACATTATACAGCTTTTAATTTCTCCTGGTACATGTTTATTGATCTATAAATATATCCAAGAGATGTTTATTTAAGAAGTCTCATTATACGTTTGTAATGTAAGAAACCCCTTCCGTCTCCTGAAGATTGTCAACCTTAAGTAAGTAGAATGAACAGATCATTTAGAAAAGCAACTCTGACTATGGTGTGGATCCTCAGAGCTGAGACCTCTGAGGAAGTTGCTATAAATGGGGGGAGGAGGATCACCTGAGTGGTTTAGTCAGTTTAGCATCTGCCTTCAGCTCAGGTCATTATCCCAGGGTCCTGGGATCAAGTCCCACATCAGGCTCTTGGCTTAGCGGGAAGCCTGCTTCTCCCCTCCCTCTACTTATTGCTCCACCTGTTTCTGCTCAGTCTCTCTCTCTCTGTCAAATAAGTGAATAAAATATTTTAAAATAAATAAATAAATAAATAAATAAATAAATAAATAAATGGGGGGAAGGGGCAAGGACTTCATAAAGTCGTGCAAAGGTAATAAGGAAATGAATGCAGAAGCTCCTTCAGAGGACAACAATTTTGGGAGCAACTTTCACATGGATGAGAAAGAGGAGGCAGTTAGAATGGAGTCTGGAATGTTCTAATTTGTCTGATGAGGTAAAAGCTGATGCCATAGATACATACAGAAGGGAGTAAGCTGAATTGACCTGGGAAGGAATGATCAGAATGACCTGATTGGGCCTTGGATATTTTGATCTTGAGGGGCTGGCTTGTGAGACACACAAATGGAGGTTTCCAATAAATATTTTGATATTGAGTTTGAAGCTTAGGAGAAAGGTGGGAATAGAGGTGTATGGTTCAGAGTTTCTGTATGTTTGTGAAAGATAAAGCCCTAGAAGTAAATGTCAAAAGCCAAGACAGTGTAGGGACGCCTGGATGGCTCAGTGGTTGAGCATCTGCCCTTGACTCAGGGCCTGATCCTAGAGTCCCGGGATCCAGTCCCACGTCAGGCTCTCTGCATGGAGCCTGCTTCTCCCTCTGCCTGGGTCTCTGCCTCTCCCTATGTGTCTCTTATGAATAAATAGATAAAATCTTAAAAAAAAAAAATCCAAGACAGTGTAAATGGATAAGAAGGAAGACTGAGGATGTAGTATTTGAAGAGGCAATATGCACAGTCAGAAAAAGCTGGGGACTTTGATCAACTTACTTAAGCTTTCTGTGCCTCAGTTTCTGTATCCGTATAATGGATTATTTAACAGTACCTCCAGTATTGAATGTTGAGGGGATGAATTCATTGTATTATAAAATGCTTATCTAGTACCATACCTGGCACATAATGCAGATTACATAATTATTTCATATTCTTGGGGTAGGAATATTTAAGATAATATAGACAAAGAGAAGCCAGTTAAGAGCACTGGGAAGGGGGAATCTGAGTCAGAAGAGAATGCAAGAGAACACTGTTACAGAAGAACAGATTAAAGAGTCTCAGCAAAAGGAGTAGTCAACAATGTCAGATGAAACACTAAGTTCCTCTAAATGAGGGTTCATGAGAAGTTTTTGGCTCTGTTGGTTAAGGAGTCATTTGTGTCCTTAGAAAGGGCAGGTCAGGAGAACAGTTTCAGAAGCCACATTGCATGAGTTTAAGAGAAATGTAAATGATCTCTGTTCAGAACTGGTAAATTGAATACTTTCACTTCTCTCCACTCCTACGCTCCACTGACATAATAGTAAAGGCGTTGGTTTTGTTTTGTTTTGCTTGGCTTGGGGCATAAACAAACAAAAAGAAAGAAAATACAAGAGATAAGAACAACTAAATTTTGGCAACTGACAAGCAGAGGGATGAGTGCTAATTTTCCTACTACAACCAAGAAAACTGAAAACTAATACAACAATGGGGGAAGCCCAGAAGTAAGCTGAGTTGCTCTACAGAACCCCAGAAAGGCCCAGAAATTGGGGATTTTAGGTATCTCTGAAAGCAAAGTTGAGAGTGAAGATGAAAACAGAAGGTCTACTTCTGAAACAGTTGGACTCATCCTGACCTCCTCATGCTGCCTCATCATGACCTTCCCCAGCCCAGAGCAGCCCAAGGGCCTGAAACTCCCCCACTAGGGAAGACAACTGGGGGTAAAGAGGGTGCACAGAATGACTTTAATGGTGCGACACCACGGTAAAAACATGAATGGTTAGTGGAAATCCATCCACTGAATGGTGAGATAACCCAGCTTCATTCTCTTACTCTTCTTCCAGGTGCTGCAACCAGGTTTGTGTCTTCTGGGAAGAAGAGTGGAAACCTTTTTCTCTGAATGTATGAGTACTCCCAGAAGAAATAACCGAAAGATACTGACCTTTAGGGGTCCACCAATGAAATGACTCAGCCAGGTACAGTGACGTCCACCAGCTAACAAGGCTCATTCATGCACATAGCGCTTCCATAGTGGTTCTATGTGAGTGTTTAAAGTCTTCACAAAGGACGAATGGCACCGTGGGTACTTCTCTCTATTTCTCTCATCATACCATATAGTGTCTACATTATGGTATGAGTACTAAAAGCCATAAGGAACAAGTGTCAGAGGAAGTCATATCACCTTTATTGACCTAGCCTTGGAAGTTTCTTAGCATTATCTGTACTCCAATCTGCTTACAAAGGTCTACCATGTTCAACTGGAGGCAACATAAACCCCACCCTTGATAGAGGAGTGTAAATTGTTATATTGGAAGAAGAGCACATGGAATGTGACACACACAGAAAGCAATAAAAATAGCTTATACATAAAGGACAGGGAATGAGAATGATGTTATAAATCCTTAGCAGCAATGGATGCTGGAGACGTGGAGCAATGCCTTAAAACCAATGCGAGGAAGATAACGTTCAACCTAGATTTCTATACTCAGCCAAGCTATGACTAAAGAGTTAAGACAGCATAAAGACATTTGTATATATTCAACTTATCAAGGAATTTATTTTCCATATACCCTTAACCAAGAAACTTCTGGAAACTCCATCAATATGCAGGCATAGAGAATGAAGAAGATCCAAGAATTGAGGCTCTTGAACAGGAGAGAAATGAAGGGAACCCCCAACCGCTAGGATGACAACCACTCAATGATTAGGACTAGAGAGGAGGACAGAGGATTCTGGAGTGATGTCTTCACGAAAGTGATACATTTGTTCATGTGTTTGAATGCCCTGAGAGTGTGGGAATGGATTAGCAATAAGTACATAGGAAACTGAACAAACAAAGAAAAAGACAATGTTTAAGTCTAGGGAAAACCAAAAGATTTACATGAAAGTAAATATGTATACAAATGGCTAGGCTGTGAGTAAAATCTGCATAGTTACAACAATATAAAAAATTAAATGTAATCTCTACTTGGGGGATAAGAAACTGTGGGAGTGCACAGTATGTAAGAGAGCTAAATCCTAATTTCTAGGGGCACCTGGGTGGCTCAGTGGTTAGTATCTGCCTTTGGCCCAGGGAGTGATCCCAGGGTCTGGGGATCCAGTCTCACATCGGGCTCCCTGCATGAAGCCTACTTCTCCCTCTGCCTGTGTCTCTGCCTCTCCCTGTGTCTCTCATGAATAAATAAATAAAACCTTAAAAAAAATACTTACAGTTGAAAATAATCTAAAAGTCAACATAAGTGCATTATTAGAAAACATGGAGGCAAATATGCAAAGGAAAAGTGAAAGATAAAAATAGTTGACATTGGGGAGCAAAAATCAGAGGAGAAATTACTTTTTTACTTAATAACTTTTATAGAAATATTTCTTTTAAAGACTGTGTACATAGTTGATTTAAATAAAAATTACTATTAAAAAAAATCATGAGTGAAAACTGTCAAAGGATGGCTAGGTGGTTCTGTTGTTGAGCCTTTGGTTCACTCAGGTCGTGATCCCGGGGTTCTAGGATCAAGTCCTGCATCGGGCTTCCTGCAGGGAGCCTGCTTCTCCCTCTGCCTAGGTATGTCTCTGCCTCTCTCTCTGTGTCTTATGAATAAATAAATAAAATCTTTAGAAAAAAAGAAAATTTCTGTCAAAATATGGAGATTGGCAAATATTTTCTTCCCCTCCCAATCCCACTAAAAGCAATAAATCATCTTTATAAGGACAAAGAGAATGGAAGAAGAAAGGAGAGCCAGGTAGGAGCTTATACAATTGACGACAGAGGGCCCTCATTTAGGAAAAAAGCACAAATTAGGTATGAAAATGAATTTAGAACAAGAAAGGTATCACAACAAAGTACTAATTCTCAAAAGCTAACAAATATCATGGAATTATAAAACTAACAGTATTTTAAATAACTGCCTTAAACATTTTATAATTTTTTTTTAATTCTTACATCTTTGGCTATATACCCTTTGATCTCTACTTCATGGTATAAAATGTTAAATACTATTTGTGTGATTTAATCTTCCTTCAAGTACATTTAATAAAAAAAATGTTTTATTATTGGTTTAGAAAACGTTCCTTCAACTTTAAACTTCATTCTTTCAGCTTTTAAATTCATTGGTGGGGTACCTGGTGGCTCAGTTAGTTAAGCATCAGACTCTTGATTTTGGCTCAGGTCAAGATCTCAGAGCTCCAGACTCCTCACTGAGTGTAGAAACTGCTTAAGATTCTCTCTCCTCCCTCTACCCTTCCCTGCCTTTGCTCTCTCTCTCTAAAAACAAAACAAAAAACTCAAATTCATTATTGGTGACGTGAGATTTCAGGACTGTTGCCAAATTTTGAAAAAATTGCTATGCCTTTTTTTTCATATATAAGCTGTGGAATTGCAAAACATTTTGGGTTTTCTTATGATCCAATTATAAATACACTTGAATTGAGATTATCATTCGCCATATTGCTATTGGTGTCTTTACATCATAGTGACATACTTTGATTTTTTTTTAAAGATTTTATCTATTTATTCATGAGAGACACAGAGAGAGAGAGAGAGAGAGAGAGAGAGGCAGAGACACAGGCAGAGGGAGAAGCAGGCTCCCCACAGGAAGCCTGATACGGGACTCAATCCCAGAATTCTGGGATCAGGGCTTGAGCCAAAGGCAGACGCCCAACCACTGAGCCACCCAAGCATCTTGACATATTTTGATCTTGATAGAGCCTTTCTCTGTGTCAGTTTTTTTTTAAAAATATATATTTTTTTAATTTTTATTTATTTATGATAGGCACACAGTGAGAGAGAGATAGAGAGGCAGAGACACAGGCAGAGGGAGAAGCAGGCTCCATGCACCGGGAGCCCGACGTGGGATTCGATCCCGGGTCTCCAGGATCGCGCCCTGGGCCAAAGGCAGGCGCCAAACCGCTGCGCCACCCAGGGATCCCTCTGTGTCAGTTCTTTTGTGTGTCAAATCAGCAGGAAATTTATCTTTTTTTCTACTTGCTTATGATTCATTCCTCTTCATTATATGGATTATTAACACTCAAAGAACATATTCATTGCTTCTATGCAAAACATGTATCTTTCTTTTAATAACAGAATGGGGATATTGGTACTTGTCCTATTGTATGTATTGTGCCTGTCCTATTGTATTCTTGGTATGATCTGAAAGGTCTTTTGATACAACTTGTTTCCCAGCATCAGAATAATTCCTATTGATTTAATTGCTTATTTTATTGTTTTTGTTTCATATTTCAATGATTTTTAGAATGGATTTGCTCTCGATCCTTATTTAATAATTTATAGATGACAAAATATCCTTTATATGTATGTCCAAATGAAAAGTCTGTCTTTTCTCCCAGACTTTATTGAAATTATCCTAAATTTATTACCAAGTTGTAATAGTTATACCCTACAAATACCAGCAAATACACAAATTCTGATCAATCTTTTCCATGTGAATTCCATCAAAAATGGTAAAGATGTATGACATGTTTAATAATTACATATATGGAGTCATCAAGTATATTCTGGAGTGTGGAGAACTTCTGTTTTAACTAGATGTCAATGAGCATCAAATTCTCTAGTTACAATTTATACATGTCACACCCCTGGAATAACTTTGCCCAGATTAGCTTCTGGCTCAGAATCACATGATACTGGTCCTGCATGTTTTTATCATGACAGCATGAGTAGCCATGGAGTACAGTAGAAATAGTCTTGAAAGTCATTTCCACCCTAGGGTGGCTGGTAATAATACAGAAGTAACTGGAATCTCACTCACATATTCTTCTAAACTGAACCTAAATGTAGCCCAAGTTCAGCTTCCCCTTAGACCCCAAACCACCCCTACATACGGGGAAATGAAATAGTAGAGATTTCCTAATGGAAAAAGACAGCAAACTTGGCCAATCATGGTTAAAATTCCTTACTTTTAATATTTATATAATAATGTTGAAATATTGCTAGGACTCCTTCCAGGACCCTGGAAATGAATTCTAAAGTTTAAGCTACATTTAGCTTCAAGGTTAGTTTGCCTCTGACAAAAGCAATGAAATTTTGGAAAACAAATTAATGTGGGTAAATGGCTTGTCAAACCATAGAAAATTGAAACCTGAGCCAGAAGCAGGGGGATCTAGAAGCAAGTAAATTTCCCACTAAAGATCCTCAAATAGGATCAGGAGATGGAGGCTCCAGATCCTTCTGAGATGATGGTAAATGGTAATCTTCAAAGAAGGAAACTGAAGGTGAAGCATGGACTCTGGTAGACAGAAGATGCTTCACACACCACCACCATCCCATCTCTCTCTAAGCCTGGCATATGCATTGTTTCTGGGATCTTACTTTCCACTCTTTTTCCTTTCTGGTTTTTGAATAAAATGATATTTTATCAAAGATTAGCAGCCAATCTACAGCCCTCCATGTCCAACCTGTACAACAGGACAAGGACCATTGCAGTGGAAGACTGGAGATTTATTTTCTAAACCCGCTATCTCAGAGGGTGTTTGGACACAGGAACACATGGCAGGGCTGAGAGCATGTGCATGGAGGTCTCTATCATCGTGATTCAGTTCAAATTGAAACACTCAATGATAAGATTCTTTCTCCTTCTTGCCCCTGCCTTCCCTTTTTCACTTGGGAAAATAGTAGAAGGTGAACAGGAGATTTTAGAATTCCTTGCTGTTGAAATTGACCACTCCAGAAATAGAGATCTATAAATATTGATATTTGGGATCCTCCAATAAAAGAACACAGCCTGATTACCTAGCACCCTTCCACTGACAACCCCCCCCAAGAGTTTTAATTA
The DNA here is from genome assembly GCF_011100685.1 of Canis lupus familiaris. Lineage (NCBI taxonomy): Eukaryota > Metazoa > Chordata > Mammalia > Carnivora > Canidae > Canis > Canis lupus. The sequence goes on along the minus strand of NC_049227.1, from coordinate 49,346,750 downwards.
GTTTTCAGTGCTTCTGTCTGAAATAAGAATGGATAGCCAGAGATCACCTGATGATTGAAAAAGCTGCTGACACAAAGAACCAAGACCAAAGCAAACAGGAAAAGGAGACGATTAAATAAATAAATAAATAAATAAATAAATAAATAAATAAGGAAATCTTGACAACAGCAATGCCATTCTAATATTCTTGGAGGTAAGTATAGATATGGGATCTCTGAAACAGAAATAGGGTTCTGTAAAAATGAAGTATTCAGGGAAAAAAAAAGAAGAAAACATTTAGACTCAAAAGTCTGATAACACAAAGGGAAATATTAACTGAAGAGCTGAAAGATAAAGTTGAGGAATCTCCCAGAAATCAGAAAAAGGATTAAGATATAGGAAATGGAAAATAAATATGAGGAAATTATATACAAAAATATGCTTTCTAGATGGCCCATAATCTGAATAGTAGGAGTCCCAGAAAGAGAGAATGGAGAAAACAGAGAAGATGAAGTTATCAGAAAAATAATTTTGGATAATTTCTCAGACTATAAGGGGCCCAATGTATGTCCAGGAGAGAACTTGGAAAAATCAAGATATGTTATTGTATGATTCTGGAACACTGTGGAGTAAGAGAAAGAGATTAGGAAACTGAGGCTCAATGAATTGAAAGAACTTGCCCAAAGTGACCCAGGTGGGAACAGGCAGTAGGAAGTCTGAATCTAAGACTGTCATGTTCCACAGTATGACAGTTTTTGAGTTTTGAGTGGTGACAAACAAGAGAAGAGAAATTTCTATCAGGACCTAATTAGTATGACGGAAAGACAGTGAGTTTTTGGTAGAGGCAACACATAAATATTAATGTAAGTTGAAAATAGAGAGTCATCAGAGGCCAAGAATTGAGAGTACAAGAGAGAGAAGGAGTACTTGAGTCACATCTCAGAAAGTTTGGGGCAGGAGGCAGGGGGCAGGTGGTAGCACAGTGGTATGGGCAAGAGTTTGCCTTGGGAAGGAGTAAAACAACGGAGAGGAAATAAGGGTGAGTGAAGTTGTTATGAACTTACAGGAGAGGAAGGGAAGTGGTGATAGTGTTTTCTGCACTAAGCAGGAGGGTAGCTATTCTCCTAGGAATAAATGTTGGAAGGGGAGGGCTGGATCTTCACAAGGGATTGTGGGGAGAATTGGAAAGTACCTGGAGCATTTAGGAAGGAGAGGACAGTTGCCAGACTCAGCAAATAAAAATACAGCTCTCTCAGTTAAATCTGAATTGCCAATTGAGGACAAATAATTGTTTTTAGTAGAAGTCCCAAATATTACATGGTATTCTCACTGGCAACCCTTAAGGAGAGATAGCAAATCTAATGCATAAAGAAGAGTAAAGTGGCTTTGAAATAAGAAATACGAAATGGAAATAAATAATAAGCAAACAAATAAATAAATAAAAGAAATGCAGAATGGAGCAACCTCAGTGTAACCGGGCATCAGATGGTAACCTCATTGCCAGGAGAAGTAAGGTAAAGCCCTGGGCTGGCCTTCCAGGCAGCGGCGGAAAGGGAGCTGGGCTGAGAGCCAGGAGATAGCTTGAGGACGCAATTCTTAGGGCCTCTCCTGAGAGTAATGGGAAGAGATATGTGTGGGAACCAGCGACTTGGAATTGGCAGGGAAGCCATTGCTGCAAATAGTTTTGCCTACTTTCCAGTTTCTTGGGAGTGGTCATCCACATTTTACATCTTATCCGTGTGTATAAGGATGAATATTTCTAAGTAATCATCTGCAAAGTATTTGAGCTCTTTAAGACACTGGATTAACACTGAATGAGTGTTGTCCTCACCATGTATACTGCTTATACACAAGAAAAAGACTGATTTCCCCTGCATAATTCTTTGACATGTTTGAGGTTTATCGTGGTGGTTTGGGCTAGTGGTTAAGAGGATAGAGCCCATCTATGGTCACAGCCCACGTTAACCAACTTACTTAATATAATACGCCTGGGACTCAGTTTCCTTGTTTGTAAAATTGGGGTAATAATAATTCCTAATTTGTAGGGTCATTGGAAGAATTAAATGAATTAATATGTGTAATACTTAGAATCTGCTACCCAAATACACAACCTTACATTAGACGTGATAGGTAGATAATGTGAAGTTTTAAGATATATTCAGTATTATACTTTTGTATACACTTTGTCAGGAAATATATAGTCAGAAAATCAGTGGTTTTAAAAAAGACATTCATGGGGAAGGGAGGCATAAATAGGTAGAACACAGAGGGGGTTTTAGGGCAGTAAAAATATTCCATATGATACTGTATACATGGATACATGTCATTATCCCTTTGTCCAAACCCATAGAATGAATAATACCAAGAGTGAACCATAATGTAGACTATGGACTGTGGATGGTCATGATGTGTCAGTGTAAGCCCATCTACGGTAATACATGTACCACTCTGGTGGGGATAGTGACAGTGGGAGAGGCCATGCATGGGTGGGCCATGGGGGATATGGGAAATGTCTGTACTTTCCACTCAGTTTTGCTGTGAACCTAAAAACTGCTCTTAATAAAACGTCTTGGGGCACTTGGGTGGTGTGACTGGTTGAGCATCTGACTCTTGGTTTTGGCTCAGGTGGTGATCTCAGGGTTGTGCAATCAAGCCCCACTTCGGAGTCCCTGCTCAGTGTGGAGTAGTCTGCTCAAGATTCTCTCCCCCTCCCTCTCCCCACCCTCATGTGCATGCTCCTCTCTCTCAAATAAATAAATCTTAAAAAAAAGAAAAAATCTGAAAGAAAATACAGACTTTAAAAAGAAAGTCTTAATAATTTAAAAGGTGGTAAAAATAGAGATAGGTTTATTTTAATAAATAATGTAATATTTAATAATCTAATAAAAAGAAATTTAACAAAACATTTCAGCAAAAAAAATGCTTCATGGTGAAAAAAAGACATTTATTAGCAAAACTTTTGAATATGTTTTGTAGACTTGCATAGTCAGGAAATAAGCGGTTTTAAAAGGACATTCATTAGCATATCTTTGTATATATTTTACACATATGCAGAGTCAAGAGATTAGGATAATTAAAAAATTTTAAAGCTAGGCTTTGCTCCCCTTTGGGGAGCATACGCTTTTCGGTTCCTTGTTTATTGACCGAAGGTATTTGAACTGGGAGACATGACATCTGGGAGACATGGCACTAAGTTGGGGAACCCAGCACCGCGTACTAGCTGGGATATCCAGCGATTTAAGCTGAGTGACATTTTCTCATCAATAAAATGACCAACAACGCCTGCTTAAATTAGATAATCTATCATGATATGTAGAGTTTGGGTGTCCTGCAATTCCTTTCCCTTAAAGAACTCATCAATGAGTGGACGGGATGGATTTTGCCAAGTTCCCCACCTTATGTTGCACAGGGCAGACTCAACACGTCCCTTCTTTTAATTTTTTTTTTTTATTTATTTATGATAGTCACACAGAGAGAGAGAGAGAAGCAGAGACATAGGCAGAGGGAGAAGCAGGCTCCATGCACCAGGAGCCCGACGTGGGATTTGATCCCGGGTCTCCAGGATCACGCCCCGGGCCAAAGGCAGGCGCCAAACCGCTGCGCCACCCAGGGATCCCACGTCCCTTCTTTTAAATAAAGTAACTCCCCGACCCAAGCAGAGCTTATTCTAGATCTAGAGGACCGTTATCTTAGTTTCTGGGTGGTAGGCAGGTACTGCTGTTGAACTCGTGGCCGTGTGCCCGGTGCAATTCCGTTGCTGAAGACTTTCAGGCAGCTGTGAACTTGATGTTAACTGTCACTTGATTTCTTCTTTTGCAAGCTCATAAGATCCCAGAAGCCAGGGGTCTGTTTATTCATTTAGACTCCTTCTGAGTCATTCAGGTACAGGGTGTGTCTGTCAATTGAAACTGCACACGGAGAAGTTTTGCGTTCACATCTGCCAGGATGGGCAGCCCGGGGCCGGGGGCGGGTGGGCGGCCTCTGCGCGGCTGCAGGCCCGGCCAGGAGAGCCCCGCGCCGGGGTCCAGGGCCGCCCCCGCCGCCCCAGTCTCACCTCCTCGAGGGGCTTCTCCGCGCAAGACCGGGTGGGCGTGCGGGGAGCACCGGGGGCTGCGGCCCCGCGCGGAAAGGAGCGAAGGGCGCGGGCCCCCGCGAGGCTGGCCGGGCCCCGCGGCTCGTCCTTCCCTTCGGAAGTCCCTGGGGCTGCCCACGCGCCCAGTCTCGTGCCCACCTCCGCGGACGTCCCCGCGCGGCCCGAGTCTGGGACCCCGGCCGGGCCCTGCGCGCAGCGGAATGAGGGGACCCCACCCCCACCCCCACCCCCACCCCCCGGGGGGCTCCCCAGACGCGGGCCGGTCGGCCGTGAGCCCGGGAAAGCCACCCTCTGGCGCTCGGACCGCAAGTGTCGCGGCAGCCGAGGGATGAGGGTGGGGAGGCGGCAAGGACCCCCGTGCCCCCGCTGCCCCGGGTCGCGCGCCCTGGTTGCCCCGCCCGCCCCGCCGAGGCTCGCGCGTGCAGGGGGCGGCCGAGGGGCGCTGCGGGGCGCCGGGCTGCCCCCGCCCCCGAGACCTGGGGGTGGGGGTGGGCGTGGGGGTCCGAGGCTTCCCCACCTCCTCTCTCGGGAAGACTCGGGCCAACGGTCTCGGGGAGCGGCGGGCAGCAGGCGAGGCCGTGATTTATGCATCAGAATCCAGGGGGCACCAGCCTCCGTCCCTTCTCGGTTTGCTTTTTCTTTCTTTCTTTCTTTTTTTTTTTTTCCGGCTGTCTGTGGGGGAGGAGTGTGTGCATGTGCGTGTGTGTGTGTGCGCGCGCGCCTTGCCCCAGATCTTTCCTGGACAGTAGGTCCGGCGCGGGGATCGGGGCCCCCGCCGCGGCGGAGGGCGTGGGGTTGGTGTTAACCCCTCCCCGCCCCTTCCTCGCGAGGCCACCAGCCTCCGCGGGCGCTCGGCGGCTCAGGCAGCGGCCGGCGCGGGCCGAGCGGGGCGGGCTGCCCATTGGAGTGCGGCTGCGGAGGGAGGGGACCCCGAGGCGACGAGGCAGCAGCGCGTCCAGCCCGTCCGCAGCGGCTGCAAGATGCCGAGCGCGCCGCGGGGACCCGGAGCTCTCCCCACGCGGCTGCGCCCCGCCTGAGCCAGGTAGGGGACGGCGCCCAGCCCGCGCGGGCCGGGGCGCGGGGGGCCCCGCCGCAGGAGGTCTTCGCTGCTGGAAACGAATGTTTTTGAAAGCGGAACGAAGCCAAACAAAAACTTTTGAAACATCCCTCTCTGGGCGCCGGAGGCATTCATCCCTGGGCTGCCGAGGAGCCCAACCGGGTCGGATTGCTCCTGGGGCGCTGGTGATTGATGAAGTTGGGAAAACGGGTTTAGTGCGATCGTAAAGCGGAGCAGGGGTTGGGGACGGTGGCAACTGCGGTTGGTCGCGGAGCGGGGCAGGCGCCTACACTCGGAAAAGTCCCGCAGACAAAGAATATGGGAGGTGGGGGGTCAGGGGCTACATCTGCACGGGGGGCGAGCGGGGCGTGGGATTAGATGCGAGCGACGCGGGGCTTCGGGCGCGAGCAGCCCCCGCCGTCCGGGACTACGGCCTCTGTTACTCCACTTCCATCCCGTGGCGGCGGTATCTGGAAACGTTACAAGTAGACGTCTGGCAGCCAGTGCCATGTTTCGTTCCTCCACACTTTCTAGTTCTGAGACAGGAGGTAGCATGCTGGGGGAGGGCAGTGCACGAAACCGCCAGCTTCGGTTCAGCAATGCATTAAACGTGCGTTTTTTTTTGTTTTTTTTTGTTTTGTTTTTTTCTGGACAGAAGCTTTGCACTTGGAATTAGAAATGCAGTGGCATGTATTGTCATCGTCAGTAGTAGAACTTCTCTCTCTTTTGTGTGTGTGCCTGTGTGTGGTTTGGCCAAACCCACAGCAACTGAACACACTTCTTAGAAAATCAGTGAATGTATTACATTCCTGGGATTTATTGCAAGCTCTTATGAACGATCTTCACTGAATTATCTTCATCTTTTCTTGCCCTGGCTTACAAGGAAAAAAAAAAAAAAACTAGAAGAAGAAATTAAGAAAAGGCAGTTGCTTCACAGAAGTGTAAGCTTTCCTGTTTACCGCAAGGCCGGGGCGGGCTGGGCTGCCCACACCCCTCGGACCCTGAGCACACCTGTTCCTAGAGAGTTATTAATAGAGCCCAAAGAATGACTTACTCTGTCAAATGATTTTCGTGCAAATCGAATGTCTTGCAAGGCAATTAGGAGGTGGTTCTCAGCTCTTTTAGCAGGGGGGTGGGGGAGAGCAGAGGTGGTGTGAGCCTCCACCCTCATGTTAGCGGTTGGGTCTCTTTGGAGGAGGAAACCCTCTGGGGAGCCGGCGAATGCTTCAGGAGACTTCCACGCTGGAAACCTGGAGGGGGTTGGAGGTGGGGAAGTGAGGGTGTGTGTGTGGGGGCGGGGGGGGAGGTGTTATAAATGGGGATCACTTCTCCAGTTTTCCCACTCCCATTTGGATGTGACACAGGAGAGTTTTCGTTTTGTCCAGTTGGAGTTTTCTGTTTGGGTACATTTTTGTTTCTTCTCCCTCCTCTCCTCTTTTTTTCTTTTTTTTTTCTGCAAGAAATAGTCATTTTATTATATATATAATATGTATATATATATATATTAAATCCCACTCTTTACGCCTTCCCCAAGTTTCCTTAAAACAAATCCACGACAAAACTGGAGCAATGCCTTAGCTAGAATAAATGATGCCAGTGTGCTGTGGCCGCTTCCCTGACTCTCTCCTCTTTGTGACTCGTTTAAAGGGGTTGGCTTCCGAGGCCCTCTCCAGCCAAGGGAAAGAGACGCAGAAAAGCCGGGATCCCTCGGGCCGGAGCACCCCCGCGGCAAGTGAAGGCTCGCTCGGCCTCGCCCTCTAGCGCCCTTCTGGAGAAGCGCCACCCCGGGCTCCGGGAGGCGCGGCTGCGCGCCATGGGGTCCACCAGCGTCCCGCTGGTCAAGGCCCTGCGCAGTCCCGTCTCCGACTACGTCAACTACGATATCATCGTCCGGCACTATAACTACACGGGCAAGCTGAACACCAGCGCGGACAAGGAGAATGGCATTAAAATGAGCTCGGTGGTGTTCATCCTCATCTGCTGCTTTATCATCCTAGAGAACATCTTCGTCTTGCTGACCATTTGGAAAACCAAGAAGTTCCACCGACCTATGTACTATTTCATCGGCAACCTGGCCCTGTCTGACCTGTTGGCGGGGGTGGCCTACACGGCCAACCTGCTCTTGTCTGGCGCCACCACCTACAAGCTCACCCCCGCTCAGTGGTTCCTGCGGGAGGGGAGCATGTTCGTGGCCTTGTCGGCCTCCGTGTTCAGCCTCCTGGCCATCGCCATCGAGCGCTACATCACGATGCTGAAGATGAAACTCCACAACGGGAGCAACAGCTTCCGCTCCTTCCTGCTCATCAGCGCCTGCTGGGTCATCTCCCTGGTCCTGGGCGGCCTGCCCATCATGGGCTGGAACTGCATCGGCGCGCTGGCCAGCTGCTCCACCGTGCTGCCGCTCTACCACAAGCACTATATCCTCTTCTGCACCACCGTCTTCACGCTGCTCCTGCTCGCCATCGTCATCCTGTACTGCAGGATCTACTCCCTGGTCAGGACGCGGAGCCGCCGCCTGACCTTCCGCAAGAACATCTCCAAGGCCAGCCGCAGCTCCGAGAAGTCGCTGGCCCTGCTCAAGACCGTCATTATCGTCCTGAGCGTCTTCATCGCCTGCTGGGCGCCGCTCTTCATCCTGCTGCTGCTGGACGTGGGCTGCAAGGTGAAGACGTGCGACATCCTCTTCAGAGCCGAGTACTTCCTGGTGCTGGCCGTGCTCAACTCGGGCACCAACCCCATCATCTACACCCTCACCAACAAGGAGATGCGCCGGGCCTTCATCCGGATCCTGTCCTGCTGCAAGTGCCCGGGCGGGGACCCCGCGGGCAAGTTCAAGCGGCCCATCATCGCCGGCGTGGAGTTCAGCCGCAGTAAGTCGGACAACTCCTCCCACCCGCAGAAGGACGATGGGGACAACCCGGAGACCGTTATGTCCTCTGGAAATGTCAACTCTTCTTCCTAGAACTGAAAGCCGCCGACCCATGGGGGAGAGTTCTTGCGTGGTCACCCACCACCACCCAGGGTTTGGGGGAAAAAATGGAAAAAAAAAATCTCTGTCTCCACTGCTGCTGGGGAGGAGCCGCTGGGAGCCAGAGGGAGGGCGGGCAGGCCCGGGGGTGCCGGGGTGTTGGTGGCTTAGTTCCTGTGAACAATGCACTGGGAAGGGTGGAGACCCGGCCCTGGCCTGGAAGCTGTTTCCTACCCCCCGCCCCGGAGCTTTGATTTTGCACTGAGCCAAAGGTCTAGCATCGTCAAGCTCCTGAAGGGTTCCCAGTGTGGCCCTGGTCCCGGTGTGAAAGCATCTGTCGGGAGCTTTGAGGAGATGTTTTCCTTCACCTTAGTTTCCAGCCCAAGTGATTGTGTGCACTTCTGCTGCCCTGGGTATGCTCTGCGTATCCCACCCTCCCTTGCCCGCCCTTCAGACCCCTCCTCAAAATTCTCTTACTTTCCATCTGAACTACCTGGCCTTCATCAGAGCTGGGGGAGCTGGGGGTAGGTGGTATAGTCCACTTCTGGGGGGTCTGTAGCAGGTAGCCTGTGTCCAGGACGTAGACTGTGAGGGATGGAGATGGTTTGGAGATGTAAAGCCGTTTTATTTGCTGAGGCCAAAGTTTCCAGATCAGTTTTGGGGAATTTCATTAAAGTCACTTTGATTTCTTTTTTTTTTTTTTTTTTTTTCCCTTTCACAACATGACAATGAAATGTGTGATAGCAGCATCATTATCCATGGTGGCTGAAATCTGCCTAAAGAAGTCCAGTTTATCTACAGTATGGTATCCGGCAGGGTCCTTAGTGTCCCAGGAGGAACAAACTAGCAAAACGAGGTGAAAACTGACGGGGAGTGGTGGTGACTGTAAACCAAGAGAGATTTCTTAATGGATCTGTCTAATGAATACAACATCTGTCTTTGGCACTTTTGTTGATGTTTATTTCAGAGTGTTGTGTGACTTAGTTCAACGAACAGGATGGTTGTATTTTGTTGTGTTAAAAGTACTTTCTGTGATTTTTGAATGTATTTGTTTGAGCATTTTATTGGATTTTTCTAACCTGCGTTAACACCGTTGAACGTGTATTTCCTAAGAAAATACAACCCTCTTGTGCCATTAAAGCATTACTTTAACTGATAGGGAATACCAGAAGTTTTTCAATACAGCTGTTCATTAAATAGTTCATTAAAGATGTGTATAAATGTTGCAAAAAAATAAAAATATATTGCTGTCTCTTTAGTATGGTTTTCAGTGCAATTAAACCAAGAAATGTCTTTTTAAAAAAATAGTATTTAATAGGTTTCTGACTTTTGTGGATCATTTTGCACATAGCTTTATCAACTTTTAAACATTAATAAACTGATTTTTTTAAAGATTACTTTGTGAAGAACATTTTATAAAAATAATTAAGATCCTATTTGACTATGTGGCTCTTTAGAACCAAAGTTATGGGCAAATTTCTGTTACTCTTTTAAAGGATTTTACCTTGATAAAGTAGGGTGTGAAAAAAAATGTGGTTTGTTAAAAACCACTCTATCTTTTTCAGGAAGAGAAACTTCAATAAGTTTACACTGAAGAGTAGTAAAAAATGAGATGAAAACCACCAACCTCTAAATACCACATTGACAAGTAAGTATAATTAGCGGAGTTTTAAATTGCATTCAAGCCAAACTAAATTATATGCAATTATTCTCCTCCTAAAACATGAGTTTTTAAAGAAATAATATACAATGACCTGGTTGTGAATCTAATTTAAATTATGAAACTCAATGGTCATTGCAAACCCATCAACAAAAGCTTACATTCTTGGCTTTCCACCAACATGCTGGGGAAATGGAGATATACATACAGCAGATAATATATCAAATCACCTAATTTTTTTCCAGGACACTGTCTTGGCTTCTCCCAGACTATCCTTGGAACAGCATGGGACTGTACAGTCTCAATGAAGTAGCAAGTTGTAGAACGAATGTAGGTGGAGCAGTATACACCTCATATCTGAAAACTTTCAATTACCAGGATTTGAAAGTTTTAACATCCTAGCTATTACTTTCTCCAACTCCACAGTGAGAGCAAGGGCACTTTGTAAGCATCACAGAATTGCCATAATAGTTCATTTTTGTTTGAACATAACTGTCATCTTTGTTGGGGATTAATTTGAAGGATTTTGGTGTGTTTGGCTCTTTAGTCCTATTATTACATTCAGAATTTGTGCTTCCAACTGTCACTGAATATGCACAGGACACAGTTGGGACATGAAGATAAACCTCACCTAACAGAGTCGATGTCATTTCTGGGTAAGGTTAACTGTGGGAAACAGAAGTGTGTTCACTAAGGAAATCTTAGGTCACAACCTCCAGTTTCCTGAAGGAAATGCCAAAAATGCTCTGAAGACAAAAGACTGGAAACAAACTGGAATGTCTCTATCCATCTGTCTGCTGTGGCGGAAGGAATGAGTTCATGCTGCACTCACTTCCTAGAGCTTTCGTTACAGAGTCAAGCATAATGGAAAAGCATGTCCATTTTGTGTTTCTATGGAAGATAAGTGCTCCTACTCTTGGTTTTTATCTTTAAAAGCACAGCAATGACTCACACATGAGGAAGATGAGGTAGGGCAGCTGATCCTGGTGGGGACTGGGGAGCTTGTGACAATGGACAGCCTTGCTTGCCCACCTGGGAGCCCATTAGCCAATCCTCGCATGTGCATTCTTCCTGGAAATTCCAGACTATGCGTTTCATTCCAAGAGAGCTAGACAGTTATGGACTACAGCTTTCTTGGGCAGGTGTGGGATGGAGTCCTACCTCTGGCCAAGAAGCCATGGTTAAGATAAAGGAATTCTTGGTTGTATCTCAATGTGAATATCTGGGTTTAATTTAGTATATCCTGATAATTGAGGATGAAAAAAAAAAACAAAACCTCAACAACTATATTTTTATACTAAAACAGAGGCCCATAAAACTTTGATTAAAAAACATAGGCAGTGTTTTATAAGAGGAGTAAAACAAGGCAACCTGAGCAATACCTGACATATTCTTGTAGAAATGCCTCTGGCTCGTAAATATTCAGGAAAGTTACAAAATGACATCAAATAATACGTTATTCCCAGGGTGCCTGAGCGGCTCAGTAGGTTGAGCATCCGACTTTTGGTCTTGGCTCAGATCATGATCTCGGGGTCATGAAATGGGGCCCTGAGTGGGACTCCAGTCTCAGCTCGGAGTCTGCTTGAGACCCTCTCCCTCTCCTTCTGCCCCTCCCCCTGCACTCGTGCACTCTCTCTGTCTCTCTCAAATAAATAAAGTAAATCTTTAAAAAGAAAAGAATACTTTATTCCTAACAACATTAAATGTGATTGCAATTCTACAGAATCTTCAAATATCTTATATAAGACAAATATTTGTTCTTGCCTTTTAGCCACATTGTAAGTAGAAAAATTAAATTCTTTAATAAAAGTTGATCTAGCAATATCAGAAATTCCAAAATGTATAGTTATAGATAAATTTTGCATTTATGTTAATTAGAGACTGGACTTTATTTTAGTAATATCAGCACTTTGGTTGTGATTTATGGCATCTTTAATTGTCCCCTGATGTAAAAGTCTTATTATGAAGATTTTAGCTTTTTAAATTGGATTAATTTCTGCTGTGGACGCTGCCAATGATAAGGATGTGCCCAGTGTAGTACTCTTGTAGTACTTCTGGCCCAGACTGTACTATTTGAATGATTTTCACTCTTCATGCCTCCATTCAAAAGATCACTGAGATCTTTCATGTTTTCTAGGTAACTACAAATGTAGCTCTGTTTGGGAGCTACTGCTTGGAAATAGTAACTTCAGAAAGATGATTAGCTCTATTTGGGAAATCCTACCAAATGAGGACTGGAAGTTCAATTAATTCTAAATATTAGGAACGCCTGGGTGGCTCAGCAGTTGAGCGTCTGCCTTCAGCTCAGGGCGTGATCCCGGAGTTCCACATCAGGCTCCCTGTGAGGAGTCTGCTTCTCTCTCTGCCTCTCTCTCTGTGTGTCTCTCATGAATAAATAAATAAAATCTTTAAAAAATTCTAAATACTAGTGACTCTATTTTCAATTGAGAAGAAAGAGATAATACTCAAGTGACATTAAAAAATTTTTTAATTACAAAACTGTTAAATTTGAACTTGTAGTCACTAGCTCAGAAATTAATCTCTAGAGACATCTGGGTGGCTCAGCTGTTGAGCCTTTGCCTTTGATTCAGGGCGTGATCCCGGAGTCCCGGGATCAGGTCCTACTTCGGGATCCCTGCGTGGAGCCTGCTTCTCCCTCTGCCTGTGTCTCTGCCTCTCTCTCTCTCTGTGTGTCTCTTGTGGATAAATAAATACAATCTTTTTTAAAAAATTAATCTCTAACTAGGAACTCTTACTTACCTACATAATTTTCAATAATGATTTTCTGTGTTCTCTGTGTGATGTCCAGTTATTCTTTTCTTAAATATTGCTTGCTCCATACACAGCTGGATTGACGTTTCCTGTGGACACTGGACTAATTAGATCCAACTAGATTGATCTCATTTGTTTCTTAACTAACTAGATCAAACTAGATTTGTCTGTATTTTCTCTAAATAGTTTTGAAACATCTTGAGGGAGGAATCACAATCCAAAGAAACTTGTATAGGACCTGCTAGATTATTCTTTCCTTGTAGACACAGCAAGTGCTTGATGGTGAGAGATCATAATAGCTTGCATCATTTCCCCCAAGCTTCCGGCTTTTTTGATGTGTCTTTCACATGGTCCAAGGAAACGGACCCCTCCCCCAATTTTTTTTTAACACGTGCTATTGCCTTCACTACCACTCTGATTGGAACTAGAGTCATATTCCAGAAGAATGCCCAACCAAGCAAGCAAGGTCTGCTTGAATTACTAAAAGCCTTTACATTGTTTACAAAGAAAAAGAATTTTTAACCAGTGGTCAAAGAGCTAGGAGAGATAAGAGGAAGATAACAGTGAGGGAAGGTTAGACTTGCCTTTAATTCAGCCTTTTCACAATCCTTGACTAGAGCCAGGACCAGGAGCAAATTGGGCTCCTGTTGAAGATATTTCACCTAATACATCCTCTTACTCCTTATGCTTTCTTCTTAGAATCAGACTTTCAAGTGATTCCTATTTTTCTCATGTTCTCTTTCTCATCCCTTTGAAAACTGAAGGATTAAAAATCAGATTTTACTCTGGGTATGATCATTAGCAAAAGCGTGTGTGGATTGCATATTTGAATGAACAAGAATTGCTACATTTTCTTTTACTGAAGTGACCTCATGTGCCCAACCAGCTCCTGCGTTAACAATGGATAAACACATTGCGGTAAATTCATACAACAGAATACTATTCAGAAATTTAAAAAGGAACTGCTACTGATACTTGCAACAATTTGCATAAATCTGAAAACCATTCTATTGAGCAAAAGAAGCCAGCCACAAAAAAGAACATACTGCATGATTCCATTTATATGAAATTCAAGAACAGGCAAAACTGATGTATGGTGATGGGAATCAACAGTGGCGGCCTCGACAAGAGGATAAACTGGAAAGGCACATGGAGAAAATGTACAGATTGTTAGCAATGTTCTGTATCTTTATTTTTAGGATGTTGTTTACTTGGGTGTATGCATTTGTCTAAATGTATCCAACCATATTAAGGCCTATGGATTTTTTTTTTTAAATCAGTATGGTGGACTTCCTTCCATCTGAATATGAGGGTTATATGGGACCTTCTCTGCAATATTATGAAATGAGGTTCCAAAGAGTTCAACAGACATGGCAAAAGTTCTAAAGTTTTCCACAGAAGAAGCATTTGCTCTTTTAGCAATCTTTTAAGTCCCAGAAACAAAACATTAAAATGCTAAATAATTGTGCCCCAATGATATTCTCTTTGCTTCTGTAGTTGAGAACTTGGCTTAGTATTACCATTTGTAATCCCTAAAGAATTTCTGTGCCTCGGAAGAGTCTGGGGTTGGAATGAGACAATCACAATAAGAATCTATTGACATTCAGATTTCAGTCTCAGAAATATATAATGTATTGTGAATAACCTTATGAAGAATGGGCTTTTACACACTGGTGAGGATACTGACACATATTAGTGTTGGTGACATACAAACTGGAGCGTGCCAAACCATGTCTTACCACCTGACAAACCTACATCCAGTCAGATAATAACGCTGGTCCTGGGTGCAGGCACTGCATTGTCAGAAGTAATGTGCTGAGACACAAAATGAATGCAAGACAGGCTCATGTTCTTGAGGCCTTTGTAAGCCTGTTGTGCCTTAGATACATTCCCTGTTCTCCGCCCTAAGGATTTCTCTGGGAGTTGTTGGGCAAAGGGGAAGTGCCTCAGGTGCTCAGTGGTCCTTGGTCAGGCTGATCTGATACAGGGAGGGATGGGAATGGGAAAGAAATGGCAGTGATACCCGGGAGGACCAGAGAGGGAAAGGTAGGTAGTTGCATATCTATTTCCCTCTAGCTCTGATCCTATTATCGGTCCACTTTTCTGCTGCTTTGTGATACGAGGGCAGAAAGAACCACCCCATTGAGGAAGCCTGGTGTGGCTTGGGCTTCCTGCTCCCAACCCTCTTGATGGGTGCACCCATCCATTCACCTGTGCATTCAGCAAGAATGCTTGCCCTAGGCTACGAGCTACGAGCTGTCAGGCAAACCATTACAAAGTCCCTGCCTTCATAGAGTTTACAGGATTCATTCCTCAAGCTCTGGTCTTCACTGGCTCCTCTTTGGGGTCCAGGGAACCTGAGTTTGCCACTGCTGTACTATTCCCCTAATACACTGAGTTCTCAAACAATATCAAATCATTTTATTTAGAAATGTGCTCAATGTTAGCAGCTATTATTTAACCAGTATTTTAAATTTAAATAACTTAAAATTAGATAATGGGGCATTAACCTTTAGATTTGGAATGGAGACAGGTCCTTTATATTATTGGATGCTGTTGTGAATATCAGCATTTCTAGTCAATTTTTCAAGTTCTAGGCCCCATGTGAAAAGCAAAGCATTCAACACTGTTTTTAGTTTCTATCTCACCTTAATTTGTATTTTTCTTCTAGAACACTGCTCTGAACTCTGTTGGGTGGACCACTGGGGTTCTCATGAGCAAATGAAGCCTACATTTGAATAAATCTTAGGTGGTGTCTTTTATTTAACTAGGATGAAAAAGAAAGGAGACAAAAAATGCACCGCTCAAGAGGAAACATGACACATCCTTAATTATCAATATCATTCTGAGCAAATCCATCTAACGGTGAGCAATTGCAAGTCATCTGGAGGGCTAGAGAAAAACCTTTTTGTGTGCTGCATGTTTCAGTGACTACCTCTGCCAGAGAGCTGGGTCTTACCCCCAGCAGCCCAAGAACTTTGCCCAATCTTACACACCAATCCCACTGAACCAGAGCTGGTCCTCTCACATTCAAGGGCCATTTTTATAAGGAGGACCTTGAGAATGCCAACAGCTCAAATGCCCACCAACCATTACCGGATCTACCCCTCAAAGGTCTTCTGGTAGCAGAACAAGTGGTTCCATTCTTTTGCACAAAGGAAAGCATATTTATTTCTAATTTCAGGGTTTCTCTTGTGCCTGTCTAGACACTTCAGAGAAAAACAAATTTAAATCACCAGTAAAGTTATGTTCTAAAATAGAAGACTTCTAAAGACATTAACTATCATATGCCTGGAGAGTCTTCACTCACCCAGCTTCTCTTGTGGCACCAGAAATAGTGGTTAGCTCTCACATGCTGTTCTGCTTCAGCTATCTTCATGTGGCCACCTGCAGAAATAGTTCTTGGTTTCTCTTCCTTGTCTAGATGCTAGTCAGGGCAGCATTTAGAAAAACACAGATTTTCATATTCCCATGCACACGTGCAAAGTGAATTAGGATATCGAAGACTTACTAGACCATTCAATCCATAAAATCCTTTGCCTTAATTATCTGAATGTTTTATGTCAACTTTTGTTTTCCAACTGAGTTATTATACTCTATTAAGCAATATAGTAAAAGTTGCAGAATTATAAGGAATTTACAAGACATACTCACAAGGACCTTCATTTGTAAGGGCAAAAAGACCTACATATTAACATATGATTTAGAAAACAGTTTTATATACATTATCTCATCTTATATTTTCATCTTATTTTTTTTTTCCCTTTAAAAATGATGTTCAGGGGTGCCTGGGTGGTTCAGTCAGGTAAGTGTCTACCTTCAGCTCCAGTCAGATAATCCCAGGGTCCTGGAATTGAGCCCCATGTTGGGCTCCTTGTTTGGTGGGAAGCCTGCTTCTCCTTCTCCCTCTGCCTGCCGCTCCCCCTGCTTGTGCTCTCTCTGTGTCAAATAAATGAATAAAATCTTTTAAAAAATAATGTTCATTCAGTCTTATTTTTTTCATAATCAGTTATTTTGTGTTTTAGGTTTTTTAGGTTTTTGTTTTTGTTTTTAATACATGAGAGACACGCAGAGAGAGACAGAGACATAGGCAGAGGGAGAAGCAGGATCCCCGAGGGGAGCCAGATGTGGGACTGGATCCCTGGACCCGGGATCACACCCAGAGCTGAAGGCAGACACTTATCGGCTGAGCCACCCAGGCATCCTGATAATCAGTTATTTTGAATTGCAGCCCCAAGTAGCAAAAATTGAAATGTGTTCACATAATTTAAACATCCGTAGGTGATTTGTGTCAAATGGGTTTCTGCTCTCTGTTAATTTTCCAATTAATTCAAAACCAAGCAGTTTTGTTAATGAACTTGTTACTCAGGGTAAAGTGAAAGGAGATACCTGGATTATGCTTTCTTTCTTTAAAGGGGTACCATCAGGACAGGAGCTGGGCTAAGGGGTATGTGGCCTGCAGATAAGGAGATTTTGATTTGTAGGGTTGTATATTTGGTATCTTTCTCTCTTCATCTGGATTTTCTATTAGATTTGCAGAAAGGCCAGTGTTGGGTATTCTTAGAAAGTCTTGGTTAAATACTAATCAAGGAACTAGAGGATATTTTTAAAGCGTGAGTGTTAATACCTGAATATTCATAGCAGCTAACTACTGGAGGATTGGTAGTGCGGGATCCTGGTTGCCTAAACACACATCAGAGTTCCACTAGAGGAAAAAAAAATTGCTCAATCTTTTGTTTGTCTTCTCAGAACAAGAATGAATTAACTAGTTCTTCCTCAAAGTAAAACTTTAGAATAGAGATATTAATTCAATGCAATGCTCAACATGGAAAACCTAAACTATTTTTAACTTAAGGAATGGACAGTTATTTTTCTTTGTGTTATAAAATTTTGTGTTGTAAAACTTTCTTGATTTATGGATGGTTGGCTTTGGGGAAGTACTATATGATTTTATCAGAGTCTCTTATAAGAAACAATTATTTAGAAGATGGCTGTGGAAAATTTGGAGGAATTACATAAACACCAAAAGGAAATAAAAGCACACAAAAGAGGAGTTTCACTGAAAAACCAAGGAGTGATCGAATGTTATGACTTCTTCCCCGGAGAGGATAGTTTGCAGGCCACCGCAGCTGCCTTTCGTCATGCCAGGGTTGCGCCTGGCACTGCGAACGATGTTATTAGGTGGTTTGCAGGATTTTGACTCATATGGAACTGTGTATCTATGTTACCACATTCACTTCACTTTAGACTTTGCATTTCATTATCAATTAAGAATGCACTGGTAACTGGTAGGAAACTTCTATTTGGAGCAAAGTAATGACAACATGTTCTTGTTGCTGAAAGCACTTTTACTTCTTGCCTACTTTCATTTCAGTCTATCTGAGGGAAAAAGAGGAAAAAGAGCAATTTGTTTTCCATACAAAAGGAGGCTTAGACATCAGGGATTACTATAGTTTCTCTGTGCTATAAACTGTCCACATTCTTTATGTGTCACTCCATGAACTTTTCTGTAATTTGGAGGAAATCCATAGCATTAACTCTTATTCCAGAGGCTGCAACACCCTAAAGCTAATAAAGCTGGCGGCATCATCTCCCCTCCCCAAATTCCTTTTTTGGTAAATTTAAGGAGGTGCAGAAATTGGGGGTGCAACCATGTTTTCCATGTTTTGAGACTGACAAGAGTCTCCCTGGGATTTGTGGCTGCCTGCTTGAATAATCTCAGGACGAACACCATTCACATTTCATGGCTCTCACTAGGAATCATTAACAGCCCGGTGCAGAGTTTTGCTTTTCACTTAACTTGTAAGGGAATGAAGAGGCCCTGCCAAGGTTCAGAAAAGGATAACAAAGCATAAGCTCTTTAATGGGATGAACTAACATAAAAGTCTAAGTGCACTGAGCTCTTTCCCACAAGTAGGACCCGATCTGGGGACTGGCATTCAGGCTGACAACCATCATATATTGGGAAACAGCACAGAGACACAAAGTAATTCCACTGAAAAGAGCCAAGTCTGGGCTTTGGGAAAATAAGGATCTATCTGTTAAGTTCTGCTAAGATCGGGATCTCTGTGATTTATAGTATTTTTCATGGAACTGGGTTTATTTTTATTGAAGAGAAAGAATTGTAGGATATAGGAAGGATTTGTTTTAGTGAAGCACTGCTTGGATTCAAGCTTTAAGTGCGCTGAAATATTCCTTTATGTTGTGGAAATGTCTCCATCTATTTGTTGGCCAGCGAACATGATGTCTTATAAAATGACATTTTTTGTGCCATACATGGCAGCACAGTCTAAAAAGCGCTTGCAATATTGAAACAATGCTTCTGGCCTGGAGCTGATTCCCTGCCGGTGTTCTAAGGCTCTCCGGCCTGTTGGCCACACCACTGAACTGGCCGGTAGTCTTCCCATCATTTGGCGTTCGCAGCTCCCTAGCACAGGTCTCCCGCTGGATCATGCAGACGCCCAGCCAGCCACTTTCATCCGGAGGCAATTGCATCCTGGCAGTTAAGGCCGTCAGAAAATCTCTAGTCCACGTAGATATTCTGAATCAATGATTGCACTGAAATGCTTCTAGGAATTGGGCAGAGTCCTTACACAGTGGAGTGAAGTGGGCAGCACAGGGACCGGGTGAATCTGAGAGCACATACCTGTCCCTGTGGACTCCCTCCTCCTGCCCCTACAGCTACAAATGTGAGCCCAGTGCACTTGGCTGTTCCACAGGGAGCAGACAGTATGGATTCTGGTGTGTGATCTCCTGGTTGTTAAATACTGGTAACTAATTCCTTCTCAAAAAATCTTGTACAGGCCAAATGCAACCTAAGAGCAGCTGTCCAGCAGGACCTCAGGGCTCCTATTACTGAAGAGCAACATAGGTGCTAAGTCAGTCCCACTTCAGAGCCATCCTGTTTTGGTGGCTGGGGGTGGGAGAGGCCTGGGTGGTGGTGGTTGTGGGGGGGGGGGGGGTTGGAGGTGGGGGGGCGTGAGGGGAAGAACAGGCCAGCCCGTGTTCTGGGATGAGCGGTAGGTAGTCTTCTCAGTTGGCCTATCTGATCACTGGAGAGTGCCACCTGTTTGAATGGGAGTGTCCCACTCCTGGATTTCCATGGCATGGTGATGTTGGGTGCATAATAGTGGCATCTGGGCAGCCCGGGTGGCTCAGCAGTTTAGCGCCTGTCTTGGGCCCAGGGCGTGATCCTGGAGACCCAGGATCCAGTCCCATGTTGGGCTCCCTGCATGGAGCCTGCTTCTCCCTCTGCCTGTGTCTCTGCCTTTCTCTCCATCTGTGTCTCTCATGAATATATAAATGCAATCTTAAAAAAAAAAATAGTAGCATCTCAATTTTTCAAAAAGGTGCCCTGCTGTACAGTGGAGTAGGGTATGGAGAAAATCAGCCACGTGGACCCGGCCCTGAGCCAATGGCTCGCTGCCCCTTTTGTCCTCCCTTTACAAATGAAAAGCTTTAAAAGGTGTATGAGCAAGTCGGACTTCCCCATTGTCCCAGTAGCTACACACAAGGATCCTGCGAGCTGTGCACGACCCCTGTCCCCCGACAATGAGCGATCCCAGAAGCTGGCTTCCCCCCAGCAGCGAGCGCCTGTGCGGAGCGGGGCCTTGCTTTGCGCGCAGGCGGCCAAGCCAGGGGACCCCAGGCCTCCCCAGACCTCCCCAGACCTCTGAGCCGACCTTGGAGAGCTGTGGGGCCAACTGTCTCATCTCAGAGATAAGTGACTGGCTCCCCAACTCCTCATCATTTCTCCTTTCCTTGTGCTGTTTGGAAATCGCAGTCATCTTAGCAAGAGCAATGATGGAAAGTGAACAATTTTGTTGCTGGTGATATTTCCATTTTTATTGCCTCCAGGTTCGCTTCTTTTAGATGCAGCCAGAGTTTCGTTACCCCCTCCGGCCGTTGGCCCTTTGCTAATTTTTATAACTGGGATAAGTGGAATGCAAGTCTTTGAAATGACAATGATTTTGCTTCTGCAACCCCCTGAATGTCAGTTGAATTTAGAGGGAGCAGCAGATCAAAGCAGGAGGGCGAGGCGAATGTTAATGCGGATGCCGGTGTTTGACCAAACAACCCACCAGAGGGTTGAAGCCCATGCTGTAATCTAAATAGATGGCGGAGCCTCTTGTGGTTTGTAACGTCACTGGAAACCCAAGAAAGGGCTTATTTTATGCAATTTAGCCTATTTTTTTCTGTTTTGTTGTTTATTTTGATTACACAAAACTCAAGGGTTCTTTTGAGTTTAAAAACGCTTATTTCAGTTAAAGAACTGATTACTTTATGATTTGCCTTTTTTCTTTCCTTTTCTCTAGGGTGGCATTTCGGTTTCCCACACAGCTCCTTCTACTTTCCTGTGATTTCTTTTTACCCAGATAACTATTCTATTAAAATTACAATTTAGATACAGCAACTGCCGCACTATCAGTGCTACCTTGGGATTTGTGATCATGGCAGCTGGAGAATCATTTCTTCAGTGGGAGCCAGGTCGTGGCAGAGAACATCAGGATCTTCTTTGTCATATGAAACAGAGGGCAGAGATCCCGTTGGAATTTATCCTTTGCGAAGGATGATTTCCCTCTGTAGGAGGAGGAAACCCTTTGAGAACCAACTGGGCCTGTGTTTGACTTCTGTCCCCATAACACACTTCTCAGGCATGTGAGGGAAGAAGTTACTCAACTTTTCTGAACTCACTTTTTTAATCCATCAAAAAGTGACAATAGTACCAACTTCAGAGGCTGTTGTGAGAATAGGATCATGTTGACAAAGTGTGACACAAGACAGTATAAATAGAGTATAAATGTCCACCCTTTGGACCCAGATGTGTGGAGAAGCTACTACATGCTCCAGGCAGGGCCAGCCCTTGCCCACAGTCAGCTCCCCTTCTTCTCTCCCCCTCCTGTCACTTGATCCTCCCCACTAAAGCCAGGCCACAGAGAAGGAATATTTTTGTTCTTTCAAAGAATTCAATCCTTTGAAAGTTCTGCCAGTAACAATTACATATTGTGCTTAGATCGCCTTTTCGCATGAAACCAAAGAGAGAATGTGTAATGGTATTGCGAAATGTAACCTACACGACAAGTGGGATGTGCGAAAAATAAGCTTAATTTAGTCTATACTGTTGTGGCTTCTCTTCTAAGCCCTCGCTTTCTGGAGAGAGGAGGAAATACCGCTAACTGAACGCTGGTCTAAAACGTGGTGCCATTCAATACTTTAATCCAACTGGGTACCGTTCTGCTTCCCTTAGCTAAAAATGCTCAGCCTCTCAGATGACTGACCTCTTCCTCAGCTCTTCTGGAACGTGGGGGAAGGGCTGAGGCTTATGCAACCTTGTGGTAGTGGGAGGGGTTGGTGTCTTCAGCAAGGCTCCCTGCTGGCCCTGGCCCCAGGCTGTTGTCCCTTTTCCTTTGGGTGCTGCAGGCCCTGTGGGTGTTTATAGCCCAAAACTGGGTGGGTGTGACTTGTGGTTGATCTCCCGGCTGGTCAAAGTCTGTAGTGTGCTGTTTGACTTGCCCTCATTTTGGTTTCCCCCAGTGCTGGCGAGCCCTTTGAAGTCTGGCTGGCCTCTCAGGCCTCTGTCTCACCTCCGTTTGACTAGCACAGAGGCTCGATTTCTGGCTCCTGTCTCCATCCCTCTCTCTCTGACCCTACCACACTGCCTTAGGGGGTGGGGGTGCTGGGTCTGTATGGAGTGTGACACACAGGGGGCCCTTTCGTTCCAGAGTCTCTGGGGAGCTATCTTCAAATGTCCCCTGCTCTGCCTTTGAAGGTAACCTTGCTTTCCTAGTGCCCCTTTTCCTTCTTGGGCCATTTCACATCCCAGCCCCCCACCACACCCCCACACACATCCACCCACACACTTCTTTCTCCCTCTTCTCATGTCCTACAATTCTCCACACTAACAAAGAGTTGATCTTTCCATCATTTCTTCTTCCTGACTTCATTCACCTGATTAAATCTTAGTGATAAAGGGGTTTTGTTTTGTTTTTAACCTTACTGTGGTAGACCTCAATGATTTGAGGCCTCCATGATTGGTTGTTAAAATACTAAGGTCAAAAAATAAAATAAAATAAAATAAAATAAAATAAAATAAAATAAAATAAAATAAAATAAAATAAAAACTAATATAAAATAAAATAATATAAAATAAAATACTAAGGTCTCACAAGGGAGTCCAGCAAATCCCTTTTCAAGAAACTTGCCTCACCCTATTTTTTTAAAATTTTGAACCACAGAAGCAGACCATTGCTCTTTTTCTTGTTCTGTAAAAAGTTCAAATGTTTCTTTTGGACAAATCACTACCTAAGGTGGACCAGTGCAAAGAGTTCTGCTCAGGAGGACAAAAAGCCAAAAGCCAAAAGGAAATGTACCCCTGTTACAGAACCATGGCCGTTGCCGTCAAGAAACTCATTGTTTCGAACTGTCCACGTGACTGGATGACACTGACATAGGTAGCCCTGGGAAACTGCCCTACTGTCCATTGATTGGGTATCAGTGACAGATTGCTTGCTTTTCAGTCAAACTTATCCCCTTCTACCCAGTGGGGTCTTTCTTCTTCTTCATTATCTTCTTCTCCTTATTAGGTGTCTTTTTCTCTTTGCTCCCACACTTGAACTTTGTTCCCACACTGGGCACACATACAGGCATATGCATTCACAAAAACACACATGTCACCCTCTTGTCTTTGTCCATATGTACACATTTATAGCCCTGTCTGCCTCTCTCTCTCTTTCCAGATCTTTCTTTTTTGTTCTTCTATATATGGGAACATTCATTCTGTAATGTGATGATGATCGTTGCTATCATTGATTGAGCCCCTATTACATAGTAGAGATGTGAAAAGTCTTTTTATTTTTTAAGATTTTATTTATTTATTCATGAGAGACACACAGAGAGACACAGAGACACAGGCAGAGGGAGAAGCAGGTTCCATGCAGGGAGCCCAATGTGGGACTGGATCCTGGGACTCCGGGATCATGCCCTGAGCCAACGGCAGATGTTCAACCACTGAGCCACCCAGGCGTCCTAAAAAGTCTTTTTATATTGGCTTTTGCATTTAACTTAAAATCTTTATCGTCTATAGGAAGAAACAAGATCAGAGAAATTAAAACCATTTTTGTTCAAGGCTACAGAATTAGTAATTGGCACACCCAGGACTTGAATCCAGGTTTCATTAACCTTTAAACCCATCCCATTAAAGGCATACTGTTCTAAATAATAGTTTAGACTTTCCTATGAAAATCAACAACTTTGAACATGGAACTCAAACATTGTCTTATGATGACTGGTCTAAAAACTGTTCCTTTGAAGGATATAATGGGGAACTCCTTTTCAGAGATGATTAATCTTTGATGCAATTCTATTAAAAGTGCTGACTAATGGTCTGATGACTACTTATTTTGATCTTGGTGTTGGTAAAGAGGACAGTACAAGTCAGGAAATGGAAAGAAGCTCACAGATTTAAGCCATCAAAATTGCTAACAAGGAGGTCTCCATATTATTTTGGTTCCAGCTTTTTCTGTAGGTTATCTTAACCACTTCCTCTTCCATTCTTCTGTTTTGTTGTTGCAGGCCAAATTATTTTCCCCTTTTCTGTTTGGGTGATTATTAATTTTTAAAATTATATTTAACTTCCCTTTTTTTTTAGTATCTTTTACCATTCATCTTTACTTCCTCCCTTCTTCCTTTCCCTCTTTCTCTTGCTTTGCTTCTTGCATCCTTGCTCACAGTGCTCTCTGCCCCATTAAGTCACTGAAAATAAAATATACCGAAACGCTCATTGCTAAAATCCTGGCCATCATAAACGGGGTCCTTTGAACTTTGCTTTCAGCTTCATTCTTGGATGGCCAATGCATTCACCATTTACAATTGTGGCATTGCAGCATTGGAGGGGAGGTGGTGTGTGGAGTTATGCAGGTATATTTTTTATTCCGTGAGATTAGCTAAAAGATAGTGAGTGCTCAATGAGAAAACCTGATGGAACATTCACTCTAGAAAAAAAAAAGGAGTAAATGTGCATATGTATGTCTTTGGGTTTGAGAAGGACAATGAGTTTTACCTAAAGAATGTATAGTTATTTACTATGGGTTACTTCTCAGTATCCTCTCGAATCAAGGTAGGGTTTAGTATCAAATCAATAATGATGATTCAGAGTAGTTAAGTAACTGACATTTGAAGGATTAAGAAAGAGAGAGGGAAAAAAAGTTTTCAAAAAAGACTGTACAAATTAAAACTAAAGCATATTTAATCGTTTCCTCTCCTGCTGATGTTCTCTTCTTCTTCTGATTTCCTTGATAGGTTTGGCCTTAAGGGAGAATGGGGAGGATTCTTACAAGGCTCCTCTTTTTAGAACAAAGAAAGATCTTCACGGGTTCCTGTTTTAGAGGAAGTGGGGGTGGGAAGGCCAGATCTTTTATGGTTTGGAATAAGCCAAGGTTAGTTCCTCAAGTTTCTCTGTTATTTTGAGATACAAGATTTTTTGTCCTCAAACTGCCATGACCCTTCAGGAAACTTTACTACTAGTGATATCAGAGGCACTGGGAGGAAATGAAGCCCTGCTGCCATATCATAATAACTGATGGGCATAAGATGTTAGTAAAGACCGGTTTCAATGTGTGATATTTTTTAATTGGTCCATTTCAAGAAATTATTTATGTAAACAGGACTATCATTGAATCACATGACATCTTTACCTATGTGTTTGTTTCGTGTTCATGTCATTTAATTCGTGATTCCCATGAAGAACAGCATGTAGAAGGGACCCTCAAGCATGTGGAGCTATCCTTGACATCCAGCCAGAGGTGACAAACGGTGGTGCATGTATCTGACTGGGAGTATTTACTCTTAAGATCCTGCCAAGAACTGAGCAGAGAAGTATGATGTCCAGGGTGATCTGCTTCTGATATCTTTCCCACGTAATCTATTTTCTTTGGAAGCAATGCCATATCATCCTGCCAGAATTGACAGGGGAAAAAGAAAATGCAGTTGAGGGGCAGCAAAATATGTGACCCCCAAATATGCCACATTGACATGTGGATTATTTTGAGCTAAAGGCAATCAACATCCAGCAGATTCAAGAAAAACTTTTACCTCTCCATTAACTACCTGAAATAATTTAGACGGGGGCCTGGTCCAGAAAGAGAGCTATTAACAAAGACAACTTTTTGTCTGAAAGACCTATCTAATAGAGTAGGGCAAAGATCTAATTCTCAAACATCTGCTTTTCCTATTGTCCTATGAAACATCTTCCTCTCTTTTGAAGCCTCAGGCCCAAATCCCATTTCTTTTTTTTTTTTTCTCCCTAGCTCAGGATGGCATATGAGCTTCAACTGATTGACTTGTCTTTGGATCTCATGTATGTTATGGGGCTCCCTTACAAACATAATTAAATCTGTTTTTCTCCCATTAATATGCTATATGTCAATTTGATTCATAGACTAGCCAAAAGAATCTAGAAGAATAGAGAAAAAAAGCTTCCTCCCCTACTGTTTGTGACCGAGATGGGACAAACTTTACTGGCTGGAGATTGCTTGCTCCAAGGCTGCTGCTGAGATTTTTGGACCTCTGACAAAAGCCAGCAGAAGCTAAGAATTCTTACCATGCCAGCCTCCCAGATCTCTGCCTACAAGGGCCAGCGGAAGCATGAGTGGTGAGTCTTTTTTTTTTTTTTTTTTTTTTTACCTTTTCTAAATTTAGAGT
The DNA here is from genome assembly GCF_011100685.1 of Canis lupus familiaris. NCBI lineage: Eukaryota > Metazoa > Chordata > Mammalia > Carnivora > Canidae > Canis > Canis lupus. Next base: position 49,320,523 of record NC_049227.1, on the reverse strand, counting down.
AGCAGGGAAAAATATCTGTAGAACTAGTTCTTGGGTATAGTAATGGGTAAAGGTTTGGTATGAGTACTCTTGATTTTTTATTGATCTTTTTCCTTCCAGAGATGGTCACTGTTTTTCTTTGTTTCTGTCATGTTGTTTGTCATAAGGAGGAAAGCTATAGGATAGAACACAGGCATAGACCCTATCAGCCTGCCTAACAGACTGATGGGTTCGCAGTTCTCACCAGAATAATGTCCATTTAGATAAGTTTTCATACAGGTTAATGTGCACATGAGGTAAAGGCTGTTGCTAAGGGACATCTTAGAAACCAACATCACAGGGGAGCCTGAGTAGCTCAGTCAGGTAAGCATCCAACTCTTGGTTTCAGCTCAGGTCATGATCTCAGGGTCGTGGGATCAGCCTGCATTAGGCTTCCTGCTCAGTGAAGAATCTCCTTGAGATTCTCTCCCTCTTCCTCTGTCCCTCCCTCTGATTGTGCTTTCTCTCTCAAATAAATAAATAAATAAATAAATAAATAAATAAATAAATAAATAAATAAATCTTTTTAAAAAATAAAAAGAAGCCAATATCACAAAGTTGGTGGGAATTGGTCAAGTTCATAGAACTCACTACCTAAGCCAAAGACTCTGTGTTAGGATAAGTAGATTATGGGACAGGCAAGACTGACACTAGATCACCTGCCAACCTCAAGAAAATTTCTCTGCAACAAGGTACTCTGTAAAAAATACCACATGATTCTTAACTCAGAGGTGCTTCTCTCTAGGTATTAGTTTGGCTCCAAGAGACCCAAGGCTTAGCTAGAACTATTAATGTGCATATAAGAAAAACCAGATGATGTTTCCCTTTCATCTTATTGTATGCTTTGAGAGCTTGGCTTTATGACCAGTGAGAATATTTCCTCTGCTCCACCAATCGGAGGACACATGCATCTGTGGGTAGCTGAACAGACTGTGGATCTGATAAGCAGCCTTCTCTTTGTCCAACGGTGCCAGCTTTCAAGGGAGTTTGTCATAAGGGATCCCAGTCCTTAAGAAGTCTTTGTCATCTCAACTTTCAAATTAGTTGTCATTAATTTGGGGCAATAGAAATGTGAGTTGCATCTCATTTGTAGCTAGATCTTTCTTAGGCTAACTTTAGGAGTGAACTTTCTGGATCTTGTGAGAGCTGCCTTTTTTTTCCCCCACACTTCTTGGGGATGCCTCCTGCATCTGTGGGTAAGTCATAAAAAGGTTTATCGGTTTGAGTTGTAACTGACATTAATATAAGATCCTACTCACCAATGACCAGATAATGGATCCTTTGAACTGGCTATGTTTGAAAGAAAAACATTTTTAGAGAGCTCTCATCCTGAACAAATTGTCTTATTGGTCCATATGAAAAAGGCCAAATTATGGGATGCCCGGGTGGCTTAGTGGTTGAAGCATCTGCCTCCGGCTCAGGGCATGATCCTGGAGTCTCAGGATTGGGTCCCACATCAGGCTCTCTGCATGGAGCCTGCTTCTCCCTCTGCCTGTGTCTCTGCCTCTCTCTCTGTGTTTCTCATGAATAAATAAAATCTTAAAAGAAAGAGTACAAAGAGTTATAATGGATAACTTTAGGGACTCCCTTAGCAAGATGATAGAAGGAAATTAGAACAAAAATTAAAACCAAAGTAAATTCACCTTTTCAAAATATGGCCCCAAATGCCTGTTTTGACTTTCATTTCCCTTCAGGATATACAGAGAGCACTTCAGCTTGATTTCCAGACCCAGGGTATGCAAGTTACCTGTAAAAATACTAGAAGTCAGAAAGTGAGTTTGGCAGAAGCACCTGGGACAGGCTGTAGGACTGATTTCGCTGAACTGTATAGTCAGGCTCTGGCAGCTTCAGGCCTTCCTGTACAGTGTCCTTTGCAGATATATCCTGGACTGCCACCAAGGAATTCATGTCCCCTGGAAAGCAGAAAATATAATTCTACATTGCTCCTTTCAACTCCAGACCTATTGATTACTGATTCTTTTCCTCCCTGGGATAGCTAGTGCCTCCCTTTTTAAAAAGTTTTTTTTTTTTAATTCTATTTAGTTAGCATAGAGTGTAATATTAGTTTCAGGTGTACAATTTAGTGATTCAACAATAACAACACCTGGGCTCATCACAAGTGTACTCCTTAATTCCCATCACCTATTTAACTCACCCACCTCTCCTCTGGTAACCATCCGTTTGTTCTCTATACTTAGGAGTCTGCTTCTTGGTTTGCCTCTCTCTTTCTTCCCCTATGGTCATTTACTTTGTTTCTTTAATTTTACATATGAATGAAATCATATGGTATTTGTCTTTCCCTGACTGACTTATTTTGTTAGCATAATACTCTCTAGTTCTGCCCACATCCTTGCAAATGGCAGGATTTCATTCCTTTTTATGGCTGAGTAGTATCCCATTTTATGTGTGTGTGTGTGTGTGTGTGTGTGTGTGTGTGTGTGTGTGTGTACTGGGTATATATATATCTCACATCTTCTTTATCCATTCACCAGTTGATGGACATTTGGGCTATTTCCATAATTTGATCTTCTTGCTTATCTGATGTTGTGTCCTAAGAACTTGGCTTGGCTTTCTGCCTGTCTGGGACATGCAGATTGCTGATTTTTCCTTTTGGCTACCTTTGGGAATGACTCTGAATCTTGGAATGTCAATATCCTATGCACCCTCTTTGAGGTCCCCTATTACATCCAAGATGGGTTGTTCAAGGCTGCCAGAAATACTTTTTGTCCCTGCTAAAAACTGGTAAGATATTCAAAAGGAGGAATTTTTTTTAGGCCCTATCCCTGAGGCTAAAATGAAGCTAACTGTACCCAGAGGAAAAGAAAAACCTTCTAAAACCTTTGCAATAGGATTTATGAAAATTTTCCAAAGTTCCCTGTTATAAAAAAAAAAAAGAAAAATGAAAATAACATAATTGGGTGAGTAGATCTGCCTATAATGGCATTTAGGCTGCAATTCAATTATTTGAAGACTTGAAGACAGCTGTCCGTACCATAGAATTGTTATAAAATTAATTTTAAAATCAATAGTGTACTTATGTAACTAAAATTTAATTTTCTTTATTGTGCTAAAAGGACTAAGTTTTTTTTTTTAAAAAAAAAAAAAAGGACTAAGTTTTCTTGTATTGCTCCTGATAAGAGATTGTGGAAATCTTGTTTTTACCTTTAAAGTAGTCTGGCTAGAAATCAAATATTCTTTGTTTTATTATAATAATTTTCTGTTCTTTATCAAGTCTTTGGTTTTGCTCACAACAATGTAACCTATTATATTCGCCTTCAAAGCTTTTGTCTCTTGGTTAAGTAGATAATTGAGTATTGTTTTATGATGATCTGTGATCCAATTTAGTCAAGCGTCCGAACCACCTGATATTGACAAACTTCCCAAAATCATATTCTAAACGAAAGTTTTTTTTCTTAACCTCAAATTAAGTTCTCTCTTATAAAGAGAGAGAGGATGTATTAATTAAGCCTACCTGGTATGTTACATCACCAGGGAAGCATTGCCAAATAAGTGATGACAAATATTCTTAGCTTATATTGTATGGTGTTATTAATATAACTATTCTAGAAGCTGTATTAACTTCTTAAAATTCTGGGACACCTGAGTGGCTCAGTGGTTGAGCATCTGCCTTTGGCTCAGGTTGCGATTCCCGAGATCAAGTCCCACATACGGCTCCCTGCATAGAGCCTTCTTCTCCCTCTGCCTGTGTCTCTGCCTCTCTCTCTCTGTGTCTCTCATGAATATATAAATAAAATCTAAATAAATAAATAAATTCTTAAAATTCTGATATGTCCTGGTATAATGTTATCAGTCATCATTTTAGTTATTACATCAAAATGTTGCATGTCTAGAAACAACTAAATTTCTTGGTCACTTCTATCATAACAAACTTTCATCAGGTCTTTAACAGTGGGCATGTGGAGTCTTCTGTCATTCACAGACAGTTATTGTTTTACTCTTATGCTATGCAAAAGTGTCCTGGAAATGTACTTCATCTTTGAGGACATTCAAGGAAAGGACTTTTTTTTTTCTTTTTTTAATTTTAGGTCAAGGAAAGGACTTTTGACAAGTACAGGTTCCTGATAACTTGAAGATCACAAAGCTGAACCAGGTAGGAATTCACAAAACTAATGAAAAAAACCTGATTCAAGCAGAACAAATATTAATTACACGGAACTGAATGAATTGAGCAGGATGACGATAATTTTTATGACTTTTTGTTTGAAACATTGTTGGTTCCTTGTTTTATTTTTCCAGATTTAAGGAAACTTTTTTCTTTTTTCCGTTAAGCTATTAATGACTTGGTAAGACACATTTTTGTGAACAAAGATGAAATAATTACATTTTCTCCCTACCTGATCCTTCTAGAATTTGAAAAACATGAGTATCCTTATATTTTCATGACAATATACTTATTTGTGTAAATTTAATAAGAATCTATTCTTGTAATTGAAAATATAGGTTATATTACCAAGGTTTTGACCAGAATGTCATATTTGAGAATGATGTGACAAACACAGATGACCAAACAGTTTTAAGAAACTAATTTATGGAGCCAGCCAATAAAGCCCTTGGGAAAATTAGTCTGCCTTACTTACAGGGCTCTTGGCAGTCTTACCAGGTGGATAAGGAACATCACTTTCGGGCAGGCATGGGAACCTCAGGATATTTTGGGGACCTCAAGAAGAGAGGAGTTAACTCAAGTCTATAGGTTTTGCAGGCGAACTTTGATGACAAATTGGCTTTCTAGCCTCAAGAGGCTTTTAAAAAGTTGGAATCTGAGATTTCTAGCAGAGTAGATTTTAAAGGCCTATATGGTTAATCACTCTTCTTGTTGCACTTATATAAATAATCTGGCCAAATTTATTGAAACTAAACTGAATTTGCAAACAAATTAGTCTTACAATGGTTTTCTTTAATAGAAATAAGGATGACTACAAAGAAAAAAATTCTGTTCTAGTAGAAACTATAATAAGTATTTGTGGACATGAGATTCTAATGTTGTTAATTGCTTTGAGCTTTTGTTTTCTACCCATGAAGTAGAACAGATCCTGAATTCTTCTAGTTTTCTCCAATACTGGCTACAACTCTCCAAACTAACATTTCCAATTTTCTCTCACCCTTCTGAGTTAGAGTCATTGAGAAATAAAGTTGCCCTTTTTCTAAAGCCCTATAAGCTAAGTTGGACAATTTGATGTAAACTTCAGAGAAATCCTCACAACAGCCCATGTATGGGTGATCTTCATGCCTTGCTGTAAGGGCCATTTAGAAAGATCATCAGATATTTCCTGCAAATCAGGAAAATCTATCATCTTGTCACTGCCCACACTCCATCTGAAGATGCTTCCAGCTGGACTTCTAGAAATCTTCTCAACCAGCTGCCTTCAGAACTCAGAAACTGTGACTATAGTCTGCTCCAATCATTAACCATTGTTTTTCTTTTGTTTCCATAGAAACGCCCCTTAATAAATATCAGATTGCTTTCACCATCGGCCTAACATAAACCCACTTGCATCACTGCATCCTGAAATGAGAAACAACCGTTTCACCAGACTGCCCTATTCTCAGGGCTAAGAGACTGGTTCATTAAGGTGAAGCAATCTACCAGCTCAATTTCTGGACTATGAAACTTCTTGGGGAAGTTTCAAAGGTGAGACTGAAGAGGGGCAAAATACATGACCCTGAAATATGCCACTTTGGCATGTGGATTATTTTGAGCTAAAGGCAATCAAGACCCAGCTGATAACAACAACAAACATTTTTACCTTTCCCTTAACTACCTGAAATAATTTAGATAGGGGGCCTGGTCCAGAAAGAGAGCTATTATTATCAAAGACAACTTTTTGTCTGAAAGACCTATCTATATACCAGTGCAAAGATTTAATTCCCAAATATCTGCTTTTCCTACTGTCTTTGAATCACCTTCCTCCCCTTTGGAGCCCCAGGACCCTACTCATTTCTTAACTCAGGATGGCATATAAGCTTTGACTGACTGACTTGTCTTTGGATCTCATATATTTTATGGGGCTCCCTTACAAACATAATTAAATTTTTCTCATGTTAATTTGTCCTGTCAATTTAATACATATAATTAAAAGAACATAGAATAGTAGAGAAAAATTTTCTCCTCCCCTTCACTATGCATATGCTGATCCTCACAAAGAAGAGGTTATCAATTTACTTGAAATGAGAATGCATTCCAGGTCATTTTTCTAATTGTGACCAAGGCTTAGCCTTACCATTAGCCTTCTTTACCAAGCCCAACCTCACCCTTAACCAATAAGGCATTTGGAATAAAGTTAAGAAACACTAATTGGCTGGTATGGATAGTCAAATCCAGATAAGTACAGGGGAAATTTTATTTATTTTATTTAAGATTTATTTATTTATTCATGAAAGACACACAGAGAGAGAGGCAGAGACATAGGTAGAGGGAGAAACAGGCTCCATGCAGGAAGCCTGATGTGGGTGGGACTCAATCGTGGGACTCCAGGATCACGCCCTGAGAGGAAGGCAGATGCTCAACCGCTGAGCCACTCAGGCATCCCGGGCACCTGGGTTTCTTAATTGGTTACGCATCTGACTCTTGATTTTGGCTCAGTGATCTCAGGGCTCACAGATTGAGCCCTGTGTTGGACTCCATGCTGGGCATGGAATCTGCTTAAAGATTGTCTCTCTGTCGCTCCCCTCCCTGCTTGAGATTCTCTCTCTCTCTCAAAAACAAAAGAACCCCCCCCCCAAAAAAAAACAAAACAAACAAAACAAAAAAACACCAAACAGGGTGCATAGCAGATACAAGCTAAGAAACAAAACACAATTAGTCTCTGAATGTGTTTTCTTATACTTTCACTTTTCTTTTTTCCTTTTTTTTAATTTAAATGAGGGTCTTATTCAAGGAGTAGCTTCCAAAAAGAAACATTTAGATTTATAAAAGTCTTAGACTTTTCCTGTAAGTCACATAAACATAAGAAGTTCAGGAAAATACTCCCTGAAAGCTATGACAAAGTAGCACAGTATTAGAAAGATAGGCCAATAGCGTGGTCAAAAAGCCTGCAGGATGAACCAGGGAACATGATTCTAGTGGTTCTCTGGCCCTTTTTTCACACAGGACCACCACGAAAGGCCTGGAACCAGGAAAGAAGGAAGGAAGGCCGTCCCCCACTTCCATAACCTTCCCTTCCCCCTTCCCGCACCGTCTTACCTTCACGTACCTTCACCGTTCCCTTTTTCTTTCTTCTTTCTTTCTTTCTTTCTTTCTTTCTTTCTTTCTTTCTTTCTTTCTTTCTTTCTTTCTTCTTTCCTTTCTTTTTTAAAGATTTTACTTATTTATTCATGAGAGACACACAGAGAGAAGCAGACATAGGTAGAGGGAGAAGCTCCCCTGTGGGGAGCCTGATGCTGGACACAACCCTAGGATCACGACCTGAGCCAAATAAGGAATGCTCTCACCCTTTTCCCCCACCCCTACTCTTTAAAATAGCAGGTTTTGCCAGGCTTTTCAGTTGTGATCTCCAAAGGAAACAGGGAGTTTTAATAGGAAACGTGGTATGCTAATATTCAGATAATTGTTAACTCCAAGAGAGAGAAATAGGAAAAGAATTTCCAGCAATTTTAACCATATGCCTGTCATTGCCAGCAGGCTTAACTGTATCATATGGCTATCAGAATGTAGGAGGCAGGCAAACTCTATAACAGGGAACTAAATTTTTAGAAGACAGGGACGAATGTTATTTTTTAATTTTATTTTATTTTTTTTTAGGCTGGACGAATGTTAAAAAGCACTGGTTATTTGGTTGCGAGGGTAACTTTTCCTGATTGGAACATGACTGGCATGTGATACAAAAACAAAGTTAGTTCCTCTGAGCACATGTTTACCATCTCTCTTCTTATGCCCAAGCTTTATGGGAAAGAAAGAGTCAAGTTTTCTTTCTCATTGTATGAAGAGATGCAACAGAGATAGAGTGGAAAATGAGACAATTATGGGTGTAGAGGAAGCACTTATTGCTCTCTTTCTGATAAGTTACAAGAAGGCAGTTACAGGATGGAACTGCTTCCGGCATTCAAGTAGTTAAATTCAAGAGATTTTTGAGGTCAAAGCCACAAACACTGAAGTAATAGGGAACCATGCATAAGCTTTTCAAAAATCAGAGAGCTTTTGAGAGGAGAACAGAAATTAGATTAAGTTAATGTTGCCTAAAACATGAACTTTGTTGTTAGTGATTTTCAGAGCCTAGAAGATAATCAGCTGTACAAGACATTCCAAACTCAGACTCACAGTGTTGGCAAATGTTACAAAGAGCAGAGAAAAGTCAGAGCAGAAGAAAGAATTCTCCAGTCTCATGTCTCATACAGTTCTAGGTTGCAAATGGGAGGAGGAATTATGGAATCTGTACGTAAATGACAGGGTTTATCAGGGAACTGATAGTGGCTGCAAACTGACTTTAAAAACTTTATGGAAGTAATGCATACAGAGAAATTAATAATTACTGATGAAAATTTAATTTTTAATTATTTAATTATTTATTTATTTATGATAGTCACACAGAGAGAGAGAGAGGCAGAGACATAGGCAGAGGGAGAAGCAGGCTCCATGCACCGGGAGCCTGACGTGGGATTCGATCCCGGGTCTCCAGGATCGCGCCCTGGGCCAAAGGCAGGCGCTAAACCGCTGCGCCACCCAGGGATCCCACTGATGAAAATTTAAAATTAAAATATCACTTTTGGGGCACCTGGGTGGCTTAGTTGGTTAAGTGTCTGCCTTAGGCTCAGCTCATGATCCCAGGGTCCTGGGATTGAGTCCACAGGTCAGGGTCTCAGGGTTGGGTTCTCTGCTCAGCGGGGAGCCTGCTTCTCCCTCTCCCTCTGCCTATCACTCCTCCTGCTTGTGCTCTCTTTGTCAAATAAAAAAATATTTTTAAAAATAATTTTTATTTTTAAAACCCAGAGCTAACATTATAGCCGGCATATAATAATCATTTAATAAATGTTAGCCATTTAAAAGTAAATGTATCTTTGAATACATATCTACTTATTGATCTACACTTTAAAAACCTACATTTATTATTAAACAGTGTATTGGGACTGTATTTATATGTCAATAAATACCTTTTGTAGTTTTACCTGTTTTTCCATTAGTGTATGTATGCTTTACAATATAGCAAGACATAATGTTGGTTATCTTGGCTGTATCTGGAAACCAGCAGACTTTAGGTATAAATGCAATGAAATCTCCTCTAGTCGGGGAAGAGATTATAAAAACAACAGAGCTTCAAAGGGAAGAGGTACAGCAGAGATCAAATGTGGACATATTTAAATGAATATATGCAAAGATAAAAGCTAAAGAAATGACCCAGAGAAGAGAGATGAGCCTCTCCCTTCCTTGCAACATGACTCTTCCTTTTTCTCCTTCCCTCTGTCCCTTTCTGCCTCCTCAGATGTGTTCTTGCTGGCTAGATCACTCCAGGATTTCCTGATTAAAATGAGGAAGCACAGCTGATCACTCTAGTGAGTTCAGATTGAAATCTTATCACCTTTTGACCTTTAGCCCCACCCCTGTTTCTAGTCTGAAGCTGGCACCCATGACTGTAAATGGAAATAAAAAAATGAAGGCAAAGAAGCAAAGCAACATATGCCAGCGGCTGTTAGCTCTGCAAAGCCACACCTTGTTTTTCTCTTCCTGTTTAATATAAGAAACCAGCCTGGGGCTATTATATTTTAGGGTGGGAACAGAATTGCAATGTACAAGCAGTTACCTACTCAAGTCACTTTCTTCATTGAGAAAATAAAAGGCATCTTTGGGAACTTATTTATTCTCCTACCACCAAATCAGCAATTGTGCCCACATCTTTCTGCATCTTCTTTCTTCATGGTCCTGTTCTTAGCAAAGGCTAGACTCTCCTATTGACCCTTGTCCTTCTTATCTTTTCTCCAGCATCATCCATATCTTCCTCCAATAAGCAAACATACTCTAGTAATTATCAGATTGAAAAGCAAGCACAAGTAAAATGCAAAATCCTATGTTGAGCCCTTATCTACCTCCAGCTACTATCCCCACCTGTTTTTATGTTCTCTTTTAAATGAATCTCAAAAAAGTTTTGTCCATGTGTTGTCTGCACTTCCTGAAGTTCATTCCATCCCTCATCACACTCTTATCTGGCCTCTTTCTCCACCAGTTGCTAAAACAGCTTTGGTCAAAGTTACCAAGGACCTTTATGTTGACAAGACAATGGGTACTTGTCGGCCTCTCTGCATCATTTCCCATGGGAAACGATTCCATCCCTATTCCTTGATTTCAGTGACACCTTGCTCCCCTGGGTTTTCTGCCATTCTTGTGGATGCCCCTTTCAGGTAAACAGGTTTGAAAAATGGAATGCAGCAAGGGCCCACAGCCACCACCTGGCTGACAGACAGGCTCAGCAGGCTACCTGCCTCAAAATATCCAGAGGCCCTAACGGACCAATGGGCTACTTATAACTCGGCATGGTTACCAAAAAAAGGGGAAGATTCCATATGCTGCCATACCTCTTCATCTTTCCCCCTCCCACTGCCTTCTTGCAGACAGCCTCCTTCCACTGTCCGCCTGCTGCTTCCTTGAAGTATATTCAATAAACTTCTATCTCCTTTGTTCTGCCGCAGCTGAACTCTTTCACCTCCTGCATCATTGGCTTCCACCCCATTGTCACCCCACATTTCCCCAGTGATCCCATCCACATCCATGGCCTAATTTATCATCTATATGCTGATAACTCCTATCGGAGACTATGGTCTAACAACCAGATATTCCCTGCAGAACTAAGGCACTCATTTCTCCAGCTGATCTGTTGGCTGTTGGCAGGTCACAGTTCATTCCCTCACTGAGCATTGTCCTCTACTCAAGATGAGACCTCTTCCCCCAAAACTGTCTATTTAATGCTAGTTGAAGGAATGTTGCAAAGGCTTTGGTTCAGGACAACTCTCAAGGGCCATGCCAGTCCCAGAGTTCCTCGTAGAATTAGAGGAGGTCTCTGCTACTATATCGAAGTTCAACTTCTCCCTCTGCGCAATCATACTTCTCCTACTTCCTTACACGTTATTTTCAAGAGCATTCCTGTGGTAGACAGTGTGATGAACCACCCAAATGTCCCTTCAGGAATGGAAGACTGATTATGGCTCTTGGGAATGCAGCCATATATATTGTTAACATACACATATAACAACGTTGTTTATGTATATAACAACACTGTATATAACATATACATATGTGTATAACAGAGAGAGACACACACACACACAGAAACTTACAGATGCAAGAAGAGACCTCCTTATATTCCATTCTACAATTTTAGCCATCCATAAATAAGTTTCAAAAATATGAAAGTCACTAGTTACAAAATATGTTGAATCCAATTGTATTTTTGGTGGATGGAATAGCTTAGGTTTACCTGCTATGATGGTTATGGAATTTTACTAATATTTGTGATGAAAACATGATTTTTATTTATCCAAGTTTTGAATATTCTTCTCCATTTTTTCCTTTTGATACGAATTACCTCCTTGAGGTTTCCTTCCTTCCTTCCTTCCTTCCTTCCTTCCTTCCTTCCTTCCTTCCTTCCTTCCTTCCTTCCTTCCTTCCTTTCTTTCTTTCTTTCTCTCTCTCTCTTTCTGTCTGTCTTTCTTTCTTTCTTTTCTTTCTTTCCTTCTTTCCTTCTTTCTTTCTTTCCTTCTTAATTTCAATTTCAAAGAGATGGCCCAGATAAGAGCTTTTGGAGAAGCTCAGATAGAACCTTTGAATGCAAAAGCAAAGGGACAGAATGTACGTAACTCTAAGAAGGACTTCTGTTTCCCAAGGCCAGGCTCCTTACAGTACTTTACAAGCCTTTTAAAATAAATAGGGGAAGTTAGGGGATTAGTAGAAAGGTAGGTAGAGTTTTAATAGTTTCTGGAGCCATATTTCTGGTTTTGCAGAGATCTGTAAAATAAAGAAAGTTGCTTTTAATTCTTCGAAGAATTGGGTTGTGCCCAAATGACATCAAGGGACTGATCTGCCATCCAAGCACATTTTTGTCAATTTGCTTTTATATTTAGATCAGGAAGATTTCTAACTAAGATGGAAATCAAAAGATTTCTATGTTCTGGATTTAGAGCTTGTCTTTGGAATATTTTAGTAAATCCTTCCACAAAGGAGGTATTCCCGAGATCCCATCCACAGGTTCTGAGTGGCGTTTAAAGTGAAATGTGTAGGTCTGATATGTATCAGGATTTGGCAAAGATTTTTATTAATTTTAATTTTAGTTTCTCTTGGCAGTTTACTAGAAAACCCCTCCAGAGTCCCGTCAACCCTGAGAGGAGCCCATTAGGGGACTCTTCCTCAAGGGTAGTGTGGGGGTGTCTATAACTTGGCGAGGTTTTGTTTATGCTCATGTAGCCTCTTCTGAGTGGAAAGACAATTCAGATGGAAGATTACTAGAATGAGTACTTGAATAAAGAAAAACAGAGGGAACAGTAAGAGTTGCATCCATCTTATGGTCTTTTGTTTCAAGTACCACTTGTGTCTTTAATATTTCATTAGCTTTCTGCAATGACTTTTTCAGTGAAAGTGTTTGGAGTCTTGAAGTCTTTTAGAAGCTTCTGCATGCCAGTTAAATTAGATATTCCATTCTGTTTGATTTGGGAGACCTTGCTTTCAAATAGACTGCTTAAAAGAATAATCTTGTCTAATTGAAGTTTTCCATAATTGCCATTTCCATAATGGCCATTGTCATTCTAGGCTGCCATTTCCCTGAGGGTTGGCAGTGGTTTGGTAGGATCCTTAGCCACCTTTGTAGTTTAACACACATTTCTGTCCAGCACATATCTAGCTGCAAATGGGGGGTGTAAGCACATTTCTTTCCAGCTGTATTCTGGGGCTCCTAATCTGACAGGTATTAAGCCAAGTTTTTAGGAAACAATTTTTTTAAAAAGATTTTATTTACTTATTCATGAGAGACACAGAGAGAGGCAGAGACATAGGCAGAGAGAGAAGCAGGCTCCCCACAGGGATCCTGATGTGGGACTCGATCCCTGAACTGAGATCACGCCCTGAGCCAAAGGCAGATGCTCAACCATTGAGCCACCCAGGCATCCCTAGGACACAAATTTAATAAAATTTTGCCACGTTTGTAGATATTTATAGCTTCTAGGATCGTCATTTTTAGGCATAAAATAAGCAGGTGTGATGGTAAGTGGCATGTTCAACAATTTGGAATTTATGGATCCTTTTTTTTTTTTTTTTTCTTTTTAGCTAAATCTATGGGTCATTTGGAGCAAGCTAATTCCTAAGAGGGATGTACCACTGGGCTGGTTAGTCCCAGAGGAACTAACCTGTGGCTCTTGGCGATAGTGAGAAAGACAGAGAACTCAAGGGCTGCATGGGTGACATGCCTATGTTTCTTGTTGTTCCCACAGATGATGAAAGTCTCTTTTGGATCCCACTGCTGCCACCAAATTTGTTACAAAACAAAAGTTATCCTAGTAAATTTTATTTATTTATTTATTTTCTTTTCAAATTTTTATTTAAGTTGTAGTTAACATGCAGTGCAATATTGGTTTCAGGAGTAGAATTCAGTGATTCATCACTTACATACAACATCCAGTGCTCATGACAATAAGTGCCCTCCTTAATCCCCATCCCCTACCTAACCCACCCCCCACCCACTTCCTTCCATCAACCTTCAGTTTGTTCTCTATTTTTAAGAGTCTCTTATGGTTTGTTTCACTCTCTCTCCCCACTTATATGTTCATCTGCTTTGTTTCTTAAAATGCCACATAGGAGTGAAATCATATGGTATTTGTCTTTCTCCAACTAACGTATTTTGCTTAACATAATACTTTCTAGCTCCATCCACATCACTGCAAATGGCAGATTTCATTCTTTTTGATTCCCGAGTAATATATGAATATGCATATATATATTATAATATAATATAATTATATATATATAATTCTTCTTCTTGCTTTTCATTGGTGTTGTTGTCATTGTCATGATTGTCATCTTTTTTAGACTGAGAGAGAGGGAGACAGTCTTAAGCAGGCTCCATGCCCAGTGTGGAACCTGGTGAGGGGCTCCCTCTCACAACCTTGAGATCATGACCTGAGCCAAAATCAAAAGTTGGATGCTGGGTTGCCTGGGTGGCTCAGTGGTTGAGTGTCTGCCTTCGGCTCAGGGTGTGATCCCAGAGTCCCGGGATTGAGTCCCGCATTGGCCTCCCTGCATGGAGCCTGCTTCTCCCTCTGCCTCTCTCTCTCTCTCTCTCTCTGTTTCAAATTAATAAATAAATAAAATTAAAAAAAAAAAAAGAGTTGAATGCTTAACAGACTGAGTCACCGAGGCACCCCCTCCACCTTTTTTATCCATTCATCAATTGATAGATATTTGGGCTCTTTCCATAGTTTGGAATCCTAGTAAATTTTAAAAATCTTACTGGCTTTATTCAATGATCATTGAATTGGGCATCATCTCATCCAAACAGAAAGGAGCTCTGAAGAACTGTACAAAAGGAAATATTTTTATAGGCAAAAGGGGACAGGACAAGGAGGTCATTAGCAAAGAGTGGATTGTTTGTGGCAAGGTTGTCTTCCTTTAGGAGTCGGCAGGGCCTATAAGGCAGATTACCTCAGTACTGATTACGAAATTCCAAATTAGCTGGCTTAAGATTCTACTCCTGGAAGATGTTGAAGTATAATTTCATGTCTGTTTGCCATTTGGACATCTTTGGAGAAATGTCTGTTCATTTCTTCTGCCCACTTCTTAATTGGATCACTCATTTTTTTGTGTGAGTTTTGTAAGTTCTTAATAGATTTTGCCTATTTACCCTTTATCAGATATGTCATTTGCAAATATCTTCTCCTACTCCATAGATTGCCTTTTAGTTTCATTGGTTGTTTCCTTCTCTGTGCAGAAGCTTTTACATTTTTTAAATGTAGTCCCATTTATTTTTGCTTTTGTTTCCCTTGCATCAGGAGACATATCTAGAAAGAAGTTGCCAGTGGCCAGTAGCAAAGTGTTATGCTAAGAAGTTATTGCCTGTGTTCTCTTCTAGGATTTCTATAGTTTCAGGTCTCAAATCTAGGTATTTCATTCATTTTGAATTTATTTTTGTGAATGGTATAAGAAAGTGGTTTGTTTTCATTCTTTTTTTTTAACATTTTTAAAAAATTTTTATTTTATGATAGTCACACACACACACAGAGAGAGAGAGAGGCAGAGAAATAGGCAGAGGGAGAAGCAGGCTCCATGTACTGGGAGCCCGACGTGGGATTCGATCCTGGGTCTCCAGGATCGCGCCCTGGGCCAAAGGCAGGCGCTAAACCGCTGCGCCACCCAGGGATCCCTGTTTTCGTTCTTTTGAGTGTTGCTGTCCAGTTTTCCCAGGTCCATTTGTAAAGATACTGTCATTTTCTCATTGAATATTCTTTTCCTGCTTTGTTGAAGATTACTGACCATACAATTGTGGGTTTATTTCTGGGTTTTCTATTCTGTTCTATTGATCTATATGTCTATTTTTGTGCCAGTACCAAACTATCTTATTGACTACAGCTCTGTAATATAGCTTAAAGTCCATAATTGTGATGCTTCCAGGTTTGTTTTTCTTTTTTCAGGATTGCTTTGGCAATTAGGGGTCTTTTGTGGTTTCATACACATTTAAGGATTGTTTGTTCTAGCTCTGAGAAAAATGGTATTGGTATTTTAATGGGGATTGCATTAAATGTGTAGATTGCTTTGGGTAGTAAAGACATTTTAACAATATTTGTTCTTCTAATGCACGTATGCTACCTCTGTTTTTAATAAAAAGTAAATAAACTATCACTCTGCTCCTTAACAACCTACAATGGCATGGCTTGCACATAGACGAGAATTTTAACTCCTTTTATGACCTTTACAGGCCCTCATGATCTGATCCCTGCCTAACTCTCTATAGACCAAAGCCACTCTGACCCTTTGCCTCTTCACTGATGGGTGTATCCTTGCTATTCCCTTACCTCTTCCTCAAGTCACCTCATGACTGGTTGTGAATCACATCCTTCAGATCTCAATGCAATGTTCCTTCTTTAAGATGTCATCCCTGACCATACATTTAACTAGATCTCCTCCATATCTCTCTACTAAGCATGCCCCGTCTTAATGGAATAGCATTCCATTAACCTTCTTGAAAGTATTTAATGCAACCTGTACGTATTTTCATTGATTAGTTGCTTGTTCTTTGTCTAGATCCTCTGTGGAGTATAACCTGCATGGGGGCAGAGACTTTTTTTTGAAAAATATTTATTTATTTTTTAGAGAGAGAGAGAGAGAGAGAGAGAGAGAGAATGGGGGGCAGGGGCAGAGGGAGAGGGAGAGAGAAACTCAAGCAGACTCCATGCTCAGTGTGAAGCCTGACATAGGGCACGATCTCCTGACCCTTAGATCATGACCTCAGCCAAAACCAAGAGTCAGACGCTTAACAGACTGTGCCACCCAGGTGCCCCAGGGGCATTTTTATTCTTGGACTCTGTTGTACCTCTGCACTTATCACAGTATTTGGTTAACAGTGAACACTCAGTAGTATTTGTTAAATACATAAAAAAGTGAATAAAAGACAATGCTGACAAATGAGCAAGTGCTTGGTTCTAGAATCAGACAGACCAGGGTTTGACTTAATCTGATCTTGAGAGATTTGTGAAGCCCCTTGAAAAACTTTCTGTCATCTAGAAAAGGAGATTAAAAATAGTATTTACCTCATAGCATTGTTGTGAGAATTAAATGAGATAGCCTATCTATTAGACACACTGTAAATCTGCAATGAATCCCAATTGTTATTATCTTCGCTGTTGTCCTGTGGGTTGACAGCCTTTAATCAGATCCTATTTGTGTCCCAACCAGCTGAGGTTGGCAGTTAGGGCTGGGGCAAGACATTCTCACTGAGCCTGTGGGTGGGGCGGGCACACAACTATTGTGCCCATGACAGTGCTCAAAACCAGAAGCACTTCCCATAGGGCCTCTTTCCCCGTCTCCATTGCCTTTCTCAGCTTTCCTCCCTTACCACTGTTTGTATTGGTTTTAACCCAGCTAAATGAAGCCAGTCCTTTTCTTAGCTCCCTTTCTGCCACTGGAAAGCATCTTTAGGAGTGTGAGGGAGTCTAGTCTCTCTGTTAACAGGGCATGCTTAGCAGAGACAGGTATTTGATGTTACAGTAAGATAGGTTAACCAGGCTTCTGAGGAAACACATCGTGGCTTGATATAGCCCAGAACCAATAACCTCTGTTTTCTCTTCTTCCTGGGTCACAGGAAACTACTGACTACTCCACCCTTACCAGTGGTTACTGGCAGAAAACACTGATGTAGGGTATATACAGGAGACAGATGGAAAAGAAAATACAAATAGGGAATTAAATCTCTTCATCGGTGGAGAAGCACTGGATATTGGAAAATGGGAGAGGGAGGGTAGGAAGCCTTGATTGCCCACATTTATTCAAGGAGAGATGGCAAAAGCTACTGCTTTTCTGGGGATCAGCCAGAGAAGACTTCTTGGAAAAGCACCGAATTATCCAGGTTCATGTCTGCCAACATCTAAAGACTTCCTGCCTGCGGCCCTTCTGAACCAACTTGTACTTATGTGGGCATTTTGTCTTGACTGCGTGATGCTGTCCTCTCTTCCAGGAATGACTTTTTTATTCCTCGTTCCCTTAATGGCCTCAAGAATTCCTGCCTTTTGTAAATGTTCTACTGCTGATTTCAGTACCCAGTACTGTGCCTGAGATATTATAGGCATCTCTTAAATGCTTGTTGAATGAATGATAGATATTTGGGAGCTTTTTGATGCACATAAAGATTGTAAAGTGGTGAAAAAGGTAAAAGTTGGGGGCCTACAAGGGATGTCTCACAATGTGGCTGAGTCTGGGGAATTGCCTATCCCAAAAGGCAATCTATATATTAATGAAAGAAATAAGTGAATAGAAAGCCTGCACACAGTCTTGGAGGACAGCTGCATCCCAGGTGACAGAGGGGAACTTGAACTGGCGAAGGCTTAGGTAGACGGTGACTTGCACTCTGCCCAGGAGTCTGGTAGAGGGTAAGTTCCTGAGGCTGACATTGGGCCGTGTCTCAGCTAGCTGTGTACCATGGAGAGAGTCAGTGACAAAGCCGAGCATGGGACACCTTGTTCCAACTGGTCTCCCCTTGGAGGAACTGAGTTTTTGTATTTGCACAAAGTCCCAAGCTAGTGTTGGCCCTGGAAGGGCCATATTTTGATATCTTTTTGATACCTTTTTGTCCATATCATAGAGAAACCCTTGCCTCTTCTCCCTAAGTGTCACCATTTGAAACAGTGTACAACCACCGACTCTCTTGGGATAACAATGCTCCTTCTCTCTCTCTCTCTCTCTCTCTCATTTTTTGTTATTGAGTGATGGAAGCCTACTTGGTGGGTGAATGGAAAAGGAAAGATTTTCCGTGTTGAGTTAGGTAGCTATCCTCCATAAAGTCCCTTAATCTCTCACCCTTCCTTGATGGTTAAATGTTAAAAGTGTCACCTGAAGAAGCTCTTGGGCTCTCTCTTTAAAAGGAGCACAGATTGTCATCTTTTCCCAGATGGTTTCAGTGAGGCTAAGCTTGACTTTAAAGAGATATACTTCATGTCTCTTACAAGCCTTTATTATTATCTGATTCGAGGATTTAAAATTTACATGTACTGAATATTCATATATGCAATCAGCTTTGATTATTCTGGGGCAGAGTGTGTATATTGATTGGGTTAGTGGCCCATTCACAATCACTTTTGATTTCAAGTTCCTATTAAGATAATCACAGACTCTGCTTAATTAATTCCTTTGTTGAAATTATTACTATCGGTGTTTATTCCTACATGGGAGTTCATGCAAAGATGCTTTTCTCATGCAAAGTAGTGCTTTCCCTCTATCTTTTCTTCTGATTGCCATCTCAGGAAGACAGAAGGCAAATAAGACCTGCATATATTCATTTACCGGGGATGCTGTTTATGAGAGGCTCATGATGCACTGGAAAGCAGACTAGGTGTCATTCCTTTAACAAATATTTTTTTAAGTGCAACTACTACAGTACTGGACTCTGTGCTGGGTTCAAATCCTAGCTCTGTCACTTACTAGCTCGGGGACCCAGGGTGACTAAACATCTCAATTTGCCCAGGACTGTTCTGGTTTTGGCACGGAAGGTCCTGCAGCCAGGAAATCTCTTCCTCCTGGACTATGCTAAGTCCATATAAGCCCTTATATGTAAAATAGGGGAATGGATTCTTTTTTTATGTCAAGATAACGGGAAAGAACTTTGTTGTGAATTGCCATACAAACATATAGTTTGCCCACCCCCACCCTCCCATGTATGTGTAGCGAACACTTGGATCTAGAACTGGATTTTTTTTTTTAAGATTTTATTTATTTATTCATGAGAGGCACAGAGAGAGAGAGAAAGAGAGAGAGAGAGAGAGAGGCAGAGAGAGAAGCAGGCTCCACGCAAGGAGCCTGATGTGGGACTTGATCCCAGGCCTCCAGGATCATGCCCCAGGCTGAAGGCAGGCACTAAACCACTGAGCCATCCAGGGGTCCCCTAGAACTGGATTTTTACACTGTGGGCAAGGCAGTCACCAAGGGGGTGGGGGACAACTCATCAGCTATTGGGGTAGTTTCCATCTGACTGCAAAGTTGGTGTCTGAAGGCCGTGGCAGTATTGCTTCCGAGCCCTGCAGGCAAATGGTAAAGAGGTCCAAGCGAAGTGGCAGGGGGCTCCTGTGTGTTCTCAAGCACGTCTATTTGCAAGTAGTTATCAGGGCAACAGCCACAGAAGGGTTTGGGAATCTCTGTGGGAGGGGACCATCGGAGCAGCCCAGGTGGTCCAAAAGGGAGACGTGGGGTACTGGGTGGGTGCCTACAACATGAACAGGGTTGAAATCGGACCAAAATAGGCACCAGGACAGAGCCCTGTGGTCAGAGGAGACCAGAGGTTGGGGATGGACCCTTAGGCAGGATGACTCAAAGGCTGGGCCACAGAATGTAGGACTGGAGCTGGAGGTAGGAAGGAAAGTGTGGGGAAGAAATGGGAATAGAATAGAGGACTTTACAACTCTGCTGGGGACAGATCTTTGTGTCATGGTTTTACTATGTTTTTACAGAGTTTGGTATTCCAGAGGCTAATACCTACATACTCCCAACTCTGTCTTTATTCACACTACTCTTTTTTTTTTTTTTTTAACAGTCTTCTCATTACCCTGCTGCTTAATGTTTACGATATTCAATACATTTTCATAAGTGCTCATCATGTGCCAGCGATGGAGGATAGTCGGAAGAAAGGCAGGCAGGGGCAAGGGGTTTCCATCCTAAGAGGAAAACTATTTATTATTATTTTAATTTTTTTTTAGGAAAACGATCTTTAAAAGGAAAAAGACCCCATCCTGTTATTCTAGGCTTTACGCAGTGTCCCAGCTTTAAGTCTTCCTACTGGGAAGACCTACAACCTGCGTGTGCCAGAAAGAAAGGGAATGGCCCTGGGTGTCCTAACCCCGACTGCGGGGGTCAGATCCACAGCCGCTGGGGTATTTAAGCAAAGAGCGGGATCTGGCGGCCTGTGGCTGGCCTGGCCTGCGTGCCTTGGGGCAGTGGCAAACTCAGCTCTCCAGCCCTGAGGCTATGAAACAGCACCCAGGAAGGAGCCCTCCGCCCTTTGCCAAGGGAACAGCGACCTGATAGGTAGATGAGCGTGTGGACAACAACCTGATTGGGTGACAGGCAGTGGAGGGCTAGTCAGATTAAAACAGCCCAACCTTCTCAGAAAACCTCCAGACTTAGAAGCCCTGAAGGCAAACCTCTGGGGTCCTCTCCCTCTTTGGGAGCTTTGTACTCTCACCCAGTGTCACCTATTCAACTTGGCTATGCTGCCCACCGGTCTATCTGGTCTACCTCTTCATTCTTCCAAGCGGGGTGATGGAGAACCGTGGGCCCTACAGGAAAAGAAATCCTGCAACACTAGGTCTTCAGGGTGTTTACCAACACCTGTCACCCGCTGTATCACGGGAACTGTTCTTGTGAGGCAAGTAGAATTTCTTCCAGTCTAATGACATGGCAACGAGGCTCAGAGAGGTCAGCTAACTAATGTAGGGTTGGTTACACAGTATGTCACCGAGTAGGGACTTGAACTCGGTTCTGCTTCACTCAAAAGCCCTCAGTCATTCCATTCCAGCTTCTCCACTCGAGCCCTCAAAGATTTCGTTCATGTGTCCCTCTTCCAGTGTCTTACTCCTTCTGCACCTTGGGTTCCTAGCTTGCCTTATAAACCTCCATTGCTATATTGTTCCACCCTTTCCTAGCCAATCGTGACTGAACTTTTCACTTGGATCCGGATCATCAGGTCAGAATGTACCTTGGGTTAGTGCCACTCATGGTGTGAACTGTTTGTTTCAGGTCCACAAAGATAAGGCTCTTGGGCCAGAATGGAAAATGTAAAACTACTACCTCACGAAGCACACTTTTAGGTCAAATGACACGCTTTTTCCCCCTGAGGCAAGGCTTTCTTGATGAAGGGAGTACTGCCTTGGGTTTACCTTGTGGCACAAGTTCCTTATCTCACAGTGGATCACTAAAAACAGTCAGGAGACTGACTTGGGTCCAGACAGTGGCACTGGGCCAACTACAACACTTGGAGCGTTACCTCAGCTGCCATCGCGTCTCCTCCCTCGCTGCCGTCAACTTTGGATTATTGCAACAGCCTCTCGGACGGCCTCCCAGCTTCTGGCAATTTCCTGTGATGCATTCTCCACCCCCCTGCCACAGAAATCTTCCTCACACATACCTCTGTCCTTGACGCACCCCTACTTCCCACCCTTTACTTCCACCGTCTCTCCATCAAACCCAAACTCCACATGGGACCCAAGGCTCTTTGTGACCTGGCGCAGTGCACCCAGGCCAGCTTTCTCCCCTGCTCCTTAGGTCCCCACTTTACCGAATCACACGGAGTGGAGGACTCAAAATTTTGAGGACTCAAAATTGTGCTCGCCTCACAATTTTGTACGTGTTGCTCCACCAGCTCCCATTGTCCCCCTCCCTCCTCATCAGCCTCTCACCCCTGCACACATTCTCTCTTTGGGTCTGGTCACAAGGCACAGCAGCTCCCAGGAACGTCACAGAGGCTACGGGACTAGAGGTGAGATGGGAAAGATTCGGTTTTAATTTGAGGATCTGACGAGGTGGAGAGGAGCAGGCCCGGCTGGGCTGGCAGCGAGCAGGATGACTTAGGGGGGATTCTAGAAGCTTCCTGTTGCACTAGAAGCTGTGATTACCTGACAGTGGGGCGAGGAAGACAGGGACACGCCTGGGAGCTGGGGTTTCCACCAAACCAGTGGTGGAAGCGCCCCCCGGGGATGAGGCCCAGGGAGGGGGAGGAGTTTTTGCAAAGGGGGGAAGAGATGCAGGAAGCAGAGGCCGTCCCTGCGGAGAACCTCCCTTGGGATGTCCTGGAAGCGGCCAAACAGTTCGAAAACGAAACAAAGACTTGTCTCCGTTGGCTCTCAGCGTCCTGGCAGCTCTGCCCCGCGTGGTCTTGAAGCAAGGAAGGGCCGCTGTCGTCCCGGCCGAGCGGCGCTGGCGGGCGGGCGGGCGGGGGACCCCTGGGGTGCCCCGTCCTCCCCACGCGGCCGGAGGCTGCCGAGGCCCGCGATGCCCCAGGCCGGACGGGGGGCGGGGCACTCCTCGTCTCCACGCCGCAGCAGAGCGCGGGCCCTTCCCCCACTTCTGGTGGCCCAGATTCGGTGAAATGACAAACTGCCACCCCCGGGGGAACACCCTGGAAGGGGACGGGCTTCCCAGCAGGTGTCTGCTCTGCGGCTGGTTCTCCAAGGGCAGGAAAGGAAGGTTCCGCGTGGGCACCGCAACGCCCCCTACACGCCCGCTCCTTCGTAGTCCCTGCCCGCTCCGGGGATGCCCATCCGCGCTCCCGGGGGTGCTCACCTGCGCTCCCGGGGGTGCTCATCCGCGCTCCCGGGGGTGCTCATCAGTGCTCCCGGAGGTGCTCACCTGTGCTCCCGGGGGTGCTCATCCGCGCTCCCGGGGGTGCTCACCTGTGCTCCCGGGGGTGCTCATCCACGCTCCCGGGGGTGCTCACCAGTGCTCCCGGAGGTGCTCACCAGTGCTCCCGGAGGTGCTCACCTGTGCTCCCGGGGGTGCTCATCCGCGCTCCCGGAGGTGCTCACCTGTGCTCCCGGGGGTGCTCATCCGCGCTCCCGGGGGTGCTCACCTGTGCTCCCGGGGGTGCTCATCCGCACTCCCGGGGGTGCTCACCTGCGCTCCCGGAGGTGCTCACCTGCGCTCCCGGGGGTGCTCACCAGTGCTCCCGGGGGTGCTCATCCGCGCTCCCGGGGGTGCTCACCTGTGCTCCCGGGGGTGCTCACCCGCGCTCCCGTGTGCCGCCGCGCCAACCACAAGTGCAGGTTGTGCAGCAGGTGTGCGGATGCGGGGGCGAGGGCCGCGCTGGGCTCCCCGAGGGGGGGCACGCGGGGTCGGGCCGGCTGGGCTCCCCGGGAGGACCGACGAGCGGGGCGCGCCGCTGGCGGCTGCGGGGACAGCGCTGTGACCCGGCGGCGGGGCGGAGGTCGGCCTTGCGGAGCCCCGAGCCAGCGGGGAAGGGGTCGCAGGCCTCGCGCTGGTGACCCGGCGAGGGGTCGCCGAGCGACCGGGCCGGAGCCTGCCATCCACCCGACAGCCCCCCCACGTGCGCAGGGATTTCCTCACGATTGTTCTCGGAAGGAAGGAAACACTATGGGGTCCACTGTGTCCCCACAGAATGGCTATGTGGAGGCCCCAACTCCGGTACCTGAGTGCAGCCTAGTCGGAGACAGTCAGCAGGTGATCTCAAGAGGTAAGTTAAATAGGGGACACTCAGGCGGGTCATAATCCAATCTGACTACTGTTCTTTTTTTTTTTTTTTTAATTTTATTTACTTATTCATCAGAAACACCGAGAGAGGCAGAGACACAGGCAGAGGGAGAAGCAGGCTCCACGCAGGGAGCCCGACGTGGGACTCGATCCCGGGACCCCAGGATCACATGCTGGGCCCAAGGCAGACGCCCAACCTCTGAGCCCCCCGGGTAGCCCCGACTAGTGTTCTTGGAAGAAGAGAAAACGTGGCCACAGAAAGAGGCAGTCGGGGGTTGCGCACAGAGGGAAGGGCGCAGGGAGAAGGTGGCCACCTGCCAGCCAAGGAGAGGAGGCTGGGAAGCAACCAAATCTGCTGCCTCCTTGATCTTAGACTTCCAGCCTCTGGAACTGTAAGGAACTTAATGCTGTTGTGTAAGTCACCCAGTCCGTGGTGTTTTGTTATAGCAGCTCTAGCAAACTAGCACAGTAGACCATTTGGGAATACCCGTAAGTATCTTAGAAGGACTCATTCCCAACCAGAAAATGGCCATGTTAATCAGAGAGCGTTTATATCGTCTCAATAATGACATCAGAAGTGGCTCACGCTTCCTGGACTTTCACTGTCCTACTTCATTTCATCCTCATTAACCGCCTCTCCCAAATAAATAAATGGGGAGGGAGAGAAACATCTTTTCCTTGCAGTAGAATTCCACTTCGGGATGCCTGGGTGGCTCAGCAGTTGGGCGTCTGCCTTTGGGTCAGGATGTGATCCTGGGGTCCTGGGATCAAGTCCCACGTTGGGCTCCCCACACAGAGCCTGCTTCTCCCTCTGCTTGTGTCTCTGCCTCTCTCTCTGTGTCTCTCATGAATAAATAAATAAAATATTTTCTTAAAAAGAATTCCACTTAATATATGCAGAAGGAATAAGAGAAATAGAAGCTTGCCATTTTGCAAACACCACAGTAATAATTGTTATAATTTAAAAATTATAATCTTTAAATTATTATTTAAATAATAATTGCAAACACCACAGTAATAATTGTTGCATATATTTAATAATAATTAAATATTATTAATAATTAATAATTAATAATAATAATAATAATAAAAGAACACTGATGGACACTACAATTAGTGGGCGAAAGTATGATGAGAAATGGGATATTTGCATAGTCTCAGAGTCTCTTCCCATGAGTTTATTAATTACAAAGGGGAGAATAGTTACTTTACAATGGAGAAGCCCCCCCCAACACACACCACCTAATCCAAGCTATCAAAGTTAACCACACCAATAGCCAGACACATCGACATCATGTACCCCCAAATATGATGAGAGGGGCACAGCATCACATCTGGAAAACGTGAAATTCAAATAAGTTCTGTAGATTTAATTAATAGTACTGCATCAATGTCAATTCTTGGTTTTGATTTTCAGACTTTGTTTATGTAAGATGTTAGCATCAGAAGAAGGTGGGTGAAGGATGGGTAGAAACTCTACAATTTTTGCAACTTTTTTTGTAATTCTAAAGTTATTTCAAACTAAAAATTTAATAAAAACCCAAATCTTCTTAAGTAGGTACTGTTATTATCTTATTAATAGGTGAAGTAACTTGCTCAGTCACCCAGCTTGTTAGGGGTGTCGAGTTCCAGAGCTTATAGTGAACCCTGCAGTGTATCTTCTTAGCGCCTTGAGGAGACAATGGAGTTTTAATTTTTCATATACTTGTATCAAAAATGACATAATTAAAAAAAAGATTTTATTTATTTATTCATGAGAGACACAAACAGAGGCAGAGAAAAGGGCAGAGGGAGAAGCAGGCTTTCTGCAGGGAGCCTGATGTGGGACTCGAGCCCAGGATCACACCCTGAGCGGAAGGGAGATGCTCACCACTGAGCCACCCAGGAGTCCCCAAAATGACATCTTTTTAAATGATATCCTATATAATACTTTTTTTCTAAACCATTTTGCCTCCTATTCATCCCCATTAAGGAGGTACTGGCATAGTTTTTGAGTTGGAAGAAATCAAAAGCTGGGGAGGACAGTATACAAGATACCACACATACAAAGAAGTGGCAGGCTTCTTTGCTTCCCTCAGAGAACTTACAAGCAGTAGAGGCCCTATGAGAGACAGCTGATGGTACGGAGCAGAAAATAAGCACCAACCAAGTAGTAGAGGCTCTGTGTGGCATGAGAGGTCAGAAGAGGGGAAGATGTACTTCAGCCTGATATGATTGAAAAGGAGGGGCAGCCCTGGTGGCTCAGCGGTTTAGCGTGGACTTTGGCCCAGGGCGTGATCCTGGAGTCCCGGGATCGAGTCCCACGTTGGGCTCCCTGCATGGAGCCTGCTTCTCTCTCTGCCTATGTCTCTGCAACCCCTCCCCCGCCCTGTCTCATTAATAAATAAAATAAATAAAAATCTTTAAAGAAAAGGAGGAGGTGACCTTTAATCTGAGCCTTCAAGAATGAAAAGGATTGGGGCACCTGGGTGGCTCAGTTGGTTGAACATCTGCCTTTGGCTCAGGTCATGATCCCAGGACCCTGTGTGGGGCTCCCTGCCCAGTGGAGAGCCTGCTTCTCACTCTTCCTCTGCGGCTCCCCCTGCTTGTGCTCTCTCTCTCGCTGTCAAGTAAATAAATCAAATCTTAGAAAAAAAAAAAAAAAAAAGAATGAGAAGGATTGTAGAAAAAAAAAAAAAAAAAAAAGGACATGCCATGGAAAAGGACATTGCCGGGACGCCTGGGTGGCTCAGCAGTTGGGCATCTGTTTTAGACTCAGGGCATGATCCTGGGGTCCCTGGATTGAGTCCCACATGGAGCCTGCTTCTCCCTCTGCCTGTGTCTCTGCATCTCTCTCTGTGTCACTCGTGAATAAATACATCTTTCAAAAAAAATAGGAAAAGGACATTGCAGATAGAGGGATGACATAGAAAAGATAGATGGAGGCGAGAGAGCTTAAGTTGGTTGAGTAGACCAGTTAGACTGTGATTGCAGGGTTATTGTGTATTTAAGCAAGGCGCTTTAGCAGAGATCCCAATCTCAAATGCCTTCAGAGGCCCCGCAAAAATAAGAGGGAGCCTTAAATATCTTTAATAAGACATTAAAGGGGTGGCGGGAGATCTGGCAAAGTGGAGAGAGCCTGCTCCACCTAAAGTCATTTTGGGTGAAGACAAAACAACAAAGCAGAACACTGACCTGGGCGACTGCATTGCTGCTGACCAGATTCTGCCTACGGGCTGCCGGTAGGAGCCTGCTTTTTGACATCAGCTAAAGCATTCCTGGCTGTTACAACAGAGGACGTAGCTTATCAAGAGAATGAATTGTTTGGAACTGCTACTAATAATTCTCTCTGGGTCTCAAGGCCAGGTGGGCAGTTGTGTGATAGGAATTCCTCTCCGCGAGCGCTAGGCCTCCTGCCTTACGTTGTTAGGACACTACTGCCACCTAGTGGTCATTGGGGCTGTGCCAGCATCAACAAAAACCCTACACTTGCTTTCTGTGTATGGTGCTTTTATCTTCCCAATGTTTGTCTTGTGACTCATGCTACAAAATACCCAAAAAAACTACATAATCCTTTATATTGTGTGGTTGTTAATAGCGTGAATTTTCACAAATGGTGAGGATCGTTGTCATAGTATCAATGCTGTGATGGTGAGGGTTTGCTGTTAATTTAGCGTCCGGTCCATACATTCTCTCTGCCTCTGATGTGTGCTTGCATTAACGGTATCTCTTTGGCATGGTTGCAGAGGCTCAACAAGTATCTGAGATGCTACAAGGAAGGAATTATTATTATCTTTAAAAGATTGTATTTATTTATTCATGAGAGACACAGAGAGAGGCAGAGACACAGGCAGAGGGAGAAGCAGGCCCCATGCAGGGAGCCCCTTGTGGGACTCCAGGATCACACCCTGGGCTGAAGGCGGTGCTAAGCCGCTGAGCCACCCGGGCTGCCCTACAAGGAAGGAATTAAATTATCTGAGGAGGCATTGGAAAAAAACGACCAGAAAGAAAAATGAAAGAATCTGGAGGTTTAGTTTCATTTGTTAGTCATGTGACTTTGAGCCAGTTACTTGGCCTCTCTAAGGCATCAATTCTGGCTGCTAAGAGATGTAGGGTTGAAAAGTTCAGTAGCTTTCCAACCAGATCCTATGGGGACATCCTCTGAGGAACTTCATGGGATTAAAAATTCTAGTGGGTCTCTGTCTGGGGATGGGGTTTAGGCTAGGTGGGAGCAGTGGCAAGGTAAAGACCAGCCTGCTCCAACCAGAACAGCTCCACTACAAAAAATCAATTGCTAAAAATTTTAATTTCAAATAGGTGATCCATGCTCATGATTCAAAATTCAAGAGGTACAAAACCGTATGTAGTGAAAAGTCTCCTTACTAACTTGTCTCCAGTTCTCCACTTTAAGGGAAACCAGTGTTACCATCTCCAGCCTATCTTCCTCCAGGTAGCTTTCCCTCCCCCCACCATTGCCCCATCTCCTTTCTTTCATTAACACAAATAGCAACATAGCACACACACCGTTCCATAGTGCCTCTTTTAAAATCTATTTTATATGTTGGAATTTCATTGACATTTCGTTTAGATTTCACTGTACTGAGGTTATCTCTCTATGAAATATTTGACTAGCCTATCTATGAATCTTCCCTTTCACCAGGGCATTTCATGACTCTTAAATCTACATTTTTATTTGATATAAAATAAATGATTCATGGATGTGTGGCTCTGCGGAGACAAATGCCATTTGAACCTGCTCTCGGTGTCAGGCCTCTGAGAGACAGGAAGAAACCAATGTCGAGGAGAACACCTTGATCAGTGCTTTTGGCTGTAAGCCATACGGCTGCCAGAAGCCATAACGGTGATCCACGGTTAACGAGGTGAGGGGGAGCATAGCAGGGCAACTGCCCAGGTACCGGGAATATCAACAGTAAGTGGGATTTGAAAAATCTGGGAAGGACAGAGCAAGAGAGTGAGGACTGGTCAGTTCTGAAATCTTGCCAAGTTTTAAGTTACCTGGAGATGTTAACTCTTCAATCCCCTATGAGGTTTTTGTTTCCCCTTTAAACTGGATCAGATTTTCCTTAGACCAGTGGCTGTTAGCCCTAAATACTATTAGAATCATCTGGGAGCTTTCAGAAACTTCCACAGTCAGCAATGCCCACTTCCCCCCGCCCCCACCCACAGGGATTTTGATTTAATTTACCTGGGCATGCGGTCAGGTAAATCAAAAACACCTGGTGTTTTTGGAAAGCTCCTGAAGATGATTCTAGAGGCGGCCAGGTGACTGGAGAGCTGTAGATACCAGTCACTGGCCACTGACGCTGTTCCTCCTCCAACAGGTGGTTGTTCTGGGCAAATGGCCAGATTCCTTCTTGAAATCATTTAAACTAACCATCCCTTCTCCTCTCCTTTCTATTGCATTATCACTGAGCTGTTGACGCTTTTGACATTTATCAGTCTCCTGAGCATACAAAACCCTTCCAGGTAGTTCAAGCTAGAATCGATTAAAGCCTACCTTTTCTAGTTCCACTTAGATTCAACTAGTGAAGGCTTTACCTGGGTGCTTTCTGGTCCATCAAGTTCTAGATCAGTGGTTCTCAGACCACAGCATCAGCACCACCCGGGAAGTCCTTAGAAAATTAAATCCTCAGCCCATCCCACAACTCCTAAATCAGAAACTCTGGGGATGGGGCCAAGCAATCTGTGTTTTGACAAACTTTCCAGATCATTCTGACGTATCCCAAGTTTGAGAGCCACTGTTTGGGGACAACTTCTCACCAGGACAGGGAATTATTTTGGTAGCCTTAGCCCACCAGCTGGTGGCATTCAGAATGAATTGTGCGGCCAGGGGTGCTCTATCTTGAGCCCTCGGTGTGCATCTTGGGTGCCCACAGGCTGAGCCAGCTGGGGTCTCCCTCCAGTGCCTTCAACACTTCAAACTTGTTTGGTGCTAGAGAATAGACCCAGCTTCTTTCTCCATTTCTATGACTTGTACCTTAGAACTTTACTGTGTTCTTCCTAAATGCAGTCCATGCACCCCTACCCTTGCCACCTCATCCCCTGGGACTCCTGACCCTGGGAGAGACCTCTGTAATTCCCCTGAGGCAGAAACAGATTTTTCTCAAGGGGCCTTCCTGGCAGTTTTATCTTTACACTCTGTAACCTCCCATGACACACAGCCCAGCAGGACAGAGACTCCTCCTCCACTGTGGGTCTGCTGATGACTCATCCTGAGTCTGAAGCCTGATTTCTTACCTAATCACTGCTTATTTTTCCTCTACTGAGACACAATCTTATCAGGTCTGAGTATCAAGTAAGGAGGACTGATTTGTGTTTCAATGGCCCTGGGGCTTGAGCATGCCAATGAGCGCAGTCCTTCAAAGTACTCATCTCAGGAAGGTACCCACTTATTCCAACAAGGCTGTCATTGTTCGAACGTGACTGAACGTGCTCTTTGGGTCTGCTGTAATCCCAAATCTGATAGTTACGGTCCTCCATCATCTGGTTTCATCTTCCACCGCCATCTCCCAAGTGCCCATTCCTCCAACCACAGAAAACTGTTTACTATTGCTTGAACTCACCCTGCACTTTCACATGGCTGTGGCTTTGTTATTCTTACTCAGTTTGGAATGTTTTTCTCATTCTTTTTTTGCTTATTGATTCAATTTATCCCCTAACTGGCAGCAAAAATGTTCCTTTAAAAAAAAATTGTATTTATTTATTCTTGAGAGACACACAGAGAGAGGCAGAGACATAGGCAGAGGGAGAAGCAGGCTCCCCATGGGGAGC
The DNA here is from genome assembly GCF_011100685.1 of Canis lupus familiaris. Classification (NCBI taxonomy): domain Eukaryota; kingdom Metazoa; phylum Chordata; class Mammalia; order Carnivora; family Canidae; genus Canis; species Canis lupus. The sequence continues at coordinate 49,289,847 of NC_049227.1, read as the reverse complement.
CCATTGCAGGACTTGATTCCAGGGCCCTGGGATCATGCCCTGAGCCAAAGGCAGATACTCAACCACTCGAGCCACCCAGGTGTACTAAAAATGGTCCTTTTCCTATGAACTCTTTCCCTGTTTCTCGAATCAAATTAATGGCTTGTTCTCTTCTCGCATATCATGGCATTTCACTTTTTGTGGCTATTAAACATGCCCGCTTGAGTATGTACTGCCTTAGAATGCACACTTGCTGATGGCAGGGACCATAGAAACGATCCAGTTCCCCTGCAGTGCCTGACAGTTAAGAAATCAACAGCTCTCTGGAGTCTCCAAAAGGAATGGCATGAGAAAATCAACCTATTTACTTTACTGTAATAAAAAGTGGCGTGGTACCCACTCTAATCACATACTTCCCCCACTGGAGCTAGAACCAAGGCACTTTTAGCTATTCCAAGCCATCATCTTCCTGAAAGGATAAAGATTCCACAGGTCTTAGGAACAGTATGAGATGTATGCCTGAGCACTGGCGGCTGGTACGAAGTATATACTACCAACTGGGAGTAGTAGTGAAACCACTTTGAAACTACATGGAAGGGGAGGGACAGCATTCCTGTTGTTTGTTAAATGCCCCTCCTTTTGCTAGATGTGTGCCCTCCGTGGCTGTAATGCTCTGGGTCTTCCTAAGAGCTCTCCAGGTAGACAGGAGTGCTACAAAGTTTAGCACCATCTCAGAGAACAAGGACAGACGAGCTCCAGTTTCTCTACCTTAGTGAGTCTTCTGTGGCCTCACATTTTTTACCACCAAAAGCAGAAATTGGATTTGATGAGCCCAGTGACTGAGGTAGCTCTGGGAAATGCAACACAGTAGTAAGTTCATGCTTCAGTTGGAATGAAGTACATGCCCAATACCGCACTTGGGATTCTTCATGGCAGTATTTGGTCTCTTCCTTTTTTGTGGGTCATCTGTCACTAATGCTTGGGGAGTGCATTTTCATTCCCCTCTTTCTCATCCCGGAATCTAAACTGGTCTTGAGTCATGCTTAATGTGCTCGGATTTCCAGCTGCCACCCCGTAGACTTGCCGCTCTGCCATGGTGAAGAATCCCCTGCTGGGCGTGATACCCTACAATCCTGATGCTCTATCTCTGCTCCCCAGGTTATGACTCACTATTTCCGGACTTGGCATCCTCCCCCTCCTTCCCCTGTTGTGCACCAAAGACGAAATCATCTGCCTTTATTGGAAAGTTTCAGTCTCTCTCCCCCTGTTGAAGGATTGATTCAAAATCTGCTTCTTCCAGAAACATTTCTCTGATAAATTCTAGCCCATTGGATCAACCTTTATGTTACATTGTCTGAGAATTTATGCATTCCGTTTAGAAACTCTGTTTTGTGATTTCTTTTGTTGTAATCATTCTGAGGCTATTTTGTCTTATCAGATGTATTACATCAGGTAAAGAGATGAATTAAAGTCTGATTGTGTCCTACAGAACTCCCCACCTGCACCCCACCTGCCATGCTGAAGTTATAAATCTCTGGGGTTTCAGGGTCATGAAGAAGGACGGGGTAGAGGTTGACACTATTTTGAAAAAGAGGCAACCCTACAAAGGAGAGCTTTCCAAAAATTTAGGAAGGATGGTTAGTGGAAGAAAATTCCAAGAGTGTCACAGATCTGTGCCGTGCTCCATCACAGCACCCCAGGGATCAATAGGACGAATGACCTGGACAGGTGGAAGCCAGGGTGGCCACACACTAAAAGTGGTAGCCTTGGGGGCCCATTGCAGATTTCAGCCTGAGCTTGGTTCAGATGGAGTGGAGCAGATTAAATTGATTTAGAGACAGGAAAAAAAAAAAAAAAAAAAACCCAAACCCAACAACAATGTGACATTTCTTTCATCTGAGTACAGTGGAATAATTATTCATGCATGCTACATGTAAGGTCCTTGAGAATGAGAACTTTACCTTTTCATTCTGCTTGGATGATAGCGATCTGTCTATAAGCTGATGGACTGACTCACTAGCTTGCACTTATTTATGGGAACCAGCACATCAGTATCTGTGCATACATTGCCATCAGTGCAGACTGGTGATTAGAAGTTAGATAGTAGGGAAAAAAAGAGAAGAGTTTACTTTGAAAATCATATATATTTTTTTACCCCATTACACCAAACCCCAAACCACACTTGAATTTCACAATGTTTGATCTCTTCTAAATTAATAAGCTCAGGGTACTTGCTTCAGTTGTCCTGCACATCAGGTGTTCACCAGCATATACTTGTTGAGCATCTACAAGTTTCAGAGATTGGTCTAAGTTTCCTTAGGGAGCTTTCATCTTACCAGGGGGAAAGAGACCAAAAGAAAAATAGACCCAAACCCAAACCAAAAAAACCCCACAAAACCCCACCCCCGAAACATAATAAAATTGTATGGTACGTCATAAAATGCTACCTGGGGAAGATGTGAGGATTGGGAATGCTGGGGGGATTTTAAGTGAGGTAGAAGATGATATCTGAGCACAGACCTGAGGTGGCTGAGGCAGTTAGCTCTCTGCATTTCCGGAGGAAGAGCGGTCCAGAGTTGAGGGACAAGCCGGTGCAAAGGCTGGAAATGAGACCATGTTTGATAGGTTCCGGAAACATAGAGGCCAGTGTGGCTGGCACAGAGTGAGCAAGAGTGAGGGTGGTGGAGAAGAAGTGGGGAGGCTGCATCATGTGAATACTATGGGCTGTTATCAGGACCTTGATTTTCTCTAAGACACATGAGGACCTACTGAGTTTTGAACAGACAAGTGATGTGATCTGACCAATGTTTAAAAGGACCTTTCTGGCTGCTGTGTTGAGACTAGACTGGCAGAGGGGTGTGCAGGGTGAAGGGGAGGAGGCGCGGAGGCATGGAGATTAGTTGGGAGCCCACTGTAATGAATCCAGGCTGGAGGTGGTAGCCATTTGGATCATGTGATAATGGTGCAAACCGTGAGAAGTTCTAAGTTTCTGGATACATTTTAAAAGTGGTGTCCATGGGATTTCCCAGTCAGATCAGATGTGGGATGTGAGCGAAAGGGAGTAATCAAGAAGAATCCAATTTCATGGGCTGAGTAAACAGAAGGATGGAGTTCTCTTCAACTGAGATAAAGAAGTCTGTGGGAAGAACAGGCATGCTGGGAGTGGGTGGGTGGTGATAGGCTGGAATTTCAGGGGTTCAGATTTGGATATATGATATTTGCAGTGTTCTGCTAATTCTAGATAGTTCTGTGATACTTGTTTGCCAACATTCATGTAAACTTCACAAAGCTCTATGAAATCCCAAGTGCTTGCCACATTTTGAGCTCTTTACTTAGCCTTAGGGAGTTTCCCTGGCACACACTGCCACATGGACAGAAGGAAGGACAGGTATCCTGGCCATTGGGATCCTGTGTTCCCATATGTGGCCATATGTGGCCATAGCACCTATGAGATCCCAGTTTCAAGAATCCTGTCTAGTGGGGGACGTCTTCACTGGGCAGCTACCGACCCACTCATGTTTTCTCCCTTGCAGAAACCTGCTGCTAGATAGAAGGGCAGGGGTGGGTAGAGGGCATGGGACAAGAGAAGCAGAGGACAAGAAGCAGAGGAGGAGGAGAGACGCTTGTTGCTGCAAATGGCAGAGTCAACTGGAGGGAGAACCAGAGTTGCCACTTCTGAGCGAGAGAAGACTGAGCAGGTCACCAGGATTGCTTTTGAATTCCAAACCAGCAAGGAACCTTTCCTGATTCAGTTTTGGGTTCCTCATGGGGTCTTACTCTGCAGCGCTGAGATGCTTTCTTGCCTTCCTTTGTATATTTACAATATTAAAATCGAATACTGCAAGCAACCTAAGATGTGGTTATTCGAAGTGGGAAAGTGCCTACACGATCCATTATGATATTGCCGTGTAATATATGCCATGTAAGATGATCTGGAAAATGAAACAGAGATGGTAGAGAGAGTTCAAGCCCTGAGCTCCAGGGATCCCTGGGTGGCGCAGCGGTTTGGTGCCTGCCTGTGGCCCAGGGCGTGATCCTGGAGACCTGGGATCGAGTCCTGCATCGGGCTCCTGGTGCATGGAGCCTGCTTCTCCCTCTGCCTGTGTCTCTGCCTCTCTCTCTCTCTGTGTGTGTGACTATCATAAATAAAAATTAAAAAAAAAAACAACTTTGCGCTCCTAAGAGAACAAGTATGAGTCACAAGTGTAAGGATTATAAAGAAATGCACCTGATTAATTTTTTCTTAGTACCTTTATCCCCAAATAATTATTCAATACCACGTGTAAGGACCTGCCCTAAGTCCTGGGGAGAAGGCAGACATGGCCTTATCACATGCATCTTGATGTGTCTCGATGTTTCATGCCTTTAGATTAGATTCTTAGGTCTCTTTTCCTCCTAGATTCCACATCTGTCCCTCCTTCATTCCCCTACTCCTCAACCATTTTCCTCTCTTCTTTCCAGTCTCCTCAGTCAGATTAACTATTTGTCCTCATGGATTTGATTACTTTCCCCATCTTCTAGCTCTCTCCAATTGCTCTCAACTATGAGTAGTCCTTTTTAGGATTTAACTAGAAGTAGGTGCCTATATAATTCCTCAGAATGGACTCACCAACCCACATTTGGAAAATGAACAAAATGAGTTTATCTTTCTCTTGCACTTCCTCGGAAGTGATGAAGTTAGTCTGTGACAGAGATAAAGTAGGACACATTGAAAAAGGCTAAATCTAGATGCTCATGAAACTTACTGCTGAAAACCCTTCAGTGGCTCCATGTCAGCCCGTGTCATGCCTGTCATGGGAGAATTGGATGTATGTATATCTCTACGCAGGGATTGTGGCATCTTCAGGGCAGAGACAAAGTCTTATTCATCTCTCTATTTGTAGCCCCACTGTGCCTTGCATGCAAAAGGGACATAATCAATGACCCTAGAGTATAATTTGAATAGAGTGGGATGAGGGCTCATGTCAAGCATTACATAGTTTACCATTGAAGGTGCAGAAGTCAGTTTTAGTCTTTTGAGTAGCAGCTTCCAAGAAAGCTTCCAAAAAAGAAAACCTCCTCTCCTTTTATCTTATGAAGTTTTCAGGAGCTGATGATATTCACGGAGGAAACCATGATTAAGTCTCAGGAAGCAGAAAAGGAAGATAAGCCACAATTTAACATAATGAGTCCGGATGGGTGGGCCTGATATTAAGGACTTCTGATGTCAGACCAACCTGACTCATAGACTACTCTTCTGAGTAACATCCTTTTACTTCCCAATCTTTATACACTTAAAAATATTTACCTTGATTCCACTTTCTCACATCAACTCCTGGACCTTGTGATGCCTTTTTGGGAGTCTATAGAAGAATCTGCTCCTTAGATTTCCTTCAAACTGGTTATAAGGTGTCCTCTCACAGCATTAAAAGAGACTCACATTCTTTTGGAGTGCCTAGGTGGCTCAGTCGGTTAAGCATCTGACTCCTGATTTCAGCTAATGTCATGATCTCAGGGTTGTGAGATCGAGCCCTATGTGGGGCTCCACATTCAGCACTGAATCAGCTTGAAATTCTTTCTTCCCTTCTCCCTCTGCCTCTCCTCCCACTCATGCTTGTTCTCTCTGTCTCTCCAAAATAAATAAATAAATAAATTGAGAGAGAAAGAGAGAGAGAGAGGGAGAGAGAGACTGACTCACATTATTCTGGATGGCATTCTAGTCTCCAAATGGCAAATTTCTACCCAGTCATACTCTAAAAGGGAAAAGATGAAGATCATGAAGTGAGCCTGAGCCTACAAATAAAAGGTAAAATCAAGAGAATAAGTCAAACACTTGTATACTTCCAGATCCAGCCTCCCTCCCCAGTGACAGAACTTATTTGCTTGACATCATAAATATCCAGCTTCCTGATCATCAGAGAGCTGCCATTTCCTTGGTTATACTGCTGTAATCGTCAATTCCTGAGAGCTTTGCAAGACTGTGAGAATATAAAGTAGGGCTCTTTGGGAATTATTTCTAGGTGCTTTTTGGACAAGGACAAAAAACATTAAAAGAATGAACAAACTACACTATTGGGGTTGGGAGGGGGATCCTGAGTTAGCTGTGAGGGGTCTTCTTTATTTTTTCATATACCTATAAACAGGATCATTCATTCATGCCACAAACATGACTGAGCTCCCACTATTGTCAGGGACTGCTCTAGGCCCTAGAGATACACTGCTGAACAAAACAGAAAAAAAATTTCCTGCCCTCACGGAATTTACGTTCTAGTGGGAAAAGTTCCTCCTGTCATTCTTTCTTTCTCCCTGTGAGCAAGACACAAGCTCATCACACAAACCTGAGGAAGGAAGAAAACATTTCTTCCCAGCTTGCCTCTGCTTTTGTCATTCTTTCTTCTCCAGTATCCCAGAGCCCTGTGATTTTCATGAAGACCCTTCTTGTAAATAAAGAACAGAGGAAGTGATGCCCGCAATTTGTAGTTTCAGGAAAGGATGTGGAAAGAGCAGGACTAATTCTTAGAAGGATTATTTCATGCCAGAGCCAGAATCTTCTTTTTCTCTACTTCAGTGGAGGCTGTTCTTTTGTTCTGCAGGGCAGTAGGTTCAAGATCTGAGGTTCCTCCTTGGTGTCTTTCTCTTTTTACCTCCAAAGCCAACCAATGGTCAAGACCAGTGGACACCTCATCCCCAATCTTTCTTATTCTCCCATTCTATCCACACCAATGGATATCCACTTTCTTACCTGTGCTATTGTAATAATCCCCTAACTCCTGTCTCTCTTCTCTCAAATTCATCCTCTGAAATGCTGTTTGATTTCCCATCCAAGAACCAGCTCTAATCACGCCACTTCCTTGCCTTTCAAAAACTTTCATTGGCTCCCTCCTTCAGAGATCTCCTCATGCTCTCCCAGCTCTGCCCTAAACATCTTTCAAAAAACGTTTATTTCCAATGCTGGCTTTTTATTTATCCTAAGCTCCTGCCTGGGGAGCTGACATGCCTTTTCTGGTGTATTTCCATGCTTTCTACTGGCTAAACTTTTACCCTCAGTCTTCCTTCCATTTGGAATTCCCCATTTACATGAATGCCATTAAAAATGCTACACATTGGGGCGCCTGGGTGGCTCAGTTAGTTGGGCCTCTGACTCTTGATTTCAGCGCAGGTCATGATCTCAGGGTCATGAGGTCAAAGTCCAACGCGGGGCTCCATGTGCTGAACACGGTAGGCTTGAGTTTCTCTTCCTCTGCCTCTCCTGTGGCTCACACTCTTTTTCTCTCTTTTAAATCAATCAATCAATCAATCTTAAAAAAAAGGCTACACAGTAAGATAAAGTCCCAATGCCACTTCCTTCCTGAAGTCTTTTTTTTTTTTTTTTTCCTGAAGTCTTTTCTGACCTGCTTTTGTTTCTGTCTCTCGGTAGCTATAATCCTGTGCCTTTTGTTTCTCCTCTTCCATACTGGTCAAGTTCCTGAGGCAAATTCGATGACTGCTTCTTCTTTGTGTCCTTCTTATAGCTTCCTATATGGCCGCTGCTTTGCAAATATTTGGTGGATTATGGAATCATGGGTACTTGGAGCATGTGGGTGGGTCAGCACAGTGGGGGCAGTGTATTTTTTGGTTGGGGCCAGGTAGGTCAGAGGGATCTGTATTTTCTGTCAGGGGGTCTTTAGAGGTTGCTTTTGTTGGGCTTGGGGTCAGCCGTGAGTGAAAGATTTCCAGTGGGAAGTGAGGCAAAGAGGTCTGTGTCCATGGAGATAAGGGGACAGTCCTTTGCTGTACTCCTGATTTATGGAGAACTGGAAAATAACAGGTACTGAGTAATGTTATCTAAGATTTCCCCCAAAGTTTGCCAAAAGATGAGTGGAGAGAGAGAACTCATGTTTACTGAATGTCTAGAATGTGCAGAGCAGGCACCACATTTGGTTCTTTACACATAATAATAGTGGTTTGAACACTTTAAAAAAATATGTATTTTTAAGTAGTATTTTAAGAGGGAGAGAGAGAGAGAGAATCCCAAGCAGATTCCACACCCAGCATAGAGCCCAATATACGGCTGGATCCCACAACCCTAAGATCATGACCTGAGCTGAAATCAAGAGTCAGATGCTCAACTGACTGAGCTCCCCAGGCCCCCCAGTAATGAACACTTTCTGAGCAGTTACTATGTGCCAGGTACTGCTGCTAGCTCTTTGTGTGAAATCATTTCATTCTCAGAACAGTACCGAAAGTAGCTGTTACTATTATGAGGAAATTGAAGAACAGAGAGGGAAATTAACTTGTCCAGAGTCACACAGCTGGTAAGAAGCCATTCTGAACACAGGGAGTCTGATGCCAAAGAGCAGCTCTTAATGCCACTGCTGTGCTGATTTCATTCAATCCTTGCAACCACCTGAAAGGCAGATAGTATTATCTTCATTTTACAGGTGAGAAAATGGAGTCTTCAAGAGGTTAAACAACTTTCCCATAGATATACATGCAGTAAATGATCCACCTGGGACTCCAGTTCCATTTTATCAATTGCCACAGTAGCACTCACGAGGTACTATTTTTTCCAGTGCAGTTGGTAACGAATCATTAACCTCTTTTGAGAAGAGTCATGAAGCCTGGAAGAATTATTCCAGGCTGATGCCCAGCAAACAACCCTCTAAAACTAGGCAAAAAGGCCTCTTTCAGAAGAAATTCTTATGCCTTCTCCTTTTATGCTTTATTATAGTGACTATGATTCAAGTGCGATAGATTCCCTGGAAATGAGTGTCCAATTTGGGGTTAATGGTTTGACATGCACAACTGGGTCAGTGAGTGGCCTCATTGGCTGTGAATTCCCAGGAAATACCCTGAGCGTTGATCATAGTTGCTCAGAGAAGGATGTTCCCTTTCCCAGTTTTTAAACACACGTTCCCAGATGACTTCAGAAAGTCGACTTAATTCATTTATCAAACTGGGAAATGCTCTGTAACTTCTGCCCCATTATGTACTTATCTCCTGATAATGCGTCCCGGATGAGATTACACTCCTAAGCGAGCACTTCTGTGTGGCTGGATTTCTACAGGCAATATCATTTACGTGCAGAAATGTCCATTACTCACCAAATAATTAATGAAATGACCCCTTTTAATCATTCAGTATCTCTTGGATTATTTTTAGACATAAATTCTCCTCTGTTGGCAGGACTTACATGTGGTCCTGATTAAAGATGGTAGATGAAGCTGCCGCCCATGGATTCCCAGGGTTCTGTAAGAGCCTGGAGGCAAAGAAAATGGACCTAATTCTCAACTGTCTTTGACAGGAAGAGCTAAAATGGAGTTATTCTATAGTCCACTCCATGTCCCTAGGTCTACTCTGGCCAAGGAATGTGTCTCTGAGAGCCAGATGGAACAACAAATGATGGTCGTGTTGGAAGGCAGCATTTTAAAGGTTTACTTTGGTGGATCTTTTAAAGATGCAATGAATGAACAGTAGGAGGGCTGGTAGGGACACATTTTAAGACAGGCATGCATCTGAGACTTGGGCTGGAAGTCTAGAAGTTGCATTAACACTATTTTGCAATATGAACGTTGGACTAAGGAAATCTATGAAGTATGAAGTGTAGCTGGTGTGTGTGGTTCCTTTTTAAATCAACACCCAAAAGGCAGCTCCTTTCAGTGAGATGGATTACTCCAACCTAAGCATATTCTCAACTGGAGGTGGATCTCTTTCTCTCTCCCTCTCCTTTGGAATCTTGAAGGCATTCAGGACCGTGAGGTGGGGTTGGTGGGAAAATATGTCTGAGTTACACTTGGCATTCCTCCTGTGTCTCAGACATCAAAGTTGGACAGCTAATGGATAGGCTGTAGAAATGTTTGGGAGTGATCTTACAAGGTAAGCCTCCTCATTTTATTTTCTTTCTCCCCAGCTCACCTCAGGCTTTAAACCAAAGGGTTCCAGGATGTTGGAAGATATACATTTGAGAAGATTTGAAAATAAAGGAGAAGAGAATCCTTTAATTCTCCTAGGCTTTTTGAGGCCATTTCACCAAAAGGGACAGAGTTCTGGTGCTGGCAATGGGCTAGAAAAGGATACAAGGGTGAAGCTATGCTAGAGATGTAGGGGCCAGTGTTTTTAACCTAACACACTATTAATGTTCCCTAGGTGTCAAGGACATAGTTTTGGGAGACTGGGTGTAGCATGAAATTTGGAGCTGAGGGAGCTGGCCTTAAACTCTGGATGATGATTTCCCTTTCAGAACCTCTGATTTCTCCTTTATCCAGATTCCCTTCACAAGCAAAGAAAATCTCAAGCAAGAAAAGCAAGGTCACATGACATACAGCTCTGAACACTTAAATTTTTATTTATTTTATTGTTGATTTTTAAAAAAGATTTTATTTATTTATTCATGAGAGATACAGAGAGAGAGAGAGAGAGAAAGAGAGAGGCAGAGACACAGGCAGAGGGAGAAGCAGGCTCCATGCAGGGAGCTTGATGCGGGACTCGATCCTGGGACCCCTGGGTCACACCCTGGGCTGAAGGGGGCACTCAACTGCTGAGCCACCCAGGCTGCCGTGAACACTTAGATTTTTAAAAAATGATACTTCATCCTCAACAGCATGGAAGATGCACTTGGCAGTTCCTGTGTTCATCCAGGAAGCCAGGTCTTGTGAGAAATCACTTATCAGACCTTGGGGTTGGTGCTTTCAGGGGCTGCAGGGACTCGGTTTCCTCAGTGGTTCCGCTCCTGCTCTGGAGGTCCCACCCGGTTCTGGGCGACATGTCTGTTGGCTCCTCCACGAAGCAGATGGTGAGATGAAGTTAGGAGTACAAGAGATTATGGTGGAGGGGAATGCCTGTGAAAGATAAGAGGGAGAAGAAGCAGGACTGGGAAGGGAAAGTCTCAGACTACTCTAGAGATCTGACCATCGGCCTGCCCAACTGGGAGTTCTCACAAAGAGCTTGCCATCAGAACAGTCCAGTATTAGGCAGAAATGACCGTGACCCAGGCCCCCTGCAGTGCTGTGTTATTGGCTGGGAGCTTTGAGGAGGAGCATGGCCAAAACACAAAATGCGAGTGAAGCCTAGAGTTGCACTGCACTCCTGGTAGCTGCTGACCAGATATTTTCTGAAGGGAGATCCAATCAGCACACCTCCATGGCTGACCTCCCACTGTTGTTGGGAGGCCCTGTTGCTATTTTTTTTTGCCCCATATTTTCATTGTTGGGCTTATCCAATGTTGGTATCGTAATGTGTGGTAAAAACACTGGATAATGAGTCCAGACACCTGGGTACCACTTCCAATCATTTGTTAAAAAACTTGGGACTGGGAACAATTCATGCACCTGTGTCTTCTCAAGTCTCTACAACCCCTCCAACCTGACATTTCAAAGTTTATAAATTGTTCTGGGATTGCCAGGGTTCCGCCTAACATGCCTGTGGTTATATCTCTTGCAGGAAGCGTGCCTTTTCTTGCATAGCCTGGGGGCTGAGAATAATGATGCTTCATGGCCTTCAAATGCCCTGTGGGTTTACCCCTTAGTGCTCCTTTTCAGTTTCTGTGGATCCATGATGCAGAAATTCTCCATCCTGTGGAGATGTGTCCCTGTGTTCACATCTTCTAGTTTAGGTACAGAGCACTCGTTATACCTTAGGTACTGGGCTCGATCTGAAGGTGAAAAGTTGAAAGGGCATCATAGTCCCTGCCCTAAGAAGTCCTGTGGGAGGGCCCCGTGACCTTGCGATTGCCAGGGCTATGTGCAGGCTGTGGTCTGCTGCAGTGGGAACCCTGGAACATGGAGCATGGGTTCCTGCTTGGTCTTGGGGAGGGGCAAGGTGGGGAGGGGAGCTTTCCATTGACAATATCGAAGTTGTGTCCTCATGGATGAATGCAGTTGTTCAGACAAGGGTGGTGGAAGGAAGGAGGGTGTCACTGAGAAGCTGAGGAAATGGCCTTTCAGGCAGAAAGCCCACTGGTGCAAAGGCTCAATGGGGAGAGAGGAGAAACCATGATTGTTTAGAGTAGCTAGAGCATAAGGTGAGAAGGAAAGAGGACTTGGGAGGTGTGACACAGGGTCCTGCTAAAGAGCGGATCCTGAGGGCAATGCATAGCCACAGTGTGGTTGACGGCAGCAGCAACAGAGACCTGGCCTTCTCACACCTGCTCCCACACGCTGGGTGGCAGGGAGAAAGCTTACCACAGGCACCCTGACTGGGCTCTGGGGCCACAGAGCTTCAGAGGACAGGTGGGCGTGGCTGGGGCGCAGGGGAAGGGGGCTGAGTGTGGGCTAGGCCTGCCTGTCTCAGCAACATTCCGAGGTGTGCTTGGCCCCTGGGTGGCAGTTGGAGCTGTTACACACATCAAGGGCAGGTTGGGCTGCTTAGGGCTCAGCATGTGATAATGCAAAGGCCCCGGTGGGGTGTTGCGACCTCAGCTCCCGGGTCAGGTGGCGCCACTTACTGCCTTGAGGGACCCTAGCAGCCTGAAACCTTTCTCCGGGTGGCCGCGCCCTCTTCCTGCTTTAGTGCTTTGCGCATGGGGCAGTGGCTCTGGGACCTTGCTTGAAATGCAAATCCAAACTTACTGACTCAGAAACTCGGGGAGTGAGACCCAGAAATCCTGTTCTCATGAGTCGTCCAGGCGTTTGTCGTGAGCGCTGAAGGGGGAGAACCACAGCCCCCCGCCCCCAGGGGGCGACTCTTGATAATCTGCGGCCGGGCACTTGGTGGGATGAGCACTGGGTGTTGTTATGTTATATGTTGGCAGATTGAACTCCAATAAAAAAATTAAAAAAAAGAAAGAAAGAAAAAAGAAAGAAGAAAGAAAGAAGAGAGAATAAAGAAAGAAGAAAGAAGGAAAGAAAGAAGAAAGAATAAAGAAAGAAAGAAAGAAGGAAAGAAGGAAATAAAGAAGAAAGAGAAAGAAAGAAAGAAAGAAAGAAGGAAAGAAGAAAGAATAAAGAAATAAGGAAAGAAAGACAGAAAGACGAAGATAAGGAACGACCAAGAAAGAGGGAAAGACTAAGAAAAAAGAAAAGAAGAAAAACGAAAGAAGAGGAAAGAAGAAGAAGAAGAAAGAAGAAGAAATAAATAGAAAGACGGCAAGGAAAGAAAGAACGAGCCCCCGGAAGGCCCCGGCGACCCATCCGCCCCGCCCGCGTCCCTCCTCCCGCCCTCCGGCCCCCGCCCCCTCCCCCTCCCCCCCCCGCCCGCCCCCGCCCTCCTCCAGCCCCCCCCGCCCCCGCCCGCCACCCGCCTCCCCCGCCGCCCGCCCCCCCTCCTCCCGCTCCTCCCCCGCCCCCCCCCCGCGCCCTCCTCCGCCCCACGCCGCCGCCCGCCCCCCCGCCCCCTCCCCCCCCCCCCCGCCCCGCCCCCGCCGCCCGCCCCCCAAATAAGCGAAAAATAAAGAAAAGAAAGAAAGAAGAAAAAAAAGAAAAGAAAGAGAAAGAAGAAGAAAAAACAAAAAGAAAGAAAGAAAAAGGGAAATATGCGGCCCGCGGGGGGTCCCGGGGCTCGGGGGCCGCAGCTTAGCCACAGTCGCCACCGGGAGGGGCGCGCGCGGGCCTCAGCGGGACCCGCGACAGGTGCCCGCGGGCCGGTCCTGGCGGCGCTGTCCGGGCGGCGGCCCCGGCGTCCGAGGGCTGCGGCTCCCGAGCGAGCAGTCGCGGCTGCGGAGGCGGAGGCGGAGGCGGCGGCGCCGGCGTCCCGAGTCTCGGCGCGTCCCGGCCTGAAGCCCGCGGCCCACCGCCCTGGCTCCCTCCGGGCCCTTCCTCCGCGCGCGGCAGCGGGTGGCGCTACGGGCTGTAGGGCGCGGGGCGGCTCGCGGCCCCTCCGCCCGGTCCCCGGGGCCTTCCCGGACCCCGCCCACCTGGGATCCTCAGGGCCGCCCCGCCCGTCACCCCGTCCTCGGGGCCCGCGGGTGGGAGGCGCAGCCCCCCGCACCCCCCCCCGGAGCCCCACTCCCACCCGGACATCCCGGGACGGGCGCGGGGGCCACCGGGGAGTGCGCTGCTCTAGCCACCCCCAGGGAGATTTGTTCACTTACTTACTTAGGGATTTTAAAGATTTTATTCATTTATTCATGAGACACACACACGCAGAGGCACAGGCAGAGGGAGAGGGAGAGCGGGCTCCACGCGGGACCCGACGGGGCTCGACCCCGGGACCCCGGGACCACGCCTGGGCCGACCGCGACGCCCCGAGATGCTCCACTCGCGAAAAGAACGGACACTTCGGGCTTATTACGGTGCTTGTGCCATTCAGCGGTTTAGAGACCTTTTTTTGCACCCGTGTCCTGTAAATTTCATCCCAAAGCAAATGAAAAGAGTGCATCTTCCGAAATAGCGTAATTCGAAATAATGACATTTCATTAGTTGTTGTTTTTTAAAGGCAGCTTTTTAAAGAGCAGATTTAGGTTTATGATAAAACTGAGAGGAAGCTGCAGAGATTCCCCACGCTCGGCCCCCACAGATGCGTAGCTCCCCCGTTATCAACATCACTCATCGGATGGCACATTTTTTATTTTTTTTTAAATCAAGAAGGAACCTCTAGTGACACATCACAATCACCCAAAGCCCATAGTTTACCTTTGAGTGTCTTCTGGATGTGGTACATTTTATTAGTTTGGACAAATGAGTCAGACATGCATCTGCCATTATGGTATCATACAGAATAGTTTCCCTGCCCCAAAAGTCCTCTGAGCTCTGCCCTCCCTCCTCCCCTCTCCCTGGCAACCACTGATCCTGTTACTGTCTCCATAGTTTTGCCTTTTCTGGAATGTCAGATCGTTGGAACCATACAGCACGCAGCCTCTTCCGATTGGTTTCTTTCAGCGACTCATCTGCGTTTCAGATTTCCAGTTGTCTTTGCTTCCCTGGTTTTGAAATGTTCAAGGCGTCCCTTGCTTTGGGGGAACAGGAAAGGGGACATGTGTAGGGATCCGCACTAGGAAACAGATGCCTATAGGTGTAAGGAGACTTATTTTTTTGCTTTCAGAAAGTGCACAGGCATGGTTTCTCAGTTTACACTGAGGTACGCACATGTCTGCTCTAAACAACAAATTCCAGTGGAAAATGCCCTACTGCTTTCTGGTGGGGTGGTGGGGGGGCCGATAGGAACAGGAAGGGGGGATCATTTAGAGCATGGTTTTGTGATGACAGATTTAGTGCACTGGACTCACACAATGTTTTGTTCCTTAGGGCTAGGTGGTCTCTAGTTTGCGGTGAATGTTGACTTAAACGATGGTGTATAACTAACTGCACACCAAGTTGTTATCTTGATTTCAGAATAATAAGGAAAGAGGAAACACGTGGGTATGCCACAGAGCTTTTCTTTTCTTTTTTTTAAATTTTTTTCTTTTATATATATATATATACACATATATATATATATATATTTTTTTTTTTTTTTTTTTTTCACAGAGCTTTTCTTGACCAAACTCTACTCAGGCTCTTCCAAGCTGGCCTTGACTTTTGACTTCTCTGTCTCTGCCTTGTCCAATTTTAGCAAGAATCAGAAGTCATTTAACCAGAGCTCCTCACCCTTGGTATTCAGTCACCTTTGACATCTATTCAAGTTGCTCCTTCCTCAATGTCTCCTGGTTGACATCTGGTGACCCCGGCCTGCCTTCAGCAAAGATCCAGTTAGGTTTCTCTTGTTGGGCCAGAATCCTCTGTTACCCTTGATGTTTTATCTTAAATAATTTTCTACCCAGTGACACAACCCCCTCCAACCCCTTGACTATAAATTCCCACTTCTCCTTGCTGTATTGTAGTTGAGCCCTGGATGCTCCCAACACAAATGGCTGCCTTGCTCCCTTGGTCCTCTGAGACAGTGCTCAGTTGCCCATCATTCCTGTTGGGTGCAGCAGGGCTTCATGACATTGACCCTGTCAGGTCCGTGTTTCCTCCTAATGCTGACTCAGCCTGGGTGTCTTCAGGTCTCAGCTCTCCTAGTTTTGGCCCATCACTCAAGTCTTATCCCCTCTAACCTTCATATAACCTTTAGAGTGACTTTCTAAAGACACGTGTGATCCTTTCACCATTTGGCTTAAAACTCTGCAAAGGCTTCCTATCGCCTTCAGAATAAAGTTCAAATTCCAAGTGGTAGCAGCCCCTCACCAGACTGCTGCGGTGCAGCTTTGTGTGGTGGTTAAACGCAGAGACCTGTGAGTCGGTCTTCTTGCAGTCCGATGCTGCCTGTGCCGCATGCTGGCTGGGCGACCTCGCTCTCTGGTCTACTGTGCCCTCCAGTGAAGCAGGGTATTTCTTCACTTGGGTGTCATAAGGATGAAATGAGTTACCTCTAAAGCGTTTAGAATAGAATTTGGCATATGATAATCACTACAGAAGTTATTACCGTTATCACTCAGCATTGAGGCTCTGGCCATCCACTCTTACCACGTGCTCCATCCAGACTGACCTACCAGTACTCCCCTGCAACGTGTCCTCTTTTAGGATTGCATCTGCCTGTGTGCTGTTCCTCTGCATGAAGCACTTCTCCTGTTGCTTCAATCGGTCCCACTTCTATTTGCCTTTCCAACCCAGCAGGGTATGAAACCTTCCTTTGCCTCCTCCTCCTCCAGGTTTTAGATGAATCCACCAAAGTGCACCAGCAACACCTAGCTGTACCCCATCCCACTTACCTTGCCCCATGTATCTCTTCAATCCTGCTGTCTAGTAATCTGTAATTTTGACATTGTTTCACTTGTAAGACTGGAAACATCTTCAGAGGAAGGGATGCTTCTCAGGATTTGCATCTCCAGTGCCTAGGGCAGTGTTTGCGGGGAGTACATGCTCAGTGAATGAATCCTACTGCTTGCGAAGCTCTGATTACAACTGTGGTCTCCTTTGCTATCCCAAGAGCCAAGCGTGACTCTAGCGTAAGCCCGGAGTAGTTGAAGCCAGAGGTGACTCTGGACAGTGACTCAGTCTCTGGGTGGTGGACTCATTGCTGGGGCTTTTTACCCTCCAGGGATTCTTCTCCTACAAGGGAGCACTAAGACTTCTTACCTCCCTTCTGATCCATGGCTCCAGTACTGCCCCACCCACCTTGAAGAGAAGGTGCTCTATTCTGGGGACAAAGCTGAAGAAAGACTTTCTTGTTGCAAAATGAGAGATAGTGATGTAATAAATATATATTTAGTCTCTAACCCCCATTTCCTGACAACAGAGATCCGAAAGCTCTTGTAATTCCCTGAGCAAAAGGGGTAGTAGGAGGATTCTTTGTGTAATTGGCCTTAGATTCCCCTCCCTTTTCACCCCCTCCCCACACAATAAAGCTTTCTAAGATCCTTGGAAATCCCAGGACTGGTAAGAGTGTCTTTGTATGTTAATGAGAAGATTGATGGCTCCAAGGCCCTAGATCTTTAGGATAGGGCGCTAGTTGCCAGAGGAACCAACCATGGGACTAGAGGGTTGGAAATTTCAGCCCTGTCTCACTTATAGGATGAAGAGAGGGGCTGGAGATTGAGTTTGATCATCAATCGCTAATGATTTAATCAATCATGCCTCTGTAATGGGCCCTCCCTAAAAATCGTAATCAAAGGGGTTCAGAGGGCTGCCAGACTGGTGAACATATTGGGTTACGGGGATGTGGTGAGCCTGGAGATGGCATAGAAGCTCTGTACCCCATCCCACATACCTTGCCCCATGTATCTCTTCTATCCTGCTGTTCCTGAGTTCTGTCCTTTGAATAAACTGATAATAGTAAATAAAGTGTTTCCCTGAGTTCTGTGAGCTGTTCTAATAGATTATTAAGCCTAAGGAGAGGATTGTGGGACCCTCTTCATTTGTAGAGTTAGTCGGAAGTGCGGGAGGCTGGTACTTGCCTGAAGGAGGGGGACAGTCTTATGAGACGGGACCCCTTATTCTGTGGGGTCTGCACGAACCGTGGTTGGCAGTGTCCGATTTGAATGGTAGGACACCCAGTTGGTGTCTGGAGAGTTGGCGAGTTGGTGGGAGCCACCCCTCTCCCCGAGTTAGTAAATAGTGAGTGGAAGAACGGTTTTCGTTTTGGTGACCATGACTGACACATTCTAAGGAGCACTGGAGAGTCCCAGGAATAATACCCTGACGACCAGAGACCCCTCGTTATGTAGAAGTAGCTATTTCTCCTTTTACTTAGTGATTTATTCAGAGTGGCAATGAATCCAACCTCAAGACCACATTTTCGGGATGCGGGGGAGTGGGGGGTTGCTCAGCAGTTGAGCGTCTGCCTCTGGCTCAGGAAGTGATCCCGGGTCGGGAGATCGAATCCCCTGTGGGGCGCCTGCTTCTCCCTCTGCCTGTGTGTCTGACTCTCATGTATAAATAAATAAAATCTTAAAAAAAAAAAAAGACCACATTTTCCGCATACCTTGCAGCCAGGAGTGGCCATATGAGTCCGTTCTGGCCGGTGAGGGTGTAAAGTGTTGGTTGACACCTGCAGGAAGCCTTTGTAGGAGGGGAAGAGTGTGCCCTGCTGCATCCATCCTGCTGCTTGGAAGGGGTTTGTGACGCTGCAGCAACAGCCCTGGGGGCCGACACCAGCGCCGACCCCCCCCCCCCCCCCCCCCCGACCCCGGGCCTGGGTCCCTGATTGCCTTAGAGCCAGCACGGCGGCCCCAGGCTGCCAACCTCTGGCTCTGGCCAGGGAGCTTTTTGATTTTCTGTCCTAGTCAGTTAAGCTTAATGCAACTGACCTGCTGTGTCACTTGTTCTTGTCCCAGCAGGGGCGCGATGGGAAACCTCTAGGTGAGTTTGGACCATGTCTCAGAATCAAGCCTCAAATGGGCTCTCCAGTCTGTATATGCCCAGACTGTGGAAGCCTTTGGCAGTCTTCTCTTGGCTGACACGTACCCTCTGATCTCCTGCCCCTATGTGATTCCTGACCTCTCTCCCTCAGCTTTCTGGTTTCTTCTGTCCTTCATTCGGATCTGCCCCCCTGCCTGGTGACAGGCCCCCATGTGTCTCAACACCACGGCCTCTGGTTCTGATCCTGCCTCGTGGATCTGATTCTACCACCCTTGGTTACTCTCTCAGTGCTCACAAGTAGGCACAGCATGAAGAGTGGGGGAGAAACTTCCAGAAGTCCTACTAACAGGAATTGCCTCTTCTCTCTGAGCCCACAGGACCTGCATTTTTACATGAGCCCCAACTCTCAGGTGGGCACTTTCTGTGTTGAGGGAGCCCCCAGGGCCGCCGGCCATTCAGGGCCTACCTTGGAAGCCTGGGGCTTGCTATTTCCCGTCAGCCTGCGGATTTATGAGGGAAGCCATTCTGCAGCCGTCTTGAGGAGGCCGTAAATTCAGGGAAAGCCACAGCCACCTGGCCTTGCACGCCGTCAGCGTGATCCCTGGCAGCTTGGTCTCACCCTTGGGACACCTCCTTTCCCAATGCTAACCTTAATCACCAGCTTAATTAGAGTCTCTTAAAGATGATTACATCTTTCTCTGATGAGAACAGACCCCATCAGGCTGAGGGCTGAACACCCTGCTGCTGGCTGCTCCCCACAGGATGACCCTGGTGTGCAAGGTGCAATCGCCTCGTTAGACCTCACATGGGGAATTGGAGGTTGAGTAATGTGTCTTTCTCAAAGTGGTCCTGCATCCAGGGTTGTGTTTTAATTAAGTCTCAATCCCAGGCAAATATGTGACAGCCCACTTGAAGGGTATGGGTTTGCTTGTTTGGCCAAAATTCAGGGGCTCCCTTTTAAGCTGGCTGGTGTTTCTCAATCTGGGTCCTTGGAAAAGGGCCCAACGGCAGCAGCCAGGCCTCTCTGCACTCACACAAAGGTGGCACAAATTGCTATTGTTTCTATGACAACTGAAGGCTCCCGCCCCCCCCATTTCCTAAAAGCTGCCTGTATGATGGACAGCAGAATGTGGAAGACATTTGCGAGGCAGAAACTAGCCTGGTAGATTGCCGAAGCAAACGTGCACGACAATTTTATTGTCTTTCTCGGTCCTGGCTCTTTGTCTCTTTGTTCTATTCCAGTGTTTGCCATGCAAGTCACATAGAAATAGGAATAATAGCTGCTAGGCTGAACGAAGAGAGACCCCAGAAATTTGGATGCAATCTCATTTGAACTCTTGGATTTTGGAGGGTGGTTTTGCTCTCTTTCTTTCTTTCTTTCTTTCTTTCTTTCTTTCTTTCTTTCTTTCTTTCTTTCTCTCTCTCTCTCTCTCTCTCTCTCTCTCTCTCTCTCTCTCTCTCTCTCTCTTTCTTTCTTTCTTTCTTTCTTTCTTTCTTTCTTTCTCTCATTCTTTCTCCCTCCCCTCCTCCTCCCTGTTCTTCTTTTACTTCTGCTGTTCAGCTTCTTAATGAGGACTTTCAGAAGGGAAAACTAGCAAATGGCCAAATAAGAGTTCTGTCCTTTAAGCAACTGCTTTCCAAATCCTTTATGGGAATACAGTTGTGCTATGAGGGTAAGTTAAGGATCTTTATATTTGTAATCTACGTTACATCAAACAAACCAGACGCTCCCTGTGGCTGCTTTAACAGCAGTGACATTTAACATCCCATTTCATTAAATGAAGAAACTGTAGGAAAAAATTAATTTTCTGAGGATAATAATTATTGAATTAGTTAAGAAGCTCTAGTCAGTGGTTCTCAGTCTGAGGGCTGAGTATCTGTGGAAGGACTTTAACATCAGTGCAGAGTGTGGCACATCTATTTCATTAGAAGATTGATACTGTCCATGGTCTGAACAAATCCAAGGGCTCCCACAGATTGGTGGTTTTATTTTTTTTTTCGACTGTATGTGGATGCTGTTCCAAGTAGTAAAATGCAAATTCATTCTAAAAAGTGAATATATCAGCAGAAGCTTTGGCCATTATTTTCTCAGTCAACTGAGACAAAACAAACCCCTGCCACTGAGGGAGAGGACTCTTGGCATTTTTAAATATTAAATGAGAGTGCTCACCAACAAAGTGTTTTGGGAGTTACTCTGCATAGTTTTAGGAGCTTGGTAGGGAAATTCCAAGAATATTTTGGGGGCTGGGGTGTCAGACATCTCTAGAGGTATTCAGAGATTGCATAAGCTGTCTGGGAAGCAAGTGCAGAGATCATTCCACGGAGAGATCTAGGTATGAAAGGTTAGGTCTCAGATTTGAGATCACATAGTCAGAGGAGCAGAGTGGGGATGAGCCTGGCATCTAGTTTTTTCCTTAGTTTTATTGAGAAATAATTGATACACCATTATATAAGTTTAGGTGAACAACATGATGGTTTGATTTACATGATCACCACAACAGGTTTAGCTAAGATCCATCTTTTCATATAGATACAATAAAAAGGAAAGAAAGAGAAAAAGAAAAAAAAAAGGAAAAAAATATCCTTGTGATGAGAATTCTTAGGGTTTACTTTCTTAACAACTTTCTTGTTAGTTATGGTCATCATGTTGTACATCACCTCCCCTGTACTTACCCATGTTCTAACTGGAGGCTTGCACATGAGTTTGTATATATAAGCTGGGAGGTTTTATTGTTTTTGTTTTTAAAAAATTTTATTTATTTATTCATGAGAGACACACAAAGAGAGGCAAAGACATAGGCAGAGACATAGGCAGAGGGAGAAGCAGCCTCCAAGCAGGCTCTCCTGTGGATCACGACCTGACCCGAAGGCAGATGCTCAACCACTGAGCCACCCAGGCACCCCAAGCTGGGAGTTTTGACCACCTTTCTCCAATCCACCCCCGCCCCTTCCTCCACCTCTGGTAACCACAAGTCTGATCTCTTTCTATTACTATTATCTTTTAAGATTTCCCATATAAATAAGATCATACGGTATCTTTCTCTTCTGAATTCCACTTATGTCTTCAAGATCCATCCATGTTGTTGCAAATCATGGGATTTCCTTGCTTTTTATGGTTGGTGGATATTCATCCATTGATGGGCTTGTAGGTTGTTTCTATGTCTTGGCTATTGTAAATATGCTGTTATGGACATGGGGAGGCAGATATCTTTTCAAGTTAGTGTTTTTGTTTCCTTTGAATATATTCCCACAAGTCAATTATTAGATTGTTTGATATTTCTATTTTTAATTTTTTGAGAATTCTCCTTACTGTTTTCTAAAGTGGCTGCACCAGTTTACATTCCCACCAATGGTGTACAAGGGTTCCCTTTTCTCTACATCCTCTCCAATACTTGTTATCTTTTGTCTTCTTGATGATAGCCATTGTAGCAGGCATCAGTTGATATCTCATTGTGGTTTTAATTTGCATTTTCCTATGAGAGGTCATATTGAGTATCTTTTCATGCACCTATTGGCCTTTTATACATCTTCAGAGAACTATCTATTCAGGTTCTTTGCTTATTTTTAAAAAATTGGGTTATTTGGTTTTTTTGGCTATTGAGTTGTATGAGTTCTTTCTATCTTTTTGGATATTAACCCCTTATCAAAGAGATGATTTACAAATATTTTTCCCACTGCATTGGTTGTCTTTTCATTTTGTTGGTGGCTTCCTATGCAGAAGCTTTCTGGTTTGATGTAGTCTCACTTTTTAATTTTTTATTTTGTTGTTTATGCTTTAGTGTCATATAAAAAATCATTTCCAAAGCCCATGTCAAAGAGCTTTATTCCTATAATTCAAGGTTTCAGGTTTTATATTTAAGTTTTCAATCATTTTGAGTTAATTTTTGTGTAAGATATGGGTCCAGTTTCATTACTTTTATGTGGAATATCTAATTGTCTTAGCATTATTTGTTGAAAAGACTGTCTTTTAACAGTTGACTCTTCTTGACTCCCTTGTCAAATGCTAGTTGACTATGTATGATGTGTGTTTATTTCTGGGCTCTTAAATCTGTTCCATTGGTCTATCTGTCTGTTTTTATGTCATTACCATACTGTTTTGATGACTAGCTTGATACTATAACTTGAAATCAGGAAGTGTGAGGTCTCTTTCTTTGTTCTTCTTTCTCAGGATTTCTTTGGCTATTCAGAGTTTTGTTTTTTTTTTAATTATTCCATATAAATTTTAGGAGTGTTTATTCTACTTCTATAAAAAGTGCCATTGGAATCTTCATAGGGATTGCATTGAATCTACAGATGACTTTTGGTAAGTAGTATTGACATTTTAATGATCTTAATTCTTCCAATGCATTAACATGAATACCTTCTCATTTGTGTATTCTTTGATTTCTTTCATCAATATCTTGTAGTTTTCAGAGTAGAAATCTTTCATCTCCTTACTTAAATTTATTATTAATTATTTTATTATTTTTGATGCTACTATAAGTGGGATTGATTTATTTCTTTTTGAGAAAATTTGTTGTTGATGTATAGAAATGGTACTGATTTTTTTGCATGTTAATTTTGTATCTTATAATTTTACTGCATTTATTGATTAGTATAACAGTTTTTTGGTTGAGTCTTTAGGATTTTCTATATATAAAATTATATCATCTGCAAACAGGGACAATTTTACTTCTTCTTTTCCAATTCTGATACTTTCTGTTTCTTTGTCTTGCCTGATTGGCAAAACTAGGACTTCTGGTATTATGTTGAATAGGAGGGGGCACCCTTGTCTTATTCCTGGTCTTAGATGAAATGCTTTCACCTTTCAACACTGAGTATAATGCTAGTTGTAGGCTTGTCGTATATGGCCTTTATCGTATTGATATATGTTCTTCCAATGCCTAATTTGTTGAGTTAATTTTTTCTTTTCTTTTTTTTAAGATTGTATTTATTTATTCATGAGAGACACACAGAGAGGCAGAGACATAGGCAG
The DNA here is from genome assembly GCF_011100685.1 of Canis lupus familiaris. Classification (NCBI taxonomy): domain Eukaryota; kingdom Metazoa; phylum Chordata; class Mammalia; order Carnivora; family Canidae; genus Canis; species Canis lupus. Next base: position 49,266,222 of record NC_049227.1, on the reverse strand, counting down.
AGAGAGAAGCAGGCTCCATGCAGGCAGCCCAATGTGGGACTCAATCCTGGGACTTCAGGATCATGCTCTGGGCTGAAGGGAGGCGCTCAACTGCTGAGCTACCCAGGCATCTCCAAGTTTTTTTTTTTTTTTTTTAATCCTGAATGGATGTTGAATTTTGTCAAATGCTTTTCCTGTTGAGATGATCATGTTTCCTTTATTCTTAATGTGATGTAGCACATTGATTGATTTGTGTATGCTGAGCCATCATTGCATCCAAGGAGTAAATCCCACTTGATCATGTGTATGAACTTTTAATGTGCTGCTAAATTTAGTTTGCTAGTTTTTATTGAGAATTTTTGCATCTTTATTCATTAGTGATATTGGCCTAAAGTTTTCTTTTCTAGTAAGTGTCCTTTTCTGGTTTTGGTATTAAGGTAATGCTGGCTTGATAGTAAAATGAATTTGAGAGTGTTTTGATTCTTTGGAAGAGGTTGAGAAGGATAGGTGTTAGTTCTTAAATATTTAGTAAAGTTCACCAGTCAAATTATCTGGTCCTGGGCTTTTCTTCATTGAGAGATTTTTTTTTTAAATTACTGATTCACTCTCCTTACTAGTCATTGGTCTATTCAGATTTTCTATTTTTTCCTGATTCAGTCTTGGTAAGTTATTCTAAGAATTTTTCCATTTCTTCTAGATTGTCCAATTTTTTTTTTTTTTTTTTGGAATATAGTTGTTCCTAGTAGCCTCTTATCCTTTGATTTTGTTATCAGTTGTAATATCTCCTTTTTCATTTATAATTTTGTTGATTTCAGTACTTTCTCTTTTTTCCTTGATTATCTAGTTTCTTGATTTTGCTTATCTTTTCCAGGAATCAATTTTTAGTTTGGCAAAACTTTTCTACTATTTTTCTGTTCTCGATTTCATTTGTCTCTGCTTTAATCTTTATTGTTTTCTTTCTTCTGCTAACTTTGGACTCAGCCTGTTCTTTTACTGATTCTTAAGGTGTAGAGTTAGTTAGATTGTTTATTTGAAATCTCTCTTTCCTCTGAGTGTAGGTGTTTATTGCTGGAACTTCCCTCTTAGAACTGCTATTGCTGCATCTCATAATTCTGGCATGTTGTTTTTCTATTTTCATTTGCCTCAAGAAACTTTTTCTTTGATCCTTTAATTTTTTCTTTGATCCTTTGGTTGTTTAGGAGAGTGTTGTTTAATTTCTATGTGTTCATGAATTTTTCCAGTTTTCCTCTTGTTATTAATTTCTGGTTACATTCTATTGTGGTTAGAGAAGATACTTGGTGTGATTTCAATCTTCTTGAATTCACTAAGATTTGTTTTGTGGCCTTAAGATATGATCTGTCCTAGAAAATATTCCATATGCGCTTGGGAAGAATATGTATTCTGCTGTTGTTGGATAGAGAATGTTCTCTATAGGTCTGTTTGGTCCATTTGGTCTATAGTGTAGTTCGAATCCACTTTTTTCATACTGATTCTCTGTCTGAATGATCTAACCATTATTGAGAGTGAGGTATTAAAACCCCCAAACTATTATTGTACTACTGTTTATTTCTTCTTTTAGCTCTGTTAGTTTTTGCTTTTCGTGTTTAGGCCCTCCAATGTTGGGTGCATAAATATTTGCAATCGTTATATTTTCTTGATGTATTGACTACTTTATCATTATATAATGAACTGATGTGGGAAAGTGGGCTCTAGGGCTAGCAAAACTTCTTGTCTGAGGATCTTAATGGGACAGATTTACCCTCCACTGAGTTCCCTGGTGAGTATGCCCCGGGCTTGGTTCTGCCGAAATGTAGAACTGCCGGTTGGGATTACGACTTGGGCATTGCAGATATGAACTTGGTCTGCTAAGATCCATGTGATGATTATTCCAAGATTCCCAGTGGTTGAGCCTCACAGATTCCCCTGTAAACTCCATGGTGTAAGATCAGAGTAGGGGCTCCTGTAATATGACCCATGATGGTGGTGGTGGGGAGCTGATAGGCCCCCTGGGTTCTCTCTTCCCAGTGGAGAAACCAGAGGCTCAGGGGAGACCTCTTTGCCTGGTGCTGTGCTGGCTTAAGGAACGGGGATGCAGCCAACGTTAAGCCACTTCTCTTACCTTCCTAATGCAATCAGTCTTAGTCTCTGTGGCTCAGGGGCCTACTTTAGCCTCATCTACATATCCCATATTCAAGGATTTTCTTGGTGATGTTTTGTTCTTGAATATTGTTAGCTGTTCTTCTTGTGGTGGGGAAATAAGGTCAGGAAAAACCTGTGTTGCCATCTTAGTGACATCATATTACATCTAGTTCTTTACTGTCAGCAGGTGACATAAAGCCTTAGATGAGGGAGAAAGAGAACCCAGACCTTGAAGGGGCTTGCCTTAGACCTTGCCTTAGGCCATTTTTCTGAGCCTTTCTCACTTTGACATTCTGAGGCTTTGTCTTTTTTTTTTTTTTTTTTTAAGATTTATTTACTTGAGGGAGAGAGAGTAAGCAAGTGAGAAAGAGAGCACAAGTGAGAGGAGGAGCAGAGGGAGAGGGAGAACCAGATGCCCTACTGAGCAGAGAGCACAACATGGGGCTTGATCCCAGGATTCTGGGATCATGACCTGAGTTGAAGGAGATGCTTGACCCACTGAGCCATCCTGGGCATTCCTGAGGGTTTGTCTTATAGAGCAAATGGCTTGAAATGATCTCAACTGAATGCTTATGGAAGCTGAAAGCCTGGGGATAAATGCAAAGTTATCCAGGCAAGTGGCATTTGCACCTAGCTGCAGAGCTTGTGTTTGGAACTCTCCAGGGGGCTCCCTTTCATTTCAGCATGCTGGGAGTCTGGTCGGGAGTCCTCGTGGCTTTCAGAACCCTCCACAGCCCACCTTGGTATCCTTATCTCTCAATTCACATTCTTGGGCTCTTCCCTTCTGTCAAACCAATCTACTTACAATAGTATCAGGTCTTCAGGTCCTTTCTCACTCAGTTTCCTTCATCTAATGCTAAATGGGGACACATTATGGCAGAGTGGAAAGACTGATGTAAGAGTTATAGTGGTCCAAACTATGACTCTGCCATGAATGAACTGTGGGGCTTCTCTATGCCTCTGTTTTCTTTGGAAAAAAAAAAAAAAAGAAAAGATATAAGACTTGTTGCAAGTCTTGAAGTATGAATGAGTTAGTGGAGGTATTGCCCTACGTTGATTGGTACTCACGTAATGAGTATTCAGTGAATGAGTGACCTTGTAATTACTAAGAATGCCCTCCTTCGTGTGTGACCATTCTGTCCCCTCCCTTTCATCAAGATTTTACCTAAACATCTTGAAAATTGCAAAGATCTTCCAGATCTTCCCAGCTCATTCTAGCCCACAGTGATCTTTTGCTGTTCTGAACTGCCCAGTGTACTAACTTGACAGTTAACACCGGGTAATATTTTTTTGTATTTTTGTGTGCACAGGAGTTTTAATTGTATCTTTTATCAGAATTAATTTTCCTGTGGAATTCCCTCTGCTTGCCTGTAAGATTTTGAGACCCTTGAGACTGTGGCTTAAGTATCCTTTAATCTCTAATGATTTGCAATGTGATAGTTTCTTGGTAAGTGTATCAATAAGGGCTGTTTTATTTAATAAATGAATTTCTAGTGTTGATTGTTGTAGTCCTAGACACAGAGTAAAAGGATCTTGTTTAAATGTAGATAGTCATTTGTGCAGGTTTTAAGGTATTAGAAGGTATTACTACTCGGAATCTAAGCTCATGGTTATGAAAGAATTGATGGAACTGTGAATACTGAGCCTGCTGGCATCCTCGCTCTCCACCAGGGCCATTTGAGCACTTCACATTAGTCATAACTTCCTTGCAGGGTAGTATGGGCTTCCCATGAACAGCTAATTAGGGGGAGCAGGTTCATTACTGCAAAGTGGTTGAGTTTAGAACAAGCTAAATAAGAAGATTAAAATCATTTCAGAGGAAACATTTCATAGGATATTAATACATTGGCTGTAAATAATGAAAGATAATGAGAGCATTAAATCCTAGCAACAATATATTAACTACAAGGGAACTAATTTGTAAATGAGTACTTTGCTTCTCTCTGAGATGCGTTTTCATTTGCTGAAAGGAATGCTGAGAATGGCCACCAAGGAGACACCTTTGGTAAGATTTGAGAGTGGCTTCTCATAGCTTAGTTGTCCTGGTCTCATCACAATGTTTGGGCTTGCATTCTTTAGCAGTGAAAAAGAAATACCCTGAAGGAGGACAAAGATACGTTTTTTTTTTTTTTTAATTAATAACATTCCCTTATTGGAGATGAAAAATACAATGGATGCCTTTTCATACTATATTTTTATGTCATGCCCAGGAATAGATTCCAAATGCAGGGATTTTACTGACATCCACAGGTGGGTGAGTACAGGAGAGAGGAAGCATTGGTGGTGGCTATTTTCCAGAGTCTAGTTTACGACTTCCCTTTCCTTAACCAGGTGGTACCAAGAGTGGGACAGATGCTTAGGAGAAAGGAGCTGGCGTGGGCAGGTAAGCCCCTACCTTCTTTTCCCTTGCTCCTGATTTGCTCCAGAAATCATCCCACTGTGAAAGCAAGAAGGGAATAGGCATCCAGAAGGGCTAATGGAGAGACAGAATAAAACCACTCTTGGTCTTTATGGCTGGGCCTTGACAATACTTTATAATGAGAGTTTAAAGGCTATTCTCTGGAGCCTATAAAAAAAAATCCAATCTGTGTTTTGTGAAATCTGGTATAGGTGGGTAAGGGGAGGTTTGAGCTGTCTCTGACATTTGCCTCCCTTCCTTTTTTTATTGACTTCAAATTTGAGTTAAATTAATATTGTTTAACCTAGTCTAGCTCTTTGCTCTTCCTCCTAAACATCCCTCAACATCTCTTTAATTTTATGGAAACAGACCAAGAAACACGAAGGTAGAATAGTGATTTACGATGGCTACAAATTAGTAGCCAAACCAAGAGTGGAATACAAAACTAGGGCTGAGCAGTTACTTGCTTTAACTATCACATGTTCTTTGTTATCAGTGAAGAGCTTATTATGTTGCTAGGATACGTTCTGGTCACTGTTGAAGGGCATTGTTCTATGTACAATGAAGACACTTGGCTTGATTCATTGCTTTGGAGTCTTAATAATCATATTATTTCTTCCTCCAATTCACAAGATTTTATAATTCATCATGAGTGTTTTAGTCAATTAGTACAAATTAGAAAGGTCCTATAGACTACAGATTTCCTGCAGGACCCTCTTTGGTGATTACAAATCCAGTTTCACTAAATCTTGGCAAGGATAAGGCAATTATCTCAAGTTCATAGAAGACCTCATATTTCTCTCATTGTTTTCTATATTGTCCAGTAAATTCAGTGTTATTATTTGAATATCAAATTACATCTTTTGAATTATATGCACCTTAATATGTAGGGATAAACTTAGAAATTTAGTGGTCTTATTTTAAAGAATTGACTGACTCTCTAAACCTTTTCTCTGCACTTTAACAATTACGCAGTGAGAATCAGGAAGGGAGCACTTCCCAAACCAACAGTTTTTCTGTACAGAAATTCTAATGCTGATCTCTTCTGTAATCAAATTTTATTGGAGTCTAATGTAGTTTGGTTTATGATCCTTAAAAAATAGTATTAACTGTTTTGCTTTTTATCAACCCTTTTGTTGGATAATGAACAGTAGGTAGTTTTTTCCCTCTCCGTGGAGGGTAAAGACAGAATGTTTCAAGCCTGTAAAGGCATTAGTACCTTTTAGAATCTAAAATGTGAAAGGTTCAACATAATTAACACAGACTATCAGTTTGCTTCACAGCTTTTTAAAATTGACATATCATAGACAGCTGTACTGATCCTCAGTTTGGTAACATTAATAAACAAGTGCTTGTAATTTAAGAGTAATTATGAATCCATCCATGTGTGATTTTCTAATGAAGTCAAATAAAGAAATCAGCAGTTGGGAGGCATTCTTTAGTTTTTAATTAGGAAACCAGCAGCAAGTTTAAGGTCTCAATTTTCATCCAATTCTTCCCATTGTATTGCTCTTATGTAATGGTGTGATAAAGTTATAGCATTTCAGAGAATGCTGAGTTTGACAGCACACTACTTGGAGCTATGAAATCCTTTCTTCTGCCACTTTCAGAAGCTGTGCTATTAATCATGTAATATATTTGCACTTGGCAGAAATAACATGCTTTGAGATCCTTGGACAGAAAGTGCTTTAGAAAATTATAGCACACTTCATTCTCCCAAAGACTTTGTGAGGAAGACATGTAGTATTATTTGACTCATTTTGCATCTGGAGGCATTTGACAGTGTAACTGACTTACCCAGAGACACACTGTAAAATAGGAAAAGAACATAGGTGTTGATTCTTGACACTTTCAAAAGATCTACGCTCAAACGAAGCTGGATTTATTACTCACTGAAATAGGGAGAACACTCCCTTGAAAATCTCTAGGATTTCAGAAGAGAGAGGTCAGAGGCAGAAATTAATAGGATTTGGAAATCTGTTTGAAAGTAGGGGATCTGTTTGGGATATGGTAAACATAAAATTATACTTTAGAATTGGTGGACCAAGTGTTTACACTCTTTATGCCCATATCTTTCTTGGCAAGAATTTTCTGGAGCAAATAGTAGAAGCATATTGATTTAAGAAACTTCTTCTGTGTTAACCCTCCATTTCAGTGAAAAGGGTGGCAGACAGTGTTTGGAAATGGCATAGTGCCACAGAGGTAAGTGACCTTTACATTGTGCCAGGTACTTGCTAATGGTTTCTTGGATTATTCAACTCTCACAAATAAAAGAATAATAGCTAATGCACGAATTTTCCTATTAACCACAGCCTGACATAGTATAATGGTTCCCACAGAATAAACAAGGAAATTGCCTACAGCAGTGTGAGCCATTAACATGGGGTTTATTTAATCCTCATAGTAATCCTAGAGGTCACACAATATTATTACATCCATTCTGCAGGTAAATAAACCGAGGGATTTATTTTCTCTTTTAAAAAATATATTTTATTTATTTATTTAAAATTTATTAAAATAAATTTTATTTATTTATTCACGAGACACACACACACATACACAGAAGCAGAGACACAGGCAGAGGGAGAAGCAGGCTCCATGCAGGGAGCCGGCATGGGACTCAATCCCAGGTCTCCAGGGTCATGCCCTGGGCTGAAGGTGGCGCCAAACCACTGAGCCATCCAGGCTGCCCAACCGAGGGATTTCTTTCTGAACTTTAGTTTATCCCTTGGAATCAGGTTTCTGGTCCTCTTGATACTGTTTCAAACCTTACTCTGGTGATTTTTTAATATTCTGCTCAGATTATGAAATTTTCTTTCCACCAGCTTCACTTTTCTAGTGTATAGTCTCTTCCAATTAACCTTTCTGGAGTTAATCCTGCTTTATAGGCTCTCACAAACTACTTTGTAGAGTTTTCCAAATGTTCACAACTCCTCTTGCTCTGTAATAGTTTGCTTACTTAAGTAAGTGGGAAAAAATAGTTTAGACTGTTTTCTTTCTTGCCTCCACACACTTTCCCTACCTCTGCTATTCTTCAGCAGCACTTTGTTTAACCTTAGAGCTAGTCCAAGGTCACCATAGACAAACACAACATGCTGGCATCTATCTACTCAATAGCAGCATTAATATATCCTGCAGCCCTCAACACAACGCAGTCCTACATCTAGAAGGCAGCCTTGTAGAATTAAGTAGTGTGATGGTTAAGTTTAACCATCAACTGTCAACTTGACGGAGTAATAGGGTACACAGATATTTGGTCAAACATTAATTTGGGTGTGTCTGTGAAGGTGTTTCTGGATGAGATTAATATTTGAATTGATCGAGAGAGCAGATTGCCCTCCTAATGTGAGTGGGCCTTACCCAATCAGTTGAAGGCCTGAATAAAACAAAAATACTGAATAAGAGAATTCTTTTTCCTGACTAGTCTTTGGGCACACATGGCAGTTTTTTCTTGCCATTGCACTCAAACTGAAACATCAACCTTTCCTGGGCCTAGATGAAGGCCTTCAGACTAAAACTACACCATTGGGTCTCTAGTTTCCCAACTGTAGATCTTTGAACTTAGAGGCAGGTAGGAGGTAGTTATATTGACTCACATACCTGGTTATGGAGGCTGATAAATTCAAGGCCTTCAGGCTCTGTCTTGATGGCTATACATAGTTCTTAGAAACAAGTTCAAGCTCTTTGCCATCGGCTTCAAAGCCTTGGGTGATTTGACTCCTATTAGTTTCCTTACTTCATCCCATATGATACATCCACTAAGCACCACTTCCTCGAAGAAGACAACTTTGTGTATTCCTCAGGGCCTTAGCATGTGCTAAGGTCTCTTTCCATTGGAGTTATCCTGCATTCCCTTCATTGGGTTGGCCACTTCTCATCTTTTATGTCTAACCTCCAATGTCATTCCTATGACAGGTCTGCTCTGGCCCATCTATCCAAAGGAACTGTGGCTTATTCCTCCTGTCACATTATCACCTTGCCTTGTTTATATATTTTATAGCAACTCTCACAATCTATAATCATCCTTATTAATGTAAGATCCATGAAGGAAGATATCATGTTTGTCTTGTTTTCAGTTCTGCAGTACTTATCCAGACCCGACAAATAGAATGTGCTGCAGAAATGTTTGTTGAATGAATTATATTTATTGTGTACCTACATGTTCCTTTTAATTAATACACTTTATCATATGCCCTCTGAGAACAGAGCCCAATGTTAGGTATATGGAAGGACATAAATAAAGTGGTGTTATTGGGTCTTACATTACAGGAACTTGGACAAGTCTTTTTACCTTTCTGGAACTCATCTACTTTGTAAATTGAGAAGATTAGATGCAAAAAGAGTACAACCTTTTGTTTCTTCCACACATTTATGGTCACAGCACATTCCCATTAGTAATTTCTCTCATTGAATACAATGAATATTGGAGAATTGTGCAGTGGAATCTCCAACACTTTGCCTTAAAAGAAATGGATTCTGTTATCCCCCACGGTTCCCAGAACATTTATGCTACATTTATGATACCTGCTTTCACACAAAGTAGTTGTGTGAGTCATCCAACAGACACTCCGGGATATTTTATCACATTTTCAATGGCAGAAATATAAAATATAGGTGAAATACTTTAAAAACACTCCTTTATTAAGCACATTCTTTATTAAGTGCTCTATATGTGCTGGATATTCTGCTAGGTTCCTTGCAAAGAGTAGTGAACAAATGCATATGTAAAGCTTACTTCTACGGAGGTGGATGAGATATGCATTATACAAATGATTGTACTAATAGATGTATAATTATAAGCATAGCTAAATTATCTGAATGAGGAAAGGAGCTTTACTTAGATTGGGGTGACGAGGAACCTTCTGGGGGAAGTGATAGCTTAGTTGAAGCAGAAAGGATGAGTAGAAAGGTAGGAGTGAGAATAGGAAATGAGAACATTCCATGCAAGAGGGAGTGGCATGTGCTAAAGCCCTGTGGGAGAAAATAATTGCCGAATTTAAGGATCTGAAGGAAAGTCTCAGTGGGGTTGGAGACTAGAGAATGAGAAAGAAGATACTATTTGATGCTCAAAAAGTAGGCAAGGGCCAGGAATGCAGGACTTTGTCAGAATCTTGATCTTTAATTTGTGATTTGTGAGAAGTCAATAATGGTGTTTATAATGGTGCTACCACCATCAGATCTTGGTTTGGAAAATGTCACTCAGGCTGCTATGTGGAAAATGTACCAGAAGGGGGTTAGTGTTCAGGAAGACCAGTTGGTAGTAGACTGGTCTTTTGCAAGAGATGGTAGCAGAGATCAGGGGCATGACAATGAAGGAGGTAAGCAGTGGACATAATTGAGAAATATTTAAGTGAGGATTCTGGTTTGGTGCCATTCACTAATACTTAGAACCTTGGAGTAAGATCAGGTTTTAGGGGCAGATCATGAGTTCAGTCTTGTACATGTTGAGACTGAAATATCTCTGAGCTATTCAATTGGAGAATTCATGGTGGGAATTAGACGTATTATTTGGAAGCTCAGGGAAGAAGTTTGATCTTGAGAGTCTAAGGGACTAAAAATGCTAGTCAAAGGCATGGGTCTAGATAAAATAGCCCAAGAAAACCACAAAAAATGTGAAAAGAAGGTAGTAGAGGGCTCAGTCTCAAGGAGCTCTACCATGAGGCCCATTATTTTTTTTAAGATTTTATTTATTTATTCATGAGAGACACAGAGAGAGAGAGAGACAGGCAGAGACATAGGCAGAGAGAGAAGCAGTCTCCATGCAGGGAGCCTGATGTGGGACTCAATCCCTGGGCCAAAGGCAGACACCCAACTGCTGAGCCACCCAGGCTCCCCAAGGGGCCCATTAAAGGACAAAGACAGCAAAGGAGGCAAAGAGGTCAAAGACAAGGAAGGAAGGCCAGGGGAGTGGAGTGTTATGGACTCCAAGAGAAGAAGTGTTTTAATTCAGAGAGACTGGCACATGCTATCAGGCAGGCTGAACACTAAAAAAAAATGTTCTCTAGATTTACTGACATGTAACTCAAAGACTTTTTCAATGGCACATCCATTATACAAGCCATATAGGTGTAAGTTTTAGTAAGTGGGAGGTGAGAAGTGGAAACTGGGTTTAGTCAACTCTTAAGAGACTAACTATAAAGGGAAGCAGAGAAATTGAATGCTGTAGGGTAATGAGGGGATTTTTTCTTTTTTGAAGATGTGATAATCTTGAGCATGTATGATGGCTGATGGGAAGGATCCAATTGAAAGGGAGAGGTTGATTTATATAGGAGTGAGAAGGTGTCAGACATAGGGGAAAGTGAAGCCTCCATGAAATGGAACCGATGGGAGGAGGGTCACCACCTCTAATATAAGAGGAAGAATGAGGCATAAGATGGGTATACATGTTAGGGAACTCATTGGTTATTTCTTCTTCATAGTTATGTACTAATTATAATTCTTCTAATCCTTAGCTTTAGGGGAGAGAAGAGCTCTTTCCCAGTTATTTAGCTTTCGTTTTATTTTAAAGAGCATTTATAGTATCCTTAAACCTTCTGTTTTCTTCATTTTGCTTCCCAACAGCTTCATTAACATTTTCTTTTATTCAAATCCTCATTCATGACCTTCTATATAAGACGGAGACAAATTGCTTAATACCTCAAATTAGCCCCTCTAACAAAATATTTATGCTGTTTTCAAAAGGATACAAGTTAAAAAAAACGGTGTGTGTAACTCTTTTTAAGAAATTGTATATACGTGACAAGTGACTAAAATTCTATATTTGTAATCATTACCTTTAGTGCCTAGATTAAAATAAGCATTCTCCTGGTTGCAGAGAAACCAATTAAACAGGAGACCTTATTGGAAGCAATTGTGAATTTGGGAAGGGACCAAGGAAATAGAAAATTATGTAATTTCTAATATATATATAGTACCTCAATTCTTTGTGTTGGTTAAGTCTCTTTAACCTTCTGTGATAGGAAATCTGCCTAGAATTCTAATTACTCCCGTGTTCAAAAACTGCCAGGTATACAATCCAGCCAGAGCATTATTTGCAATTTGAGTGCTGAGCAATTGATCAGTTCCATACGGGGGTGAGCCATTTTGTTTCCAAGACAACAAAGAGTTGGACTTTAAAATCATTGATCTGGTTGCTTTGGCTGCCCTAATGGTGAAATTGGATTGATGGAGCATGATCTGACAATGGTTTGGTGATCTCTGTTTCCACTGTAGGGATAGCTGTACATCATCCCTACATCTTTACAGTCAAGGTGAATTCTTTCTGCTGATCACCTTTATGGAGAAGACTTTTTAACTCTAATATCATTGCCTTACTCTAACTTTAGTACCTGAAAAAAGGCTGCAAACTAGAACTCAGGGAGTAGAAATATCCTGTCTCCCAGAGACTCCTCATTGTCATCACCAACTCCCACACAGTTTCCTTTTAAAAGATGACCTGACTGCAAAATACAATTACTCAAGGAGATACCTGATTTCACTCCCTTCCTACTCTTGACCAACCATGCAATATATTTCCAAACAGTATGTCAGTTTTTTTCTTCAGAGAATGGCAAATCACTGGGGATGGTTTCAGGCTGGAGTTCCACTGGGATTTATGAACGGACAGTCACCATGATGCGGAATTCCAGAACAAACTTTCCTGGTGAATATTCTATTTGAATTTAACTTCAAAGCTGGTCATGGGGAGAGCAGACAAAGTGAGAGAAAAGGATATTCTAGATGGGGGAAGAATGTTATCAAAGCATCCAGTGAAGAAATAGCATGGCATTTGGGGAAGACAGAAAGTAAACCTGGTTGCTTGGACTAGAAAAGAAGAGACAAAGAATAATCAAGAGGTGTTATCTTGAGTACCAAACTGAGGTAATTGGCACTGGCTGTCTGGAATGGTGTGTTGATGATTCTGAAACACACTCTGTGTTGTGGAATGAGTACTGTGAATGTCTGCAAAGGGCAAGGGGGGTAGGCATTGGTACATGTGCCATGAATTTTGTATTCCTGCTACCAATAAAACCTATGAAAGGGATGTGCTTATCAGATATTCCAGAGAAGGCTTGGAGGTTTGTTTTTTTTCCCATTTCTTAGAATATTATGTAAGTAATATTCTAAGAAAAAATATTATGTAAGTAATTTTTCTTCTCAGCGCTTCTTTTTCTTTCTTAAAGTCATTTAAAAATACCCCTACATTACAAGGTAAGGCAGATGAAGTTTCTACACACACAATCTGTGTGATACTTTTTGTTCTTAGAATGGGTTCCTGTTCTAATTTTTAAGATGAAAATATTTGTAAGACCAAAAAAGAATTTAAGTATCAGCTTGCTCAGCCATTTTATTTTACAGAGAAAACAAGACTCACAAGGATACGGTTAGCCAATATATAGTAAAATTGATAATGCACCTATCCTGAGATCTGGCCATTCCATGCCAAGGTATGTGCTCTATAACCATGCTTCCTAAAGCTTTTGCTATCACACCATATGCTGAAAATGTCAATATTCCTCTTGGATGCAAATACCAACTCCCCAAATATCACCCACGTAACCTGTTGATAAGACAAAGCATAGTTTACTGTTTATACCAACAAAGAACTTTGGTGGTATCTTGGAATGGTAAAGCCAAGATCAGAATTTACTGGGAAATGGAATTTTGTTTTAAGACAGGTGCTTCAATGTGGAAACGTGAGTGGGATTGAATAAGGATTATGATACAATGGTCCAGGATTGATGGAAACACCAAGGTAAGGATTTTGAGGCAAGAGATTCAAAGAATTTTAGGGCACTTACTGTCTGCTGATGCTTTCCATTGAAAAATTTGATTATTCCTCTGGGAAATTTCTACAATGAACAATCAAATAATTTGTCTGAGGAAGAGGATCCTGAGAAGTAAATATATGATTCATAACAGAATCTTAAGGCATAAACCAAGTTGCCAAAGAATGTATACAGTATTATACAGAAAACATTTCTGCATGTTGGGTAGCATAAACATCTGTGAAAACATATGAAAGATGAACTGTGTGGGTGGTGGTTGTCTTCTCTATGGGGAGGAGTACCCTGGGGGACTTCACCTGCAGAGCTAATGATATTTGTAAAGTTAGATGATGACTTCGCAGGTGTCTATCATATTCTATTATTATACCTTTTGTACACCTTAAATATTTCCCAAAATTTTTTCAGACATTTAAAAAATTGTTTTAAGAAGATACTTAGATTTAGATAAGTGAGTTATTTTGCCAAAGCCCCAAAATCAGACAAAGATCTGGGTTTTTGCTCCTCTGAGGGAAAGTGCCATAAGTCCTAGTGATGACTGTCTGTGTGTGTGTGTGTGTGTGTGTGTGTGTGTGTGTTCTGGACCCCGGGGGAGGGAGCACATCCATGGTGATTCAGTCAACATTGTTGCTAGCCTCCTGGAGCCAGGTTTTCTTGTATGTGTCTTCAATTGCCTGCTGCAGAGAGGTTAGTAGCTGCTGTAATTCTCTGAGGACAACTATCCTGGGAAAGAGTTGGAAATAGATGGGAGTGGAAAAGAGATTTGAATCCACTATTATTTTATGAGACAAGACCATCAATTGTTCCTTGTGAAATGAGAAAGTGATCTAATTTGGGGGCCTGGGGCTATAGGTTGCCTGAGTGACAACTTCTCAAGCCAGAAATCAGGTTAGGGTAGCCATAGTTAGGCTATCAATGCAATATTTAAATAATAAACATGAATAAAACAAGAAGAACACCTGGGTCGCATTTAAATTTTCACTTAAATGTCCCATAGCAATGCCTGCTGGATTCTTAATTGATTTTTAAAATGACATTGTAATGTTTTTCAACACGATTTTAGTTCAATGAATCTACCACTTAACTTTCTACAGCATAACAAAGGGGAAGAGGATGAGCGCTCCTGCAGAGACTGGCTTGCATCCCACTTTGACATGGAACCAGTGCAGGGGAAGCTCTGGCAAACTTAGGGTGACTGACAGCACATGAACAAAGCAATGATTTTCAGTATCTTCACTTTGCAGTTACCTTAAAATTTGAAAATATATAATTAGTTTCTAATTCTTTAGTCAATTAAAAAAAGCCACCCCCAAACAAACAAAAGAAACCCCCAAACTCCCACAAGAAACCCCTCAGCCTTTGAGCTAGATTGAGCCTGGCAGTGTTATTCTGAATACTTCGGTTAACCTGTTGTATGTCAAGTGACTTAGTTCAGAAAGGTATCTTGCAATAACGCTAAAATACTTGATAACTGGGGATCCCTGGATGGCTCAGTGGTTTAGTGCCTGCCTTTGGCCCAGGGCGTGGTCCTGGAGTCCTGGGATCGAGTCATGGATCCTGCTTCTCCCTCTGCCTATGTCTCTGCCCCCCCCCCCCCCGTGTGTCTCTCATGAATAAATAAATAAAATCTTAAAAAAAATACTTGATAACTTGTTTGGCATCAATGCACATATACCCCAACGAATCAGTCAGATTCGTTGGGGTATGTGTGCATTTGATGTGCATAGGAAAACAATATTTTTCCCCCTCTATACTTAGCTCTTAAACAACATGGATTTATGACTCCAAAGATACATAATTATGGCTTTGTGGAGGGAGAATGCTAGGGTTCTTGGGAGCCACAGTAGTACCTTTCAGTGTTTGAACTCAAGGAGGATGGCACGTATGAACTCATGCTTCCTAATCAGGTGCTCTAAATCACAGTAATTCCTAGATTTTTAACTGAGGGTTCAGAGAGCAAAAATAAAAACAGTATCTTCGCCATTACAGACTGTATCATATTTAAGGTGATTTTGTGAAAAGTTCACTGTCAAATAAGAGTTATCAAATAAAAATCAACCGATGAAATACAGGCACTTTCTAGAATGTTCTTTGCTTAGAATTCTAGTAATAGAGGGAGTCTTGGTACATTGTGACATAAACATTTTAGAAATACTTAGCTTAGATTAACAAAGACCAGCAGTAACAACATTACATACAGAAAGCCTAACATCCCTAAGCAAAAAGTGGTACAATTCATTTGGAAGAAAATGCATCACTGCTGTGACGTTAATTACTAATTTCCAAGTTCCAATTTTTAGTATATGTGCCGCCTGTCAGTGCAAGCCCCTAATTTCCCAGTTGCTTAATGTGGCACTAATAATTTCTAACTTGAAATATGTTCAGATGATTTTTATCTTTAAGCAAATAATCTCTTGAGTGTGATTCACTTTCCACATACTGATTGTTTTTTTTTTAATGGAACACATTTTATTTTTCCTATCTCTTTCTCCCTTCTTCTTTGCAGACTTTCTTTCCTATTCCATCCCTTGTGCCCCTCACTCATTTGTTCTTTGGGTTTCATAACTAAATAAAATCTCAATTAGTTAATAACTTTGTATTTCCAGCAGATACTTAGTCTTCAATAAAGGTGGTAGAAGAGAGCAGGAAAGAATGGCAACCAGGGACCTGCCTTAACCCGGTTCCCAGGACCACTGGTGGCCTGGGAAGGGAGACTGCTGCAGGAATAGCTAATCTTGGACTCACTCAACCTGGTGAGAGGGAAACCAGGTCTGGATTTGATCCGATTGCTTAAAAATATCCTTTTCTGTTTCTCATTTATTAGGGCCATCTCATAGGTTTCATATACATACGCAAAACCAAACCTTGTAGAGCCCTAGTATATTTAAGAACCTCTAGTTTGCCCTTTTCCATTAATAAGATTTCATCTAAAATTTGGAACTGAAAACACTCAATATTACCAGATGTTATAAGAAGTGACTTCTGCTGACAGTGTGATTTCTCCTTGATGTTTACTGGGACTCACTTAGTGAATACTAATGTTATGTTTAGTTGGAAAATGTGAATCACGTAAGTAAAGCATAGTCTTCTGCTTTTTTTTTTTAAGTGGAAGAGGGATCATCAGTTTTATTTAATTGGCTATGCAATCTCCAAACTATTGTTGAGTCTTAATATATTTAATTATGATCTTAAAGAGGGAAATGAAAAAAAAAAGAGTTTAGGAAGCTTTTTATTGATTACTGCAGAAAGGTCAATTTGTATCAGAAATGGACTTGCTTTAGCATTTCAAGTATTTTGTAATCATTTATCTTCTTGTAATTTAAATATATTGTATTAGAGACAGAGGACCTGTGTAGTAAATTCAGATTTTGAAAAAAAAAAACTAGCATAACAAATGGAATATGCAAAAGAAAGAGGTATAATACAAGAAGTTATAAGCCCAAATGGAAACCCTAAATTCCCTGGAATTATCCAGGACCCAGAGTGACCCTTCAAAAATATAAATATGATTTCCTTCACTAAAGCAACTTCTTAGACAAATTGATGACAACCATGTGTCAAAGTTTAATTTCAAATTTGCCGTAAGGGAAGAGGCTTCTGAAAAAGCCAATGCAAAGAATCCCTCTTTGTAGAGATATTTTATTTGAATGTTTAATTGCAGATTGTAAGACTCTTAGGCTTCTGACAAGACCCGTCTGTCAGGTAGGTAGGTAATATGTTTTCCAGAAGGAATTCTTAATTTCAGTAAAGTCTACCAGAAAACTGTTTAGGCATTTTTATTAGGGATGGCATATATTTCAGAAGGAGTTGCACACTATATCTCATAAAATCCATGTTTGGTACAATTTTCTTTCAGGTCAGTCTCCTGTGTGTAACCCTCAAATCGCTTCCCATACTACTTGGAGTAAATTCCAGATCCACCAAGACCCCACCCCCTGCCAATGTCATTTCCTATTCTTGACTTCTTTTGTGCTTCTTGAATATGCCAACTGTGCTCCAGCTTCAGGTCTGTGTCCTGTCTTTTCTCTCTGCCTGGAATGTGTATATCTGATACAAGTACCCAGCTTGCCCTCACTTTACTCGTGTCTCTTATGAAGTGTGGCCTCATCTAGAAATACAGCCCTCCTATCTCCATCATTTCTCTGTGACTCTGTATGTATCCTCTGGCCTGTTTAGATTCTAAATGCTCCTATCTGGCATTATGACCTCTATTTACTGTTTACTGTTTACTGTTTACCCGCCTTCCCCAGTTCCCACCAGAGCATGAAAAAGTTTCATGAGGTCAGAGACTTCACCGCATTAATATATTCCTGGGGCCTAACTTCAGAATATGTCTTACGGGCTAAATTGCATTATGTTATGGGCTAAATTGTGTCCATGTTATGGGCTAAATTGTGTCCACCAGAATGCATATGTTGAAGTCTTAACCCCCAAGTACCACTGAATATGACTATATGTGTTTTTGCAGAGGTCATTAAGCTAAAACGAGGTCATTGGAGTGTGCACTTATCCAATATGACTGGTGTCCTTATAAGAAGAGGAGATCTAGACACAGACACATATAGAGGAAAGGTGATGTGAAGACAGAGGGGAAAGACAACCATCCCCAAGCCAAGGAGAGAGGCCTGGAACACATCCCTAGTTCACAATCCTCTGAAGTAATTAACCCTGCCAACACCTTGATCTCAGACACGCAGCCTCCAGAACTCAGACAAGAAGAATTTCTGTTGTTCAAGTCACTTGGTCTCTGGTACTTAAATGGAAGCTCTAGCAAACTAATGCCATACATATGCTTAAAATGTTTAATAAGTATTTTAAACTACTAAATAAATGACCTGGAACATTTTTGTAAGAATAAAAGCAGATATTGTTGGACACTTATCCAGAGAGGGAACATAGGTGATGATTTCACAATAAAGAGTAAAAGTTGGCCTGGAAATAAGGTATTGACTTGATGGAGGGTAAGGACATTTCAGCCTCATCATAGCCACCGAAAGCTCTAATCTGACAAGAACAGAGCATCTGATACATCGATGTCTTGAAAGTAACTTCATCTCTCAGAGATTTGAGAATACAATGCACCATACTTGGGGCTTAACTGTCACCAACGGAGAAGAGAACAGAAGGGTAAATGATGGTCATCTGAATATTAAAAGAAATGACTCTGTCATCTTGGAGTGTGTGATGGTCAAGGATGTGGGTTATTGTTACCTGGGGAAATCAGACAGAAAGCCGAGAAGGGAAAAGATAGATATTCAGTCCATTATTAAAAACATTGCCTGGAAGAAACAGGGGTGGGTCTAAAAATACAGCTCCGACATTGCAATTACAATGGGACTTCAGTGAGGGTGTACAACAGGAGTTCAGATAAAGGATCCACAGGCAGCATATTCACAAAACACAGAGGGAGGGACACATGGCTAAGAACAAACACAAAAGAGTGACATAAATCAATAAGACCTGTGTTAGGAAACCTGCAGACAAGAATGCCCCGAGACTCCAAAATGCTAAGGACAGCAACATTTCAATTTTGATTTAACATGTTGGAAACCCCCAAACAAGGAATATTTCTGAAACGCCTGAAACCTGCTGCTTGAAACAGATGGTGTAACGCTAACTGCCAATGACAAAGAGAAAACAAAACTGCTCAAGTCTGATTTTAGTTCCATACTCTTTGTCCGCAAAAATGATTTCAAAATTGGAAAGCCCAAGCAAGTGACATTAAGAAGGAATTACAACTCATACCAGGTCAGGATAGTAAATGAAGAGGTAATTGTTTTGAATAAGGTCAAATCCCAGACCCAGATGAATAATATCGTAGGGCTGTGAGAAGACGTGAGGGTGTGATTGATGCCAGACCATCCTCATCTGCTTTTGAAGAATAACAGTGACTTACAAAATGAAAATATTTAGAGATGTACAATATTGCGTCAGTTTTCCAAAACGGGGAGAAGGTAATTTCTAAAACGTATACATGATTGAGTCGGCCATTGATTTTTATTATTAAACAGAATATTGGGCAGATGGTTTGGAAGCACTTCAAGAAGAAAGTAGTTGTCACTAGTTGTCATCCATCGTGACTACCCTCTGTTATTACGTGCATTGTCACAACATCCATGTGGCTAAAAGTAAATCGTGCCACATCAAGCTCATTTGTTTTTGGAAGTTACCAACTAGGGGGTCAGGGGAGCATCTGAGACATACTTGTGCTAGATTTTATTAAGGTATCTGTATCTGAGGACACCCATTTTTAACTGTCTGCTGGCAAGTCATTTCCTTAACCACAGCATGACAATCTTCCTCTTCCTCCACAGACTTTCTTCCTTATGGCTTAGAGGGGCCACCATTAAAAAAATTTTTTTTAAGATTTTATTTATTTGCTTGACAGAGAGAGAGAGAGAGAGAGAGAGAGAGAGACAGCGAGCACACAAGCAGGGGGTAGTGGCAGAGGGAGAGGGAGAAGCAGACTCCCCACTGAGCAGGGAGCCTGATGTGGGGCTTGATCCCAGGACCCTGGGATTATGACCTGAGCGGAAGGCAGACACTTAACTGACTGAGCCACCCAGGCACCTGAGGGGCCACCGGTTTTCTAAGACAGAATTGTCTTAGTGATCCTTGATGCTTTGCTCCTCTTTCTCCCCTGGACTCTTGTCACCTTACCTTTCTCTCAGTGCTTTGGCTCGTACTCCACGCTGCTGCCGGAGTTACCTGAAGATAGAGCTGATTATGCTGGGAATTTTGCTGGCTCGTTGACATCCACAGGGTAGAGGCCTGGCGCCTGGTGCAAAACCCTTCATAGTCTCCTAGGCTCCTGCTTAGGCGTCTTCCTGCTGCTCCTGGCTTTGTCCGCAACACAATTCCTTTCCAAAGCCCTGCACACCATCTTTGATTTTGCTACACTGAACTTTCCTTACTCTTATTTCCACCCACCATGCTTCTAATCCCCTGCCCTTTACAAATGCGACTGACTCTTTCTGGCTACTGTGTCTGATTTCCTTTGGTGTCTGGCAAACTCCGACTCACACTTCACAGCCAAGCCAGCGTCACCTGTGTGAAGTCACCTGTGAGTCTTGGGTGGAGTTAGCCGTGTTCTTTTTTATGTTCCCACAACAGCTGATTCATATTTTTATCAGATGGTATGGAAGTTGTTTCTCTCCTTCCCCCTCTGCCAGCCATCCCACTGGATCTCCCGGAGCTGGCCTTTGCCAAATGCATTTTACTCTTTCCCTCTGTTAACATGTTGCCTGCATGTGCTCAATGAATGTTAAAAAGCCAGACAGAACAAAACAAAAAAAGATGAGTGGCTCTTTTTACTGGCAAGATGGAAACATTTGGACTCATAGTTGGCTAGACAGAGATGCCCAGAGTGTGGCTTCATGGATGATTGAGACCCTGCTCCCTGAACTTTTTCACATTGCTTCTTTTCTCCTTAGAGATTTCTATTTATCTTCATTCATTCTTCAAGTCCTCTCAAATCAGCATAAGAAGTATCCCACTTCCTCTCCACAGTTAGCCCTTGTACCTGAACTTTCAATCTGTATCCTTTTTATTTCAGACACGTACATACAGCCTCACTGTTTTTCCCTGTCCGCCTCCTCAATCCCCATCTGACTCATTCACAAGTTAGACTGGAGGGCAGCCCGGGTGGCTCAGCAGTTTAGTGATGCCTTCAGCCCACGGCCTGATCCTGGAGTCCCGGGATCGAGTCCCACGTCGGGCTCCCTGCATGGAGCCTGCTTCTCCCTCTACCTGTGTCTCTGTCTGTGTCTCTGTCTCATGGATAAATAAGTAAAATCTTAAAAAAAAAAAAAAAGACTGGAGAAAAAACTCTGTCAGTGTTAAGGTGATGAAAGGGATCATTGCAACATAACAGAAGGGCAAGAAGGTGACAAATACCAGGAAAATCATGTAAGAATAAGACGATTTCTTATAAGAAAAACTAGTGAGAACTACTTTGTTTAGGACAGTTGACTTTTATAGTGTGGACTGTGTATTATTGTTACTGTTCTTGTTATCATTATGAAGCTATCTAGGGAGACACTACAACCTCTAGTTCACCTTAGGACACTCCTCTTTTCACTACAAAGCACCAGAAATGGGGATAGAAGAGAATGGTTGAATTTTCATAACCCATGCAGAATAGGCTTAGTGTTTTTGCTGGGAGGAAATATAGCAGTGCTGAAATCGGAGGACAAGAAAGAATTCTGAGGGATTCTCTGAATTAAGGGCCAAGAGAGCACCCTGGAGGAGAAAGAGTGCTGTGTGGAGAGAAAGAAGGAGGAGGTCAAGTGGAAGTCTGAGCTGGCCTAGCCAATGTTGATCAGGGACTTCCTGAGAGTCCGCTGTGATGCACACTTTCTTTCATGTTATGATGACATAACTAGCTGCATCAGGGGTACAACACCCAGTGCCCAACCTAAAAATATGTTTAACATAGCAAAACATATATAACTTAAAATTTATTACATTTACAATGTTGTGCAATCCTTATTATTTTCAAAGCTTTTCCATTATCCCAGACAATTTCTTTTTTTTTTTTCTTCTGGTATATTTTTTTATTGGAGTTCGATTTGCCAACATATAGTATAACACCCAGCACTCATCCCCTCAAGCGCCCCCCTCAGTGCCTGTCACCCAGTCACCCCATCTTCCCACCCACCTCCCTTTCCACCACCCCTGTTCGTTTTCAAGAGGTAGGAGTCTCTCATGTTTTGTCACCCTCTCTGATATTTCCCACTCATTTTCTCACCTTTCCACTTTAATCCCTTTTGCTAATTTTTTATATTCCCTGAATGAATGAGACCATATAAGGTTTGTCCTTCTCCGATTGACTTACTTCACTCAGCATAATACCCTCCAGTTCCATCCACGTTGAAGCAAATGGTGGGTATTTCTCATTTCTAATGGCTGAGTAATATTCCACTGTATACATAGACCACATCTTTATCCATTCATCTTTCAATGGACACCAAGGCTCCTTCCACAGTTTGGCTACTGTGGACATTGCTGCTAGAAGCATTGGGGTGATGTCTCATGTTTCACTGCATCTATATCTTTGGGGTAAATCCCCAGCAATTGCATTGGGGATGCAATAGGGTAGTTTTATGTTTAACTCTTTGAGGAGCCTCCACACAGTTTTCCAGAGTGGCTGCACCAGTTCACATTCCCACCAACAGTGCAGGAGGGTTCCCCTTTCTCCGCATCCTCTCCAACATTTGTGGTTTCCTGCCTTGTTAATTTTCCCCATTCTCACTGGTGTGAGGTGGGATCTCATTGCGGTTTTGATTTGTATTTCCCTGATGGCAAGTGATGCAGAGCATTTCCTCATGTGCTTGTTGGCCACGTCTATGTCTTCCTCTGTGAGATTTCTGTTCATCCAGACAGAATTTCTTAAGCAGTTACTCTCTATTCCCATTCCAGCCCCTGGTAACTTCTAAATCTCCTTTCTGTCTCCATGAATTCGCCTGCATTAAGGGGAATCATATGATATTTGTCCTCTTGCCTTTGGCTAATTTCACTTCTCATGATGTTTTCAGGGCTCATGCATGTTGTAGCATATGTCAGAGCGTCCTTCTTTCGTAAGGAATAATATCCCATTCTATGCATACACCACATTTTGTCTGTCCATTCATTTGTTGATGAACGGCCAACTTTTTAAGCTGCCAAGTTTGGATTTTATTACTGAAATTTTTGAGAAAAAAAATCTCTTTGAGTTTTTAGGGTGATATTGCATTTGTGTTATCTCAGTAGCAAGAGATGGGAATCCAAGATGTTCTCTGTCCCCTGTCCATTTGAGGGTCACAAATTGATCCCTGTCTATCCTCCCTTTTTTCCTTGATGTCTCTTGACTCTGCCTCTATTCCTGTACATATTCTACATCTACCATCCATCTGTAGCTCTACGTCTGTCTTTATCACTGGTGCTATTTACTTGAGGTAACTGACTGACTTCTTTGTCATCCTGCCAGAGGAGTGGGTCTCACGCACAGGGTGACCTAGCTCCTAAAGGACAGAGCCGCACCCCAAGCCTGGATCTGGCAGGTTCCAGGATATGAGCCCTGTCCCTGCTGGCTCTCTTCAGCCTCCCCTTCATAGGCTGGTCCATTACCTCCAATCCTCCTTTCAACCTCCTTATCCTGTTTTCTGTGATTCTAGCTCTTTTCTCTTTTCACAGCCAAACTTCTTGAAAACAGAGTCAATTCTTAAATACTTTTTTCAGTATTCACTCACCTTGTCATTTCTTTGAATTTGCTCTCTGCCCCATCACCTTACTTAAACATCTCTCTTGAAAGTCACTAACACAAATGGAGATCCTTCTAATGACATTTTCTTGATCTCCATCTTCTCATTCTGTCTAGAGCATGGGACACCATTTACACCAAACTTTGGAAGCTTTTTCCTTCTCTGTTATTGGTATATCCCAGGCCTTACCAAGCTAGGATCACAAAAATAATCTTTTATATTCAGATTATCATGGCTTGCCTGCAGGAATTCTGGTGTTTCACTGAGTTTTCTCTCCAAACACCCTTCAGGGATTTCCAGGGAATTCTTTCACATTTCATAGATTTTACTTTGATCATCACAAGTCACATTAGCTGGCCAACCCAGATGATACTGCTGTGTCATTTTTCAGCCTGTGCCTCTTTGTCATTTCAAGTTGGGTTGTCCCAGGTTTTTGCCATTCTCCATATCCTATCCTCTTGTCTCATTTTTATACTGATGCCTCCATAGGCAGTGACTTTAGTCACTGATGTCCTCTGCTGGTGGCTCTGTTTACTTAGCTTTGGAGAGGGGACTTTCTCTTTCCGTAACTGCTCTCTCTCCCAAACATGGAACAGATCCTCAAAGTACTTCTAAAAATGACTCCCCTTGTGGCCTAAATGCAGGTCTGAGCTTGACCTCAGAAACTCTTACTGGCTGCCACCTGGGGAATCCCTTGCCCCATAATGAGTCCTCCTTTAGAGACTCATACCTTCTTTCCTCCCTTTAAAAATTTTATTTTATTTTAAACATTTCTTTATTATTTTAGAGAAAGAGTGCACAAGGTAAGGGCAGAGGAAGAGAGAGAGAGAGAGAGAGAGCGAGAATGAATCTCAAGCAGCTTCCCCATTAAATGCAGAGTCCCATGTGTGGCTTGATCACACAACTCTGAGATCATGACCTGGGCTGAAATCAAGAGTCACACACTAAACCAACTGAGCCACCCAGGTGCCCCTAGAAAATTTATGTTAAAAAGCTTCTTCATCTTCCACCTTTTCTAACTTGCTTTCCATTGTCTAAAAGCAAGGTCCTTTACCCAACTCCTTTAACCTCTTTATCTATTTGCTCTTTTTTCTCAATACTTCAAATATAACTTCTGTGTAGCTAATGAAACATGTCTAGTTCTGGTCTTCTCTCTGAACTCCAGATACACATTTCTAGATGTGTACTGAAATTGTCACTGAAATGTCTCACGAGCACCTTCAAATCAATGCTTCTTTCAGGCAAAGAGAACTGTGGCAAAACTGTGTACTCTAGGGCTTTCAAAACTATGTGGAGGGGGAAAATTATTTATGTATGTATATATAAGTTTTGCAAATTTACCTCTAGACCCAAACTGATGAAAACATCTTGCCTTCCACTGTGCTTTGTACTCTTGATTGGTTCTGGGACTGAAGCTATTACACCTTGGCCTTGCACATGGCTGAATGCCTGGGTGCAGGTTGTGACCATCGTTCCCAGCTGGCTCAGTCTTTCTGCCTTTGTCCAAACTCCCAGGGACTGTGGACCTTCAAGCTGCACAAACCACCCCTAAAAGCATTTAGGCAAAGATGGGATAGCTTTAGTCAAGATTACTGTACAGGGAATTCTTGCATTAAGTGGAAAGTTTTACTAAATCACCTTTAAGATTCTCACTGGCCCTAAGGACTGGTGCTTGTATAGGATAAAATGTTTAATGTTTTCTTGTATGGCTATATTCCCCTGATTTAGCTGAAAGTCTTTGTCATTTATATTTGTGTTTTAGGCTGAAGTTAAATGAAATAAATGGGTCATTACTTGCAGCATGGACAGTTTTCGGCTTATGTGGCTTATTCTGACTTTGGTATTTGTTTTGGTAGAGAAAAACTCCTGATTAGCACTGTGGCAGAAACTGTTGGTTTTCTTGCACACTGTTCTCTTTCTTTCATAGTGGTAGCATTTTCAGCTGGATACGTAGCAGCCTTTCTGACCTTCTAACCGCCCTGGAGTTGAGTCTGACTGAGTTCTAAATATGAGAAATATGATTTGCAAAACTCCCATACATCCTTAAGGGGTTAAGGCTTACTTTTCCCTTCCTCTGATGGCTGCAATGCAGATGTTGTAGCAAAGCATCTTGGACCTAAAGCTAAGTGCGATACTCTAGGAATGGATGAATGACCATTTAGTAGGAGCTCCTGCTATGTAAACCCCGTTGGTGAGAGGAAAGCTTTAGTCTTGTTTAAGCCCTGTTATTTTGGATCTTCATCTTATCAATAAATTAAAATTGTATCCTAAGGAAATACACAGGTTTGTCTTTTTAAAATTGTTATCCTACAGTTAAAAACCTTATCTTCTGTGTTATCATTTTGGTAATTGTTGTTTAGATATATAAACAAACAGAGCTGTATATTGAAAATAGATTATCTTGATGAGCCCTGCAGGCTGGACAAAGATTTTAGGATAAAGGACTTGAGTTTGTGAAGGAGAAAAGAAATGGGAATGAGCATTTATTGGGCATCTATTATACACCAAGTACTGTGTCAAGTGCTTTGCATATGACACCTCATTTAATCTCCGAGTTAAGATTTGTTATCCCCATTTAATTTCTTTTTATTTAAAAAATTTTAATTCCAGTATAGTTAACTTACAGTGTTGTATTAGTTTTAAGTGTACAGTATAGTGACTCAACAATTCCTTACACCATCTGGTGTTCATCACAACAAATGCCCTCCTTAATCACCATCATGTATTTCATCCATTGCCCCACCCACTTCCCCTCTGGTAACCATCAGTTTATTCTTTATTGATAAGAGTCTGTTTCTTGGTTTGTCTCTCTCTCTTTATCTTTTATTTCCTTTGGTTTTTGGTTGTGTTTCTTAAATTTGACATATGAGTGAAATTATACGGTATTTGTCTTTCTCTAACTTAATTTGCTTAGCATTATATTCTCTAGCTCCACCCATGTCATTGCAAATGACAAGATTTCATTCATTTTTATGCTGAATAATATTCCATTGCATATATATACACTTTCTCCTCTTCCTTTTCTCCTTCTCCTCCTCCTCCTTCTTGTTTATCTTCTTCTCCTTTGTAGAGAAAGAGAGAGGGGGAGAGAGCAGAGGAGAGGGGCAGAGAGAGAGAGAGAATCTTAAGCAGGCTCAGTCTCACCCTGAGATCATGACCTGAGCCAAAATCAAGAGTCAGAAGCTCAACCGACTGAGCCTCCCATGCACCCCTATATCACATCTTTTATATTCATTCATTTACCAATGGATGCTTGGGCTGCTTCCATAGTTTGGCTGTTGTAGATAATGTTGCTATAAATATGGGGGTGCATGTATTCTTCTGAATTAGTGTTTTGGTATTCTTTGGGTAAGTATTCAATAGTGTGACTCTTGGATCATAGTTTTTAATTTTTTGAGGAACCTCCATACTGTTTTCCACAGTGGCTGCACCAGTTTGCATTCCTACCAACAGTGCATGAGGATTCCCTTTCCTTCACATCTGCACCAACCCTTGTTTCTTGTGTTGTTGACTTTAGCCATTCTGACAGGTGTGAGGTGATATCCCATTGTACTTTTGATGTGCACTTCCTGATGATGAGTGATATTGAGCATCTTTTCATGTGTCTGTTGGTCATCTAGATAGCTTTTTTGGAGAAATATCTGTTCTTGTCTTCTGACCATTTTTTAATTGTATTATTTGATTTTTTGGTGTTGAGTTGTATACATTCTTTATATATTTTGGATGCTTACCCTTTATCAGATATGTCATTTGCAAATATCTTCTCCCATTCAGTAGGTTGCCTTTTAGTTTTGTTGGTTGTTTCCTTCACTGTGCAGAAGTTTTTTATTTTGATGTAGTCCCAATAATTTATTTTTGCTTTTATTTCCCTTTATAGCTAAGTAGAAGACAGCTATAGCTATAGTAGAAGACACTTCTAGAAAAATGGCTGATGTCAGAGACATTACTGCCTGTGCTCTCTTCTAGGATTTTCATGGTTTCAGGTCTCATGCATTTTGAGTTAATTTTTATGTATGGTTTAAGAAAGTGATCTGGTTTCATTCTTCTGCATGTATCTGTCCAGTTTTCCCAGCACCATTTGATGAAGAGACTGTCTTTTCCCCATTGCATATTCTTTCCTGCTTTGCTGAAGATTAATTGACCATATAATTATAGGTTTATTTCTGGGTTTTCTATTCTGCTCCTTTGATCTATGTGTTTATTTTTTTGTGCTAGTACCATACTGTTTTGATTACTACAGCTTTGTAACATAACTTGAAGTCTGGAATTGTGATGCTTCCAGCTTTGCTTTTCCTTTTCAAAATGTTATCCTCTTTCTATAGCTGAGGAAACTGAGACTTAGGAGGAGAGTTTGACACTAACCAGTAAGAGTACAACCAGAATATAGCTGCAAGTCTGATCTCAAAGCCTGCTCTTCTCCCTCTATGCAAGGGTAGCATGAGAATCATGGATGTGGTGGAGATCTGGAGTGAGAACATCATGGGAGCTCATAACAGGGTCTTATTTATGTGAGGGCCTCCTGGGGAAAATGGTACAATGACTTTTGACTTCAGGATGCTGAGACAGGAAACTTGATTTAAGCAGGAGACAGGAAACTCGATTTAAGTTAGGAGAGTCAGGGCACTTGGACCTTTTCCTTAGGTCTTGGTTCACAGTTGGTGGTGAGTGGGCACTTCTAAGTGCAATGCTGGCTGATGAGGTTTAAATATTCTCAAACATTTTCTTATCTGGGGGACAATAAAAATGCAGAGAAAAGGCTACATTTGGGAGTTTAATACAGAGCGATATTCATCCAAAATGAGAAGGAGAAATCCTCTTGTAAATCCAAAGACTCTAATGGGAGCCTCATCTTTTAATCCAGGGATGGTGAAGAGGCTGTCGGAGAGCAGTGCCACCACGTGGTGGCAGAAAGAATAGCAATAGCTGGGAATTTGAAGGGCTGCAGGAGAGGACAATGGCTTGCAGGAGACGCTGGGAAATGTGGGGGAAAGCAAGCCACCCAGAGGTGAAATTAGGGTGGAGAAAGCCTTGTTTTTCCAGTACAGTACTGATAGGGGTTCAGTGTGGCCTAAAAAATAAGGATTCTACTGGAATGGTGACAAGAGAATTCAGTAATCTCCAAGGGGAAGGGAAGGTTACTTTTAGAAGCCGGAGAATGTATGTATGAGTCAGAGATTGTAAAAGCAAATTCTTTAGACAACAAGGGAAACTTGAATTGGGTGTTTCTCCTGGAGTGAGACTCATGGACTATGACCAACAATCCCTAGTGGCTCAGAAGTTTAGAAGAGACTGTGACTGCCTTGGGTTTGGGGAGTAGAGAAGACACAGGTAAGAAAGGGAACCAGCACTGTAGTATTGGGTCCCAGGAGGCACATTAAGTTAGAAGAAGTGACTGGACATGGGCATCTGGAGCTTGGGGTCTCCAGATAAACCCAAGTGGTTCAAAGCTGGACCCCAGCTATATCCTGTGGCTGGATATAGTTGGCTGGAGTTGCTGACCTGAGCATAGTTTATAACCCTTTATAATCTCATGCTCTAGGAAAGTGATATTGTGATTTTTCTCATACCAAGATGAACATTTTGCACTCATTGCCTTATACCAGAGGAAAAAAGAACCGAGACATTGCCTGAGAGATGTCAATCACAGATCCTGCTCAGTGGAACGGCCCTGCTTACAGCCCCTGCTGAGGAGACTTCTTTATACATTGTGTGCTTTTATTCTCTTGCTCATCTCTGCCTACCCTGTAACTATTATTTGGCTAAGGGGGCACTTAACCCAAAATTGGCGATTAGAATACTGACCCAGGAATAGATCATGTCAGTTTTATCTTTCAGATATTTGAAATAGAAAATGCTGAGACCACTTAATAGTTGGTAACTAGAGCTGAAGCTGAAAGCATACATAGAGGGGGCAGGAGGTTGAGTGAATTCCATGAGGTTAGTGAGGGTCCATGTGGGGTTATGAGTATGAAGACAATCAGGATCAAGCACTGGCAAAGACTTTCTACCAGAGAGGTTGTATGGCCTATGAGAAGACACTAGCGATGTTGACGGTCCCCAGAATGGCCTTACTTTCTGATAACTCTCTGGTTCCTGTTCCGGTCCTAGTTTCACTCCACCTCTAGGTTTAGAAACAAACCTATTTCTTGAAGTAAATTGAGTGAGTCTCTTTCCTGCAATAGAAAGAGCTGGGATCAAGCACAGATAAAGGGAAAGAGATCGCAGGCCAAGAAGGCTTCCAAGTCCTTGGATGGTGAGAGCACGGGGCCATTGAACAGTAATACTAGCATCTGTATAGAGCTGCAGAGCTCTAAGACCTGTAGACATTTCACAGCTGTCACCTCCTTTCTGTATAATGACCTTAGGGGGGTATAGGAAGCATTTTTGTCATTATTTTACTGATGAGAAAAGTTCATGCTCAAGGGTTTAACTACTTACTCTAAGCTATGTAAATATCATTGGCAATATTGTGACTTCCAGCTTAAAACTCACAGAGCTCAAATCCCAACTTGGTTTTTCTCATTAGCTCAGACATCTTGTCCAAGGTTATGTACATCAGAATCACTTGCAGTCCTCGTGGTGTTTGACATTCTTATTCAATAAGTCTGGGGGGTGGTCCTAAGCACTAGTGGGTTATAAGATTTACAGGTGAGCGTAAGGAACATCCCTTGCTGAGAACCATTGCACTAGACAACACAGGCTCAGCAGCAGGCCCATTGTGGAGGTATCCACCAGCTGGCTTACAGCCCTCAGCCCTGAGGAAATTCCACAGACTGGAGGGATAATTAAGAAATGACTTTTCATAGGATCCCTGAGTGGCTCAGTCTTTTGGGCATCTGACTCTTAATTTGGGCTTCAGGTCATGATCTCAGGATCATGATTGAGCTCTGCATCAGGCTCCAAATCCAGCAGGGAGTCTGCTTGAGATTCTTCTCTCCATCTCCCTCTCTGCACCTCCTCCACTGGTGTAAGAATGCTCTCTCTCAGTAAATAAATAAATAAATAAATAAATAAATAATCAAAAAAGAAATTATTTTTCACTATATATATGGAGAATGTTTAGAGAAAAAGTAAAGCCATGGATATCCAAGGATGTCCAAGGATGATGTGGAGCCTTTTACACCTATAACTTCCATGAATTACCCATTCTTTGATAAGGACAATTAAAATAATGTGATATAATATGTGGATTATATCTATAGAAAATCGTGCCATCTAAAAGAGAATTGATTTAGAACGTGTAATTGAACCTCAAACCATCGACTTTCTATGCAAATATAGCTTCCCTTTTCAAATAGATTTTACTCCCTTTAACTCCCTTTTCAAATAGATTGTTACCACTAAGTCCCCTCCATATGGATATCCTGAAGCTGTCTGGAAGGCTTATATGTGAGGTTGAAAGAAGAGTTATTTCAATAGTGAATGAAAAGATAAATCACCTTAGAAAGAATTTCAGGGACCTTCTTGATCTGACACATAGCTGGTGCTCCAATGTCCTGGGGACCTGCCTCAGCAGAGGCTGTAGAAGAACAATGCCCTCCTAGATCCTCCTTAAAAGGAAGATGGCTGACCTGCCTGATGCCAAACTGTAGCATCATCCTAAGAGAATACTGCCCAAATACTAACAAGAGGAAGTACAAGGAGATGGAGAAATTAAGAGGGAGACCATCCCTTTGGATCTCCCTCTTTGAGCTCTCCTACTTTCACCACTGTACTGCCTTTTCACCCCTACCATGGTGCAAGCGAGCATCTTCAATTTCAAGGCTGATTTATTTAAGAGCGTTTTAAGAGGAAAGGATACAAGTCAGGTGAGAGGGAAAAGGACTACAAATTCCTCCACATTTAAGAAGACTGTTTGCAGGAGTCCAGAGTGGGTGTAAGGAACCTGAAAGACATCTACTCCACAGGAAATAGGACAAAAGGTAACACTAGGGAAGGGAGGACATCCTGCGAAGGGAGTGTGGAGGGGATGCCAGGGGAGGCCAGAACATGAAAGCCATGATGCGATGTCAGTTTAGAAGATAGGAATTCACTAAGACAAAAAGTAGCTGTGAGTCCTGAGGGTGAGCTCATGAAGCAAGGAGGAGGAGATGCCAGACTATCAAAGCCACAGTGAATAGCTGGATGCCATGACCTGGGCTCAGAAACCAAAATTGGAGAGTAGTAGAGTAGTAGCTTTGTGCGGGACGTCTTGACTTTGAGAGCTGGCCCCTGGGCTTCATTTATTTTTCTAGGAATTAGATTTACCTCCTGTGCTAGGAATTAAGAAAAGACATAATTCAGTCTCCTCCACCAGCTTTTTTTTTTTTTTTTTTTTTTTTTTTTTAAAGGCAAATGTCTGGTTCTTGAAGTGTAAAACTCTCTTTGCATGGGTTAGATGGATCCTTAGACGTGTCAAATGCTGCTTCATGTGAATCACATTATAATCCAGATTGGGCTTCTAGCAGCCAAACCTGCTGGGATTTTTCTGCTTATATAAAATATGGTGCCCAAAGTGGATTGACTGATATATAAAAGTATAGTTTTAGTCTCAGGACATATTTAAAAATCTCTACTGATTAAGACTTATGTTATTGTAACCATATACCCAATACTCATCTCTTTAAGAATGAGGAGATCTCACTTCTTGGTTAGGTAAAAACATTAGGGATTGAGTTGTTAATTTTAATATTTGTGTGAATGATAACCTAATGGGATTTTATTTTTTTATTTTTTTATTTTTTTGCTTATTTATTTATTTATTTATTTATTTAATTGGAGTTCAATTTTCCAACATATAGCATAACACCCAGTTCTCATCCCATCAAGTGCCCTCCTCAGTGCCTGTCACTCCGTCACCCCCACCCCCTGCCCACCTCCCTTTCCTTCACCCCTGTTCATTTCCCAGAGTTAGGAGTCTCTCATGTTCTGTCTCCCTTTCTGATATTTCCCTAATGGGATTTTAAGATGGGATTTCTATACAGCTTGATGTGGGCTTATTAATGTACTAATATTCAGGTCATGTAGGTCAGATGTGATGTGATACACATTTTTTTGAAAATTAATGTTTGTTTAACCTGTTTGAGTTAGTATGTAGTAGCCAGGAGCATAGAGCAATATCTAACCTGGGGCACCTGGGTAGCTCAGCAGTTGAACGTCTGCCTTCGACTCAGATCATGATCCCAGGGTCTTGGGATTGAGTCCTGTATCAGGCTCCCTGCAGGGAGCCTGCTTCTCCCTCTGCCTGTGTCTCTGCCTCTCTCTCTCTCTCTGTGTTTCCCATGAATAAGTATATAAATTTTTTTTTTAAAGAAATATCTAACTTTAAAAGTTCAAAAAGTAGGAACCAAAGAGCTAGATGGAACCTTCAGGAACCTCCTGAGTCCTGACCCCGAGGAAGCACCATGATTTCCTAAAGGCACTGGTGACTGATGGGCAAAATAGAGATGTGTGACAGTCCAGAATGCAGACTGTCCTGCTAGATGAGTGAACCCAAGCTAGGGGCCTGTGCAAGAAGACAGGCCTCATAGAGAGAAGTCAAATACGCCAACATACTCTTGCCATCTACCTCTCCTTGGATTCATCTATTTTCATTTAATTGGGGGAAACCAAGGCTCCTACACAGCATGTATTTCTGTATTTTGTGTGCGGGTGATTATAATAATTGTAATATAGCTCTAAATATCACTTTTAGGTTCTCCATAGGAAAGCTTTGCTGGCATTTATAGAGGACAAGTTAATGATCTGTAATTTTCTAGGCAGAAAAAATGATTCAGGGAAAATAAAATTTTGCTAGTAAAACCTCCTGGTTTGGCTCAACCAGATAACCATCTCTCTTTTAAGTTTTATTTGTTTATGTGATCTGTATGCCCAATGTGGGGCTCAAACTCACAACCCCGAGATCAAGAGTTGCATGCTCCACCAACCGAGCCAGCCAGGTGCTCCCAAATACCATCTCTTTTAAATAAAAAATTATGGTTTGTCCACAGGGGGCTTGGAAGTTAGGGAGGTACTCAGAGATGCTATTTTTCTTTGGTGGGGTTCCTAAATAATAAACATCCTAAAAAACAGAAAGGTTATTAAGATGTCAGAAGCTGAGGACCCTAAATTATGGGTGATCTCTCAGTGCTCTGGTTGTTGGGACATGCCTGGCTCTGGAAGCACTGAGGTCTGAGCTTTGGAACTTGATTTCAGACAGTATTGATCACATAGAGCCAGATGCATGCAGTCCAACGTTTACTAGAAGAGGGACTATTCTCTCTCTAGCTACTTGGTTTAAGGACCAGCACTACCCAGTATACCCGGAAGTTAAATGTATAATAGTTAGTACTTATTGCAGGTTGACTAAGTGCTAAGAACTATGCTAATTCAAAGTCCATTCCATGAAGGTCTGGGACATAGCTCATTCAAAAATGGGCAGCTAAGCAAGGCTAGAGCTAAGGCTAGAGCACGTGTCTGCGTAGCTCCAGAGCCTATCACGGCGCTCAGCTGGCAGTCCACAAGTTCTCTGTATTTCTTTTGAAGTCTCTTAACCTCTGGCTTTTCTCAACAAGAATATCCAACGCTGGAATTGAAAGAGAAAGTTCTTATTTGTAGAGAAGCCCAGACACAGTGCAACATGAGTAACAAGGGCATGGAGCTCAGATAAAGTGTTGGGACACGACACTGGTGGCCCATATTTTGAACTTCGAAGGGGCAGTTCCGTGGGGTTTCTCTTGCAGCCAAGCCTGTAGACTTTCCATTTTTGTGACTTGACTTGGCATCCGACAAAGCTTAGTATTCACCATGGAAATGAAGTGCAAGGGCCTGCTGACAGATGTTCCTTTTTGCCTTGAAGGAAGATAAACATGTAGCTTAATAGGCCAAAACATATGTGTTGCCTTCTTCGGAGGGTAAGCATATGGATGCTCCTGGGCCCCTCCAAATAGATCGTGTTTATCTAAAACCTAGCTTGTGGTTACCATTAATTGCAGGTGACAGCCTCTGTTTTTCCTTGCCTCACTGAATGGCAGATGCTTCAGCTCTTTAAGCTGACTTTCCCCTGGGCCAGGGCCTGGAGTCAGACCTGACCAATGCAGCTGGGACATCAGGAAGGAGGCTTGCTATCTGTGCAGTGAGTGGGGTCTACATGAATCTCCCAGGCCTCAAATTTCTTTCATCCTCTCCCAGGCGTGTGGCCTACCTCTGGATTGCACCCCCCGGGCTACTGCTGGGGCCAGCCCTCAGCCTGAGCTCCTGAGGCTCTGGACCTCAAATCCTGGGTAGGTTTCTACTCCAAAATCTAACAAACCAGCTAGACTAGAAACACCATTCCTCTACGTTTCAGGCTCTATCCCATGGCACCCATCAGACCAGATCCCTCTGGGCTCTGAGCTTACTTTGAGGCATGACTCTGAGGCTGCTGTCTGGACTGCTAGCCATCTCTCTCTGTGTGGTCAGCTCAGTAATTTGTTTTACTTTTATTCATGTCTGTTTCTAGCTCTCTTTCTGCTTTCCCTTTATTGCCCCACTGCAGTAATTTTACAACCAATCTCTTACTTCAAATTTGTATGACTCAGTCATTCATCAGTTATTTTTGAGGGTGTCACTTCACAGGTATCAGACACTGTGCTCGACCCTGATGGATCAAAGATGGGCAGATCATAGCTCCTCATAAGTATCTCACAGTCTAAGGGGGACAGTTGGGACTGTCTATTCCTAAACAGTCTGTTCTGGGGACATCTATTCCTAAATAGATGATCGTAACATAATCTGGTCAGCACAAGGATAGATATGTGTACAAATGAGAAATGACGGATGGGGAGGGATACACAACTCAGTAACCCATATAACACAAGAAAGACTTTTGGGCATTAAAGGTTGGGATGGAGAAAATGTAAAGGAAATTTGAGGCAGAGAGGAAGCATGAGCAAAGACTTGAAAGTAAAACTAGCATTCTGGGGATCCCTGGGTGACTCAGCGGTTTAGTGCCTACCTTTGGCCCAGGGAGTGGTCCTGGGGTCCCAGGATCAAGTCCCACATCGGGCTCCCTGCATGGAGCCTGCTTCTCCTTCTGCCTGTGTCTCTGCCTCTCTCTCTCTCTCTCTCTCTCTGTCTCTCATGAGTAAATAAATAAAATCTTAAAAAAAAAAAAAACTAGCATTCTGGAGGTAAGGAATTATAAGCATTTTTGTCATGCTGAAGAATAAAGACAAATCAGAGGATAGTGAAGAATGAAGTCGGAAAGGTAGGCAGGGGCCACGTCATGAGAAGCTTCTTAAGTAGAGTGACCATGCAACCCAGTCACTTCTGAGAGTAAAAGAAGTTCCCAGGTGCTTGGGTGGCTCAGTCAGTTAAGTGTCTGACTCTTAATTTCAGCTCAGGTCACGATCTCAGGGTCGTGAGATTGAGCCCCATGTCAGGCTCTGCCCTGGGTGTGAGCATGCTTGGGATTCTCTCTCTCCTTCTCCCTTTGCACAAACCCCCAACCCTGCTCTCACATGGATGCTTTCTCACTCTCTTGCTCTCTAAAATAAATTGATTAATCTTAAAAAAAGAAAGAAGTCTTAATAATCATTGTAGGACAAGAATGTAAAACTAGGATTGTCTCAGAGAAACTGGGACATATCCTCACCTTCTATGACAGGTTAAAGAATTGAGACTTTATGCTGTAAGCAATAAAGATTATTTAAAAGTATTCAGTTTGTGCCTGCTTGGCATCTACAAACCCCTTCCCGTCGCTGGAGGCAGGAGTTACCCCTTGTGGGGCAGCTGTCCCATTGCACAGGTGCCAGGCTGGCCCAGGCCAGGTGTGTGACCTAGCCTATGCCAAATGGATGCTCCAGCCTGGAACTTCTTTTTTTTTTTTTCTTTTAAAAAGGTTTTATTTATCTATTTGTGACAGAAAGAGAGACAGAGGGAGGACACAAGCAGTGGGGAGAGGCCGTCTCCCCACTGAGCAGGGAGCCTGATGCAGGGCTCTATTCCAGGACCCTGAGATCATGACCTGAGCCAAAGGAAGATGATTAACCAACAGCCACCCAGGCGCCCCCAGCCTGGGACTTTTAATCCTGGGAGTGAAAAGCGATGGAGTCCACACGTGTGGGGGTGAGCCAGGGCTCTGCCATAAAAAGCAGTACTGGGACACGGTGCTAAGCAGACCATTTTTATGTCCCCTCTTGGCTGTGCTTTGCCTTCCTGATACAAGTCTGTGTTCCACACCGGGTTCTCTAGGCTGCACACCAAATCCCTGAACGCTCTGAACCTTCCAGTACATTCCTTTTCTAATGAAGCAAGCAGAGTTGTGTCTGTTCTGTGTAACCAAGAGCCTTTGTCTGTAAAGTGAAGTCACAGGCTCAGGCTTGTTTTGGTTGGGTCGCCCTGGCAGCGGTGCAGAGGTTAGAAGTGAGGTGGCAATTGAACGAGCCGCCCTCACGGGCTGGAATGGCTCTTCTAGAGCCATGTTCTTGGACTTTGAGTGACCACAGAGAATGGCAATGGATAGAGGTGACCCTGGCTGGCCCCCCATTGCTGCAGTTGGGCACACTGACAGCACAGAGCAGGGAGTCTGATCGAGGACCGTGGGGATGTTAGGCTTGAACTTTTCAAAGCCCAAATTATGTTGGCCATAAAGAAAAGGCACAACAGCCCTGCAGTCTCCAGGGCTGTTTCTTCTGTGGGTAGTAAATTCTCTTCAAGAAGAAGGGATGGATAACAGCATTAGGTAGTATAAATAAAGATGCCAGTTTTATCCCATCTTTAAAGGTTTGGCTTAAAAAAAAAAACCCAGAGTATGTTTTCTGAACTTGCCTTAATTAGAAGAGGCACTGATGCTGTGCTTCCCACAGCTTTCCTTGTGGTTTGTGCGTTCCCTTTGTAATCCATTAAATTTTATGGCATTAGCGGGGATTTGAAGCACCCGATTTAATCAATAGTCATTTCTCCTGCATCAGCACTTTCGCGCAGTGCTCTGTATATTAAGCAGTATTTTAGAGCGTTGTCTGACCTTTACCTCCTAGACTGCACTTCCTAATTATAACTTTTCCTGTTTGACCATGATATATATTTAAGGTCAAAGGCTATTAATAGCACTTGTGAATTTTCCCCAAAGGATCACAAAAAATGCCCGGATGTGGAAATCAGGATTGTCCATGCACTTGGGTCTGGGCACAATTGGGGCTGGCTGGCTGGCTGTGCCTTCTGAGACGTAATATTTTTCTTTTCTTCGTTTGATAATGTTCAAATGATCCCACATATGCTACGTTGGATTCTGACTCATTCCTGGGTACAATTCAAGTTTTGGACATGCTAAGTCATTGAGTGTGAGGAAAAGCATCTGATTTTTCTGCAGACCCTTGTTTTCCTCCTGAAACACTGTGCTGAAAACCCATGCTGTCTATCTCATTGACAAACTGTCTTCCTGTGGCAGGAGTCTAAATCCTAAGGGACCCATTTCCTGTTTTCTCTCACGGGATGGGGTTCCTCTCTCTGCCCACAGCGCTTAGTGGTTTTGGAAGAGCTCAGGCCTCCGTGCTGTTCTTCAGTGGATCTGCGTCTGAGAGGATATTAAGAGGCTCGTGCTGTGGCTTCTGTCATCTGTCTTAGTAATATGGGAAAGACACTTTGGGCTAACAGAGTTGGCAGCCAATAGGCTTTGTTCATCTCCAGAGCAACTTCTCATTATGAGTCAGATCTGGGAGTTTGAGAGGTCGTCTTCTTCTCAGTAGCTCGGAAATGAGACTTTTGCTTGTGGAGGGGGTTTGAGTCGTCATCAAGCCAATGGTGTAGCTGCCGGTGTAGCCTCTCTGATTATACCCGTGTCTCCATGTCTGCCTTCTCTGACTTTGGCTCCCCTTGCTTCCAAGCCCAGCCTGAGCATTTTCATGTGACAGTTCTTCCAGTAGAATCTCCTTCCAAAGTATGACTCTCCTCAAGCGTCCTCTGCTTTAGTATTTGGGTCTTATCTGTTCTATCAAGTGTAGAGCCTGGAATTTGCAGACCCAAAAATCCCTTCTGAGGCCTATCTGCTCCAGTGGCCTTCATCAATGTGTTCTCTCAGAGGCATTTGTCATGCACAGACCTACAGTAGGGACTCTTGCATCTGGGCTGGAATCAGGGCTCTGTGCTCACTATAGACAAAAAGTATTGTGCAATGGGGGAGACCACCTATGTACCCTTGTGCAGGAATTCCTCCTCCCCCAACCAAGCCTTGGTTTCTTTATCTTTACCAGTGGGATAATATGAAGAGTTCGTTGGGAAGATTCAGTGAAGTAGTGTTGGTAAAACATTCAGCAGAGTCAGGAGCTATGAACACTTTGCCTTGGTTGTAATCAAGTTAGCATGTTATGGTTTCATAGATGCCAACAAAAGACATAAGACTCCTGGGTCAGAGACAAATGACTATCGCTCACAGCAATTATACTGGTTTCCTGAGCTCTGCTTCCCACAAGGCAAAGCTACCAGGGCCAGGTGACGCCTGTATATATAGTGAGTTTGTTACAGAG
Source organism: Canis lupus familiaris (assembly GCF_011100685.1). NCBI lineage: Eukaryota > Metazoa > Chordata > Mammalia > Carnivora > Canidae > Canis > Canis lupus. The sequence goes on along the minus strand of NC_049227.1, from coordinate 49,227,239 downwards.
AGAAACTTGCATCTTAGAGAACTCCAATATTTTGCTTACTTATTTTATTTTTCCCCTCTCTCTAAATTAATTTTATGTATGTATGTATGTAGTTTTAGTGAGCTCCACATCCAATGTGGGGCTTGAACTCAAGACCTGAGATCAAGAGTCCTAGCTCTACCCACTGAGCCAGCCAGGCACCCCTAAGGGAACTCCAAATTTCTATAAGAGACAGGGAGTAAACCTCCTCCTTTGCTCTGACAAAAACAATCGCTCTATCTTGCAAGACTATCAGCTATGCAAATACCCTTGAAAAGACAATCCAGAACAAAAGCTGTCAGAGCCTCTGTTTGCAAGATGTGAAGGAATGTGAGAGATCCTTTGAGAATTGTCTCCCAACACACAGTACCCAGCTCTGATGAGCTCCATGAATTTCAACTGTCTTTATTGTTAATAGAGTACTAATGTAGTACTTAGCATGTAACAGGTTCTTAGTAAAATGGTAGCTGTTAAGAGTATGCATGTTTACCCAAAAACAATGAAAGTCGATTTTGGCCAGTGAGCAGTAATGTATATCAGAACCTATCTCCGAGTTTGGTACACAGTAGAAATGTAATATGTATTACTGAAGGAATAAATATTATTTCAAAGTGAGAACATTTTGAAAATTGCACTAACCAAAAATAAGATGTGATTATCAGGCTGCAAACCGTATATATCGTTTTCTTCTCTCTTTTCTACCAAAGAACTCTTTTTCAGAATATTTTACATACAGTCAGTTCTTCACAAGTATTGTTTGAAAGACTAATTAGTAAAATAGGTAAAATGCACGAACAACCCTTCAATTTTAATTATAGCCATGACTTCTTCTTTCTTACCATATATTGTAGCAAACTGTTGAAAAGTAGTTAGGATTTTAAATTTCTCTCCCTACTCTGGTATTTCACTATAAAATGGTGAAATGTATTCCTTACCATGCTTTTATGAAAGTTTTGAGAGCATTAAAATGGCTAAAATGGTAGACAGCAAGAGAGCGGAGAATCAATAATATAAATAACACACAAACTGGATAAGCAGCTCTACAATAAATTGAAAGTTGATGTAAACTCAGAATAGCACTCCTATTTTTCTCATGGCAATTTACCAAACTTCATGCATATTTTGCAATAAAAAAAATGTTCACCAAATCACCCTGAGGCATAAATCTTCTAACTTCTGAAATTAAAATCTCCAAGGAAAACTCAGGAGTCACATTAGACCAATTGCACAAGCCCGGTCAGCATTTCCCATTGTCTGGATGGCAAGAAGGATCCATTTGGCTGGGGGTCAGAGAGGAGTCAGGCTGATGACGGAGGCTGGAGGCTGGCTGGGGAGGTGCAGAGAGGAGGGGGAGGAGGGGAGACATCTAAGCCTATGTGTCCCCCAGGCCTCTCCAGAGCCCCCGGGGAAGGTCTTTCTGTCTCCTGACGCTTGATTCCCTCTCTGCAAATCAGGGAGGCTGCTCCTTGCTGCGTGCTTTAGGGAAGGCTGTAATGGATGTGTGAGGCGGAGCACAGCGGGGTCAGAGCGATGCTATTATCGTGCAGATTTGGTATTCATAAGGTCACAGTGCTGGGCTGCTGTCTGCCAGTTTGGTTCTTTTTTCTTTCTTTCTTTCTTTCTTTTTTTTTTTTTTGAGTCTCTGAGGCAAGTAATGAATAAAAAAGTAATAATGTGCTGTGTACCACCTGCTGTTCTCTAAACGATAGTTAAATTTCCCCTGATAATTTCTTTTCCATTAATCCTTTTTTCTGTTTGGATATCTTTGGAAAATTGCTGACTTGGCAGCTGAAAATATTTTCTTGCCAAGTCTTTTGAAAGTGTAATTGTATGAAAGTGCCTTTTTCTTATCTTTGCCTTTAAGTAACTTTTTAAAAAAAAAAACTGGTGTGTGTGTGTGTGTGTTTCTGTTGAAGAAAGAAGGATAAAATGAATGGTGCATCTGTATCCTCCGCACATCATTATTTTTGAACCTTTGGAGACCAGAGATATTCTCTACTGTGAGAGATTTTAGCCTTAAATCACTAGGAGCCATGACAGGACACACATATGCAGATGGGTCTGGTGTCTTCTGGATGACCATCAAGCACAAACGAGCTGCCAGCAAACAAGTTCCAGAAACAAGAATTCTTAATTCCCACCACTCCAGCCCCATGCATTTAGTCTCTGGGGACACAAATACAATATGCCAATTATGGTAACACTTACTGACCTCAATTTATCAAGAAATACAAAATTGCATGTTCAATATGTTGTGGAGCTACTATTTCAAAATTGATTTTTAGGCAATGGTTACTTGTGATTCTTTTTTGTTTCCACGGAGAATTTGGGGTTAGGAGGAGCAGTATATTTCTCTTGATGTCTCTCTTGGATAAATAAAAAGAAAATAGGAGGCCAATTTCTGGTGGGCCTCAAGGTCTCTCCCAGGCCGACTCATTTCTTCCCACTTCCCCAGGGCTTATGTCTGGCTTCTGTTCCTGGAGAAGAGAGGCACAGAATCACAGAATCAGAGAGCTGCAAATAGCCTGCCTTTGCCTGGGAGTTGTCCTTGATTCAGGCCAAGGGGCTTCAGCTCTTGATGGGGCCCAAGGAAATGATTCTGCTGTTTTTCTTGGGCTTCCAAGCTTAGAGTCCCACAGAGGAGGGATTTTTCCACCCAGCAACCTGTTCTGGATGGGAGCACTGACAAAGTAGTGGAGCAGGAGCCCAGGGAAAACCCACCAAAGCTCTCATTTGTTACAAAATACTGAATTGCTAAGTACAGAGTAAGACTGCTTCCATTTCCTGCTCTCTGGCAGATAAGACACAACTGCACCACCATCAGAAGATGTGATTAGAATTAAGGGTTGGAATGAGGTGGCACTTGGAAATTCTTCATAAAAGAGCCAACCAACCCTGGGGCTCTGGGCAGCTAAGGCAGGTCACTCAAGTGGATGGTGGAACTTTTTCATTCTACTCTGTATTCCTGTGTAGTTGCTAAGCTTACTGAGTTTAGGTCTTAGCTCTGCCATTTTATTAGCTGGGCAGCTTTGGCCAAGTTACTTGACTGCTCCATGCTTTTGCTTCTTCATCTATAAAGAGAAAAATAACACTTTTCTGGGTTATTTAGGTCTAGGACGTGTATTTAATGATGCTTCTGGTACATAGTAGATGCTACATTAATGCCTTCTCCCTTTCTTTCCTTATTCACGTCTTAGTGGACAATCACATTACCCTTGCTAGACTGGTCCTCCAGTGCCCCTTCTCTACCTAATTAGAATGAGACATAAAATTATTGCTCTGGATTTCATAAGAAATGCTGGCTTTTGTGGCAAACTGCCAGTTGTTTCAAGAAATGAAAATAGATAGGAAGTAGGTTCTTTGCAATGAGGAGTTACTCAGGGCTGGGGGTAGGAAGGTAGACCTTACGGGTTACATAAAGATAGGGCAGGGGGGCCTGGGTGGCTCAACAGTTGAGCATCTGCCTTTGGCTCAGGGTGTGATCCTGGAGTCCCGGGATCAAGTCCTATATCAGGCTCCCTGCATGGAGCCTGCTTCTCCCTCTGCCTCTGTCTCTGCCTCTCTCTCTGTGTCTCTCATGAATACATACATTAAAAAACCTAAAAAAAAAAAAAAACCCCACCATGAACAGAGCAGATCTTGTTTTTGCTGGGAGGATACGAGGATACATGATATAACAGACCCAGGTAAAGTGAACAAATGTATTTGAGTTTCTGGGGCCAAAGTGGGGGGTGGAGAGAACTAAGAGGGCAAATGGGAAAGAGGTGCCTTATATCTACTTTCTATTTGTATCTTGACTCCCTTTTCATCAGTTTGTATACTGTGGTGGGTTGTACATACACTGAACATACACACAAACACACTGAAGAAGAGATAAAATTCTTTGAGTTTGGAAAGATCACAGTGGGTGATCTTAATACAGTAGCACTTTACATTTAGTATTTTTGAATCTTAAGTATCTATTTCCGTCTAATCCTCAAAGAATCTAGGACATCTCCAGCGGCACCTGTGGTTCAGTCAGTTAAGCATCTGCCTTCAGCTCAGGTCATGATCCCAGGGTCCTGGGATCCAGCCCTGCATCATCCGGCTCCCTGCTCCTCCCTCTCCCTCTGCCCCTCCTCCCTGCTTGTGCTTTCTCTTTGTCTCTCTCTCTCTCTCAAATAAATAAATAAAATCTTAAGAAAAAATCTTGGCTATCTCCTGGGTTATTTTCCTATTGCTGCTGTAACGGCTCACCACAAGTTTAGTGTTTAAAACAGGACAAATTTCTTTATTTTAGAAATTTTTAAAAAGATTTTATTTATTTATTCATGAGAGACACAGAGAGAGGCAGAGACATAGGCAGAGGGAGAAGCAGGCACCTCACAAGGAGCCTAATGTGGGACTCGATCCCGGGACTCCAGCATCATCCCTGGGCAGAAAGCAGATGCTCAACCACTGAGCCACCCAGGCATCCCATAAAACAAGACAAATTTCTAATCTTATGATTCTGGAGTTCAGAAGTCCAAAATGGATCTTATGAACTAGGATCAAGGTGCCCACAGAACTGTGTTTCCCCTAAAGGGTCCTGGGAAGAATCTGTTTCCTTGGGGTTCCACCTTCTAGTGGCTGCCAGTTGCCCTTGGCTGGTGGCCCCTTCCTCCATCCTCAAAGCACACTACTCTGCTTCTGTTGCCTCATCTTCTGACTCTTACTCTACTGCTCCTCTCTTATCTGGCCCTGGCCAGATGATCCAGGAAAATCTCCTTATCTCAGGGTCCCTACCTTAATCACATCTGCAAAGTCTACTTTTCCATATAAAGAAATGTATTCATAAGTTCTGAAGCTTAGGATGTGAACATCTTTGAGGACCTGTTATTCAGTCTACTGTGCCTCCCTAAACCACCCCTATCCTGGTGGTTAGGTACACAACTCTTTTTGAACTTCAACATTACCTGACTCTCCTTTATTAATTAAGTGAAGGAATGAGTAGTGACCTTCTCATTCTTCCTCTTCACTGGTAGGGTGGAAAAGGCCGGGATGAAGTTGGACATCAACAGCATTAGGAACGCTTGCTAGTGTTTTGGTCATTCCCTTGAGTCTTGGCAGACAGGTTTCCAAGAGAAGAGTGCTTGGCTAGCCCTGGGTTAAGAGGCCCACACAGACATATACATTCATTCCTCTAACTTCTGATGAAATAACTGGGTATCCTTATCCCTAAGAAGAGCTTCTCTGGTGAACTGTGATGCATCTTTGTACAACTGCATAACCTAAATACAAATTTTTGTACTGCGATTCAAGAGACAACACCCACATTGTCTTTAGCCAGTTCAGATAAATACCAATAAGAAGTAATATATTTATTCACTTACTGTGGAATCAGCAGGGAGCCTTTTGCAACGCAGGGCTGTCCATTTTCAAAGCAGTAGTCACACAGTAAGTGGAGGATCCTCGAGGCTCTGATGAAGACTGTGCTCTTATTTGTTTTGGTTTAGAGAGCTGTGACTATTCAACCAATTCCAGAAAATTCTCTCCTCCAGACTGTATCTCCATGTAGTTCCTTCAAATCCATTCTGTTCAGCCCTCTGATGTACAAGGTATGTATAGGGGATAACACTTTCCTATCTAAAACCTATTTTTCCCCAAAAGGGGAGAATTGATTTTCTCACATATTGCCTAACCACCTCTCATTAGAAAATTTTTGTCAGACATTGAACAATGCCGAATGTCAGCCCATGACACTGGTCCCATTGGCAGAGTACCAAGGCTTATCCAACTACTCATCCATAGGACGTACTGACATCCTGTTCTTGTTGCTCTCCCTATGGCGCCCATGAGTTGGAATATGCATTACATTCATTTTTCCAATTCCCAATGTTGGATTCATCACTATGACTTTTTAAAGACCAATTTCATGAAGTTATGTTTTACATACAAATATGTGTTACTGGTCTAACCATCGTCCCAATTAAGGTATGGAACATTTGCATTACTGTGAAAAGTCCCCCCTGCCTTCTGCAATGAGTCCTTCACCACCCTCCACCCCAAGCCACCACTGAGCTGCTTTCTGTCCCTCTAAATTACTTTGTCTTTTCTAAAATTTCATATGAATGGAATTGTATCTTATATACCCTTTTGTGGCTGCCTCCCCTTTTTTAAACTCAGCATAATGTTTTTGAGACTCACTCGTGTTTTTGCTTATATCAGCAGTTTGTTCTCTTTTTCTTGCTTAGTAGCATGCTATGGTATGGATTTACTGCATTCTGTGTACCTGTTCAACCTAGTGATGAGTATTTGGGTTGTTTCCAATTTGGGGCTCATATGGTTCCTTGTTTCCTTCCCTCCCTCCTTCCCTTCCTCCTTCTCTTCCTTCCTTTTCCTTCCTTCCTTAGTAAATACCAAGGAGTGGAATCTCTGGGCTACGGGTAAATATATATTTAACTTTATAAAAAAAATCAACAAACTGTTTTTCAAAGTGGTTGTACCATTTTATATTCCTGTAAGCATTGTCTGTGAGTTCTAGTTGTTCCACATACTTGCCCATAGTTGGTATTCTATTTTAAATTTTAACCAGTGTGCAGTGAGATATCATTGTGCCTTTAAATTTCATTTCTCATAACTGATGATTTTAGGTGTCTTTGCACACGTTTATAAGCAGGCAGGTAACTTCTTCTGTAAGTATCTGTTAACATTTTTTTGCCCATTTTTACATTGGGTTGTCTTATTGATATTGAGTTGCAAGATTTCTATATATATTCTGGGTACAGGCTTTTTATTAGATATATGCATTGTAACTACTTGATCCCAGTCTGTAGCTTGGCCTTTTATACTTCTTTAACATTGATTTTTAACTTTGATGATATCTAATGTATTCATTTCCTTCCTATTGCTACTATAACAAATTACCACAAATGTAGTGGCATAACACAACACAGATTTATTGTTTTAAAATTCTAGATGTCAGAACATCAAACCAGGTGGGCATGGCCGTGTTCCTTCTGGGGTGTCCAGGAAAGAATCCATTCCCTTGCGATTCCCCACTTCTAGAGGCTGCCTGCATTCCTTGCCCGGCCAGGCTACATCACTCTGACCTCTGCTTCATCCTCACAGCGCCTTCTCAGGCTCTGACCCTCCTGCCTCCCTCTTTTAAGAACTTTTGTGATTGCATTAGGCCCCCGTGGATAATCCAGGGTAGTGTCTATATTTCAGGATCCTTAATGTAATCACATCAGTAAAGTCTCTTTTGTCATATAAGGTAACATATTCACGGAGTTCAGAGATTAGCCCCCAAGATGTTCATTTGTTAAGTGAACACTGATAAACCTTCTGTCACACAACACAGGACTCTCCTCACAATAGTGTTGCAGACTGATATTCACAGCAACTACATTCAATTGTGAAGAATGGACTAGATGAGGGAAGAATGATAAAGAGCCAATTTTTTTTATTTAGGCAAAATGCCAATTAAGTATTGTTATGCACAGGGACATTCTAATAGACATAGCAGAGTTTGGGGTAAAGGAATTTTAATATTTCATATGATTACCTTAGTAGTTTTCCATCGTAACTAGGAATATGTAGTTTGATTAATACAATATTCCAGATAATAGGGATCCCTGGGTGGCGCAGTGGTTTAGCGCCTGCCTTTGGCCCAGGGCGCGATCCTGGAGACCCCGGGATCGAATCCCACATCGGGCTCCCGGTGCATGGAGCCTGCTTCTCCCTCTGCCTATGTCTCTGCCTCTCTCTCTCTCTCTGTGTGACTATCATAAATAAATAAAAATTAAAAAAAAAACAACAATATTCCAGATAATAAAGATCCTTGTATCGGTTTTGAATTTAAGAAGGCTGAGGGATCTAATGTTTGTTTAGTATGTCCAATGTGCTTGGTACTGAACTGGGTACTCTACAAATATTATCTCAAATCCCTGAAACAACCTTAGGATGTTAGACTGAGGATGAGAATACCTACAGAGGTACTATAAGTTGCTTATGATCACATAGTTAATGGAGGAACCAGTACTTGTACCTAGAGGTGTCTTCTTCCAGAGTCTGTGCCCTTTGTACCTCCTTAAAAAATTATTAGGGATCCCTGGGTGGCGCAGCGGTTTGGCGCCTGCCTCTGGCCCGGGGCGCGATTCTGGAGACCCGGGATCGAATCCCACGTCGGGCTCCCTACATGGAGCCTGCTTCTCCCTCTGCCTGTGTCTCTGCCTCTCTGTCTCTCTCTGTGTGACTGTCATGAATAAATAAATAAAATCTTTAAAAAAAAATTATTAAATTCCCTTATTACTAGAGCTAATCTCAAACTCATTGGGTTATTCACAAAGAATCTACAATTTTTAAAAAAAAGATTTTATTTATTTATTCATGAGAGACACACAGGGAGAGGCAGAGATACAGACAGAGGGAGAAGCAGGCTTCATGCAGGGAGCCCCATGTGGGACTTTGATTCCTGGACCCGGGATCACTTCCCTAAGCCAAAGGCAGCTGCTCAACCGCTGAGCCACCAGGCCTCCCAGAATAGTGACTCAGGATGTCACCAAATCTCAGGAGCTATTTTACTTGAACAGGGTAGATATGTTAGTTATGTTGCTCTTCCTGGTTAATAGAACATCTCATATATTTTTAGATGGTGTGATATCCTGTTAACATAGAATTTATGTTGACAATTGGAGTTTTAGGATGTCTCTAATATGCTATTGTACATAGAGAATCCAGGAAAGCCCCCAAACAGGCCCCAAATTGTGGTAATTTCTCCCCCTGAGGGTATATGCCATGAATATCCCCAAAGGAGATAATAAAAGGAAACATAACTGAGGGAAACAGGATGTGACTTTATTGTTGGCTATGCCCATAATCCTCAAAGCAGGACTGGGTGGAAAACATGGCTAGTGTAGGGCTCTAACAGGATTGGGAAATTCTTCTACCTTACAGTCTTTTAGTCTTTTAGCATTTTTTTTTTTTTTTAATCCACAAGTGTTTAAAAGTCAAGTTGGGTTTGTTGCAGTGCTTCCTGGAGGAAGCCATCAGAGCACTAGAGCAATGTGTCGATGGGGTCTGTTGATGGCTTCCTTATCCATCCTACTCTGAAAGGCACTGATGGGCATTTTAACTGAAGACACAGTGCTTTTTGATGTTGCTCCCCAAAGTTACTGCAATTGTTCAAAACAAAACATTAATGATATCCAAGGCCACGTTATGGGTTTGGTTAAAATGTATGCTGTTTCCCATCTCAAATTATATGCAGCTCCAGTGTCCAGGCTATCTTAGCAGAGAGATTTATACACTGTACATGACAAAATTCTCCAAGTCATGGGAGGCCAAAAATAGAAAAATGCTCCAAACTAACAAAATGCAATTCTCTACTTCTTGTTTCCAAAGAGAAATTAAAACCCTGAAGTAAAATCATTCTTTTATTGGGGGAAAATTGGTCTTAAGGAAATAACCTTTCATGTATGTTTTCAATAATAGACATTTGAGTGGTTATATGGGTTTGGATTTCCAGGTACAGTCTGGTTTATCTTACGATGAAGCTAATGTGTTTCTTTTTTTTTTTTTTTAATTTTATTTATGATAGTCACACAGAGAGAGAGAGAGAGGCAGAGACACAGGCAGAGGGAGAAGCAGGCTCCATGCACCGGGAGCCCGACGTGGGATTCGATCCTGGGTCTCCAGGATCACGTCCTGGGCCAAAGGCAGGCGCCAAACCGCTGCGCCACCCAGGGATCCCGCTAATGTGTTTCTTATAGCATATCCACAGTTGGATCAACCCAACTTGTAGTATCTCAGACTTTCTGCTTTTCCCCAAAATCATGAAATATGAATCAAAAGTATGACCCTAATTTTTACATTAAGAGGAACTTTGAGAAAATGATCAGAGTTTAGGGAACATAAGAAACTTGAGAAGAGATACATTAATACTGCACAAATCTGGGGGCTTGAGAAAGCCAGGCACAAGTGCAGTAACTTACCAGAGGCAGGTCAGTAAGAAAGGAGTCTCTTCAGGGAATTTTGTCCCTCAGATACAGGAGTCTGAATGCTGCGGACCAAATGATGATGGGAGGAATCCAAGGAGAATCAACCTGAGGGGGCCTTAGAGAATGTTTGTTTTTTAGGAATGACCAGTTTTGGTTATGAATATGGAGCTAGTTTAAACAATGAGTAAGTGCATTATCTCACAGAACTAGTCATGTAGATGTGAGGGAGGTGGTGGGCCCAAGAGCAGGAATCTGGATTGGAGTTCACTGATATTTTCAAGGGCCTGAGGTCTATCTAACTCTGTGCTCTGCTGTCCTGATGGTGATTCCCCTTACGGTAGCAAGTTGTTGTTGGCAACAGGCGCTGCTTGCTTCCTTGTTTATGCCCAGCAACAGAGAAAAGAAAGAAACCTTCTCCTTGATCAAAGAATATAATTCATTTGCTTTAATTTGATTGGACAAACAGATCACATGCCAATCTATTGGCCAAGAGCTATCACTGGGTCATGTGTTAACTGGCACGTTGGTTGATCTGTAATACAGATCATACTCCAGTAAAAATGGAGTATATGGCTGAACAACAGTGGGGTTCTGTTGAGAAAGGGGAAGAAAAGACTGGATGTTGGGTAGACAACCAACAGTGTTGACTAGACAGTCCAAAGATGAGGGACTGAGCTGCCCAGAGAGTGGTGGGATTGGTTGCGAACTCAGGATAAAACCATGAAGGTGTTGGATGCTTGCTTTTCCATGATATTGGAAATGTGGAGCAGGCCTGAAAATTCAGGATCAGGATGGATTAGAGCAGAAATGGTTCTCACTGTTTCATAAGCATCAGAATCACCTTGAAGGCTTGTTAAAATACTGATCACTGGGCCCAATCTCCAGAATTTCTGACTCAGCAAGATCTGGAGTAGGGTTCGAGAATTTGCATGTCTGACAAGTTCTCAGATGCTGCTGGTGTTGCCAGTTTGGGGGCTTCGCTTTGAGAATGGCTGGGTTAGAGGAAAAATCTGTCAAAAGATGTTCAGTAAGTGTTTCTCAACTTGTGGGACAAGGGTCATCTATGCAGGAATCACCAGTAGAACTTGTTAAAGATGCTGGTAACACAGGTCCTGCTCCCACAGGTTTGGATTCATTGTTTTGGAGAAGAACCTACAAATTTATTCTTTTAAAAATATTTTATTTATTTATTCATGAGAGACACAGAGAGAGAGAGAGAGGCAGAGACACAGGCAGGGGAAGAAGCAGGCTCCATGCAGGGAGCCCGATGTGGGACTGGATCTTGGGACTTCGGGATCACACCCTGGGCCAACGGCAGATGCTTAACTGGTCAGCCACTCAGGTGCCCCCTACAAATCTATTTCAAATACGTTTTCCAGTGATTTTTATGTAGCTAAGGTTTGTGAACTAAGTAACTAGTGTTGATGACAACATACCAGGTGGTGAGCTTTGTGAACTCTGTTTAAGCATGTAAAGTTCTTTTAAGCCATCACCCACCCCCATGTGCTCTGAGTGGTAAATAGACTATTACAGTGACATACCCTGACCTTTTTTGCAATCACTATTGCATAGAGGTAAGCACACTGGGGCTTTTGGAGCTTGACAGAGACGCATTCGGGTGCTGTGCATACCACCTTCGATTTGGGTGACCTCCGGCAGTGGGACCTAAGCATTTTGGAATAATGAGACAAATATGACATAACAGTCACTTAACATAATGTCTGATACTTAGTAAACAACCAACAAACACTAACTCTTCTGTGATTTCCTCCTATTCCTCATTCCCAGTAGTGTTATAGCTGATCGACTGACTAGATATGTCTCTTTTGGGGTGGGGGAAAGCATCTTCCCACAGGTGGTCTTATATGCTCACTGACCTGAATCAGGGAAGGTATCAATAAGAGGTGAAACAGAGGAAACCCTAAAAAGGACTTTGGGACTCAAAAAGCAGAGAAAGGAATAATTCTGTCTTCTGGGTCATGCTAGTGAGAAATGAGCAGACAGGGACATTTGACTTGGGGGTTATTTCTTGCCTGTTTGGTTACAATTCCTGCCCCCATTCATAATGCCACATGTGCCCCCTCTTATGCCCTCCAGGACTCTGTCTGCAATGGATGTTTGCATACGCTTAGAGGAGGGATGTACATACTTAGAGAAGCTAGAAGAGCAGCGGTCAGGAAAAACGAAGAAAACTCGTTAGTAGCTCAAAAGAGACCATGAAGTCAAATAAAGCCTAGAGATATTCTCAGCGTGGCCCCAAACTCTGCTGCTGTTCCGTTGACTTATTTTATTTCCCTGCATCTCATACACATGAGATGGGGTAATATTTTTTTCTGAGTCCTTGCAACACAAGGCCAAGTAGATAGACTCTGGTAAGTGAATGTTTTGACCTCATCTATTCGACTGATCAAATAGCCTTTCTCACAGGGTCATTATTTTCTCTTGTCCTTTAGAGTTTTTTCTTTTTTTCTTTTCTTTTTTCTTTTTGTTGTATCTTCATGTCAAAAGGTACTTGGAATTTAAAGGACAAGCTGTTTTGCTACTTTTTGGCTTCAGAAAAGCCCTTCTAGTTCTTTTCTTGCCTGGGTGAAGGTTGTTCATTATATATATATAACATATTCCCTTTATGAGTTCTGAACGTTCGTAATACCAAATCAGCATGATCCTAAATTTAAAATGAAAACAAAGTAAAACAATAACCAGCCTTTTACTTCTTACTCACATCACACTGTCACACTGGCATTTCTCGTCAGAATCAAATCCAGGGGCACCTGGGTGGCTCAGCGGTTGAGCGTCTGCCTTTGGCCCAGGGTGTGATCCTGGAGACCCGGGATCGAGTCCCGCATCAGGCTCCCTGCATGGAGCCTGCTTCTCCCTCTGCCTGTGTCTCTGTCTCTCTCTCTCATGAATTAATAAATAAAATCTTAAAAAAAGAGAATCAATCCAAAATCATAGTGTTTTCAAACTTGAAGGGAATTACAGACCAGGAAACTGAGGCTCATAACTTGTAAGATGCACACTACTGTTGCTTGTGTAGTTGGTGTCAAAACACAGATCTTGTGGTTTCTCTTTCATCAAGCTCCATGCTACCACTCTTTATTGGATCCCACAATTCTATAACTACTAAAAATCCTAAAAGGATTCAGAAAGACACACTTGCAATGATCACACTCTCTCTAAGACCTAATTCAAATCTATTCTGCTTTCACAGATTTATATAAATCACTTTACAAGTTGGCTAACTAGTTTACTAGAATAAGTTTTTTTTTTTTTTTTTGGTTTTTGGTTAAAAGTTAAACTTTCGCTTTATTGCAGATTTTTTATTTAAATTCTAGTTAATTAATGTATGGTGTAATATTGGTTTCAGGAATAGAATTTAGTGATTCATCACTTACATGTAACACCCAGTGCTCATCATAAGTGCCCTTCAGTACAAGTGCCCCATCACCCATTTAGCTCATCCTCCATCCCCCTTCCCTCCAGCAACCCTCAGTTTGTTCTTTATAGTTAAGAGTTTCACAGTTTGCCTCTCTCTCTCTTTTCCCTTCCCCTACCGTCATCTGTTTCGTTTCTTAAATTCCACATGTGAGTGAAATCATATGGTATTTGTCTTTTTCCGACTGACTTGTTTTGCTTAGCATAATACACTCAGCTCCATCTACATTGCTGCAAATGGCAAGATTTCATTCTTTTTGATGGCTGAGTAATATTCCATTGTATCTATATACAACATTTGCTTTATCCATTCATCCATTGATGGCATTTGGATTCTTTCCATAATTTGACTATTGTTGATAGTGTTATTATAAACATCAGGGTGCATGTGCCCCTTCGAATTAGTATTTTTGTATCCTTTGGGTAAATACCTAGTGGTATTTTTGCTGAGTCATAGGGTAGCTCTATTTCTATTTATTTGAGGAACCTCCATACTGTTTTCCAGAGTGGCTACACCAGTTTGCATTCCCACCAACAGTGTACGAGGGTTCCCCTTTCTCCACAGCCTCACCAACACCTGTTGTTTCCTGTGTTGTTAATTTTAGCCATTCTGACAGGTGTGGGGTAGTATCTAATTGTGGTTTTGATCTGTAGTTCCCTGATGATGAGTAACAGAATACGGTTTTTATTGATGACCACTTGAGTTCCCCTATGGGAAATTAAAAGCCCTCAGTGAATGGCTTCTTTTCCAAGCCTAGGGATGCCTTAATGGTGATGTGTTAGAGACCATGCCTTCTGCTTTGCTCAAAGGCAGACATTAAGACTCATTTTTTGCCTAGTGTGTTTTGTATTTTTTAAACTCCTGAAGTAATGCATAAAAATGAGCTAGACGTTTTCAAGAATAAATTTTTAAAGATCATGTAAAATTTTATTTTTTTGTTTCATCAACTTAAAAAATGTTTGCTCCCATTTAAAAAAATGTCAGTGCAATAGAATATATGCATATAGTCATAAAACAATAAAAAAATGGCAGCACCCTGTCCTGTTCCTCTTTACCTCTAAGTAGACTGCTTTTAACAATTTTTGCTCTCTCTTCTGACATTAACTTCAGTATACTGTTTTTCACTTGATTCCGAAGTTTAGATATTTTCTACTGAGTTGCATTTATGATAGTTGAGTTAGCTTTCTACCAGTCTCCAAATTTGCTCCTTTCTTTTTCCTACTATGAGTAATAGCCATAATTTTAGTAAAGTCAAAATCAGTCTTTACATTATTATTATTATTATTATTATGTAAATATATATTTATTTACTGAATAGGCTACTGTTATACCATGATTACATTTCTTTTCTTATATTTTTAAAAATTCTTTCTTGAAATTAAAAACTGCCTTTTTTTTTTTTTTTTTTAGTCCCTGGATCCCCTATATACCCACTCTTACTTTTTTCCAAATGCTTCACTAGATTTGCTGTACACATTGAAGAATCTTTCCCTAAATAGTTTCACAAGTCTGAGCATCTGTTAGTTGTCACTCCTTCCCCTGTGCCCCTTTATTCTGCTCTTTGGGATACAGATCCTTCTGCTCCGATCTTTGTCCCCCCACGTCGGTTGTGCATAGTCATCTTTGGATCTCACCCTTCTTCTGTGTGGGTCTTGTCTCCTTGATCCAGTGCTTCTTCCTTTCTTATTTTATTCCCTCCTCCTTCTGAAGCAATCTTTCACAAATTAAAGCTTAAGTTTAAAAAAAAATTGGAAAAACTTACAAAATCAGGGGCAAACATGTCATGAATTCCTAGATTCTTACCATCCAGATTCAAAAGTTATCACAGGTTTAGCACATTGATTGCATTTATCCCCTTTTCCTTTTTCTCCTCCCTCTGTCCTCCTCTTCTCCCTCTCCTGCCTCTCTCCCTCTCTCTTCTCCTTCCTTGCTGCAGTGCTTTAAAGGTCGGTATTTTAAGTCATGGTGTTGGATGATCTCCCTTGAGAGGCAGACAGTATTCAATATATACAGTGAGCAGGAGACTGTGTCACCCGAGTTGCTGACACCAACTTCACAGGAAGGGTTATCCTGGATCTTTCAATTATGTGAACCAATCCATTCCATTTTCAAGGGACACGGAGTTAGGTTTCTGGCACGTGCAAAATTTTCAAGCTGACCAGAAATTTTGGCATCACGATTTTAGAACCTTCTTTCCCCCCAAGATCATAGGACTTAAAATAATTAATTCCAAAATAAACTGGCTATTTGTGCTGTTGTTATCTGGTAGGTGAAATGTTTAGTCTAGAATGTTCTGGTATGAATACTTAAAGTATTGTGATATTTAGTTCCTTTGAAAGTCTGATTCCTGTTTTGTGCCAGATATGAAGATTAGGATTTGATATTCAACAGGAAAACTATTTTGTTTCATTGGAAACTGTACAGATTTGACGGCAAAGGGCATGCCGTGGCTATTAATGCCTCATTATATAGGTCAGTTAACTTTAACCTAATATAGTAGATATAGCCTTTTTTTGGTATAACAACCAGTAGCTGATGAAACACTTGATAACTAGAAATTGTGCCATGAATTAATTAACACATTAGCTTTCATATAATTGCAAATCTCATATTTTCATTCAAGTATTCATAATTATTGAAAATGTGAGCATTTTAATAACTTTTTGCATTTTTGAATTGTATTAACCGAATAACAGAGACCAGTTTGATATAAATAATTCAGAAATGCAGATAAAAATCTCTGCCTGGTCAATTTCTTATTTCAACTCCATTCTTCATTGAGTTTTTTGCTTTTTTACAGTACAGGGTTCCCAGAAACTTGCAGCTTTCTGAATAAATAACTTGTTTTATAGTCTTATTTTCTCCTCTTAGATCTTTATTCACTGAAGGTAAGGAAATTAGGCTTACTATGAACAATTTATTGATGCATTTATAATAAAGTCTTCCCATTAATCTTATTTATACTGTACTTTACATGTTTTCAGTAATTGTCTTCGCAAAAGGTTATGCAAAAAAAAAGCTCTGAGAAGCAGGGATCAATGAATTTTATTCATATAAATGGTTATTAATATACTGATTAAAGTGACATGAAGATGGGCAAAATACCTCCCCTTAATGACAAATAAAAGCATAATTATAAATCAATTTCAATACTAATCATCTCATATTCACCAGTAGTTTGGGTGAGAATTTTTAAATAAGTAGTCATTTTAATAGTGGCAATAATAATTTTCAGCTCACAAGAATTTTGACATGATCTCTACGAGCTCATTTTGCCGTTCTTAAATCTGGCTGTGGCAGACTGTGTTTTCCAAAAATGGCTAGATATATATCCCACTTCCCATGTGCTTCTTAAACTGAGACAGTTCTCTCACCAAGAGGTGGGGGTCTATGCTCTCTCCCCTTGAATGTTGTTTTTCAGTGACTGCTGTTTGGACTGACAGTGTGCAGCAGAGGTGATGTTGTGTGACTTCCAAGGCTAGCCCATAGTGAGGATGCAGCTTGTACATGACTTGCTCTCCCTTGGAATATGTACCTTGGAAGTCCCGAGCCATCAGGTAAGATGTCCAGCTACTCTACAGCCACCATGCTGGAGAGATCATGTGGATATATCAAATGGACAAAGAAAAATGTCAGAAGATCCCCAGATGTTCTAGTCTTTCCAGCCCAAGTATCAGACATATGAGTGAGTGAGCCACCCTCTGCCGGCAAACATTTGAGCAAGCCTGAAGGGGAACTGCCCAGCTGGGCCCAATTAAATCCCAGAACCATGTGAGGAAACGTTAAATTTCATTATCATTGTAAGGCACTAAGTTTTGGGGTAATTTATTATGTAGCCACAGTAAATGGAGTACTGGCCCCTCTCTGTGGCTCCCTTATTCAGAGAACAGCACCATCATTCATACGACAATGCCCAAATTTTCACATCACATTATTTCCAACTTGCCTGAGATCCATCTGGGGTGTTCCAATTGCATATGCAAATTTCCACGGTCTCAAATGTACCTTTTGGGAGAGACCACAAATCACATAGCAGTGGGCAGCCATGTATGCTACCCATTCAGCGAGGGGAACCGACAGTGGGCAATAATTTGCTGTAAAAGCTGTAGAAGCGATCACCAAAGCTGTAGAAGTCTACGAATACAATAAAAAGGAAATGTTTTTCTGTATTTATATCTATGTGGTGAGATGGAAAAGTCCTGAACGCCAAAGTATCAGTAGTCCCCTGGTGTGGGACTAGAAATGTGAAAGAGACTCCAGTCTACTTAAGTCTCTGTAGTGTTTGAATCTTCCACAATAAGATTCCAAGCAACTGAGAGAGACTTGAGGCTGAGAGTTGCTGTACACCAGCTACAAGGTCACGTAAGATTCAAAGTCAAAGAGCTAGACCTAATTCAGAATCCTTTGCCATGTATTTTGTCTGGTGTCAAAATATGCACCTATAGGCACCTCGCATATTTTCCTGTTGTGATGTGAACATATACAAAGAGAGATGACCATATGGACTGTCTTTCTGGCTCCATTCCTTTAATTCCAGACTCTGTATATGAGGCTATAGTTATTTACTTTTGCTTTACTGCTTCCTCATGTCCTCCTTCAGGTCACTGACAAAATGTTGATGTCAGGAAGATTAAAGAAGTCTTTACCCAAGAAAAAGAAGCTGCATCCCAGGTAAACCTGACCAATAGTCTTGTCAGAGAAATTAGCACGAGCTAATAGTTGCATGTTTTCCCTCAAGGAAGTTATCTGTTTTCAGGATTTTTTTTTTTTTTTTAATTTCTGTGGATTAGTCCTTGTTTGTAACTGAGAATTAGGGTTCCTGATTCAATTGCCATTAATTTGCAAATTGTCTCAAGGTCTTCCTTCTCTCCTCCTACTTATTTTTTTATACACAAGAAAAAGGAAAATGTGGATGCATAATCATTTAATAAGCAATCCAGATTCAAATGGGGGGAATTTGCAAAACAGGTTAAGTTATAGAGTTGGCCTACATAATTCTTTGTTTCCCAAAAGGCTTTTCTCCCAGAATTCTTTTAAATAGAATGCGTCTAATATACTTAGGATTTTATTTATAGATTACAAAGAAATGAGAAGTGATGATGGTGAAGAAGAGAGGGCAGAGAGAGAAAGAGAAAATGTTTTAGGAAATCACAGTGATTAAAGATCAATAAAAGAATTTTAAAAACCCACTTGGAAAATTGTTAGGCCATCAGAAAAATATTAAATTCATAATAACTTCGGAAAAATTGTGATAGAAAATGAAACCTTTTATGGCTTGCAGTGTCTTTTCCCCTGTAATAAAAGCCATTTTTTCGCAGACGGGAGAGCTATGGTAGTGTGCTTTGTGAAAGCAAGACATGCGATAAATGATGAAGGCTCTATTTCAGCAAGTCACAGGCAGAAAACAAAGCCCCAAGCAATTGGATAGAGCTACAGCATTGTTGGATGTAGGATGCTGCTTCATTATTCTACTATACACTTTGAAATCTAAACATTATTGCTATATATAAAAAGGTGATCTGTACATCTGTACGCTGAGTAGCATGCATTCTTAATGCTGTTTGGTGGTTTTGTTTTAAGAGCATATTTACCCTTTGCTTTCATTTTTACTATTGGAGCAAATTAAACCATCCATAAGGTCCTAAAGAGCCAAAGCTCTTCTTTTCTTTCTATTTGTCAGTGCGTATTAGCTAGCTGGGCTCTCAGAAAAAGACTTGTCTCCTGCTTGTCTAGCATAGCAGCTCCGTTTTGCAGAGAGATGGTTGCAGGAGCACAGCCTGCTCAGGAAGTACCAGGCTACGAATCAGTCGGAAAACAGATTTGGAAATCTGGAGAATGCAATGTTTCAGTTTTTTGTGTAGCCTAGTAATCTGGCTGTGGTCTCAGATCAAAAATGGAAAGACTGAGTCTGCTCTACGATAGTGTATGAGAAAACTTCCTTCTTTTCCTCAATGGCAAAATCCTTACTGTTATTTCCCCCCAAATGTAGAAATTAAAAGACTACATATAAAGTAGAAAATGCAATTCTCTCCCCTCTCTGGCAATGTTATCACCTACCAGACAAAACCCATTGTTGACATATTGTTATAGATCATTCCAAATATTTTCTATAAATGTAAATGTAAATTTTTTTTTTTCTGAAACAAAAGATGCAACACTTTCCATTTTGCAATGTGATCTTTTACCTAACACCATATATTGGTCACTTTTCTGGGTAATTATCTCCAGACCTACAACTCATCCTTCCAACAGCAATATTGTTATTTATTTAATAGATCCTTCAGTGATGGGCATTGCCTCCCATTACATAGGGTGTTGGAAAGAATATTTTTTCACTTACATCTTTCCACAGTCATCCCTTCATTTCCTATGATATTTGATTCCTGTGATATTCCTTTCTATGATATTTCATTTCCCCAAAGAGGTATTGCTGAGTTAAACATGTACATGATTTACATTATAGGATATAATGGCCCATTATATACATTATATATGGCCCTTCAGAAATGTCGTAGATACACTCCCACCAGATGTGTACAAATGGCTTATATACCTTTGCCAAAATTAGATATTATTAATCTTTTTTTAAAGATTTATGTATTTATTCACTAGAGACACACAGAGAGAGGCAGAAACATAGGCAGAGGGAGAAGCCGGCTCCCTGTGGTGAGACCCTGATGCCAGACTCAATCCCAGGACCCCGGGATCATGACCTGAGCCAAAGGCAGATGCTCAACCACTGAGCCACCCAGGTGCCCTCAATATTATCACTGTTTTTAATATTGATCAAACTGATAGGCGAAGACCAATGTTTAGTTTCACTGTAATTTACATAAGAACTGTTTTTTTCTGAATCCAGATCTGGTTGTGTTTCCTGCAGTCAAAGGCTCTGTTGATTCCCAATGGGAATCCTCCCTTGCTCCCTGTCTCTGCCCTGTCCTGCTCTTTGGTGCATTGCTGGTCATCGTTGGTCTCTTGCTGCAGTGTATTCCCCTCACTGAGTAGAGGGGCAGTTGCTTTCTGTCTCTGATATAGATTCTCATCATATTTACACACACACAATCACAAATCATAATCGCACATATACTACATCATATATATGTACACAATATCTGTCTTGCACATGGACACACTACACATCACATACAAAACCACATATGTAAGCATATCACACACACCACATCATATGTTAGTGTGTCATTGTAAAGCAAACAAAATAAAATCAGTTTCTGTCAACTAGTTCAAAGGCCCATCACATTCCTGGGACACTTCCAAAGCTCTCAGATGACTCTGCCTTTCTTGGGTGTCAGGCTTATTAGATTGGCTCTCTGGTACCTTGCTCCTGGATATTCTGCAAGCTAAGAGCTCTTTCCTCCTGACTGGGCACATTTGCACTTTCCCAGTGAGCACAGAGGCTGCTGGCCGGAAGGGGAGGACAGAAGTTCTTGGGTACAAGCACAAATTTACAAGAAATGGTTGAAATCAGTTCTCTCTCTCTCACCCAAACCAATATAAATTATTTCCCCTTTAATTCTGTTACATGGGCTTTGAAAAACTGTGGGAAGGCATTAAGTAGATCCAGTTTTGTCTGGTTTCTGCTTAAGACATTCTGATTTACCACTAGTCCAGTGTTTCTTTCCTAATGCACAGTTTTCTTTATTGATTTCCCCCCTTTGTCACCAGCATTGCTCAAAACAGAACTGCTAAAATACGCTGACCTCTTTTCTTTCCTCAGAGTTCCTTAGCAATAAGACATATACAGAACATATCCATCAAATCTGCTATTTAATTAAAATACAAAGTTAGGTTGGAGAAATATAAATAATAGAGCTTGTAAGCAATTTGTATAGTAACACAACTTGTCCCTCTGGTCTTCTGTGTGTGAGCCGGACCTAACTCTTCAGAGAGGGGTTTGTGTGACACAGCTGGGAGCCAGACAGACCTGGGTTTGCATTCTCTCTGTGTGAACCCAGGATCATTTCCTTTCCTGAGCTTTTTTTGTTTGTTTGTTTGTTTTTGTTTTTTTGCTAAGTAACATGCGATTAATAAAAGTACCACTAGCCCTGAGGATGAAATGAAATCCATAAGGATTAAGAAAAGCAATGAAGAAGAGGGTTTTTACTAACGCTATTTTTTTTTTTTCTTTTAAGCAAGCACCGCACCCAGCATGAAGCCCAACACAGGGCTTGAACTCACGATCCTGAGATCAAGACTTGAACTGAGATCAAGAGTTGGACACTTAACTGACTGAGCCACCCACTACTGCTGATTATTTTTTTTATTATAAAAGTTATATTTACTTACTAAAGAACATTTGGAAATATAGAAGCCTATAGTGACAAAAATCACTCCTTGGTACTGTTACTGGTTTGGGATGATTCCTTTGGTCCATTTTAAAACAATGTGTGGGATTAAAAAAAAAACATAGCCTACTTGTTATATTTACATATATACCTTTGCACGTAATTTATAAAATATATGTATTTATAAATATATATGTATGCAAAATTTTGTGTGGGGAGAGAAGCATTCTGTTAAGATTCAAGTCCTGAAGTGCTAGTTACTTCAATCAGCCCAAGTCTATTGACTTCTATATCGAATGTCTGTCATCAGAGTTGTATTTTAATCTAAATTGACCACTTGGGCATCTGTTAACCTTTCAACATTTCTTTGTAATATAGGTACAATCTCAAATCTTTCCCAACTCAGTCTTGTGAGTTTGCACTTTCCCTGACATTATTCTAATGTGCGAGCACGGGAACATTGGAGATTTGTCTTATGCATCGGCAAGTATCTCAGACTCTTAAGTGCATCTATTATGCAGAGCTCTTCTGTGTCCTTTTATCCTGCTCCCTGTTCGATACCATATTCAGGAACTGAAACTCTAAGAAGGCACATCAGGACAGAAATGGAGGAGCCACTGGAAAGGTTGCCATTGTCTAGGTGTGAGATAAACACCCTTCCCAGAAGAATTCATTATAAATGATGCTACTTGCCTGCTGAAGGATTGATTTGCTCAAGAGAATGGATGGAAAATGACAGAGAAACACTTGGAAGCAGAGGGAGTGGTGGGGAACAAGATGAGTAGCATTTGGACCCTGTTTTTAGGACAATGACTCTAGGGCTTTTTAAGAGTGCTTGAAATTAAAATGAGAAGCTTTGCATTTTTCTACTGAACTCTTCCTGCGATTTCTTTTGAGCAAAGGATACTAAATGCAATAACTGAAAATACTGGGAGAAATTATTTATTGAGAACGCTCTTCTTGTAGGGAGTTTTCTTTCCCCTCTTTGAAAGAATCTTTTGCCACCACAATGGATATGCAGTTCTCTCTGAACTGTAATGTAAGAGGAGGACAAAGTCCTTATTCCTGTGGAGATAATTGGAGTTGAAACATTTCATATGCTCCAAAGTAAAAAATTCAGAGACTAAATGGTACACAGAGAACAAAGGAAGAGATGCAGGGTGTCCACCGTTAACCCTCCCAAGATGGCTATGAGCCTTGCCTATAAACTGAAATTAAGCTTTGCCATAGCGACACTAGGAGTGAAGAATTCTTTGGGCTAAAAGCACTTTCGTAAGAGAAAATCTGGGATGATCTGTACTGGTCAGGAGTGAGTCAAGGGGTTGAAAGAAATGTATCCAAAACAGACAGGATCCTGAAATGCAAATTAGGCTCCTTTCATCCCCTGCCTAGACTTGGTGATAAATGCCCCTGTAATCCCATGTACTAAGCCTTTTTCATACTGGTGTCTTAGACTCTTCTGGTATGTTGGTGTGAAGTCTCCAAGGTTCTTCCTTTGCTTAGGCAAAAGTTTCCATCCATGAGCTCCGATTCTCCCCCAGATATTAAGCCCTTGCAAAGGACAGCTATTTAATCTTCTGTATATTACTGATTGATGTCAATATGTGGTTCTGGGGTTAGCCTTTGGCCAAATCTGACCCACCACCTTTTTCATAAATAAAGTTTTATTGGAACTCAGCCAGCTAGCCCATTCATTTTTCCATTGTCTGTGGCTGCTTTTGCACTGTAACAGAATTTAATTGTGACAAAGACTGTATCACCCACAAAACCGAAAGGATTCACTATCTGACTTTTAACAAAAAAAGTTTGCTATTTGATTAGAACATGGTGAGGTCAAAGTCCTAAATTTTAATTTAAATTTCATACATCCAGCCCCAGAAACCTTCCTCATAAACAGTCATGGCTGGTCAGATACTATTCCTCAATGCCTTTCCATTAGTGGGAACAGTACCCCACACATGTTGTGTAGACTTGACCTGGAGTGAGTAAGATGAGCCAAGTAAACACAGGATTTTGACTTTCAAAATGGATCATGTATTAATTTCTTATTGCTGCTATAACAAACTACCGTGAACTTAATGCTTTAAGACAACAGAAGATTATTGTGTTCTGGAGGTCAGAAGTCTAAAATGGGGTGGCAGGGCTGTGTTCCTTCAGGAGACTTCAGGGGATACTCTATTTCTTTGCCCTCTCCAACTCCTAGAGGCTGCCTCCATTCACTGGCTCATGGCCCTGGCCCCTCTTCTCATCATTTGGACCTTAGCTTCCATGGTCACATCTCCTTCTCTGACTCTGACCCTCCTATCTCTCTCTTCTAAGAACCCTTACATTGAATCACCTGGATAATCTCCTCACCTCAAGATCTTTAACTTAGTACATCTGAAAAGCCACCTTTGCATCTTACAAGGCAACATATTCATAGGTTTGAGAGACTAGGATGTGGAGATCTTTGGGAACCCTATAATTTTAGATACCCCAGATGGCAGATACTTACTTTCACCTCTGCTCAGATATCCACAATCATCTTACTGATTGCCAAGCAAAGTGGTACTAAGAGAATAAAAACAAAAAACAAAAACAACAAAAAAGTGGTTTGAAAGTTCTTATAGGTGTTTTATATACAATTTGAATGGAAAGTATGAGATGTGTTTGGTACTTCAAAGAGGACCGTAAGATATCTGGGAGATGATTGAATCTTGATTGTAGTAGGAAGTAAATTAATTATTTACTACATAAGTACAATGTGTATTGGCAGAAATAAAACACTTTCCAAATGAGCATATTCATTTTACACTGCATCTTCTAAACAACAGAGACTGACTTCACATTTTCTAAATGCAAGATTGCTCCCACCCCATGCTAGCTGTAAGGTATTCTCTGCAAGTTACCATGTGTAAAAGCAATACATCTGAATAGTTGAATGCAGAAACACAGGATTCATAGATAAATATCTCACAGAATATGTTGCTGACTAATTGTGTCACTTGTATGAGAGACATTCATCATTCTCTGTTCTCTAAAATGGGACCTGCCTTTGGCCATCATAGGGCAAGTATGGTGTGTCTATGTGAAAATAGGATTTTTAAAAAGCATACACATATTTTCAATGAACCGTTTTCTAACTCTTTGAGGACCTATTTGCAATTTCATAGCCCGGAAAAGTCCCTGGGGCCTAAATAGTTTCAGTGTGTGTAAGTGAAGGTGTTATGAACCACAGAATATTATACTTGAGTATCTTTATAGCTTTTTAACATTGTGTCAAATTCCTCTTTCTCTACTTTCATTGCAAAGTGTTTCCTAACCCCCTTCACTCTTGGGGCCCACTATCCCAACCTTGGTTCACCATAGCCCCTTACTTGCTTCTCTTTTTGGCTTCTAGATTCCTGATTACTTCATCCTCTGCTAACCAACACACTATTATTATTATTATTATTATTATTGTTGTTGTTGTTGTTATTATTATTATTATTATTATTATTTATATAACTCTCATTTGGCATTTCCTGGGGCCCTAACTACACTGTGTGTTCTTCCAAAGCAAAGGCTGTCTTCTCTCTGCCTTGCGGACTGAGTGCGACGACACATGATGTTCCGCACATAGCGAAGCTCTCCGAAAACTGCCACCAATGAGGGCACCATGGTGCTTAGGAGTTTTCTGTTCTGCTCATCCTGATGGTTTTATTCTCCCTCCATTTATCTCTGCATTAAATAGAAGCCACCGATTAAATGGCTTAAACTAGGTTTTAGCCATGTTGCTTTTTATTTCTCTTTCCTTTCTTTTGACTTCCTGCTGACTGTCCACTGTGTATAAACCATTCTCTCTTCTGTTGAACAGCAAACCCTACCACATCTTAATTTGTTCTCTGAGTGTCTACCCTCCTCCAGGAAACCTTTGTGGAATTCCTCTAATCATTGCACCTTGCCAGCACCATGTAGGGGCCAAATTATCTCCAGCTCAATCCTGTATTTAACAGCTTATTCTTTTGGGTTGGGTGGGGTGGGAGGGCAGTGCTCAGGTCGGTATTATGGCTGGAAAGCTAATGTTGGACAAGGAGTTCTTAAAATTTTCCTTGGTCATTGTACTACTTCCTCTGTGTCCCAAATGTTCTTCACTTTCAATTTTATTTAGAGACTTCTTTATTCTGCATTATGTTATAGTTGGTTATTTCTCAACCCTTATTTGATTTTGAGAATTTTGTAAAAAGAAAGGATGGCCATATCTCTGTGGCATACCAGTATAGTACTGGGGATTAGTTCATGGTAAGTATTCAATAGATATTTGGAATTTAAGTAAAACAGTCATTTGTGCCCTAGGGCCAAGTTTGTCTTGTGATTAAGGACTACCATGCAAAGAGCTGCTGTTCTCAAATTGTATAAAACCGTCATCTGGATTCACTGCCAGCCCAAAGCCTTCCTCAAAATTAACAATTTCATTCTTTATTTCTTAAAACATAAGGTCCTAAATTGTTAGAAAGACAATTACTCAGTAATGCTAAATGTTTCAATAAATGTATAACATGCTTTACATACTGAAAAAATATTTATAGAAAAATTTATAATTTAGTTGTTTAATCTGGGCAAATTAACCTCATTATACCTAGGTTTTTTGTTCTGTAAAGTGGTGAGCGAGTATTGTGGACAAGCTCATGATCCTTTTTTTTTCTTTTTTAAAAATATTTTATTTATCTATTCATCACACACACACACACACAGAAGCAGAGACCCAGGCAGAGGGAGAAGCAGGCCCCATGCAGGGAGCCCCACGTGGGACTTGATCCCAGGTCTCCAGGATCAGGCCCTGGGCCGAAGGTGGCGCTAAACCGCTGAGCCACCCAGGTTGCCCCATGATCCTTTTTCTTTTCAGAAATTCCTGGCAGTTCTACCTCTACTCCATAGCTTCCCTGTATCCAAAGTAGATATGGTCTAATCTGCTATTCACAGGATTCTCCAGATTTCCCCTATATGTGGGAACAGCTCCTAGTGCAGAAAATGGCAATTTATGTGCGGTAAGACAGCTAGCTGAGCTTACCTATGTGTTCTCTGCATGTTCTTATTACAAGCAGAGTAAAAATCGGAAAATCAGGGTGATAGAGACTGAGGAAAGGTAGAGGCATGATTTTCTGGTAATTAATTACTTTTCAAAAACATACAAAAAATGTTAACTGAGGCCCAAGATGTAAATTGGCAGTTAAACTTTCCTCTGCTGGGTGAAATGTGTCAATCAGAAAGTATCCATCTCAAGTTGTACTGAAGAGAGATCAAGGTTGACTTAAGACACCCATCTTGGATCAATGCAGAGCAAGATTTGAAACTGGCCCACTAAAGAGAAGGAAGGGTTCTAGATGCCCTTTGCTGGGAGTGACATTGGGGTCGGTTTTGGAGACCAGCAGGGTCTCACTGTTAATGAAACTGACCCTGCAGGTGCAAGGCTTGTGGGTTTCAGTTCCAGTTTTACCCTTGAGCGATCAGTGAGAGCCACCCTCGAGGCACCATCTGCAGGTCTCTGGGAAAGATGTTAGATTTAGAGTACGTGGGAAAGGAAGAAGTTAATTTTGAAAGTCAACTTCATTAGGCTATGTGCCCTCACAGAGCTTCCCCTTTGTGCCTCTCACCTTTTTTCTTGCCCAGGCTGCAGAACAATTTTGGCATTTGATTCTGCCCCAAACTACTGGTTCCTAGTTTCAGTTTCTGTATTTAGTTGGGAAATACAGATGGGCTGCTGGAAAGTTATTTTATGGTTCGTGGCTTGCCAGGTTCAGCAGATAACCTTTCATGAGCACAAGGCTCCTGTACTGTTCATGCCTGACGTCTGTGTCTTGGGAGCTCAAGGTATTTTGTTGGTTTTGTCACATTCCTTTTACTGGAGACAAGTTGGAGGCATGTATTTTTGTAAAATTTTCTTTAAAGCTCTACTTTCAAGTGTAAGAGAAAGATAAAAGGAAAATACTGCCTATATATCAGTTAGCCATAATTTAAAATATGACACAGAAAAAAAGCTGGGGTTTTAATAATAATAACTTTCTTTCACTCTCTTGGGATGGTATGAAGAGGTCATCAGTGATCCGATCCACAAGGCAGGCTTCACTCAGGAAGAGTGTTCTAAAGGAAGAGAATACAGGACAGAGACTTGTGTTTCGTTTGAGGAGGGGCATGCATATCCTTTCAATGCATCCTGGGAGATTGGCCATTGACTTGAGATGTCTCCAAATTGATTGGACCTACACTTGCAAGCTTTACTGATTCCATTCCTTTGTTGTTGGCCAAAAGAACTCACATTTTTAACTTTTTTTTTTTTTTTTTAATTTCTGGACAGAATGAATTGGAGATACTATAGAACTTTAGATTGTTACCATGTTGCTTCTCCTCCTACCTCATAAAAGTATTGGATTAAGAATCAACAAATCTGAATTATTTCCTTACCTTGCTGTTGTGGATCTTTACTGGGTACAATACCAAGCATCTCCAGGCCTGATTTCCTTTATCTCTACAATGAGAGCAAGGAAACCTATCAACCTCTAAGATCCCTTCCAGCTTTACAATGTCCAGAAGTACACAACATGTTTTATTGCTTGCTGTGCAGGAAAAAAAGTGCAGAGTGTCAGAGTTGCCTTGTCTGAATCTCTCTTGCAGTCTCTCTCTCTTAAAATCTGAGTTATAATTAAAAAAAAATTTAGTCAAAACTCTGCATATTTACCATAGAGAAAAATTAAAATAAATAGGTTAAAAAATAATGAACATTATGTCTGTATAATTTCACCACTCTTCGGATAACTACTATTAACATCTTGATGTATACAGTCTCTGACAATTTTTTTCTGAAAACACACACACACATACACCCTTTCGTTATGTCAGTGACATCTCAAAGGGTATTATGGTTCAGTGCTTTAAGAAAGTGGCATGACTTGATGTTTGGAATACACTCAGAATTCTAAGGAGGCCGTAGAACATTCCTCTGCTTTCTCTTTTGAGTTTTGTGTCTGTTCATCCAGGTTTGCCTCATTCTGACTTCTTCTGGCCTCCCTCCTGTCTTAGAATTTTTACCTTTGTCCCCCTCCCTCCTGCTTTATTGGTTTGACTGGCTTCACCTTCCAGAGAGGTGGTGTCAGCACCATTTATCCTGTGCTGCATTGGAAGGGGACCTTTACTTATTCAGAGTGAAACATTTACAGGGCAAACAAGAGCTTTTGTTATATTGATGACTTTAATAGAATAAATTCAGTACTTTACTAGGCTAAATAGATTTCCTATCTCTTTATTTCCTGCCTTAAAAGGGCATAAACAAAATAAAATAGAACAAAAGAATCACTACAACAATAGTAACGACATAACAAAATGCAAAACTCCTCCCAGGAAGAAGTAGAAGGGAAAAGAAAACATGAAGGCGAGGGAGTAGGGTGCCTGGATGGCTCCTTTGGTAGAACATGTAACTCTGGATCTTGAGGTTATAAATCTGAGCCCCATGTTGGGTGGAGAGATTACATAAAAATAAAAAGAAAGGTGAGGGAGGAAGAAAATTCTGACTTGCCTTATACTCATATATACATAAATACTTTCCTAAAATATTTCCTATCTCAACAATCTATTTAAAAATGTGATCATATTTCATATGGTTTGAAATCCACTTTTTCACATAATAAATCCATCATAAACATCTTTCCCATCATCTAACAAATATCTAAATCATATTTTATGGTTGATATTCTTGCATTGAGGAGAGATAACTTAACCTAAATTAACCCCTACTATTGTTTTCGCTATTATAATAAAACATTGCATTACATTGGGTGAACAGGCTAAGGTAATGGTATAATTATGTTTTTGTTTAGAGTCCTTTAGGTCCATGCTAGGTATGTGCTAAATATGTGGCCATAGCCTTGGCAGGCATTATTAACAGATTATGACCCTGTAGCTGAGCCTTTCAGTACAGTGCCCCAGGTAGCCACAACTGGCTGGAGATGACAAGCTAGATGTCACTTTACCTCTCAGGGTCCCCATACTGCCACCAGCAGGAATAGAGAGGTATTAGAATCTGTTTCACTTTGATGAGCACCATAAATTCTCTTATGTTTATATAAATCCTACTGAGTTGGCAATTTGCAGAAAGAAATAATTGGTACCATGGACTAAATGTATTCTGCTGCCCAACACCCCTACCTCCCAATTTATATGTTGAAGTCTCAACCCCAATATTTGGACTGTTTTTGGAGATGGGGTCCTTATGGATGTAATTAAGGTTAAATGAGGTAATAAGGGTGAGGGCCCTTGCTTGTGGAATAGGTGTCCTCATAAGAAGAGGCACAAGAGGGGTGCCTGGGTGCTTCAAATGGTTATGCATCTGCCTTCAGCTCAGGTCATGACCTCAGGGTTCTGGGATTAGCCCCACAATTGGTTTCTTACTCAGGGGCAACCTGCTTCGACCTTTCCCCCTGCCCCTCCCCACTGCTTGTGTTCTCTTTCTGTTTCTCAAATAAATAAAACCTTTAAAAGAAAAAAGAAAAGAAACACAAGAGAGCTTGCCTGGTTGCCTCTCTCTCTGTAAAAACATGGGGGGAAGGTAGCTGTCTATCAGCCAGGAAGAGAGCTCTCACTAAGAACTGAACCAGCCAGCACCTGGATATGGGACTTCTAGCCTCTGGAACTGTGAGAGAATAAATTTCTTTTGTCTAAGCCACCCAGCCTATGGTATTTGGTTATGGCAGCCAGAGCTAAGACAGTTGATACATTATCACTATAGTTAAGAACTAAATATCAGGATTTCCTCTGAAAGATGTGGTTCATTTGGCATGAACTGATGTTTCCATTTGAGAGTCAGAAATTTTGAAGCATTGTGTCAATTCTGTTGGTACATCACCTGAACAAATCACAGAGTGATGAGATTCATGGGTGAGACAGAAACTTATTCATGTGGCTCCGCCTACTAAGGCAGTAATAATTTTTTTTCAAATATCACACAAGTTTTACTTGAATTGTTTATGAAGTAGTAGTTCTTGATATGAAACAGATTTACCTAATTGTAACCACCACCCACAGGAACAAGCTCTACTGTCTTCACCTGCCAGAACAACTCTATTTTTTCTTCCACTCCATCCATCTTTTCAGATGAGGTGATGGTTAATTTTACATGTCAACTTTTCTGGGCCACAA
This sequence comes from Canis lupus familiaris, assembly GCF_011100685.1. NCBI lineage: Eukaryota > Metazoa > Chordata > Mammalia > Carnivora > Canidae > Canis > Canis lupus. Next base: position 49,196,376 of record NC_049227.1, on the reverse strand, counting down.
TGCCCAGAAACGTGTTCAAGTATATTCTGGATGTTTCTGTGGGATTGTTTTTGGATAAGATTTATATTTAAATTGGTGGATATTTATTTATTTATTTATTTATTTATTTATTTATTTATTTATTTATCTTTCTCTTTCTTTTTTTTTAATTGGAGTTCAATATGCCAACATATAGCATAACACCCAGTGCTCATCCCAACAAATGGCCCCCTCAGTGCCTGTCACCCAGTCATCCCCACCCCCCGCCCACCTCCCTTTCCACCACCCCTTGTTCGTTTCCCAGAGTTAGGAGTCTCTCATGTTCTGTCTCCCTTTCTGAAATTTCCCACTCATTTTTTCTCCTTTCCCCTTTATTCCCTTTCACTATTTTTTATATTCCCCAAATGAATAAGACCATATAATGTTTGTCCTTCTCCGATTGACTTATTTCATTCAGCATAATACCCTCCAGTTCTATCCATGTCGAAGCAAATAGTGGGTATTTGTCGTTTCTAATGGCTGAGGAATATTCCACTGTATACATAGACCACATCTTCTTTACCCATTCATCTTTTGATGGACACTGAGGCTCCTTCCACAGTTTGGCTGTTGTGGACATTGCTGCTAGAAACATCGGGGTGTAGGTGTCCTTGAGAAAAGCAAATGACTCTCCAACATGTGGCAGGTTATGTTCAATTAGTTGAAGGCCCGAACAGAACAAAAGGCTGAATCTCCCTTGAGAAAGAAAATTCTCCAGCTGTCTCTTGATTTCATTTACAACATGGCTTCCCTGATGCAGATGGGTCAATGCTCATGCTGCCTCTGCTTCCTGGTCCTACTGCACCCTGCCTTTGGACTTGAACTTGAACTCTTTCCTGGGTCTCTAGCCTGCTGGACTTGCCTGTCCGACTTTGGACTTGCCAAACCTCCACAATCACTTGAGCCAGTTCCTTAAAATAATTCTTTTCTATTATGATATGATATAAAGAATACAAATATATATATATATATAATATATATAAAAATACAAATAAAATAAAAACAAATGCAAATATGTATATTGTTTCTCTGGAAAAGCTGCATACAGATACATTATATTTCTTCTCTTTTGCAAGCCATGCATTGGCTTCTCGTCTCAGTCCTATAAAAGCCAAATCCTTAGGATGAACTCAAGGCCCTACACAATTATCCCTTATCTCCTCTACCTTGAAACTCTCTACCAATAGCTCTCTGTCTTCATGTGCTCCTATCACTCCCTAAATCACATTGATTCAGCCACACTGGCCTCCTAGCTGTGTCTATCTCAATGTCTTTGTGTTTGCAATTTCTTCTGACTAGAATGCTAGTTCTGCAGATATCCACAGGGCTGGGTCCCCTACTTTTTCCCCACATTTTTACTCCATAATAATCTTCTGTGAAGGCTTTCTAATCTTAGTCCCTCCTTTAAAAAATTCGGTGTTCCTTCCCAACATTTCCTATTCCCTTTTCATTTTTTTTCCTTGGCACTAATCATAATATATTATATATGATATATTTTACTTTCCTCTTTACCATCTGATTTCCCTACTAGAATGAAAGTGTCATGGGAGTTGGAATTCTTATCTAATTTATTCAATGCTATATTCTCAACACCTAGAGCCATGCCTGGGACATAAGAGATAATCAGTATTTGTCAACTAAGTGCATGAGAATTTCAATTTTTTTTTTTTTTGGAGATTTCTAGGCTGATTTTCAAGCCAAATCTTAAAAATTTAGTAATTTTTTTGCTTAATTTTGATATTTTTGGTAACTATTTTGAAATTGGAATATGTTGTATATTAAATGTGTACCTTAAGTACCTCAGTTTCCACTCCTCTGTTGAATGCTATTTTTAAATCAGTGAGGCATCTCATAAACAATGGCACCTTAGATAAGAAGATAATGAGCTTTCATGGGAGGATATTGCTGATGATAGCAGTCATATGTATCACGAACTGCGAAGGGTCTGAGATTTTAACCTGCTTGCAAATGAACACGTTTCATGGATGCTGGCTGAAGATAAGAGTATCCTGGCTCAGGGACAAATCCTGGCTCAGGGATGAAGGACCTCATTACCTAGGAAGCAGCAGGCAGCATGAGCACTGGGCTACGTGCATCAGTTCCACTTGTCCCTGAGTCTTGCAGAAGTGATGTGGATGGGACTGGACGGATGCTTATATGTGCGCTAGGTTGCATTTTATTTATTTAAAAATTTTTAGTTCTAGTATAGTTAACATACAGAGTAATATTAGTTTCAGGTGTACAATATAGCGATTCAGCACTTTCTTACAACACCCAGTGCTCATCACAACAAGTGCCCTCCTTAATCCCATCGCTTATTTTATCCATTCCCTATCCCCGCCCCTCTGGTAAACATCAGTTTGTTCTTTATGATTAAGAGTCTGTTTCTTGGGGATCCTTGGGTAGCCCAGCGGTTTAGCACCTGCCTTCCGCCCAGGGCGTGATTCTGGAGTCCCGTAATCAAGTCCCACATCAGGCTCCCCGCATGGAGCCTCTTCTCCCTCTGCCTGTGTCTCTGCCTCTCTCTCTCTCTCTCTGTGACTATCATAAAAAAAAAAAAAAAAAAAAAAAAAAAAAGAAGGGATCCCTGGGTGGCGCAGCGGTTTGGCGCCTGCCTTTGGCCCAGGGCACGATCCTGGAGACCCGGGATCGAATCCCACATCGGGCTCCCGGTGCATGGAGCCTGCTTCTCCCTCTGCCTGTGTCTCTGCCTCTCTCTCTCTCTCTGTGACTATCATAAATAAATAAAAAATTAAAAAAAAAAGAATAAATGAGAGAATCACATTACTACTGCTATTGCCTGCCTTCCTGCCTATCTATCTATCTATCCTTCTACCTGTCATACCATCAATAATGTGTTGTCAAATAATGTCCCTTGAATTTTCACTGCATTAGCTGAAGGCTTGATGTAATATCTGTGGCTTAAAGATGAGTATTAATTCTGTCTTCAGTATTGGTAATATAAAAAGTTTTCATTGAGTGGGGAAATTGAATAAAATACATTTAATGGGAACTATTGATTACAATGTCATGAAATCAAGAATATTGCTTATTTTAATCAACATACCATAGAAAAAATGTTGAAAAATGTTGAAAAATGTCTCTAGGACATGAGGATGAATGCTTTCTTTTTAAAGGTGACAGAAAATTTGTCCCTGAATTAAGAACATGCTTGCTTAATCTTATTTTTTTGTCCTGATCTTCTCAGATTGACTGATTCAGCTGAAGGAAAGTATAATTATAGTAGTAGGTAATACAAGACTTCAGACAGATTACTCTTGTGATGAGGGTCTGGAATGTATAGTGGGTTACAACTCTGCTGTACTTTTAGAGTGATTGCAATAGTTTAGGATTTCAGGATCATCATCTATGTGATCATCATGCACTAGCTGGTACATGCATTTACCCTTAATTCTCATTTTTAAACATTGCTTCTAGTGAAAGGGCGACGTTCAATCCAGTGTATTACATTTAATATTTACCTTCTAAAATTCAGTAGTTGGTTATGCTTGCTAATTCTGTCATAAAATTTCATTTGCTGTAAAATTTTTAACACTGGAGAATTTACATTTTGTGCTTGAAATTCAATGCATTAATATTACAAATATGAGGCAAATGAAATATTGCTAAATACTAGAGTGACCATATAGAAATATGCCTGAATTCAGCAATTTGATATTTTAAAAAATATTATATGCCTTACCTGATTTGTTGTTTTAGTCAATGACTCCTCCCACTCAGGATCTTTGTGTAGACCTTAAGACTAATTTGAGTCCCTCTCTCTTGGGGTAGAACTACTGGACACTTTCAGTTCAGACTGGTACCCTTTAGGCTGGGCTAGTATAGGATTGGATTAGCACAGAAGATGAAGTCATGGGGTCTTTTGACCCCATGAAGTTTATTGGTCTTTTCACTGAATTTTATTGCACATGGAATACCCAACTGAATAGACAGCTGTAGATTCTGCAGACATAGATGTGAAGAACATGGAATTTTATTGACAATGGGATTTGTAGGTTACCTAATCTAACCAAAATCCTACACCACGTGTTGTGAAAAGTCTTTTTCAATATGCCAATATTCTCAAAAGGTGGTCCCCAAACTTCCTGCATTATAATTTCCTAGGTGCTTATTAAAAATTCTGATTTGTGGATCCCACTCCAAACTTAATTAATTTCAAATTTAACTGGGCATCCTGTATTTTTATTTGCTAAATCTGTGGATCCTAATTTTGAGGGTCTATTTTCTGAGATTGAAAGCCTCCCAGATTTGAGGGCTTTCTTTTCTTGTATTTATATATGTGCTTGTATGTATGTGCATTTGAGGGAGAGAGATGGTGCTTCCTGATAACTGCATTTTGTCATAGTTACTTCTGTGGTACTCTTACTCCTCTACTTCATCAATCTCTGTGAGATTTCTTGATATTAACCAAACTCTCAAGAGGCCTTTTTGTAATTCAGAAAGTTAATATTGATTTACAGGAAATATTTTGGCCTATTATCGTTGAGGTTTCTGTGTGGCTTGATTCACTTAGGAACCAAATGGTGTAAGAAAATAGAGCTTGAAGATTCAGACTTAGAGCAAAGGGAATGGATAGTTTTTAAAAATCACTTTGATTTGGTGAAATCTCTTTATTTTTTCTAGAATTTTTTTTGATCCATAATTTGGACTTTAAAAAAAAAAAAACTCAGATTATCTCTTCCATTGGACATGGCTGAAACACATGTCTAAAATATTCTCTTCCAACTTTCTTTTCTATAGCCCCTGCATAGGCCCCAAACCCAACTCCTGTCTCAGCTCTATACCTCACTGTGGTACCTTCCAAACATCTTTACAATGTCAACATCCAATTTTACGATGAGTACGTTTTCGATGGACCATCTCCTAATTGCTTCTGGGATGTTTTCTAGGTGCCAATGGATCGTATTCATTCTGTGTGGATTACTTTTAGTCCCAGAGAGTATGTCTTTTTTATGCCTTCGCTCTTTCCACCTGTTTTCTGATTTTTATATCCAGCGTTAAAAAAAAATAATAGGAGGACACTTTACTTTGAGGCCTTAAGTATTCACTGTCTATTCTCTATGTGAAGAGTAATATACATCCTTCTTAAGGCTGGCATTACGGTTATCTGCTCATTTCACATAGCCATTGCAATTGCCTTATAACCCATAATCTAGGCTCATAAGTGAAAGTTGATTCTCTATCCATAGGAAAAAATTAGTTTCTGTAGCATATGCATTAAAAACCATATGACTTTTTAATTTTATTCTTTTCTTTTGTAAGTGTTCCCATTTACTACAAAATCTAATTTAGGCGGTGATTTAGAAGAATGGAAACTATTAAAATAAAACCAACCAAAAATTAAAGTTATTTTATAGAAGAGGTTGAGAATCCCATAATGATTTCTTATTATAAGCTCTTAGAATAGTTCACAATACAACATAAAAAGTTAAAGAATGACAATAGTTTTCCCAAATAATTTGTTTTTCCCCAAATAATTTAATATAGGGATATTGTCTCTCATTCTAGAGGATAATTTTCTTCCAAAGCTCAGATTTAAAACAGATAATTTGGGGTGCCTGGCTGGCTCAGTTAGTAGAGCCTGTGACTCTTGATCTTGGGGTTGTGAGTTTTAGCCTCACGTTGGGTATAGAGATTACTTAAAAACAGAATCTTAAAAAACAGAACAAAACAAAACACTGAGATATTTTAACACTCAAACTGGTCTTCCAAACAATTAGACATCTTGAGAGAAAAAAATGAGTGCTATTAAATATGATGCTATCTAAAAATCTTGGGCTCAATTTAGCTCTACTAGTGTCATAAACACACACACACACACGAACGCATTCATACATCTTCTTCCTTCAGATGCCCATGTTCTTACTGTTCTTACTTAGCTTTACTGTTTAATAAAGACACTCAGGACACATAACTCCTCCCAATAAGGACAATATTTATCATTTTTAATAATTATGCCTTATACTTGCAGTTGCTTAGGCACTTACAAAAGGCCTAGCAGTCATGTAGGGCAGATATAACTACACTTTATTTCCATTTTATTCATAAGAAAGTGAGAATCACAGAGGTGAAGTAACTCATGCAGCTAAAAAGTAACATGGTGAGAACTCCAAGTCCAGTTCTTTTAACTCCAAATTCCCTTCTTCTTTCAATGCAATTAAGAGTAGTCATGAGCTTTACAAGAGGTAATATGTAAGAAATGTTCTTTTTTTTTATTTTTTTATTTATGATAGTCACAGAGAGAGAGAGAGAGGCAGAGACATAGGCAGAGGGAGAAGCAGGCTCCATGCACCGGGAGCCCAATGTGGGATTCGATCCCAGGTCTCCAGGATCGCGCCCTGGGCCAAAGGCAGGCGCCAAACCGCTGCGCCACCCAGGGATCCCTAAGAAATGTTCTACAGTATTAGTTGCTACAATATTGCAACTCAGTTCCCAAATCTATCAGATTCCTTTGGGAATTTGTCCTTGAAAAAATACTCCCCAGGTGATTCGGATGATCAGCGAGAATGGAGAACAACTTGTTAGGTGGCATTCCCAGAAAACAACTGATTGGTCATGTCAGTAGACTGCTGGTTAAGTATTTCATCTAAATGTATTCCCTACTGCTTTTCTTCGAGTTGCTAAGTCTGATTCTCCTTTGTCCAAAGAAGACATCATGCTAATAAAAATTATCTTTACCTTTATACCTTGCACATGTAAGTGATGTATTAGATGCTGTTGGTATTATCTAAATGTGAGGAAAGTAATATTATTACAATTTGCAGATTAGGATGCTGAGACTCAGGGAGAATACGTAACTTTCCCAAAGGAAGTGCCATTTAATAAGCTGATTTGGTTAACATAAGGTTGATTATTAGTTCATTAATGATAATGATCTGGAATAACTGAAGCATGTTCAAATTCTGTCATCAAGAATTACTTTTCAAAAGGAAAGGCATACCAGGTCTTTTATCTAAATAATTTTATTTAGAAAGTTTTCTAAGTCTTTCCTCCTTTTTGTGATATGCACACACATGCACACACACACAGACATTTTTTAAAATATGAAAACTGATTGTCTTAAAACTCTTACTCAACAGAACAATTTATTTATGCAATTGAACAACTTTAAAGGACTTTCCAGACTGTATTTTTTAAACCTTAAATATTTTAGTTCATCCTGTGAAGAAACATTTGCTTTCTAAAAGGGCTGATGACTTGAGTAACATACTGTGCTCTGATCCTATTTTCTGCCTGGGGAAGAGCATGTCATCAGTCAATGTGTAAAGTTTTATTGTTACTCCACAGTTAGAGGAGGAGAAAAATCACTGAGGACAACTGCAATTTGGGAGAGTACCCAAGGGCTGGGAAGCAGATATGAGATGATGCTAGACTTGGAAATTATATTTTATGTTCAAAGTACCCCCTAGATATTTTGAATTTGTTGACACACTTAGCTTAACTTTGAAAGGAGAACCTTAAATCAAGAAAATCATTTCAACTAAACCGTGCCTAGTTCAAAGCAATGTTTTGGAGTCAGCCATAATTTGAGCAAAATAGTAATAGTTACAGCAGACGCAGCTTTTCCCTCAGCCTGCCCAGGGTCTTACTGCGTACAAGTTACTGAATCACTCTTGTCAATGAGACTCGTCATCCCTATCTCACGATAGAAGTTACAGAAATCTATGTGTCACACCTCGCTTCCCTGCAAAGCTGTGTGAGGATCTACCAGTCAATAGAAGCTACAACAGAAACCATTCACATCCCCTGCCCCTTTCTGCTTTGTCCCCCTCCCCGTCTCACAGCTTGAAGAAGAGAAGTCTGGGGGAGTGGCCTCTCAGAGGGTTCTGCTTACCTGCTCATTGACTGTTACAACAGCCAATTAATATTTATCGAACATTTATGATGGGTCTGGCATTGTGCCAGGCTCCCATCTTAGGGCCTCTATAGTTGTTCTCTCTGCCTAGAATGTTCTCTTTGATCTTTACATGATTGGTCTCACCCTGTAATTCAAATCTTAATTGAAATTTCGATTTCACCACTCCAAAAAGGTCTTTTTTTTCAATCTGAGGTAACCATCTAGCCACATTCTATCATGTCATCCTATTTTAATTCTCTGCATAGCAATTATTGTCGGTTATTTTTCTTATTTAAAAAAAAGTGTTTGTCATTGCCTATCTCTTCCCATTATACTGTAAGTACCACAAGAGATGGAAACTTTTCTGTCTTGTTGTAACTATGTCCTCAGCAGCTAGAATATTTCCTGACACCTGACTATTTGTTCAATGAGATAGAGACTTATGATACTATGGTGGGACAGAATTTGATGTGGTTCTTGATTTTATGGGGCTGCTTGTAGTTTAGTGAGGGCGATAGGCAGTAATGAAAGAATCCTACAATTTCATGGGAATTTTCAACTATGATAAATGTGGAGATGGTGAGGCTCTAGGGGCCCTTAGGAATGAGGCAATTAACCACAAAGTGGAGGTCACACTAGGCTCCCTCAGAAAGGGCAACAGGGTGAGATAAAATGTAAAAGATGTGAAAGAGAGATGAGATGGGTAGGGGGATTAAGACCGAAGAAGGTGTATGTTCCAAATTCCAAGGTTCGAGAAACATGCCCATTCAAGAAAAAAGCTGCTGTGGTGGACTTGCAGAGAGAAAGTGAAGGAAAGGCTTTGAGATGAGGCTGGGCAGCAGGTGGGATCCAGGCCAAGGCAGGATCTTGTGGACAATGTTAAACATTTGGGTCACTGGCTAGCATTGATGCGGGCCCCTGAGGAGTTGTAAGCAGTAGTGGAATGATGTGATCAGACTTGCAATTTGAAAGAGATCAGTCTGCATTGTAGAGAATGGGCCAGAGAATCAACCATACAATCGTCCATTGTAGAGAATGGTTTAAGTGGGAAGAGTCCTGCCACATTCAAGCAAGAGATGTAGGTAGTTTGGATTAGGACACTGTAGAAGACATATAGTGCAGTAGGCAGATTCAGGTGATGTTTCAGTAGTCAAATCAATAAGACGTGGCCTTGGAATAGACATTGGAGTGAGGGAGAGGGAAGTATCAAGGATGATCCTGAGGTTTCTGATTCACTTATCAGAGTGGAAGCTTGTGTCATTCACTGATAATGGTCACACTGCAAGACAACTACGGAGGTGGGCTAGAGACAATGAACTCAATTTTGTGGTATGTTGTACTTGAAATGCCTTTGAGATATCCAAGTAGGAACATTTATAAATAATTGGTTATATAAATCTGGGGCATCAAAGAAAGGTGTGTGCCTGAGGAATATTCACAAATTTGTGAATTATGTGTGAGTAGGTGAAAATTAAAGACATTGATGTAAGTAGGTACAATAGCCTGAATATAGAAACTGGAAAGAGAGAGAGGCTAAGACAGAGACTTGAAGAAGTTCCATCATTTAACATCAGTTAATTATTGGATGGAGAAGGATGACCATGTGAAGCAGAGAGAAGGAAATGCCAGAGAATAGGAGTAAGCCAGAGAACATTCATGCATGTCAGAAGCAAAGAAGAGAATGAAAAAAGGATTGTCTATTTCCTCTACTAGTGTGTAAACTTCATATGTTCACTATTGTTCCCAGAGGAACTAATAGCTTTGGCTCATGGTAGGCTTTTAATAAATAATTTTTTAATCAGTGAATGAATATTGAGCAAGAGTTGTGAAATAGGGCATTAAGGGAAAATGGGGGCAGTCACAGCAAAAGGCAGGATTGAGGAGAGAATGGAAGATTTCTGAAAACATATTCATCATGAGGTTTGTGATCAATTATTAGTGTTAGACTTAAAATTTTAGCCCTACGTGGGTCACCGTTCTGTCTTCTAAGCATCGTGTGGATATGATGGCAAATTCCAGAAGGGACAATCTGGGAAACAGGAACAGTGGGAACTTGTGTTACTGGGGAGGCCTCACAGAGGAAACCAGTTGCAGATGTGTGTGGCTGATACTTGTGGAGCCCGTTGGACTTTGATCTTTAGGAATTCACAGCTTTTGCTCTATAACCACTGTGATGCGTAGGCTTCAGAACAGGGAATGAAAGTTGCTGCTTTGGCTAAATATTTGTTTGTTTTAATTACTGTGGTAAAGCCTTAAATGGCACATGGTAGGTGCTGCCTATAATGATCCCCAAACTTTACTGGCTTAGCCCAATGGAATTGAAGTCTCATTCACATAGTATTTCTGTGCAAGTGGGTGGCCAGCAGCTTTCTCGAATGTGATCCATGAGCTCAGAACCCCTCTATCTAGTAGTCTCCAGCTAGAGCTGTGGGGCCTATGCTAATCTTTTTCTTGCAGCCAGTCAGTGGGAGATGAGAGAAAAGAAGGCCTTATGAAGGAGGCTTTTTGCATTGATTGGACTACACGCACTGTAGAAGTAGTGCCCACCCTTTCCACTCACATTCTGTGGTCAGAGCTCAGTCCTAGGGCCATTGCAGGGAGGCTTGGGAATGTAGGCTGACTGTGTACCCAAGTAGAAAGGGAAATAAGTTTGGTAAACTTGCCCATCGCTCTCCCTGGGGTCTTTTTCCATATCTTCTGCTACTTTGAGGACCTAATGAAGCCCTAGTATCTTCCTTGCCAGAGAATTATATATATATTTTTAAATTCAATATATTTTCTTTTTTTTTTAAAGATTTATTTATTTATTCATTCATTCATTCATTCATGAGAGACACAGAGAGAAGCAGAGATATAGGCAGAGGGAGAAGCAGGCTCCCTATGGGGAGCCTCATGTGGACTCCATCTCCAACCCAGGGATCACACCCTGAGCAGAAGGCAGATGCTCAACCACTGAGCCACCCAGGTGTCCCATAAATCCAACATATTTTTTTAAAAACTGTTTCTGCTTGCTTGCTCTTTTACTTAAATACTTTCTCTCTTCAAGAGAAAAAAGAAATGTGATTTGGGGGTGATTTCCCATAAGTGTCCAATGATTATTTTCTAGCCAAAAAGACCCCACCTCTGCTAGTTTTCTGTGAAAACGACTTCATCTCTCTAGTTTTACCTCTGTTTTTTTTTTTTTTTTTTTTTTTTTTATATTTGTATGGGGTCCTATTTCAACAAGAATTTGGGGAAGGGATTTATGGTTTGGCTTTTGTCTAAAAGAGTGGTTCTTAAACTTTCAGAATTGCCTGAAGGGCTGACCCTACTCCCAGAGGTTCTGATTCTCAAGATCAGGGCGAGGACTGAGAATTTGCATTTCTAACAAATTCCCAAGTGATTCTCTCACGCTGCTCATTCAGGGACTACACTTTGAGAACCACTGCTCTAAAATAAACTACTTTTTATTTTTTTTAAAGAGGACATCCTGTTTTCCTAACCCTGAAATTTTATTCATATGTGAAGATAACACAATAGGAAATGCATTAAAATTAAAAAAAAATATGCTTAGAAATAGGACATCCTAATCTTGCCTTGAGCCAGCTACTTTTTAAGCCAGTAGTATGGAACTTAGATTTTCCATTTCTTTATTTATAAAATGAGGATAATAGCACCTACTTTCCCTGGAACAAGATATTTTGTCCCAGGCGAATCAGGAACAGGCAGCAGATTTGCTTGTTTCTTTGAAAGGCAGATTTATACCCCATCAGAGAACTTCCGGGGAGGGGGTGCTGCCCACCTGCATCGCACACCTCCTCAAATGGGGCCAGCTTCGTTTTCTTGAAGGCAGGGTTCACCAACCCTTGGACAGAATTTCAAAACAATGCACCAGCAGTGGTGCTAAAAGGTCAGCACCGCATCCCTGTGATTCTCGATGCAGCTCTATGTCAGAACCATCTGCCTTAGCTCTGGAAAAAAATGTCCAAGTCCTGGCATCATGCACTTTGAGGTGGGGCCTTGGCATCCAGAAATGAGTCTTATGTGTAAAGTGGGGTTAAGACCTCCCTGTGGGAAACCGACGCTGGCCTTCCCCTGGTCGCTGAAGTGGGTTGTACTGTGACTTCCAGCTTACGGATGATGGGCACATTTTGTGCCTTGCAAAGTTTGATTGCATTGGGGATATTAAATTCCCATGCAGTGAGCACTCTATCACAGGACAAATGAGAGTGTCAGAGCAGGCTTTTTAAGGCCCTGTGTTATTATGTTGAATGATAAACTGCTTGCAGGTGATTAAACTGCCTCCACGGGCGTAGAGGCCCTCACTTCTTTTACTTTTCAGGTGATGCCATCCATCTTTGTATTTTTTTTTTTCCACCAAAAAGAAAGTGCACACATGTTGAATTGCAGGAAAGCACCCCAGATACTAGAGGAGTAGATTGAAAATCATGCTTTGTGCTTAATTTTCCCAGTCACATACAATTGAATGAAATCTAATGGAGCCGTATTAAGAAATTGGGCAGCTATAAATAATGTCGGGTTTTAACATTTGATTTTGAGATTTTATTCTGGCTCTTATCACTAGGATAAGGGCAAACAGAACCGTAATTGTAAGAAGGGAGTGAAACAGGCTAGGTTTGGGATACCAGATGCCACTGTGGCCTCTGCTGCTTCCTCGGGATGCGCGACTTGAGTTCCTACTGTTTCTATGGAAAAGTAGGTCAAAAGACATGGTTATTTATTTGATACAAGATTGCTTCAGCTTGCTCCCTAAGCTCTCCGTGTTTATACTTTTGAAAAGCTATTAGTATTAACATACTTCACATTAAAATAAATTGGCCCCAGTAATATTTATCTCAGAACCACTTCTATCTGGTTCCCATATCAGCACTAAATAAATGACTTTTCAATGATTCTGGAAAGAGGCAGTTAGAACACTCAAATTGTAGAGCTTCTGGTGAACTGAATTCCATAGCTGAATGAGCACCGTAGGACCAAGGCCTGTCGTTTTCTTCAAATGTACTGATAAGAAAAAGAGCAACTTTATAATGGGCCCATTATTTTGATAATTTTGGCTGTCTGGAGATGATAAGAAATTTTCAGCAGATGCTGTGATCAGTGATCTCCGATACCTCTCTTCTCCTAGAAACTTATTTTCTGATTACCTCTTGGCTATGCTTTTTTGGATGATGGAGGTTTGGTTTAGATGATTGCTTCTGGAAAAACTCTGTTAACCTCCCTGCAGGACAAACTGGTGGTATGCAGGCTCCCCAGGAGGAAGAGGTGGAGCAGGATTCTAGTCCAAGTCACCAAAGCTTATGGGAAACTGGGATTTAGAATCAAATAGATCAGTATCCCCCATGTGTGAGGAGGGCACTGAGGACAGGACTGGCCTCAGACTCTGGGCAAGGGTGAGAACAGCCTAGGTCAGCTGACAGCACCTTTCCTAAATTCCAGGGCCCATGGTTATTGGAGAGAGCACATGTGGGGATCCCAGGGCTGGTATGGGGTCTTGAGCTCTGGGAACAAATGTTGGCACTGTATTGCATTATACTAGAAACTGAATACAAGAGGCTTATGTTTTTATTGTTCTACTGCCAGGAGGAGAGGGGAAAAAATAACTTGTAAATCAAGTGGATAAAAATTGAGAAATGAGAAAGATTTGCTTGTTGAAGGCACAGTAACCCTTTTATCTCTCTCTTTCTCTCTTTGTTTTAGATGTCTGTGAAGAGTCAAGTCAGCTGAATCCTCTTCTGTTCTTTAGGAATTCTTTTCAAAGTATTTTATTCTTTGTCTCAGGTCAGGTCCGAAGATGTGACACCGTACATAGTTGTTATCAGATTCTGGAGTTGGCGTACAGATCCCAGAACTGGATGTGGCTTGGTATAATTGTTCTGTCTAATTAGCCTTAGAAGCTCTGAGTTAAGGGCTTACACTGCATGTCCTTTGGCATGACATCAGTCCGCCATTGACTCCGGTTGTCAGCAGGAGTTTAAATGTTTGAGCCAAAGCATTTCGCCTAGAGTTAATATTTGTGTTCAAAGAGAACTTCTGTGGAAGGAAAAGAAAGCCTTTTTGTTATTATTGTGCTCTCTTTGGAATTAGCACTATCCAAATGAACCCTAACTTCTCACACTTCCCCAATACATTCACCTCCTTAAACTGTTTAAATTACCAACGAAAAAGGGAATGATAGTCTTTGTAATTATATTTCAAGAGATAAATCAGTCATACCTATTAAACCTTACCAAGCTATGTTGAGTGTGGAGTTTCAACCTAATGAATGAGCCATATATACACTGCCTTTCTACACAGTGAGACTCGATGGAAACCCTGGTTTTGCAGGTGCTGGTTATTGATGAAACGACTGAACTGTCTCCACACTGATTATTTCTATTCCTGTACACTTATCATCTTAGGCTTGGAAGATTATTAAAATAGAGTTATTAAAGGTTACTGTCCCCTTACCCATTCAGTGCTGGTACCATCTTTACAACATCTCCCCCAAGTGGTAGTCTTAACCACAATAGAACACAGCTAGTGCTAGATCAAAACAGAGACTCCAGCAAACAGCAGACAGTTATAACTTGGAGTTATCTCTTGGTGCACTTTATTTAAAATTATGGTAAGTTTCAGCTGAGGAGACACCTAAACACATAAATAGATAAAATGTGTACATGTTTTGATAGAGAGACAAATAAGTTGTTCAGAAACACCTGATTGCATGGGAGGGTCTAGGAAAGATATTCAGAGGGGACACTTGAGTTTGTCTTAAAGGATAAGTAGGGGTATGGGTGGGGGTACGGGGAACAGTATTTCCACAGACAGGATAACAGGTGCAAAAATATGCAATCTAGGAAGGGCCATGCTAAGACCTGCTGAGAGGGACACCTGGGTGGCTCAGCCAGTGGGTGGCTGCCTTCAGCTCAGGTCGTGATCCTGGGGTACAGGATCGAGTCCCACATCGGGCTCCTGCGAGGAGCCTGCTTCTCCCTCTGCCTATGTCTCTGCCTCTGTCTCTCTCTTTCTGTGTCTTTCATGAATAAATAAATAGATCTTTAAAAATAAAAAAAGAAAAGAAAGACCTGCTGAGAAGTGCAGAATGGCTGGTTGGGAGGGTTTATGAGATGGAACGATGAAAGAGATGGCTTGCCCCAGGCTATTTGGAGCTTTGCTTGCTCGACCAACAAGTTTAGATTTCATCCTACAGAGAAAGAGGAAGATGTCAAAAGGTTTAAAGCAGGGCTGTGACTTGATAAGATTTCAATTTTAGGAAGATAATCCCAGTGGCAGTTTTGAGGACTCATTTGATGGAAGCTGAGCCTGATTCAGGGGTATAGACTGGATGGAAAGCAATCTATTTCACTGGCATCCCATGTGTCCCAGTTTTGGTTCGGACAGTAAGGTCACTGGATGTAGAACCAGCTTTAACTGGTTGTGGTGGGTTATTGTAAATTGTCTGCTTACTTTGTGTGAATACCAGCAAAGTAAAACCGGGAATTGTGGCAATTACTTGGATTGTGCGAGGAAATAAGAATTGACCTGAAATACCAAACATAAAGAATTGGAAGATGGGAAATACCTAGGTCATCGGAGAGGGTTTTATTCCTATGAAATGCTCAACTTTAATTTGGCTAGACATAATCTGAGGCACATACTCTGTAATTTGACGATTCCAGCAGGATGTTATTCCGTGACATTCTGTCACAGTTGGATCAGAAAGTCATCATGGAACAGGACAAAATGAAATCACAGAAGTATTGTATTCTGAAAAGAAAGGGTTAAAATACTATTAGGAAAGGCATTAGCAATTGACATGTACTTGGCAACTTCTGTTCTCTCTGCTGGAATGTGGGGATCACTACCCTCGAACTGCCATAGATGAGGCAATTTTGATGGTCTTTCAGGAAATGCAGTAGCGGTCAGAGGAGAGGAGTGTGAACTCGGATTCTCTCCCACACTCACTTTTGCCTTATGGGGTTTACATCATCTGCCCCTTCTGGCTTGCTGGCCGACCAGTTCCCGTTTTCGTGCTGTAACAAATGCTCCCAAGACAGATAATGTCACAAAGAGAAATTTGGTCTGTTTCAGAAAAAGAGAAGGGAGGGGGATGCATGGATTAAAGCCATGAAATGAATCCTCATATATCCTTGCTAATTTAACATGAAAAATAAGCTTTCCAGATAATTTACTTTTATCCATGTTATATGTGTATTTAGTAGCATCCCCAGGTGGAGGAAAGTAGATTTGTTACCAATTGATGGAGGAGCACGCTCTGGACAGTGGTCCTCTTCCCTGAAGGGCCGAGTGGACCTGTGCTTTGTCATCTCCCACAGGTTGCCTGATAAAGAAATGTGTGCTGGTCAGAATTGATTTCTGGCATTTCCGTCAGTGGCACCCACGTTTCGGTCCCCCCCACCCCGGCACATTCCCCTGCGACTGGTCTGTAGCCGCATCCCATCATTTCATATTTTCTGCATGCTCCATCAGGCTAAAAAGCAGCTGTTTATTATGCATGACGTGCTCTGTAGTGTGGCTGACGGGGAACTGCGGCAGGCTGAGTCTTATGTCAGATTCTCCCTTTTGCTGGCAGCCTCTCTATTATATTCTATAAAAATGTGTATTTATTTATTTATTTTTTTGTAATGGACTATCAGAAGCAAAAGTAAGTTGTTTTAGGGTCAGAGCCAATCGGAACCCTGTGAAGGACTTCCAAATGAGAGGGCAGGGTAGAGGTGGAGAAGCTATTTAGAAGAAGATACAATTAAGGGCACCAAACATATGCACAAAACATGCCTTTTCTATATTTGAGCATATGTGGTTGTAGATAGGGTACCTTCTGTGGAAGCTGGGATTCACTATGAGCTGGAACAGTTTCTTTCTTTTCTTTCTTTCTTTCTTTCTTTCTTTCTTTCTTTCTTTCTTTCTTTCTTTCTTTCTTCTTTCTTTCTTTCCTTTCTTTCTTCTCTTTCTTTTTTTCTTCTTTTAAATATTTCACTTATTTATTCATGAAAGACACACAGAGAGAGGCAGAGACATAGGCAGAGGGAGAAGCAGGCTCCCTGCAGGGAACCCAATGTGAATCTCCATCCCAGGACCCTGGGATCACCACTTGAGCTAAAGGTAGACGCTCAACCACTGAGCCACCCTGGTGTCCCTGGAACAGTCCTTTCTATGAGGTTTGGAGACTGGTTGAAAGAAAGACAAGGAAGGGTGACTGTCGTTCACTTAGTACTTAGCCCATGTCTGGCCCTCTGTTGTGTTCTACTGAGACAGTATGTCATTGATTCTCAAATAACCATGAGAGGCAGGGGGTGTTATTCCCTTTTCTTCTTCTTCTTCTTCTTCTTCTTCTTCTTCTTCTTCTTCTTCTTCTTCTTCTTCTTCTTATTTATTTATTTTTAACATATGAGAAGTAAGTTCTGAGAAACTGTGTAACTTTCTTAGTTTCTCACAACAAGAACATGGTAGGGTTAGGATTGAAAACCAAGTATGTCTGGTGGCAATTCTTGTGCCCTTTCTGTGACCCTCTCCATGCTCCCAGCTGAATGGAGCCCCAGGGAGAAAACTCTTTCTTAAGGAAACTCTGGAGAGTCTCAGAGGACTTGACAGGTCTCCAACAATTTGCTTCTGGAGGTTTCAGTGATTTACTGGCTAGAGATTGTTCATCCCAACAAGCATAAAGGCAGACTTCAGTGTAGTTTGTTTCTATTAATAAATTATGTGTGTTACATTTATATTAGCAAATAATGTGGCAATTTAAGAATCATGTTTAGAAAATGTAATTATGTCTTAAGGTTCTAGTAGAACACAGTCTGATAGCTATAAGATTATCATATTCCAATGAATATTTTAGCTGTTTTGACATGTGCGTCTCCCTACCTCTTTGTATCTTGAACTCTTGACCTTCTTCCATGTAGTCAAGGTCATTAATTAGCTCAGGGTGGGTTTTGATTTTTATCTATTTATTATTATTTTTTAAATATTTTATTTTATTTTTTTTTTGAAAGAGAGAGAGAGAGAGAGAACGAGAGAGCACAAGCAGGGGGAGGGTCAGAGGAAGAAGGAGAAGCAGGCTCCCAGCTAAGCAAGGAGACTGCTGTGACGCGCAATCCCAGGACTCTGGGATCAGGACCGGAGCCAAAGGCAGATGCTTAATTGACTGAGCCACCCAGGTGCCTCTTGGGAAGGGTTTTAGAGCCTATTTCTAAAGTAAGAGAGAAGCTTCTGGTTCATGAGTTGCAAGAATCTGGAATTTGAGCATCAGAGGCCTTAGCCCTGAGATCAGTAGGCAGAATTTATGCCCAAAGTGCAGATTTGGAGGAATATATTGTGGGTCAGAGTGAGCTTTTCTGATATCCAGGTAGATAAAAATTCTGTGGTATGAGGGAGAGGAGACAAATCATCAGAGAAGCACAGGGCATTGCCGATGGTTCCCCTGGGAAGAGTCCAACATTCCCTCCAGACTTTGGGGGCTGAATATTTTTAAAAATACATTCTAAAATAGGGGCATCTGGGTGTCACAGTCAGTTGAGCATCTGACTCTTAGTTTCCTCTCAAGTCGTGATCTCAGGGTCATGAGCTCCATGCTCAATGAAGACATTGTCCCTTCCTCATTGTGTGTCCTTGGCATCTTTTTTGAAGATCTATTGACCATAAATACATGGATCTATTTCTGAACTCTCTATTTGGCTTTATGGGTTTAGATGTCTGTTTTTATGCCAGTGTCATGCTGTTTGGATTACTATAGTTTTATAGTTTATTTTGAAATCAGGTAATGCTGCTGTAGAATTTTGTCAAGTGCTTTTTCTGTATCTATTCAGATTATCATATGATTTTTATTCTTTATTCTGTTTATGTAGTATATCACATTTTAAAACTATCCTTACATCCTAGGGATAAGTACCTCTTGATCTAGGTATGATCTTTTTAATGTGTTGTTGAATTTGGTTTGCTGATATTTTGTTGAGGATTTTTGCATCTAGGTTAATCGTGAATATTGACTCTTGTAGTATTTTCATCTGGCTTTTGTATTAGGGGGATGTGGGAATTGTAAAATGAGTTTGAAAGTCATTTCTCCTCTTCAATTTTTTGGGAGGGTTTGAAAAGAATTGGCTTTAGTTCTTCTTAAATGTTTGGTGGAATTCACCAATGAAATCATCAGGTCCTGGGCTTCTATTGGTGGGAGGTTTTGATTACTGATTCAATCTTTATTCATAAGTGTTCTGTTCAGATTTTCTATTTCTTCATCAGTCAGTCTTTTTTTTTTTTTAAATAGATTTTTATTTTATTTTATTTTATTTTATTTATTTATTTATTCATGAGAGACACAGAGAGAAGGAGAGGCAGAGAGACACAGGCAGAGGGAGAAGCAGGCTCCTCGCAGGAAGCCCGATGTGGGACTCGATCCCGGGTCTCCAGGATCAGGCCCTGGGCTGAAGGCGGCGCTAAACCGCTGAGCCACCCGGGCTGCCCCATCAGTCAGTCTTGATAGGTTATATGTTTCTAGAAATTTATCCATTTCTTTTAGATTAACTAATATATTGGCCTAAAGAAGCAAAATTGTAACATGACATAGGCCAGCTCCTTTAATTGCCCCTTTGATTCCCATTTTTCCCTAGGTAGCTTGCTTTAGGGAACTAATTCATTAACTAATTAATTAATTAGACTAATTCACTCCCCAATTTGTTTATTCAACAAACTTAAATTGAAAACCTATCATGTGTCAGCTTTATAGGACATAGGGATCTGTGAGATATAGATCTAGCTCATATGACATTAGATTCTTTTTTTTTTTTTAAAGATTTTATTTATTTATTCATGAGAGACACAGAGAGAGAGACAGAGACACAGGCAGAGAGAGAAGCAGGCTCCATGCAGGGAGCCTGATGTGGGACTCGATCCCAGGATCTGGGATCACACCCTGAGCCAAAGGCAGACGCTCAACCACTGAGCCACACAGGCATCCGTCTTTTTTTTTTTTTTTTTTTTAAGATTTTATTTATTTATTCATGAGAGACACAGAGAAAAAGAGAGGCAGAGACACAGGCAGAGGGAGAAGCAGGCTCCACGCAGGGAGCCTGATGTGGGACTTGATCCCAGGTCTCCAGGATCACACCCTGGGCTGAAGGTGGCACTAAACCGTTGAGCCACTAGGCTGCCCCTGACTTTAGATTCTGAAAGGAGAATGGTTATCTGTATTATAAAATAAGAAGTGTTATGATAGAAATAATCTCAAAATAATAGTGACATTATAGAAAAGTATAATTAATTCAGTTTTCAATTATTTTTTAAACTAAAAACTTTAGCTTAACTTCTGCACCTTGATTGCATTGAAAATATTCTTGTATGGGACACCAAGGGCCTTTATGTGACTCACTTAAAAGGTTGTTTATCTGCCTTCAACTTACTTGATCTCTAGAATCCTTCCACACAGTGGACATTTTCTTTATGTGGAAATTCTCCTCTCTTGGTGGCTAAGACATCACAATCTCATGATTTTCCTCCTTGTCTACTTCTTAGTGTACTTCTCCTATACCTGACATCTAAATCTTAAAGCTTTTCAGGACTCAGTCTTGGAACTTCTTTTCTCCTCTAGTTATATTTTCTTCTAGGTATTATAATATATATCCATGACTTTAAATTCCATCTATTATACTGCGGAATGCTACATTTCTATCTCAAACTCAACTATTCTTTGAATTTCAGTCAATATCTATTTATCTATCTATTCACCCATTTGTCTATATCTATCTCTAGTTCATCTATCTATTATATCAACCTGACATCTCACTTGGATGTCTCAACGATACTTCCAAATCAAAAGTTTGAATTGTTTATATTCGTCATCTGTTCTACTTCTGTTCCTTCCCATCTTAGTAACTGGCTCCATCAAATCACTCAAGTCAGAGTAACAATAGTCATTCATGATATTCTCTTTCCCTAAATCTTGTAAGCAGCCTATCAGCTTCTTTTTTTTAACTTGTAAAATATATTTTGAGTATGTCCACTATTCTTCATCTTCATTGACAATGCCCTAGAACAGGCCACTTTATAGCTTGTCTGGACAACTGCAATAACTTCCACTGGGTCTCCTTGTTTCTATTCTTTGTTTCTCTAATATTTCTTACCTAAAAGAGAGGAACTATTTATTTGAGAAAGAGAAAGAGAGACAAAAAGCACAAGCAGGGGAGAGGGGCAGAGAGAGGGAGTAGGAGATTTTCCTTCTGAGCAGAGAACTCCACGTGGGGCTCAATCTCAGGACCCTGGATCATGACCTGAGCTTAAGACAGATGCTTAACCAACTGAGCCACCCAGGTGCCCCCAGAATAGCTTTTAAAATGCAATTTGCCGTATGACATCTTTGCTTAAGATATTTTGAAGGCATCTCATTGCATTTCAAATAAAAGTCATGAAGTTGTGATTTATCATAACTTCGTAGCTTTTTCACACTTGATACTTGTTGATTTTTTTTATCTTTATCTTGTGCCATTCTATTTTTCTCCAACTGATGAAATACACAGGTTCAGAAACCCTAACAAATCTTAAGGATGATAAATAAAAATAAATTCACAATTAGATACATTAGAGTGGAACTTCAGAAAATTGAAGACAAAGAAAAAAATATTTTTAAATCCTAAAAATAGTCAGAGAACAAAAAAAGACAAATTACCTTTAAAATAGGTACACAAGTAAGACTTCGAGCTGACTTCTGACCAGAATTAATGGAAAATGGAAGACTATAAAATGATAAATTTAATGTGCTGAAATGCCAGCCAACTTAAACTACTAACCACTTTTGTATCCACTAAAAATATCATTTAATAATGATTTGAAATGCAGATATTAACAGCTGATAAAAACTGAGGTGGTTTGCTACAAGCATACCTACAGTAAAGGAAATACTAAAGAGTGTTAATTAGGCAGAAGAAAAGAAACAGAAAGCTAGAGCTGAAGGGAAGAATAAAAACAACAAAAGGGCAAACATTTAGTAAGTCTGAATGAATATCGGCCAAATAAAATGATAATAAAATATCTTGTGAGGTTTAAAATGACATACATGGAGTATAATAATATATAACATACATATAATGTGCATATAACATATAATATAGCCACATAATATATGTAAATATAATTGATATATATGTCTATTAACATATTGTATTTAGCTATAATTATCTATGTAATTAAAGTATACAATGATAATATAATATGAATGGGGGAGGGATAAATGTACTAAGATATTTCTTAGTATTCCTTATATTGGGGAGTCAACAATGTATGATGTAATTTCCCAAAAATAATAGAAAAAGGGCATAAAATCTCCAAAGCAGTAGAGGAGAAAATAGAATAATAAAAAAATTCTCAATCCGAAGGAAAGTAGGAGAGGAGTTAAACAGGAACATTAAATAGATAGGACAAATAGTACATAATAAGATGGTCATTTACATTCAAATATGTGTTAAATTTAATCTAACCTAAATGAGCCGAGTCCTTTAGTTTAAAAATTGAAGTTTGACACACTGGATAAAAAATAAAATAACATAATGTCATTTAAAACATACCTAAACATCAAAACTACAGAAATGTTGAAAACCATTACTAGAAGTGGAGAATCTGCTTCTGATAAATGTTCATTCTGATAAATGTTCAATTTTTGTAAGAAGATAATTTTGTAAGAAGGTAAACAGTTCTTTTTTTTCTTGAAGATAAACAAATCTACATTTATTCACATAGTAACAGTACTGAAACTTGCAAAATAAAAACTAACATAACTGTAAGGAGAAATGGACAAATTTACAGTCATAACAAGACATTTTAATATGTCTTTCTCAGTAATTGATAGAACATGAAGACTCTTGAAAACATCTTGCAAGATTATATAAGATATGAATAACAATTTAGCAAACTTGACCTATTTTATATATATAAGAAATAATACAATACATAATGCATAATATAACAATGAATATAATAGAATGTATAACATAATACATAATATATTATATAACTATATTATTACATATATCATATTTATTATATATTATTATATACTATAAAATTACACATAATATGCCTTATATTATATAACACATGATATGTAATATTTATTATAGGTAACAGTTCAAATTTCCTAAATTTATTTAAATTTTGACTCAAATATATA
Organism: Canis lupus familiaris; assembly: GCF_011100685.1. Taxonomy (NCBI): domain Eukaryota; kingdom Metazoa; phylum Chordata; class Mammalia; order Carnivora; family Canidae; genus Canis; species Canis lupus. The sequence continues at coordinate 49,173,352 of NC_049227.1, read as the reverse complement.
GTCAAGTTTGCTAATTTTATTTAATAAGTTTGTAAATATATATATACATATATATACACACACAAAATAGGTGAAGTTTACTAATATAGGTACACACATACTAAAATCTCAGTGTGTTTATTATATTTGTAAGACCATTTTTTACCATGATGCCTTACAACACCAAATTTTGTGTATTACCACCATAAAACTAATATTTTAATGATCATTAATTTTAAACAATTTTCAATACCAGGCTCAACAATGCCAGGTCATTCTCCAGTGACATAATGATCTTCCAAAAGCTTTACTCTTAATTTCTTGAACTGGATGAGAAAATAAAAACATTAGTGGAATTAACTTATTTTTTCTCTCTCTCTTTCTAAAAGATTTTATTTATTTATTTATGAGAGACAGAGAGAAAGAGGCAGAAACATAAGCAGAGGCTCTTACAGGGAGCCTGCTACGGAACTCAATCCCAGGACCCTGGGATCACAACCTGAGCCAAAGACCAATGCTCAACCACTGAACCACCCAGGTACCGCTAACTTATTTCTCTTTAAAGTAACTGAAAATACTGTAAAATACCATGAAACTGGCATCACTTGATGGATTGGAAGGGTCTGTTGTTGCTAATGGAGCTCACACATTTACAGATATTGCCCTGCATTTTGAAGATACCCAAGAAAAGCCTGAAATCAAAATGAGTTGAAATTAATTTAGAAGAACAGGCCTTTGCTCTAAATGAAAAGATAAGCTTCACAGTCTTGTTTAAATGCACTTTCTGCAGCTTCACGTATTGGATTATTATTTCATAACTCAGTCTTCTTACCCACTTTTGAAATAGATTCTGAGCGTTCTTCAGGAGATCTATGTCTACGTGTTCAGTGATGTCACTACTACCTTCATAGAGGATGGTAAATCTTGGCAATTTTTCATTCACTTTCTCAGGGATAGTTACGTAGTACTTACTTTTTCACTAAACATACAGTTCCATTCTTCTGAACTCATTGCCGACAGGGTTTGCTATAAATTGGAAAATAATGAAAAACAATAAAATAGTTATGTATTTAAGATGTGCACTGAAAAATAATGACAAAACCACTTTTTGCAAGAGTGTTCACACTACTCTTGCTCTGCAGCAGATTAGCTGATCATCCATCTTCCACACGTACTTCATGGAGATCTCACATGTCATTTCCCATCTTCTGCTGACTCTGCTGGTTGGCAACCTGTGGCTTCACGCATCTCACAGGCCCAGGACATGGCCCAGTGAGCTGGGGGACCAGAGAGTTGTCAAGGGCAGTGGCCTTCTTGTTGAGTGAATGCAATTACCTTATCAGTAAGTCCCTGGCTTTCCTTGAAAGGAAAAGTTTGTTCTGTTGTGTATGAGGAAGAATTGAAAATAAGAGAAAGGTAACTGGCAACCTCTCAGTTGTAACCATTTGTAGAAGCTTCTGGCACATGCCTCACATACCCAAGATGAAACTATGGCAGCATCAGGGAGTACACAATGGGGATCAACCAAACCCATTAAAAAACATGTGGTATAGGGGTTTGTTTATTAGATACTTTTTATTATATCAAGGGAACTCCATTCTATTCTTTGTGCAGCTTTCTTTTCTCCTCCAAGACTGGTTAGGGAAAACAATGAAAGCATGAAAAATAATGACCAAGAATCAAAAATGGGATATTATTGCATATCCTGCAGTATCAGAAAAAATGATGATAGGATATTATGAGCAATTTTATGACAAAACACTGAAAATTCAAATAGAATAGAGACAGTCTTAGAAAATTACCATTTACCAAAATGGACATAAAAAGAAATAGAAAATATGAATGATTGCATAACTGTATAAAACATTGAAAAGATAATTTAAAAACTTTCCATAGAGAAAATATCATGCCTAGGTGACTTAATTATTGACTTCTGTCAAGCTTTGACACAAGTAACTGCTATCTTTTACAAACTTCCCAGAGATTAAAGACTTGTCTTACAATTCATAGTATCATGAAGTTATCATGACTTTAATAATGAATCTGAAGAACTTGACAAGAAAATAAATAGGCAAAAATCACCTATAAACATAGATGAAAATATTCTAAGTCTTTTTAAAAAAATTTTATTTATTTATTCATGAGAGACAGAGAGAGAGAGAGAGAGGCAGAGACACAGGTAGAGGGAGAAGCAGGTTCCATGCAGGGAGCCCAACATTGGACTCGATCCCAGGACTCCAGGATCACACCCTGTGCTGAAGGCAGACGCTCAACCACTGAGCCACCCAAGCATCCCAGATGAAAATATTCTAAACAAAATATTAGTAAATCTAATACTGTGATAAATAAAAGGGATGGTGTATTGTGACCAAGTTGAGTTTATTTCAGGAGTATGTGGTTGATATACAAAATGAATGAAATTTATTACATTTGCAGAGTAAAAGTTGGAAAATATGGTAATTTTAATAAATGAACAGAGATACTTGTCAAAATTCAATATTTTCATCAAGTTCAGAAAAAGTAGCAAAGTAGGAATGGAACGGAACTTCTTTTATTTGATAAAAAGTATTTAATAAACACCTACAACAATATCACGTTTAATGTTTAATGGTTTGATACTAAAGCTTCATAGAATTTTCCTGTTAGTTTAAAAGCAAGACAAGGTTGCTCACTATCACTAGCTGTATATGATTTTTTTTTTTATCCTGGAGGTATTATCTGGTGTGATACATCAAAAACAAAAACACTAAATCACCAAAACAATAGCAAAACTGAATAAAACTTTTATTCATTTGAAAGAAAAAACAAAATTTGTATTATTCTTGGATGAAATAGTAACATTATATGCAGAAAATTTAACTCTAATCAGGTAAGTGATTAGAACTAATGATCATTTAGCAGAGTAACTCTAAAAGACCAATATGCAAAAGTAATTATATATACTAGCAGCAAGTAGAAACTGAAGTTTAAATAAGGTGCTTAATTAAAGTATCAAAGTACCTAGAAGTAAATATACAGATAGAACTATGAAACTTTATTAAGATAAACTAAAAATGCTGAAATAAATGGAGAAATAGACATTGATCATGGATTAGAAAATTCAAATTTGCCAAAATGTCTCTCTTCTCTAAATCAATCTATGGATTTAATCAAATCCAATACAAATTTCACTAGTTTTGTTTTCGTTCTTGTGGAATGTAAAAAGTTACTTCTAAAGTTTATATGAAACTACAAAGATTAAAGAAGAGCCAAGTTAATATAAATCTACATTAAGTTATACCATGTAGTGTTAGCACAAGAATAGACAGGGGAATGAACAGAATAGAGTATCCAGAAAAACAAAGACCAGGCATATATAGACAGTTGATTTATGACAAAGTGACACTGCAGAGCAGTGGGGGAAAGTCTGGTATTCTTAATAAATGGTGCTGGGACAGTTGGACATCTTTCTTATAGAAAATGAAATTGGACTTCCTGTCATACCTAACACAAAAATCAATTCCAGGTGGATTATAGACTTACATATAAAAAAAAACAAAACAATGAAGCTTGTACTAGATAATAAAGGGAATATCTTCATGACCTTACATAGGAAATTATTTCTTAAGCATGACACAAAGGGCATTAACTAAAAGAAGATCGATCAATTTCCATTAAAATTAAGAAGTTCTGTTCATTGACATACACCACTAAGCTAATGCAAAGGCAACCACAGAAAGGGAGAACACATTTGCAACAATTTTAACCAAAATATTCATAATACGTAGAGAATTATTATAAATCAGTTTTAAAAGAAAAGACTAAAGAGAAAAATAGAAAAATGGGCAAGAGACTTCGAAGATGAGGAAATCTAAATAACCAATGAACATTTAGAATGGTATTCAACTCCACTGGGAATCAAATAAAGCCTATCAAAACTTCAATGATAAACAATTGTAAATCCACTAGGTCGGAGAAAATTTAAAAGTGGGACAATTCCAAGGCAAGAACGTGGAAAAATAAAGGCTTTCAAAAACTGGTGGCAAGCTTTGCGCAGTGGCAGTATCGTACCAATGAGGTTTATCCGAGGTGTGATTATTGCTAATCAAACACCGGTGGCAGTGAACATTGGCCCGCACGCTTTGGAAAATGCTTTGGCATGATGTAGTAATGTGCAGACACGCATGACCAGAAAATTCTCTCTTTCTCTTTTCAAAAAAAGCATTCATTCATTCATTCATTCATTCATTCATTCATTTGAGAGAGAGGGAGAGAGGGAGAGCAGGAGCCGGAGCAGGTGGAGGGGCAGAGGGGGAGGGAGAAGCAGACTCCCCCCTGAGCAAGGAGCCTGACTTAGGGCTCCCTCCCAGGACTCTGAGATCATGATCCAGCCAAAGGCAGACACTTAACCGACTGAGCCGCCCAGACGTTCCCAGAAAATCATTTCTTAGAGAGATATTTGCTATCAGTTGGAATGCATACTTATGTGCACTGTGGTACACTTGACAAGAATGTGCAATGCTGCTTAAAATAGCCCCAAATAGGATCCTGTCTCAATGTCCTAATGTCCTAGTGTCCTAATGGACAGTAAAATGAACAAATTGTTTATCCATGTAATAGAGTGACATTTAGCCTTGAAAATTAATAAATTAATTAATTAATTAATTAATTAATTAATGATTCTATTTATACAGATAGAACTATGAAACTTCATGAGAGAAGTTTCCCTGCTTCCATGCAGGGAGCCCTACGTGGGACTCGATCTGGGGTCTCCAGGATCAGGCCCTGGGCTGAAGGCGGGGCTAAACTGCTGAGCCCCCAGGGCTGCCCCTAGCCCTGAAAATTTAAAAACTACAGCTACATGCAACATATATAAATTCTGATAATATAATGTCAACAAAAGGAACCAGACAAAAACAGACAAAAGTGAACTAAAAAACATTTTTTTTTGTAAACCAAATTGTTAAAGATTTCTGCTTTGTGGCATAACTACAGAGCAAAGTGAGGACAAATGGTCATAATAGTCAGGATAGTGGTTACCCAAGGAGAGGAAAGAGCTTGAGATCAGGAAAGGAGATGGTGGAAGCATTCTCTAACACTGATGTTATTCAGTATTTTGACTTTGGTGGATGTTACACAAGAATCTTTTATTTTTTTAAAAAAGATTTTATTTATTTATTTATTTGAGAGCGAGTGAGCGAGCGAGAGAGAGCACAAGCAGGGGATGGTGGGCAGAGGGAGAGGGAGAAGCAGACTCAGCTGAGAGGGAGCCCCACACAGGGCTTGATCCCAGGACCCTGGGATCACAGCCCGAGCTGAAGGCAGACACTTAACTGACTAAGCCACCCACATGCCCCCGCAAGGATTTATTTTGTTATAATTGTTAAATGGCACAGTTAAAATTTGTTCAAGTGTGCAGTTTATAACTTTATTATTATACAGTATTTATTATTACAGTTAAACTGCATAACAATATTTTATACATTTTTATGCATGTCGTATATCACAATTAAAAGATGTTTAAGCATATACAGGGTATAGAGGGAATCCAAAGAAGGGACGGATCAATTCTATGGGAGGAAGGGAGTAGGAAAGTTTTCTTAGGAGGTTACCCCTGAGTTGAGATTTGGAAGTGACTTTAGAAAAAAGAGAGTTACCTCAATGTTTAGTCCCAGTCATAAACGGTTACTTGTTTGTGAAAATGTCCAGATTGGAAGGACTGGTTCAACTTGGCTGTATTTGGAGTGGAGGTTGGGGTGGTAAGATGCTGATGATGAATACACTGATTAAAAAATTCAACCTATTTAAGGTCAATAGGCAATAGATACAGTTAAGCGCTGTCTTCCTGGGCAATGTGTTTTAGTTGTATGACATCCCTGATTCATTAATTAAATGAATTATTATTATTATTTTTAAGTAGGCACCATGCCCAAGCATGGAGCCCAGTACAGGGGGCTGACCCTGAAATCAAGACCTGAGCTGAGATTGAGAGCTGGATGCTTAACTGACTGAGCCACCCGGGAGCCCCCATTCGTTTAATTATTAATGCATTTATTCAACAAGTATCTTCTGAGCATCCACCTTGTGTATGCACTCGTCAAGGTTCTGGGGACATAAAAATGTATGAGACTGACGTGGTTTCACTGACCATGATTAGCATGGGGTTATTGTAGGCCTCTGCCTATTTTCCATAGTAGATTGAGTGATTTGTGATCCTAGAGTCACTGTAGCTATATATATGCTTCTTGATCTCCTCCAAAATTACTCAAATCAAATGAGTTCTTTGATGTAAGGTCTATTAGATCAGATAGGTTCTCCTTGGCCCAGCACATGCTATCTGAGGCTTTACCTTGCCTGAGATTTGCACCCACAGAGCTCAGCTGAGATTGGCCAATTCTTTTAGTTTGGGAGTTTGGGAAAATAAGATAGTATTCACCTATGTAAGTACCTAAATGTCTCCACCACCTCAGATTCCTTTGGATTTTAACTTTACCTTCAGCAGAGGTCACTGGGATAGTAGAGGGATATTTTTTGTTGTTGTTGTTGTTGTTGTTGTTTGTAATGGCTTTCTTTATAGAGAACAGTTTCAAAAAATAATGAAAAGTAGAATGAAACTAATCCTGAGGCTAATTCTGAAATTACTGCTTTTAACTATTGGCCTGAAAGTGTTAGAAGTTATTCTAGAAGTTAGAAAGTGTTTGAATTTTTGGAATGTTTTACCCTCCAATAGTGTAAAATTTGTTATATGTTGGATTTTACTGGATAGACCTGAGCAAGATCCTGAGATACTATTCTCTCTCTCTCTCTCTCTCTCTATTTTTTTCTCTTTCTATTTTAAAGATTATTTATTTATTTATTCATGAGAGACACAGAGGCAGGGACAGACAGAGGGAGAAGAAGGCTCTTTGTAGGAATCCTGATGTGGGACTCGATCTCAGGACTGGGATCATACCCTGAGCCAAAGGCAGACGCTCAACTGCTGAGCCACCCAGGCGTCCCCTGAGATAGTATTCTTAAACAGAAATTATTTTTGCATGCTTAGGTTAAAATACAGACAGTCCCTAACTTGTGATGGTTTGACTTACGATTTTTTGACTTTATGATGGTATGAAGGCAATATGCATTCGGTAGAAGCCATACTTTGAATTTTGATGTTTTTCCAGGCCAGTGATATGTGGTACGATACTCTCTTGTGATGCTTGGCAGCAACAGTGAGCCATAGCTCCGAGTCAGCCATGCAATCACAAGAGTAAACAACCAATACACTTAGAATCATTCTGTACGTATGCAGCCATTCCATTTCTCACTTTCAGTCCAGTGTTCAATAAGTTACATGAAAGCTTCAACACTTAAATTTAAAATAGAGTTAGTGTCAGATGATTTTGCCCAACTGTAAGCTAATGTAAGTGTTCTGAGCACATTTAAGGTAGACTGGGCTAAGCTGTGATGTTCAGTAGGTTAGGTATATAATTTTCAACTTTCAATATTTTCAGCTTATGATGGGTTTATCAAGACATAATTCCATCATAAGTTGAGGAAGATCTGCATATGTATATAATGCATGTTTCTTTACCTCATAGTTCAATGATGTGTACTAATTCTTTGTTTTTAGTTTTGATAACTTTGGCTTTTATCTGAACAAAAGCATGGCCTCTGAACTTCTTATCCTGCTGACCTTCCCAGCATTTGATTGACAAAACAACGGATTCCTTCAGGTATCATGGGATATTTATTTCTCACAGTTTACAAATATTCATATCTTATTGAACTATATAAATGAACTCTAAATGGCAATTTCAGAATTATTTGTCCTGCTATAGTTATTTTTCTCAGCATTCTCTTAAAAGAAAGATCTTTTTTTCAATAACTCCTTCTAAAAGATTATAAACATTCTAGCTAATTCAACAGGTATTTACTGATTGCCTATTCTCTTCCAGACACTATGCTAGTTTTGCAAAAAAAAGATAAACAGCAAAGTAAGAGGCAACATTGACTCCAGGACTTCACAATTAGTTGGAGATTGACAGGTATAAATTGTCAACAGTGAGACAGTGCAGTAAATGTGATGGTTAGAATAGAACGCTAGGTACGGAAATAAGAAAAACATGTACCTTAGTTAGGAAGCAAAAATGAAGGAGTTTCTACGTGGATGTGATCTGAGATGAGAACTGAAGATGGTTTAGGTCTGAGTCACTAAAGAAAAGTTGATAGAATGGTTAGTGATGTAGATGGAAGGAACAGAGGTTGGAAGACCCAGTGTGTGGAGAATGCAGTGAAGTCGGGACTGCAGGTGGTTTAGTGTGGCTGACATGGTATGAAGGACAAAGTGAACAGTGAAACTAGAAGGGCTGGTGGAGTCCAGGAAATCCAGGTAATTAAGGGCCTTATGTATTATTTTAATGAATATATTAACCTCATCCCAAATATATTGGACAATGCAATAAAAATTGAACTTTTAAGTAGAGAAGTGAGAAAATGCTTATGTTTTAGAATTTGGAAATTTGGAAAACATCTAATAGAATGAAAACCTGGTGTTTGAGGATAAGGCCATCTGCCCAGAGGCAAAGTTAAAGCACTAAGCTGAAGAAGTTAAATAACTTATAAACAAAGAGTTAATTTTATCCCAAATAACTATGTAATTCAGATTTTTCTTCAAAAAATTTCCAGATTACTGCCAGCTCAATTGGCCTAGTTTCATAGACCTATAAAAGATCTTTCAGAATTTATGTAAATGAGGCAAGATTTATTCCTTCTCTGAATAGGGTACAAAATTTCAAGGAAAAAAATCTATAATACTTTACCAATGGTGTGAGATATAATAAGAAAAGTACAATGTCAAGAAAGCCCCGACTTACATTATTATTAATAAGCAAGTTGAGGTGTTAATGGCAGCCTGAACATTGTTTCAAAAGTTGCTAATATTTGATAGTTAGTGATTTGTTCAGTCTGTCCAAGAGATGTGTCAATGGTGATTTTGTAGATTATGGCAGGCATCCAATTCAGTTTTCCAGCAGAACAATACCATCATTTGATAATGTCACTGGTTCAGTTAGGATTAACAAAGAAGAGTGAGAAGTTAAGTGAGTTTTCAGAACATTCTATCCATTAAAAGAGAGGACTTAAAGATTCAAGGAGAAGAATTTATGTGTATTTTCAGCTTTAGATATATTGTATATTGAAAGAGGAAAAGCAAAAAAAGAGAATATGAAACAGACCTGTAAGGATAAGTGCTGATCTTTCCTCCTACTTGAGAACTGTTAACTGAACAAAATTTCATGGTGGTAGCTTAGGTTGAGGTACCTAAGAGCAAGTATGTTTTAAAGGAATGTCTTAATATGGTATTTCCCACTAGGAAATACCGGCATTGTTTGTGAAGGCCTAGATACCACGAATCTAAGTTTAAGCTCTGTATTGTCCAGCTCATCTAGTCAAATCTGGAAAGAACTGAATGTGAGATGTCTTATTTTGAACGAACACTTGACATTGCTATCAGATAAAATTACAAGCTAGAATTCTATACAAAGTCACATTGTAATTAAGCTGTTCTAATTGAATACTTTATCTTTTTTAATAGTTACCCTTGCCTTCAGTTTATTAGTAAACATTATCTAATAAAGTACTCTATTATATAGGAAAGTTTGAGCAAAAGGGAAATTGTTTGGGGAAATGAGTAAGCAATGAATAGAATTTGAAATGAAATGTTGTCTTGTGGCAGCCAGGCAATTATGTTCCTTCACAGCATAAGTGCTTAGTATCCATTTTGTTCATGTAGAAGGCATCTCTAGTGATTCAGAGGAGACAGAGAAGCAGTTTTTGTGGCTCTCCAGTTTCCTATAAAACACTGCATTGAAAAGATGAATAAACATATAGATAGGCATTTAAAGAATAAAATGATTTTATTTCCACTACTGGTCATAAGGTGATGAGTGAATGAATGTGTTGTCCTTTGGCTTTATGGTTTCTGGCCTTAGGAAGACTACCTTAAGGTCAGCTTTGCCACATTCTGCTCAGTTGGACTTTCTTGTATATACAAGTCCAAGCTTCTAAGAGAATGGTCTCTATTTCCATCTCAGGGATCAGGTGACCTTCTCACACAAACAAAAATCGGAATGTGTGTTTTGAAAAGTAAGGATACATTTAATACTATATATTTAAAAAAATATTTTATTTATTTATTCATGAGAGACACAGAGAGAGAGAGAGGGAGAGGCAGAGATACAGGCAGAGGGAGAAGCAGGCTCCATGCAGGGAGCCCGATGTGGGACTCGATCCCAGGACCCCAGGATCACATCCTGAGCCGAAGGCAGACGCCCAACTGCTGAGCCACTCAGGCATCCCTACATTTAATACTATAAATAGAAGTTGCATATAATAATTACCTATTGCTGTGTAACAAATTACCCCCAAACTTTGTGGCTCACAACAAACATTTATTCCCTTAAAGCTTCTGTGAGTCATGAATATGGATGTGGCCTGGCTAAAATGTCTCTGGCTCAAGGTCTGTGACAAGGCTGAAGGGAAGGTGGCCAGGGTTGCAGTTATCTCAAGGCTCCATCAGGGGTGGGCCTTCCAAGCTCATGCAAGTGGCTTTGGCCAAGCTCAGTTCCTACTAGGTTGTTGGACAGCAGGCTTAAGTTCCTGGGTATATGAGATTCTCCACAGGGCAACTCACAACATGGCTTTCTTCAGAGTGAGGAAAAAAGTGAGGGAGGGCCACCGAAGATGGAAGGCACGATCTCTTTGTAACCTAATTCCAGAAGTGACATCCCATTACTTGTGCTATATCCTAGCTGTTAAAAACCAGTCACTAGGTTCGGCCCACACTCAAGAGGAGAGACACACAAGAACATGAATACTAGGAGGCAGGGATCATTGGGGCCATCTTAGAGCCTATCTTCTACAAACTGGAAACCTGGCAAGTGTGAATTCTTCTGCAAGCCCCCTCTCTTACTCAAATGCCTGAAAACAAGATTCTCAATAGTCTTTCTTCATTGGGATCCCTATCCTGAATCTCCAAATTTCTTCACTTTTCATCAGAGATGTTTTTCTTAGAACTGTTTTTGAGTATCCGCTCCTTAAAACCATTGGCAGTGCCTAAAATTAGACTGGAGTTATAATCTCAGAGATGAGTATACTAGCTATGACCTACATTCGATTGACCTAGCAATTTTGAGGATTTAGAAAAACTTTAAAACCACCTTAGAATGTTTACACATTCTTTATCAATTTTAAATTCTGGGGATATGGAATGTGGTTAAGACTCCAGGACAGAGGGTTCAGAAGATTTAAGCCTGGCTCTCTTTGACTTCTAGGCAAAACTCATTGTCCTTCAGCCACACATTACTGTTGTTCTTGGAACTTTCTTTATGGCAGCAGTTCACATGAAAAGGAAAAATGTCTTGAACCTGCTACCACCCAGGCTATTACATCTTTCTGATAAATACTAGGCTGCAGTAACTTGTGAACATTTCTCTCATTAGGCTTGGGTAATTAATTGCTGAGTCTTGCTGCCTTCTTTTGAGAAAGGGGCAGTATATAAAACACATTTTGTAAATAAAAATATGTCTGCTGCATCTGCTTTGAGAATAAATGCTCAATTTCAGGACTGCAATTTGGCAATGTGTTCTAAATTTGTCTATTCTATTATGAATAGAGCAAGGTCAGTGGTTTAATTAGTTCAGCATTTATCAAGCACCAGCTCTGCCAAGCATGATGCCGGGGCCGGGGAGTATGAGGATGAGTTATATACAGTCCTGCCCTTGTAGAGTTCTCAGTCTGTTGGGAGGAACAGTCAGGTAAACCAATAATAACAACATAATGTGATAAAATAGAGCTGCATATGGAGGGCAAAGAGGGCATTGAGAGGGTGTGTCTCATTCTGCTGGGGGATTCGTGTTCTACAGCATCCCTTAGACTATGAACCTCAGAATGTATGACATGTTCAGGAGGAGAAGCAGGTATGCTTGTAGGCTGTACAATGTGTTTTTTCAGGCCCCCTATCTCCAGTGGGAAAGAAGAACTATATCTTCACTGGATGTTCAAGTTTTTTGTAACCACTCAAGTATTATCTCTAGAAGGTGGAAAATAGTTTAATTTTACCATGGTAATTCTGTCTTTGAAACCAACTTCTAAATGCCAAATGTCAATTTGAACTTTTCCAATAAACTTTAGCCAAGAAGACCTTTTACCAGGAGATACTTTATTTACATCTCTGAAAGTCGTCCTAAAAGAGAGTAGAGGGTATGTATTAGGAATACCTTGTGTTTAGCAGCATGTACAGCGATGCCCACTTCCTCGCAATTTAATTCATTCACTATGCCTATAAATTTTGTATTGGCTTTCATGAAAAATGTGTTATCCTAAGATTAGTATAGTACTATTACTATCAGTATGGTACTGGTGTTAGTTCCCTAGGGCTACTGTACAAAGTACCATAAACTGAGTGACTTAGAACAAGGTGTTAGCAGAGCCATGCTTCTTCTGAAGTTTCTAGGGGAGAATCTTTCTTTGCCTCTTCCAGCTTCTGCTGGCCCCCAGTGTTTCCTGATTTGCAGAGAATCACTCTGATCTTCGCCTCCAGATTTCCATGGCCTTCTCTCTATCCTGTGTCTCTGTATTTTCTCCTCTTGTTATAAACACACCAGTCATTGGATATAGGGCCCACTCTAAGTCCAGAATGATTTTGTCTTGAGGTATTAATTAGTTTTACATCTGTGAAGACTCTACTTTGAAATAAAGTCACATTTTAGGTTCTGAGTAGATATGAATTTTGCGGAATACTATTTAACTCACTATAGCTAGATGTATAGAAAAGTAAAAGATATGTTTGTAGCTCAAGGATAAACACTTTATCCTTCTTCACATTTAAAGAATATGTGTATTTCTTCATATTGCTTTATACTTGGCGATGGAAAGAAAAGAGTAGGGAAAGGGCAGATTTTAAGGATAGTTAGGCAAGATTGGATAGAAATTTATCATGTGGAAGAGATTACCATGCGTAGGACTGAAATGTAAAGTGGGGAGTGTTGTGATGGCCTAACTGACCTACCCAAAGTTGTGCAACAAAAAATGTCTACAGATATTTAGAATGGAAGTCAGCAACTTGATTCAACACAGGAGGTGCCTGGATGGCTCCGTAGGTTGAGCACCCAACTCTTGATTTCAGCTCAGGTCATAATCTCAGGATAGTGAGGCCAAGCCCTGCATCAGGCTTCATCCTGGGTATGGAATCTGCTTAAAATTCTCTCTCCCTCTGCCTTCTCCCCCTTCTCTCCCTAAAAAAACAAAACAAAACAAAACAAAAAACAAAACAAAAAACAAAACAAAAAAACCTCAACAAACCCAAATTAATAAAAACCAGGTAAGTTAGTTTACTGAGAGATGAAAGGAAGAGGGCCACTGAAAAGTTCTAAACCATTGAAACTCTCAGTAAGGATTTGGTGGTTTGCATGTCTGTTCAATTTTTTTCCAACATGTCAGTCTACTATGCCATCTGCACAGTCGTAATTTATGCCTATATTTAATCAAATCAAGTCAATAATTATTTATTGAATAATTGCTTGCAAATAAAGATACTATATTGTATATAAAGAAATATAAAACACAGTCCTTTCTTTAAGAAGCTTGGTTGTGGAAATAATCTAAATGGAAATGGAAAGGTAACTGACAGTATAAATAGTAAATGTATGTTAAGGCCTTATCACAATTTGAAGGAGTGAAAGCTACTGTAGGTTTTGAGAAGAAAGGAGTTTAATGCAGGGAGTTGGAGACTCGTATTAACAGTGGAAGGGGTGTAGAGTGTGGGCTTGTAGGCAACCTGGGAATTGCAGGGGCTGCAGGGAAGCTGCCACTGAGGAGCTCTGCTGTCTGCAACCTTGTAGTGGCTGATTCTTGTGGAGGTCTCTGCTGGGGGAAGTAATCAGGTGAACTAATAATTGGAATGCAATGTGGTAAGTGAAATGATAGAGTATGTACAGAGTGTAAAAAGGGGTAGGGAACTGGGAATGCTGCTGGCCAAGCCCCACATTTGCTAACTGAGAGTACCCACTCATCTAGCTGCAGATGCTTCGAGGGAATGATGACTTGTTCAATTCTGCGTTCCAGTCTGCCCCTTATAGGTAGAATCCAACAGGCCCTGTTGAAAGGAGCCTGGACATGTAAAAGGATTTCATCCTTTTCTGTACAGGAGAGGGCTTACAAGGGTAGTGATGCTTCTGGATGCCACAGAAACATCTGCTACAGTGGCCAAGAAAAGCAACCTGAAAGAAGGATATAATGTGAGCCTTGAAGAAAGGTAGTACTTGGATCGAAAAGGAAGAACAAACGTATATATTCCAAGTGGAACTAGGGCTATAGGTATCCCAGAATGTGTTCAGGGGTACAGTGATTGTGGGGAATTGACTGGAAGGAGATGGGAAGTGTCAGCGAAGGACAATGTTGTAAAGATAGTTTGGATCGGATTAGGGAAAACTCAATGCTGACTTTGAGGTATTGGATTGATTTCAAGTAGGTGGAACCCAGTTCGTGGGCCTGAGATATCTGGGGACTCCTGGGTTATTACTGTAAAAGGCTCTCTGATCCACATCCACAGTAGGCATATCCCAGACACTGGGTAGATGTGTTTGTCACACGTATCTAAGCAAGTGCCTTACCAGACTGCAGGATAGGACTTAGTAAAATACAAATTACCTGTATAAATCTAACTGGTAGCATTTTATCATCTGTATTTTCACTTAAAGTGGTCTAATAATAAAAGTACCATCACGTGGTAATCTGTACATAATTGTTGATATTGTCAAGGGGTTCTCATACTTAACAAGTTTAGGATCACTACTGTAGGCAATTCAAGTCCACTGAAAGCTTTTGAGCAGCATAAAGACGAAGTGAAATGATGGCCTAGGGAAATCAGTCTGATCGCGCACCATAGATTTAAAAGTGGAGACTAAAGGCAACTAAGCCAATGAGAAACCTATTGTGGACGTCAAGTTTGGGAAAACCAGTGAGTTGAGAATAAGCAATTCCTAAAGCATGATTTGATGTGTGACAGTGGGTTACAAATGAGTTTGGTGCACCTACCATGAATTTATTGCCTCTCAGCTGCAAATCCACACTGCAGTGTCTGCTCTGTGAGAGTGGGGCTGGGCTCTGCTTGTCAGCTGACACGTTGTTAAGATTTGTCAGTCAAGGGTGCTGTAGGGACACTGGAGGCAGGACTATCGTTTACTGGCCCCAGGGTGTGCCTCTGTCTGCACTCCTGCAGCACACATGGCGTCTCCAAGATCTGGCTTTTGTCAAATGTACAACTTCTCTAGCACCTGGTTTCTGTAGCATGAGTCCCTATAGTACGGTTCTTTAAGCATCCTTTCAGGTGGCTTTGCAACAGAGCCACCAGTGAAGAAGCACTGTGGATGGCTTCTCCCAAAACCTTAGAGGGCAACTTTCCAGCAAATTCTATTGATGCAGCACCTCAGCAACTTCTCTACCATCCCATAAGCCATGACTGCACCCTCTCCAGTGAGGTCTGGATCCTAAGGGTAGTGACTACTCCTTTTTTTTTTTTTTAAGATTTCATTTATTTATTTGAGATGAAAGTAAGCATGAGCAGAGGGAGAAGCAGAAGGAGAGAGAAAGGGAGAAGCAGACTCCACACCAGGCAGGGAACCCAAAGTGGGGCTTGATCCCAGGACCCTAGGATCATGACTTGGGCTGAAGGCAGATGCTTAATCGACTGAGCCACCCAGGTGCCCCAGTGACTGCTCATTTATCTGCTCTTTCTGTGTTCCTTAGTGGGTTGTTGTTTTGTTTGTTTGTCTGTTTTTTGCTCCTTACTAGCCAATGTCCTTTTGGATTTAATAAACATTTATATTAAGCATCCCCATTCAAATTCCTGTATTTCTGTCTCCTGATCCGCCCCTGACTGATGTAAATAGTATCTAATTTTGCTGGACATCCATACTTAAGCAACATCTTTCACACCTCTCTTTAGTTGAAAATATAAAAAGCTATGGGTTGTAGTCCAATAAGGTCATGTTATTACGCATATCGTTCTTGCTGATAGGAGCCGTAAAAGCAGCATCATATGAGCTTTTTGAAGGCTGCAAACATAATGAGTTTCTTGAAGAAGTTCCTTATAAATATAAAGTAACAAATTAACATTGTTTTTGAAATTTTTTCTATGGTTGATAGCAGGGTGATAGAAATTTTATTTATTAATTCTTCTAGTCGTTCATTCATGTATTCTCAGTTATATAGTGACACTTTTTATTGTTATTGCTGAAATCCATCTGGGATTATGATGCTCAGGATTTCATCATTAAAACATATGTTTAAAAAAAAAACATATGTTTATACCCTCCTACTTTGGGAATTTTAGCAGCGACCTAACAGGTATTGTACTTTCATATGTTTGATGGCATTTATTTAGACCTTATGGTCTCAGAAGGCCAAGAGACTTTTGAGTTTAACTCGTTTGTTCACAGAAGTATGCATTTAAGCATACATACATACATACTTAAATGCATACTTCTGCTTGAAAATCACCGTGTCGCTGAGGTTTGGATAGATTTACAAAAACTACTTATGAATATATATTGAAAATACCATTAAGTTAAAGTGTGTGTGTGTGTGTGTGTGTGTGTGTGTATGTGTGTGAGTGTGTTGGGTGGCAGTTGACAAAGGAAAATGTGTGTCCTTTTCTTGCTACTTTAATGGCTAGAAATAGCCCAGAACACAAATGAGCAGAATTAGGAACATCATGCTTTTATTATGAAACAAAGTGATATCAATTCTCTTATGATGATGAAGGCATCTGTATATTATCAAATTTATACAGATTATCTCCTGCTTTCTGAAAGTTCATTTGTACCACTTTACTTTTGTGAAAGACCTTCTTTAGTATGGCAACGGCTTTTTTCATAGAAGCAAAAATCCTCCTCAGATTTCTTTCTGTTAGAAAAAACAGGTACTCATGTAGATCTCTCATAAAGGGAAAGTGGCTTCACCTGAGGTGGGGAGGAGCACCTGTGGTTAACTGGTGTTGATTCTTTTCCAAGACACCTTCCTCTACTAGGCCTGATAAAATTGAAACGTGTTTTTTGCCCCTGTCTTTGAAAGGGCTATATACCAAGCTCAGAAATCTAGAAAGCCTAAAGAAATTCTTAAGGGAGGGATCCCTGGGTGGCGCAGCGGTTTGGCACCTGCCTTTGGCTCAGGGCGCGATCCTGGAGACCCGGGATCGAATCCCACGTCGGGCTCCCAGTGCATGGAGCCTGCTTCTCTCTCTGCCTGTGTCTCTGCCTCTCTCTCTCTCTCTCTGTGTGACTATCATAAATAAAAAAAAAAAAAAGAAATTCTTAAGGGAGATTTTCAAGGTTAACAATCAATACAGAATTCAAGGACACTTAACCTTGCTTTGTTAGAGGTTAGGACCTGAGCGGTGTTACTCAGCATGTTTGCTAGATGGCGCTAGAGTTCACACCTCTTAGCCAGCTTCACGTGTCCTCTGGCTAAGAGTGGAGCAGTCCTTTATTTTTAGTCTTTATTGTAGGATTCAAAAACTTACTACCTTAAAATTCTTATTTATTATCCACCGAGTGTTACTTTGTCTAACATCATTTCACATATCATTCTCCTCTAGCCTTTACTTGAGAAGGTCTGACAATACAATATAAAAATGCTTCCTTTGAATATTCATGGGAAGGGAGTAGAAGACTAAACATGTCCAGAAGGATCTTTTTCAGAAAAGAAATTCTCAGCGAAAATTGAACTTTCGATATGTGTTTATACTTGAAAATTGAATAGGGAAATTAAATAGTTTCATGCTTATTTTAAGTTTAAAAAACATCTTTGCCTCAATTATTTCAATGTTTTAGTTGAAAGGCCCCTGTGACCCATATACACATATAAACACAGTCTCTCTTGACCAGGAGGGGGATTTGAAATGAAGAAAAAACATCAATTCTAAGATGTTGTTTTTACTTAGTTATAAAGAAATGCCACATTTTTGAAGAGGAAATGTCTTACGTTCATTATTTTCTTCAGTTTCAACTAAAATTTATATTACAAAGATGCATAAATGTGTATATAAAACAAGTCCGCTGCCGGTATCTTTTACTTTCTCTCATCTAGTCTGACTTTATAGAGGTGACTGCTGTTAACAGTTTGATGTCTGCTCTTTAATACATTTTTCAAAACATACAACATAAATAGACATTTTCCGTATTTGTGGATTACCTCTCTATATCCCTGTATGTTATCTTCTGATCTTTCTAGAAGACATTTTTAACCTTCATATACCCAGCTGTCCTCTGATCTAATTACATGGGAAAAAAACAGCCCAGAGTCCAAGAAAATAAAAAAAAGTAAGTAATGTGACTCTTACTGTAGTCTTGCACAGAAATAGTCAAAGGAGAGAACATTCCCAACACATCACAACCAAAAACTTTTTTCCCGGGACGCCTGGGTGGCTCAGTGGTTGAGTGTCTACCTTCAGCTCAGGCTGTGATCTTGGGATCTGGGATCGAGTCTCACATTGGGCTCCCTCCAGGCAGCCTGCTTCTCCTTCTGCCTATGTCTTTGTCTCTCTTTCTGTGTTTATCATGAACAAATAAATAAATCATTTTTAAAAAAGAAAACTTTTTTCTCTAAGTCCTCATTGTCAATATTTTTCTCACCCACAGCAGTGCTTTAAGTCTCACTCCTTTCTTACTCCAAGCTTTCTAAGTTTTTCACCCAGTTCAGTTCAGACCAACCCTCTTGTCTTTTCTCCTCTCTCTGGTGTAGTTCTGTATTATGTCAATTTTTTCCTTTCTTTAACATCTAGATTTTACAAAACAAATTAGAGTGGTCAAGCTGACTGAGGAAACAAGTCAGTCATCTTCATCTCCCTTGTGTTGGAGATGGAGAGGATAGAAGATGGTTAACATTATAGCATCTTTTCTTTTTATCCCACTCAACATGCACACAAAGGTGCTTATGCATGTGCATACTCGCACATCCAGATTGCTTTCTCTTCTTTAGTTACATAAATGGAAAAGTCATACCATTTATGTTGTTTTATATCTTGCTTTTTCTGCTCAACAATTTATTTATTTTATTTATTTATTCATAAGAGAGGGAGAGAGAGGGGCAGAGACATAGGCAGAGGGAGTAGCAGGCTCCCTGCAGGAACCCGATGTGGGACTCGATCCCTGGACCCGGGATCATGCCCTGAGCCTAAGGCAGACGATCAACTGCTGAGCCACCAGGTGTCTCTGCTCAACAATTTATGATGGACATTTTTCATATCCATATACATACATCTACTTAAAAACAAATCACTTCTTAAAAAACAAATCCATAGTATTCCATGCATTGGTAGGTATGGATGTACTTTATATAACTGTTTCCTTACATTTGAGCAATTTCTAATTTTATGGCAATATTCTAAGAATATTCTGATAGATACATTTGTGTATTTCCAAAGACACTTAGAATTGGAATAACTAGTGTATAAATTTAAAATTTAATTGACAATGCCATATTCCTTTCCTAAAAGGTCCTACTGATTTATGTTCCTATCAGTAATGCATGAGCATGTTCTTTTCTTTTTTTTTTTTTGGATGAGCATGTTCATTTTCTTTTGTCTTGCAAATACTGCTTGATATCAATTCTTAACCTTTTCCAATCTAAAATTAAAGTTATCTTATTAAATATTTTCTATCTTTTAATCAAATTAATGAATGTTTATTGTTTATAAAGTAAAATAGAACCATAAATTTATATTTAAAAAAAACCAGCATTTTGTGTGTGTGTGTGTGTGTGTGTGTGTGTGTGTGTGTTCTTGCTCTGAAATTCCTATTTAGTCAAATGTTAAATCTCCTAGATTGGCTCTTTTTGGTATAGGCCAGATTTTTGCTGTGATAAGTTTCAGTTGTGAAGTCTCAGTGCTTAACCCAACAACTGCTGTTTCATATTCATGTTCAAAATGAGTTGAGTGAGATTACATCTGTTCCATATGGTCACATAGGTACTCAGCTGATGGAAGTGCCACCATTTGCTGCAGAGCTGGTTATTATGACAGGAAAGAGGGTAGAGAACTTTCTCTCAGCCTAGAAGTAACACAAATCACTTCTGCTCATATTTCATTGACCTTAACTAGTTGCATGACCCTGCCTAGTCCCAAGGATTCTGGGAAATGTAGTGGAATATTTAATGAGTGTAACTATCTTTGCCACAAACTTATAAGGCTCTCATCTTTTCTCTCTAATATGTCCACTCTGGTGTTTGTTTCTTATGATATAGCCATAATTTAAACTTTTAGTCTTAAAAATTAATTCTTTCAAAATTTTTGGTCACATTTTGAATTCCTAAGAGGTCTTTCTTTTCATGGTCTTTATTTTTTAAGACATATTTTCCTTCTGAGCTTGTGAATTCAGTATATTTTCTTATTTTTTCAGAAGATACTAATTTTAGTTTTAACTTCTTTTCTTTTTGCCACCTACTAAAGCATTCCCATTTTTTTTAAAGCATTGCCATTGTTTCTTTAAATTCCCCCTTTCTTTTTTTTTTTTTTTTCCAGGGGGAAGTGGTGTTTTTTTTTTTTTTTTTTTCCTTTTCTTTCCTATTGGATGCTTTCCTAAACTATCTGGTAATTTTTGACTCTCTCTCTCTTTTTTTAAAAATTTATTTTTTATTGGTATTCAATTTGCCAACTTATAGAATAACTCCCAGTGCTCATCCCATCAAGTGCCCCCCTCAGTGCCCATCACCCAGTTACCCCCACCCCTGCCCACCTTTGACTCTCTTTTTTTATTTACAATACTACTAGAGTCTCTTCTAATCCCTGAATATTTGAGATGAATAAGCCTGCTGCCAGTGTTCTGGTAGTTAATTGAGAAAAGAGTATGCAAACTCACCAACTAGTACAAACAGTTTCACTTGACTGCCCTGTTTTTGGTTTATGTTTATGTTTCTGTTTTATGGTTTATGCCCTGTTTTGTTTATGGCAGAATGACTTTCTTGCCACCAACATTCATGCTTTTGCATTCATGGTATGTGAAGTTATTATTGGAAGCAGCTTCCAGTCAGACCTATGTTTTCTAGCACCTGTTATATCTAGGTATATCTAGGGACCCAGTCCATACATCTCTGCATGGGAGATGCTTTTTACTTCATTTTTTTTTCAGCTGCATACAATGGAGATAAACTTCAGGCAAACTTTCGAATTTACATTTTGAAGATGGCAGTGTTTCCATTTGGATGCCTAGTTGATTCTGCAGATGTATTTATTAGCTTCACATTGCTGCTTTAACAAATTACTTCTAACTTAGTGGCTTCAATCATTACAGATTTATTATAATTCTAAAGGTCTGAAGTCTAAAATGAGTCAGCAGAGGTCAGCTCCTTTTAAAAGCTCTAGGAGAGGGACACCTGAGTGGCTCAGTTGGTTGAGCATCTGACTCTTGATTTGGCTCATGTCATGATCTCAGGGTCAAGAGATCAAGCCCCCTGCATTAGGCTCCACACTCAGTGGGGAGTCTGCTTGAGGTTCTCTCTCTTTCCCTCTCTTCTGCCCCTTCCTAACCCCCCTCCTCTGCTTGAGCTCATGCACTCTCTCTTTCTTTCTCTGAAATAAAAAAAATAAATACATCTTTTTAAAATAGGTTCTAGGGGACAATGTTTCTTTGCTTTTTCAGCTTCTAGAGATGACTTGAATTCCTTGGCTCAGATCCCTTCGCTTGCATCTTTCTGACCTCTGTCACATCTCTTTTTCTTAATCTGACCTTCCTGCATCCTTCTTATAAAGATCCTTGTGATAATGCTGGGCCTGCCTGGATGTCCAGGATACCCTCTCTATTTCAAGATTTTTAAATTGGCTTTATCTACCAAAGTCTCTTTTGCCATGTAGGGTAACATATTCGTAGATTTTTGGGGATTAGAATGTGGACATGTTTGGGAGGCCATCATTCTGCCTCCCATAGTATAGGAATGTCCTCTTCACCTGTTTATGCGCCAACTGCCATTACATGAGTACAAAAAAACCCCACAAAAAACACAAAAAAAACTCCAACATCCTCCCCCAAAACCACCCCCTCACACACACAAAAACAAAAAGCCCCAAATATCTATCATGTACGAGTAACAAAACTGGGGTAATTATTTGCTATAGCTTTTACCAATATGTTAATGAATATAGAATTGAAATGGGGCTACACCATAATCAAAAGCTTAAATTTTTTTTAAAATTTTTTATTTATTTATGATAGTCACAGAGAGAGAGAGAGGCAGAGACACAGGCAGAGGGAGAATCAGGCTCCATGCACCGGGAACCCAATGTGGGATTCGATCCCGGGTCTGCAGGATCGTGCCCTGGGCCAAAGGCAGGTGCCAAACTGCTGCGCCACCCAGGGATCCCTAATCAAAAGCTTAAAATAAGCAATATTGAATTGGGGGTTAGATAGTGAATGGTAAGGAAATAGATTTTGTAAAACTCTCGTTCATGGTTAAATGGAAGGCAGACAGACCTGGTTCCTACTGAGTCCATAACTCTAGTGGAAATAGCTGGGAAGAGCTGAGAGTGTGTGTTGATTGTTAATTGTTGATTGTTATCTTGCATTTAGCAAGATATTTGAAAGAAAGAAATGAGTTGTGTGCAGAATTAAAGACATTGGACAAGGTTCAGAAACTTGCAGCCTCTCAGAAGAATCAACTGTTTCTAGATACTAAACTTTAGGAAATGAAGACTACAAAAAGGCTCTGAATGGCAAAAACCCATTAAGAGTTCCCAGTTAAACAAATGATTCATCCCGGCAGCAAAGATCACATTAAGTATATTACCTTCCCTTTAAAGGTATTGTTTCAGATGGCCTCAAGGTAGAGTCCATTAAATTGCTAGAGTAAGAGAAATAGCCCTGAGAAGCAACAAATTATAGGAGGCTTGGATTTATGACTTTGGGGGTGGTTATGGGCACTAGGAATTGATCAGAAACAAATAGATCATCAGCCTAAGATTTTTGGAGACTTATATAACTTAAGAAACTATGATCTTGGCCTACAAAAAGCCTGTGATAGAAAATAACCATGGAAACCCCAAGATTTCACCCCAGACTTTGAAACTGATGCCCAGAGTACATAATCCCCGGAGCCTTTATTTGTATTCATTTTCCTTTGCATTCTACCCATCTTCCTTAGATAGCAGTTCCAGTTAGTTTCCTGAGTTAAGGGAAGTCAATGCACTAAGCAACTTTTTATTTGGCAAAAATATTTACAACAATCCAGACAACAAGAAATCGAAAACCCTACATCCCATTATATCTAAAAAGGCAGGTTCCTTTCTCCAGAGAAACTACACTTGGGTACCTTTCATAGAAGCCAGACTTTGCTGTAGACTTTTCATAGAATTAGAGCTTGGAAAGAGCTAGAGAACAGATGGTATATAATTCCAGAGGCTGTTTCACCTTTTCAGACTTTATAAGAAAGGTGTGCCACTTAGGACAACTCTACGCCTTTTTGTTTTAGAGTTACCTGATGATCTCTGTACAACAGGTTTCATCACCTGGCACAGGATCATTCTTGATGAGTGAATGATACTAAAACATTGCCATACTATATGACAACATCAGAAGGCATTGTAGCAAAAAAATAGACTAGTGGTTGATTCCTAATGACTGGGATTGGACTTGTATTATAAAAGTTTATTGATTATAACTACAAATTTTGTACAAATCTCTCATCTTGGGCATTTGATGACAACCTTTGGAATATTTCCTGACATTACCCAGGATCCATTATTCTGGTCCATCAGTCTCTCTTCCTAGAAAAATGAGAGTTATTTAGATAGTTAAACTTAAGGATAAGAAAAACAGGATCCTAATTTGTATTCAAACTGTTAATCATTGAAGGAGAATTTTGGACGGTTTTCTTCTGTCTCCAAGCTTCTTCAATTTATATTTTACCAAAGCCCCCAAAGATGTACATAATTCTACATGCAATGGCTCAAAGTGTAGCAGGAGACCTAGACAATGTTACTGAGTCTATGGAACCTGTCCAATTAGACAGGTGATGGTACAAAATGTTTAGGATACTGGCCTCTGGAGGTAGAATGTGTGCTGTCTTAGGAGAAAAATGTTGTACTTACATCTCTACAGACCTCTCCAGGATCTTTTATATTTCTGAAAATATCCAGGAAACAAAGAAATGATGAAATTCAGTAATTTGGCTTTTACCCCCATACCTAGTTTTGCAGACTCTTTGGTTTGGGGATAGGATCTTTCTCTTGGTTTTTGGGGCAATCTTGACTCTTGTATTATGAATGAACTACAACTTTTGATTATTGTCCTTCAGCTAATATTTGTCTGTTTTCAATACATGAATGTATGGTTTTCAGAGCCTTGAATTCTGTGGAGAAGTCGACATCCCAGCAAA
The DNA here is from genome assembly GCF_011100685.1 of Canis lupus familiaris. NCBI lineage: Eukaryota > Metazoa > Chordata > Mammalia > Carnivora > Canidae > Canis > Canis lupus. The sequence continues at coordinate 49,148,992 of NC_049227.1, read as the reverse complement.
TGACCTAAGTAATAAATTTTCCAGGAAAGTAATAAGAAAATCTGACACTTATTAGTGTTGGAATGACTACCATTGGAAGTTCTACACAACCCAAACACATCATCCAACAGTGCAGAGCTAGACTAATCCTGTGTTTAGATGATAATGGTCTACCCTTCACTTTAGGAGGAAGAATGATCTAAAGTTCTCTATTGCTGTGTGACAATATTATCACCAACATTATTACCTTAGAGGCTTAAACCAACACATTTATTACCTCAATTTCTGTGGGTAAGGAATGTAGGAATGCCTTAGTTGGGCCCTTAGTACTTCAGGATCTCACAACATTTTAACGTTTCGGCCAAGGCTGCAGTCTCATTTGAGACTTGACTGTAGAAGGATCCATATCTAAGCACACATGGTTGTTGACAGAATTCAATTCCTGGTGGGACTGAGATTCTCAATTTTTGCTGCCTGTCATCTGGAGGCCATTGTCTCAGGTTCTTGCCAGGTGGGCTTCTTAACATGGTGGCCTGCTTCCTAAAAAGCCAGTAAGGAAGAAAATCTAGTAATAGGGATGTTATAATCTTATGTAACATAATCACATATGTCCCATTGCCTTTGCATATTCATTTGATTAGGGGAAAGGCATAGATCATACCCACACTCAGGGAGAAGGGATCGTAAAGGCACGAATGTCAGGAGTTAGGGATCATTGAGATCACTTCATAAGATCTGGGGCATGAGAATTGAAACCAATTAATGTCCTGTTTCTGTGTTAACTCAGACTATGACTGAGGATACTTCCTGACTAAACCATAATAGGACTGGGAATATTTTTCTGTTCCTATCATACATAAAACTGAGAACAAGTAAAAGTAATTTAACTATTTGATTCAGGAAATACTTGCTTCTGAAAATTAACACTGAGTCAACTGCAATAGCTTACTTATTAAAACTAGCAGTTTAGGGTGCCTGGGTGGTTCAGTTAGTTAAGCGTCTGCCTTTGGTTCAGGTCATGATCCTGGGGACCTGGGATGGAGCCCCGTGTCAGGCTCCCTGCTCAGTGGGGAGCCTGCTTCTCTCTCTCTCTCTCTCTCTCTCTCTCTCTCTGCTTGTGCTCACTCATTTCTCTCTTGCTCTCAAATAAATAAAATCTTAAAAAACAAACAAACAAACAAACAAACAAACAAACCCTGCCAGTTTATCATGACTTTTGTTAAGACCTGCACCTCTGTGTGTCCATCCATCTGAAACTGTTATGTAATAAATGTCATTATGTCTCTCTACTACCAACAAGTTTCTTCCCTTACCTTAAAATCACCAGTTCAGGCTCTAAATCCCTATAAATATCTTCCTGTGACTTCCCCTTTACAATACATTGCTAAGAGTCTATAAAGGTATGATTTGCCTTACAGAAGAAAGCCTAATAAACTTAGCTTTGATCATCTTTGTTTTCTGGTAGTCTTTTTGAGGGGTTAATAATCAACATTATAACTATGATTGTTTTGGTGTCAGATATAGTATGTATCCTTCCTGTTCTAAAACAGAGGCTAGTAGCAAACCGTTTTTGTTTAGTCATACCTCAATCAAAGTTAAGGCCTTCTCTTCATGTTATCTTAGGCCTTCAAGGTGACTAAGTCCCCTATTTTCTGTTTTGAGAAGAAAATTATGAATATTATGAGGTGAGGCATTGCCCTCATGGGAGAGGAATTGGCTAGTATGCCAATTGGAAAATTGGCATTCTTCCACATTGGTTGTCTGATAGAAGAAAGATCTCCTTGTGATTGAAGTCCTTTGTGGTGGCAATGAGGAGAACTGACTCAGCTTCCACACAGCCACCATTGCTAAGTGTGAACAGAGGTCCTTGCTCCAGCAATTGCTTGATTTTTCACTTTCCTTTTCTTAGAGTAACTGGTGTTTCCCTCCTGCGGCCAACTATCTTTCTTTCCTCACACAAGGAAAGATTTAATCTGGAAGGGGGCATCTGAATCTTTTTGTCTCAGAGTAGCAATGGTGTTTAATAGTTGGATGTTTCTGATTATGCTGTGAGTCACTCAAGACTAGCTGTCCAAGCTGGGAAGCAGAATGGGGGAGAAGGGAAGAGGCTCCAGGAGGAATGTGCAAGTTAACACTTCAAAATACTGAACTACTATATTTCCTTTTTTTACCGCACTCTTCTCTCTTTATCTTTGCTGAACATGTACATTTGAAGTCATGTAAGTTAAATAAATGTTCCATTTGTGTGTTTTCTTTTTAAATTTTATTTAATTTATTAAATATTATTATAATATTTAATAATTATATTATTATATTATATTATTATATTATAATAATAATATTAATTATTATTGTTATTATTATTATTATTTTAGTCTTTAAGAGAGAGAGAGATGAGGGAGGTGGCAGGGGAAAATGAGAGAGAAAGAATCCCAAGCAGGCTCCACACCCAGCACAAAACCTGATGACACAGAGCTCCATTTCACAACCCTGAGATCATGACCTGAACTGAAACCAAGAGTCAGACACTTAACCATCTAAGCTACCCAGGCGCCCCTATTTTAGATAAACTTCTTATTTTAGAACAGTTTTATGTTTATAGAGAAAGGGTAACACTAGTACAGATAGTTCCATTTTCTCCACACCCAGTTTCCCATATTATACATTATTATTAACTGAAGTCCATGCTTTATTCAGATTTCCTCAGTTTTTAACCTATTGTACCTTTTCTGTTTCAGCACTCTATCCAGGGTACCACATTGCACTTTGTCATCATGCCCCCAGAATCTCCTCTTGACTGTGACAGTTTCTTAGACTTTTCTTGTTTTAATGATCTTGACAAGTTTTGAGGAATACTTGCCAGGTATTTTCTGGAATGTCCCTCAATACCTTGTCAGGTATCTTCTGGAATGTCCCAGATCTGTCTGGTGTTTTTCTCATGATTAGATTGGACTTTTGAATGTTTTGGATGAAGATCATAAAAGTAAAGCACCGTTTTATCACTAACTGAGATTCCTATGTTTGTCAGGTTTCTCTGTTAAAAAATAACTCTCCCTCATCGTCCTATACTGTACTTTTTGGAAGGAAGTCAGTATACTTAGTTCATTCCAAAAGAATAAGGATTTATGTTCCATCTCCTTAAGGAATTTCTGCATAAATTATTTGGAATTCTGTTCTCTCTCATTTATTTATTTTTTTTGAATTAATCATTTATTTATGTCAGTGTGACTCATGGATATTTATTTTATACTTTGGATTATCATCCATTACTACTTAATTTATCTTTTTGCTCAAATTGCTTCAACTTTGGCCATTGGGAATTTTTCAGTTGGCTTTTATGTCCCTTTGACATACCCCATTATCTTTTTAAAGCACTACCTTATTTTCTGGCACTAAAAACTACAAAATACTCCAGGCTTGTCTTGTATACTCCCTGTATTCTTTTTAATAAAAAAAAAATGCTTGAAAGAGATACTAAATGAGAGAATTCAGAAATGCTCAATTTCACACCCAGCTAAATGATTTAGCTTAATACATAAACTTTTCTTATAGATATTTGCCTATTCTCTCCATTTTAAACCATTGTAATGTGAAATCATTGGTAACAGCATAAAAATAATATGACAAATCAAGTTCGATTAACTTCAGAATTTAGGAAACTTGGTGGATCTGATATACTTTCCTGTGGCTATAGATGAAATCACTAAGTGGCTAGCTTTGAATGTTTAAAGTAGTCTGTTCCTGACTATTTATACCCTGATTCCCTGTAACTTTTGGAGTAAGTCTACTACTTTCATATAGACCTAAATTTTCTTGCCAGGCAAACAGGGAGCCAAGGACTCTGAGTTGGCTGCAGAATTGGGAGAAGTGGTTTCTTCTGCTTGGAGGCATGAAACCATGGGAAATTAGTCTTCATTCTGGGAAGAGACTGGCTTAAGATGCTATCTACGACAAGATATCAAGTCTAAAAAGCAAGAATTCATTCTAAATCAAAAGATTTGCAGCAAACAGAAAATAACGCAGCTCCAGAAGTGAGTCCTGGAGATACTCTTAGACCAATGGTGTGAAGGGGCAAAACCTTTTATCAGGTATCTGATAGCAGGAGATAATTCTTAAAGGAATAACCTGGGGTGCCTAGGTGGCTCGGTTGTTTTAGCATCTGACTCTTGATTTTGGGCTCAGGTCGTGATCTCAAGGTCGTGAGATTGAGCCCCACATTGGGCTCTGTGCTGTGCATGGAGTCTGCTTGGGATTCTCTTTCTCTGCTTCTCCATACCCTACTTGCAAGCATGCTCTCTCTCTCTCTAGAAGGAAGGAAGGAAGGAAGAAAGGAAGGAAGGAAGGAAGGAAGGAAGGAAGGAAGGAAGGAAGGAAGGAAGGAAGGAGAAAGAAAGAAAGAAAGAAAGAAAGAAAGAAAGAAAGAAAGAAAGAAAGAAAGAAAGAAAGAAGAAAGAAAGAAAGAAAGAAGAAAGAAAAGAAAGAAAGAAGAAAAGAAAAAAGAAAAGAAAAAAGAAAAGAAAAAAGAAAAGAAAAAAGAAAAGAAAGAAAAGAACAAACCTTTCTAGGTGGGAGAAAGTGAATTGACATTAGACTTTGGTTTCATATCTGGCTATTTCTCTTACTAATTATGCATTGTTGGAATTTCTATACACCCTCTCTGAGCCTCAGTTTTCTCAAATGTAAAAATAAAGCACGTACTGATACCTACCTCATTACATTGTTGAGAGAATTAAACAAAATAATACAAAGAATGCTTAACAAGAAATTGAGCACCAAAGATCTCAGTACATTAGCCATTGTTTTATTGCATATTATCTAGAGTCCTAAGCCTATTTCAACTAGCACTTAGTATGATGTAGCTCATTAAAAGAAATTGAAAGTAGGTGAGAATCTAAAATACAACTTCATTTTTAAATATTTTGATACTTGTGGTAAAAGGTATTTTAAATGTGATGGGAAACTTATTAAACCTGAAACATTTTATCCAAACTAGGAGCAAAATTATACAAATGTTCCAGTTATCTATTGCCACATGTAAATTACTTTCAAACTTAGTAGCTTAAAACAAAAAACATTTATGATGTCGCATAATTTTGGAAGGCCAGGGATCAGAGAGTGGTAGAGCTAGAAAATTCTAATTCTGCATCTCTCTTGAGGTTTCAGTCAAGATGTTAGTGGGGTTCAGTCTTCTGAAGGGGCTGATGAATCCACTCCCAAGCTCATTCACTGGGTTGTTGTCAGAAGACTTCAGTCCTTCACTATTTTGGCCTCTTTCTCTTCGTTTTGCTTCAACAACATGGCAGCTGAGTGATGAGAGAGAGAGAGAAAGAGACCCAGGATGGAAGCTGCAGGCTTTTAATAACTGATCTCGGAAGTGATACACCATTACTTCTACTATGTTTGCTAGAAGCAAGTTCCTAAGTCTAGCTCCCATTCAAGGAGAGGGAAATTGGGCTACCCTTCTTAAAGGGAAGAGTATAAAAAAATAAAATAAAATAAGGGAAGAGTATCAAAGAATTGTAAACATATCTTTAAGAGTATCGGAAGTATCATTGGTATCCTGAGATTTCATGGTCTTTGTTCATGATTTTCTTGGCCATGAATGAACTAAACTTGGCACCCAAAATTTTATCATTTCCTGGGAAGATGCAACGGAACAGTGAGCTGGGAACACTATGTATTTTAGCTTTTGGCATCTTTTCCATTTCCTACAACTTAAGTCTTGTTTATATGTCTGACATAAAGTGGAGATTACATCATTCTTTAGGTAATTGGTCAGTATAGATAGTCACACTAATTTTAGTAGCTTTTTCTTTTTAAAGATCTTATTTATTTATTCATGAGAGATACACACACACACACACACACACACACACAGAGAGAGAGAGAGAGAGAGAGAGAGAGAGGCAGAGACACAGGCAGAGGGAGAAGCAGGCTCCACGCAGGGAGCCTGATGCGGGACTCAATCCCAGGACTCCAGGATCACGCCCTGGGCCGAAGGCAGACGGTAAACCTCTGAGCCACCCAAGGATCCCCTTGTAGTAGGTTTTTATGTAGCTGATTTATCATTATATATATTAGAAAAGCTACTTACTTTTAATTTTTAGTTGCTGTTTTCTTCTTTTGAAAGATTTCTTTATTCTTTATTAGAATGGTAATTTTTAAAGAAAGAAATCCCTATTAAGGTGACAGGAAAAATAATGGTGTATACAAAGGACATTTAGTTTATTAAGCATTTTCATATAAATTATGTCAAAACAGCATCCTGATATATGAAATCCATGAGTGGAAGAGCAAAACTTCCTTTTTATAATTTCTGATATCAGCTTAGCTGTAAAATCCAGAATTTAATTGTAAATAACCTTAGTGTATTTAGTCAGGGTTCTATATATATGTGTATGAATATATGGATAAATGGAGATAGAGATTTATTACAAGGAATTGGCTTACATGATTATGCAGGCTGAGAAGTCTAGACTCAGGAGAATTATCTTTTATTCTATTTAGGCCTTCAACAGATTGGATGAGGCCTGCCCACATTGGGGAGGGTGATCTGCTTTACTCAGTGTACAGATTCAAATGTTAATTTCATCCAGAAACAACCTCATAGACACACTCAGAAATAATATTTAACCAAATATCTAGGCATCTTGTGGCCCAGTCAAATTAACACATGAAATTAACCATCAAACTCAACCATCCGCTCTTTCATGCTATGGCTTTTGCTTACAATTTAGCCTCAAATCTCAAGGTTAAGGAAATAATCTGGGGCAAGATGGTAAATCACTATCATTTGTAAAGGGACGAACAAACTCACAAGTAGTCAACAATTGAAATATTCAGTATAGGTCTATGAAGAAATGTGACCCTTCAAAGTCCTGCTTTGGTTTACCCCAATCCTTGTTCATCGTGGGTACAGAATACATCAACCAAGCCAGCTGATAGTTTGGTTGACAAGGTATAGGGTTTTGAATAGTATCCCCCAATTATCTCCCAGTGAGTTACAGCTGTAAAGTGGGGTCCAAAGAATATTATAAAATATTATTTTGGAGTACAATCAATTAATATTATCTAGGTCTCACATTTCTTCTAGTTCACCACCTCCCAGGATCTTTTGGTCCTCTAATTGGGAAAATGTAACTCCAGTATGGCTTAAGGACCCTTAGATGTCACACTTCTCTTTTTTCTCAGTTACTCCTAAATCCATATCTCCATCTTGGACAATAATTCTCAGATCAAGACTTTATATCCAATATCTGACTCTTTCTTATCACACTATGTATCATGTAGGCAAGAGAGTGATCCTCAATGAAACTGAATTCTTGATTATGAAGCTGATAAGGCTATCATATAAAGTTCTAGGCAGTTCCAAAATACAGATGACATAAACTGCTCAAAACTTTGCCTGTGCTTTGGAGACTTGAGGTTCCTTTCAAGACAACTATACTTTTGTTCTGGGTAAAAGTAAGCATAAGTAGTAAGTAAGCACTTTTAGATATTGGGTTGGACATACCCTGATGCAAGCCCCCAGAGAGGCCCTCCTCTTGGGTGTAGGTGGCACCTGTGACCTGCTTCAAACCAATAGAATATGGACAGAAGTGATAGAGTTGATACTTCCCATGATCATATTTCATTATATATAAGTCTATTTCAGCAGTCTGTTGGCTTTGAGGAAACAACTGCCATGTTGTGGATTGCCTATGGAGAAGGTCACATGGCAGGGAACTGCAAGTGGCTTCTGGAACTAGAGGGGGACTCTCAGCCAATAACCAATAAGAAATGGACCTTCAGTCCTACAAGCACCAGAAAATGAATTTTGCCAACAACCTGAGAGAGCCTCAAAGTAAATTCTTCCTCACTCAAGCCTCCAGATGAAGATGTGGCCCAGCCCATACCTTGATTGCAACCTTGTGAGACCCTGATGAAAGGACCCAGTGATGCTGGACTCCTGGCACATGAAAGCTGTGTGGTAGTAAATGTGTGTTGTTTTAAGCTGCTAAATTTATAGTAATTTTGTTACTCATCAATAGAAACCAACACACATATTAGCTCTAAATAAATTGCCTGTCTTATTATCCTGGGGAGTTTTTTTTTTTTTTTTAAACTTTGTTGAAGTATAAGTACATAGAGAGAAGTGTGCATATCATAAAAATACAGCTCAGTAAAGTCATGCAAACTGAACACACCAGCACCCAAATCCAGAAATGGAACATTACCAGCCCTCCAAAGTCCCTTAAGGAAGTTTTGAATGCCAGTAACTAACTGAATACAGGTGCTTCAGATGGAAAAGTTAAGTGCTGTACATATTGATGCTAATTAGGTAAAACTTTTAGTCATCTGTGTCTACGAAGTTTATATTTAGAGAAATTATTTTTTTTAATTTATTTTTAAAAAGATTTTATTTATTTATTTGAGAGAGAGAGAGAGAGAGAGAGCATGAGCAGGGGAAGGGGCAGAGGGAGAAGAGGAGACAGACTCCCTGCTGAGCAGGGAGCCCAATGCAGGACTCAATCCCAGGACACTGCGATCATGACCTGAGCCAAAGACAGATGTCTAACTCACTGAGCCACTCTGGAGCCCTGTTTTTTTTGTTTGCTTGTTCATTTCATTTTGTTTTTAAAATAAAGACTTAGACTGTGTTGGATCTGAAAGTTAATATTTGATTTTGGGAGATGTACGTGTTTCAGGAGCACTGATTGGTGCATAGAGTCTATATGCTGTTCCTTCATCTGTGTTATAGCCTACCATGCACTTTCATAGTTATTATTTCATTGTGTTCTCCCAATGGCCCCTCTAAGTAGTATTGCTGGATATTCACCCTGTAAGTGAACTTCAGTTATTCATTAGTGATTAAATATGCTTAGTATGAATCTCAAAGTCTTCACCTGATCTTCACCTGATAGGCAGAGATAGAGGTTACTGGTTGGTTTCAGCCAGGGTTTATTCCGACTGGTCAATACCCATACTGCATATGTTAAACATTTTGACTACCACTCTTGTTCTAGGTATACTTAGAATGAAATAATTTCAGTCTGAATGAGTCCATAGAGATGATGTGTTTCACCAGTTTTCAATAATGTTCCTCAGTTTCATGGAAGAAGTACTGCAGGAAGTGGTGGTGACAAGGAAGGTGAAATGGGAGGTGAGAGAGAAGGTTGTAGAGAAGGAGCACCATACTCCATCCAGCTTCCACTTGAGTCCTTACAATCTTGGTTCTTTTAAATATTGGTACTAGGAAAGTTTTTACATGAGATGAAGGATCTTACTACAAAAAAAAAAATTGAAAACCACTTATGTATTGCAACTATACCATCTTAACAAATTAAAAAGCTTAGAAAGGTTAAATGACTATGAAGAAATTATACAATTATATCATTAGGTAGTTGCAAAATTTGGATATGAATTCAGGTTTTTGAATCTCAGACTTGTACTTTCAAGTGCTGCATCTTTGATGCCTACAGAGCATTGGATAGAGAACTACTTCAGCCCAATATAAACATAACTTTAACATTCTCTCAATATGTTTCTTCATGAATATGGATGCATATTTGAATAATTTGTTTACAGTCACTCTTAGTCCTATGAAGAATTTGGTATGGCTTAGAGCAACAAATTAGGAATTTGTGGGAGGGAAAGAAAGAAGGATGTAAAAGGACAAAATAGAGGTAGTACGATCTGGATGGTTGTAGAGGTGGGCTGTAAATGGACTGTGAGCTTGGTGGAAGTCAGTGCAGAAGAAACCAACTATGCGAAACATAGATTGTGTTTCTGGCATCTTGAAAATGCACTAAATAAAAAACTGGGGGGGAAACACTTTCAAAATCTGGACAAACAACAGTAACTGCTCCAGACTGTCAGCTCTTACTGTTCTTGATGTGCATAAGGTTTACTTAGTTCCCTTTGCTCTAATATACTCAGACTCCAAGTGCCTGAACATAATGTGGAGAGTTAAAATAGAGGAGTGCCTCAATTCCCAAAGTGCTTTACATCTGTCAGATTCAGAGGAAACCATGGTATTGCTTTAATGCGTGTGCGCGCGAGCGCCCGCACACACTTTTATTAAACATATGCTCCCAGCCACATTCCACTTGGCAAGATCACAAATGCATAATAGCTACAAGCTGTAAAGAAAAAAAAAAAAAGAGAAGTTAACCAATTTTTTTTTAAATAAGATAAATAAGACCTCCTCAGCTTCTTTAAGCATTCATTTACACATTCTTTGAGTGTGCACACTAGCTTTTCTTCTCTGAGTCTCTATTTATTCATTCCTGCCCAAAGATGAATATTGCAATTGTACATGATGCAAACATTGGAAATCTGTGTTTACATTTGTGTTTCCAACTGAATATGCTAATAGTGTTTAATCAGCAGTGATGTTGCTTTATATCAATGTTTTGTGCCGTGTACAGCCTCAGTGATAATGTTGTGATAACCAAAATTTTCCCCACATCAAAACTTGGAGATCATCCCAGTTTTTTTGAGCAGCCATTTGATTCCAAAATATGATGAAATCCTTTAATCTTCCTCAGGATTATTTCTGTGTTTTCAGGAAGCATTAAATATCCCCTTGGTTTCATTAAGGGGGGTGGGGGGTGGGGAGGGGGAGGCTTGAGACTGCTTGCAGCAGTTCAGAGGTTCTGGGGTTCCAAGCAAGCTCCCAAGCTGTCCAGGAGAACCTGCGGGAGGAAGCTCCACGGTTGGTCCTGCGGAAGGAAGTGGCTGCAGGCTGCTCGGCGTGTGGTTCGGGGATATTCTGTGGAATCTAGCAACACACAGGCCAGAAAAAACAAGAATCCAGCAGCAGCAGAGTGAGAGGGAGGTGGGAAATGACAGCTCTTAGTCACGAATTTACAAAACATATTTCTATGCTGTATCTAAAGGAGGAGAGGACCTGTGCAAGACTTGATGAGCTTCTGACCCTAGGCAAAGGGGTACTCTGCAGATAAAGCATGTCCTCTTCTTTTTTTTTTTTTTCTTTCTGACAAATATATTCCCCTACTCAGTCTGGGCCACCACGAAAACAGAGATTTTTTTTTTCCTTTTGCATCCTACAGCAAACCAAAAGAACCATAGCAAATTGTTTAAGGTCTATCAGTGAATGCAGTAAAAGTATTATACTCTTAAGGCACACACATATCCGACACCTCTTAAAAAAAAAAAAAAAAAAGAAAGAAAGAAAGAAAGGTAAGAAGAGCAACCCCAAACTCTAAACTTCCTTTTTTAAAAAATAGTAGTATTCCTCAGTCTTTGTGTATGTTCAAAGTTGGAAATGCTTTCTTTTCTATTTTTTCTTCTTTTTTCCCCCAGTGAGTATGTGGGAACCCTGCTAGGCTTTTTTGACAGAAACATGACATACTTTTTTTTTTTTTTTTTTTAAGATTTTATTTATTTATTCAGGAGAGACACACAGAGAGAGGCAGAGACGTAGGCAGAGAGAGGGAGAAGCAGGCTTCCTTGCAGGAGCCTGATGCGGGGCTCCATTCGATCCGAAGACACCAGAAACACACCCTGAGCCAAAGGCAGACGCCCAACCACTGAACCACCCAGGTGCGCCACGTGACCCACATGACAGACTTTTTAAAGAATACTGTCATCTAGAAAACAATCCACCCTTTGCATTTTAACCTAGTTAAATTGTATCCAGATTCTCTTTAATGCTGCTTCTCTCACAGGACATAAAACATTTTGGATCTTAAACACTTATGAGAGGTACACTGCTTGAGATGTACAGATAGCTTTCATTAGCACTAATGGGAGTTATGCTTCTGTACCAGGAGAGAATAGAGCCTGAAAATTTTAAATTATGCTTGATGCAGATCTTCCAGATGGAATAAATTACGAGGGATGCTTAGGGGGAAAGGCCTAAATATCCCCTAAGGCCATAGTTTAATAGCAAAGCAATAGTTCTGAGTAACAGAAGTGGAGTCAACATTACTGGCTTTGTGCCTATCACCATGCTAAGTAGCTGATATTGACTCTTGAAAATTCTTTATTGGATTAGTACTGCACTTGAATTCTATTTTCCAAAGGACTTGAGAGAGAGAGGGTTCTCTGTCTTGAACAGTCTGCTAAAATGGACTCAGTTTGTTGCAGCTTTCAAGGCCCTTTATCTTAAATTCAGTAAATTTCCAGTTGGCAAGCCTAATAGCCTAATACCAAGGTCTTTATTTTTGTTTCTTAATTACCGTTTCTGAATATAATGCTCCCTGTATCTTTCTTTGGGGGGGCATATCTTTTACTTTCTTATTTAAAAAATGTCTACATTTTATTTTGCTTTGAGAATTATTGCCCACGTCTCTGAGATCACTGGAATTGTTTCCTATATTGTTCACTGTGTGACATATCTCTTATCTTCTTATTTTAAAGTTGGTTACATTTTATTTGAGACTTTTTGCTTTGAGAATTAATTGTTCCCTTCCCACCACCAAAATAACTGAAAGCTTGGAGGAGTTTTTTTTTTTTTTTTGCTATGACCTAAAGGGTCATTTCCTTTATTTCATTTTCTGTAATAGCACTATCTTTCTTCAGTTGGAAATTTTCTTCCATCTTCCAGTGGAAATCAAACATTATTTTTAATCAATACTGATTCCTATTATGGGTAGGAAAAGGGTAGGGCATAGGAGTAGTGAGAGGAAGACAAGATGTCAATAGGAGGAGACAGATCACTGCCGAAAGACCAAATCAGCTGGTGAATTCACTGTGGTTCATATATATATTTTTTTTAATTTTAATTTTATTATTTATGATAGTCACAGAGAGAGAGAGAGGCAGAGACACAGGCAGAGGGAGAAGCAGGCTCCATGCACCAGGAGCCTGACGTGGGATTCGATCCCGGGTCTCCAGGATCGCGCCCTGGGCCAAAGGCAGGCGCCAAAGCGCTGCGCCACCCAGGGATCCCCTTCACTGTGGTTCAAACCACCTCTGAGTCACAGTGTCCCAGCATTCACTGGGCTCAGAAGTGAAGTAATGCCAATCAACCTAAAAGAGACTGTAATAGATTAACCCAGAGAGACAATTCATGAATATACAATGGGAGATACTGTTTTCTAAAGTGGGATGGTGGCGTTTGCTATTCCGGACACTTTTTTCAATACAACCAGAAGCCAGATGAATAATCAGAAAGTTGTTCAGCTTAGAGGAAGGTGAAATAAAAGATAATAAAGGATATTTCATCCAAGTCAGGTGATGCCCGATGAACCACACCTGCTCTACAATACGGTAACCTGAGGAGTTTATATGTTCCATATTCCTGGTCACTCTCCCCAGGGTAGGCTGGAACCTACAAATCTCTGGGATGTTGGCATCTTTTTTTTCTTTTTTCCATCTGACCATCCTCCTCTGGTTTATTTCTTCTCCTTCTTCTTCTTCTTCTTCTTCTTCTTCTTCTTCTTCTTCTTCTTCTTCTTCTTCTTCTTCTTCTTTCTTCTTCTTCTCCTTCTTCTTCCCGTTCTTCTTCTTCCTGTTCTTCTTCTTCTTCTTCTTCTTCTTCTTCTTCTTCTTCTTCTTCTTCTTCTTCTTCTTCTTCTTCTTCTAATATTCAGTCCTTCTTTAGACATGATACAATTCAATCACAATGGTTCTTACTAAATTACAATTATTTTGATTTCACTTTTGAAATCAAAATTATTTAGATTGGTTAGAACCTACAGTTGGTACAACCATCATGTATGCATTTTTCTAGTTCAGAAGGCACGTTTACTTTTTTTTAAAATTTATTTATTTATTTATTTATTCATGAGAGACAGAGAGAGAGAGAGAGAGACAGAGACAGAGACAGAGACCCAGCCAGAAGGAGAAGCAGGCTCCATGCAGGGAGCCTGATGTGGGACTCCATCCCAGGACTCCAGGACCACGCCCTGGGAGGAAGGCAGGCACTAAACTGCTGAGCCACCCAGAGATCCCCCACATTCACTTTCTTCAGTTTCAAGTTCAGGGAAAGAGAATGCCTCTTTGTTAATCGTCGTATACGGCCACACATCTGCATTATGAATTTTTTTGAGTCCTTATGATGTACTGGACACAGTTCTGATGTTATATGAAGTTCTAAAAACAGTTTTTTTTTAATTTTTTTTATTTATTTGTTTTTTTTACACAGAGGCTAAGAAACTTCCACCAAACTTTATAGGTATACAAGAGTGAGAATTGGGATTCACAGCCAGATCTTTCTGGCTCTTTTCACTGTGTCCCTCAGCCTCCCATACTTTGTTTTTGATGTTTTGTTTGAAATCACTAAAATGGAAAAATGGGGCTAAAGGCAGAAGAAGACACTACTTTACTGTTTTCTTTCTAGTTCTTTCTTGAGAAACTAATGTCATCTATTCTCTGAAACTTATGTTCATTTTAACTGTGTCCTAGGATTTGTTTAGTATACATGTCTGTACTCAATTAAAATGAAGTGGAAAAATGATGAAAAGTTAAGGATAAAAGTTGCATATTTCTAAGTGAAATAGGCCAATCTGGAAAAGCTACAAACCATATGATTCCAGCTATATGATATTCTGGAAAAAACAAAATTATGGAGACTGTAAAAAGATCAGTGGTTGCCAGGGGCAAGTAGGGAGGAAGGGGTGGACAGGCAAAGCACAGAGGAATCTTAGGCCAGTGAAACTGTTCTGTATGATACTATAATGGTGGATGCATGTCATTATGCATCTGTTAAAATCTATGGAACGTACAATACCAAGAGTAAACCCTAATGTAAACTATAGACTTTGGGTGATATTGATGTAACAATATAAGTTCATCAATTGTGACAAATGTATCCTTCCAGTGGGGATGTTAGTAATGAGAGTGAGGTTCTGCATATGGAGGGAGAGGCGGTATATGGGAACTTTCTGTACCTTCTGCTCAATTTTGCTATGAACCTCAAACTGCTCTAAAAATAAAAGTTATTTTTAAAAAGTGCAGTGGAAAGTAGCAAGAGGAAGTGGGCGTTCTTTGGACATGATGGTTGCTCCCTCTTTGAAGTAGATGTAGCACATCCAGTTACACAATCATTTCTCTACCCTCGTAGTCTTTCCTTCTCTTCTTCCACTTACCCGTCCTCATCCATTTTCCTCACAAAGCTTGAAGCAGAGAGTAAAGCATCTTTGTGTGCGTTTGTGTGTTGATCTGCAATTGTGGGAAAGAAGGGAGATATGACTAGCATTTGGTCTGAATAAAGGAAGGAATCACTTTGGCTTCTCACTTCTTTCCATGTCAAGGTTTTATTTTCTTGGTAGAGTAGGAGATGGTGAGGAGGGGTTGGAGGGGATAGTGGGATAAAAATAAAATTCTTGAAATAACTATGAAGAGCTGCATTCTTGTCACCTGGCATTTTTCTAAATTATAGTATCTGTTATATTTCATAAGCATTAATCATCAAGAAATACAACTCCTGGGAAAGTACTTTTTTTAACCCTCCCCCCCCCAATAACCCAGTCCTAGAATTTAAAGGCCTTATACAACATTTTATATGTCAAAGATCGCAGCTTCAAAAATCCATCAAATCGGACAGCTCACACTGTTACTGGAAGGAACATTGGAATATGTGAACAAGCTTAATGGCCTCTCTTGCCTTTAAGAATATAAATGGACAATTCTTCACATGCACAGTGCAAAAATTAAATTCACAGCATGGGGTGGCAAATGGGAAAATAATGACATGAGACACCCAGGATGTCTGCTCCTTGCACAGTGGGGAGGTGAAGACTCCACGGGAGGCAGAAAGAAAGAAAAAATAGGCTAGGCCATCTAGAGAGTGTTCTCCGGTTGGCATGGGAGAGGCAGTTGGGCAGTCCTGACAGCTGGGCTGCAAGTTGAAGAGGATGGGAGAGTGGGAGGAACAGGCAGGCTTGACTTCAAGCTGTTTTGTTTGCATATGGTCACAAGCTGGCTCCCTGTCAATCCACCGCCCACACTCTCCCTTCCTCATCCTGGGTAAGTGTCCATTTTGGAATGTACCTGCCAGCCAAAGCCACTGGACATTGGATTGTTGATCTGTTCAGACAGAATTTGTTCCAAGTATAGCAAAAAAAAAAAAAAAAAAAAAAAAGCAAAGGAAAGATTGTAGTGCTCTGGTAATTTTTTCCTTTATTGAGATATTATATTTCAGTCTTGTTGGAATAAAACTGACATCTTAGGTCAAGGCAGGTGAAGGACATTCCAGGATAGACAAGGATGGATTTAAGGAGAGACCTGGAATTTAAATTCATTTTAAATTCGAATTTGAATCTACTCACTTCATTTTAACCCAGTCGTTTGCTGGTATCTTGTTCAAGATTGTTTCTGAGCACTACTGTGGAGCACTGTGAATCATGAGAAATACCTCAACCTTCATGATACTGTTTTAACTATGTGTAGCATAATTTCCTCACAGTTTAAAAAGAATAGCTGAGGAAGTAAAAAAAAAAAAAAAAGAATTCTTCAAACAGGATTTATTTTTTGTTTTTCTTCAAACAGGATTTAATTAAGCAGTCACTAACATCTGCATTCCCTGAGAAATATTAGAAAATTCTCTGTGTGTACTGAATGAATGTGTAAGTGTGTGTGTATTTGCTTTCTGTGAAATGATTAAAGAGGAAGCATGCCAAATAAGTGTGATATTCATGTTGGTGAAATGTTTTTCTTTCATTTTAAATTCCAATATAGATAATAACATACAGTGTTATACTAGTTTCTGGTGGCCTGTTTGTTGAAAAGATAATGGCTGTGCACATGTTTGGTAGAAAGCTGTCAACATTTTCACTTGTGGAAATAAGACCACAGATTTGGACATTTTAAAAACATGGCTTTCATCATTTTTTCAGGATCTATATGCAGGAAAAAAACTGGATCATCCACAAGCCAGAAGCCAAGTGACTGGCTATTCATCTCAGTTCTGAATATGTCAATTTTACAAATTCTTTTTTACACAGGAATACAACCCAAGAGCAACCCAACCCCCCCTTCCAGGAATTGTTTTGAGATTTGTAGAAGAGGGAGGTTCTGTATTCACAAATAGACAAATTTACAATATACATTAGAGAAACAATCCAAACAAGTGTTTTGAGAAGGGGAATAACAGTAAGCATAGGTTAATTACAAACCTAACCAGAAATACAGATATTTATTTTAAAATATATATAGTATGAGAGGACTCATACTAAACAGATGAGGTGTTCTGATTTAGACATGTGTTTGACAAGAGAGAGAGTCACAGTATTCATTCAGAAGCACAAAAAGAGAATGGTATGAAAGTTGTAAATCATTAAGAATAACTTATTGGTTGAACTTTTAAATTTCAGAATACGTAGCATAAGGGTGAATAGGTGTGTATGTGGATTTCCCTTAAACCTCTGCCCTGAACATTTTTTAGGCTCACATAATTTAACTTTATAATTAAAAAAAAATTTGATTTCTTTTTCTTCCTGTTTTAGATCAGGGGATCAATATTACTGCTTTATTTTAAAAGGTGGCACGGAAAGCTCAGGTGATCTATTCCAAGGTCACACAGTTAGCTGTTTCCAGAAAGAGTATTATTAGACACCGAGAAAAGCTATGAATAGAAACTCCATCCTTTTGCCTCAATTATTAGCTAAGCTGTATTGGAATCTCATGGTTTGCTACATGTGGTGCTAAGTGCTCATTGGTTAAATAAATGAAAGTGACTACAAAGTGAACATGACTATGTTGGAGGAAAGCTTTTCCTAAATGTCTTTAGACAAGAGCTGGTACCTTCAAACACTGTGATCTAATATTAACAAAGGGTTGGGTATCCAGGAGGTGGCAGTCGTGAGTAATGAGTAAGAGTTCAGACACATCCCAGGCTGAGAAGATTGATCACCTTTTGCAAAACAAGAGGGAACTAAGTGGCTCAGACGTGGCAGATACATGAAGACATCTAAACAAATGAGAGACATTTTTCACAGACTGATAATGCTTAGGTCAGCTGGAGGAGGCTACATCTTCTCAAACCCTAGATCCTCTCCTTGATTCATTGGAACAATATGACTATTTTAAAATATGACATCACAGAGACATTTTCTGAGATCTGTAAGAGGGGGACAAGGCATGATAATAGTATTAGTCAGGCCAGATTAGTCTCATACTATCTTTACCGGAGTGACCAGTGCACTTTAATTCAATATTGTCAAATGGTCAATCTGATTATACTTGATTGTGTGTGTGTGTGTTTTTTTGCAGGAGCATTTGAAAGGAGATGCTGGTCAGTGTATTTCTCTATGAGAATTAGCCAGCAGTAAAAAGCACAAAAGAAGAGGGTTGTATGTGAGTGCGTGTGTTTTATACATTGCCACCAAACTTAGAAGCTTAAACAACCTAACCATTTATTGTCTAACACCATTTCTGTGGGTTAGGAGTATGGGAAGAGCTTGGCCAGACTGTTCTAACTTGAATGTTTTCATGAGATAGTGGTTAGATGTCAGATGGGACCACAGTGATCTGAAGGCTTGACTGAGGCTGGAGGATCCTCCACAAAGGTAACTAACTCATATGACTAGCAAATTGGAACTATTGGGGGGAAGGTCTCAGTTCCTCTCCCTGAGGGTCTCTCCCCATGGCTGGTTGACTGTCCTTATGGTGTGGTGGTTGGTTTCCACCAAAGGGAGCCATCCAAACAAACCAAAACTTCAATACCACTGATTGCCTATCCTTGGAAGTCATGCTGTGAGGTCTACCTATATTTTAGTTATCAGATAGACCAGCTCTGTTTCAGACAGGAGACTAACACATGGCATGAATACAAGAAATGAGGATGGGGGGTGCATTTTGGAGGCTGGCTACCACAATTTATTAACAGAAGCTTCCTTTCCTCCTGCAAGTAATAGGGGTAAAACATGTTTTCACTGGAAGGTCCTTGTGAATACTTGTCATCGAATTGAGATGCTGAATCAGAATGTTTATTATATGCAGGAACACTGACTGAAGGTAGAAGCACATTAGGATTACCCCGTGGAGTAATTATGGTAGAATTACTACCAAAAAGTGGTAGAGGAGAAAACAAATCTGCCCCCTAGTTATCTTATCATTAAAAGAGCAAAACCAAACACAAGTAAACAAAGCAAAAAAACAGAATGACCCTGGAATGTCTAAAAAAAATCTTGGCTAACTTTTTGTATTAGGGACTAAGGTGGAAAACCTCTCCTTTTTTGAAAAATCTATATCTCCTACCTCGAAAGAGAAAGGAAGAAGTTTGAAATCTGTGAACATTGAAAAACATGACATAAGTGGATTGCCAAGAGGCTTTCTTCTGTTTTCTGCCAAGTACCTCAGTGATTGAACTGTACTCCTCATTGGAGTTTACTGTATTATCAAAACTGTCACATTGTGTTAAACGGAGCCATTTGTTTCTCCACACTGGTTGATTCATGTTTCAGTTTGGTATTGTACTTGGCTGGTGATATTCTAGTGTACGATGACTAATTGGACTGAACTTGGGTGATAAGAGTTGGGAGGGGAGTAGTGAGTGGTTAGTGAGGTGTCAATCCACTATTGCCAGCTCCTACCTCACAATTTCTTCCAACCAAGTCTCCATCCATCACCCATCTCAAGTTTTCTTCTCATTGGCTCCTACTTGATGTCTAAATCACAATTTAGGTGACCAAGGCATTATGATACATAAACATTTTTTTGACCAAGTATAATAAAAATAAGTCCCATGAGGGATTCTGGCCACTGTGGTTAATTGGAAACTATTCTAGGGCTGTATAATTTGTGGTATTGGGAATAATTTCTAATGTGTGAGGACTTCAGAGAAGTCTAAGAGAACTCTGCAAATTCAAGTTATATTGATTCATGGGTGAGAAGCAAAGCCAAGCACTTAGCATTTCCTTTCTCTCTAGATCTGTGCTATAATAATATCCAAGATCCAAAATATTTTTTGTCTTGTAATCTACTCGGATTCTTGGCATTTTAGCTACTGTGGCATAGATTTGCATTGCCCATTCTAATACCCATCTCCTTTTCTTAGAACTCAAAGGCACATGATTGCCTGGAATAAGGACAACATTTGCAACTAGTAAGGTCATATGCCTAAAGGTCTAGCCAGAGGGATATGAGTAGAACTGCATGGCAGTTTCTGGGAAACTTCCTTGAGATAGATTGTAAGTGTGCTTTAAACGTGCTCCCCTCTACTTGCTTCCTGTTTAGAACACAGTTATGATGGTTGGAGCCCTATGTTGGACCAAGTACAAGGAATCATGAAGTGGAATTGAAAGCAGTCCAAGTTCCAGGTGATGATGAAGCCACCATATAGGCTCTTATTGGCTGATCTTGGACTTTGCGTGAGAAGGAAACTTCTATTTGTTGGAGGTAAGTTACTTTGGTAGAGCTTCATTGCTGGATCTTTACGAAGTCTTGTGTAGAAAAGTGGTCTTCGAATATTCTGGTAAACACATGGCATTGCCAGTCCCTTTGTAAGCTATGGAGAAATAACAATGGCACTTCTCATGTGATAGTCAGAGATATGTTGCTTTAGTAGAACCGCAGGAGAGAATCACAGTACCTCGCTGCAGTCTGCCTACACAGAAGCTCCAGATGCTGTCACTTCTGTTGCCAAGAAAGCAGCTGCTTTTCCTGATTCCCTGTTGGTTCCGGGACACATTCCTGGGTGATTCATCTTGGACATGTATGTTCTTTCTGTGCCAAATGAGAAACACCAATGTCGACTTTTGCAATTCATTCATGTCTTCACATATGTGAGGTCATGGAAAGCTTTTGTGACAGCTGTTTTATGGCATGATGACTTCAGTGATAAAATATGATTTTTTTTCATATTAGAGGATAACAGATATGGGAAGTTAAGGGGTCTGCATGTGACCAAATGAGTCCAATTTTTTTTTTTTTGCAAAGAAAAGATGGGAAACAGACTTAGAAATAAATATGCAAAACATGAAACCTGTAATTATTTGACTCACAAGCTATAATCCTTTCTGAATTAAAGCTCATGCTTAATATGGATGTTTCAATAGTATCATACCCTTTAAAGTGAATCCATCCACTGTTTGATTAAAGAATTACGTTTGTGTTCACAGTGCCTATTTTTGTAAAGTAATTATGGAATACTTATGAATAAAACACTGGGTTATACACTATGATGGGGGAACGTAAATGTCTAAAGTAGAGGAAACAGCATGAATATGTCTTAGTTAGCATGCTATTAACAGTATAGACATGTCAGAGTTCACTGAAGACTTGATGGAAATGTGCTGAACTTTTAGCATTAGTATTTTGTGATATGCAGGATATTTAGTGACTCTTTTGGATCACTTTGTAGCTTTAATAGGTGCATGTTAAAAGGCTATGTTTTTCAAAATCATGGCTATTATTTGATTATTCATGTTTTCATCACTAGAAACTGCATATATGATGTATCTTATAATCTCTTCTAATTAAAAAAAGCTGCTACTATAAACATGGCTGGCAACTCCCTTTATGCGCACATTTTGCAAGTGAGAAGAATGGCTTTTCATTTGCAGCTGTAATCAGTTCACTGAAAACATTTGTTTTTCTACAGCTGACAGTTCTGAAGCCTTTGCTAAAATAGAGTCAAACTCATTCCTTAATAGAAGTACATGAGACCATTTTCTATTGTTTCCTGTTATCTTTCAAATGTGTTTTCTCCTCAGCTTACATGTTCTTTACAGGTTTGCAATAGAGCAGCTGCTTGAGAATCCTGATGCTGGGAGTGATAATAATGCCTACTACATGCCAGGTAGTTCACATATATTTTTAAAATAAACTTCAAAATAATTTAAAGGGCAGTTATCGTAGCTCCCATTTTGTTACTGATAAAACTAAGACCCAGAGATTTAAGTTAACCTCTTAAGATCAAAATACAGATTAATGGAAAACGCTGGTTTGAACTTAAGTCTGTTGGCAGCAAAATTGTGGTTTCCACTACATGGTATTACTTTCCAGGTGATACTATACTTTCACTACTTATAGTCCGTTTTAAGCCATTGGTCTATTGTAATGACTGCTTCATTTCTAGTGGGTTGAAATATTTCAAGACTTTTTGTGGAGCCCAGTTGATTTACTGCATGTATCAGGTAGTGTGCACTGACAACGCAGGTGAAATTACCTAAGAAGGCAAACACATGCCCTGTCGTTATGATCATTTATGATCTCTTTCTCCCAAAGGTGCTTTTATTGTTAGATGCTGAGATGTGACATCTAAAATTATACTCATTGGGGATATATAATTTTTTTTGGAAATTTATTTCTAGGAATTTCTGGTGATAATATTTTAGGGAATCTCAATAAAAAGAAGAGGATGACTATTCCAGTCAGTTGATGCCGATATCACTGTAGGGATGGGTTAAAACGACCACATACTACTAGACTGTCATCGGGAAGGTTTTAATGCATGAACTGGTTTTTGGAGCAGGATGTTCAGCTGGCAATGAGGCAGCAGATATTGCCTTTGGCTTGCACATGTAAAGCTTTCTGTCTAATTTGTAGAATATTAAAGGGAAAACCTGGTACAACTTTAGAATAGTATATCTTTTGAAGTCATACTCCGAAGGAGTCAGATCTGTTTGTTCTTCAAGGGATGATTCAGGCCTGTTTAGAGACACAGCCTTCCCTGGTTCTCATTCATTGTATTTGTTGCGAATATCAGGCAAACAATGCATTTTTTTTACTACTACAAGAGAGAAAATATTGGACACCTGGGTGGCTCAGTCGGTTAAATGTCTGCCTTCAGCTCAGGTCATGATCCCAGGGTCTTGGGATGGAGCTCCACATTGGGTTTCCTGCCCAGAGGGCAGTCTGCTTCTCCCTCTCCTTCTGCCACACCTCTGCTTCTGCTGTCTCTGTCTCAAATAAATAAATAAAATCTTTAAAAACGGAAAGAGAGAGAGAGAGAGCAAATATCACTCAAAGGCTCCATTTCTCTCTCTTGTATAAAGAATAAGCCTTTTGGTACCTTCCTGATGCTTTGAACACAATGGAGCATGGCAAGGTTGGGAATGGGTTGGCCAATAAGGTACTTAGAGACGACAAAATCTTGGGATCCTGGAATTCCTTGAGCTCAGATAAAGCATCTGAAGGGCTGACAGTTTTATATACACAGATTTTAAAATCTCCCATTTTGTAAGAGACAAGCCATTTAGCTCTTGTTTTATCGCCAGCAATTTGAAGCTATCATTGAGAGAGAAAATATGACCTGGGAAGTTTCATGGCATATGTAAAACCTTACCCATTTCTCAAGTTAGTCTCATTTGCTTAGTCATTTACTGAAATAAGATTTCTTATGAGATAAAACACCACAACCATCACACACACAAACAAATCAATAACTAAGTTTTCCCTCAAATACCTTATCACAAGGTATCACATTTGTTTCTTTCCAAAATTAATTATTTGTATATTTGGAACTTGATGTCTTTGCAATTTAATAATTGGTTCTCTAAATCAGGACTAACCTGCATTTGAACAAAATTATTCCCATATTGGATCCATTTGTTTTTGAAGTTGGAACTTTAAGCAGTACAGAGTTGATTATTCTTTGTTTGTATTTTGCTATTGTTATATTATTTAAACAAGGAGGCCACTAGTCTGAGATGGCTTTATTTTTTTATTTTTTTTAAAGGTTTTATTTTATTTTTTATTTTTATGGTTTTATTTTATTTTTTATTTTTATTTACTTATGACAGTCACAGAGAGAGAGAGAGAGAGAGAGAGAGAGAGGCAGAGACATAGAGGGAGAAGCAGGCTCCATGCACCGGGAGCCCGACGTGGGATTCGATCCCGGGTCTCCAGGATCGCGCCCTGGGCCAAAGGCAGGCGCCAAAGCGCTGCGCCACCCAGGGATCCCTGAGATGGCTTTAATATCCTAGTGGCTTATGTAGGCAAAGCAAAATCTAAGCCTGTAAATGCCTCAAGATTATGGATTTGAAATCTAAGGGCAACCAGTCACAACCAACCAAGTTAAGCTACCACCAATAAAAAATTTCCTTACTTTGCTTCCACCTTTGCTCTTTAAAGTCTGTCCCCCAGCTCCTGTCAGGGGAGCCCTCCTAACCACTTCTGGCTTATTACTGCCCTGATTCAAATAGATTTTTGCTTAAATAAACTCTTAAAATTTTTATATGCCTCAGCTTACCTTTTAACAGTGTTAACTGATTTCCCATTCCTCATTTCCCAGTCAGATTGATAAGGCATTTGCAAAATCATATATTCTTAGAATTTCCCTATGACTTTGGACAGTGATTCTGAGTGGAAGGTGAATTGTTTTGCTGTATAAGGTAACAATAATACCTACCTTATAACGTTAAGACAAGGATAAAACGAGTTAGTATGAGTAAAGTGGTTTTTAAGAGAGTTCTGGACCTAACCAATAGGCGCTCAGTGTAAGTTGGTCCTAATTACTACTTCATTGCTTTAGTCCCGATCATCATCATATTCCACCCAAATAACAGCAATAATCTATTAACTTTTTTTTTGCCATCAATCTTATCTCCCTCTAGTGTTTTCTCCACAGAACAAGCCAGCATTATTCTTCATAAGGTGCAAATATGCTACTCCCATTGCTATACCTTATTAGCTTCCTGTTACTCACAAGATATAATCTAATCTCCTTATTATATGATCTGTTTTCTCCTTAGCTCTCCTGCCTTATTTTGTCATCCCTCTACCTCAAAATCCACATCTTAATTTTATTTGTAAATATAATATTAAAAACATGAATTATTAACTCTAACTTGTTTTTTTACTAGTAATCAATTCATAAATTAGTAGATTAAAATTTCCCCTACAATTAGCTCCATTTACAAATTTAGTTATTTTATATTCCACTAAGTGTTTTGAAGTATGTTTAAAATTTTTAAATGTCTTGATCTTAGACATCTTAAAAAGCTAGTAAATGTGCTGTTTTATTAATGGTAAAAATACATAATATGAAGCTTGGCATTTTATTATTATTATTATTATTCATGAGGGACACAGAGAAGCAGAGATGTAGGCAGAGGGAGAAGCAGCCTCCCGGCAGGGAGCCTCATGCATATCAAGTGATCCTGGGACCCCGGATCATGACCTAAGCCAAGGCAAATGCTCAACTACTGAGCCCCCAGGTGCCCCAAGCTTAGTGTTTTTATCATTTGTATGTGTGTAGTTAATTCATATTGTTGTACATTCACATTGTTGTGCAAATATATTTTTACCTAGAGCTGTAAAAAGTCTTTCTAAGCCCTTATCCAATTTTGTAAATCTGATAAATCAAACTTAATGAATGTTAAAATGGGTTCTCCAAAAATTCAGAATCTGTCCACAATTTAATTATTTTATATCCTTTATGAAAAAAATATCAATTGGATATTTCAGTGTAAAATCACAAGGCTATGATGCCAGAATCTCATAAACATTTGGAACCTAAAAAATATATTAAAAGAAAACATTTCCAAAATTTACTAATGAGAACGAGTGAGATTTTCTTACCATCTTGGTGCAAAGAAACAGCATCCTACTAGGCAATTAAAATACTCATTTTTTGTAGGGACATTCTATAGGGAACAGTCACATAATCAATGTTAGTTTTGTCAGTAAAAAAAAAAAAAAAAAGCAAAGATTTGGAAATGGCCAAAAGAGATTATTGTCCTTTTAAAGGAATGTTATGGATTTCTTGCAGGGATTATCTGATACAATAGGGCTGTGGATCTTTGTTTTTCTGTGACAGTTTTGTAACTATAGGGGTAGAAATTAAGTTGTAGAAAACTCGTATCTCAAATGATTCTCATTCACAGCAATATAAGTGAATTATGTCATGTAGAGATATAATTTGTTTCTACTTTGTGGAAAATATAATTTCAAATATTATACTTTAAATTATTAATCAGCTTTTATCTATTAGCAAATTCATTTCAGCAGTCTTGATTGTCTCTATATATATATCTCCATGCTTTAAATCCTCCCTTCAACTACTTTTAACACCTTATTGATTTCCTCATTAATTAATGAGTTAATATAAAATATTTGATAGTATTCCTTTCATACTTTTAGGAGTCATGTTATTAATTTTTTAAAAATTCATATTTTCAAAGATTATTACATTTTTGAAAATGACTGATTAAAAATATCTTGACTGACAGTTGACAGCATGATGAAAATGAACTATTTACTAGTAGAACAAGCTATAATCCCTATAAAGTTCTTTGAAAAATTGATTATGCATTTTATAAAGAATGGGGATTTATTCCCAGAAGTCATGAATTACAACATGGAAAGCATTTCTTTTCCAGACCAGTGCTGAAAAAAGTTACGAACTTATATAATGCTTCCAAAAATTATTCCCAACATTCTAGAGGTTGCAAAACCACTTACCCTTTTTCTGGTTGTTCTCGGAGCAGAGAGCCAGGATGATTCAGCCCAAGCCACAGGTAAACATGCAGAGTGTGCCCATCTCTTTTCAAGGAATTTTTTAAGTTATGCCTTTTTTTGGTGTGTATATGATACACATCGTTGCCTTTTCTTTTCTTTTCTCTCTTTTTTTCCTTTCTACTTTTCATCTCCTGATTTTGATAGACAGAATCCCTTATTATTTAACTAGTTACACCTAATCTTTGCTGTACATTAAATTCAACAAATCTTTTTATTGCCTGATTGGGTTCTTTATCCTTCCCTTACTCATTAGACACCATTCTTTCACTGACACCCATCTTTGCTACAGACATTCCCCCTAGTACACCAGGTTGTCTCTTGCCTTCAGATCTTTGTACCTAAACCTGCAACCATCCTGTACCTACTTATGATATGAATTTCTTTGGCGGGTTTTTTTGCTTTGAAACTCAGGGTTAGGTTTCCCATCACGATTGTATATATCTCTCCTGTAGTGCTTATCACACTGCTTTGTAAATACCTATTGCTTTGCCTGTTTTCTCTACTAGACTTTAATCTTATTAAGGATAGTGACAATGCCTTATTCACTGTTGGGGCTTTCACACTAAAGAGAGGCCCTATAGAAGGTGCTCAATATATTCTTATGAGAAAAAAAATAGATTTCAAGGAACAGCTCTAAGACTTCACTATATTCTGATTTTAGAACAAAGATTGAACACTGTAAGGATGAATCCATGTTGTTGAAGCTACTAAGGAATTGAAGACAACTTTAGTAGAGTATTTTGCTGGTCTTGTCAATTTATTGACTTTATTTAATCATTCTTCATCATTAGTAGGGTTGGATCACTACCTCCTTGATATAACTATCTTGAGAGTACCAATGGCAAGAGGCGCTTGTGACCTTATTAAAAGTGCTTAGAGTTGCTGGATGAGTAACCTCACAACAGAAATCAAATTTTCTATTGTCATAGAAACTATACTAACTCTTCTCTGCCCGTATAGACAAAAGATTTATGTCACAATAAATAATGAAACAACTTTAAGGCATCATATTTCAGCAGCTGCTAGTTTGGTGTTTTCTACTGCAGGCAGACATGCTTCCATGGAGTCTTCACTGGTGCAAAAGGGAGACTCTGATTCCAGGCCTTTTCCACTGGTGAGGACTCATTCCTGTTTTACATTTTGTTTTGCTTCTTAAAAAATTTCTTTTTAAATTTTGCTTTGGACTGTCCAAGATTTCCAGTGTTTCTGTCGCAATCCAGTTGGCTATGACCTGGAGACTTATGCAGAAAACAATTAGTATTTTATGTTTAGCTGCAATTTTCAATGTATCAACCACATGTGATTGTACCATATTTCTGCTGAGTGACTCCCTAATTAGTGACAGTCACAGATGTTGTTGCTGCATTCTTGGAATCACTATCTGAACAAAAATCAAGTTAACGTGCTCTTTTTTTAGTTATAATAAATTTTCAGGTACCACACAAATCATGAAAATAGTCAATGACAACAGATGTTACCAATTACTTTGTAATTCTGTATTGGGAAAGAAAATTGGGGGTTGAAAATGCATATCAAATTTCTTTCTTTCTTTTATATTTAAATTTTGTGAGAAAATGATAACTGAAAGAAATGAAAATGACACAGAATTATAACAGTATGTCTGAGGTTGTACAGAATACTTTTATAATTCTAATGTTAGGGAAAGAGTTGATACATACTAATATATTACCTTGGGTAATTATGACTTATGTTTATTGTGTGTTGAGGGATATGATTTGACTTTAAGAGTCAGACTGATGTTACAAAGCTTTCTTCCAAAGAAAGAAACATCTCTGAGAGTCCTCTCAATGATCGTAAATTATTTGCTTTGAACATTGTGGATGTCTGGCATTCATTTTGTGTCATCCCGACCTTTCTCTAACCAGGCACCAAAGTCTATTTTTCTAGTGCTGTGGTTAGTCTGTCTGACTTGGATTTTATTTTATTTTTTTTAAAGATTTATTTATTTATTTGAGAGAGAGAGAGGGAGCATGAGTGGGAGAGGGAGAGAGAATCTTAAGCAGACTGCTGGCGCTGAGGGCAGAGCCCATTGCAGGGTTCAATCTCATGACCCTGAGATCATGACCTGAGCAGAAACCAAGAGACAGACGCTTAACCATCTTTGTCACCCAGGTGGCCTGACAAGGATTTTAAAATGTATTTTAGTTTGGTGCCATACCTAATGTAATTGATTGAAGCATTTTCTTACTATCTGTTTTGATAATAAGAAAATATGTGTGGAATGAAACTAGCTGGCTACTGAAGAATACCTTCTCATACCCCATTGATATATTATGAAATTAAGTGAGGTTTTCTTCTTTCTCCTAATTATTGTCTATCTTATTCCATATAAAATTTTAGACACTAGAAGCATAATAAATATTTTAATTTAACTTTTGTTCATTCTCAAGAATTAAAAAAGTGTATGACCTAACCCTTTGAGGGTAGAAATGAAAATAATGTTTAAATGAAGTATTCCAACTACTGGAAAAAGCTAATCTGAAAGTTAACAACTACTTTTAGAAAGAATTACTCCATTACTCCATTATTTTACTTTATATACTATAGATGTATATTATACATATAATTTATGTTAACTTTCAAAGTACCCTACTTCACCTATGAGTGATTGCCATCTAGGGGATTACATATAGCACGGTCTCAGGTTCCAAGAGTAGCGAGTGTTTTTGTTTTTAAAATATCTTTTGGTCAATTTCACCCTTACTTTAGTTTTTTTCAAGACACTAATCAATTCTGGGGCAATTGTGAGCCATTGTGGCATTGATATAAGCTTCTTACAGAGGAGATTTATTGGCTACATTGGGAATCTAGATGCACCTTTTTAGTAGATTAATTCCATGAATGGTTCCAATTCTTTACCCCACCTCAAATCCATGACCTTTGCTTTGTTACTTTGAAGTCCTCTTACTAAAGAGGCAAAGTTTCTGTCCCTAGTTTCTGAGTCTGGCCATGTGATTTTCAGATTTGATAGATGTAGATGGTTGATAAAGTGCTTGTATAATTCTGCTTCTGCTCTTGAACCTCTGCCTTTTCCATAGGAACATGCACAGCCTAGCCTACTGGAGGGATGCAAGGGGCTTATAGGCAGACATGCAAGTGAGTCCAGCTGTTACCAGAAAGTGGACCTTGTCTAAATTGCTCACATATGGACTTCTGAATTAAAGGTTGATTTTTGGCATAGTTTGTTTATGGTATTATTGTGGCAACAGGTAACTGATACAAATTCCATTCAAGATGGAATTCTTTTGGGGCAAAATAAGGATTCCCAACTGATAGCTTCAAGGGTACTTGTTTCTTTTTCTTAGATTCAGACAGTTCAACTAATGGATTACAGAGGCCTTAAAATTTGGCTAGACAGGATTATAATTGCCAGTTTAGTGATGAAGATCAATAGGGCATGTGTTTTAGGGCCACTGGTGTATGCCTTAGGTGCAAATAGAAGTATTAGGCCAAATGTGGAGTATTAATTATCAGAGAACACATACATAAGCATATATTTTTTTGGTAGTGGTATAGTAAAACCCAATTACAATAAATCCTAGTGGTCTTGGGAAAAAGCTATAAGTGACATTTTATAATGTTTCACTTGCACTGCGTCCTAAGTTAGGTCAGGGAGGATTTAAAAGCTTAACACCATCCAAAGGCTATCTTGGTACATCAAATGTTTATAGGGGATTTTCAACATATTGTCTTTTCACTATATAATCATGTTTTTTTGCCCTTTCTAGGAAGTTTTAGAGGGTAAAAATTATTTTATATTTTCTTTCTTTTTGGTTTCTTAATACTACCACTTTTGGCTTTGGCATTTCCTTCCATTAAAAAAAATTACTAAGCTGCTACAGTCTGCAATTTTAACCTCTACTTTTAAAATTAAAAATAGTATAAAAATCTTTGGTAAGCATAATATTTAATGGCTATATAATATTTAGTTGCATGAATTTAGCCATGATTTAACCTTTTCTTCTTGTCTTCCCTGCTCTATCACTATTCAAAGTACTACTGCAGCAATATTTTTTGTTTGCATTTCTGATTACATTCTATGGTGAACTTCCAGAAGTGAGATTACTGGTTCAAATGTTGTAAGTATAATAAAGATTTAAATTTCTAAGTACATATAGCCTAACTTTTTAAGAAAGGTTATGTTGCTTCCTGAAGTGTCTAAGAATGCTTTCTCACAGCAGACTTGCCAGCGTTGAATATATTCTTGAAAAGTTACTTTTCAATAGTCTACATATATTATGCAATTTACAAAACTCAATAATGCCAAAAAATAAGAATGTAATTGTGTTCAATTGCAAAAAATAGTGACTTTTCCAGATTAAGGATTACAAAGTGGCTGTGAAACTGTGATAGAGCTAGAAAGCCAACACTCTCTCCCCACTGCCCACCCCCTCTCCATGTCTCTCAAGGGATCTAGACCATGACTCTTGATAGGATTCTAATTTTCAGCTAATTGAGGGCATGTCTTGGGGCTTTTAGTTTTGGAACTCTAGGTACATAAAGGAAAGGGAATGAGGTAACAGATGCCACAGGGAATGTAGCAACTGGCTCCAAGACTATGTCCCTGAAACTTCACAGTACAGGTGGAGATACACTTACAGATATTAAGACAATATTATAATACTTGAATGCTTGGATATTATAATTCTTGAAAAGAGGAGACAGTGAAATAGAGTGGAAATAGAAGATTCAGAATATGACAGACCTCATTAGATTCCTGTTTCTGTCACTTACGAACAATGTTGTCTTGGGCAATCAATCTGAGCCTTACTTTTCTCATTTTTGTAAGAAGATAATAATTGCCACCTAATAAGATTATTATGAGAAGTGAATATTCTAATGTAAGTAAATAACACAGTTTAAATGCACCTAATAATGACAGTTGTTTAAAGAAAATGATGAATGGATTGGGTGTCATACCATAGATTTAATAATGGAGATCTGTAAATTTTGAAGCATCAGGAAGCCAAAGAATAACAGAAATTTGGGGGGAGGGAGTTGCAAAATGTTGTAGACTAAGTGAAAATGTTTTAGGGCTTTGGTGGGTGCTTGGGCATTTTTGGTTTACCCGCAGTGTAACTCACTCCCAGAGGTAATGCTTAAAGGGGTAGGAGCCAGCTCTGAATGCTGGGGCTGCCTTACCTTGCTGTGTCTTTAACTTCAGCCTCTCCTGAAATTACTATTATCAGAAACTGTGTGTCTGGAACTACAGAATTAGAGGATTTCAGGCATTTATTGGTATTGCCCTAACTGAGGGCATGTAGTGTGTCGAGCTAATATTGAAATTGGGGCTGAGGTGTAGCTATAGCCAACACGTGGTTTCAGAGAAATTCTGCCTCTGTACTTAGGAGACTAGAAAACAACACAGATGGTCTTTACCTCAAACTCATGGTGGTTAAGAGATTTTAAAGAAAAGCTTGTGGTAAACAGTTACCTAAAAATTGTTGGAGAGGTATGTTGTAATGACACACAAATGGTTTGAGTTTTCCAAAGTCAATATGCCAGGTGTAGACCCATCATTTTATATCCACAAGAAAAGAAATGTAAAACATGTGCTGACATGTAATGCCACATTTGATTAATTTTGACTATTATTAGGATTGTCAGTAATTCCTGTAGCTAAATTTATTGTGTAGACATATGCATCGATTATTGAGATGGAAACATTGATGTGTCAGCTATGCCCACCACTGGAAAGTCATTTCAGCTCAATATAGAAAGGCAGAGTTTGATATCCTGTAAAATTCTTTCAATAAAACCCCCTATTAGAGCTAGCCTTATTTAAATGGACCATTATGATTAGGAAAGGGACTTTGGTTTCCCCAAAGAGGAGTCTTCTACTAATGAGGATTAATTTGAGAATTAGGGAAATTACTTAGAATCAGAAACAGCTGAAAGGAAAAGGTTTTAAAAATTTGAATTGGGTTGAATGACTGTAGCTCAAAAACTGGAATTGTTCTTTGTAAGAAATGTCATTAACCCAAACTAAAGGATTAGCAGAGGATTATAAAAAAGTAAATGAAGCAATTCTCATTAAGATAGTTTCTTTGGACTGAGTAAAGATGAATCAAGTGCCCTGTTCTTGTATGATTCACTGGCAAAATATTAGTTGGACAGAAGGAGCCACATACTTAATTTGTTTTTCTTATTTTTTTTTCTATGTTATGTGGGATTTTCATTGCACAAGGGGATGTTCTTAGGGCATCACTAAAAATGACACAGGAACTCATAGGACCATATACTTCTAGAGTTGGATGGGATTTTCATTTGACTTTCTACCGTGCAGCGGTCTCCCAAATAGTAAGTTGGTGTCTGTGCTGCAATAAATCCAGGTAGGGGAAATGCAGGATCTCAGGAATCAACTCATTTCCTTTGCTGTTAGCACCAAATGTTAGAAAGCTCTTCCTTATGGAGCAAGAAAAATGATTGCTGTGCGCCATCTGGGGTTTGCTCTGGGTAGGAGGAGAATCCATCTTCTATTACCTATCTAGTCTTCTGCTTTTGGAGCAATAGTGATGTAAACAGCCTGGCGACCTTAGAGTCCCTTCTAAGAATTTGATTGGGAATTTGTGAAGTCCTAAATAAAGACTTAAAAGTTAGGTTCATAAGTTCTTTGAATAGTTAAGATGAAAGTCTTGCTAGAAGGCTTTTTTCTTTAGGAAAACAAATTTTCAAAAATTATGACAGCAAGACCCAGTCTAGTATAGGGGACGAAATGCATAAAAGAGACTAAAACTTAATAAAGGAATAGGGATTTGGCTTTCATCTGTGGTGATCTAAAGGCTGGAGTTTGAGGTTCTGGGACTCAGGGAAGAAATGAGAATTCTATGTGGGGTCCAAAAACATGGTGTGGGCAAATTAACTCTAAGAATCTTAGTTTTTGATATTTAATTACAAGCTTTTTGTTTGGTGGGTTGGCTGGTTTCAAATTGTAAGGCTTCTTAGCAAATTGAGAAAGCCTGTTTGTGTTGTAACAATATTGTGCGATGGTGCTTTGTGAAATGAAAAGGGGGATGGAGTGGAGTAAAAAATCCAGGACAGTTGTAGGAAGAGGGTGAGACAACCAGAGCAGTTCAGGAGAAAATAGCAGAGAAGGGGCCACAGGTGAGAGCAGAGAAATAGCTTGTAGAATGTAAGCAACTTCCTTCTCCTTCCAGGAGATCAGGAGCGTGTGGGGAAGGGAGGAATATTTTCTTTGGCTATTAAAGGAAAAAAAGAACACAGAGGATCACGGAGAACTTGGAGTCATTTGGGTTACAGTAGCCAGTGATTACGTAGCTCTAATTGCTTTTAATTTTTAGAAGCCTCCTCGAATAAAACTTAATACTATGGGTACAAGGACTTTTCCTAAATATTTAGAAGCAGCTCTGACTTTCTCTGTCTTTGGACAGATGTGGCTCTATCAAGCATTCCACAAATATTCTAATTCCAGATATTCTCTCATCATCTTGGACTTGGTTCTCTAGACACACAAACTTTTCTCGGTATCTCTCTTAAAATGTAATACTGAAAATGGAGCTTAGTATTCCAAGACTAGTTTATTCAGTGAGAGAAGAAGACATGTGACCTCCCTTTTTCTGAGCTTTGTACTTCTAGCTTTGCAGAGTGAAACGGAATCAATTATTATCGTGAACACTACTGACTCATGTTCAACTTCAGTTTAACCAAA
This sequence comes from Canis lupus familiaris, assembly GCF_011100685.1. Taxonomy (NCBI): domain Eukaryota; kingdom Metazoa; phylum Chordata; class Mammalia; order Carnivora; family Canidae; genus Canis; species Canis lupus. The sequence continues at coordinate 49,114,968 of NC_049227.1, read as the reverse complement.
CGCCTGATTTTTTGACACAGGGATATTTTCTAGTCATACTTCCCTTATTCTTTAGTTGTAGAGTTCATATTTTTTAAGACTAAGTTTTATTTTGCACGTGTGATCCATCTTAATTTGCTTCTTGAATTCACTATGGATATTGATTTATGCTCTGTAAATATTTTATAAGATTGCAAGATGTACTTTCTTTATTCACCTTTATTGAGGTATAATTAACAAATTGTAAGCTATTTCAAGTGTACATTGTGGTGATTTGTTGTACATATACATTTTGAAATGATTTCCACCATCTAATTAACACATCCATTACCTACTTCATTTATTTATTGGTAAGAACAAAGAACATTAAAGTTCTATTCTCTTAGCAAATTTTAATGATACTACAGTATTATCAACTAGATTCACCATGTTATACATTAGATCCTTAGACTTTATTCAGCTTACAGCTATAAGTTTGTCCCTTTTACCAACCTCACCCTATTTCCCTGCACCTGCCGCATCTTGGCAACCACTTTTTTGTTTTCTGTTTCCCACTTTTTTTTACTTCTGTTTCTATAGGTTTGACTTTTTTTTTCTTTTTTCCTTTTTTTCTTTTTTTTCCCCTTACAGTATTTGTCTTTCTTGGTCTGGCTTATTTCACTTGGCATAATACCCTCAAATCCCATTCATGGTGTTGCAAATGGCAGGTTTTCTTCTTTCTTATGGCTAAATAAATAATATCCCATTATATATATTATAATATCCCATTATATATATTATATATACTACATATATATGTGTATATATATACTACATATATATACACACACATATATATACTACATCTTTATACTATATATATATATATATAAAAAACATCTTTTTTATTTATTCATTTATTCACTGACACTTAAGTTGTTTCCATGTCTTGGCTATTGTCAATAATACTGGCATGAATGTGAAGGTGTAGTTATCTTTTTTGAGTTTGTGTTTTCAGTTTCTAAATACCCAGGAGTGGAATTACTGGATCATATGGTAGTTTTATTTTTAATTTTTTGAGGAACCTCTTTCCAATTTTCCTAGTGGCTATACCAGTTTACAATCCCATCAACAGTGCTCAGGGTTCACTATTCTCCATATCTTTACTGACATTGTGAAGTTGTTATCTCACCTTTTTGATTGATAGCCATTCTAACAGGTATGAAGTATTACCTCATTTTGGTTTTAATTTGCATTTCTTTGATGATTAGTAACATAGAGCACCTTTTCATGTATCTTTTATCCATTTATGTGTCTTCTGTGGAAAAATGTCCATTTGGTTCCTTTTTCCTTTTAAAATGGATTTTTTGTTATTTTCTTCTTGAGTTATATGACTTTTTATAAAGTCTGGGTATTAGCTCTTTTTTTGATTCGCAAATGTTTTCTCCCATTCTGTAAGTTGCTTTTCCATTTTGTTGATGGCTTCCGTTGCTGTGTAGAAGCTTTTTAGTATGATGTAGACCTACTTGTTTATTTTAATCTACTTTCTTGTCAACGTTGACAATACTGACAAGAACAAGGCAGAGGATAAAACATGGTGGTATGTCATTGTTTAGACACAGTTACTCAATCAACTACACATCTGTGTAAACATACAACTTTTGGCTCTCATGTCTGTCTTATTGATCCAGAGATTCTGAAGAAGAAAGCAGCCTTCGTAATCAACAGAACCTCATGCCATATATCCTACAATTTTAAATTTCAATCTAACAAAGAAATACAATGTTTTACTTAAATGAGAAGATACTATAAACTGTTAAGGGATATTCAGTATTTTACAAATACTGTGACTTCTTTTAAATTGATGTTATTAGTATTGTTTTTAAATAGCTTCTTTGACATTTGCCAACTTAGGACTTGGAAGTTCATTTTCTCTCCTGCTCTGAGCAACAGGACATTTTACCTTCCCAATCTGTGTGTCGTGAGATCCTTCTCCCTTCTGTCCTCAAGACAGTTCTTGGAAGATGTCTCAGATTGGGGTCTTATACACATAGGGATAGCTGGGTGGCTCAGCGGTTGAGTGTCTGCCTTTGGCCCAGGGCGTGATCCCAGGGTCCTGGGATCAAGTTCTACATTGGGTTCCCTGCATGGAGCCTGCTTCTCCCTCTGCCTGTGTCTCTGCCTCTCTCTCTCTGTCTCTCATGAATAAATAAATAAAATCTTTAAAAAAAATAATGTTCATAATTTTAATCTGTAAAGAATTGAGATGTGGTATTTGCCCAGCTTTTGTCTGGTGGTTGCTTTCCTCATCTTGCTTGTAAGCCTTTAGTAAATGATACAGTCTTATTTAGAGAATTAAAAAAAAAAAAAAACTTTAACACCCTCCCCCCATTATTCTAGGCCAAAAGGACATTCTGACTTGCTTAATGTACATTTAATATAAAAGTAATTTATATATGTTATATAAATAATACATAAACACGGCCTTTTTTAACAAGTTAATATAGTGCTATATAAACAGTTTTATTCATTAGAGTCTCAGCTATATTTACATCACTATCTTCTTGCATTAGTATTCTTAGAGTCAAATTCACTGGAATTGTTTACATGAAAAAGGATTTATCACAGAGTGCTAGTTGGCTCAGAGAATCTGTGGGTGTGCATTGAATCAAGGCTGTATTACATAGACAGAAGTGACACAAGTAGAAGAAATGCCCAAACGCATCATGGCACTAGTCCCAAAGAAATCAAGAGCTCTTACTACAGCCTTCTATTATTCTATACCTATTCACCAAAACCTTCTCTAGAGCTGCTGTTAAAAATCTTCTTGACCACGAATGTCAGATCCATAGAGCCCCTACTCACAATCTTGTCTCCTCTATCAAAGTCTTGTTAGTGAGTCTGTTAGTGGAATGTAGTCAAAGGAAGACCCTAGCTACAGGCAACTTGGGAAATATAGTCTTAATTTTCTAACCTCCAGTGAACAGGGGGATATATTGTAAGGCTGCTGGAGTGCTGTGAAGTGAATCAGTTGGCAGTGTCTGTAGCAGTGACCCCTTGGGCCATCTAACATGCCCTCTTTTTCCTGGACTTGGACTTCCCCATAACAATGGGAGCCAGCAGCATGCTACATATGTAAAGGAACCTAATATAAAGGAACCATTCTTTTTGGAATTGAGGAAAGGCTTACCTTCTCCCAAAAGGGGTGGCTCAGCACGTCATCAATCAGTATGTGATGTTCATAATTTCCCTTGTACAGTCACTATTCTGGCTTAATATACTTAATTATGCACCAGATTTATAAAGTTTATCATTGCAGCTTATCTTCTATAAACTAGTAGAAAAAATGGAAAGGGTGGGGGGAAGTACTCAGTTGGTCAGGGAAGGGAAATCCCTAATTCCTAATTCCTTCTCTTTCTATATCTATTACCTAATTTCTTTGCCCCCAGACAGCCCTGTTAGGGCTCAAAGTGCCTCCCTATGTGGAATAGCTGTAGCTTCTCTAAAATCTATGGCCAATTAAAGTGGTGCTAGGAGGCAACCTGGAGCAGCCCATTGGTTTCAGACTTACTCCTCCTGCCTTCACTGCACAGCAGCATCTTTATTTCCCCTTGAAAATAAGCATCAATTTTCCTGGTCGATGTGGTAATTTCCAGCCTGTCAGTCTGAGGACATCAGAACCGAAGATTGGCAAAACTGCAGGTTCAACGTAGAGTTTAGCAGAACAAATACCTCCCTTGTGCCTGGACAGCTAAAATTCCCAGTAAGTCAAAATATTTGTTTTACTCTCTGAATTTACCTGAATCAATTTCCAGTATATGAGCAAGAAGGACCTTGAATCAGCTTTTTAATTGCATAGAATCTCTGCTAATGGTGTTATGACTCCTTCTAGCTGGAAGGTTTATGATGATGTTGTTTTGGTTTTCCTTTCTATCTCCACGTGTTCTCCACTATTCTCTCCTCAAGTTGGTGAATCTGCTTATATATTTCACTCTAGCAAGGTACAGTGCTAGATGAATAAGTGACCCATACATACAGAACATTGTTTTTTGGGCACCTGGGTGGCTCAGTGGTTGAGTGTATGCCTTCAACCCAGGTCATGATCTTGGGTCCTAAGCTCGAGGACCTTAGGCTCCCTGCATGGAGCCTGCTTCTACTCTCTGCCTGTGTCTCTGCCTCTCTCTGTGTGTCTCTCTTGAATAAATAAATAAAATCTTTTTTTTTTTTTAAAGAACATTGTTTTTTCATCCTGACTTCAAATTAGATTCACTTGGAGAGAAGAAAAAAAAGAAGAAAAACCCCCACCCTGGACAAAAACCTCAAAACAAAAACAAATAAAACTCATACTTGGGCTCTACTTAAGGCCAACTATATCAGGAGTTCTTTGAATGGGGCCCATGCAACAGTATTTTTTAAAAACAGCTTATGTCATTCTCATGTGTAGCTAGACTTGAGACATATTATAAAATTATAGGCCTGGAAAGAGTCCCCAAAACTCTTATTGTCTACGTTTACCTTTGGGTAGAATTACCTAAAGCAGCTCAACCAATGAACACTAAAACTTTTTAAATACACATACACACTTTAACTGTTATATGTATTTAATATCCCCTGTTTATTGAAGACAATATTTAAAAATAGAGGTAAAAAGATGAAAATAATCATCACTTATAATCCCCTCACATGGAGGCCACCAATGTAGATATTTATACATTTAGATTCACTTCATGATTCATGCACTCTGCCTTTTCCTCTTATCATTTTGCTTTGAGCTATTCTTCAGGTTATTAAATGCTCTTTGAAAAGAGGAGCTTTAGAGGCCACATAATACTCTACTGTGTGACTGAACCAAAGTATATTTATCTTTAAATACTTGTTATGGAAAATTTCAAAGTATAGAGATAATGGAATCAACTACCATGTACCCATTATGGGACTCAAGCTTTACCATCTTGATTTAATAGCTTAATTATGGTTTATGTCCTCCATGTAGATACCGGGAAGTAGTTACAAGGCTGTCAGACTTAAACGATCATTTTGGTTTGTCATTAGGACCCCTTCCTGCCAGTGGCCACCAGGGATGTTCATACATAATTTAGCTTCCAAACTCAGCTTGCCATCTGTGGTGCAGTCCTGGGCCAGTTCAAAGCATCTTTGGCTGCCTCCCTGGCCCCCACCTCCCAAATGTTGGACTCAGCATATCTTAATGCCTTTGGTAGTTTTCTTTTTCTATTATTGTTATGGATTTACGATTTTTGAGCCATTTATCTTTACCTGGAATTTTTGCAAATTGAACAATTTTTTTTATGTAGGCCCCACACCCAGTGTGAAGCCCAATGGGAGTATGAACTCATGACTCTGAGATCAAGACCTGAGCTGAAATCAAGAATTGGATGCTTAACCAGCCTCCCAGGCACCAATTTTAAAATATTAAAAATTGATAGATTTTTAAAATAGCTCTATCGAGATAAATAATATACAACAAAATGTACATATTTAAAGTGCAAAATATGGTAGGGATTTAAGAAACAAAATAAGTGAACAAAGAAAAAAAGAGCAAAAAAAGACTTTAAATAATTTTTATTTAAATTCTAGTTAGTTAACATACAGTACAATGTTGGTTTCAGGAGTAGAATTCAGTAATTCATCCCTTACATGCAACACCCAGTGCTCATCACAACTCGTGCCCTCCTTAATTCGCATCACCCATGTAACCCATCTTCACCCACCTCCCTCCTCTAACCTCAGTTTTTTTTTTTAAGATTTTATTTATTTATTCATGAGAGACACAGAGAGAGAGGCAGAGGCATAGGCAGAGGAAGAAGCAGGCTCCATACAGGTAGCCCGATGTGGGACTCGATCCTGGGGTTCCAGGATCACGCCCTGGGCCGAAGGCAGATGCTCAACCCCTAACCCGCCCAGGGGTCCCAACTAACCTCAGTTTGTTCTCTATAGTTAAGAGTCGCTTATCATTTGTTTCCCTCTTTCCTTTATCCCCTCTTCCCATATGTTCATCTGTTTTGTTTCTTAAATTCCACATATGAGTGAAATCATATGGTATTTGTCTTTCTGACTGACTTATTTAGCTTAGTATCATACACTCTAGCTCCATCCACATCATTGCAAATGGCAAGATTTTATTCCTAAGAAAAGCCAGACTTAAATATAGAGAACAAACTGGTGGTTGCCAGAGGGGGAGTGGGTGGGTGGATGACTGAAATAAGTGAAAGGAATTAAGGGTAAACGTATTATAATGAGCACTGAGTAATGTAAAAATGAAAATAATAAGAAAATAAAGTGCATAATGTGATAAAGTGTGAAATTTGTATACTGTTGTGGTCTGAATGTTTGTGTGTGCCAAAATTCATATGTTGAAATCTTAACCCTACAGGTGATGGTGTTGGTGGGGGGGGGGGCGGGTTTGGGAGGTGATTAGTGCCTTTATAAAGGGGTTCCAGACAGATCCCTTGCTCCTCCTAAGATGTGAGGATACAGGAAGAAAGCACTTGCTATGAACTAGGAAGATGGCCCTCATATGAATCTGACCATGCTGATGCCTTGATCATGAACGTCCTAGCCTGCAGAACTGTGAGAAATAACTTTTTCTGTTTTATAAGCTATCCTGTCTATGGTGTTTTGTTATAGCAGTCCAAATGGACTAAAATATGTGCACTTGTGAAACTATCAGAAAAATCAAGATAATGAACAAATTCCTCCCTCCAAAAACAATTTTCTCATACTGTTTGTAATCTCTCACCTGACTCATTTATGTCCCTCCCATATCTCCAGACAACAGTGATCTGCTTCCTGTCCCCATCTATTAGTTTGATATAAAATTCTAGGAAATGCACTGGAATAATACAGTATGTACTCTTATTTGTCTTTTACTCAGCATAATTATCTTGAGATTCATCGATGTTATAGTATCACTAGTTTATTCCTTTTTAATTGCTGTGTAATATTCAATTACATGGTATACCACTTTTCGTTTATCCATTAACTTGTTGATGGCATTTGAGTGGCTTCTATTTTTTAGCTATTTTAATAAAACTGCTACAAATATTCATGTAGGAGTCTTTGTAGGAACATACACTTTCATTTCTTTTGGGCAGGAAAATGAAAATGAAATGAAATGAAAAAGTGCCTGGATCATATGAAAGTGCATGTTTAGAGAAATTGCCAAATTGTTTCCCAAAATGATTGTACCCTTTTATATTGCCACTAGTTGTGGCAGTGCCCTCCTTGTCCTCACCAACACTTACTGGGGCCATTCTTTTTAATTTTAGCCATCTTAGTTGGTGTGAAGTATGTGTAGTTTATCTCACTGGAGCTTCAACTTGTATTTCCCTGATGACTAATGATGTTGAGCACACTTTTTTATCTGCTTATTTTTCACTTATATGTCTTTAGTAGGTGCTTGTTCAAATATTTTGACTAGTTTTCAATTAATTTTTTTCATATCATTGACTCTTGAAAGATGCATGTGTATACACACATACAAATATTCTAAATTCAAGTCCTTTATCATAGATATGTTCGCAACTATTATCTCATGATCTGTGGCTTGTCTTTTATTATTTCAATCATGTCTTTTGAAAAACAGCTTTACATTTTGATGAAGTCCTGATGGATTTTATACAACACTGAATAACCTCTGTAAGATTTGCTTTAGAATTTGTTATGAACCAGCTATAAAAGTTATTACTAGTAACTAAGAATAAAAGTTATTACTAGTAACTAAGAATGCTATGTGTTGTAAGGAAAACCAGAATTTTTAAAATTTGTTTTTATTTGTACATTTTTTTGGGGGCGTGGACAGAGGGAAAGAGAGAATGTTAAGAAGATTCTATGCTCACTGTGAAGCAAACATGGGCTTGATCTCGCCGCCCTGAGATTGTGACCTGAGCTGAAATCAAGAATCAGATGTTTAACCGACTGAGCCACCCGGGCTCCTGGAGATAAACCAGCATTTAAGTGAAATGTTCAATTTTTTTCTCCAGAAAAATGTCTTTTTTTTTTTTTTTCAGAAAAATGTCTTGACCAAGAAAATAAATATTGTGTATAATAAACATTTTCTTATTTAATTAGATAGCAAAAGGAAGCCATACTTTATCTAGAGACAATTCTGAGCTTTTTTTCTACTCTAAGATGAGAAAACACAATGAGAAGTTTGCCACTACTTGGATTATGCACTTCTTTGTATGTATGAACCAGCAGTGTGTCTTTCTTGCCTTTGTTTCTTGTGGGAGACTTGCCCCCTGATCGTGATGGCCTATGAATTCATGAGTAAGAATGTTTTGGATCTATTCTCCGGAAGTGGATGTAAGTGGGGACACTGATACTTGTGTGTGGTTTCCCGTTCTGCTCCATAGTGTAGCTTGGCCAATGCCTCCCATTTATAGTCAGGATTATATTCAGGCCAACACTCTGCATTTTGGGTCAGTTTGTACACATATAGCACTGGTCATGGTGATGACCATAATGTAGAGAGATGAAGAGTTGTGGCCTAGAGTTTATTTCCCTTAATTTGAACATTTTCTGAGGTGTGTTTTTATGGAAAATTCCAAAGGAAAAATTTTTTTGAGGGGAAGAAGGGGCTTTCCTTACTTCTAATCCCTCAGCCAGGTTAATCCATTTCTATGTTTGTAATAAATATCTGATATTTTTGCCTTCAAAGCATTTCTTTTTCTCATAACAGCAATATGGTTTTCCTTTTGGGAACTAACTGCCTCTTCTTTATTCTTAGTTTATGTATTTTAGATGGCTATGGCTCCTTCTGTTTCTAGGTGAAGATAACATCACCCAAAGCCTGGCCTGTAATACCTCTGCATCTGTTGGCCACAATGACATGTTCATGGGTTGGGCCTCTGATTCTTATAACCATTGGACATCTCTTTTTTTTAATTGAAGTATAGTTGACATACAAACTTATATTAGTTTCAGGTTCACAACGTAGTGATTTGACAATTCTACACATTACTCAGTGCTCACCACAGTAAGTGTAGTCACCATACAACATTATTATGGTATTATTGACTGTATTCCCTTTGCAGTACTTTTCAACTTCATGCCTTATTTATTCTGTAACTGGGAGCTTTCTTAATGGTTTTATTCAAAGTATCTGGAAGAGGTCTCAGGATAAAAAGCCAGAAGTCTGGAGCTGCTGATGGCCATTTTGCCACCACATGGGAAGGATATTCCTGAGAACAAAACCAACACAGAGAACGGGAGAGCTAAGAGGTGGGTGAGATACAAATAGTGTTCCAAAGACATTTTTGAGACTTTGAACTCTGCCATTGCACTAAACTGGTTTTAATTTTTGAACTCAATAAATTCTCTTTCACTTAAAATGGTTTGAGTGGACTTTTCTCACTCTAGCTAAAAGAATTCTGACAGAAACAATTTTGAATAAAATTAAGCCCTTGACATAGAAGATTCTTATTATAGATAGTTCTGTTGTATTTTTGTTCTCTGTGACCCACTTTCACTGAAAATATCTGTAGGTTCTATTAATAGAATTTGGTTCTTATTTAGAATCCAAATAGCCTAGAACTCTAAATGAATTTAGCTATTTATGTTTCTTCCTGTGACTATTTTCTTTTTCACTTTTAGGGTAAGTAGGAAAATATGGATGGAGAGAAATTAATGCTTGGGTGAGGACAAGTTGTTGGACATGTTCAAATATAATCTGGATTCTCCCTTGGCAGATCTGTGGAATGCAGCTGTGAACTACATGTGGTTCTCTGCCCTGATTATCCTGTTCTTTGTGTCTGTGCTCACATTCATGCTTTCTCTTCTTTCCAGTTTACTTTACTTCTAACCTTATTTCAGTACACATCTCAAACATCATATCTTTCGAGCTTTTTCTGACCTCTGTAGACATAAGTGCCCTTCTTCAGTATTCTGTTGACACCCTCTACTCTTTGTGAATTGTACATCTTATGACTGTATCCTTTAAATGGGGAGCTCTTCGAATGCAACTATTGTGTCTTATTTGTCTGTATCCCCAGTATCTGGAACTATGCCTAGTGCAGAGCAGATGCTCCATAATTGTCCTCTCTAAAGACAAAATGGAACAAAACAAAATAAAACAAGATGAAACAAAGCAAAAATGAAAGAATAAATAACTGAATTTAACTTTTGGAAGGTGAGGTTGATTTAGATCTGACCAAACATGAAAATCACCTAGGGATATTTTTTTAAGCTTCCTTGAGATATAATTGACATACAAAATTGTATAAGTTTAATGTGTACGATATGCAAAATGACATCACCATAGCTTTAGCTAACACCTCCATCTTGCCATATAGTTGCCATTTATTTTTTGTGGCGAGAACACTTAAGATCTACTTTCTGAACAACTTTCAAGTATATAATGCATTATTAACTGTAATCACGATACTGGTCATTAAATCCCTCTGAACTTATCTTCTAATAGGAGGTTTATACGCTTTGACCAATATCTTTCCATTTCCTGCACCTGCACAGCTCCTGGCGTCTACCATTTTACTCTGTTTCTTTTCTTTTTTTTTTAATTTTATTTTAAGATTTTATTTATTTATTCATGAGAGATGCAGAGAGAGAGAGAGGCAGAGACACAGGCAGAGGGAGAAGCAGGCTCCCTGCAGGGAGCCCCATGTGGGACTCGATCCCAGGACTCCAGGATCATGTCCTGAGCCAAAGGCAACGCTTAATTGCTGAGCCACCCAGGTGCCCCTTACTCTCTGTTTCTAACAATTCAACATTTTTAGATTCCACATATAGGTGATATCCTACAGTGTTTGTCTTTCTCTGACTTACTTCATCTACCATAATGCTTTCAAATTCCACTTACGTTGTTGCAGATGGCAGGATTTCCTTTCTTTTTCATGGATGAACAATATTCCAGGTCTTCTTTATCCATTCATTTTTGGTGGACACTTAAGTTTGTTTTCATATCTTGGCTATTGTGAATAATATTGCAATAAATATGGAAATACTGCTATCTCTTTGATGTCCTATTTTCATGTCTTTTGCATCTATAAACCTGGGGATATATATATTTTTAACATCTCTTGCTTTTTTATTTGACAGAGAGAGAGCGAGAGCAAGCAGGGGGAGTGGCAGGCAGAGGGAGAAACAGGCTCCCTGCTGAGCAGGGAGCACAATGTGGGGATCAGATCTAGCTGAGCCAAAGGCAGACTCTTAACCAATTGAGCCACCAGGTGCCCACAACTGGGGATACTTTTAAAGAGAAAAATTATTCAACCAATACCTAGAGATTGTGATTTAGTGGGCATATTGGTCTGCTAGGACTGCCCTAAAAAGTACTATAGGCTGGGTTACTTAAGCAACAGAAGTTAATTTTCTCATGATTCTGGAAGCTAGAGTCTGAGATCAAGGTGTTGATGGGCTTGATTCCCTCAGAGGACTTTCCCTTTGGCTTTTAGGTGGCTGTCTTCTTTCTCTGTTTTCACATGAACTTTCCTCCCTGCCTATGTCCTAATCTCTCATAAGGACACCAACCATATTGCTTTAAGTCTCACCTTAATGACCTTATTTCTCCTTAATTACTAAAGGCCCTATCTCCAAATACAGTCACATTATGAGGTACTGCAGATTAGGATATATGAATTTTGGGGAGACATAATTCAGCCTGTAACAGTGTGTCTGACCTGGGAAGTGGAATGGTGAAAAAGCTCCATAAATAATTCTGAAGATTAGTCTGGTTTTGGAGATCATGGATCTAAATTGCCTTTAACATTTATGTATCTATTAAAAAGTGACATGTTCTACTCTTCTTGCAGTTATGAAAGCCAACATTCATGTCCCGCTTGTTATCTTGAGACTTTGGTTATGGAAACATATCCACATATAAAATTTGGCTAATTAAAAAAAATAAATAAAATTTGCCTAATTATTTGACCTACAGTAATAATAATTATTTAATGTATAATACTTATTATTTTTGACAAAGCTTGGCCGGAAGACCAAGAATGATTATATTAAGGGAATTATTTTGTTTGAAATACTGTGACTCTGGTTTCCAGAGGAAAATTATTTGTAAAATCAAAGTTTTTTTTTTAAGTCACAAACCATGAGAGTCTGTACATTTATCTCCCATATATGCTTTTTGAGTTTATCAAATGCCCATGCAATGATATGTTTCTGAAGAGCTTGTTTTCTCAATTGTCATGTATTTGCTTTGTCACTCCAGAGTGATGTATGGGGTTGAGGAGTTCCCAGCACCACACATCAAGCCCAGCTATTCATAGGAAAGGGAACTCTGTTCTTCATTAGGGTAGCTGGACTCATTATCCCCCCACATAAGCTTTATTAGAGAGTTTTTTAATTCATGGAGTCTAGTAAATGTTTGCTTCCTCCATTGCTTATTCAAAGTCATTGAATATTGTAATTTCTTTCCATTAATCAGCATTATACCTATATGCATGTTGCATGAACAGTGGAAAGGAGTAATGAGGCGTGATGTTTACTCTGACGCTTTTGGTGGGAATGTTCATCTTATGAAGAAATGAACTGAAACCTAAAGCATTCTCCCAAGGAGCACCTATTATGCATTCCACTGAATTTGCTTTTTAGTTTTCTTCTTCTTAGGAGAGAGGGTTTCCCCCACCCCTTTGGTCAATCGAGTATGGCAAAGGGTAATGACAAGTCTAATAGATGCTGTAAACCACTACTTCTAATGCACAGTGTAATTGAGTCAGAATATAGTGTCTATACTGATGGAGTCCCTGGTGCTTTAATGGTTGAAATTATGATTAGAAAGATCCAGATAATGCTGACTTCTATTACACTAAACCACAGTATTATACAATTTTCCTTGCTGAAGCATATCTATTCTTTTCTTTTGAATTATGCAGTGTTGTCTTAAATGGTTTAATATTACTTTGGAATAGAATTCAAAAAACTGCTGAGAGAATTTAACATTTTTGGTAAAACAGATGCAAGCTCAATTTCTAGTGGTGTTTTTCAACAATTTCTTTCTGTAGTTTTCACAGGAGAGAGCCTTTTTAAATAGCACCCTATGGCAAAACTTCCTAGCCAACTGAAAGGGGAAAGTGTGGGGAGCAGTCCAGTGCCCTGTACATGGAAAGATCATTATCCTAATTGCTGTGTTGTATTCAGGAGCTGTATTTGCACTTTTCACGTTGTCAAGGGTGCAAGGTGAGGAAACACTTTATGGATGGTAGTGAGAGGTGGGAGGTACTATTAAAATAATGAATGCCGCCATAACTCAGACCTAGTGAGGTGTGAGTGAAATATGTTGTTTTCTCCCTTTGTGAATAAAGAACATCAATTACTGCTGTGGACTAAGACACTTTTATTTGTGATGTAAAGCTACCCAATGTAGTACTCTAAAACTGTTAGTTTCACCTTCCCTTTACTCAATTGTTTATAATTTGTTTTAAAGGGCATTCACTATACCTGTATATGTAATAAATAACAAAAATGATTTTGTGTTTTTAATATCATTAAGAGTTACCATTGTTTGGATAGTTCTTTGCTGAGCATTTACATATAATAAAATTTAACCATCATATGATAAGGTTGAAAGAGTTTAAGAAACTTGCTGAATGAACAATTGGTTAAGTGGCAGAACTAGGATTTGAACTCTGGTCTCTGCAAAGCCACTGTGCTTTATGACATCTCTTGTGAATCTCTTAGAACCACTTATCTTAGTGAATAATAAAAATGATTACCAATGAATTCTGGAAGAATTGCGTTGTTTTACTCTGACCCTACATATAAATATCAAGTAAATTGGAAACACAAGGACTCTCTGGTGGTCCAGGACCTCTACCATGCACACAGAATAGTGTTAATGTGGACAAAGAAAAAACATTTTTATTTCATAAGAAAAAACTTACGTTGAAGTAAACAAGATGGATAGAATCTCTGTAGTCAGTTTACGTAGGGTGCTGTACACAATCCTATTTAAACCATTTTGTAAGAAAAGAAAAAGAAAAGGAAAAAAAATTAACAACAACAATAACTGACATTGAACACTTTTTGCCAGTTACTGTTTTAAATACTTAGCCTGTTTTAACTCACTTTCCTTATGATAAATGTAAGGTATTATGGAAATGGTAAGCAAGAAGTTGCAACTTCATACTGCATACCAGTAATTTTAACAGAGAGATTAAATAACTTGCCTGGGTGGTAGGGGCAGAATGGAAATGGGTTCTATGGTTTCAATGGGATGATGGATCGAGTGGCAGAGGTGTTCTGGTTTCCATTACAAGCAGCAAAGTAGAGTCATAATCAGAATTATACAATCTGTGAGCATATTTGGGGTGCCTAATTGGTTTTAAGATGACTGGGATTGAAATAGATAGGTAGCCTACTAAAGTCTTACTTGAACTAGAAAACCAAAAACAAACAAACAAACAAGTAAATACAGATCCTAGGTCTATTAAAGAGGAGCTTATCTTGGGTCACATGATGGAGAATCATGGAAAATTCTTCAATTCCAAGGGCGAAGTCATTTTACTAAAACAGACACTGAAAAAAAAAAAAGGGTTGGGGGTGGGGGATGCATGGTATAGTTGAGGAAAGGTTCTGTGGTAATATCATAAGACTTTTCTGAAATCTCCACCTAACTTTGCCTAAACTTGCTTTCATTCATAGGATAACTGTGTCCAGTGCCTCGGACCCTGACTTTAAGCCAATACTAATCAATGCAAACTTCATTTCACTTACCTGTTTGGCCATTCAGAAGACATATTGGTCTTGGAAAAATGTGACATGATTTCATCAGCTTATTCAGCTGCTAATTTTCAGTTACTGTGTCCAATGTTAACTCTTTATCAGAACAAATTAAGACAGTCTGTGGCATCTACTTTATAGTTCTTGATTTTTATCTTTCCAATATGCAGAGAACAACAGAAGCAGTTTTCTTTTACCTTCCAGGGAGAGCAATACATTTTCCTAGTCTTGCCTCAGGGGCATGTTAACTCCTTAGATTAATGAAGAAAATGTGGTCTTCTGGCACTCCGATTTTCTTACCATTTCACAGAACCTTGTCTATTGATACCAACATGCTGCAGAGACAAGCAGTTCAGGGAGGAGCTATTCAACTGCCTTGGGACGATTGGGATAAGCTGGTACTTTTCCTGGCAAACCAGATATATGCCTAAACACGGCAAAAGTAAATTCCATTAGCAGGAGGTTTACATTCTTAGCATTCCTTCATCATTCTATGCCAGTGACTTTTGACTGAGGAAGGCAAAAATTCAAAGTAGATTCCTCAACCCTATGTTGGCCATAGCTGAACACATTGCAGTATGGGAGCCCCCACCCCCTTGAGGAGATTCTGAAGACTTGGGGGAAGGGAAATCTTTCCAGTGTCTAGCTGGCTGAACAGTATGCCTCATGTTCATTTTGTTTAGAAGAACAGATACTTGAGGTGTGCATTTGCAGTGATTCACAGGGAGAGGCTAATGCTTTGGCTGGATAACCCAGGAGCTTTGAGTGAACAGACAGGAGGGTTAGTGAAAAGAAAATCTGGGAAAAAATATGTGGGTGATTCTTTCAGATTAGGTAGTGTGAGAATATTTGAATATCCAGCAAATACCCCGAAGAGGCTCTTAATAATCAGATACACTTGAATGACTAGTTCGTCCATAGTCTTTTCCCAGCCAAACCAGTGCTTCCTCAATGAGATATTAAATAAAGTGTTGTTGGTGGCAGATCACGGTGGCATCCCCTATTTGACTAACATCACTGTGGAATGTTCAATTTTCTAGTAGCAAAGGAAAATCTTTGCTCATAGGAGCTAATTGTTAAATGTTTAGGATTTTGTGTTAATGAATTTACCTCTGTTTTTATGAGTCTTTTGCTATTTTACCTATTTAATTTTACTATCTGTAATGGTGATGGTTGACCTCTTAATCTCATCTATTTTGTTGCAGACTGTTAGGATGACTGGCTTTGGACTTGCTTGGAGTGGATGCAACCACCAGGGATTGAGTAGTCCCCCTTTCAGAGAGAGCAAGTGTATTTTCAGTTTTTTTTTAAATAGGTTCATTATGTTAATATAAATATTTGTTGTGGTGGTTGTTAATGTTTGGAAGTTTAGGCATAGGAAAATGGGATATACCAATGCTAGGCTGAGACTATAGTGGGTGTTTGTCTTGTTTATGGTCTTTCAGAACCTTCTGAATACCTCTCCTAAAATCTCTCATTTTATGATATATCACTTGAAGGCAGAAGACAGAAACACTTCCTATTTTCCATTAGAGCTATAATGCAGGCTGGGGAGAACCCACCATGGAACCCATTTCAGGAGAGAATGACACAGAGAGGTCATACACACAGAATTAATTCTATCAATTTTTGTGAGAATAATGGAGAGACAATGAGCTTTCAGAAGTAATACACATATGCACACATGCGCACACATACAGAATGTTCTGGAGGTACAGTTCCATGCTCTAGGTGGGCAGTACAAATTCCAGGGCTGTGGTGATGACAGTAGAACCTTTACCAGAACATTCTATAAGTGATTGGGCTATTCTTCTTGGCTATGTAGTTTGCAAAGCAGATATCTCCAGGGTTCTCTGATATTTTACGAGGGACCTCATAACCTTCAATATACTCTTACTGTATATCTTAGATGGAATGGGTTCTGTTGTTTATAGCTAGAAATGATTCCTAGGGCACCTAGGTGGCTCAGTTGGTTAAGCGTATTCCTTCAGCTCGGGTCATGATCCCAGAGCCCCAGGACTGAGCCCCACATAGAGGGGGGGTCCCTGCTTAGCAGGGAGTCTGCTTCTCCCTCTCCCTGTGCCCCTCCCCCATTTCTGCTCTCTCTCACTCTCAAATAAATTTAAAAAAATCTTTAAAAAAAGAAATAAAAATAATTGCTAATTCATGGATATTTGAGATAACTAAAGGGAGAAATGTAGACAATAATTTGGTCAGCTATCATAGAAATTATTATTTTTTAAAGCCACCTACTCAGTGTTAAAAAGATTGAGCAATCTCACCAAAGTCCCAACTCACGTAATTAGAATTGTTTCTTCTTCCTCAATAAGATATATAAATCTCCCTCAGTTTGAAAACTGAATTGTGATTTACACTAAATTGTGATTTACAAAAACATATATATTACAGGATCTTTCTTTCGATTTACCAAAGGATTTACCATATTAAAGGATTTATTATATATTTTATTTAACTGGTCACGTCCCTATTTATTTACTACAATGTAATTTATTAAGAAATACTGTCTTCAAAGACTTCTTTAAGATCATGTTTGCTACATAAATACAGATTTGCTTTTATTTAAGTATGAGAATTTAAATGTCTGCTTGCGAAGTTGTGAAATTGCTAGTCCCCAAAGCTTAACAAAGGATGCCAACCAGCACTTTCAAAATTGGAATGCTTTTTAAAAATATCAATATTATGAAGGATGCACACTATTGAGGAATAAGTTTATTATGTAGAGTTCTTAAATGAAGGCAATAAAATACACATCTAACTAAAAAATTCACAGTATAAAACAGTACGCCATTTAGTTCCTAAACCTTTTTGTGTTAATGTGACTAGCTATTGATTTTGTGGAGTCACTATAATTTGTTCTGTAGTTGTTTCTCTTTTTTAGTTATAAATTTTAAAAACATTTATTTATTTAGGACCTATGATATTGTACAGGTGGTTTTTATAGCAATAGCATTGCAATGACTATGCCTGCATTAGATGTATGTGTGTGTGTGTGTGTCTGTGTTGCACTATATGGCAATGCACTTATAAATACCCCTAAATCCCTTTTGGGTTCACAAGTTCACAGCTATGTTGAACACCTATTAGACATTTAAGAGTATCATAAAAAGACTATCTCTGGAGGGTTGTGTTTATGCTTGGAATAGATCTCCTCCCGGCAAGTTGATAGCACATTAAAGGGATTTGATCTCAGCCTTTGTGAGATGTTTCCTTTCCTATTAGAGAGCAGATCTTACACCTGTAACATGGGTAGTTGTCTATTTAATTCTAGGAAGTGGCTTTATAAGAACTACGGGAGCAGGCCACTGATATATAACATGATGATATAGATGCAGAGATTTCACAATTAAAAATTTAAAAATCAGCTTATCTTGCTACCCAGGAGAGCTGAAAAATATGCTAGAGGTCCATCTTTTAAAGCTTTCTGGAGACGTACTAGATTTCAGATTATGTAATAAGATGTTATTTAAGTTCTGTCTTCCAGGTAAAATATTCGATCTTTCTACAGCCCTGGAGATTCTTTTTTCACAAACGAGATCTTATATAAAATATTGACACAAATATTTGTGGGCTGCATTTATAGAGTTTTATCATATTTGAACAGCAACAGTAAATGGTTTGATACATTTCAACTATTTGTATTCCCAATATCACTCAAACCATCATAATCTTGAATCTAAAAACTACTTTTCTCAGTTAATAATTTCCTAAATGGCTTTAGCTAATTAGCAATGTCAAAGTAACCAAAGGTTAGCAGAAAAGTTTTACCGAAGAGTTGAAGCATAAATGTCGAGTATCATTGGTGAGGAGAAATTGGAATTGAAGTTGACAAATGTGTTTAGTCTGATTCTGATGATGGCAAAAGCTGAATGTGGAGATTAGTGCTTTTGCTTTCATGCTATTTGGTTTGGCCAAAGAACTGAAAGGTTTCATATCTGCAGATATGGATGAGGCTATGGTAACTACTCACTCAAATTATCCTAGTAGGTTTATGTCATTTTATTTTTTAGAAACTCTCAAGATGGGCTATTCTCTGATATTTCCATGAATAACATGTCCTAGGTTTTCTTTGATGGTACAAATTGCCTTTATATCTACTTGCGACTCTGTTTCAGGATTTTGGGATCATCCCCATGTGGACATCTGCTTGCAGGGGAAGGATGTCAAAATTTCCAGGGCTGAAAGCTACTCTATCTGTCAGGCCTATTGATCATGGCATTGCTCCATCGGTGTCACATCTTACAGTGACCACCCTTCGGGCCCCACCCCTCTTTCCATAGAATTATCTGTATTTCCGTATATTTGCTAAATCCTGTACATTTTACTTTACAATATAGTTTTACTTATATGGTCCTTCCTCCTCATATATTCATACAATACTCTTTACTTGATTTCTCAGTCTTCCATCTTGATCCCTTCCACTCACATCAGGCTTATGCCTAAAAATCTGAAAGGAATTACCACTACCTACCGGATGAAGTTCTGATTTAGCAAACCAGGTTCTCCATTACCTGGTCTGTTAACCACTCTACTCTTACTGCTTGTACTTTCCTTGTATATATTGTAATATCATATCCTTGGGACCTATGCATTGCTTCATCTTAAAATCTTGTGTTGTACTTCTCAAGTTCTATCCATCTCTTTAAGATACAGATACAAGCAATATACCTTCCAGGATGTATCAAATAAAATAACCTTGTTTTATTTCTTATCTGCCTCTAGTTTATTCAGCTGGCTCTCTATTTTGTTCTGTGTGCTCCTGGTTGATTGGTCTCTCTGTGATGACCCTGTCTATCTATCTATCTATCTATCTATCTATCTATCTATCTATCTATCTAATCTATATTTATGTCTGTATCTCCTACTATGTATATCTCCTACTTGTTCATTCCTGTTAATGGCTTCAGTACAATTAGGCATTCCTAGAACCAGATGATGAATACTGGGACAGTATTGATTTAGAAATGCTTCTTTCTTTAATGGGAGATAGAAGTCAAGAATTCCTTAAAGTAGCCTCTCGTGTTTAATTGCTCATGATCCTGTCCTGTCAGGATCCTCACAGGCAGCCCGAGGCAATCTACCTAGGATGAAATCATTTATAGGGAGGATTTGCAGAAAAGCTTTTGAAATTAGGAAGTTTCTGTCCTTGACCTAGGAGCTATGTTGTATTAGCTTCAACTACTGTGAAAATAAAGACCTAATAATTGATATGAAAAGTTCAGTTTTTAAATATTTAGTCAGCCTGAGTTCCTAGTGAAATCAGAACCTGGTTTGAATGGAAGAGGGCTTTTGATTTTGAAACAGTCACTATACATATCGTGTTCATTGTCACACATAGCTTCCTCTCAGTCTGTAATTTCATGCCTAAAAATTTTGCAAAAACTGCATAATAAACTCAGATTTTAAAAGCTTAATTATGTGACTTTTCCTTCCCCAATCACTTCCCTTGCACTAATTTGCCTAAATGGTATTAGACACTCAAAGACATTTGACCCAAGTCATGGGTAATTAGTTCAACAGCTATCGATAGTGAGCTGATGAATTTTTCATGCATGCAGTGGTTTGTAAATTTAAGCAATCTTTAACTGAATGGCTATTTCAATTCCTCAAGTGATTAGTGAAATAAAGGATGTTGCAATATTGCACATTCAAAATACAGCATTTTAGAAAAGGATAGTAATAATGCACATTTATACAATGAATTCAAATCAGTGTTTTTGCATTGGAGAATGACTTTTCTAAGGATACAGTTTACATCATCATGCAGAATATTTTGGTTTCTGGAATCAAGACACTAATCCCAAATGATTCTTTTGAATTTGTATTGTCTTTGTCTTGCAACAGTTTTATTTCATAAAAGTAAACTCTCCTAGTATGAAGAGTTCTGTGTGTAATTTTGATTTGTAAGCAAATCTTTTTTTTTCTTTCTAAATAAATATCCAATTTAACATAAGAGAGACCAGGTATCCATCACTCTGATTTTAGCCTATCTACTAATGGATTTTGTTACAAGTATCCTTTTTTCTCCCTTCTCTTGTTTGAATTATTTCAATCAGCTAATGAGTACACTCTTTCATGTCTCATCTTAAAAAAAACAAAAATTTATTAGGCAAATAAAATAGTGCCCTTGACTCCATATCATCTTTGGTTTGGCACCCATCTATCTGCTCCTTTCTACAGCAAAATTCTTCAAAACTGTTATGCCTATCTCTATGCACACTCCTAGTTTCTTCTCAACCCTCTTGCTAGGCATAGTAACTTAGTTGCATTGTGGGCTCTAATTAATAGCTTCCCTGTGTCCATGCCCTTTGGTCTCTAATTTCCTAGTCTTTACCTAATCTTATTCTGGGATGGATTTGGACTTACCTTTGCTAAGAAGGTAGTGGAAGAGGTAATGGAGTGCCAATTTTCAGTCAAGTTTTCAGGATACCTCGTGCCTTTTTTTGCCCCTTTTCCTGGAACCCTGCCATCATCCTAAAAACAAGCCAGGACTATCCTTTGGGAGGTTGAGAGACTGCAAAGGAGTGATGAGTCATTATTCCAGTTGATGCTATTCTAGAGCAACTAACATCAGATACCTACTGGTTAATTATAGATACATAAGCTAACCCAGCTGAGACTGGTTCAGGTTAAAAGAAACATCCAGTTGATCCATAAACTTGTGAGAAATAATAGTTGTTATGTTAAGCCATTGAGTTTTGTTATGGTTGTTATGTAGCAACAGCTAGGTAACATATTCTACTAATTGAGTTTTCAATGCCACCAAACTTCTGAATTGTTCTTATCAAGGTCACCAGGACCCTGTAATTCACCACATCATAGAGTTAATTATCTGCCCTCAACTTTCTTGACCTCACAGCAAACATTAACAAAATGCTCCTTTTTGAAATAATTATCTAGGCCTTCATGATACCATATTTACTTGGTTTCTTGCTCCCTCACTGATGTTCTTTCTCAATTTCCCCTGCTTCTCTTTTACCTTTGCAGATCTTTAAATGTTAGGGACAACAGGAATCTCTGTGTGTCCTCTTTTCCTTTCTGTTGTCCATGGATTCAAATGCTGCCTAAATGATGATAACTCCCAAATATAAATCCCCCTTTCTATATCTTTCCTCTGAATTCTAGAATCATGTATCAAGAAGCTTATTTAGTATCTTCACTCAGATATGCAAGAGGCTTTACAAACTTAACATGGTGAAAGATAACTGTATTTTTCTATTTTTCCCTCTTCCAATTCTTTTTTAGTTTCTTTCTGCATCTTATCTTTATCATCTCCCAAGCCAAAATCCAATTTACAAGGATGTTGCTAGCTCTATTTCTAAAATGCATTATGAATGTGATCAGATGTTACTAGCTCCTACAACTCTAGTCTGACTCAACATCCTGTCTATTTGCCCAATTGTACTTGCCTCAAACGATTTTCCTGCTTTCATTCTTTCCTCTTATAGTCCATTTTCTTCACAGTAACTTTTTTTTTTAATTTAAATCTAATCATGTCATTACCTTGCTTATACCTCCCTAAGGTTTTCTCTGCCACATCAATGAAAATTAAAACTTCTTTATTTTCTTGCTTTATTTTCCAAGACCTTTTGTCTTCCCTAGCCTCATCTCTGACCGCTCTCATTCTTTTTCACTATTGTCCCGCTGCACTGGTTTCCCTTTTGTTCCTCAGGTACTCCAAGATCACCTCTGGCTTGGAGGCTTTGTACTTGCTGTTCCCACTGCCTGAAATGTTTTTTGCTAGATCTTTCATAGTTGGTATTTTTTCATCATCCTAGTCCTAGGAAAAAAAAAAAGCTATGTTTTCAGAGGGGGCTTTTGGGGGCCAGCCTGGCTAAAGTAGCTTTCTTTTACAGCCCCCAAATCATTCTCTAACCTACCACCCTGTTTTATTTATCTTCTTTATGGCACTTAGCTAACTTCTAATTCTTATCTTAATTGAGTTTGTTTATTCATGTCTTATAAAGCTGTTGTTGGTCTTTCTCCATTGGAGAATAGCCTTTCTGAGACTAAACTATTGCCTGCCTTGTGAATTTCTGTTATACTTATGACCAGAACAGTATTTGGCTCTAAGTGGTTGTTCAGTAAGGATATAGTGAAAGATGAATGCATCTGAAGTGGAGCACTACTGATGTATAAGTCAAAATATTGTATCTTGATCTTATTTAAAAAACATAATAACAAAAACCAATTTATATTTCTAAATCCTTACCTTCTTTAAATGTGTGAAAATAAGGGATTGCAATGGATTAAACTTGAAAAATCTCTTTATTAATGGCATTGATCTAGTCATTGACATAGCTTTTGTATTAGCCAACAGAAGGCTACTGATGTGAAGACACATGTGTCCATTGCCCTGGCAGCTGGCCTTTCACTAAATTGATTTTTCAAATGCCACGCTCTGAGTTAGACTGATTTGCAACATAGAACGTTTAATTGTGTCTATGAATGGGCAACACTCTCAGGTTTGCATATCTATGCTGTACCAAGGAAATGCCAAATACAATCAATGGTTTTATTTAGGAATGAAAATATGTTTTTAAATGAGAAATGTTCTGTTCATAGAATATTAAAGATGTATCGTTTAAGATTTAGCTTAAGCATTATCTTCCTGGCAAGAATTCCTTGGTCTCCTAGAAAATGCGAGTCACATTGTCTTAGACACCTAGCACCTGAGTGCACACACTGAAACATAAATGGATGATTTACAAGCTAGCTTTTTCCTCCACTAAATCTTGAGATCCTTCAAACAGATCCCATGCCTGCTTCATCTTTCTTCTTTTTGAATGCAGATCCTGATTTGGGCATCCTCAGTCAGTTTGGAAAACTAAGCAAGCTCAAGCAACTGTCTATTGAATTCAGTGGAATAAATATGTATTGGGTCAAATTACTATTTAATGTTTCATGTGAATATCTAAGCTTACCTTTAGAATATAAAACATGGGATGGTAGAAACCATGTATTATATTTCTCTTGTACTCCTCTTAGAGTATATTATACCATTCTGCATATGTTCTCTTCACTGGATGTGGGCTCTATCCAGACTCTTAACTACCACTGCCAGGATTAGGAAAATTGGTTGTCAACTTCCACTTAGGGTTCTACACTAAATCTCTGTCTAGTCTCCTTTTCTGGTGA
The DNA here is from genome assembly GCF_011100685.1 of Canis lupus familiaris. Taxonomy (NCBI): domain Eukaryota; kingdom Metazoa; phylum Chordata; class Mammalia; order Carnivora; family Canidae; genus Canis; species Canis lupus. The sequence goes on along the minus strand of NC_049227.1, from coordinate 49,091,148 downwards.
GCTAACTGGGTAATATGAAAACTTCAAGGACTATCAAGAGCCAAAATAGTTCATGGTTGTGTGATTTTGAGCTTTTTATTTAATCTCTGTGTGCTTCCAGTTTTTTATTGGTACCCAACTCAGAGAATTGCCATGAGGATCACATGAATAAGGATATAAAAAGTATATGAAATGTTCCAAATATCTGGTTCATATTAGATTATAAGTAGTTGTTAATTATTATTATTGTTGTTAGTATTATGATTTTCTAAGGCCTACATCGGAGCTCAGTCTAAGCAGTTACATCTTTACCTCCTATTTTTCATTTTGCCTAGATCATCAGATCTAGACCTCAAAAGTGAGATCGAGCCAATAGGTCACCTGGGGAGAGTGTTTTTCCTTAATCTGTTTCAGGTTCATGAGAAGATTTCTTTACTCTTCCCACTGGTGATGCTACAGTCAATCCTGAGAAAGGAGTACATACATTTCAAGGTGAAAATTTTGTAAGTCCTTTATTCTATTTTGATTTTATGTGTCACAGTACAAGTTGGTGTGGAAGAGAGCTAGCTGCAGTGAAGTTAAAGCAGCATGTGGTCAATCCATAAAAATACTTGCTGAGGGAAATACATTTTCTTTGTGTTGATGCTTTCCTTTATAGAAAGAAATCCAGTATAATGAGCTGGCTCTTCAGGAATAAGTCAGTAGAAAAAAGGTACAACCTACCAGAAAAGCAAGTACTGGATTGGGGTATGGGTATGTATCTCCAAAATATGAATGGGCTAAATTAACTGCTATAAAAACCAAAGAAGTCAATTCTTATCATACAAAACTAGACTAGGAAAGGCAATAGACATGACAAGAAATCTGAAAGTGCTTAATAAAATCTACCCAGATTTTAGGGAACAGAAGATAATCTTTTTAGGATACTCCACTTTAGAGTCCAAATTTATAATTTTGTGATTATTTTAGTCCCTGCTGAGGAAGTAGGAACTACAACTCCTTTGTAAATTTTATTGTTTTATCAGAAAACTTCTATAGATCAGAGTTTACAATCCATTATTTATTCAGTGAATAGATAGAGTGAACCAATAGATTCAATGTATTTATCTCAATCATGGAAAAAAATAATATCTAATAGTTTTCCTCAGGAAGATGATATTTGCTGTGTTAGAAGACATAAAAAACAGAAAGGTGAACCATAGCATTTTCCTGTACGTTTCTGTTAAATATTTAAAATTAAAGCTCTGTATTCGATGAATAAGTTATCAGACTTACATACTGAAATTATTACACTATAAACCATATGATAAAGGCTCATTTCAACAGAAATTCTCCAAATTTCATTGAACAATGTATCAGTTATAGTTGACTCCCACTTCTTAACAATACCATATTGCTATTAATAGTTATGGCTACGGGGTTCCTGGGTGGCTCAGCCAGTTAAGTAACTGACTCTTGGTTTCAGCTCAAGTTGTAATCTTAGGGTCATGAGATTGAACCCCACCTTGGGCTCCATGCTTAGCATGAGGTCTCCTTGGAGCTCTCTCCTTCTCCTTCTGCCCCTCCCCCATAGTTCTCTCTCCCAAATAAATAGATGAATCTTAAAAAAAAAATAAATGATTATGGCTATTTATACAACTATAAAGATATTTGGCTGATGGACAAGCCAGTCTCTAACTTGTAAATTAAGTTCTCCAAAGTGACAGTGTTTTCAGAATTCGCACTGTGCTCACTACTTATTTCAGGTAACTGGTACATTTATTTTCTTTTCTTCTTAGAATATTACGCTCTTTTGTTATTTTTAATCTTCTTATTATAACAATTTTGATACTTCAGACCTTTTCAGAGATATAGAAGATATCAATTGATCATAAATAAATACATAAAGAATATACATAAATCAGAGCATTATTATAGCCATGAAAACTAAACAGGTATCATTAAAAACAGTGTGCCCAAAATATTTGAATAACATGTTCCAGCTTTAATTAAAGCCTTTACAAAGAACTTGGATACTTTTTTGGAAATTTCTTATGGTTGATAAACCTGAAAATGTTGAGAGTACTACAAGCTTTTCTTTCTATGATATTTAAGAGTCTATAAGGGAAGCATGTAGTCAGGAAAAAATATTTTGTTAGAATTTTTAGACAAAATGTTAAGGCAAGAGGTAAAAAAGGTTAGAAAGTATATTAGTTTTCTGTGGCTACTTTAACAAATTATCACAAATTTAGTAGCATAAAACAATAATTTATTATCTTATAGTTCTGGAGGTTAGAAGTACAAAACCAGTCTTACTAGGTTAAAGTGAAGGTGTTGGCAGATTGGCTCCTTCTGGAGGCTCTGAGGGGGCAATCTGTTTCCTTGTCTTTCTCAGCTTCTAGAGATCTTCATTTCTTTGCTCATGATCTCTCCCTGACATCCTACAATCTCTTGCTTTCTTTGTTACATCGCCTATAGTATAGTACAATCTCTCTTTGCCTCTTATAAGGACATTGATGATTATTTGAGCCCCCCAGAATAATCTCCCCATCTCAAGATCTTTTTTACTTAATTATAACTGCAAAGCCCTTCTTACAGGTAACATATTTACAGGTTCGGGGGATTTGGATATTGACATCATTGGGGGCACTTTATTCAGCCTATAATAGAAAAACATGCACAGATAATTATATAGATGATTTGATTGTCAACATGGAAGTCAAGTAATTCACAGATCACTTATTAGGGTTAATAAGAACATATAGCTAGGTGTCTGGATATAACCCATTTTAAAAATGCAACTGCATTTTTATATATCAGGATGAAAGAGAAAATGTAATGAAAAGATATGAGAGAAGGATAATGTAGATCATTAAAAACAAGCGATGCTGGGACAAATGGTTAATACAGGAGAAAAAAATCCATCTGACCTTATTCCCTTCCCCAATATCAATTCTAGATTGATGAAATACTTGAATATAAAAGATAAAACTAGAAAAACTTTAGAAAAAAAACCCATATTATTTTAATTATAAAATCAGACTATTAAAAAAATAAAAATAAAAACCAGACTATTTTAATTAATGACTATAAAAAAGATAGTAGTATGACTACATTAATAGTTCCCCTGACATCAAAAGACTTATGAAGAAAGTGAGGGGCACCTAGATGGTTCAGTTGATTAAATGATCAACTTGATTTCAGTTCAGGTCATGATCTCATGAGATCCATGCTTAAGATTTTCTCTCTCTCCCTCTGCCCCTACCTACCTTTCTCTATCTAAAAAAAAACAAAACCAAAAAACCACACATCTCTTAAAAAAAGAAAGAAAGAAAGAAAGAAAGAAAGAAAGAAAGAAAGAAAGAAAGAAAGAAAGAAAGAAAAGAAAAGAAAGAAAGACTAAGCCAGAATCTGGGAGTATTTATTTTCAACACATTGACAGATAAAAGATTAAAGAATATTAAAAAAAGACTTCTGCAAATCATTAAAGAAATAATAAACAAACAACTCAACAGAAAACTGGACAGAAAATGTGAACAGGCATTTCCAGAAAGGAGAAATAAAAAATGGTCAATAAGCATTTGAAAAGAAGTTCATCCTCATTAGGCAAATTATGACTTCATCAAGAAACTATTTAGAAACATTAAACTGGCAAAATTAAGTAGCCTGACAATGCCAACCTGGATGGGAATGTGGAGTAATGAGAACTCTCACACATTGTTACTGGAAGTATAAAGTGGAATCACAAATTTAGATACAATTTGATATTTTCTTGAAAGTTGAAGATGCTTACAACCTATGATCCAGAAGTTGTCTTCCTAGGTGTATGCCCTCGAGAAACCCTTGCCTCATGTCCCAAGACGCTTAAGCAAGAATATTAATAGCAGTATTGTTAACTGATTATAAGAGCAAAAAATGGAAATAGCCAAATGTCCACTAAGGAGATAGCAATTAAATAGTGTGGCATACTGTACCATGGAATATTTTTCAGCAGTGAGAATGAATGACCCTTACATGGAAAAAATGGGTGAATCACTGAAACATATTGTTGAAAGTAAAAAGAAATCACAAAAGCAACAGACAGTATGATACAATTTTAATAAAACCCCAGAATAAGAAATCTAAAATATATAAAGTGTATATATATATATATATGTGTGTGATGAAAACTAGTTTTTATTTTTATTTTTTTAAAGATTTCATTTATTCATGAGAGACAGAGAGAGAGAGGCAGAGACATAGGCAGAGAGAGGAGAAGCAGGCTCCATGCAAGGAGCCCCGATGTGGGACTCCATCCTGGGACTCTGGGATCATGGCCTGAGCCAAAGGCAGACACTCAACCATGGAGCCACCCAGGCGTCCCTGGAAACTAGTGTTTAAAAAACAGTACAATGATCGTGCAATGTTCACAGTAATGAATCAGTATGGATGGAAAGAGGCAATTTGGTTTGTGATGAAGCCAACAGTTTAAAGATATGTTCTAGTTGGTGCTGAGTTTATTTTTTCTATTAATATGCTTTAGGATTTACATATATGTTATTTACTTTTGCATTATGAAATAGTATATAGTAGACACACGAATATACTCACACACACTTAGACAAAAAGAAAAGCATGCGTTATAGCATTCTATATCACTGTCTGGACCTATCAGCTGGGACAAAAACAAAGGCATATTTCAGCACTTTGGCCTATGTCTGAACCCAGGGGAATACACAATTACAGGATATCAAGTTTAAAAATATGTGCATTACCCGAAGACATAGTACTTGCTCTATTTCAATGCATTGATTAGCAAATGAGTATTAAGGGTAGTTATGTTCAGCATATCTGAATTCTAATTCTTGAATTTGTGTTCTGTATTATTTTTCTCTCTCCAGGGAATTAATTAGAACTACTATCCTGTCCTTATATATTCCAGGGGGATAATCTGATGACTGGGGTTTTCTGTGGCTCTGTAAAATCAAAATAATTCCAGCCCTTCTAAAAAGTACAGACTATGAAACCAGTCGTTTTCCTTTATAGAGCAGGGCAGTGCTGGCTCCCCTAGTGGCCAGGAGGTACTAATGGCAGGGCTGGGTCCCTAATTCTCTGTTACTACACAATTAACATCTTAAATGCTACCAGCTTGGAGGAACAATTTTAGGCTCTGTATCTTTCTCAGATTGATTTTTAATATTTTCTTTCACCCACAAGTGGTAGGTCCAGTTAGTTTATTCTATACCTGAGCTCTCTGCCAGGGTAGCGGCTACACTGGATATACTGTGGGGTGTGGGGGGAAATGGGATACATACACCGTGTTATTCATTAGTCAATGGCTTATGTTTCCTGGAATTTAAAGTTTCTGTTTTCAATAGTAGCAGTTTTAATCAGCTGGACTTAAATATTACATATATTCATACCTTTGTCTGGTACTGGGAAAATAACCTAAAGCCAGAGGGCCGTAGTTACTGTACGTTTATCGGGGTTTTTTTTAAAAAAGATTTTATTTACTTATTCATGAGAGATACAAAGAGAGAGAGAGAGAGAGAGAGAGAGAGAGAGAGAGAGAGGCAGAGACGCAGGCAGAGGGAGAAGCAGGCTCCACGCAGGGAGCCCCATGTGGGACTGGATCCCGGATCTCCAGGATCATGCCCTGAGCTGAAGGCAGAGCTGCACCCCTGGGCCACCCAGGGATCCCGTTGATCAGGTTGTTAAGCTCCATACCCACCTGAGGAGCAAAACCAAAACCCAAACCAACAATATTATGTGTTTATGTATGGTGAAGCGGGGGTCTGAGAAAGGAGGGCCAGGGAAGCCCTCGGATAGGCCGGGCCCCGGCGCGGGAGGGCGGGCTGGTGACTGCGCGAGTGGGGGAGGCCGGGTTCCCTCCGCTGCCCCAGGCCCCGCAGGTGCAGCCCCGCAGGCCGGGCATCCTGGGGAGCCTCCCCACCCCCCAGGGCAGCTCAGCGCACCGCGGCCCGCCAGCTCCGCCCCTGCAGGCGCCCCTCCCACTGCAGGGAGGTGGGCGAGGTCCCGCCGGTCACCCCACCTGCCCCTCCCCCCGCCCGGGGCCCAGGCGGCCGGGGGAGCTCGCACCCTTGGAGCTGAGGTCTGGGCCGCGCATCCCCCCGGGCCCCAGGTTTGCGAGCCCTGGGCCCCGGGGCAGCTGGGCCGCCGGCCTCGCCCGGGTGCCCTGCCCAGGGCCCGGGGCTCCGCGGCTCGCGTCCCCGGGGCTCTCCTGGCCGCCCCCGCCGCTGCAGCACCCCAGCCTCTGCGGGGCTTCCTGGAATTTAGAGTTCACAACTTTACATATAAGGGTTTTTTTGGGGGGGAGGGGTTTAGACTACGTAACATCGACATTTGCGTAGGCGTCGGGGGGCCCGGGGGGGTGCAGGGGCCCAGGGCCCGCAGTGTGGGCTGCAGCTGACCGGGCGATGCTCGGGTGAGGGCGGCAGGCGAGGGCGGCAGGCGAGGGCGGCAGGCGAGGGCGGCAGGTGAGGGCGGCAGGTGAGGGCGGCCGGCACAGGAGACTGACGATCGTGGGAGTTTAACTCTAGGCAAGTAAAATAAGGCCCGGAGAAGGCAACGGTTTGACCAAAGTCAACCGGCCCATGAGTTGCAGCCTGGGCGTGAGGTTGCAGGTCGGCCCCGACGCCAACCCCAGGGTCCTTGTCCCCTCCGGTCCGTACGACAAGCCCTAGAACTGGGGGTGGCTCTCCCGGGCCTGACCTCAGGGCGCGTGCGGAGGGCCTGGGGCCCGCGGTTCCCGCGGAAGGACAGGCTGGCTCTTTTCTCAGGATTTAGTTCTTTGCTTCAATACAATACACTTCACGATTTATTGGAAAACTGTCATTTGGATTCGGACCTTTGGAACCTTTTTTCTTCCATTCCCAGCCAGGCTTGCTCTTGCGCTGTGATGTGAGCCTACCGGCCTTTAACGTTTCTTGTTTGGTGGGATTAGGTGCAGCCTTTCCAGACCCTAGGGATCCTGGACTGCTTTAGTTGTTTTAGAAAATTATAGTGTGGTTGTGGAATTGCTAAAAAATAACTTTTAATGTATTTCTCCGTTAGGTTAGATATGGGTACAAGTATGTTTTAGGAAGAAAATCTAATGGGAAAAATAGCATTATCTTCTAAGGCCTTGTTCACCATTTCAGGGGTTTTCCGCCCTTTTAATCTTACCAATATGCTCCACTCACTCTGCTGTTCCTAGTTAGCTTTGCCACCACATGCCTCTGTCTGGTGTCTAGGAGGGAGCTTTAAATTCCTGAATGTATTCATACTTCAGGGGGAAAAAATGCTTTTTATCTGGGATAAACTACAAGCTTATTTCCCTTGGCTTATCTTATTAATATTTGATGGCATTTACTTTCAAAGTGACTTTGCACAGTTGCCCTGGAGTGTTTGCACAAAGGAGACTTTCTAATGCAAATCTGACTGGATTGAAAGCTTAAAAAAATTGGCCCAAATGAGACCACCCTGGAAGTCCAATCTCAGCCATCAAAGCAGCTAGCTATTCATTTATTCATTCATTGATTTGTTTGTTAATTAAGTGTATGCAGTAATTTATTAAACAAATATTTTTCTAATACTTTGTGGTGGTTTTTAGCACTGATCTAAGAGCTTATCGTCTAGTAGGGAAGATGAGATATTGTGAGAAAAACCACAGCCTCAAAAAGATTTTGCTATTGATAAAAACTTACTGAAGGAAGGAAGGAGAATATCCACCAGCCAAGCGTTGGGGAACTCCATAGGCTGTTTCTTAAATGCATCAAAATTAGTCTTCCTTTTACACTTGAGTATAAAAGGGCTTCTTTTGTATTTGTCTCATGGTCTGCAGGAAAGGAGGTTTTTCAGGCTCTTCGGTAGGGGAGATGAGATGTGATGGATGATCAGTAGCAGAAGGAAAGTGGCTTTGGTTATTACTCAGTGAGCTTCAGGCTATTTGAAAGGAATACCATTGAAACTCTGAATTTGAAATACAGTATTTTTTAAAATTTATTCATGAGAGACACACAGAGAGAGGCAGAGACACAGGCAGAAGGAGAAGCAGGCTCCCTGCAGGGAGCCTGATGTGGGACTCGATCCCAGGACCCCAGGATCATGATCTTTACAGAAGGCAGATGCTCAACCACTGAGCCACCCAGGTGCCTGAAATACAGTATTTGAAATACATACTGGCCACAATTGTGATGGTCTCTTTGTCAGTTGAGACGTTCACTGTTACAATATGGGACATGAAGTCCTATTAATGAGGGAGGGACTGGGTTCCTTGCCAATCTGACCCAGCAACTACAGCGCTAGGGGAAGAGTGAAGAACAGATGTGCAAGTTGTGAGAATGAAAGGCTCTGTAAGGGCTCAAAGAGGCAGCCGAGGAGGCTTATGGAGGAGACCCGGCTTAATTGCACTGGAAGAATGATAAACTGCGAATAAAGGAAGATGGGGGAGACATTTAAAGGAAGTGATTTATATACTGAAAAATGTTTATTGAGCCACTATTGTGAGGGGGCAAATGTGTTAAATGGTGGAGGCTATAAAGCATGAGGTTATAATTTGAGAAAGTATAAATCCTGTACTAAAAAATGAGAGGTAAGAATTAAAGATCACACTAAGTGATACAGAGAGAAGGTCTAAAGGAGTTCATAAGGGGATTTTTGTATAGGGTCGGATAAGGTTGTCAATTTAAAGACCTGAAAATTTCAAACTCTCATTGTTATCTTCACCATAATAATGTACCTCTTTTAAAGATGATTACTTTTCTTGCAAAGGAAATTTGATCATATCATAAATCACATTCTTAATTATATTGGTTGGCTTAGTCATTTTTACTTATGAATTAAAGTATCCTGAAAATGAGAGTAAATTTTACAATTTAGTTTAACTTGGAGATTTGATAAGTTCACTATGCTATCTAGAGTCACATTCTTCAAGTTTCATTATCAGATGTAGTGACGAAATTCCTTGATTCTTCTTTTTTCTTTCACCTACTTCTATTAATGCTAGTGTCTACCTGCAAAAGGATCCTGTGCTATCATTCCATTTCTCTTCAGTTCTGCTGCTTAGCCCACCCCTCAGCGTGTCTCCCCTAGACTATCATAATAGCTTTCTACTGATGGCCCTAATTTTCTAATCTTGAGACGTACAGGGCACCCTGCTACCAGAGCCAGTGACCTTTCTGAAAGGGAAGTTAGACCTATGTCATCCCCCAGTCTGAAACTTCTTAATGGCTTCCCAAACTAATCAGTGCCCACAGAGCTCTCTCACCTCATCATTTGCCACACTCCCTCTTGCTCCCCACACTCTAGCCATGTAGGTATCCATCTACTTTTGCTGAATTTCGAACATACTGCCTCTTCAGACCATTTGCACATCAGTTCCTTCTGCTTCGAATGCTGGTCGCGCAGGTTTTCACATGTCTAGTAACTTTTATTTAGATCTCAATTAAAACATCATCTCCCCAGAGTGGATTTCCCTAACCTGGCCATTTTCTAATGCAGAACCTTTTTAATTTTATGCCTATTTTGTTATCTCTGTCTGCAATTGTCTCATTCATTTATTTGCCTGATTATCTCTGTCTCTAATTATAATGCCAGGGTTATAATATCACAGTTCCTTCTGCCTTCTTCATGGTTTTACCTCTAGCACCTAGAATAATACCTCTACCTGGTGAATACTCCATAAATATTTATCAGGTGAATATTAAATTAAATTACAGTTGAGGTGTTTTGTTTTGTTTTTCTTATTCATCTTCTGTACTTTGAGGAATAATTTACAGTTGTGGCTTGATTCTCAAAGGCTGATGAAGGGAATTAATTTCACCAGAAATACAGTTTAAAACACTCTTTTTTTTTTTTTAAGATTTTCTTTTTAAGTAATCTCTACACCTAATATGGGACTTGAATTTATAACCCTGAGATCAAGAGCCATGTGCTTTACCAACTGAACTAGCCAGGTGCCCCTTAAGACACTCTTAAGCTCACTAAAGAGTAGTTTTTGTGGCCTTCTGGGAATCTGAGCTTATGTTTCTGAAACTTAATGTCCATAGATGAAACTCATCAGTTGATGGTTAGTTTAAAATAGCCTTCCAAATCAATCCAAAAAAGGAAATGAAAGAGGGAGTTGCTTATCAATTGTAAATGTTTCTATATTGTATGAAAGTCTGAAATCATGAAAGCAGAGTAGTAAACATCTGGTCTTTTAGAATCTTCTATATTCTGCAGGATATGCAGTATATATTAACTTAATATTATCTATTATTTTCCTAAAATAATGTTATTAGGCTTAATGTGAGAACAACTGTGAATTGAAAGTGCACTGTGAGCAAAATGTTCTGCTTATTCCAAGACAATTTTGAATTTTATTTACATCTATAATGAAATACGTTTTCTTTAATTCTATAATGATTACTTGTTTGATCACCCCCATTTCTGCTTGGTACTCTGGGGGTCTTTTTAAGTGTTGCCTAAAATTATTGTATTTGCCATGAGCTTCCTTAGGCAACTGGTAGAAGCTTGGATCGACTTTAGCAAAAAGAAAACTTACTAGTCACAAAATTAGAAGTTTCAGAGGGCTTCATGAAGATTCATTCTGTCTTTCCTTAACTCTTAGTTGTGTTTGTCTCTGCTTTCTTTTAATCTCAGTATTATTATCATCTACTGATTGATGAGCTTCCTGTCCTAAATTAACAATGGCTGGAGAAGGGCAGGGTTCTATTCTCCCAGCATCATGACTCTAAAGGAGAGAATGGGTCTAAATTCCCACTAACTTATTCATTCAGTTGCCTGACATTCATTTAACACGTGTTGATTGTGCACCCTTCGTGTCAGGTTAATTCTAAAAAATTCCTGATTCTTACGGACTTTATTTAGGCTATGTGCTTCTTCCTGGCCTGGACAATAGGGTATGTTGATAGACAGTCCTATGCCAAATACCTCTACTTTGGCTGGGTGAGTAGTGGGTGCCATTATTTATTTATATGGACTTGAAATGGCTCCTGAAAAAAGAAAGACACATTGTTCCCAGTTATAGGAAGATGAGAAATATGCCAGGCAGACAAGAATTCATAGCTACGATATCTCACCCAAATAATGAGGGTCCTACATAATTAATGAGCTGGGCGTAAGGTTCAAGTTTAAGTGGACACAACAGTAGAATATAGGAATTATTTTTTCCATTTCTTTATTCTTTTTAAATTCCAATTTGGAAAATAATCTTAATGTGATCGAAGATGCCCACCTACTTGTTTTCACTTCTTTCTGGGTTCCTTATGCAATTCCCTATGCTGTTTAAGTGAGATGTAACTAAAGCTTTGTGAGACTGTTGGAACTTTACAGTTTACTTTTTTTTTTTTTTTTTTTTGTATAATTAAAAAAGGAAATTCCCAGGCAAAGGTCATAAAGTAATTTCCCTGTTGTGCTCTACAAAAGAAAAGCTTAATTTTGTTCATCCTGATGTTTACATAATTCTTAATTTGGGTGGATGCTGTCATTTCCAGTCCTTCCCTAAGCAAATTTGTCTTCTAAATATTCATGATCCTGATATGGAGTTTTATGTATTAGTGGGTCACTTCTTCCTTATTCCTAAATTCATTACAATCTTCTCTTGACTATCTCATTAGTTTAGATTCTATGTCTGGAAAGCACATTTTTTCCATTCTTTTTCATTTTCTGCAGCAAGTATGTATTTACTACTAGCTATAAACCAAGTACTTGGCTAAATTAATGGAATACAAATTCTTCTCAATAAGGTACTTTGTTACTTATTACTAATTAGATGTCCTCAACATCCTCTACCTTTATTCCCAGCAGCCCCCAACTCCACTGGGATTCTGCAGTTGGGAAGACTTTATGTGGCACAAATTTCAAATACATTTGGGGTTTGTTAGTACCTAGTGGTTCACTTTACAGGACTTATATTATCTTTTAACATTTCCACAGCAATTCCTGAAAAGATTTACCCTTTAGGAAAGCATGCTTAATAGTTTTTATCACCTCATATTTTTACTACCTCATATTTTTTCTGGATGTTTTGTGATTTCATTCTCTATTCATTTCTCCAACATCTGCCTGCCACCACTATCCTTGTTGATAATGTATGAGCTTTGAACACTTCTTAATGAAAAAAGATCTATTTGGTTCTTTTTTTCTTTGGAGGAGATAAATATCATTCTTATGTGTCAGTAATTTGTGAGCGTGTGCATGTGCATGTGTCTTTCTTAAGGTGTTCAAAGGGTAACTTTGGTGATCCTGAGCTGGTGTATATATTTGGGGATTTTAATTGTGACAAAATCAACAGTATTGCGACAGTGAGTGCAATTTTCATTTAGTTACCTGAGAAATTACTTTGTATTTGTTTTCCCAGTTTACATTCTGGGTGCTCAGAAAAATGACTATATTTTGATGATATTCTTACAACATGGCTTCACTGTTCTCTTTATCTTTCTAAGAATCGGCTATTTCCTTCTATGGTATCTACTTTAAGTAAGAATGTAATACTCATAAGCAAGATTGCCCATTTCAAAGCTGAATAAAATAATTATTTAATTTTTTATCTTTGTGAATTTCCCCAATTCATTTAACAAATGAAGAATAAATAGCATAGACAGATTGTTTCAGAACTTTGTTACATGCTAACTGGATGTCCTGATCAGTAAAATGGGTCATGGCATGTTCAAAACTTATGATTTCCTGCTACTGGTCCTTATGAAACCTGACAGCAGCAAAACAAGGGGCTTTGACTCTATTGCAGGTTGTTTTCACAGGATGAACACAGATCCACCTACTGCAATTGATTTTGGATATTATCACATAAAATAGTGAATGTATTGAAGAGAAACAGTGACTTCTTTTCCTGTCTTGGCTTTATATTGACCAAGTTACTTTCTTTAATTAATTTCAGCATTTATTGTCAATATCAGGAGTTTGGGTGCCAGTTTTAAGTCATGCAACATTGGATAACACACTTAACCTCTCTGTGACTCAATAATGGGGCTAGACTGAAGAGTATCCAAGGCTCATTGTTTCTAAAATGTCTGTGAATTAATAATACCCAGGCTACCTAGTACATTTATCTCCTGCTGCTATTTGCACATTTATTCTTTTGTAATTATTTTTAACCTTTATCTTACTAGGAAGTTTCTGGAAGGCCTATACTATTTCTATATTCTTTTACGTTCTTCTACCCAATGATTTGCACAGAGAACTCAGTAAATGTTTTTGAATGAAGATGATGGTTCAATGGAATAATAATGCTGATGCGTTAGAGTAACTGTGACTCCTTCCTACTTGGGAAGACTTGGATGTGGGAAAAGATAATGATGAGATCGTTCTTGATCCCTGCCACTATTCCTTTACATACAGAGCAGGTGTTGTTTCTACAGTCTCACATGACCACATCCTACACTCTACCACTAACGGCTAATCATTGTTAACACCTATTCTTGAGCTTTTTTCTGGTTGTAGGAGCATACTTGGCCTCCGAAGGGAGTATGTGGTTCCAGAACCACCTTCATGCAGTCACAGAGTGTGGAACATACCCATATTGTGGGATTTCATTGTCCTGGAGAACAGCATCAACTTAAATTCCTAATGTCCTGAATATTTCACTATCATTTTGTTGGTAAGCCCACCGAATTACAGTGTTTGAATGATTTTCATTAGCTTTTAAGTAGAAGGTATGAAGGAAATGACTGGGGTCCAACAGTTTATTGATTGTTGTTTTAGTACATATTAGCCTAAGAGTTTGCCTGAATTTCCTCAGCTGGAATCATTAAGATCAACATGGCCCTTCAATAGTGAGGTGAGACAAAAGGAAGAAAATACCAGTTTGGAAACAAGGAATGCTTCAGTTGTTGAGACCTTAAAGTAAAGATATTTGGGCAATTTCTATATGCCATGATGCACAAAAACATGATAACCATTATAGGCATAAAAAATAAATAAGATGAGGAATATCAGGGTCTCAATAAATGAAATAATGAATGAGTATATAAAGTATAAAAGGAAGTTGGTAATAGGAGAAGTAAGTTTGTTTTGAGAAAAGACATGAACTTTTTGAGAAAACAATATTGTGTTAATTTTTAAAAAGATTTATTTATTTATTTATTTGAGAGGGGGGAGGGGCAGAAGGAGAGAGAGAATCCTCAAGCAGACTCCATTACGCTGAGCATGCAGGCTGTTGCTGGGCTTGATCCCACAACCCAGAGATTACGACCTGAGCCGAGATCAAGAGTTGGATGTTTAACTGACCGAGCCACTCAGGTGCCCCAATATTGTGTTGATTTTGTAAAAATGAGTTTTCTTATCTTGAGCAATTGCTGGCCTAAAACTAAAATTGATTCAATAATGAAAGATCAAATTGAGTTGTATATATTTATTACTTTCCATTAATAGCCTTAGAAGTTCAATAATTTGGAACAAGAAAAAAAAAACAAGATCAATATTTTTTCCCATGCAGTTTATATAGAACCTTCTTCATCCTTACTTCTTCCTAATGATACTTATTTTTATGTAATTAATCAATAAGTTTATTTGAATTTAATTAGCATATTAGCAAGAAAATGAATCTTTTATGTTTTCTTGATTTTAAATATAAGATTATATTAAATAAACATGTCCTTGAAATATATATAAGCAACTAGATTATAAATAAATGCATAATTTTTCTGTGCCATATCTAAGGATGCTTTATGATTTCCTGAAAAGAAATGTGAATGTCAGATTTGAGGTGGTCTATTCTTCTGATTATAGGGGGTATTTATACTTAGCTAATATGTTGATGTTATACTCACTACATATCTACTTACACCATCTCTATTCTCCCAGATGGTGAAATGTTTGACCAACTACCATTAAAAATGCAATTAGAAGACAGATGCTGCCCCAAAGTACTAATAACCAAATTGGATTGAACCTTGTTATTACAGGATGTATGCATGTTAAATATTGACTTTTATTACATTGGATTTACCATTCTTTTAGGAGTTGAAAACTCAAGACAAAAAAACATTTCAACTGAATGTTTCAAACGGTCATTAAATCTATAGAGACAGTGAAGAAGATAAAACATTTACACAGAGTACAGATAATGAAAAACATAAAGAAAGACTACCAATGTGGGCATATGAGTTGCTTATATGAGGTAGATAAATCCCTGAGTCAAATGACCAAGACAGATGGAAACATGGAATAAAAAGAAATCTGAATTAAATGTTCATTGGCAACATTTGTAGTATCATTTCTATTTGTGCCTGTTATAGTGGCAACTGATTAAAGCTGCCCCTTTCAGTAGATCAGTTCATCTACCAAAGCTATAATCTTAACAGTAGGTATGAGCTAAATAGTAGTCTTACCCTAATGGCTATGAAAATCAATTAAACAACTTTTTTTTGATGTATTGCAGGCTCCTTGAAAGTCTGATTATGCAGCTGATTTCATTGTGCCCTGTTTACATAAATTAGTTTTTTTTTTAAGATGTCTATGAAACTTTACATGAGTCATCTATCAGAAGGAATGAATTCTATTGACATAAAAAGCACTCAGGAAGCTTGAGTGGTATCTTTACCTCTAACCTAGGACTACCTTGATGCAAGACTGGAATTTATTATCTTACGGGGAAAACTCCTGCCATCCAGAAGTATCGATATTGATATTTGTTTCCATCTTTCTCATAATGTACTTGTAAGATATTACACCTGTATCAAGTGGGTATTACCTCATCCATGTCTCCGGGTGTCAAGATACTGAACATGGATTACTAAGTCCTTTCTTTTCAGAAGCCCAAATGGGTAGCCTGTCTGTGGTATGTGATTTTCCCTGGTCTGTGTCTGTACCAATTCTGGTTTAGTTTTTTTGTGATCCTTCTTTTTACTGTGATTCTGGTATCTTTATTCATTTAACAAATAATTAAAGAGTGGCTACTACATGTAAGGCACTGTTCTAGATTTCATGGAAACATCAATAAAAAAAAAAACCCAAAAAGCAAAAAGCAAAGCCTCTGCTCATGGCGTTTACACTCTAATAGAGAAGGACAGATATTAGACAAATAAATGTATTATATACTAGATATTGATAACTGCATGGTGAAAAATAAGGTAGGTTAAAGACAACACATCTTTATATAATTGGGTAAGTCCTTTCTGATGAACAGTCCCTCTGTTCATTTGAACAAAGCCTGAGCAAGGGTGAGAATGTGAGGCATCTCAAGATCTGGAAGAAGAATTTTCCAGGCATAAGGGCATAAGACAAAATACCTTGAAGTAGAAGGGTAGTTGTAAAGTTCAAGGAAACCAGAGTAGTGAGTGAGAAGAACTACAGATGAAGACAGATAGTAGGGAGGGGAAGTTAGGAGACAGATTGTGCAAGGGTCTTGTAGTTCAGTGAGTTCTGAATGAGATGGGAAGTTATTGAAAGTTTTTGAGCAAAACCCCAGAAGCCCCTTTGTGTCCCCTTCTGGTCACTATTCCAGGGGAAACATATTCTGGCTTTTAATACCATAGATTACTCTGGCTTGCATTTTATAAAAATGGAATTGCACAGTATTCTTCCTTGAGTATCTAACTTAACATCCTTCAAGTTACATTTGAGAGATTGATCCATATTGTCAGATGTAATGTGACTTATTCATTCTCATTGTTGTGCTGACTTTCATTGTACAAGTATGACACAATTTATTTATACATTCTCCTAATAGTTGAGATTTAAATTGTCTTGGATGTCATGGAAGGTGTTGCTATAAACTTTTTTTTTCTACTTTCTTTGACTTAACACGTGTATACATAGAATTGATGGGTCAGAGGTTATGAGTCTATTTAACTTAAATAAATACTACCAAACCATTTTCCAAGATGATTATTATTACACTTTATACTCCCATCAGCAGTTCTCGAGGGTGCTAGTCGTCCTGATAGTCATGCCTTTGTGTAATCTACCACCTTCCCTGTGTATGTCCCGGAGTTAGTGACTTGGCTTCTGATCATTAGCCTATGGCAAAAGTGCTAGGATGTTACTGATAAGATTAGGTTGTAAAGACTGTGACTTCTGTGTTGCTGGCATTCTTACCATCTTGCTGGTAAGATGGCTTACTTTGATGAAGCCAGCTGCTATATTACGACCAGTCACATGGAGAAGACTTATGACTAAGAACTGAGGAACTCAAGCTTCAGTCCAATAGCCAGGTAGGAAGTGAATGTTGTCAGCAACAACTGGAATGAGCTTGGAACAAATCCATCTTTAACATTAGTTTAAGATGACTGCAGGCTTGTGAGAGACCCTGAGTCAAAAGACCCAACTGACTACACAGATTCTTGACCCAAAGGCAAAATAAATGTGTGTGAGATAAATAAATGTGATATAATAAATATATGTCATTTAATGGCATGAAGTTTGGGGGTAATTTGTTACATAGCAATGACAGTGGCCATTCATATATACTCCTTTGTGATGTGTACTCTTTTATGATACATCTTTTGTCTGTTTTTCTGTCGGGTTATGTGCTTATTTATTTGCTTGCTTATTTATTTATTTGTAGCAGTCCTTTAAATATTCTGAATATGAGTTCCTAACATGTATATCACATATATCTCTTCCCATTGTTTAGCTTGCCTTCCTACTCTTTTAATGGTATTTTTTTTGGATAAATAGTGAATATAAATTTTAATGTAGTCAATTTTATAAAATTTTTTATCTTACCCCTTATAGTTAATGCTTTTTGTGTCTTGTTTAAGAAATGTCTGCCTACCTCAAGGTTATGAAGACCAATATTGGTCTGTGTTTCCTTTTAAAATTGTGTTTTGGGATCCCTGGGTGGCTCAGCGGGTTAGCGCCTGCCTTTGGCCCAGGATGTGATCCTGGAGTCCTGGGATTGAGTCCCACATCAGGTTCCCTGCATGGAGCCTGCTTCTCCCTCTGCCTGTGTCTCTTCCCCTCTCTCTCTCTCTCTCTCTCTGTGTCTCTCATGAATAAATAAATAAATAAACCTTTAAAAAAATAAAAAATAAAAAAATTGTGTTTTACCTTTAACATTATAATCCATCTAAAGTTGATTATATTTGTTGTGTGAGTGAGGTATCAAGATTTATTTTCCCATATGAATATCTCATTAATTCAAGCACATTTATTGAAAAGATCATCCTTTTTGTATTACACTGTTAAATTTGTTATAAATCAGTTAAGTCTTTATATCACACTCTTCTGTGTTAACTTGGTTAAGCTGAGAACTGTTTTCCAGAATCTCCTCCTCTGAATGGCTTTTCCATTAGTGTTGGCAAACAGAGGAACTTGCACAAAATTTGGAAAGAGAAGAGAAGGAAGTGGCCATTACTCTAGAAGTTTTCTTAACTATGTCTGTGGAAAGAGACGGAGGTACTGATGAATTCTAGCTTTTTCTCATTCTTCCTGTCTCCATATCTAACTTTTCTTCTGATCTCTACCCCAGCAGGCCAACAGCAGCCTTAGGTTACCACCAACTGCTTGGCAGTGCATCCACAGAAAAGGTAATACAGGGAGGCAAGAGTTTGCTGTAGACCTTCCTTTAGGTTCTTCTTGATGTTTACAGCTAGAGAAGCTAGACAAACAAAACAAGTTTTGCTTCATTTTTTGAGTATCTCTGCAAGCTTTGACTTTCCCATCCATGCCAATGAATCAAAAGGATTGGTTAGCGTCTCCTTCCCTGACTCTCCCAACTTCCCTGAGGACAGAAGGCATAGGAATTGGATGCAGGCAATGTGAGAAATCCTGTCCTGAATGCACGCTGATACAATGTGTATGTGTGGGTCTGGCTCTGGCCTCTCCTGTCTGTACTTTTTGTCAGTTTTTCTATTCTTGAATCATTAATATTCTGTCTTAGTTATTATAGTTTTATAATGAGTCCTGGTATCTGACAATATAAGCCCTCAGATTTGTTCCTGGAGATTGTTTTGGATATTCTTGGTCCTTCTTCTTTCCAGGTAAGTTTTAGAGTCAGCTTGTCAATTTACACACACACACACGCACACACACACACACAGACACACACAACTGGGATTTTTATTGTGAGCCCATTGAATCTTTCGATCAATTGAAAATTGGCATTTTCACAATGATGTATCTGCAGACCCATGTATAATTTAAAAACAAATAATGGAAATTTTCTATAAACTCCTCTAGAGAATAGAAAAAAGGAAGCACTTCCCAATTTGTTTTGTGAGGCTAGTTTAACATTGATATCAAAATGAGTTAAAGGTGAGGGGCAGCCCGGTGTGGCTCAGCGGTTTAGCACTGCCTTTGGCCCAGGGCAGAATCCTGAAGACCCGGGATCGAGTCCCACATCAGGGTCCCTGCATGGAGCCTGCTTCTCCCTCTGCCTGTGTCTCTGCCTCTCTCTCTCTCTCTGTCTCTAATAAATAAATAAAATCTTTAAAAAAAAAAAAATGAGTTAAAGGTGAGAATTCTAATGTTGGATAAAAATGAAATTCACCTGAGCTCCTGAGTGGCTCAGTTGGTTAAGTGTCTGCTTTTGGCTCAGGTCATGGTCTCAGGGTTGTGGGATGGAGCTCCGAGTCGGGCTCCCTGCCCAGTGGGGAGTCTGCTTCTCCCTATACCTGTGCCTCCTCTCCCTTGCTCATGCTCATGTGGGAAGGAGCTCAAATAAATAAATCTCAAATAAATAAATAAAATATTTTTAAAGTAAAAAAGTTGTATCTAGCAATATGCTATTTGGGTGTGAGCATCTTTTTAACAATCTGATAGCCAAATGAGGACTCCTTCCCTTGCTCCAAGAATGAGATGACATATGACTTAAAAATGGAGGGTCCTCCTACTGATCTAAGTTCTAATTTCTCAGAATCACAAATTTCTATACATCTCTTTGAGCAAGGTCTAAGCATTTCCATTTCCTCTGGGATAAAGCTTTGGACAGAAAAGTAGACATCACAGACCTTAGAGCCACAATGTCTAGATCTGTAAGAGATGAGCAGACCTTATTTGGGCTTTTCTTTTGGAAAAGAGAAAAGTTTTGAGAAAATGGAGCCAAGATTTCCATCTTAACCATAGGAATTAGCTGATGCTGAGTGAAGCTGTCAGGAACCCTGGGACCTGCCCCAAGGATCCTGAGCTATAATCTCCTATCCTGTACTCCATGGACCCTTAGCAGACTCTCATATGTGTAGACTCAACTCTTTTTTCCCCCTTTACATCTCCGAACCAACAAATATTATCTTTAATCCTCTGGAATGTTTTAAATATTAAGCCCTGTTTCCCCTTGAGAAAGAACTGGTTATTTAATTGTTAATGATTTGGGCTTAAGGCTTAATATGCCATAAATGAATAATGTGAAAAAAGTGAGTAAGTTTTGAGGAGAGAGAGGAGGCTTCCCTTTGAAGGACACTGGGAAAAGCTGCAGAGGAAAGAATTACCCCAAGATAAGAGTAACTGAGACAAGAGGGAGAAGGAGAGAGTATTACCTCAATGATGCCAAAAAGCCAACAGGTGATGATCTTGGTGAAGTTCCCCAGAAGGAGAGAGGACCCAGGTGGATGTCCTGGCTGAGATACTATGGGTGTCAAGTAACCTGCCATCTTGCCTGCACTCAGTGCCTACACCTTCTGCTCTGTCCTTGTCAGGTAGGTAACTCTACTAGCAGATCCTCTGTACCCTGTGCTCACTGTTCATCACTTTCTCCCCGTCCCATCTGTCCAGGTCTTTGTGACCTGCAAAGAAGTAGCCAGTCTGCCTGTCTCCTAACTGGGTTGTTAGGAGGAAACATCCTTGGACCTGTTCTTAGGGAGTGATGAATAAACTGGCTTGTTAGGAGGAAGCATCCTTGGACTTGTTCTTAGGGAGTGATGAATAAACCAGTTCCCTCTGATCTGGGAAAGTAGAAAGTGACAATATTATTATCCTATAATTCTTTTTGTCCACTTGTTAAGCAGTTTTAATCACTACATTAGTAATGACATTACCCACTAGAGAATTCCTATTTAGTTTTGAGGACTGAGCTCAAATGTGATCTCTTCTGAGAAGCCTTCCCCAGTTCTCTTAGGCAGAATCTTTGACCTCTTCCTTAGTGTTCCTATGGTCCTTCCCACTCTTTTACATTACAAACTTCATCACATTATTTTGTCATTATTTGTAAATATTTATTTGGATATCTGTATCATCCTTAGGCCATAATTTTATTAATATGTTATATCCCTATAAATGATGGTTGACATATAACAGAATTTTAAAAATTATCATGGAATGAATCCATCCCACTGGCTACATAATTTGCAGATTCTAGTGCAAAATAAAAAATGGGGCCCTTGTTGAATAATAATAAATGTTTCAAGATAGTTGCCATAGAGCATTAAACTGGGTATGAGGCGGTTTTGAGTATGGAGCCCTACGCCACTTCTCAGGTTGCACACCTATGAAGTTGGTTTTAATGGGAAGATAGTCTTGGATTCAGCAAGACCTGTAGTGTGATATAAATTCTACTTTATTTTATTGGCCCAACTGATAGAACTGGTAGTACTCAATGGTGTTTTATTTGACATTTTAGCCTTTATAGTGGAACATTATAAAGAAGGGCTCTATGAAATTCATTTGTGCACATGTGTGTGTAGGAACACACTCCTGTAAATGTTGACTATGTTTTGAATGCAAATATAAATGTTCCATATGTTGTATTAATGTTCTTGATTCATATATACCATATTTTCTTTATTCTCATTATTGGGAAAATTTGCCTTTCAGAATTAGAATAAAGAATGGTTGTACTTCTGGGGCACGTGGGTGGCTCAGTGATTGAACATCTGCCTTTGGCTCAGGTCATGATCCCAGGGTCCTGGGATTGAGTCCCGCATCCGGCTCCTGGCGGGAAGCCTGCTTGTCCCTCTGCCTATGTCTCTGCCTCTTTCTCTCTGTCTCTTGTAAATAAATAAATAAAATCTAAAAAAAAAAAGGAATGGTTGTACTTTCTTCTGAGTTTCAGGAATCACCAACAGGACTTCATATTTATTCATAACTTCAATATCTATAGAATATATACTATGTGTCAGATAGCTGGCCCAAAGCTAGAGATAACACTTATAAACAAGACATGAACCATTCTTGAACAAGAATTGTGTCTAATGTTAAGATAGACTTACTATAAAAGTATGCAGTAAATTATAACTGCTACAAAACCTGATATGATTGTATAAAATGAGGTTCTGACCTTGTCTGGTAGAAAAGAAAGACTTATAATGAAATACGTTTAAGCTGAGTCCAGAGTTGAATAAGAGGTGATAGTAGATCAGAATGGGAGAAACGGCAGAGAAGTGGATAGAAGTAGTTAAAGCATGGAAAGAATCAATAAAATAGAAACTGGAGGCAGGAAGGCCTGAGGTTTACATTAAGGAAGTAGAAGCAGAAATAAAATGGGAATAACCCTTGGGAAGAAGAAAATAGGAGGTGAATTGTATGAGTGATAATATGAAATAGGATGCTGGAGATGAGATAGAAGTTGGGAAAGCTCAGTGGACATGGACATTGGAAGGCTCTGTGGGGGGCCTGGGAGCAAAGGGTAATGTTCCTGAATGTCAGATTCTCCCAGGAATAAGTTGCAGATGAGGGTAGAAAATAAAAGCAAAGTTTGAAATAAGCATTGATGTTTACCATTGATGGATTTGTTTCCTGTAGCTGCTATAATGAATTACCACACATTTATGGCTTAAAAACAATATGAATTTATAATCTTACAGCTCGAGAGGTAAAAAATCTGAACTGGAAAAAAAATCTGAGGGTGCCTGGGCAGCACAGTTGGTTGAGCAGCCAACTCTTGGTTTGAGCTCCAGTCATGATCTCAGGGTTGTGGGATCAAGCCCACAACAGGCTCCCCACTCAGCAACTCAGTGTGGAATCTGCTTCAGATTCTCTGTCCCTCTTCTTCTACCCCTCCCGCTCATGTTCTCTCTCTCTCTCTCTAAAATAAATCTTAA
This sequence comes from Canis lupus familiaris, assembly GCF_011100685.1. Taxonomy (NCBI): domain Eukaryota; kingdom Metazoa; phylum Chordata; class Mammalia; order Carnivora; family Canidae; genus Canis; species Canis lupus. The sequence goes on along the minus strand of NC_049227.1, from coordinate 49,068,271 downwards.
AAAAAAAAATCTAAACTAAATCTCACAGGGCTGGTTCTTTCTTGAGGCTCTAGAAGAAGAATATGTTGCTTTGCCTTTCCAATGTTCTAGAGGGTGCCTACATTCTTTAGCTCATGGCCCTGAGTCAGAAGCAGCATGAGTTTGACCTCTGCTTCTATCATCTCATTTCTTCTCTAACTCTCCTGTCTTCCTCTTTGCTTTATAAGGATCCTTATGTGATCATGTTGGGCCCCCTGGATAATCCAGGATTATCTCCCCCATATGAAGATCCTTAATTTAATCACATCTGCAAAATCCCTTTCTCATGAAAGGTAACGTATTCTTAGGCTCCAGGGATTAGGACATAGACATCTTTAGGGGGCCATTATTTTGCCTACCACAATTTCTAAGCAGAATTTAGATGTTTATCTCTTTTCAAGTCAAGGTGATTAGATTTTTAAAGAGTATTCTATTATATCTCAAAAAGTAGAGTAAGCTTGAAAATATAACAGAAAGCTTTCATTGAAGACAAGAAATAAGTACTTCCTTACCTCTGGAGACCAAGAAATCTAGGCCCACATCTTGGCTGTGTCAAGATGTCATCTATTGTCATCTGTGTCACCCCAGAACATCATTAGAGCTCTCTAAATTTCAGATTCTGACATCTGGTAATGAGAAGAAAATATTATAGTGTAAGGCCTAAAATTAAGGTTGAAAGTTAAGTGCTGCCTTGACATCTGGTGAAATTGGAAGCCACCTCAAGTATCCTATCACGAGTTCCTCTCCCAGTTCTGCTCCCACAGACAAGGTCCCTTACCTAGCCAAGTATGCTTCCTTATCAAATGGACTAAATGCCAGCCACTTCCTGCTTATCGCTGTGGATTTAGTTCACTGCCATGTGCAGGAGTATCCAAGTGAGCCAATCTTGAGACTACAAGACTATCCAAGGGAACCACCCTCTTGAGACTACAAAGCCTCCACCCTGTAAACCCTGGTTCATTGTGTTTCTGATTACAGCCCTCATGTGTCCCTCTATGGCATGTGATGTCATCCTGCCCTAGGCTGTGAGTATAGGTGACTAATCAAATGCTGTCACTTCATCTATCAAATGTTGAGTGTTGTGTATTTAGCCATCCCCATTACCCCAGGCACCAACAGGGTGAAAAAGAGGCAATTAGAACAAACATCTTTCTCAGCATTTTTGTGGAGTTAAGACTTCTTAGAAGTGTGTTAGCCTCTTAACAACTTGGCAAACTTCTGCTGTAAGGGACATCCTCAGGAAGTGATGCTATTATTATTATTATTATTAATTATTATTGCTATTATTATTATGGCTAAGTGTCCTTATAATTATATTATTTTAAAATTCCCATTCTCAATACTTGGCATGAGTTGAAATTATGTATTTTTCTAGTGATCTGTATTATTGTGTTCTAAAGGAAAGGAGGAGATGAAGTTCTTATAAAGACGCCCCAGGTGAGCAATTGTCTACATTCCCTACCATGAGAAAATTGTCTAGCAAAAATACTTTTTAATATAGAGAAGGTAGAGAAAAGATAAAGTTGTATTTGTCGGAAAAATGATAATCTTCACTTATTGTATATAAATAGACTTCAGATGTGACTGATGAGCTGTGTACTCTTGATTTGTACAAAGGAAAAAAAAATGATTCCCAAGGTGGATGTTGGAATCTTCATAAAGAATGCAACAAAATCTAGATTCAGATGTAAATGAGCAGAGAAATTAAATGCTTTTGGATTTGGGGTATTTTTTTTTTTTTTGTCCTTCATTAATGAGCATCTGAAACATAGCATCATTTTCTCAGAAGGGAACCATAGGCTGGTTTTAAATTTAAGTGCTGCTCATGGACCGAAACTCAGAAAATGAATTTCAAAGGCGAAGCATTGATTAAACCCAAAAGGACATGGCAAACATCAGGGGAAAATCTGTTACTCGGATGTTTATGAAAAACATTTTCCTAAGCGCCTGATGCAATTGGCAAAGAAATTGTTCATGGTTATAGAGTGCCCAGCCGAGCTTTCCAGAGTAGAAAAGGAATGAGGAAAGCTGCAGTTTGTTTGCAATTGTGTGCTGATCAACACAGTCTTTTATGTTCTGTTTCATTTGTGCAAGAGCTCTTTGCAGAACATTCCCTGAAGCTTGCTGTGCCGCAAACCTGCCCCCTTGCAGAGCACAGAGAACCGGGCTTGGTCCCTTAGATCCGCAGCACGGGGAGCCTCCTTCCCCGTTTCATTTTCCCCCCTTCAGACCACATTTGATGCAAGCCTGCACATGTCAGCCAAGGTCTTCTGGGGCAGCCAGTTTTGAGTTAACTTAGATGGAGAAATGTTTTGAGAAAATGGAAGATGTATAGCACCATGCATTGAGCAAAATCAGTTTTTTCTCCTACATAGGTAGTTTGCTGTCTTTGCATACTGAGATAAGGAAGAAATTCTTCAGAAAAAATTATAGGTGTCCTGAGAACACAGCTGGCAGACACTTGAAGAGGCTTTCTTCATTGCCCTTACAGCAGCATTTTGCTATTTTTTTTGAACCCCAGTGACCTGAGAAAGTATGAACTAAACTGTTGGGTTTAAGAGATCACAAGAACCCAGTGTGAGTTAATGAATAAAGCACATTAAAAAAAATGTTGACACAGCCCAAAATCCTCTCCTAAACTCTATACCTATATATCCAACTGCCAACCGACTGCCAATTAGTTACTATAACCTCACAGCAAACTTACCTACCTCCCAGGTGGCATCCTAAAAATTGTAGGATTCCTAAGAATATCTAAAACCTAACTTCTCTTCCTTCTCTTCTGTCAGTTGCTTCCCTGGTTTCCCAGGGAAAGGCCCTATCATTCATGAGGTTGTTAAAGCCTGAGTTCATGACCTCATTTTCATCAACTGCTTTCTGCCCTCCCCCCAATTAGTCCCCCCGCCCCACGCATATCCAAATAAATCACCAACTTCACCTATCTTTTTATTCTCTTCTAATTTTCATTTATCTCCAGTTGTCCCTATTCCAGGCCATGTCTCCACCCATTCCATTCTGGAGTGACCTCACTCTCTTCTAGTAGGCATCTTTGCCTTCTGTCTTGCTTCATTGGTATCCATTTTTCAAACTAAAGCAAAATGATGGTTTTAGAATTCAATTCCGATCATGCCCCTCTTTGATGTAAAAGCCTTTTATTTGTTTTTCATTGATCTACAACATAGTCCAAACTCCTTAAGAGATTTTTATTTCCTATTTGGGCCCTTTCTTCTTGCGCACATTGTATTGAAGCTGCCAATCCCTTATAAATGCAACTTTTTCACTTCCTGAAATAAGTACTGCCTTTTCTCAGCTGTTTTCTCTGCCTGGAACAATCTTTCCCCTTAGCTAGCCCGGCTAATGCTTATACATCTTTTGGTAGTTCTTCCTGCCTCCTATTAAACCAGTATGAATGCCTCTAAAATCTCTCTGAAATTTCATTACTAGGGCACTAAAATGATTCATTTAATTGTCCCACTACTAGACCATAGGCTCTAAAAAATGTAATGTAATTATTTAATTGTCCCACTACTAGACCATAGGCTCTAAAAAAGATAGGCACAAAGTCTGTTTGGTTCACTATTCCATCTTCAGTTCACCTGTAAAACCAACCCAGTTCAAGTGACAGAGAATGGTCTTTTAGTAAATACTTGTTGGATGAGTTTCCATCTATATGCCAGGCATAAAGTTAGGTATTCACATACATTATCCTTAGTGTTTATGCTATCTTTAATGCTTATGTTAACTCTATGAAGGAAGTATTATGTTCATTGTCCAGATCAGAAAGGTGAGACTTACAGAAGGACTGGGCTTGCCTAAGGTCACAGAATGGGGTGAGTGGTGGGGCTGGAATAAAAATTCAATCTCCAGTTTGTTGCCTAGAGTTACACATCAAGAGTACACATTGCTTTTGTGAATGCAGAATGCTAGTTGAGGATGGTAGAGAGGCTGATAAAGAGAAGGGAAAGTTCATTACAAGGGTCCTGAATGCTGAGTCTGGCCCTAATCTGGAAGGTAGGGGTCATCATGTGTTAGAGCAACTCCTCTCCAACCTCCCCACTACATGCTACATCTCAGTAAAGTCAGCTACTTTAAGAAAGAAGCTCGATGAGACCAAGCTCCTCAACTTTGTCTACCAGATCTGATTCATGTGAACATCCCCTACTTTTTATTTCCTTGATACCATAATTCCATCTCTTTGTTGGACCAGCTGAGTGAAAAACATTTGGCTTAATTTCTTACTACCTTTGCCCCAAAGGTCCTCAAGTTGACTTATGAAAATTATATTAGAAGAGTTTATTTACTGCCATACTATGTAGGCCTACACAAAGATTTACCCATAAAATGCTCCTTTTGTGTTAAAATGCTGATAATTACCAGTGTAGTACTTTGTGTTGGGCAAAAATGGCCCAGAATTTATTGCTTCAATTTTGTGCCACATGTAAGACTCCAGGGAAGGCTTTAAACAGCAAATTTCCTTACTTTTCATTTTGTTATACTGGGTTCTATTTTATGATGTTTCTAAATTTCTGCACATTTAGTAGGTAGAGAAGGATTAAAAAGAGAATATTCTCAAAATTGAGGCTGCTTTTTTTAGTGATCTGATTCATCAAAAATGGAGAACAAAGCAATCTGAATGAAGAATTTTAGAATAAATCATCATTAACAATACATGACATGTTGTACACCAACTAAGTTCTGATGCACAATTAGTCACCTAATTAGGTTTAAAATTCATTTAAATAGATGGCTTCAATCCCTGGCCCACCCACTTATTTTTATTACTCCCACTTAAACACTGAATACAATTTAGGGCTCTGTGTATTGTAGAGCTCTGTGGCCTAAACAAATGCCAGCTAGAAGGAGAGGTGAGTGACCTATTTGGATGATCAATGAATCAAGGTCTTTTGAGACCCACATTTTCCAGTGACTTGCATATGCTTTGGATAGCATTTAATGGGAAAAGTGTCTTTCGATAGCGTTTTTCAGACTATAGTTCCTAAAGTGCTACTTGCTTTGCATGGTTAATATGATGAATCAGGAATAAATGGATGATACAGTCAAGAAAACCACCTTCTATGGAGGTGTGTTTATCTTTCTGGCTACTAGGGTATTGTATAATAATTTCCCTATTTCATGGATGCTGAGATTCACACTTTTTCACATTTTTATCATCCTTGAAATTGGGATATATCTTACAATCAATGGTGGTGTCATATTTATTTTCTAGAGTTTTTCATTCTTGGTAGTACATAAAATAATGGTGTACCTTATAATCAGTGGCATCTTAGATGCAATGAAATATGATATATTGCTCTTCTGGCAACTTTAAGCAGAGTTTATTTAAGTAGCTTATATATCTGAATAAGCTGACTTACCAGATGCAAAATTTATTCTTTTATTCCTTCATTTCAGAACATATTATAGTTAACACTGTTTGGGGCATTAGGAACATAAAGTAAGACATTGATGCTGCTCTGTACTAGTATATAGGGGGATAGATACCCCAAATATATTATGATGCAGAACATTGTGGGGAGTGCTATATTCGAGGTTAAATACAAACAGTGTGGGGTAGTAAGAACTCTGTATGTTTTGTCCAATTAACCTCCTTCATACATTTCTATTTCATGAAACATCCTGGTTATTAATTTCCTCATTGTGGGGACAGTTCTAGAAAAGGTTTTTTTTTTTTTTTTTTTTTTTGTAAGGATCATGGATGGTATTTATTAACAATGCAGATTCCTATGGCCTTTCCAAGACATTCTGATTCAGCGGAGTCTGCGTGTTTGTGTGTGTGTGTGTGTGTGTGTGTGTGTGTGTGCATACATGCAGAAATTTGTGTTTCTAATAATCTGCTCCTTACTCCCAGGTGATCCTAATGTTTAAGATAGTCTCTAGCATAATTTGGGAGGCACTAGATTGGACAGAGAATTCTAACACCAGAGCCAGTTACAATAATAAAAATTCATATAATATGTCACTTGCTTGTTATTTGCTTGTTACATATCCCAAATCTGATACATTTAAATGGGATATTCAAGTGGAAGTACGAATTGCTCAATAATAAGCATCCATACCAAACAAATAGAAGATTTATCTAACTTGCTTACAACAGTTTTATTTGGCAACCAGGAAAATAATTAATTTATTAACAGTGTCTGAAAGTACTTAAGTGCTTAAACCAGTGTTTAGATGGCTGCTTTTCTGAAGTGATGGTGATATTGAAGGGAGACACCAGCAGATGGATCGAATCAGTATGGATAAGGAGGGAAAGAAACAAAGGGGAGATGTTATAGGCAGGAATGGAGCCATAGAGCTTTATGCTTTTCTTATCTGTCACATGCCAGCACAATGTTGTGGCCCTTATAGAAAACGCCAGTGCAATGGGAGCCAGATTGCAACGGGAGGCACCTTGGGTAACAAGGGAGAAATCCACTAACCAGTTCAGGTCCTTGAGATGAACAGATGACTCTTAATTTCAATGGCTGGGCTAGCCAGTGAATTTCACTTACTTTCGTTGGGAATATTTTGTTTTCCTTAACTGTCCAGATTCAATAGTTGTATCTCATGTAGATATAGAAGAAGAAAGGTATACTTTTGACCTCTGTAAGTTTATTATTTTTCACTTGGGTAGTTGTGAAAACCTTTTATACTACCTTCAAGGTTATGGACAGGATGTGAAGAGTTTGATTCAATTAATGTGTTTGCTGAATATTTTACTTGAATATATAAAATGACCGTCACTGATCATTTGCTTTTATGCCCTGGTTTAGGCACCATAAAAACAAACAACAAAAAAAATACCATAGACAACAGCCAACTGTAGTTAACTGCTTGTACTCATTGACTGGTTAAATGAACAAGATTCAAGAATGCCTCTTTGATTAGCCTTCAAATATTAAACACCTACTTAATTGAATACTTGCTTTTTTTATTAATGACTTTTTGCTGTTTTGTAATATATAAGAACCAGGGAAGGCTATTCTGTTCTCAGAAAGACCCTAGAAATGTGTGTCTCAGGGACAGCTTGGGCTCTGCATTGCTATGTTCAGTCAATGTATAGATGGGTAAATGCTCTTCAATCTTCTGTATGTGTCAACACAAGGCAACTGTTGTGAAATGTGGAAGGAAATGCAAGGGATTCTTCTCATTATCATCCATTGACTGCTTTCCTCCTACATCTAATGCTAATCCCCCAATAATCTTAAGATTATTCAGACTTTTCTAACAGTAGATGTATTTTAAAAATGATAGTTTTGAGTTCTTTTGTCATTTGCTTATTATTAAGCTATTTATATTTAAACAGGCATTTGGTCTTTTCCAGCTAGAATCCTTCCAGGTTGGTTAATTTCAGTCACTGAGGTGATTTAAATGGATTTTAATCTCTTAGGAAATCCTCTAATATTTTTATCAGGATCATTTAAGAAGTCTCATTGATGACCCATTATTACTGAAGCAACTTGTGAGAAAGTTTGCAGGTTTCCTGTGATAGTTAAGTGCTTTGGGACAACCTAGGGTATTATCAAAAATGAATAAAGGGATTTGGGGATTTCCTTAAATTCAAGCTACTTCTATTTTCTCTGCATATCTAAGCATTCTTTCTAAATCTCTAAACTTCATTCTGTGTTTTATCTAGATACAGTATAATCATGTACTTAGATCTAATGTAACAGCAGAGAAGTACCCTGCAGGATCGGGGAGCTTCTAGCTAAGGCTTTTGGTAATAGAGGACATTTTTTTCATAATCTGATAACTTGTTTTTGTGAAGTTTTCATTAATTTGTTGACAAGTCCACAGGCTCATTCATTGAACTGATGAACAAAGTTCACTTATAGAAATAATCATTTTCTTTGAATTAAACCCAGAGTTTGCAACTCCTATTTTCTGCTAAGAGATTTACATCACTTACATTCTACTACACTGATAAATATAATCAATCAACAGAGAACATGCTCTGAGGAATTAATTGTTGTCAGTTGATGTATTTAATGGGACATCACACTTCATTAACTTAGCTAACTCATTAAGCCTAATCAGACATGTAAGAGAAAAAGTTAATGATCAAAGTTAAAAAATAAAGTCTGGACTCTAGGTAGTCTTCATTTGCAATAAAGAACTTTGAGTTCCACAGAACTCCAGAAGATTCTTTTTGCATGGTATTATTCTGTGCTGAGGAATCATACAGAGTTTTTTTTTATATTTGGGTTTGTAATGCATACCCTATAAAAGAGGGGGAAAAAAAAGCCACTGTGTTTTATACTAATGGTTCATGTCTTATATAATTCTTATTGTGGAGCTGGTTAGGATTTAGCAAGACAATTTGAAATGTTGAAAGCTATGAAAGGCTATAAATTTCTGTGGATGCAGAGATGTTGAATTAATGTGTACCTCCAAGTCACAAGGGTTACATAGTTCTTTTGGCTTTTCCAAATTCATTTCACTTAACACCCTTTTGGTCTCATTGTCGCATTTTCCTTGATCTTTTTGGCTTTTTTGAACTTGAGAGAAACTGACTACAGCACACATTTTAAGGGCAGAGAATGGCTACCCCACTGTAGCAGAGGCACTTGTTTAAAACCGTAGGTCTCCACTGAGGCTGAGTTTCCACAGGATGGAGCCGGGGGAGGGGTTGCACCCCAGCAAAGGCTGATGGCTCATTTCCATTGCCCTGCTTCCACAGCCAGGCCTGCATGTCCGTTTGTGGGAGAATAGCCACAATGTGGTGCTACTGTTTTGCCAGCTCTCCCTTGATGTTGTCCCACATACCTGAACCCCATTATTTCCTAATGGCTCTTGTCATGTACCCTAATTTAGGAGACAGCGATTTTGCCTTCACTGAATTCATAAGACTCTGGCATTTGCAGTGTAGCACCACCTGCTTAGGAAAACTCTGCTGAGCTGTTCTGGGAAATTGTATTTCCTGTTTTGTTGTTTGCTAAACCACATCTGGGAAGGAAAAGTATTTTAAACAAAGTGGAGCTTTTTTCTGTGGATTTACATCAGAGGCTATATGAAAATACTGGAAGGGGTCTCAGGGAGTCTCGAGTTTACCAGCCTCATCATCTAGATGGGGAAGATGAGGGTCAGGGAGGTAAAGTGGTTGGTCAAACATCACACAACTAAAGTCTAAGAGGTGAAGTAGGATATGTGATTCTCTTAGTGTGGAACTTCTTTTATTTTTCCATATTGACTCTCCGATGCTAAAGCTTTTGTTTACTGAGCTCAGTAGATATTTGCAATATCACATCAGAGAAAGCCATGTCCAGAAAGCTCTTAAAGTGTAATGGTATGATTAACCTGGTGTTTCCTATTATTTCACCAAAAAATGCTTTAATTTAAAAAATATTTAATTTATTTTAGAGCACATTTAATTGTTAAGATGATGGAAAAGCCCTATTTTCTCTAGGAAGACTGGTATTATTTTTTTATCATAAATTTATTGAGCACCTATTATGAACAAAGTACTGTAATAAGTGCTGGGGACATAAAAATGATGGACTGGACACCAACCCTGCCATCCGAGGACTTATAGCTCATGTTAATCTTTGAGACCCACTGTGCTTCAGAGCTATTGGAATAGTCTCTAAATCTCAATTAGCTAGGCTCTAAATATGCAGGCATAGAAGAAGGGATGACAATATATTTAAATGGCATTCTATAAACTGCATGTATATTTACAAATCCTCAATTTTCTGGTGATATTGAGCAGTCTTTTCTCCTCAGAGAAACAGCATGTACTTTCCTATGGCCATCTTGAAGTATTTGACATTTTCAATGAATCCACAGTTTTCACATTGAATTTTCTTATCTTCTCATGCATTCTTCCTTCTATTGGTTTTGATAGCTTCCATATTTCACTCTCCAAGTTCTTTGACATATCAATTTCATTCTCTTCCTGGGTTACACAAGGCTCATGTTTAGTTGGAGATTTTATCTCTTCATTGCACAAATTTCCTTTCTTAGCTTTCAAAAGCACATTTTCTGACTGCTATGCCTTTGAGAATTTGGGTGATATCTTTTAAAGTTTTGCAGATTTCAATTGTATTCAACTTATTTTATCTGTGTAGATATAGCTGTTATCTGTAACATTGTAGATATAGCTGTTAAATGTTTTTACAGTCATTGAATGCTTATATTTGGTACAGTGTCACCGATTTCTAGTAAATATCTGAGTCCTGTTTCTTACCCTTAAATAAAATGTATTTTGCTGCTCACCTTTTGTTAATTTTGCTGTCTGGAAGAGACCCCATGGTGATGTAGGTGGTGTTAAAATGATACACAATATAAAGATATGATATAAACTGAAAGTGTCTCTCTTTCTGTCATCTCCCTCAGCCAAGGGCTAAGTGCTGTTTTGTGATGCATCATATCTTTGCTCTTGGTGTATCTCAGAGGTTGAAGCCAAATATCTATGTTGTTATTCTTCTGATTCTTATTTTATTATATGTCTGCCCAGAAAACTATCTAGCTATCTATCTAGGCATACAAGAGTTTATTTTGAAAATAATTCAGAAAAGGAAAATTGTAAAGAATAATATAACAAAAATCTGTATAGCCTACACCTACCCTCAGAACTGATATCTGTGAATATTTTATTTTGTTATATTTTCTTCCCCTTGTGTTAAGGAATACATTATTAGGACTAATGTTAAACTATTACCTCTGGTGTAGTTCCCTCCTGAGCTGAGAAACGGCCACTACCATGAGTTTGGTATGCCCATTCCTTTTTTTTTTTTTAAGTTATGGAATTTTTGTCATAAGCAAAATGAAGTATTTACATTATAAATAATAATAAAATAGACATTTATTTCTCCTCACCCATCTTAAGCAAGAGAACATTACCAATATTCTCTCTCTCTCTCTCTCTCTCTCTTTTTTTAAAGATTTTTATTTATTTATTTGACACAGAGGGACAGAGAGATAAAGCACAAGCCAGGAGGAGAAGCAGAGGGAGAAGCAGATTCCCCTCGGAGCAGGGAGCCCAATGCAGAGTTTGATCCAGGACCCTGAGATCATGACCTGAGCATATACTTAACCAGCTGAGCTACCCAGGCGCCCCCATTACCAATATTCTTGATGCTGCCTGTGTACCTCTCTACTCCTATCTCTTCCTACCCCTCAGTCAAGATAATCAATACTCAGAATGTTGTGCATGCATATTGGAACAATATATTATTTAGTTTTGCTTTAATTGGTCTTTCTAAAGTTGTATTTTCAAATATGTTTTCTGTTATGGTTACCTTATATTTCAAAACTTACAATAGTTTCAAAAGTTTTGCCACTGTTTCATATAGCTCTAGGTCATCCTTTGTTAGTATGTATAATATTCCATTGTACAATTATACACAATTTATTTAACATTAACAGTGCTCCCCCAGATAAATATCATTTCCAGTATGTTGCTAAGATAAGCAAAGCTGCTATGACTTATATGTTGTATGTCTTCAGTACCACAGGTGTGTTTTTCTAGCATATATACCTAGAAGTGGAATTGCTGGGTTGCAAGAAATGAACATGTTCAATCAATTTTGAAATCTGATGTAACATATCTTCACAACTTGTTCCTGTATTTTAGGAGTGCCTGACTATTCTTAATCTTATTGCTCTTACACATAAATATTACAATAAATTTCATGAAATCATTGTTATTCAACATAATACAGAAATTTCTAGCCATTGCAATATGGCAGTAAGAGAAAAAAAAGATGTGCAGATTGGAAAGGAAGAAATACAATTGTGCTTATTTACAAATGATGATGATGTGATTTGCTATGTAGAAAGTGTTAAACTAGAATTTGTAAGTACATTGCAGGGCAATCCACTTGGTTTCAGCACTTATGTAGTAATCAAGTAATCAAGGCAGAGTGGTATTGGGGGAAGATTAGACACATAGGTCAATGGAATATTACAGAGAACACAAAAATAGACCCACATCACTATACCCAATTGATGTTTGACAAAAGGGCAAAAGCAATTTAACAGAGGAAAGAACTTTTTCAACAAATGGTTCTGGAGCAATTGGACATCCATAGGCAAAAAAATGAACCTCGGCTTTTATATAAAATTTATACAAAAGTAACTCAAGATGGATCATGGACTCAAATGCAAGATATAAAACTATAAATCTTTTAGAAAAAAATAGGATAAAGTCTTTGGGGTCTAGGACTAAGCAATGAGTTCTTAGAATTGGTGGCAAAAGCATAATCCATGGATGGAAAAATAGGTAAACGATCTCATCAAAATTTCAAAAATTTGCTCTGCAAAAGATACTGTTATGAAGATGGGAAGACAAGCTATTGACCAGGAAAAAAAATGTTTGTATATCATGTATCTGAAATAGGACTAGCATCTTGAATATATAAAGAATTGTTAAAAGTCTGAAGTAAAGTAACAAACAATGCAATTAGAAAAGTGGGTAAAAGACATGAACAAGTATTTCAGTGAAGAGGACAAATAGGTAACAAGTAAACATGTGAAGAGGTTCAATATCAGTCATGAGGGAACTATAAATTAAAGTTGCAATAAGTCCCTACATATCATTAGAATGGCTAAGGTAAAAAATAGAAACAACATTAAATGGTATAAAGAATTCAGAAAAACTTGATCCCATTGCTGATGGGAATGTAAAAAATGGTATAGCCTCTCTGGATAACAGTTTGGCAGTTTCTTAAAAATTAAACATGCAACGATCATATGACCTAGCAGTTGTACCATTGAGTGCTTACCCCAGAGACATGAAAACTTTTATTCATACAAAAATCTGACAGATTTTTCATAAAACTTTATTCATAGTAGCCTCAAAATAGAAAAAGCAAATACCCTTTAGCAGATGAATGGTTAAAAGAACTGTGGTACATCCATACCATGGACAGCAATGAAGAAAATGACTATTGACACGTGCTATAATTTGGGTGGATCTTGAGGGAATTCTGTTAGATAAAAAAGGCAATCTCAAAAGGTTACATACCCTATGGTTCTCTAAATATAGCATTCTCAAATGACAAACTGATAGAAATGGAGAACAAATTAGTGGTTGCCAAGCGGTAAGAATGAAGGCGTGAGGGTGTGTGATGATAAAGGAATAACATGAAGGATCCATGTGATGATGAAATTGCTCTGTATCTTTGCTTTGCCAATATTAATATCCTTGTTCTGACATACTAGAGTTTTATAAGATGTTACCCTTGGAGGAAACTGAGAAAAAGGTACATGGAGTCTCTGTATTGTTTCTTACAATTGTACAAGATCTTTAACTATCTCAAATTAATTAAGAAATGAGCCTGTTGAGTGTCTTGAAAAAAAAATCCGTTAGGATATTGGTCGGAATTGTATTGAATCTATACACAATTTAAGGAAAATTGACATCAGTAATTTTCATAACGGTATGCCTATTTAATTTATATCTTCATTAATACTTCTTTAATATGCTTTAAATTTTTTCTATAAAAAACTAGGACTCCTTTGATTAGATTTATTTATTGTCACTCCATTATTATTATTACTTTATAATTATAAATGCTAATATAAATAGAAATTTTACAAAACATTTTGCATTCATAGTAGAAATCAGACTACTATAAAAAGTCAATTGTATTTTTATATCTAGTAAACTTTCTAAACTCTTAATTCTAAAAACTTATCTGTATATCCTTTTATTTATTTATTTATTTATTTTAAAGATTTGTTTATTTATTTATTCAGAGAGAGCGAAAGAGAGGCAGAGACACAGGCAGAGAGAGAAGCAGGCTCCATGCAGGGAGCCTGACGTGGGACTCGATCCCAGGTCTCCAGGATCACACTCCATGCTGCAGGTAGCGCTAAACCACTGCGCCACTGGGCTGCCCTCCTTTTATTTTTCTCAGTATGTATTTATATTATGAGCAATAAACCACCTCTCTTAGGCTTTTCTGATACTTTAGAACTCATCTTGCTAACCGATGCACAAAATAAATGGAGATGAAGCACAGATGCTTCCAGACAGTTCCAAGCTGCCAGCTTGATGCTGAGATCCTCAGTACAGTTCCCTGGGAAGGAGCTTGGGGAAGAGGCATGGTGCTGCCACTCGGTGCTGAGCATGCAGGCTGCCTCCGTAAGAGCTAGCTGCAAAACAAACACTGAACCCTATTTTCACTTTTTGCTTTGTTTCATAAAAGAGAAATTCTTCTTCGGATTTCTTAAAGTTAGCGAAAACGGTACTATAATGTAGGTCATTCATAAAAGCAAAGTGGTGCACACAAACTTTTGAAAGGTGGAGACTACCCGTTACAACAGTTTTGCTTATTCTACTTTTTTCTTACATGTTTTCTTTCTTGTTTTCCCCCTGAATACACTGACTAGAACCTCTATTAAAATATTGAATAAAAGTGGTGAAAGCAAGCTTTTTTGTCCCGATTATTTTAAGAGGAACCATGCTATTATTTCTATTGTATCTTTTCCCCTTTATTTCTGATGCATCTGTATTATTTTAGCCTTCAAATTTTTCTTAGTTTTCTTATTCTTTGTCTTCAAACTCTTCTAAATTTGTTATAATGCCCATTGTAACTTTGAATTACTTAGCAGTAGGTTTTAATTTGAGTTATTTAGTAGTATATTTAAAATCTGTACAAAATTTTAAAACCTTATTTTGATTTCTAACTTCTAAACTATTGTAAAATTATTATCTAAATAATCCAGCTCTTTAAAAACCATTTTATAGGAGTATGTGGGTGGCTCAGTTGGTAGAGCAGGTGACTCTTGATCTCAGGGTTGTGTGTTTGAGCCCCATGTTGGGTGTAGAGATAATTTAAAAATAAAATCTTTAAAGAAAAATAGAATAAAATAAAAATTATTTTATGACTTAATACATGGTCAACTTTTATAAATAATCCACAGGTGATTGAACAGAATTTGTATTTGTATTATCTGGTTGTTGGGGATGGAGCGGTGACTCTCAAGGCTTACTACTCATTTTCCTCTTTTATACCTTGAATTATCTTTGCCTCTCCCAAGTTGGATCTTTTGTTTCCTGGATCCTGTTTCTTCCCTTTTTTGCTTGATTGCCTTATTTTGATCGTGTACATCTTCCAAGAGCTTTCAGAGAAATAATGTGAATCTGAATATACTATTAGTCTGTGCCGACATTTGTCTGCCCACAGAATTATAGGTAGTAAATAGTTGACCCTAATAATTCCAAAGGCCCTGCTGTAATGTCATCTAGCTTCCGGTGCTGTAGTTAAGGAGTTTGAATAAATTTTGATTCCTGTTTTTTGTTGTATGACATACTTTTTTTTCCCTTTCTGAAAACTTTTAGGATTTTTCTCTTTATTTCCATGGTCCTGAAATTTCATGATTGGGTGCCTGAGAGAATTCTTTTGTTTCCTTTTATTTGTTGTGTGGACTCCTTAATGGCCCTTTTATTTTAGAAACACATTTCTTAGCTCTGTGGAATTTTCTTGTAATATTTATTTTATATTTTTTTACCCCTCCATTTCCCCTTTTCTCATCTTCTGTGACATTATTTGGGTTAGAGACCTTTGGCCTCATCCTTTTCTTTCTTTTTTTGAGGTCTATTTTCCGTTTCTTCTTATTTTTTTTCCCCTGCATTCTGTTAAATTATCTCAAACTTACCTTGCAAGTTTGTGATTAAATTTTTTATTTGGACTAAAATATTTTTATATTATATATGAGCATATATGTATTTATATGTGAGTATATGTATGTTATGTACATTTTAATTTCCAAGAACCCTTTCTATTTGTTTTTTCCAAATACTTTTTGTCTAGAATATTATTGTACCAGAGTATTCTGTTCTTTTTCTTTATTTAACAGCTTTTTCTTTGCTGTTTTCATTTATAGTTGAACATTTAAAAAAGTTTTCTGCTACTGTATACATTGCTCTTATTTGCTTTAAATTCCTTCAGAAAATGTTTATTTTAATCTCTCTCTCTCTCTCTCTCTTTTTTTTTTTTTTTTTCATAAACGAGGATTTCCTCAACTACTTGGTGATCTTCTGATACAAATGAGACAGATCCTGCAACTTGATCACAGCTCTGTGTGCACAGCATGATTAGATAGGCTTTGTTGTTGGGTCATACAGTGAGGACCTTGACATTTTATGGCAGATCGCCCCACTCCCACCTGCTTAATCTGCTTAATTCCCTCCAGAGAATCTTTTAATCCCTCACCAGGAATGTGGAAGTGGATGGCCATAAACCTGACTGGTGTGACTCTGAGGGCTAAGAATGCAAAGGGGTTGAGCATTTCATTATTTGGTTTGCAGAGTTTCATTTTTTTTTTTGAAGATATTATTTACTTATTTAAGAGCAATAGAGAGAGACCAAGCACAAGCAGAAGAGGGAGAACCAGGCTCCCCACTCAGCAGGGAGCCCAGTGCGAGGCTCTGGGTCCTGGGATCATGATCTGAGCCAAAGGCAGATGCTTAACTGACTGAGTCATCAGGCACCCCCAGAGTTTCATATTTATCCTTTGGTCTTCAGTACAGTGATTCATTTATTCCATGAACTGTGCCTAGTGTCCCTTTTATCCAGGTTCTGTCTGGTGAAATATTTCCAGAAAGTGTACCATCTGTCTTCTGCTTGATAGAAGGGTTGGAGTGAGATCAAGGCTATTCCTTCATTCTTCACAATAAAAGGAGAATATTGAGGCTGTTGCTCTTCATATAGACTTTCAATCAACTCTACTTTTTTCAATCTCAAGTCAAAACATGCATTCTGAGGCATGAAGCATTTCCATTTCCTGGGACTGGCCAAGATTCTGTGAGGTGAATTGACTTACCTCATGCTGGTATCTCTGCCTCTCTCCATCTAAACTGTGGTTTTAAATTTAGGTGAAGTCAAATGTATATATCTCTTCCTTTAAAGTATATAATTTAAGTGTCTCATTTAAGACAGGTTTCCTATTCTGAGATAGCAGAGATAATTTCCTTTACTTTCTTCTAATAGTTTTGCATTTTTAATTCAATTTTATTTTTAATTTAGGTCCTTAATCCATAAGAAAATTTTTTGTTTGTGGTATAAAGTGGAAATCTTATTTTATTTTTTTCAATAGGGAGATAATATTGTCCTAAGACAATTTGCTTAATAGTCTTTTTTTCACTATTGATTTGCAATGCAATCTGGCCAGCTATCATTACCAGATTCTATATGTACATGGGCCTATTTTGTGCTCTTTATCTCAGTTCCTTTGAGATACTTGTTTCTTCCATGCTAATACCATACTCTTTTAAATTAATGTAGGTTTGAAATATATTGTTAATTTATGAGGGCAAGTTCTTTACCCTAAGTTATTCTTTATTAAATTTTCTTAATTTTTCATGTAACTTTAGTATTCCATATGAACTTTAGAATTGTTTTTTTTTTAATTTAACACCAACTCTTTCCTATCTTCTACACAAAAAACTGTGATTTTGATGGAATTTCATTGAATTAACACATTATTTTGGAAAGAATTTGTATTGTTCCAAGCTTGAATTCATTAATTGACATGGTATCTCTCAATTTATTCAGGTCTTTAATAAAATTTTATTCTTTTATAATTACAAAGAATAATTAAAATTACAATGACTATACTTTTTGAATAACATTTTGCCATGTTCTGATTTAATCCTAAAATCTTAAGTACTTTGTTATATTTATTTTGAAGTACTTCATTATTTTTGATGCAGGATGAGTGGCATTTTTCTTCTATTATATATTCTATTTGCTTCTGTTTTCTTCAGTGATATGTCTCCTAGCCTACAACAGTGCCTAACATATTGTAAGTTACCAAAAAGTATTTGTTTATTTAATGAAATATTTGGTTATTCTTATTTTAAAACAGTGATAATGGTCACTCCTCCCTTTTAGTTCTTGTTTTTCTCTAAATTCCACTTTTTCTCATATTAGTATTTCCAATAAACTTTTTAAATTGATATTTGATTACTGTATCCTTTTTCTGTCTTTAATTTTACCTTATTATATCATTTAGCTTAAATATATTTTGATAAGAGCAAAATTTACATTCGGTTGTGTGTGTATGTTGCAGGCATAGATAATAAACAACAATAATAAATAAGTAAATTACATAATATGTGAAAAGATGATTTTACAAGCTTTGGAAACAATAATATATGAAGAAGGGTTAGGAAGACTGGGAATAGGGACGCCTGGGTGGCTCCGCGGTTGAGCGTGTCTGCCTTTGGGTTAGGGCATGCTCTGGGGTCCAGGGATCGAGTTCCACATCGGGCTTCCTGTGAGGAGCTTGCTTCTCTCTCTGCCTGTTTCTCTGCCTCTCTCTCTCACTCTCATGAATAAATAAATCTTTTTTTTTTTTTTTTTTTTTAAAAGGGAGGACTGGGAATAGAAGGGGAATGCATTAGAATTTATATATGGTGGTCAAGGTCAGATCTCATTGAGAAGGTGACATTTGAAGGAAATGAAACTTAGAAATGCTCTTCTACATTTCATGTGGAAGCAGTAGCTGGAGCAAAGGCTCTGAATCATTAGGATTGGATATTTGAGGACAAAGAAATCTGTGTGCTTAGAACTAAGGTAGTGGAGGAGAATAGTAAGAGATAATGTCACAGACTTATGATGGATGAGGACAAATGCTATAATGCTTTGTTGACATTGTAGGGGCTTTTTCTTTCATTCTGATTGGAATGGAAAGCCAGTACAGGATTTAAAGCATGACTTATGATGTGGATGTGGGAGGGATGGTTGGGGAGAATAGGCTGGACAACAGTGGAAACAAGGGGATCTTGTGGAATCATTGTAATCCAGACAAGAAATATTGGTGACTTGGACCTAAGTGGAAGCAGTAAAGTTGGTGAAAAGTGATTTAGATATAGTTCAGGTGTAGATTCTAGATACAGTTGAAAATATAGCTAATGGGATTGGCTGTGGGCTTTCAGAGAAAGGAGTCAAGGACAGCTCCAAAGTTTTGGCCTGAGCAACAGGAACAATAGAGTTGTCAATGATTGAGTTGAGACCAAAGACTGGCAGGGGAAGCAGTTTAGTTTTAAAAAGGAGTATGATTCTAGATATGCTGAGTATAGGATGTGTATTAGACATCCATTAGGGTCTAGAATTTAAGAGAGGAGTTTGGCTGTACACAGAAGTCTACGTCTTTAGTACTGAGATGAAATTAGAGCCATGAGACTGGATGAGATCCCCAAGCAAATGAATGTAGACATGGAAGAGTGTCCAGGTTTCCAGGGTCTGACTCACATACAAGATGGGAAACCCTTTAAAGAAGCAGAGTATGGATTTAGCTATGATAGTAAACAGTTTGGTAGCATAAAAAACACATTTTTCAAACAGTTGTATTTTTTAAATTAATTTACAAGCTAACAAATTACTCAAACTATTTTTCTAACATTTTTTGACTGCTTAGTCTGATAACAGTTTCTTATGGCCACAATTGGAAAACATTTCCATCAAAAATAGTAATGGTTTATCAAAATTTGCTTTTGATTGCCAAAGGCACATGACTTTACTCACAGACATACTCACTGATATACTGACATAGGTTATATGCTATAAACACAAGGAGTTGAATGTATGTGATTGCATATTATTCCCATAAAAAATTTTAAAATGGCATATTTATAATAGTCATACTGCATTACAGAGTATATTCCTGCAGAGAACAGGAAACAACTTTTATTTTGATTAGGTATTAATTTTAAATGACCCAAGAATTTTCCATGGACTAGTTTCTGGATCCACATGTTTTATTTATTTATTTATTTAGATTTATTTATTTATCTGAGAGGGGGACAGGGCAGGGGCAGAGGGAAGGGGAGAGAGAGTCCTAAGCAGACTCCATGCTGAGCGTAGAGTCTGACATAAGGTTCAATATCATAACCATGAGATCACGACCTGAGCCAAAACTGGATGCTTAACTGATGATGCCATCTAGGCACCTCTGGAATCTACATATTTCAAACTTTGTTTCTCTTCCAGGAACTACATAGTCTCAGCTGCCTTGGAATGCAGTCTTATGGCAGCATGACCTCTGGTACATGGGAGATTGTAGAGTGCTCTTTGAAGCCCACTCCTTTATGAGGTAGCTAGCATTAGCTTACCTACAAATGGACATGACCATTAGTCACATATAAGTACCTTACTAAACCCTACTTGCTTTGTCCACATCTCCATAATGATGGCCACCATTTAATAGCTCCTGATACATGGACGTGATAGAGAGGAAGTGTAAGTGGGGAAAAAATACTTTTAACCAATTGCAGTTAAAATATATGAAAAGGTTTGGGGAGCCCTCCTACATCTGTGAAATGGGCCTATGGAAAGGAAAGTCCTTGAAATAAGAATAAAACTTCATTAGCTTCATTATAGACCCTTCTTAGGGAGAGGATTAAGGACAGAGTCCAATCCTGAAGCACTCCAAAGTATGAAGAGTCTGGAGATCACTAAGCAGGAGGAGAAAATGTGGATTAGTACAGTGGGAAGGCACTTGTGAGAAATATCGTCTTTGTAAACTGTATCAAGGAGTATAGTGATCAAGCATATGCAATAAGATGAGGACTGAAAATGGACCATTGGATTTAGCAACATGCAGGTCATTTGTAACATTAACCAGAGAATTCTTAGTGGATTGATGGAGCAAAAGCCTAATGTGATGGATTTTTAAAAAACTAGGGTAAAAGGAAGAGAATATAGGTCCCCTGCAAAGGGGGTCAAAGATGTGAACAAAGATGTGGCGAGGATAGTAGGGTCAAGAAGACTGAATAAAATGACTCAGTAGAGGATAAAACTTTGATAGTCTAGGAGAGAGACAAGGAAATCTAGTGCAAAAATTGAAGGTTTGTCTTTAGATAGTTACATCAATAATTCATCAGTGGCAACAGAAGAAGAGCTGAGCATGTGAGTGCAAGTGTTAGCAGATGGTGGAGTCTATGGAAATCCTCTCCTGATTGTCCCAATTTTCTCAGCGTGACAGAAAGCAAGGTCACCAGCTTCCTACTGGGAGCAAGGATAGGACGGAAGTTATTTGAGGTATGAGAAGGAAAGCGTGCATTATCATCTAGGGGAGAGGGAAAATAAATGAATTAGGGAAGTTTATTAGTATTTCTGGATGACATTAAAGGCTCATCTTGAACCGTGGTTATTAATTCAGAGTGTCTGCATACATAGTTGTGCGGTTTGCTGTAGCCGTGTTTACCTGTACAGGTGTCAGGGTGAAGCAACTTAGAGTTGTCTGTGTAATAAGGCACAAAAATAAGCTGTGTAGACAATAAGTGCTTTGGGAATTTGAGGTGACTGATGGAATGGCCTTTACCTTGTGTGTGAGTTTTGAATGAACATTTGAAAGAGAAGAATGACTGAATCCAGAGGAGACAGATTATGTATCTTTAAAATGAATTACATAAATAATTTAAGCAATGTGCTAGGCAATGACAAGCTTAGAGTTTTGATGAAACTGAAACATTTATAAATGCCATCGCTATGAAATTATCTATCCCCAAGAGACCTGGTGAGTTTGTCTATTGTTACTTACTTAATGGGGAATATTTTAGTTCCTCCTTTCTTTTCAAATTCATATTACCTGTCCTTTCTGAAGCAAAAACAGTGCTTTCAGCAACCTCTGTACCACCATTTTTTGTGTACATTTTGTTTCTTGGCTTTTATCCTATCTTTACTATTTTATACCCTCAGAATTGAGATGATAACAGTCCAAAGTAATGAAAATAATGAGCTCTTTCCTTATTTCCAAACATGGAGTATTTAGCCTCCTTCATAATGGTCCTCTGAAGAGTACTCTGGTAATCCTGATGAAGGGTTGCTTAGGCTCTTTGGTCCTTGTTACCAGCTGGCTTTCTCTTGGATGGGAACTCTTTACACAGTGAAAATAAATTTTTTGAGGTGAATCTGCAGGCTGAGAACATTGTTTTAAAGTGTCATTGTCTTAGTTTAGGCCATATAACAAAAATACTATAGATTGAGGGGCTAAACAATTTCTTTCTTAACAGTTCTGGAGGCCAGGAAGTTCAAGATCAAGGCAATGTTATCTGGTGAGGGCCTGCGTTTTGCTTCATAGGCAGCTGTCTTGTCATTGGGTCCTCACATGGCAGAGGGGGCAGGAGACCTTTCTGGGGTCTTTTTCATAAGGCACTGATTGCATTCATGAGGACTCCATCCTTATGACTCAATCACCTCTCAGAGGCCCCACTCCTAATAGTATCTTAGGATTTAGGATTTCAACATATGGATTTTAGGGGGACATAAACATTCAGTCCATGACAGTCTTGGCTACCAATTTTGTCAAGAGGAAATTTGGTGGATTTAGGTGAAGGAATTCGAACCTTCGGTAAGTATCCCAGGCCCTTCCTTAAAGTCTTATGATAACTTAATGAAGTAACATATATTTTTATATCACAGAGATAGAAAAAATGCATAGTAGTGAAATTTTTATAAGAAACCCCACATTCTTAATCCAGCGTGTTTTTTAATTTCAGAAAGTAACATTCTAGAGAAAAGCTGTAGTTTTTCTTGTCAACATATAAATACCTCCTCTTCTAAACCTTAAGTATCACTTAACACTCCTTTGACAAATAATGTATGTCCCACAGTCAATACTACCTCTTTCAGACAGAGGAAACAAGCTCTACCAGTGTCATTTGCTTTAGGATAGACTCTTACACAAAGCCTACCGGTATTTGATCAATTGATCCCTTGGACCCGAGGGACAGGAAATCCATGTGCTCCCACACTATGCTGATGGTCATTAGGATTGTGAAAAGAGCCAGGTTCTAAGAGAGTGTTCTATCCCTGGTGTATATTTTTGAGATTTATATTCTCTGTGCATGTGTGTGTGTATAAGAAGCAAGGAGAATGTGGGCTTATTGAAAAATAGTGAGCCAGTTATCATGTATTACATTATTCTTCAAATTGAAATATAGCTTATTAGGTTTAATAAAAAATGAAATAGCATAAAAAACTAAATCAGATGTAATGAACATAGGAAAAGTAAGCAGTGTTACAGGAAACTTTTATTTCAGCACTTATGCACTGGTTTGTACATTATTTGTTTTTCTTACTGTAGGTTGCAGTTAAAAATGTTTGAGTCATTAGTCTAAAGCAACTTAAATGTCTTAAACAATTTACCTCAGAGTTTTGACAAGGTTCATATGTAAATGCATACTATATGAAACTAACCTCCGATATAAAAAAAATACTTGGTAACAAATTTAGTGCTTTATTTTCTATTTTTCTATAATAGAATCATGTTACTTTGTAATAAAAGTTTTGAAAAATGAAGACTTTCAAAGTATTAAATGCCTTCAAAACAAAAATGTGAACTACATTTTATTACACACACACAAAGTTATGTCTTAGAATTTGAGATCCCTACATTCAAGGGATATAGAATATACCGTATTTCCTTAGAGTTCTTCCTGTCACCAATCCCTCCTTGAGGAAGGTCAGAACAAGCTCAGCAGGAACGGGGGTCAGGAGGCCTCATATGATGCAAGGCATTGGAACTTGGTCAAGAAGACAGCTCCAAGAGCCCAAAGAGGAAAAGTCGGAGGTTTCTATGGGTAGAAGCCAGAAAAACCTAATTTTTCCTAAGGTTCAAGAGACAAGGAAGACCACGAAGATAAAAGAACAGAGCTGGGAGAAAGAGGAAATACTGGGACAAGGTGAAAGGATATGAGCCAGGGGAAGGTCTAAACTTCAAAATGTAGATCTGGGACCAGCCAATCCTGGTTCGAATAGTGGGAGCTTGCAGGAAAAAGGCCAAGGGAACCAGTGTAATACTCTGTGCCTTCAATACAGACTGATTGTGCCTTCTAGAAAGAGCAGGTAACAGTAGGCAAAAGCAGAGTCTCAGGAGCCCAGCAGCCTGGCTTTGCATATAGACTTATTTGCTGTGTGAACTGGGACATGTTAACCTGTGTGGCTGAGCTTCTTCAAGGTAAAATGAAGATAATATTGGGTCGTTAAGAGGATTGAATAACATTTGTAAAGTGCTTAGAACAGTGGCTGCACTAAGGAAGGGCTTGATAAATTAATATCTGAATTGTCACCACGGCTTTTTGCTTAACGCGGAATAATTTCTTGGTATATGAATTAATGATTTTCTCCATGAATTGCCTGCCTCTTTCTGCCTTTATTCTAGCAGGAAGCTAGGCTCAGAGGTTCTTAGATTTCAGATAATTTATTCTCTTTCTGTTTTTTTTTTTTTTAATTTATTCATGATAGGCACACAGTGAGAGAGAGAGAGGCAGAGACACAGGCAGAGGGAGAAGCAGGCTCCATGCACCGGGAGCCCGACGTGGGATTTGATCACGGATCTCCAGGATCGCGCCCTGGGCCAAAGGCAGGCTCCAAACGGCTGCGCCACCCAGGGATCCCTCTCTTTCTGTTTTTTATGTAGATGTATTTTAGGCTTTATTTGTAAAACTGCTAAGGGCAACCAGAGGAGGGAGAAATGTTTTTTCCTCCATAGGATGTAGTAGAAGGACTTCTGTGCTTCAAGTATGGGGACACTTGTCCTACTCTGACTCTGCACTGTGGTGCTATCAACTGGCAAAGGACAGGCTGAGTGGGGTCCCTGGGGAGGCTGGGGGCTCCGACCTCTTTAAAGACTTCCTGACACAGGACTAGCATCGCAGTGGCAAAGCTCTAGGCTCTAAGGGACCACGTGTCTCTGATGTAGACAGTGGGGACCGATGAGTCTTGGCCAGAAGGGCCTCCCCAATGCCTGGATTCCTTTGTAAGATGCTTAACCTTTGCTCAGTCCAGGAGAGGAGACAATGTGAAGAGCAGGAAAAATGGGAAACTTCAAGAAGGACTGGTCTGGTGGGGCGGCAGGGTTGGGGGGGTTGCTCAGAATCTGTTTTCTTTTAATTTAAGAAAAAATAAAAAAATGTTTCCTGCACATCCAAGTTTGTAAACTGTATACATGCCATAGTCATGACTTGCTACCTTCCCTTCTTCACCTGCTTTTCAAGTTATTTGTTTAACTATATTTCACTTGAGGAAAAATGTTAGAAATGGGAAAAGAGGGGTGCCTGGGTGGCTCAGTGGTTGAGCATCTGCCTTCGCTGAGGTCATGGTCCCAGGCCCTGGGATTGAGTCCCTCACCATCCTCCCTGCAGGGAACCTGCTTCTCCCTCTGCCCATGTCTCTGCCTCTCTCTGTCTCTGATGAATAAATGAATAAAATCTTAAAAAAAAAAAAAAGAAAAAGAAACCCACTAAGCATGCATCTTGTTCCCTTCCCTCTGCCCAATCTCTCTCTCTCCCCAACAGGGATGCAGAAACTTGCTTTCAGATCACCTGTCACAGCTGAACCTACGGCAGCACCATGACCTGGCTTCTGGGATTCATCTGAGTTTTGTATTTCAGTTATCACCAGAAAAATCTGTGCACCAACCTGTCAAGCCAAACTCTTTGCTCTGAATTCAGACAGCTGCTACAAAACCGAACACAGGCGTTCCCGAGAAAGGCAACCGACACGCCAGGAAGGAAGGCCAAGTGTCCCAAGGCCCACCAGCCAAAGGACACGAATGAAGGCCTGCGGGCGTTCCTACTCCCATCACGGCAGAGCCCACCCTCCGAGGGGCTTCGGGCCCGCTCAGATGTTGCACCTGCAGGCAGCACCCCCACTGCTGGCCGCCCGTTCCTCACCGCATTCCTCCTGGGCCCCACCTGTCGGGGCCCCGGCTCTGTGGACCAGGCACCTGTCGGTGCCTCTCAGCCTTCCTCGGGTCAGGAGCCTCCCGTAGAGCTGTGGCCTGGGCTGGGAATCACCACAGAGGTCAATCATGTAGCCCCCACCCCTGCCCCATTTTTAACTACCCTGGAACATCTGAGCTGGGCTAGTGTCCAGTAGTGACCACCATGCGTACCTCGAATTATTGTTTCCTCTAATTTTTGCCCTGCTCCTGGCTCCTTGGCCCAGGCCCTTCTTTCTTCTGGAGATTTCCACCTCAGGGCCCCTCGGGCCCCTACGTGAATTGGGCCGAAGCCTCCTCCTGTGGCACTGCAGCATCCCCACACCTCCGGCCTCACACATCCCCGGGTAGGTCTGAATCCTAACTGGGATGTAGCTCAGGTTTGTGTCGCAGGGGGCTCTTCAGCCTCCAGGAAAACCCAGAGGTGCACACGAAAGGTTAGTCAGTAGGGGCCTGGCTATGTCTCAGCCTTGGCTCCATCCGGACCCCTTGTGCGAGATGGTCTCTTGCGTGTATGCTGTGCCCACTTACGGCCCCGGGAATAATGACAGAAGAGCCTTCTCGAGCTCTTTGCATGTGCCAGCATTTACTGGCTCCCTATATGCTCTGTCTTGTTTGATCCTCACACCCCTAGGGAGTAGTTCTGATTACATCCATGTGCACACCAGAGAGGGACCCTGAGGCACAAAGAGGTTGGGTAACCAGGGTTAGTAAATGGCTGCAGAGGATTCAGTTTCAGAAAGCCTGGTTTCCAAATCCACCACGGTATTCTTGTACAGACGTCATCCTTTGTGGCCGTGCTCTGTGCCCTGGGATGCAGAGGAGGTGTCTCTCCCGGGTTTGCACACCACAGATGGCCACAGTGGTCCCAAACCTGGCCCTGACTCTCATAAAGGGGAAATGAGCTAATTAACCTTAGCAAATAATATTTCATGAACTCTTCCCCTCGTTCTAAAAACTGGAGACAAAGAGCTGCTGGGTTCCCATGTCGGTCCCTCCCTGAAACAGATCCTTTGAGGAACAGTCACTGTTTTTGTTTTTTTCAGTAATACTCTTTTTTTCTTTAGTTTTTTTTTTTATATTTATTCATGAGAGACACAGAGAGAGAGAGAGAGAGAGAGGCAGAGACACAGGCAGAGGGAGAAGCAGGCTCCCTGTGGGGACCCCGAGATTACAGCCTGAGCCAGAGGCAGACACTCAACCACTGAGCCACCCAGGTGCCCGTTTTTCAGTAATATTCAATCAACAGAAAGATATTCGGTAGGCACATTGCCAAAGATGGAGGCCTTGTTTGCTTGTCTTTTAATTTTTCTTAGGTGCAGAGCACATACAGCTAGCAGTCTATTAATCAGATGGCTGCATTATTGATGTACAGTAAAATGCTAGGCAGTATGATGACTGTGTTATTATTTATTAGGCGGGTTAATGGGCAGTTTGGAAAATTGCTTTTCTTTTATATTTATTCCTTTCCTTTCGCATGTGTGTATACCTTTGTCATTGAAGCCAGGGGTGGTCATGGCATTTCAGAATTATATCTAAGGAAAATATCTTGTCTATATGAAAATATACACTCTGACAGCTTTTGTCAATCAGCAAAACTATAGGGCATTGTGGCTAATAACACAGGAGGCTGGCTCCCAAAGATCTTACAATTGAATGGACAACCATCACTCATAAATAGGTACTTGGGGGTTGTGCTACTAATTATTGGTGAGAAGGAAGGACTAGCTTGGGAAATCTTTCTGTGGTGATTTTTTCCATGTGGCTAATTGCAATTTTTTGTTTTTGTTTTTGTTTTCCTAATGAACTACATTTTTGACCTTTAGAAACACTGCCTATGCTTACTCTGGCAAAAGATTGGAATTCACCATTCTCCCCAGGTGATTTTAGGGTGATAGCTTGACTTCAAATACAGAAAGGCAGCTTTTAATTCATTAATGAGAATAACAAGGGAGGCAAGAACAGAGGCCACTGTTGTTTGTGTTCTATATGCTATGAAATTTACGGTGTGTCCTTTCTTCACTCCCTTAATTATTGTATGTCATACTCTGGATTTTTGATAACTTTTTGAAACTTTCACTTTTTGGTAAAAAAAAAAAATAGTCCTCATTCCAATACTCTTGTGTTCTGTTTGTTTACTTGTGAGAAGCTTATATAATAAATTACAAAATAAATGCACTCAAATACATATTTTTTTCCAAATGGCACTTATATAATACAACATTCGGTTAATAAGTCTGAAAACAATGAGGTGCAAGTATTGCCAGTAATGTATTCCTGGGAGCAGCTTCTGAAGTTGACAGGCCTCTCAAAATGGAAGGTATTGAAGTATTTGAAAACTTTCCTTCATCTGTATATAGTAAGGTCAAGACGGTGGCTTCCCAAATGTTATTCAGTATTGCTAGTGTTTTTGTGACCAAATGTTTATGTGGAGCTGACTCTCAATGTGATCTTCTCTTTCCAAATGTACTCAACTTTTTTGGAATGAAATTTTTTAAAGGACATATTTCTCATGTCTTCCTGAGTGTTCTTCTTTTCAAAATTTTCATCTAAGAAGAATACTGTCATTTTTACTAGATCTACAGGTTAAGTCTTTGTGCAGTGGGTCGACCTGGAATAGGATAAGAGCCTCGCACACATCAAAGGCATTTTTCTACTGGATCTGGTTTTAATTAATTTAATTAATTAAATTAATTAGTTATCCCCAGCATGAGAGTATTGAAGTTACTCCAAAATTACAAAGTCAATGATACCATGCTCTCTTCTTCCCTATTTCTGGCCCAGGGGTTATTGGTCAATGCTCATTTGGAAGTGCAAGTATCTGTCTTTAGCTTCTTTCAGGTTCCACTTGCTCTTTCATGACTTGTATCATGATTATTTGAGCTCCAAGTGGCTGACCTGGTGGCATTACTGACATACATTTATTAAAAGAAACATGATTGGTACCATACACAATGGTAAAGGGAGCTAGAGAAACAGAGAAACAACTTTAATTAATATTTTAGAAACAGCTGTGATTCAAACACAGGATAGGCTACCAGAGGTATGAGGAATGAACCCAGTAAACATGTATTTAGAGCATTCACAGTGCCAGAAATTATGCTAATGATTAAGATGGTGTAGACACAACATAGTCTCTATCCTAGAAAAATTTAGTCTTGTCTAGGAATGTACAAACATATATTTAGTATGTGACATGCAAAAAAAAAAAAAATCACTGCATCTGGAAAATAGTAGGCATTCAGTTGGAAAACTTACGGGGAATGAAAGAATGAAACTTTATAACAATGTAATGAGAGAATCCGGAGGGTTGGTCTCTTTTCTTATAAGAAACAACTTTACTTCTCACTTCTCACTTCACTTAGTTTCCTTTGGAGAATTAGTTTAAACTCATATTGTCAGTCATTATTTATGTATTAGCCTTATATAGACTCTTTTTAAAAAAGATTTATTTAGCATTTATTTACTTTATTTATTTATTTATTTATTTATTTATTTATTTATTTATTTATTTTAGAGAGAGACATACAGAGGATAGAGCACAGGTGAGTGGGGGGAGGGGCAGAGGGCAAGAATCTCAAGCAGACTTCCCTGTTAAGTGAGGAGGCCCACCCAGGCCTCAGTCTCACCACCCATGAGATCATGACCTGAGCCAAAACCAAGAATTGGACGCTTAACCAACTGAGCCACCCAGGTGCCCCACGGCCCTATGCAGGCCCTTATGAGTTCCTGCTGGACTACAGATCCACTAGGCTAACTACCTACTGGACATTTGCACTTGATGTTCTACAGACTGCCTAGAGTCAGTATGTCCCAACCTGCTTTCCTTTGTCACCATTTCATATCTCAGTTAATATGCTACTGTTCACCCAGTTTCCAAAGCCATCCCAAATTCTTCCTTCTCATTCACTTTTTATACTTAGTCCATATCTCTATTATCTACCTTTTTAATTTCTCATTCTGACCTTCCCTTTCCATTCTAATCGACTTAATTCAGGTCTTTGTCACTTTCCTCCCAGATTAGTATGATACCATTCTAGCAAGGACCCTCTTCTTTTTTTTTTTAAAATTTTTTTTTTTTTTTTTTAATTTTTATTTATTTATGATAGTCACAGAGAGAGAGAGAGGCAGAGACACAGGCAGAGGGAGAAGCAGGCTCCATGCACCGGGAGCCCGACGTGGGATTCGATCCCGGGTCTCCAGGATCGCGCCCTGGGCCAAAGGCAGGCGCCAAACCGCTGCGCCACCCAGGGATCCCAAGGACCCTCTTCTTAATCACTTAAAACTTCTCTCTTTTCAAGTCTTTTTCCAGTTTATCCTTATCATCAGAAGAATTGTCTTTCTAATATCAATTATAGTAATTGCCCTGTTTAAAATTCTTCCGTGGCTTTCTACAGAGTTGGACAAGTTCAAACTCCTCATCTAGGACATTGAGCATGTCATCTTATTTTATATCAATGCTGTTTGCCCTTTGCTATCCCTCTCTTTGCAATTTCCTTTCTTCAACTCAGATTATTTGTCACAGTTCAGTTCAAGTGTCAATGACTCAGTGAAGCCTCCCTTGGCAGTCCTACATTCAGAGCATCCCACTGTACTGTAAACTCCTTGTGGGCAGTATTAGGAGAATTTTGGATGCATAATTGGTCCCAGCAAATGTTTATTAAATGAAGGAATAGTAATAGTGTGGAACAATAGTAATTATTTCCATTTATTTAGCAGTTATTTTATGTTGAGCACCACCTAAGAATTTCAAATATATTATTTCCAATTATTACAAAACTTCTGACAGTGAGTATAATTTTTTTTACTTTATTAGATAAGGAAATAAAGGTGTGAAGAGGTTAAGGTAATTTTCATATGTCACATAGCTAGGTTATGGTAGGAAAGGGATTTGAAACCTAATCTGTCTGATTCTCAATTTACAAGAGCATGACCTAGATTTTAACAACCTTATATATTAAAGACCAATGGGAATAAAATTGCCTTATAAAGATGGTTATAATTTAATTTCCCAGTCAATATAAATATGAACATGATATAGAAATATATAAAATATATAAAATATGGATATTATATAGTAAAATGCATAATATGTAAAAGTATGTAGAATACTATTTACTGTAAAATATATACTATTAGTAAATATAGCATAAATTAGATATAAACATACTTTAATACAGCTGTATATATATATTTTAATACAGCTGTATATTAATATAATATAGTATCATAAAATTTTATGTGAATACATATATAATCAAAATACTTATATATCCAGGGATGCTGAATGTCTCAGTCAGAAGAGCATGTGACTCTTGAGCTTGACGTCATGAGTTTGAGCCCTGCATTGGGTGGAGAGATTACTAAAAAGAATAAATAAACTGAAAAAATATCTTATATGTTCAGAGTATAAAATGATCAAGCAAGAACTAAAAATAACAAACAGCAGTCCCCTGCCTCATCCTTCACCATCCTCAGGTCCCACTTTTAAAAGAATATTACCAAACTATTTTTTATTTTTGTTATTTTGGTAATTACTCTGAAATCAAAATGAGATCCTTATATTACTGTTTCCTAATGTATCAACTTGACTTCTTATGATGGAAAGTTATATTTGCCTCATTTATAATACTTCCTATCACCTTTCCATGTCTCCCAATTTTGAAAGCTATAATATTTCTCTCAATTCTGTTTGGTTAATTTTGTTTCTTTACCATCCTTAAACCTCCATTTCCCTCATCAGGTTTCTATTATATCTCTTGACTCCTTTAATGTAAAAATAATATTAGCACCTCACCCTACCTTATATGTCTCTTTCCTATTCAAAGAATCATCTCTGAATATCTTTTCTTTCCCATTATCCAGGTGATAACTTCTACCTTCTATTCTCTAGTCAGAATGGTCCAGTGTGTGTGTGTGTGTGTGTGTTTACCCAAAAAATTACAATGAGCACGTATGACTTTCCCTGGACATCTGAAGGTCAGTAGAATATCTTAATGCACATTGATTTATATGTTATTGTTTTCTTATATTTTCTTACCTACGCACTACATATATAAAAATGAGTCAATCTAAATAATCAGTGACAGTGTAAAACAACGAATGATAATATGGAAGATGTATATTTATAGAATGTATGTTTTAAAACAGCATTGTTATTATTGTCATATCCACTCACTGCTCATTTAGAGCCTGTCACATATTTATATACTTTCACTGTTTTTTGCGTCTTCTTACATCATTTCCTCTTCATACTTTATTCTGTTTTTAATTGTATGAATCCTGTTCTTAAATTCTGTTATTATATCCTAACATTTTACTTGGCTGTTTTTAAAGTTCTCTGTATCTCTTGGGCACCTGGGTGGCTCAGTCAGTTGAGCATCAGACTCAGGCCCTGAGTTCAGTGGGGAGTCTGCTTGAAATTCTCTTTCCCTCTCCCTCGGCCCCTCCCCACCCGACTCTCTCTCAAATAAATAAATAAATCTTAAAAAAAAAAATTTCCTGTATCATTTTTTCACAGGTTGTAGCTCTCTGCCAACATTTTCAAACTTGATTCTAGAACTGGCTATTATTTTTGTTGGTTCGTTTTCAGGGTTTTTGTCCCAGCATGTTTTTAATTAGCTTAGCTTGTGTGCTAGGCATTGTATTTTGAAAAATTAATTATTAAAATAATTCAAGACTGAGCATTATGTTACCTTCCTGTAAAGAGGACTTTTATTTGCTTTGTGAGATACGTAGGGACATTAGCAATCATAGTTGACCTTAATTAAGTTCAGGTTCAGATGACTCCAATCCAGTCTGCAGTCTGAACAGTATCTGACAGAGACCTTTCTCCATTCTGACAGTTTGACAGATACCCCAGGTTTCCATATTGTTAGAGTCCAGACAAGTTCAGTCAGGGTGATTTAAATAGTTGAAAACATTTCTCACTGAGTAAGAATAAAAACATTGGAGTTGTTATTAGCTATTTTCTTAAAGAAGAGAAATCTAGGTGTTGATTTTATTATAATTAATATATGAAGAACCAGTATTCTATTCTTCATACCTACACAACAAGGAATAAAAGAAAATAAGTTTGAAATCTCCCAAGGCAGGAAATTGTAGATTTAATGAATGAATGACTAAAACAATTAGTGGAGACATAGGAAAATGTTCATTTATTTCTTCCTTCAGGTATCACTCCCAGTGGATCTTTTTGGTTCATTTTGTTATACTCTTTACATTTATAAGTAAATGAGACAGAGATCCCACTAGTTCATTTTATGGTTTTTTTATGTTGTCCCTTGCCCCTCATGAAGGATTAGACAATCCAGCCATTAGTTTGGAGTTGATTGAATTCAAGCACAAAATGATAATAATACCTTTTATCATTATTTAGAGATTTATATTATTTCAAAGCCCTTTCATGTCCATTATCTTGTCCTATGCAAATATAAAAAAAGTGTGATGTAGGCAGCATGGTTTTATTAATTTCTATTATATAGTTGATGAAACTGAATCCCAGGAAGGTTATTACTTAACTTCCAACAATTGCTGATAAAGAAGTTTGATTGAAAAATGAATTTTTAGTCTCCTTTTAAGATACTTTAATGTGGATGAAGCATTGCCGGGGTAAAGGTATTCTAGAATTTAAATATCAAGCTCATTAATGAATACAAATCCATAGTTAATCTATTTAGGTCCCAAACTGCCTGCCTAGTTTGCTACAATTGTCTTCATGTTTGACATGAATATAGTAGGCACCCTTTCTTGTCTAGCCATTAATATAATCTCTTTGGTCCTGTTCTTTCAACCTAGACACTATATTATCTCTATCTTACTTGGGTCTTTGATATTCTTATCCTTCTTAAAGACTTATTATTAACATATTTTCCTTTTTTTTTTTTCATCTTGTTTCCCTTGGACTTCCATTCAGTTCTCTTTGACTAATTGGAAGTAAGCAGAACTTAATTCCTCAGATACACTTATCTATCTTCCCTCTTCCTGAAGGCTGAAGATTATGTAATTGGGCAAGTTCTTCCCTGATATCTTAAGAGAAATCTACAGAAAAATCAGATCTCCTTGGGAATATTCAGATGTAGGAGATTCCCAATATTAAAATTAACATGTTCCTAAATATTCAGTTATTAAGTGCATGGACAATGTGTGTAGAGGGTTTAACATGTGTCTGGATTAAGGTATGTACTGAATAAGTGAAAACTATTACCACTATTACCATTCTTCCTGCTACTACTTCTTCTTCTTCTACTACTACTACTACTACAATGATATTAAGCTTTTGTTTGGAAGCATATCCTTATCCAAGGTCTGGATATTTCTCTCCTACTGTCTTGGGCTGGGGTGATATCATGGTGCCAATTTAGAGGCACTCCTCTCACTCTGGTTTGGCTCTCCACTCAAGGTCAGAGAAGCCCTGTTTTAAAATACTTTGTTTACAACTAAGTGTTTATCAGCACTAATGTATCATCAGTACCTAAAAGATATTTTGGCCACAGCTGTGATAATATAAGAAGCCTTACTTTCTGGTGGGATTAAATTCCAAAATTACATCCTAAACTGGGGATTTCAATCTATCCATCCCTCAATTATTTTGGGAATTCCCAAAGAGTGCAGTGTGGAATGAGGGATTTCTAAATGTAGCTTTTTGAAAAGTGAGATTGAGTTTCAAGATTATTTTAAAATAGATTGTGGAGGAGGTTCCAAAAGAGTGAAGTTGGAACTATAAAGAGAACTTCCAGTAGAACTTTTCAAAAACATAATCATGATTTAATTTTTATCTGGGTAAGTTAGCTTTATTTGGTTGGCTGGCTTTGGAGGGGGATGGTTAAATATAAGAATCCTTATGTTTTGTCTAAATTACTTGATTAATAGTTTTATAAAGGTGAATTAACTGATGCCAATTGTGGAAGAAGTGTTAAAGGTACTGAACTCTATTCAGGAACTCCAGCTATCATGCTACCTTTTAATTTGATGTTGCTACATCAGCAACAGGCCATCTACAAATTAGACAGAATAAATGCTGCCATAGAGACTATAATGTGAACTTTGATATTGTTGACAGTAGAAGGAATTAAGTGATGTGTTAACTCACACAGGATGGAAATTTGAACAAAGCTCAAATTTATCATGAGACAATCCATAAATAAAAATGCAGGACCCAGATGCTAGCCAACAGGAGACAAGTTGGCCCAGTGTTACTGATTTTTTTCTGTAAATATTTCTAACTCTTCTTGAGTCTATGACACACTGAAAGTGAAAAACAATGCATTTTTATTGACTGAGATATGAGAACATGAGCATCATAATGTTAAAGGAGGCTTTTACTGTGATTGTGATACAAATGGGTAGAGATTTTGGAAGATGAGCTAATTCTGGCTGGTTCTGGATAACACGGAGCAGATGAGCTCTTTCTTGAAAGATGAAATCTCAGAGCTATTGGCCAAAAGTGGGAGAGGCTTCAGATGTACAGTCCATCAAATAGAGCCTAGCTTCAGACTGGATGTTCTTTCTCAGAAAAGTGAGCCACATGCAGTATTGTCTATAGTTGGGTAAGGTTTCCTCAGCTGACCAGACTGAGCAAAAGCCATCTTGGGAGATCTGACAAAAATCACAAATGAAGGTAATTTAGCTGCAGGAGGTACTTTGGAACATCCTTAGCTTTTTGAGTCTTACAAGATCTGAATCATCTTTTGTTTAGAAGAGTCAGAGTTTTACTTTCTGAGCTTCAACAACAAAACTCAATGTATTTGAAGTGTAATTGAGGATTATAGCTACCTAACTTGGCAGACTATTACTCTTTCTTTGGCTCAGTCCTTTAATCAAGGGCATTTTAGGGGCCAAATTTGACAGCTGCAGTGCTGGAGACAGATTGGGAACAAGGTTCTAGAATAAGTTACATTTTCTCTAGCTTTTGTGTCAAAGCAATTGGCAATCTATTAGAAAGTTTCATTGTGTGCATCAAAGCCAGGAGGATGTAATGCACTCTCTCTCTGGCAGATGTAACAGTAGGATAAAGTGGTTTTGATAAAATCTCGTTATAGTCACATCTGTGGGATCAAAGGAGGAGAAAAAAGAGCCTATTTTTCTAAGGAAGAAGTGTTGGTGTTCATGGTCTTATTCCTCTGGATGTTGGAAGACCCTGGACAACTCAGCTACATTGTCATGTTGGGTTCCAAAGACGGCCATCTTTCAAATATTCTTCAAATGTATCACAACCTCTGGGAGAACAGCAGCATGAGGGGTAGCACCAGCAACAACAGCAATCACACAATGAAAACAGCAGCAGCATTTTGGGGCCTCAGCTATTGGGCTAATCTGGTTCAGTGCACTTGCTGTACTGAATTATTTTGATTCACAGCTAACTTTTAGGACCTTATAAGACCATAAACTATCTTTATTTCTCCTCAACCCTCTTTCACTCTCTGTATTTCCCTTCCTTCCTTTCTCCCCTTCAGCTACCAAAACTAGACACAATGACAACTTCTTTGTTTTTCATACTTCTTAGGATCTATGTGATGTAATTATTACTTAGCTTGGTTTTCTGGTTGCCAATTGGGACTTCAAGGATCAATTTACCTATATAGGAATTGCAACATAAGAGCAGAGCACTTGAAGTTCAGGTCAATTTTCCTCGAATGACAGGATACTTCTTTGGAATGAAAGGGCTCGAGTTCTCCATTTGTTGGCAGATGGCAGGAAGGTGAAGAGGCAAGCTTTGGAGAAAGTCACCATCCTGATTCCTGTCGCTATGGTTCTGGTTGGACCATAGTCACAACCTCCCTCTCAACGATGTATGGTAAGATCTATTCTTTTAATGTTTCTTCTATTTTTTTTTTTTAAACATTCTGGCTGGATACATGGTGAAAGGACTTTGTGGTTAAAGGTCTATAGTTGAGTAAAGGAGAGTGCTACTTACAGTTAACTTTGCATCCTGTGCCAGCAGGTAGCTAATAATTAATCTATATATCAGAGGTTAAATCATTTCTTATGATTTGCAGTAGGTACAGGCATTATAGACAAAAGAGTATCAGAATTTGAATTATCTTCATTTAGCTGAAAAAAGTCCTCCATGGCAGAGATAATAGTTTATAATTCCTCATCAATACTATCTTTAGCATTGGCTCATGAAACTTTCTATTTGTGAAAGGGCTCAAAGTATATTATAAAACTTTTGAAAAATAATTATTTTGAGTTTGGAGACCTTGTGAGTAAGATCCAAAACTGAAGACCATTTCTCTAACTTTTCTCCCCCTTTGCAGACTTTTTTCTTGAGCTAGAAGGTTAATTACTAATTCTGTATCACCCAAAGTGGCAGCCTCCTTATTATAATGCTAGATCATATACTGTAATGTCCCTTATCTAACATGACTGGCTAATTATTAAAATACTCCATTTTTTTCTCCAGCTGTTTTCCTTCTGAGTAAACAAATTGCTAAGTTCAATTGGCTTCCATTTGCACTTCGTTGCTTCTTGACAGCAAATACTCTGCAAAAATGAATTGCCTCTGGGTGTTTATAATCTCCAAGGACAGAAGAAATGAACATGTGTGTTATTTCTCTAATTTAAAAACTAAAAACCATCCCACTTAAAAATCTAACACACTTTAAAAATACTGCACAGCATTGTTCCTTAGACCTTATAAAGGCACATAGCTGTTTCTGCAATCCCCAAATTCCTTGATTTGACATTTTAAGATGTTAATTGTATTAAGTGGAAAAGAAGTCATCTTTAGGGAATAAGACCACCAAATATCAAGGACACAGGAAAAATTGTTGTATTTGGACTATGAAGAATTAATCTCCATTCTGACTAACCAGGATTACATGGTTAAAGACTTGAGAAGAGTAATGATTAATTTTGCAATAGATTCTGTTTGGCTTGGTTTGATTGCACTTTAGAGTCTGTGAAAACAGAATGACAACACTATAAGAATTTTTGTTCTGACCTTGGTGTCTGAGAAGAAGACACTTTAGCATGCATTGGAATTGTGATTCAGAAAAAAAAAAACTAAAAAAAAAAAAAAAAAAAAAAAAAAAAGGAATTGTGATTCAGTCACAGCTTTGCCACTTTCTTGAGCTCCCATGACCAGACTTGTTTGTAGAGTTTAGATTTTTGCTGTTCCTGTCACGTCTCAGGGAGAAGATGGTGCATTGTAGAGTTTAATATCTAAGAATGAGAGTGTGAATAAAAAAGAAATTGGAATATGTCTTGGACC
Organism: Canis lupus familiaris; assembly: GCF_011100685.1. Lineage (NCBI taxonomy): Eukaryota > Metazoa > Chordata > Mammalia > Carnivora > Canidae > Canis > Canis lupus. The sequence goes on along the minus strand of NC_049227.1, from coordinate 49,030,362 downwards.
AGAATTCTTTGTTTCTTCAGATGATCAAGTGGTATAGGGACTGTTCTTTGAAGCCATACCAATTTGGGACTAGTGAATCTAGCTACCTTTTTTTAGCTCCACAATACTGGGCAAATTACTAACTTCTAATAATAGGGTTTACCTTATCAGGTCCCAGTGAAGCTAATATGAAACAGTGCATATAAAGTGATTAATCCAGAGCCTGACACAGAATAAAGCCACAGGAGTTATTCATTATTATTGTTATCATTTTATAATTGCTGCTAATAGAACTATTATTATGTATGCAAAGCATACTATGTGAAATACATACAAGTTTTTCCTTTTTTTTTTTTTTTTTTTGTCTTTAAATGTCCACAAAAAGAGTCTTGAGGGTTATAAATCACAAGTGTCTCCATGAATTAATGGATAAGATGGCAGCACCAGAGTAGACTCAGGACAACCTTTTAACTTTGAAGTGGCAATGGTTCATCTTAATAAGTAAATTAGTAATGGAAATCCTTTTAAATTTGGATGCATTTGTTTTATTTCATCTCTATTACAACCCTATGAGTCAGGAATTACCTTGCTGGTTTTTAAGTAAACTAAGATGCAGAGAGGCTAAATAATTTGCCTAACAAGAGAAACAAAAGCAAAAATGAACTATTGGGACTTCATCAAGATAAGAAGCTTCTGCACAGCAAAAGAAACAGTCAACAAAACTAAAAGACAACCTACAGAATGGGAGAAGATGTTTGCAAATGATGTATCAGATAAAGGGCTAGTATCCAAGATCCATAAAGAACTTATTAAACTCAACAGCAAAGAAACAAACAATCCAATCATGAAATGGGCAAAAGACATGAACAGAAATCTCACAGAGGAAGACATAGACGTGGCCAACACGCACACGAGAAAATGCTCTGCATCACTTGCCATCAGGGAAATACAAATCAAAACCACAATGAGATACCACCTCACACCAGTGAGAATGGGGAAAATTAACAAGGCAGGAAACCACAAATGTTGGAGAGGATATGGAGAAAGGGGAACCCTCTTGCACTGTTGGTGGGAATGTGAACTGGTGTAGCCACTCTGGAAAACTGTGTGGAGGTTCCTCAAAGAGTGAAAAATAGACCTGCCCTACGACCCAGCAATTGCACTGTTGGGGATTTTCCCCAAAGATACAGATGCAATGAAACGCCGGGACACCTGCACCCCGATGTTTATAGCAGCAATGTCCACAATAGCCAAACTGTGGAAGGAGCCTCGGGGTCCATTGAAAGATGAGTGGATAAAGATGTGGTCTATGTATACAGTGGAATATTACTCAGCCATTAGAAACGACAAATACCCACCATTTGCTTCGACATGGTGGAACTGGAGGGTATTATGCTAAGTGAAATAAGTCAATTGAAGGACAAACATTATATGGTCTCATTCTTTTGGGGAATATAAAAAATAGTGAAAGAGAATAAAGGGGAAAGGAGAGAAAATGAGTGGGAAATATCAGAGAGGGAGACAGAACACGAGAGAGTCCTAACTCTGGGAAACGAACAAGAGGTGGTAGAAAGGGAGGTGCATGGGGGGTTGGGGAGACTGGATGACCGGGCACTGAGGGGGACACTTGATGGGATGAGCACTGGGTGTTATTCTATATGTTGGCAAATTGAACACCAATAAAAAATAAATTAAAAAAATAATTTGCCTAAGATCATACAATAGACAAAAGGAAAATTTGGACTTTGGTTTGGTTGACCTAGGGAAAACCGCTCTTTTTGTTTTGCTATGCACTGATGTCTCTTTTTGGTATTGGGTTTTTGAAACTGTATTCTGACATTTAAGGTTTTCTAATTAATAATATAATAATTGCTTACATTTAATAAGTTAAAATAAGAAAAGAATAAAGATGATAAAAAATTTAATCTGTGATCCCATTACCATGGGCTAGTCACCCTAACATTTTGGTGTTTCTACAAATATGTAGTTAACTAATAGCTTCCTTTTGATGTATGATATTGTTTTTTTTTTTTTTTTTTTTTTTAAATCTTTTTTTTTTCTTAATTTTTATTTATTTATGATAGTCACAGAGAGAGAGAGAGAGAGGCAGAGACACAGGCAGAGGGAGAAGCAGGCTCCATGCACCGGGAGCCTGATGTGGGATTCGATCCCGGGTCTCCAGGATCGCGCCCTGGGCCAAAGGCAGGCGCCAAACCGCTGCGCCACCCAGGGATCCCGATATTGTTTATATATAGAGGATCTTTTTATACCTCCCCCTTGCCTCCAAGCTTTTCTAGATGGCCTTTGGGAAACCTTTGGTACCTGGGCCATGGTTTCTGCCACCAGTACAAGAATGGCTATCTTTCCTCCTTTGTTTTTGGCTTGTGAAACATAATGTTGGGAAGAGAATGACTTGGCATGTGAATATCTACCTCTATAGAATAAACTTCAAGTGACCAAAGTGATACCAATGAAACATCAAAAATTTTCTGTTGCTCAAAAAGATCACATTCAGAACTGGACAAAAAGATCAATAACTACATCAGAAAGTATCACACTAAAGTCTAGATCCAGTTAAGCTACACTCCCTTTGCCCATAGTTGTTTTCTGATTCACATGATTAGGTAATGAGGTCACGAGTATGAAAAGAGGAATTATAGGCTCCCTTATATTGAGCATATGCAATGGAAAGGTGTGGAGATGATGAATGGTGCCACCTTCTTCCATACTCCGCTGAGAGATAATTGTAAACAATCTGTTTAGTTTGATTGCTAGTGATCGCTTAAGCCTGGCCCTTGTCATCATGATATCTATTCAGTCCTTGTTTTTGTGGAATGTTCCACTGAACTTCTTCTTAAAGGGGAATTTTAAGAGTCCCCCTTAAAATTTCTTGCAGAGCTGGTTTGGAGGTCACATATTCTTTCAGTTGCTGCCTGTCTTGGAAGCTCTTTATCTCTCCTTCCATTTTGAATGAGAGCCTTGCTGGATAAAGTATTCTTGGTTGCATGTTCTTCTCATTTAGGACCCTGAATATATCCTGCCAGCCCTTTCTGGCCTGCCAGGTCTCTGTGGAGAGGTCTGCTGTTACCCTAATACTCCTCCCCATAAAAGTCAGGGATTTCTTGTCTCTTGCTGCTTTAAGGATCTTCTCCTTGAACCTGATTCCATTTCATGGGTTTTGTTCATCTGCCAAAGAGCAAGGATCTGGGTACGTGCATGCCTGTGTGCATGCATGTGTGTGTGAGTGTATAAGCAAACATATATTTGTAATGCCATTCAGAAACAGGTGTCAGTGGGGGGATTATTATTTATATTCATGTTTATTTCTGGCTTATTAAGGACCTCTTGGGGTGGAGGTGGAAGTTAACCAGGCACTCTGCTTTTAAAAAGCAATTTTCTTTCACTTTTGCTTATATCAAAATGCTGTTTCTTTTTTTTTCCTTTGGAGAGTAAGTAAAATGATTTAAAAAAATTCATATATTTTCTTTTTAACGATGGTCTTAAGGGATTTGTGTACCCAGAGCTCCGTACCACACACTGCTGATTCTGAGATTTAGATTTGGGTTTGAAGGCAATTTTTCATCTCTTTAACTTAGTTTTTAGTCTTTCTAAATCCGGAAATGCTGAATGCCAGAATTTTAATGTAGAATCGACCCTGGGCCTGGTTTACAACTGGTTCCTATTTACTTAGCAACAACTGAAATAGAATGCAAAGAGATGGGAGGGCTGAATGATGGGCTTAGGTAGCAAATTAAAAGCTGTGAAGAAAGATGAATATGGATGATGATGAATTTTTTTACATTAATCTTAAATTATTTTAAACTTATACCATCAGAATAAATAATTTAATTAATTAAAATTTTTAATTAATATTCTTTCATCAGAGACTCCATAGTTCTATATCAAGGCCAGCTTGGGAATACAGAACAGTGATAGTTATGCAGATAAATCCACACATTATATTGATATTTTATTAGTCCTACTATGTTTCCTAGGACCCTGTGCTTTATTTAGCCAGTGTAGGGCACCTGCAGACTCTTGAATGTGCTGTCTTCTCATCTTCAAACCTCCATACTCTTTCTTATAAATCATTCTTCAAAATGCAATTTAACAACTTTTCTGGAAAAACTTCTCTGCCTTCCTACTTTATATTCTTTTTTTTTTTTTTTTTAAGATTTACTTATTTTACTTATTTGAGAAAGAATGTGTGTGCACACTAGTGAGTATGGGGAGGGGCTGAGGGATACAGGAAGGAGAGAGAGAAGCAGATTCCCCAATGAGTGTGGAGCTTGATCTCATGATTCTTATACATGAATTTATTTTTATTTTTATTTTCTTTTTTTTCAGAAAGAGAGAGAGAAAGCACATAAGCAGGGAGTGGAGCAGAGGGAGAAGCAGACTCCCAGCTGAGCAGGAAGCTTGCTGTGGGCCTGGATCCCATGATTTTGAGATCATGATCTGAGCCAAAAGCAGATGCTTAACCAACTAAGCCACCCAGGTGTCCCAGGAATTTATTTTTAGAATCACATAAAAATTGACTTTCTGATTAAAAAAAAAAATCTAACAGAGTAAATATTCAACTGTTGTGCCTGAGTGAGCAAATAAATTATTTGCATCAAAATAATAAATACCAATTATTTTTGCTTTCTAGATCAAGATTTTATATTCATTTATGGAAGAGGAGATATTTTTAATTTAATTTCCTACAAATCTTACTCATGCTGAAGTCTGGCAACCTAAAAAAATGAAGGATGGTTGGAAAAAAGGTAACAGGCTTGTGTGTTACAAATTTTTAAATCTAAAAAATAAATCAAAATGATGAAATGAGGCAATTTGCTAGAATAGAAAAAAAGATGGCATTGATTGGAATTTGGATCTGTCTAGAAATGCAAGCCAAAAAATAAGTAGCAAGTATTTTTTTCAGAACATATTGGAAATCTCTATGAATGGTATGCTGGGGAAATATCTTTTTCATGCCTGAGAATAGAAAGAATAAATCATGGGACATACAGATTCTGCCTGAAAAATAAAGTTTATCATATTTAAAAATTCTGAAGATTTCAGTACTTGTAACAGTATTAGATTGAGTCCTCAAATAAGTCTATTAGTAGTTCATTAGTAGTCAAGCATTGCTAAATAATTGGAGAGTTCCAAAGAATCAGGATTTTGGACCTGGAATGAACCTTGTGGATAATATAATCTGGCTTCTTTATAGTTGAAGAAATTGAGGCTTGGAGAATGAAATGAATTGTCTATAGTCACCTAAGGAATTATTCATTGAGTGGGAACCAGGAGTCAGGACTTTAGGAGCGCATCCTAAAGCCCATTCCTGGTGACATTATATGTCAATTCCTTTACTAAGAATAACACAGAGTTACATGGAATTAAGCTGCTGCCTAGGCTGGCTAGATTTCCATTCTTGAGAATTGGTGAGGTTACACTTAAAAAGTAACATGTGAAAAATAAGGGAAGATTGAGTCTCTGCTCTGTTGGCTTGTGAAACTGAGGACCTTACAAAGTGTGAAATTTTCAAGGCCAAGGTCATCTTACATTCAGTGTTCTCAGCAGTTAGTAAGGGCCTGATCTATAATGGACGTGGAGAAACTGCTGAGTCACTCCACCTGGAGAAATGAAACTTATCTCTAGATCACCCAACCATGGCCATTGAATGGTTCCTCAGCAAACTCAGAGCAACTGCCCTAGGAAGAGGAGGACTGCTAGAATGGCATCCCGTTTTCCAAGCAATGGAAATTTTTTTTTTTTTTCCAGATCATACCAATTCAGTATTTACCTTCTTACATTTTTTTTTAAAGGAGGAAGATAGTGGCATTGGAGAAAAAACTCAATCTTGCCATCTCCTTAGAATTATTGAATATACTGAAGTAGTAGAAAGATAAGCCACTTCCCAATAGAAAAGTATCTGAAGTACACAGGTTTGTATGAAGTATAAATTACCCCTCAGAATTTATTCCAATTTGAGGCAACAGAGCTGCTTTCACAATCCCATCCCAGTCAAAAAATTGGCTGAGGGCTGTGGTGGGGTGGGACTTCCAGGCCTCTGTGTCTTCAAGCTAAGTTTCTGGTAGCTCCAAGGCAGTTCTCCAAAGTGTGTCACAGGGAGACATTTAGAGGTAAAAATGGACAAAAGACAGCGGAAGGGCACACAGGAATTGCTAAAGGAAGGGAATCTGGGTAGAGCACTAATAGTATTTACTGTAACAGGAGTCAGTGAACCTTTTCTGTAAAAAACCAAATAGTAAATATTTTAGGTATTTCAGGCCGTATGGTCTCTGTTGCAGCTGTTCACCTCTGCCCTCATATTGTAAAAGCAGCTATAGACAATATAGACACAAATGAGCATGTCCCAATAAAACTTCATGATGGACAGTAAAAACTTAATTTCACAAAATTTTCACATTTTATAAAATATTATTCTTGCTTTGACTTTTCCCCCCAACTATCTAAAAAACGTAAAAACCATTTTTAGCTTGCCGATTGTATAAATAAGTGGAATAAACCCTGGCTGTAGTTTGTAGACCCTTTGCTATAGCACTGTTCAAACTACTTTCTGTTTATCAGCTCCTCTTCTCATAACAACCTATTGTAGTAACTACTGTTATTCCCATATTACAAATGAGAAAACTGAGGCATCGATGGGTTAAACAACTTATCTACGTTTACTTAACTGGTAAATCACACAGCTGCAATTTGAAGGTTCAGTCTAACTCATCTGTACCCTTAACTAATACATCATATTGTTTCTGACTTGAGCATAAAGAAGCTAAAAAAAGCAAAACTTTTATCATGTAGATGACAATAGACAATATCCCTTAACTGACACTTCTGGTGCCACGTGGGAAGTAAAGCTAAGGCAGAGGAACAGAATCTCAAAATTCCTGCCTAACAACAGGTTGTTGGCACATGAGACTTGTCTTCATCTCAGTGTGTGGAAAGTCAATCGTGTGCCTTGTTTGCAGTGGGTCTAGAAAGATGGTTCATGTATGGAGCAAATCACTTTAATGAAAGTCACATGTTCCCCTCTGGTCTGGTGTAGAAAAGGAAGGGGATTTTGTACCAGGAAAGTATGGAGTCTTATTCTCACAGGCAAGTGAACCATACAAGCTGCTTTGCTCAAGGGTATTCCAGCTTCTATCTGTTGCCCCAGTGACATTATTAATAGAGGCCATTTTTAATCTCAGAGTTTTAGATAATAATCTTCAATTACGTGGTTATCGCCACCAGGAGTGTTGAGAATCAAACCATCTGCACCCACAAAATTTATTGTCGACATTTACAAGACTTCACCATTCCACTGTTCCTAGTTTTCAAGAAAATCTTGTGCATGAAGATAAAAGTTGTAAATACTGTTTGTTCAGAACTTTCTGAAAAACTTACTTTTTTTTTTTGGAAAAACTTATTTAAATGAACCTTAAACTGTTTACCTCTTTAGTAGCTAGCTTCTAATGACGGTTTACTCCCAAGAGTATTTGAATTTGCCTGAAAACCCTCGCCTCATTGATGTCCATCAATACTAGACTAACATTATCATGATTCTTGCGTTCTGGCCAAGCCTATAAATTGAAAGGTCTGGGTAAACCAGAATCTAAAACCTCATAAAAATCCCTATTTTGCTTTCCTTTACCATGATAAGAATAAACTCAGCTTTGTCTTATCAAAAGTTGCTCTGGTAATATTTTCAGGTATCCAGCACTCGATACTATCCCTAGTTTCTCTGTCTTCTATACATAGAATTGTCCATATTTGAAGATCAGTCAGATGTCAACAGGTTCATCAATTTCAAAATATTATTCTAGATGAAAAGACTCTGGGAACTGAAATCTTCCTCCTGGCTTTAATGCAGATGTTTGAACACTTTTGAAATTAAGTGTGTCTTCTATCAGTAGGTAAATTATCCTAACAATCTTTAAGCAAGTGTGTTTTTTTACAATTGATGGTGGTCTCTAATTAAGAAATTATGTTATTTTTTCAACTGTTTTTTGACAAACCCTAGTTTATAGAAGGGGCCAGCATAAATAAATGTGCCAGTCTTCATTTGATTCTGGGGAAGCTAACTTTGAGGAGGTGAATCTTGACCACATGATAACTTCCATCAAGGGATATTCTGAAGGAATTTGAAATGCAACAAATTCATATTTTTAGTAGGAAAAAAAAATCTTACAGCTCTAGCTAGAAACAGAAAGTCCTTCAATCTAATTAAGTCTTGGATTTTAGAAAAATAACTGACTTTTCTTGAAAGCAACCCAAGAAGCAGTGTAATAGCTTAAACACAGAAAGATTGGTAGCCTAATTTGGGTCGATTCTGGTCACAAATCAACTTTTATTTTAAAGAAAGTCTGAAAATAACATGAAATAAACTTATTTTGTAAAGTAACAGTGTGAAAACTTATTGTTCCTTTTGCTGTATTTTTTATTGTGCTTTGGGACTTGGTTTACTCAGCTATAAAATTTTTAATAGAGTATTTCTTGCTTTTGCTTGGGAAACTAACAAGAATATAACACTTTAGGGATTATTTGATGGAAAGGAAGAGAAAGTCTTTAAAACTTGCTGAAGCAAGCTGTAGCTACTGTACTCTACCTAAGTCAAGCTGCTCCTTGCTTTAGCTGTCTTCTATGAAGTAAGGCCCCTTCTATTTATGTGCAAAGATTTGGTAAAAGACCTTTACAATCTCACTACTTTAGTAACCTTGAGTGCTAGCTAATCATGCTTGGAATTTGCCTAACTCCCCTTCTCCAGAGAGTTTGAAATATATTTTGTTGAGGGTTTAAGTGATGATATATCAAGCACTTTGCCTTTTTAACCCATTGTGCTCTGAAAGACCAGGGATAAATTTTTGAATCCTAGGTTAGCAATATACATCCTGGGGTTTCAATTCAGTGTATGTAATCAACCTGGTCAAAATATTTTAGTACATGTGCTGCCGAAGCGAGCATAAACCTGGTCAAAATAGGCATGGGAAATTGGTAAGCAAACTAACCATAATATGTTGGTATGTCATTTTTTTTTTTAAATTCAGATGAACCATGTTCCTAGAAGTCATAGGTTATAATAAAATAAACTTTTGAAACAAAAGACATTTTGTTAGCATGTTGATATTTTTAGAATTTTTTTTGAAGAATCTATGTTTTCTACTACATAATGACACTCTTAAAAAATGTTATTTTCTTAACAATGTGTAATTATCCTTTGGTCCTCTGGTTAATGTAGAGCTATGAAGCCTCTGGAATAGAGAAGACTTCTGATGCCCCTGGGAAGTCAGAGTCTAGATTAACATAAAGGTTCTATATTTTAAAAATATATATATTGTGTATTTTCCACATTTTCACATCTGGATGTTAGAAGATAATGTTCAGTCAACCAAGTTTTTACTGGCATGTTTCAGAGGGAAATTCAGACAATTTGCCTTCATATTTTATTGACTATAATGCTCTGTATCTTTAAAATAAATAGCCTTTGGCGCTCCATTTCTATCTTTATGCTAAACCTATTGTTTTTCTCTGTTTTCTTCCTTTTGGAAAATACACTGTGACTTTCTAGAATTACTTTGTCAACTTCTGAGGAAGAGAGTATTTAAGACCCTTTCATTTTTCATATTCAGAGAAATTGGTTGATTTTTAAAGTCTTTTTTTTAAGCATTTTTTTATTTTTTTTAAATTTTTATTTATTTATGATAGTCACACACACAGAGAGAGAGAGAGGCAGAGACATAGGCAGAGGGAGAAGCAGGCTCCATGCACTGGGAGCCCAACATGGGATTCGATCCCGGTTCTCCAGGATCGTGCCCTGGGCCAAAGGCAGGCGCCAAACCGCTGGGCCACTCAGGGGTCCCAATACTGATTTTTTAAAGTCTTATAATGACTCTGACACTATACATCTCTTATTTCTAGGTATTATATATTATTGTGGGAAAAAACAACAGAATGAAAATAGCTTGAGTAATAATCGCTGTGCTGTACTAGTGACGTTTAGGTTAGGATCTTGTGTGAAAAATATCAAAGCAAAACTCATTAATAGAAAAATAAGGATGCAATTGAAAAACCAAAAATATACAAGAAATTTGGAATATGGAAATCAACCAAAAGTGTGGTTTCTTTCTTTTTTTTTTTTGAGATGTATTTATTTGAGAGAGACAGCACAAGAGAGCAAGGGGAGGAGAAGAGAGGGACAAGCAGAGGGACAAGCAGACTGCACTGAGCACTGAGCTCTATGCAGATCTCGATCCCCTGAACCTGAGATAATGACCCTAGCTGAAACCAAGAGTCAGATGCTCAACCAACTGAGCTACTCAGGGGCCCCTCAAAAATGATTTTTTGAGCAACTACTATATTCTTTTTTTTTTTTAATTTTTTATTTATTTATGATAGTCACAGAGAGAGAGAGAGAAACAGAGACACAGGCAGAGGGAGAAGCAGGCTCCATGCACCGGGAGCCTGATGTGGGATTGATCCCGGGTCTCCAGGATCGCGCCCTGGGCCAAAGGCAGGCGCCAAACCGCTGCGCCACCCAGGGATCCCGCAACCACTATATTCTTAGAACCTTGTTGAGTAATATGAAGTCTGGAGAGGTTTAGGGCATGGTACCTATTTCTGAGGACCTTAATGCCTTTTGACTTTACAGTGAATCCTCCATTCTTAAGGATGTTAATAGCGTTAAGAGTTACATTTTGATTGAGTTTGACTTATACACTTGGCCACTTACTACTCATTGAGTGTTTCTCTAGGGATTATCTTTTTTTCTATAAGTCTGGATCACTTTTGCTCTTGAATGAAAATATTTGAATTTCAATACAGTTCTGATCAGTTTCTTTTAGCTATAAACAATAGTCATTCCTCCATACTAGCAAAATAGGGGAATTTATAAGATGTAAAGGATCTCAGTGATCTCAAGGTAAGGTTCACATTGTATTTTGTAATAGAATTGGGAACCAGAAAGCCAGAAACTGAATTTATTCTTATTATCTCTCTTGTAGCCATGTGGTCTTCCTCATCTTTGCTTTGCCTCATGTCCTATTCATCTCTTTTTTATGCTTACTTGATATGTATCTGGCTCAACGGGGCCTCCAGTTCCATCTATCACTACATCATAGACTCTTAGTTTTCTCAACCACCATTAATTGACAATTCTCTCTATATTCTTTATTCAAATTCTTTTGAGATGATATAAATGGCCAAGCACAGCTAATGTCTGGACCTGTGTTCATCCCTAGTTCAATCAGTTTTGGGTTGAAGGCAAGTCTACATGATACAACAAGGCTGTTTAGTCCTGCTATTTCAGTAGGAACTGTGGGTGGATATGCAGTTTCTGTTGAAGGGGGGCATTGAATGATTAGACATTGAATATAGCTGAGTGGGTATTTTTTACCAAATCTGACTGGACACAATTCCTGCAATATCTGGAAAAATATCTAAGAATAAACATCCAAGTTTATCAAGACTCCTTCACTCCTAGAGATGTGCCTTTTATTCTTCATTTAACGCATATTTTTACCAGGCACTGACATAGGTCCTGGAAACACTTGGGGAAGAAGACAGGGAAGGGATCTGCTTTCATGGAGTTTACATTATACTATAAGTAGTAGAAAATACCTAGTAAACAAATCAGTACTTAATATGAGAAAATATTCAATGCTATGAAGATGATGAATCTGTGATATGATAGAGAGTGAATGGATTTTTAGATAGGGATTTTAATGAATTCCTTTCTGAGGCAGTGATTTTTGAGCTAACATTTAAATGATAGAGGAGCTATGCATAATCTAAGCATTTTATGTGTGTTAACTCATTCCCCCCTCACATTTAGCTTATGAAGTAATTTTTCATATTTTCTATAATTAATAAATGAGAAAACAAAAACATGATGACCTAATCAAAATATGTAACTTGCCTTTGGTAAATAGCTAATAAGTGGTAGAGCTAAAATTCAAACCCTGACAGTATGTAGGCATAGTATACTCCATACAGCCCTATGGGTATTAAACATGACTCAGATTAAAAAACTGCTCAGACTACCAATTTCTTAGGTTGTTATATTGCATTTTACTATCTGATTTTCTAGTTTTCCCTCATTTCTGGCCATTTAAAGACACATTTTAAGCAGAACTACTTTTAGACTCTTGTACTCCACAAATTTTGATATATAAAAATAACTTTATCATGCATAGGGTAATGTAGAAATTTGTTACTTATTTTCCAATGAAATTAATTTTCTCACTCCACATATACTAAAAGATAGTTTATTTTACCCAACATTATGAAGTATTTCAAGCATAATAAAAAAAATAATTATGTAACAAGGACCCAGATTCCCACTATCTGGCTTTGCTAAATCTTATCATTTTCTTTTTTTTTTTCTATCTTTTTTTTTTTTTTTTGAGTTTTATACGTTTTTATTGTTTGTATAGTACAATCTCTGGTAGCAGAAATGTATGCACAAAAAAACTATTCAAATAAGAGTTCAGAGAAAAAAAAATTATACCAAAGGACATTTAACATATATGGGTTTTACAGCTATAGTGTATCCACGCCCCCTACACAGACAGGCTGCTCTTTCCCACCAGGAGGACCCCGTCAGGGACATCGGGAGCAGGGAGGGCAGGGGAGCTGGCCCAGAGCCATGGTCGGGCCTCCTCCCTCTCCCCACCTGGTGCACCGAGGCCTCCACAGGGGGCAGCAGGAGGCTTCAGCCTGGTCACAGAACCCATAACCCCTCCGCTGAGCAGAGGTGGAGGAGAAAAGGCTGCGGAGAGCAGGGCAAAGATCTCCATGGGGAAGGCAGGCAGGAGGGCCCTGTGCATTTTATATAAATATATATATATATATAATGAAACATGGAAGCAAGAAAGAACCCTATATACATACCTCTGATTTAATCTCTTCTCCCTCCTTCTAGAGGTTTACACCACCTAGAATTTGGTTTGTACCCCATCCATGCATTTCTTTTATTGTTTACTTTTACTACAGATGTAAGCATGCATGAAAAACAGATAGTACTCTCTGGGATGTTTTAGACTTTATAAAAATGTCATACTCTATGTTTTTTCTGCAACTTGATGTTTTTCCTCTTTTTCTGGTCACCATTATGCTTCTGAGATTTACCTATGTTAATTCATGCGGGTCTGGTTAATTCAATTTTACTGTTATTTAAAAAAACAGTTTATTTTCCATTCTCTTGGTGCTAGTTGATGTTACAATGAACATGCTTGTATTCTTGTGTACAAGCGTGAAGATTTCTTTTGGTTACCACACACCTAGGGATAAAATTGTTGGGTTGTAGATCATGGGAGTCTTCATCACTAACAAATTTCAACAGTGTGCTCTTCAAATATTTTACAAACATTTTTATAACTTTACATTATTAAAATACATGCTCATTAAAGAATACCTGACAACACTGTCAAAGAAAAAAGAAGACTAAAAATATCTGTGCCCGATGGAAAACCTTTTCTCCTATACTTTTTATTTATAAAATTGTGATTGTATATATAAATTTGGGTTCTCCTTTTTCATTTTTTAATAAATGCATCCTTGTGGGGTTATAAGCTCTTATTAACATCATTTTGAGCAACTGTGTAACATTCCACAAGATGAACATACCACAGTTCGCATAATCACCTTCCCATTGTTCGAAGTTTTTGTTGCTTCTATTTTGTCACTACTCTAAATAACATTTGTGTAATGTATGTAGTTTTAATAAATGTTTTCATGCTATTCTGAATTTTGTTTTCTTATCTTAATTCTGCATTACATACCTATTCTATGCTCACCACTGAATGTGTGTTTCAACTCACTCTGCAAATGAATTCACATAGGGTATTTTTTTCACCTTCTATGCTAACACTTAGGATTAACTTAAATGTTGAATAATTTGAATAAAATGATAAAATATTTTCAGAGGATACTTCTGAATAATTGCCACAGAAGCCTATCTGCATAGTGGCCACCTCTGCATTTTAATAGATTTATTTTGGATTCCAGAGAGCTGCTGACTATTGAAATGGCTGAAAGGAATCAGGAATGGTTCACTGCTTTTGTTTTTCTTCTAGGACTGTAGCTTCCACCATTTTCAAAGTTAGCATATTGTGGAGACCATGTGTGTATGTAGCAGACACGATTTCTAAACTTTTTCCTGTCCTTTGTCTTTTGTAGTTTTGAACAAGCTGTCATAATAAGGTCACAGTACCGGCTCAGCCTTATGTTAACAACTTTTGGAGTTGAAACAGAATCCCCCTGGGAAGGCTGCACAGCAGTGTTTGGCATGTGAACCAAAAAATATCAAAAGAAAGAATGACACGCTTTTCCTGTGATGGGTATACACTCTGCGATCAAGACTCTGGAATATTAATTATAAGGTAGAAGGAGGCGAGCTTGAAAGGATACACAAAACACAAATGTGGATTTCTAATGCAGCTGAAACAAATTAATTTCCCCACTGGTTCCATTTATTTTATAATCAGCCCGAGCTCTGTAGATGCCTCGAGAAAGATTCTCTTCCTAGGCAATTCTTTGGATAAAATGATAAATAGATTTCAAGTGAGAAGATGCAGGACAGATTGGCAAACTTGGTGAATTTTGTGCCCTCAGCTAGGATAGGATAAGGAGAAAGGAACCTAATAGAAACAGCAAAATTCTGCCTGGAAGAAAAGCCTGAGTTGCCACCATTATTTTGCAGCACCAAGCTTGTTACCATACAAATATGTGACGCTAGCAGAGTTGATGAGGCGGAGGCTACAGGAGGAGGCAAGTGGAGAGATGGGGAAGTCCAGGGACTGACAAATAAAAGAAGGAAACAGAGGTATGGGTTTTGTGTAGATAAAGTAGAATGATTCTGGGTTTTGGTAAAGAAGTTTTGCCTGTGGGGAATATAATATGCATTAGTTCACTGTATCATGCGGAAACTTGAAAATAAAAACACAATTTCTGCGTTTTGCAGGTTCATCAATCAAGCTTCAGAGTTTGAATGTCCTGAATATGACTCTTGAATTGTGGGACAATGCAATCGACCTCATATACTCTGCTAAAGAGACATTAGACTTTTCTTCTTTGTGTCCCAAGGAGCAGCATAAAAAATAATGAGTGTAGCAATTCTTCTTCATTCCTTTTTTCCCTGTAAAATGGGTATACCAGTAGCACTAAACATAGTTAGGAATATGTGCATGTTAAAGTGCTGGAGTCGTATTGAGGATTATATGGAATCATCTGTGAAGAATATTTAATTGGGCTTACTACCCAGTAAGGACTCAATACTTGTTAGTCTTTGTCAACAGTATTATCATTTGCTAGGTGCTCACTTATTTTAAAAAATCATCAGAAGATAATTTTAAACATATTATATAATATGTAGGATTGGGGGGGGTCTCATTTAGTACCTATCACAGGATTCCACACTGTCTTTTTACCCTAGGCTTGCTTCCAGAGTATACATGTTCATAGAAGATCTCAGATGTTGGGGATGAAACAAAACCCCAGATCCTAAAACTAGAGACTTTTCATTGAAATGCACATTAGAGGTCATTTCCTGATACGAGAAAAACTCTAATGCTTTCATTTTAAAACATCAGTGATTTGAACGCTTTTAAAAGATAGGCTGTTCAATTTAATAATAGATATAATTGTTAAGAAGTTTTTCCTTATATTGAAATGAAATCTGGCTCCCAGAAAATTATACTCATTGCTCTTTGTGTTGTTCCTTGGAGCACATAGGAAAAAAATGTCTAATTTCTCTCTGGTGTAATATATGAGGTCAATTATAATGTTCTACACAAGCCTGCCTTCTCTTTCGGGACTCTGGCCACAGTTCATATGCTATTGCATTGAACCCTCTCACTCTCCCAGGAACTCTTTCTGGCACACATTCTAGCATTCTGAAATCTCATTCTTTCTAATACCGCAAACTACATCAAAGTGTGTTCTGATGAGTTCAGAGTAAAATGGGATAATCTTCCTTGTTCCAGTACTTTATACCTGGTAGTGTAAATAAAGTAGGATGATTCTGGGCAACCTCCACATTTTTTAAAGATGAATTAAAGTAGACCGGACATTTGACACCATGTTCCTTTCTAGTTTGCATGAATGTACACATAGATTGTTCATCCTTAATCTCGTAGAAAACTAAATCCTTAAGAGGTTATGTATGTTCTGCTATATTTTTGGATTTGTGCCCTAGATTTATTTACCCATGCTAAATGCTAGTTGGATTCAGCCCATAATTACATTTGATGAAATATCTTTTGGTTCCTAAATCTAGCATTCAGCATATTAACTTTCTCTGTAGTTTCATGTTACCTACCAATTTGATTTCCATGCTATCAAAAGTTGGTTTGGATTTGAAAGGACGCCATATTTGTTTAAATATTCCATTTACGTTTAAAGGCTTCCAAAAGAATATTGACCGAAGAAAAGCTAAGGTTGGATTGAATGATAGCTTTGGCCTGGAAACCCAAGGAATTTATATTGACTATGCATGAATAAAAGAGTGAATAGGGGAGAGGTACTAATATTTTTGAATACATATATCTTGTTCCGTAACTTATGCTAACCACTTTATATACACTAGCTCCTAGAAGCCCTACAATAGTTTTATGAGGTAAGGATTAAGTTATATCATTTTCTTTTTGTAGATGAAGATAGTGAGGCTCAAGAGTCTTATTATATATTTACCATAACACTACATAAAGAATAAGTGATAGTGCTGGATTTGAGGCTAGATCTGCGAGCTCTCTTTCTGTTAATGAAGCTGAGGTCCAGAATAAATACGGTGGAGGGACTAGCTATCTTCAACTCAAACTTCTGGGCAGAAGACAATCATTAATTTAAGTTAATTTTTTTTTTTTTTTTTCTATTTTGAGGCAGAGGAGGAAAGGCTCCAGAGAGTTAAAATAAGTATGGTTTCTGGCTGGTTTTTAATGAATAACTAACAAGTCAGAGTTAGGAAAATTAGCTGAGAAGAGACAAGCTTTAATTTCCCACTTGATTAGGTGAAAATACCTCAG
Organism: Canis lupus familiaris; assembly: GCF_011100685.1. Lineage (NCBI taxonomy): Eukaryota > Metazoa > Chordata > Mammalia > Carnivora > Canidae > Canis > Canis lupus. The sequence goes on along the minus strand of NC_049227.1, from coordinate 49,013,377 downwards.
TTAGGGGAAGAATTGCTCCACTTGGACTTAGCTTTGGGGAAGCAAAGTGAGATTTGTCTCTCAATTCCCAACAAGATATTTGTGGCAGCTTTATTTTCAGAGCAGGAAAATATAGCTGAGGCAGGGGACTTGAGAGCGCAGCCCAAGTGAACGGCCTTGTATCTTTCCCATCAGGTGAGGATAACAAGATCAGATGCTGGAGAAGCAACACTTCTGGCACTTCCTGGAAGAGTTCCTCCAGGGCGATGTTAGCACTACAGAAAGAGATCCATCAGGTACAAGTGACCTCACACAAATCAGACACAGGGACACTTTATGTTGTTAGTACTGGCTCAACTCCAGACAATATAATAAAGAATGAGTTCTTCTTTGGGATATGAATACTTTATCAATGCACTAATGTCTCGGAAACTATTAGTGTGATGGAAAGGAAATATCTGAGCCTTGATGTCAGACTGTATACAAATATCAGCCCCACCTGGGGCTAGTTGAGTAGACCTTGGATGAATTTCTTGACTTGGCCAGCATCTCAATTGCAATAATGGTGTAATAATAATTATGTCATAGGCTGCTGTGAGGATTAAACTGCATACTATTCATGTAGAGTCTACTACATAGTAGATATCAAATACATTTTCATTTTGTTTTATTGATAAATAGCTTAGTGAACATCACAAAGAGTGTATCAAGAATTCATCATGTTCCAGACACTATATGCTGAGGATAGAAATGTTTTTAAACATTGAGTTGAAAATTTTAAAAATTATTTAAAAAAATTTCAAAGATTAAAAAAAATTAAGAAAGGCTGATGTTGGCTTACATGTTGCAATGATGTGCGGATTTAGAGTAAAGCCTTTGGAGATAGGTTGGTGGGGTTTCAATTCTGGATTTTCTGGTGCTAGCTTTGTGATTTTGAGTAAGTTATTGAGCCTCTGAACATTAGTTTACTTATCTGGAAAACAAGAATGATGATAGTAACTACCCACTAGATTGCTCTGAGGATTCAACAATTAGGTGTAAAACGTTTAACACAGTAGAAAACACTAAGTAAGCGCTCAGGAAATATTAGTAAAAACTATTACAAAAACTAGTAAAAACTATTACAAAAACAATTTACATGTATGTCTTCTTTGCTATCTTGTAGATTTTTTGAAGCCTGGGCTATCTTGTACACTTTTGTGCCCTCTCATATTATGGGCTTTATTAATATTTGCTGAATATTTGGAGCGGGCACATATATTTCATTTCTCTCCAACTATGAAGTTTCCATTTGCAAAACTATAGAATAAGTTATACCTTAGTAATTGTTTTGTTCACTACAAAGCATTGGTTGCAATATAGATGAATTGTATGTAAAAATAAATAAATAAACAAACAAACAAACAAGCAAACAAAAGTCCCAGCATTTATACTTCTCTGGCCCACCCCAGTAGATTGCGGGGTGGGGGCAGGGGGGTGTATGAATGGCTCGTTATAACCAGGCAACTGTAGAAAATTATCCAACCTGAACAGCAGAGAGAAAATAGGTTGAGAATAAATAAATAGGTAAAATAAAACTAACTAACTAAGTAACAGAGGTTAGTCTACCCTACTTAGAGAGCACAGACATTTGTTAGGGGGCATTTTTTGTCTATACAATATGTTAGCATTTTCAGGTTTGCTGGCTTATCTACCATCCTATGTTGAATATATTAGATAAAATAAAGTCTAGAGAATCCACCAATGCATTGTTCTTCAGGTTCAAATGTTTTGTTTTGTTGTTTTTGCTAGTTTTAGCTGTACTTAGTGGGAGAAGTAAGGAGATGTGTGAATTATTTTGATGTCTTTGTCAAGAATCACTATTGTATTTGTGAGGAGCTATTTCTGTACTTCATTATTTCTCTGGTTTAGTCGTTCATACTTATATCAATTCCATACTGTTTTGAGTATTGTACTTTTATAGTAAGTCTTGAAATCAGGCAATGGGAGTTCTCTTTTTCTTTTTCAACATTGTTTTATTTTAGACTGTTTGAATTTCTGTATGTATTTTGAAGTTTGTTTCAATTTAAACAAAAATGTCTGCTAGGATTTTGATAAAGGCAGTGTTGATTCTAGCTCTTTTGAGGGATATTTTCCATGAAGGTTAATTCCAGCAGCTCTGCATTTGGCCTGAGATGTTTTGCTAAAGTACCTGCATTACACTGACCTTTGTTCAAGGCATGCTGATTAATAATTTTGGTTTGTAGTTGTGGACCAAGGAATTTCACAGTCAGATGTATCGACTTTTCAGCCATATTTATTGATAATAGTTGGCTGGATGATTTGTATCTGGTCTCAGTGAGAACCTTGGAGAACTCTGTTCTTGGCCCTGATTATATAGCAGAAGTCTATGTGACCAGCAGGTTATAAAAATTCCTAGCTGAGTTTCCATTTCAGACTTCCTGGTTCTGAGGTATTCACTACACATTTGGTGGTTTCTGATCCAAGAGAGAAAGTATGTCTCCTTGTGAACCTTACAGAGGGAAGACAATTGGAGTTTTCCCTTGGCTTCTCTAGAATGCGTAATGTGTCTCAAAGCCCCTTCATATGTTGTTATGTCACATTCTTTTCCTGCAATAAACTGTAGTATGTATGCAATCATTTGTCATTTTGAGTCCTATCAGTCTTCTTTAACAAAAAAACCCTGCTTAACTGCCACTGGTAATGTAGAGATAATTAATATCTTAACAATATTAAGTTTTTCAATTCATTAACATAATTTTTGTCTTCATTTTCATAAGCCTTCTTTAATGTTTCCCCATTTTTTATAATATTCAGTGTAGAGATCTTGCATATTGATTAAAATTCCTAAATATTTTGTGGGTTTTGTTACTAATTAAACATATTGCTAATTCTGATTGGCAGTTTACAGAAATATAATTAACTATTTTACAGACTTGCTATTATATTTTTATCTTGATCTGGTATCTTACAATCATGTTAAGTTTAAAACTAATTACAATGATTTTATAAACTCAGAACTTTTTTCATAAACAATCATATTATCCTGGAATAGAGGCAGTTTTACTTTTTTCTTTGTAAATTATTAATGCCTATTTCTTTTTCTTGTCTTCTTGCATTGTTCCATTATAACATTGAAAAGAAGGGGTAGGGATCCCTGGGTGGCGCAGCGGTTTGGCGCCTGCCTTTGGCCCAGGGTGCGATCCTGGAGACCTGGGATCAAATCCCACATCGGGCTCCCGGTGCATGGAGCCTCCTTCTCCCTCTGCCTGTGTCTCTGCGCCTCTCTCTCTCTGTGACTATCATAAATAAATAAAAATTAAAAAAAAAGAAAAGAAAAGAAGGGGTAATAGGAGGCATACTTAATGTGTTCCTGATTTTAGAGCAAACATTCATCAATGTATCAATGCGGAAGTTAGCTAAAGGTTTTGCATAGATACCCTTTATCAAATTGAGACAATTCCCTTCTATTCCTAGTTTGCCCAAATTTTTATTGTGCTTGCTGAATTTTATCCATTTCTTTTTCTGTAATTATTGAGGTGATCATAAAATTGTTTTCCTAAACTTGTTACTGTGGTGAGTTGTATTGATTAATTTTTAAGTATTAATTTAATCTTGCATTCCTGGCATAAAACCATCCAGTTCTTAGAGATGATCTTCTGGTAGACAACTGAGTTATACTAATGAAGGGAAATAAGTTAATATGTGTCTTTTAAAATTAATTATTTTTTCAGGAAAGATGGCCTCTAAGCTTAATGACCTGATTGGAAGGCAAGAGCCTAAGTACTCACAAACTAGAAAATTAGATTTAGCAAAGTGTATCAAAGCCTGAAAATGCTTTAGAACTGAGCCATGTTGATCGAGAATTGACTTGGAAAACAATGACTAAGCATATCCATGTGATCAAAGACATATGTAAGTGTCAAGCATGGGGTGCCAAAGGACAACTGGTCTGCCGGGGCTTCCCCAAGAAATGGACAAAAATCTGTCAAATTGTGCCATGCTAGTGCTGAAAATTGACAGGAAAAGGCAAGGATAGTAGTAGCTTGTTCATATCCCAGTTCAACTTTACTTTGATGATTATGGTGATAACAGCTATAACAGGACCTACTCCATGGAGTTACATGGAAGACTTCATGAAATAGTATATGTAATATGATAACAACAGTGTCCAGCACGTAAAAGTATTCAATAAGTATTTGCTATGATTAGGAAAATATGTTAACTAGTATGTAAGTACCATAAGAGCAGGGATATTTGTATGTTTTGTTCACCAGTGAATCTGCAGTGCCTAGAATAGTGCCTGAGACATAGTGGCACTCCGTTAGAAATATACTGAATGAAGGAATGTGACATTACTTGGATCTAGAACTGACGAGTTTCACGTCACTGGTTAGAATTAGTCCCATAATCTAGCAATTTAACGGATTGGCCCTGGCGCAGGCAATAGCCTACTGAACTGGACAGATGGCTGGGATTAATGCCAATATCTGCCTTCCTGCAGGCATTTTCCGACCTACAAATCTCATGCTTTGGTTCAATGTGATTCTGCATAGAGTAACCTTATAAATTGTAAGAGAGACCAAACACTTTTTGAGAATAAAAGGGGTGCCATTAATGACAGCTGGATAACAAGTGTAAGGTGAGACTGTCTGGGACAAACCATGAGGACACATGGTCACCCTAATTCAGCACCCCCACTACAACTGACTGAAATAAGAATTGGTGGAATTCCCAAAAGCAGTTGTCTCTTGAATGGACTATAGTCCTGATAAGGCTGTCTTTTACTTGGGCAATTTTCGTGCAAAATAACATGAACCAAGTAGTGATGAGAGGAGTTCAAAGGGCCAAACTAGAATAGCTGAGTCACCTAAAAGTGGAGCTCTGTTGCAGAGGGCGTGAAGACATGACCGGGTCTCTGCAGCTGTTGCTGTGTCTCCAGAGACACCTGGGCTGTTCTTCTAGTCTCAGCTTCACTTCAGATCTTTACATTGACTTCAGCTCTCTGGCAACTGGGATTTTTTCCTGTTCTTGTGTACTTCCCCTCCAAATAATAGACTGTCATTACTTGAGAGGAACTGGCTCTATCTTTGTTCCTTACAATCTGCAAAAGTTTAACTCACATATATCCAATACAACAAATTTTTTTTTTTTGTATTTTTGTACAATTGTTTGTATTTTTTTTCCAATATTACCTCCCTCTTTCAGTGCCCTGCTATTACTTCAGTTTGAGCCCATCACCCCTTTTAACCCATAATATTAAAATACTCTCTAACCCCTTGTCTACATGAAATTAATGGAGGCTTGTGGATTAATTGAGAAATCATTCATTATTAATTAATATTATCTGTATTATATTCAACTATGGACTAAATGAACGTTGGGTCTTGCCTGGGAGTCTTACCAACATTTATAATGTTTCCCTGAGGAAAAAAAAAAAGATATTTCAAATTCCAAACAAGAGGGCCAAGGCATTATTTTAGAAACTAAAATCAAGGACAGATGGTTTGATAAGTATGAGTGCATTTATGAGGACACTGGGGCAGAATATTTTAAACTGAGACTCTCCGGGAAAGGCAGAGCTAAACGGGAACCACAAATGTCAGAGGCACAGGGCTGTGTTCCAAGTCATCATAATGGGGGGGATTATGGTAGAAAAATATAATTAAAGACTGACTAAACTACAGTAACGTCAAATGGACCAGAAAAGAAAATATGCATGTGTTGGCGATAAGAGGTGGTTAGAGGGAGCAGAACTCTCCAGAAACAGTTGGGAATCTGAAGGGAAGGTAGAGAGAGCTGTAGGTCTTGGGAATATTGGTAATGGACAACAATAGCACCTTTTACCTCCTACTAGAGTTTTAGCACTAAGGTCACCAGGAACTCCTGTGTTTTGGAGACCTCAGTGATTTCCGTCCGTATCTATCCTTCCCATAGTTATCACAGAGGGATTAAATTAGATACAGTAATTGCTGAAGCCTGAAATTACTTCGGTAGGGGGAACATCTCAATATCCTGACATACAATGCAAATTTATATATATTCAATTAAATGCTCTTTTGCAATAAAATGCAGTTACTCTCACATCAGCCAGCCGGTGTAGGCCATTAACAAGAGGGCCTTTCTGTTTTGTAAGGCAGAATGTGGAAGGCCAGATCTAAGCTGCTGAGAGCCCAAAGGCAGGGTGGGTGGGGTCCAAGTTTACCATAGCTCTGGAAAGGGAGGTCTGAAGAGAACATTTTCTAACTTCAGGACACAGTGACCTGTCCTTCACTATTTGGTGTCCTAGCAGAATTTGTGCTGAGAGGAATTTTAGTTTAACTCCACAATATATTTATGAACATGACTAGGAAGTATGCTGATGAACCATATGATACCTGTTACCATAATTTCACGGGATTTAATGACTTTTCCATTTTAAGCTCAACCAACTTTTTTGCATAGGAGTATCATTTTGAAGTTTCAGTAGTAATCCACTTTATGTGTGTGCCTCCTACCCTTGTTCTGTCAGCAAAGCTAAACTAAACTAAACTAAAAATGTAGAACTTTTATTCTGACATCCTCTTTGAAGTTCTGACTAAAACCACATCTGTTTACTGGAGCCATTTTAACGAATCTGCCATTTTCACGTGCTTATTTAGAAAAAGAAAGTATCATCCACTCTTTGAAATTTCAATCTCAATCTATTTTAAAGACTCCTATCTATTCCATCCTAATCATCTAAGTACATGTGATACTAATAAAATATTTTAAAAGCTTGTTTTTAGCCCTGGGTATTATACTATATGTTGGCAAATTGAATTTAAATAAAAAATTTTTTTAAAATAAAAAAGCTTGTTTTTCTTAATAGCTTTTTAAAATAGTTGGCAGTCCAACTGAGGTCCAATGCAGTAAGATGGTGAATATTAAAATAGAGGTAATTAGAACAGTTACATTCATTACAGTAGGGATAAACTGGGAGCATTTTAGAATCATAAGTTTATGTGGAGGCCACTGTCAGGAAAACAGTCTTGAGCATGTGGAAAAGGCCCATCAGGTGACCCACCTCAGAATATCCAGAGGTGCTAATGGACCAATGGGCTGCTTACAACTAGGCAGTTACCAAAAGGGGGGCAATTCCAGACATCGCCATATCTCTTGCACCTTCTCTCTTTCAAAATGGCCCCCACCTACTGCCTCCTGGCAATGTCTTCAGTAAACTTCCATCTCCTTTGTTCTGCTTCAGCTGAATTCTTGTCATTGCTGGCAGCACCAGCTTCTGCCTGATGGTCACCCCACACTTGGGGGCCCCCATCCGATCAAGAGACACCCTGTTTAGACACCATAGTTTACTTATTACCTAAATAGAGAGAACACAATAATGTCCTTATATATATTTGAGTCATTGTTTTCTAGTTTTCTTTCCTTTTGTTAAGTAGATTTAAGGGAAAATTGAATCAAACTCTAATCCAGCATTAAAAGTTAGTAGAAGGCTTTAAGCAATTTTATATTTTTTCAGACAAGTTTTTTCCGCATTTTTTTTTTTACCATATGTGTGATATAAAGTATATTTATATATTTGCGATGTGTGTTATAGGGGGTTTTAAAAACTGTAGTAAGATTAATTTAATGTTAGACTCTGATGTAAGCATAAATATCCAATTAGTTCAATCCAGTTTTTGAGGGAAATAGTTGTTCCTGCAAGTCCTCAATATTTATGGCCATTTTATAAACACATAAATTTTTTTCTTAACCTGGCCGTGACTCCATTACCCACAAATAAATCCCTTCCTGAAAGGCATTGCTCTTTGGCTTTTGAAGTTAATTTACTTTAATTCACCGGTAAAGCCTAATGCAAAAGAAATTTAGACAAACGCAATTTCCTGTTTCCAGGTGCAGAATGGGTTAATAGTAGATATAAATCAACTGTGTTATAAGTTTTTAAAAGCTAAGGTGTAATGTGGTGTAAGAAGAAATCAATATTTTGGTCTTCCGCTGAAGGTGTTCCCTGGAGCACAACCCTTGGAATCTCTGAAGTGATAAGTGCCTTTTTGTATGCTAATAAGATGACAGATGGCTGGAGGCTCTGCAGAACCTCAGGAAGGGGGCTCATTGCCTGCGGAATGAATGAATTCCCTGGGGAACTGACCATGTGATTAGAGACTTGGAAGTTTTAGCCACTGCCACTTCCCTCTTCCCTGAGAGAGAAGAGGGTTTGAAGATCAACATAATCAATGGCCAAGGATTTAATCAATTATGTCTATGCAATGAAGCCTCCATATACCCGTTTACCAGGAGGTGCTGGGTAGGTGGAGCACCCAGAGAGGGCATGAAAGTTCAGTGACCCGAATCCCTATACCTTGCCCTATGTATCTGTCATGAAAACACTATGGAGGGGCACACACGAGTCGTGTCTTTCCACAATGGCAGCTGTATTCGATCATAAAGCAAAGTTAAATCACAAGTATAAGGCAGGTTCAGGATTCCAAACTCAATGACAATTCATCATGTGATTAAACTGGACTTCTCACACAGCACGCAGAGCAGGACAGAAGACAATCCACACAACAAACAAGGTAAGGGAAGGGGTGCAGGAAGTTAAGGAACCGAACATGAAGTCAGTTTGTGGGCGCTCATTGAGATGAGGCCTCGAGCTGGCCCGGGTCAGCTCTCAGCACTTACTGCTTCTTCTGTTCAAGCAGGGAAAGATCTTGGTTCTGTTTGAAGATCAATAGCAGCAGTCGCCTATTTTAAGTAGTCAGACGTAGAGGGGCCATGTCTGAAGAGTCTGACAGTTTGCTGCCCAAATCCTCACCTTATTAAAGGGATTTAACCCATTTTATGCCCCTGTAGACCTCTGGTTCTGCTCTTTCTCCTTTCTGGAGTGTTAGCTGATGCTGGTCCTGGCTGTACAAATATATCACAGCTGCAGTACCTTAACTGCTTGAGTCATTGCTTGACATAGGCCCCTGCTTGACACAGGCTCCAGCTTAACATGAGAGACTCCATTTTGTTCTCTACATTCTCTTTTATCTGGCCAATTCTGAGTTATACCTCTATACAATAAATGGGTAATAGTAAGTAAAGTATGTTTCCTGGTTTCTTGAGCCATCCTAGCAAACTATTGAACCCAAGGAGAGAGCACAGGTGAAAACTTGGATTTGCAATTGTTGTCTGAAGTGGAGAGGAGCAGTCTTGTGGGTCTGAGACCTTAACCTGTGGGATCTGAAGCTATCTCCAAATAGATAGTGTCAGAATTGTGTTATATTGTAGGATACTCATCTAGTGTCAGCAGAGAATTAGAAAATTGGTTGGTGTGAGGAAAAAAAAAAAAAAATCTACGTATTTGGTGACCAGAAATGAAGTATTGAGAATGACTGGTAAGTAGAGTGTGTTGAGGAAAATATAATTCACAAAGCAATGCTGGCTTGGCTTTATGTATTTCTTTGCAGATACCTAGGATGAATGCAGGCCTTGCATGTTGCTGGTTGTCACAAAATAAAAATCCCCACCCATAATGTAAGAAGGAGCATGCTTCACCAGTAACTCACAAAACAGTGCAATCTTTCACTAAAAACTTTAGTTTCATGATCACGATGTAGTTTTGGAATGCTGTTGGAGTCTGGAGCCGATGCCCAGAAAGAATTCTTGAGATGTCTTTGGTGTAAAAAGATGAGTTTATTAAAGCATGGGGACAGGACCCATGGGTAAAACAGAGCTGCTGCCCTCTGTGAGGAGTGGCTGGTTATAGACTTGGGCGTTGGGAGAGATAAAGAGAGAGGGAAGTATGCAAAAAGACTTTCATATGCTAAAGGATACTGGAGGCCTGGCAGTTGTGAAACTCAGGTTGTTTTCCTCTCTAGCTAAGCCTTAATATTTAAGACAGTTGGGAGCTTCCTGGAAGAATGTTATACTCTTCCTGTCACAAGTCCTTGTCAAATGGTTGCGCGTCCTAAAGAAATCCAATTTTATTTATGTTGCCTTTTGCCTCTGTTTCCCACATTAGTCAAGGAGGTGTGGGTGATGTTAGGGCTACAGGAAATTGGGTTATGGGCCTCTGGAAGTTAGGCTATTGATGAAGAATGCTTTTCTCTTGTAAATCACTAAGACTTTGGTAAACTGAGGGAGACTCTTGTCCTGCAGGACTGTGATCTCTATTAGTTGCCATTCCTTTTTCCCTTCCCTTAGTTTTAGGGCAGCCAGGAGTGTCTGAGGAATGTCGCGAGTATCCCACCCGGGATGGGAGGGAAGGTTGCAGGGTGTCAGCTTGTGTTTTGTCTTCACCTTACTTTCTGCTCCCTCATCAGTGAGAAATCCACAGTGATATGGCTGACTTTTTTTTTTTTTTAACACATAAAAAGAAAGTATTGGGTAATTAAAAATATGAAATTTATAGCTAGAGGTGCACCAAATTTGCCTTTTGGCCAAAGATGAATCAAAAATAAATCTGAAAACATTTTATTAAAAATGTTTACCAATATTACAATTTTACTACTAAAATTTTTACTAGATCTGTTTTAAGTGTGACATTAAAATCCAGGACTTGTAAATGTTTAGCATCAATAACTATTGGTTTCTCTTGAGTTCATTATACTGTGCATTTTGCAATTCGAAATACCTTTATGCGAGGTCCCTATTGGGTCAAAATCTGTTTCAACTACTTCTTCCAGAATAGGATACTTCTGGATTGTGATGTTGCCACCATGTAATTAAGCTTTTTTTATTTCTAATGAGAGCTGAGTACAATGAACGGTTAACTCCTCTTCAACGACTGGACTCATTTGATCAGGGCTATTGCCGCTGTTCCACATGATCCAGTTCTGAACACAGTTTTGTACATTGTTGGGAAAACCACTTCCTGAATATTTCAGAAGCAGGCTTATGGTTGCTTTATTTGTATATTTTTATTCAAATATATTTTTAGCCACTTCCTGCTTTACATTATCTCTTGAGGAAATTTGTCCTTAGACCTTGGAATTAGAAATGCAGCAATGGAGCGACTTCAAGCTGACAAAATTTTGTTTGAATTTCTGCCTGCCTTCTAACTTTTACCATCTACACTATGATCTTAGCAACTTCTGATTGATAGGAGAAGGTTTTTTAATAGCATTAAATATCACTTAAGAGATGGTTGCAATCTCAAGGCACAGTTTCCCAGACATAGTTAAAGTACAACCTTCTGTGCAAACAACCAAATGGTTAATAAGTAAGACCTGCTATGTTGGTGTTCTTATCTGCAACGTATAGTATTAAGGCTTGTTTTTATTCAAGCAGGTTTTATTTTATTTATTTATTTTTTTCTTAAAGATTTTCTTTTTTTTAAAATTTTTTATTTTTATTTTTTAAGATTTTCTTTATTTATTCATGAGAGGCACACAGAGAGAGAGAGACAGAGACACAGGTAGAGGGAGAAGCAGGCTCCATGCTGGGAACCCGATGTGGGACTGGATCCTGGGTCTCCAGGATCCAGTTACTGAATTCAGTCAATGACAGGAATGAACTGGGAAAAGAAATTTTCTTCAGAATCTCCAGATGAGAATTCAGCTTGGTTGATACCTGGATATCAGCTTCTTGATAGCTTCTTGATACCAGCTTCTCCTGGGCTGAAGGTGGCACTAAACCACTGAGCCACCCGGGCTGCCCTCAAGCAGGTTTTAATATGTGATAGTTATTTCTCCATCTGATTTAAATGCCAATTCCAAAATCTCTCGGAAGTCTTGATTTTTGCCTTTGACTCAAGAAGAATGATAAAAGTGGCCCAACGGTTTTCGGCATACAGCTAGTACTTTTGTTATATCATGCTCTATTATAATTAATTTTTGAACCACAGTCAAAGAATATGAACAAAGCATCTATATAGGTAATTTCTAAATCCTTCACAACTTTTGTCACATTGTCAATGACAGTACATGCAATGTGTGTTAATCATTTTCCATTTATGAAATATTGTTTAGGGGGCACCTGGGCTCAGTCAGTTAGATGTGCTCTGAGTTGAGTGTGGAGCCTGCTTAAGATTCTCTCTCTTCCTCTCCTTCTGCCCTTCTCACCTATTCATATGCCACATGCATGCTCTCTCTCTCTCAAAAAGAGAAAAGAAAGAAAAGAAAAATAAATATTGTTTAGTACAAATCCCTGTATTGTTGGTAGGTGGATTGGGAGAATTCAAAGACAGCCCCCAAGATTCCTGCTTCTTGATGTACACACCCTGTATGATTCCTAGGATTATGAATATGAATATGATGATATTATGTTAAATAGCAAAATGGATTTTGTGCATGTAATTAAGATCCCAAATCAATTGATCCTAAAATATAGAAATTATTCATGGTGGCCTGATCTAATCATGTGTCCTTTAAATCTAGGTCTAGAAGTCAGAGATAAAGAGGATCAGAGACTTAAAGAAGGCCAGAAGGATTCCACGTGCCATTGCCAGCTTAAAGATGGGGTGCAGGGGTGAGTGGCCTTCAGGACCTTAAAGGAGCTCTTGACTCACAGCTGGCAAGGAAACAGGGACCTCAGTCCTGCGATGATAGGTTACTGAATTCAGTCAATGACAGGAATGAACTGGGAAAAGGAATTTTCTTCAGAATCTCCAGATGAGAATTCAGCTTGGTTGATACCTGGATATCAGCTTCTTGATACCTTGAGCAAAGACCCAGTCATGCCATACCAGACTTTGAGTCTACAAAACTGTCAGCTAATACCTGGGTATTGTTTTAAGGTGCTAAGTTTGTGGTGATTTGTTATGCAGCAAGAGAAAAGTAATGCAGCATCAGACCCAGAAATATTATGGCAAGTAAGTCAGAATTCATCATGAGTGTGCCACATTGGGAAAATTTAAAAGATTGTTATCCATATGGGTTGCTTGGTTGGTTGGTTTTGCCTGACCATATTAGAAGTTTTAGACCCGTAAGCATCACATTCAACATTACCACTACTCTTTTTGTGTCTCTTAGCAGAATATAATTTAGAAAAAAAAAAAAAAAAGTCTTTTTAAAAAACATGACTACCTTTAAAAATTCATTTTGTTTTTCAAATTATCTGGTTTCAGGAAGTGTCCTGCCCCTTCCAGGTCTCAGTATCCCCATATCTGAAATGAGAAAGCAAATTCCAAGATATTGAAGGATCTATCTAGAATTTCTGCCCCATTCCTAGCCACCCTTCTATAGGCTGCTCTGAAAACAGACAACGGGAGAAATCCTTCAGCTAAGTCCTAGGTCTTCTCCTTGATCCCATTTCCTCAGTTTTGTTCTTCCTAACCTTCCCTGATACACTCTTATCTTCCTGTCCTCTTTCCAGGTCTTTGTGGCTAGAAGACCCCAGGATGTAATGTGTGCCAGTTGATCGGCAGGACCCGTTAGTGGAAGCCATCCCACTCTCTTCTCCATAAACTGTAACTTTCAGTTAAGTTCCATCAATACATAAATCCAGTAAACGCAGAGCCGCTGCCTATCCTACCCCACATCTATATATCTAGAAGTTACCTTGGAATGAGGTTCATGAAACCCTGATACTCCAGATTCCTGAAAAATTGTCTCTGATTAATCAGACTTGAAATTGAAGACATATACATAAAATATATTTTGCAGACGGATTGGAAACATACAATCATAGAGACTTAAATGATTTCCCCAAACTGATTAAAGAGTTGTTGCCATAATAATTCACTTGTTAACTAATTCACTTGTATTTAATTAATTCACATATAAAAAAAAACAACACTTGCTGAGACCTTCTCTATCCATATGGGTAATAAGAGCCTGATTTTTAAAATTTCAATACTGAGTCAATACTGATTAAAATCTGAGTGATGCTTAACAATAAATGGGAGTGATTGGGGCTCCTGGCTGGCTTGGTTGAAAGAACTTGTGACTCTTGATCTTGGGGTCATGAGTTTGAGCCCCACATTAGGTACAGAGATTACTAAGAAAAAAATGTGTAAAAACTTTTTTTTTTAAAGAAATAAATGAGAATGGCTTAGGTCTGAGCAAGTATAAGTGATAACTGAGTAAGTGCACATATTTTGAGGAATCAATAAATGTTTACTTTAAGGAACCTAGCCCAGTCTATTTACATCATTCCTCCATTCTAGGTCTTGAAATAATTCCCTCATATTGGGCCACATATGGAAATAATGTGGGTGCGACCAATGAGAGGAGATACCCCTAGAGGGTGGAGGAGAGAGCCCTGGGGATCACCAACACTTAGCAGGAGAAAGCAGAGAGGAACAGCCAGAGAAGAAAATTCAGGAATATGTGACTTCAGAGAGCTGGGAGAGGACAGAGGGGACAGACCAATGCTTGATGGGTTTGTCTAATATGTACCAGCGAGAGCCATTTTAGTGATGTGGTTGCTCAGATCCAAGTTGCACTGAGTGGAAGGTGGAATAGGAAGTGAAGTAAAGCCAGAGGATCTATAGATAACTATTGAGAGAACATTCTTCACTACATTGTGTGCTCCTCCGTGGAGACTGCCTGATTCTTTCTCGTATCCTCAGTATCCGAGTTGGGCCCTGGCACAAAGAAGGCCTCAGCACCACTTTGGAGGAAAGCTTCTTTTCCACACTTTGTGTTTCCTTCCATGGAGGAAGATAACAATTATTTGCACCACTCCTGGTCTCTGTTCTTTTAAAGCTTTATCCCTTGGAGTGGAAGGGGTTTGGAAGAAACACCTGGGTTGCCAGTTAGGCCCTCTTTTTTTCTCTCTCTCTCTCTCCCTGTTTCTCTTGCCTTTACTATGCTTTAAATTTTAAGGGCTGGTAGTTGAGGGTTGAGGAAGACTGCTGTGATCCAGCTCCACCTGAGAAGTTACATAATGTCTAGCAAAATTTCTAGATTTAGCAGGTCATAAAAATCTTCGTCTTCATCTACCGAAAATAAATGATAATCTCTAATAGTTTTTTAAAAAGCTTTTGTACAATGTTGATAAAATTTTCCTTATATTCTAAACTTTCAGGAATGCCATTTTTGGGGGGTGGGAGAAAAGGAATGCCTTTTTTTTTTTTTTTTAAAGCATTGTTCCAAAGTCTGTTGTCTCTTGAAGTTTAATGAGGACATTTGGAGTGCCTTATTTTTTCTCTACTTCATGTTACTTATATTCTTTATTATGTGTGATTTAAGGGATTTATTATGATTACTCTCATGCACAATTTCAGAGGGTTTTTTTTTTTTCTTTCTAGAAAATTTTGGGGAAGGCAAGCAGTTAATCTACTTTGAATTTTTTCCCAAAAGATATGAAATATTCTCTAATAGGATTTTTCTTTGAAAACTTAGAG
Source organism: Canis lupus familiaris (assembly GCF_011100685.1). NCBI lineage: Eukaryota > Metazoa > Chordata > Mammalia > Carnivora > Canidae > Canis > Canis lupus. Next base: position 48,998,145 of record NC_049227.1, on the reverse strand, counting down.
CATAAATTGAATTAAAGAACTAAACATCAAATTGAGTTCTTTATGTGTCATTTTCTTTAGTGTTATAAATAGTAGCACAGCACATAATTCTATAAATATCAGATATAAATTAATCTCTATTTTTCTGCTTTATATTATTATCATAATTTTCATACATATTTTTAGCCTTAAAAGAATATAGTGATTTTTAAGCTTGTCAGGGTAACAACTGCTAGTCTATTTCACAATTTAACTTTTGGGAAGTTCTTAATAATTGTTTTGTACATAAATTAATAGCAGTCATTATCAATTAATTATTGGAGCTCGTCTCTCATGCACACATAAATATGGTTATCTTTCAACTGCCTGATAGAATTTCAAAAATTTGAAGCTTATAAGGAAACTTTTTGCTTTAAGTTACAACCAGAATGCTTCTTATTCAGAAGTGAATGTGAAGAGATCCTTGATGTATCCAAGTAACTGGACAGTTTATATTAGCAAAGTCATTATGTTGATTAGCTACCTATGGGATCCTCAGTCATGCATAAACATAGTTTGTGTTTTTTCTTTTTTCTTTTAGTTATTCCTAGGGGTTTATCAGTTTTGTTGATCTTTTCAAAGAAAAAAGTTTTGCCTTTGTAAATACTGTTTATTGTTTGTCTATCTTCTGGTTCATTGTTTTTTGCTTACTTTGGGTTTTGTTTGTACTTGTTTTTACAGCTTTTTAAGGTGGAACTTAATGTTCTTGATTCTATACCTTTCTACTTGTTTTCTTTCTTTCTTTTTTTTTTTTTAAGAGGGAGGAGGGGCAGAAGGAAAGAGAGAATCTTAAGGGTGGAGCCTGATGCAGGGCTCTATCACACAATCCTGAGATCATGACCTGAGCCAAAATCGAGTCAAAGGCTTAACTGACTGGGCCACCCAGCTGTCCCTATTTGTTTTCTACTATAAGCATTAAAAAAATACATTCCTCTGTAAGCTCTACCTTTAAGTTTTAATATTAATATGTTTATTATCATACAGTTTGAAATATTTTCTAATTTTCCTAGTAATTTCTTCTTTGATCCTTGGGTTATAGAAGATTATGTTTTTCCTCTGAAATAGTGTTTCTAGGTGTCTTGTTATTTATTTATAATTTAATCCTACTTTGGTCAGACAACACACACTATTTGATTTCATTTCTTTTAACATCTTTTGTTAACTTGTTTCTGTCCCAGAGTACTTTCTATCATGTTGAATATACCATGTGCACTTGGAAAGAAAGCCTATTCTGCAGTTGGGTGTGATGTTCTATAAATGTCAATTAAATTAAGATGGTTGATAGTGTTGTTCAGAACTTCTTTCTCTTTGCTGAATGTTTAAAATTAGTTCTAGCAGTTGGTGAGAGAGGGGTGTTAAAACTGCCAATTATGTAGCTTTATTTGTTTCTCTCTTTAATTCTGTAATTTTTACTTCATATATTTTGAAACTCTCTTAATAGGTACGCACATATTTATGACTATTATGGCTTTGCTATGAATTAACACTTTGTTGTTATATCATTATGAACAACTTATTTCTGTCAATACTCTATCTTAAAATGTACTATATCTGATATTAATATGTATTAATATAGCATGTATAACTGTATAGTTATATAAGTTATATAATTAACATAATGTATTATAAAATATGTAATTAACACAACACAGATTTCTACACTCTCCCTAGACCTACTGAATCATGGTTTTGGAGTTAGTTTTGTAAATCTGTATTTTAAAAAATAAAACTTCCCTGTTGATCCTGACTCAGCATTCAAGATAGGTATTTGATTACTAAGATAAACTAAAAAAAAAAAAAAAAATTGTTGCTCACCATATTTAAAATATAAATCTTGAAATTCTAATTTTATAGAAGGATGGCAAAATGGAAGAAAATAGGAAACTTCCAAGTCATCCTGGGTGAAAAAACTGTGTGACCTGCAATTTAAAATATTTTGTTTTGTATCTCTAAATTATCTCAAAGTTAGGAAGTAAGAGTAATGCAAGTTCCCAAGTAGATTTCTTTTGGGGACATTTTATAAGCTTAATGAATGTTTGGTTGAACATTCATAGAAGCCTGGTTTATTTACAGCAATAATGATTTGCTCAATTTTTAAGCTTATACTTTATTATCAATTACATATATACTAGTGATGTAAAATATCACTGTTCTAAGTTGTAGAATATTCTATGTGATAGAAACTGCAGTTTCAGATGGAGATAGTTAAAAGCAACCTCCCTGAATTTAGTTTATTTGAGCCTAGGTTTTTCCTAAATTCACCCCTCTGCTCCCGCCCCCAGGTATTTTATGTAGAAAGAATTGATGGGAAACTGGATTATCAATCCAACTTGAAAACATGAGCAGTTCTGGAAGTCAGGATTAATAAGCTGTTTTATATACACTCATGCACGTATGCATGCACACGCATACATACACAATCTGCTCACATTTGCAGGCCTTATAAAATGTGGACAATCTTTTTTTATTAGTTTCTACATGGGAATCTAACCAAAAGAGTGCAATTAAAAGAAATTAGAGTAGAGTCAATGATTAGGCATCTGTGTTGTAGTTTTTCAGTTTGTTACTTGGCATTGCTTTTGCAATGAAAGAACTGAAAACATAGAACTCAAATATGGGAAAATCAGCAAGAAAGATGGCAAATAAAGACTATGGAACAAGAATTGAAATTTCGCATGTCTATTTTATTGATATCCTAAGGAAAAGAATAGTTTATCTTTTTACTACCAATCACTGCGGCGGCATTTACTTTTAAGTGAACTTCTTTCTTGGAAGGAGGCAGGGGCTGGGACAAAGCAGGTAGAAAACAGATTTGGTTTAATGGCAGAGTTCACAAGTTGGACAGAAATCCCAGGGCATAAAATTTAATAGGTTCTCCTCATACAAGGTTCACGGGAAAGTCTAGGGATGTCTAAAAACAATAATTAGTCTCCAGATAAGACCATGGAGTGGAAGACACACTTCTTGAGGCAGTTGGCCTGCAGTTTCTCTGTTCCCACATTGACTGCAGTACTATGGGAGACTCGAAAGCCATCATCCCCAACATTTTTCAGTCTGCAAATCACTTTAAAAACCCCAAGTGGAAGATATATGATAGTGAAATATAGTTAGTGCTTGGAGCTGGCCACGATTTGCGCTCTTGGCATAGGCACAGCATAAAGTAGCTTTAAAAAATACTGCATTACTTTATAGCTTCTTGTTGATTTACAGAGTGGTATTTCCTTCAAATTTTTGCTCATTTACATCTCCTGTTTGTTTGTTTTCGTGTTTGTATTAGCTTGGCGTGATGAGAGCCGGGAGCTGGTCTGGGAACAATTTTACTTTATGATTTTCTTGATTCACAAAGTAGAGAACAGAGGTAACTGGCAGTAGTTCAAGCCGAAATAAAATAGTCCCCTGAAATTTATAACTGATACAAAAATATTTGTTTCTTTATCCATTTGGGGGGTTCAATTATAAACTGAACTACGTAGTGTAGTTTAAAACTGCCCGAGAGCTATAGCCACCTAACATAACCTAATAAGTTCTTAAGAACTCAGAGATGTTGCTTGAAGCGTACAGTTCTAATGAGTGTGACTTTGCATCTTACAGGATAGGATAGGAATTGGATTTTCCATTTCCTGAAGGCAGAGGTGGTTTTATATGTAGGCAGAGCAAGCAGCTGCTTCTGTATTGGGATTTGAGGCGTACTAAAATCCTTTCCCTATCTCTGAAGCTGAAGAACATATTTCATCTTCTGAATATTCACAATTAGAGAAAGAAAGAATCTTGGAGGCTTTGTAATCCAATTTTCAAGATTTAGAGTAAGGAAACAGATCCAGAGAGGTCAAGTACTTTGTCCAATCTTGACTTTTTCTCAGAAGTTTACATAAAGTTATATAAAATAAAATAGATGTAACAGCAAATCTGTGAAACCTGGGGAGAAAAAAAAAGGAAATAAAAAATAGTAACATACATTTTGTAACGACGTATTTAAATATTTTTTCTTTTTTTTTAAGATTTTATTTAAATATTCATGAGAGACACAGAGAAAGGGAGAGCGAGAGCGAGAGAGAGAGAGAGAGAGAGAGAGAGAGAGAGGTAGAGACACAGGCAGAGGGAGAAGCAGGCTCCATGCAGGGAGCCCGATGTGGGATTTGATCATGGGACTCCAGGAATATGCTCTGGGCTGAAGGCAGGCACTAAACAGCTGAGCCACCCAGGTGTCCCTAAATATTTTCTATTGAAATATAGAAATGATCTATTCCAATATAAACCAAAATATCTTGGAATTTTTTTTAACAACTTCTGCAAAAATCAGAGGTGAGTCACAAACTTCATAGCAATTGTAAGAAAAAAATCATTTATTTTGCAAAAGTACAATTAGCAGCCAATTTTAATATTCTGGTCAGACAGGAATATCTCCCGGGAAGAACTTCATAAAAGTATTGTTTGTGATGTAATAAACTCTTTTACAAATCCTGAAAATGAATGTAACTATGAATTTCAGAGAACTGTTTCTTATAATAGCCTTCAGTATGGATTGATGGCCATATACCAAAGTGCAATTTTGTGAAAGTAATTCTGTTGGGGACCAGGATGATGGTACCCTACTCTGAACTGTTCTATCTGCATTTAGGAAACACAATAAAATATGTTTAGAACAGCTGAAAATGATTTTCACTAGAAGTAATGCAATATTAGCAGTGGTTGGCATGTTTGAGAAGGTTTGACCTTCTCATATCTTGATGGAAATCACATGCTTCCCTGAAAATGCCCAATTTTAAAATCCATTTTAACAGTTGTATGCATTGTGTACAAAGAGCAGGAATTCAACTGCTAGAGCAAAAACCTCAAGAGAAAATGCAGATAGAACATTTTAATTGGCCAAGAATCTAGAGATTAGGTTTTATGATGAAACTAGTGAAAGTTAGACATTGAGAATCCAATATGTTCCAACATATGTTCTGAGAATTTTGGATTTTCATTTAATGCCATAGGAGTGGAGCAGATGAAAACTTCCAGTAAATTTAATTTCAGAATAGTTTGAAAGCTCTCTCTTAAGCAGGTTAACCTACACTCAACTCACACAGAGATCTCTAAGTATAATTTTTTTTTTTTTTTTTTTTTTTTTTAGCAATGTGAAGTAAAGAGAAAACTCACACCACTACATTTCTCTATTACATTCATGGTTATGTACTTTCTTCTTTTGCTAGAAAGAAGGTCTTATTCTCTTTCTTTCTTTCTTTCTTTCTTTCTTTCTTTCTTTCTTTCTTCTTTCTTTCTTTCTTTCTTTCTTTCTTTCTTTCTTTCTTTCTTTCTTTCTTCTTTCTTTTTTTCTTTGTCTTTTGTTGTTGTTGTTGTTGTTGCTCAGTGAGTACTTTATAGCCTACAGCAACTGCTAATGCTGTATGATGCAGTTCCTCTAACATCCCGTACATAATCTATTAAGAAGTCATATTGGTAATATCCCCAACAACTTTCCAAATCTAATTATTTCTCAACATACTTACTGCACTGGTGAAGCTAACATCATCCCTCACTTTTACTACTACATCAAAAGTTTACTAGTGGACCTTTCAACTGCCAAACTTGTTCCATCCCCAAATCATTGGCCATTCATTCTCCAATCAACAGCCAAAATTATTTTCTTAAAGGTTTATCAAATTGTATTACTCTTTTTGCAGAACCCTCCTAAGACTTCCTATTATCTTTAGAACACAATCCTTATTCTTACCATATCCCTCAAAGCTCTACACAATGGAGGAGGCATTTCCAGTGAGTCTTTGCTTCTCTCATTCTGTGTCAGCTGCACTGTCCTTCTCACTGGTCCTGAGAGACAAGGCGTGTACATTTCTCAGAGCCTTTACAATTGCAGTTTTCCATGCCTGGAAACTTCCTCTCTCTGATATGTCAGACTCTATTTCACCACGTAGGTCTCCGTCGAATTGCCAGCTCCTTAAGACAGGCCGTTTGACAACCCCACTTACAGCATCAGCAGCTTTGAACATTTTCTTATGACCCTATCTTGTTTCCCTCTGAAGTTTTATTATTTGTGTATATATGATTGCTGCCTGCTACCTCGTAAGCTATAAAACTATAGCCTCGTAGGCTATAAAGCAGGGACTTTATCTGCTCACTTCTGTAAATACTTTAGAACTGTAGCTTGCATCAGTTAAATAATTGTTGAATGAATGCACGAATAGGAAATGATGCTCTTGTGATAGAACCATTATGTTGCTGATTGAGGATTAGTAAGACATGTGTAAGATGAAATCATCAAGCAAAAATTCTAACAATAACTCTTGTCACATGAAAGGAAAATATAACAAAGTGATTTGATTAATATTTCAGCCCAATGTAAATTTGGGATGTAAGAAGGTCAACCCTTATGGGAATGTAGCCCATGGGCTTGGCATCACATTTACCATTCTCTACTCAAGGGACTGGTCACTGATAAGTGAACCCAAAATTGGCAAATTTGGTGAGACACTTACTACTATATTTATATATTTCTGTTCACCTCATTTGATTATAGAAATACTATCAATGAAGAGTAATAAGATTTTCTCAACACTGACTCCTATCAGGGTTTAAGACCAACATGATCTGCCTTGATCTTTACTAAGACTAAGTCCTGCCAAGGATGTAGTCGACTCTGTGTCCTTCCTGATGATCTTCTGCTCTGTTTTCTAAGAAGCTTCTTAGGTCATGGGAAATGTAGCCTAGCAAGTTTCTGATGTTGATTTACACAACTCCAAGATTTGTAAGCCACTTAGGAAAGCTATGCTACCCATTAGAATTCAGCTTTAAATAGCTCTTGTTTGCTGAAATGAAAATAGAGTATTCTTTAATTCCACACATAGCTTATTTCTAATACAGCATTTGTCAACAACCTGGCATTTGCTTTAGAAAAAAAAAATAGGACATTTGGGTAGCACTTAAAATTTACATGTGCAAAGATGTCAGAGTATAATAAATGTTAATTAGCTCTAACTACAGTCTTTAGCAGAGATAACAGGAAATTTATAAAAAAAGATTATACTTTATTTGTTTGGTACTTTCTAAAATGGATTATGTTACAGACTAATAAATTATCAGTAAAGGATGCTATTAGTTAGCCTATACTAAAAATATAGTTTTAAGTATAGTGCTAGCTCCGTGCCAGTGGGGAAGACATCTTGAGGAAAGATTCCAGCTGTTGTCTTTCAGACATTATGCCTTCATCAATAAGTCCCTGAGGAATGGAAGAAGTCTATCAGAATGACTCCTGGGATAGCCCTTTGACAAAACTGTGAACTCACTGAGGTGTTTGCTTGGTATCTCTTGCCAATTTTTACTGGGTTATTTTCTTCCTTCTTGGGCACTTGCTACTCTTTGTTGAGCACTTCGTGTGTCCTCTTTCTCCCTCAGTATATTTTCTGTCTATCAGTAAAACCTCAGGAAAAAACTCTCTGTTAATCTTTTGCCCCTTATTTTGCATAGTAATTAAAAGTAGAGATTCAAGAGCCAGACTGTTTGGATTCAAATCCTGGCTCTACCACTTACAGTATTATAATAATGGGCTTATAACTTATCCTCCCTGTGCTTCAGTTTCTTTGTGTGCAAAATGAAATAATAGCAGTTTCTATATCAAGAATTTGTGGTTTTTGTTAAATGAGTTAGTGAAATGGAAAGCACAGACATCTCTGCCACATAGTAAGGTGCTGAATAAAAAGCAATTCTCTCAAGATATTTATGACTAAGTATGAAAGAAATATTTTAGACACCAATGTACAGCAGGAGTTGAGTGGATAATCTTTGGGGCTGGGACCCTTCCATGTTGGTCCTGAATCCATGGGATTTAGCCAGTTCTTACCCTGAAGGTCAACTGAGCTTCAGAATTTCAAGGATTAATTGGCCATTATAGCCCAAACTGTCCAGGTCCCAGTATTTTATGTTCTGGCTACCGGAATTTTTGAGTTGGGCGATGGTTTAGCAGCTTCATATTCTTATTTTCAAGTAGAATGCTACCGAAGTGCCACTAGATTTCAAAGATCTCTTCCGTAAGATGGTTTAAGAAAAAAGAACGAGCTGAGAGTGAAAGTTGCTGTGGTACTTCTTTCCTTTTTAAAGTTTTTAAGGTCTATGTAAGTTAAGTGACACATATTCTCAATCTCATTCCTGGATATATTAAATAATATTTTATTGTATAATACCATGTACATAATTTTTTCTACATGTGATATGGAGAAAGAACAGAAAATATAGTAGCTATATTTATCAATATGTACGGAACTTCATGATGGGGCACAATCTTATATGCCAACAATGGTTCTTGGCACTTTCATAAAATTTCTCCTTTCTTCCTTAAAACCACTCTATGAAGCAGAATTTATTTTTCAGTTCACTGTATAAAACTGAGATGGCAGAGGTTAAGCATTAGGATCATGTCCACCCACTCTGTGCAGACAGAGTCAGGATTCACACCAGGCCTGTCTATGTCTAGTCAGATCTTTTGCTCTTCACTACTGTATTTCATCTTAGACTATAAATCTGTTTGGTAGTAATGGAAGAGTTTTGCTTTGACAGCAAATATACGAGTTACCATCCTTATTTTCCAAAGTTCTGATACTGATTTTATGACTGGTTAAATCAGAATTGCTGGATTTCTCTTTGCTCAATGCCTCAACAATGAGATGGATCTTGGATTCATAACTGCTCATTATGTGTAGTCTCTTTCACATTGCAACACACTTAAGGATCAAGAGACCAAGGAGCAAGAGATCTGGAAGATGAGTCAAGATCTTTTGGTCTTTTGGAAAACTTTTCAACTCAAGTGGTCTCAGGAATCTTTGTATGTCTGTGGCAACCAGGATAGGAAAGATTTGAGTAAAGAAAGCAAAGGCAAAAAAAAAAAAAAAAAGAAAGCAAAGATTATGCACTCATTGCTTGCTTTATTTATCTCAGTGTCCTATGTATAGGTATAAATCAGAACACACATTTGATTCTCAATCTGCTGGAAGGATGGGAAATACATGGAAAATTGAGATTGTTTATAAATATTAGAGTAACAAAAGTCAGGAAATAGTAAATGAAAATAAAAACATAGTGTTCTAGATTTCTGAGAGTGACAGATGGTAGGAAAATCCTGCCTCTTTATTAGGGAACTAATGTATATAAATGCTAAATCATTCCCTGCCCCCACAATGTTAAATGAGTTAGTATGCACAATGGTTAGAACAGGGCTTTGCCTAAAATAAGAATTTAACTATTGTTATTCCACATATTCAAGAGAATAAAGATGGAAATATGTACATATACCTATAGGATACATAAACCAAAAAAAGGATATATTTCATATTGCTGAATGACATAAAAATGATAAAAAATGTATCAGCTAACTTCGTTTGATATTAAGGGAACTCCAATATTTATTTTAAAATATCAGAAGTTTTTGTATTAACTTTGAGGTTTTAATCCCATCATTCAATTGTAAACAAAGTGAATTTATGAAGATATTTGATATATCTATGTAGAACATAACCTTAATTGATAAGGAGATACTAGGGAGCCTGTTTGGCTTATTGGTGGGTCATGTGACTCTTGATCTTGTGGTTTTGACTTTGGGCTCCACATTGGATGTAGAGATTACATAAAAATAAAATCTTTAAAAAAAATAAGGAAATACAATTCTTACATTTTCTACTAAGTGCTAGTAACAATGAATTTAGATTAAAAATCTAAATTGTTACTAGCATTGAATCTAAATTGTTACTAGCAATGAATTTAGATTCTAAAAATTATAATGTATAGGGTATATGTTTAATCATAATTATTTCATTGTCATTTGGAAGGCTAATCCTATTTTATTTCCTCAAAGTATGAATTTGTGGGGACTAAACATATGAATAAAAACTTCCCATATATGATTAATAAATGCCTCCCTTCTGTGCCATCACATGAAACCTCATTTATCTCAAATCCAAAAAAATTTAAAAGGTCAAAAATCCCCAGTTTTCTCTTCTAGTCTTATGTACAAACATGAAATAACTGAGGTGTAGAGAAGTATATGGTCATTTTTCCATGGAGTGGTGGAGAGGAACTCCTAGAAATCAGATTTCCAGGCTTTCAGTTGTTTTTTTTTTTTTTTTTTTTGAGAAAAACAGATGGAAAACAGAGTAGCTATAAAAATATATAAAAATGTAAATGACTTCTAAGAACATCACAAGGTTAGTATAGGTTTGACCTAATCCCTTCTAGCTTTTTAATTCACTTAGAAACTGTAGATATTAATCATATTGATCCCATGATATTATAAGCCATTAAAATATTTGGTGTTATTAAAGAAGATTACATTATATTAAGAGAAACCATACTGTAAATATTCCTTTATTTCCATTTAAGTATACTCTGTTTCCTTTCTTTTTTTTTCTCTGTTTCTTTTCTGAAAGGATTTGATATATTTTATAAATTAGGACACAAACTGTAAGGTTGATAAAATAGGTATAGATGGAGATCAAGAAAATCAGGAAAAAGGTAAAATGAAGAAAGTTGATATTGTGATTGTAATGCATTAACAGAAATATTTTATTGGAGAGTAAAATTTGACTCTGAGCTTCCAAACTGTCAGTGAAAAGCAGTCTTACCACCTTTACCAAAAGGGAAGAAGCCTACTGTTTCTAAAAGACATACAAATTTTCCCTTGATCTTGAATTCTTAAGGGAATTTTTAATATGAACTTTTATGTAAGTGACTCTAAATGACACTATGGACATTGACCTCAGAGAGAAGTTTCAGTAAATGTGATAGGAGATTTCATATTGTATGTAGTACTGGGTATATTTTATTAAGTTTGAATTCTCTGAAAATGTGTAACTGAGGCCCAGGTAAATTCAGAGCACCAGTACCTATTCATTCAGAATATCTAAGAATTTGTTATGTAATGTCCACATTGCCTTAAAAAAGTTTGAAAGGTTCTTTGTATGATACATGTATTTTCTTACTTTGGAGAATCTGGTTTTAATCATGGACTTAATTCTTATCCTTTTTTAAAACTAGCTTTATTGAGCTATAATTGATACACAAAGAATTGCACATAATTAATGTATATAATTTGACAAGTTTGGACAAGTGCAAACATTTCTGAAACCCTTGCCACAATCAAGCTAATAGACATATCTAACACCTTCCAAAGTTTCATGTGTCCCTTTGTTATTTGTGTCTGTTTGTGGTAAGAACCCTTTAATGTGAAATGTACTCTCAACAAATTTTGAAATGTATGTCATATTGTTAACTATGGGCCCTATCTATGCTGGCTAACAGATCTCTAGAACTTATTTATCTAGTATAACTGAAACTTTATTCCCATTGAACACGAGAGGATGGGCTCCATTCTTTACTTCTTAGCAGCGGTTTTAAAACATGTCTGCGGACACCTGGGTGGCTCAGTGGTTGAGCGTCTGCCTTTGGCTCAGGTCATGAACCCAGGGTCCTGGGATCGAGTCCCACATCCGGCTCCCCACAGGAAGCCTGCTTCTCCCTCTGCCTATGTCTCTGTGTGTCTCTCTTGAATAAATAAATAAAATCTTTAAAAAATAATAATAAAACAAGTCTCCAAATTCCTTGATATTTCTCTCATGGAAAAGTGGGGCTGGCCTTAGGGACTCATTCACAATTAAAAAATTCAGTGGAAAAGTGATGCTGTGTGATTTAGGAGGCCAGGTCACAAAAGGAACTGAAGCTTTGCCCTGCTCACATGTAAGACATGTGAGCACACTCAGATGGCCCTGTGAGGAAGCCTGGGCCATAAGGAGATGCCATGTGTAGATGCTTCTGTCAGTAGCTGCAATTTAAGCCTCAGATGTGGGGGTGAAGATAGCTCAGCCCCAAACTCTCTAGACATTCCTAGTTATCCAGTCATCTCCCAGCTGATGCCCCAGATATAAGCTGTCTTGGAGCACGAGACAGCTAGCCACCCTGTATCCTTCCTAAATTTCTGAGTCCTTATTGAGCTAAATAAGATGGTTGTTTTCAGCTGCTTTGTTCTGGAAGATTTTTTTTTTATAAAGCAATAGCAACTAGTAGACTATTAAAATGAATTGCACATTTGGTAAGGGAAGTATCGGCTGTGAATACTCAACAAATAAGGATTCTAAGAAAACATGGGAGGATCTGAGATTAGGTAATTTCATTTTTATAAATCTGATGGTCTAAGAAATCTGTTCACATTTCTGAAGTAAAAAGAAATGAAAACAAATGTAGAGGTGGCAATTTACCTTTTCTGAATTGAATGGGATAAAATGATGTTGTAAAAGAGATTAGTCAGATTAGGATTACAGTGCAATTTCCAGAGAGTGCAGACTTTGAGTTAGACCCCGGCAGGTTAACAAAAGTGATTCAGAGATCTCTTTTCTTGAGTATTTTATATATCTAGATCTATAGGGCTGAAATCCGCTGCGTTATTTTTAGCCATGATATTCTTAAACAGTTTCTTCATTCCGTCGTTCCAATGATGCACTCTGGAAAGAGCATCACTTAGTACATTGTGATTATCAAACTATAATAGGCTGTTGCACAAACCACTTGCTACCATCTGGTGTGCCGTTATCTGCAAATTAGTCTTTTCTGGATCAACATAAATATCTTCCCATTTGTAGCCAAAGGAAATATTTTCTTTTCAACCGACAACTCTGCAATATGGTCTTAACTATGATTTCCAAAGAGGAAACTAAGAAATAACAAGAATTTCAAGAGGGATATCTCTATCAGTATGTGTCACACTCTCTCTCTGTCTCTCACTTTCTCTCTAAATCCTTGCCTATGCAGCTACCTCTATCTACCTAGCTATTGATCGTGACGAGTTAATTGGCTGTATGTGGCATGATGGTGGAGTATCTTTTTCACCTCTCCCTTTGAACATGTTCTGCTACTGAGCTCAAAAAGCTATTTTCACGACGGTAGTGAGTCTTCTTTTCCTACGACTCTCCGACATAGTAAAAAAAAAACAAAATCGTTGAAGAAAAACTAAAGAGCTTTAGAAATAATTTACTGAAGTTTCTAGTTTTACCTTTCTAAAATAAATCTTCAACTATCCCTTCTCCTTACCCCCAAATCATATCAAATTTACACCATATTCTGAAATTTCCAACTCCTTTTATAATTCTATGATTTCTGTTTATGGCATTTGTAATTAGAAATCCTCCTTTCCTCGCTCCCTTATAAAACATCCTCCTCAAATCCTAAATAAAATATGTCTTCTGAGAAGCCTTCTTGAACAACAACTAGTTGTTACCCACATAGCACCTCATATACCCCTCTTGTAAAGGACTTACCACATCGAACTGCAATTGTTTATTACTTGTTTACTCCACCTGAGAATCCTGTGCCTTACTATGCATGTGTGGTGATCAATCAGTTTTGTTGTGGAAAATACTGTGTTGACAGGTGGCACTAAGGTTTGAGGGTTTCGCTATCAGTGAGGCCCTCAGAACAGCTCAGCAGCCCTTTATTCATTCCTATTTATGCGGGGGTTATCAAGTTCCTGGGCACTTTTCCTTTCCTTCTATCTTCGTCACCCCCAGCTGACTACTCCTTGCCATCTTCCTGAGGAAAATATAGTGGAATTCACTGACTTCCCTTCTTCATTCCTTGTTACAGTATTCATTCTGATTTCACTTGAACATTTGTGCCTTCATATTGCTCTGTTCCAAGACCACATCTCTTCTTTTGCACTGACAGTCGCACAACTACTCCCATAAATCACTTGGCATCCCTTTCATCTGTTTTTCTCTCCCTTTCCATCTTCAATAATACTTCCTTTCCTCATGCCTTAAACAAAATAAAATGAAAATGAATCTTCAGAGTTGAAAATTATGATCGAATGAAAACTCAAAGCATTCCTTAAACTGAATATTGCCTTCAAAGGTCTATTGCCTCTCTCTCCTTCCTTCCTATGCTATTTCTCGAAAAGCACAGCCCCTACCTGCTATCTTCACTTTGTCAAGTTCCCCATTCTCTTCTGAACCCATTGAATCTGGCTTCTGTCTTTTTACTGTTCCCATGAAACTCTGTTGGTCAGGTCGACAGTACCCTGCCTGTATCTCGCGTGCCTCCCAAATGATTTTTGATTCTGGTGACCTTGGACTTTTTTCCTCTCTTCTACCAGTACTCATTTCTGTTCATCTCTGAATGAATGAGCTGGAGAATAGGCTCTTTTCCTCTATTTTTATGTCCTTCTCTGCTTGTCCCCTGAATACTACAGCACTGAGGGCTTGTCCTCCTTACTCTTTATTGCATCCACTCCTATAGTTTCAGTGTTTCATCTGTCTGACCTGTCTGACCCAGCTGGGATCTTGGGTCCAATCTTTTCTTTGGAATTTTAGATCTGTATTTCTGTCACTTACTGAAATTCTACAAGCAAAAATAAATCCTTATTTTTCTATAACCACACTTACTGTTTAGTAGCAGAAAATTTCAGATTAGTTTCTGTCGATTCAGAATCTCTCCCTCTGCCACTTCTCTGAGATTGTATATAAGTTCCAGGGGCATAAATAGACATGGTGGGTAGAAGGGAAAGGTAGAGATTTATTTGATTTATGCCCATACTTGCTGATGTCTGCTTTTCAGCCTCACTAATGTTGGTTCCTGGTCATCAGAATTTGTCCTGGGGAGCATCTGCTGAGATGGCTGTTATTTCTATCTGGTCTCCACTATGCACACAGATAAGTCACTCCCCAGCCATTTAGAACACAAAATACATCTCTTGGCCCTTTATCATTTACTCCTGAGATCTTCTCAATGTAGACACAGAAATTTTCTGATGCTCTTTAAAAAAAAAATTACGTAAATTCAATTAATTAACATATAATGTATTATTGGTTTCAGAAGTAGAGGTCAGTGATTCATCAGTCTTATATAACATCCAGCTCATTACATCACATGTCTTCCTTAATGTCCATCACCCAGTTATCCCATCCCCCCACCCCGTCCCCTCCAGCGACTCTCAATTTTTTTCCTGTAATTAAGAGTCTCTGATTTCATCATGTTTTATTTTTTCCTCTCTCCCCCTATGATCCTCTGTTTTATTTCTTAAATTCCACATATGAATGAGATCATATGATAATTGTCTTTCTCTGATTGACCTATTTCACTTAGCATAATATCATCTAGTTCCATCCATGTTGTTGCAAATGACAAATTTTGTTTTTGATGGGTGAGTAGCAGTCCATTGTAGATATATGTACTTCATCTTCTTTGACTATTCACCTGTTGATGGACATCTGGGCTATTTCCATAGTTTGGCTATTGTGGACATTGCTGCTATAAAAATTGGGGTGCAGGTGCCCCCTCAGATCACTATATTTGTATCTTTGGGGTAAATACCCAGTAATGCAATTGCTGGGTTGTAGGGTAGCTCTATTTTCAGCTTTTTGAGGAACTTCCATACTGTTTTCCATCAGTGGAAAGTGGTTCCATCAGCTTGCATTCCCACCAACAGTGTAAGAGGGTTTTCCTTTCTCTGCATCCTCTCCAACATCTGATGCTCTTTCATGACAATCCAATGACATGGGAGACTGGTGGTTTCATTTATACTTTGTTAAAGCTAAACCAGACTGGTATAGGTCTTTAGGTCTTCACTGCTCTTGAATCCCCAGTCTGGGTGATTTGTTGTCCTTACTTTACCCCCAGCCACCCACTCAAAGGCTTTAATCCCAGACCTCTCAGTCTCATGTAAGTGTAAACATTAGTTTCTTCTCATATCAGTATATAAATATTAGTTTCCTCTCTGACTCTTTTCTTCTTCCCCAGCCCAAGAAAAGTTTACGTCCTCTCTGGTAGGTGGAAAAGGTTGGCTCTGGCCAGCCTTAGATTTTTCTATGTTTTTTATTTAAAGCTTAAAATTCATGTCCTTCATAGGGTTTTTGATCTACAAAATCAAGACCTCACAACAATTTAAAAGCTTTTTGTTAAAAACTTTGTACTGTGTATTTCAAAATTGTGTTTTGGAAGAAGAAGCTAACATATGTGATCTTTTTTTTTTTTTTTTTTTTTTTAACTTTGTATCCTTGCAGTCACAATCCAACTGTGAGTGGGGTAGAGTAGAATGCCCTCCCTGAGGCCTGAATGCACAGGGGGAGCATGATTATAGTTTCAAAATACTATCTCACCTCAATTACATTCTTGAACATCCAGACTGTTTTAGTCTCCTGTGTTCTTCAATAAAAGCATCTCATTTGCTTTGTTTTATTGTTTTATTGATTCCTCTTTCTTGACTACTTTTTTGCCCCCTTCTATTTTGGGGAATAATATATGACAATTCTATATAAGAAATGTTGTTTGAGTTGTCTCTTTCTTCTATATCCTTTTGCCACCAATTCAGGAAAGCTTTCATCACCTCTCTTTTGGATTACTACAACAGCATCTTAATAGGTGTGCCTGTTAGTAATTTCTATTCACTCTGACCCATCCTCCAGCTTTTGTCAATGATGTTTCTATAACATGAAATTGACTATTTCATTCCTGTTTAAAAATTTCTGTTGGGCACAATTGATATTGAAAAAATGCAAATTTCTTAGTGTGGCATGGAAATTCACAATGTAACTTCAACATGAATTTTTACACCTATATTTCTTTGCTGTTCATGTTACAGCTCTCTCAGTGTTGAATATATCTCTGTTGACCAGAACACTGGTCTCTTTCATGACTCAGTGCTTGGAGGAATAGTTGTTCCTTTTATTAGGAATGCCTCTGCCTCTGTTACCTTATTTTTATACAAAAAACAAACAAACACAAAAAACAAACCCCAAAACCTCTAATTATTCAGAAGTTAAATATACCTATTATTGCAGTTATGCTCTGTTTTAAATGCCTATTTTACTCTAAATCATATTAGACTGTTAAGTTCATCAGGGCAGGTACATTTCTTATATTTTTACTATTATGCTCCAAATGCTAATTGCAGTATTTGCTCCATAATATGTATTAAACGAATAGGGTTACCTGGCTGTTTCAATTGGTGGAATGTGCAACCTTTGATCTAGGGGCTGTGGGTTCAAGCCCTATGTTGGGTATAGAGATTACTTAAAAATTAAATTCTTAAAAAAATAATAAAAAATAAATGAATAAACATAGGCCCTTGATGGTTCTATTTCTCTTTCAACACTGCCTTGTATTATTATTTACCTTCCTACCTATTAATATCTCCTATTAGACTTTTAACTCTTGCCATTTTTAAAGCATCTGAAATAGTTGGCCACTCATCCTTTTTGAAACACTCCCTTTCTGTGGCTTGTGAAACAAGCCTTTCTGTGGCTTCCATGCCCTTATACTTTTTGTTCGATTCATGTTTGTGGCTGCTGCTTCTTTGTGTCCTTTGAAGGTTTTTACATCTGTAAAATCTCCCCATTTCCTCCTTCACTTTTTCCTTTTCCTTCTTCTAAACTTTGGATAACCCAATTCTCTATCTCTTTCTTCTATTCTCCATCTCTCCATATTTTTGGTGAAATCATTCACACTCCTGACTTCGCTTATCAATAATATATAGATAGCATCAATTTACAGTTCTGGCCAAGATCTTTCCTTTGAACTTCAGATCTACACATCCTGTTCATATAATATTTTCATGCATTTTCTCACAGGTACCCTTAAATATAATAAACTATTAGAAGCCCACATCCCCTTTCATATGTTTAAGCACTAACCTTGAGTGTTTCAGAATGTGATTGTTTTGGAGATAGGGCCTTTATAGAGGTGATTAAGTTAAAATGGGGTCATTGGGATGGGCCCTAATTCCTCATAACTGGTGTCTTTACAAGAAGAGGAGATGAGGCCATGGACACAAACACTGAGGGACAACTATAAGAGTACACAGCAAGAAAGCAGCCATTTGCAGGCCTAGGAGAGAGGCCTTGAAAGAATCCAAACATGCTGATACCTTGATCTTGGACTTCAGGTCTCCAGAAGTGTCAGAAAACTAACTTCTGTTGTTTAAGACATCCAGTTTGTGGTATTTTGTTTGGCAGCCCTAGGAAACTAGTAGATATGCTAAAATATTAAATCATCTATTTCCCTCCAAACGAGTTCGTGTCTTTCTTATTTCAGTGGATGGTATCATCTGGATCCAGTTGTAGAAATTTGAAGTCTGATTAAATATAGTAATTAATATAGATTGACTCATTCAACCTTGGTTGCATCTTCATTCTAAATAACTCTTTAACTCTACCACTACTTCTCAGTTCAAAGCCACCATCACCTATCACTGATATTGCAATGATAGTTTCTTTAGCTCCCTTCCTCCATTTTATCCTTATAAAACATTCTTTGCAACAAAGATTATTTTATTTAAAATGAAAATTTAACCATAAACATAAAACATAAAAGGGGTACCTGGGTAGTTCAGTTGATTTGGCATCTGCCTTTGATTCAAATCATGACTCAGGGTGCTGGGATCGAGTTCCGTATCAGGCTCCCTTCTCTTGCTCTCTCTCTCTATCTCTATCTTTCATTCTCAAATAAATAAATAGATAAATAAATACATAAATAAAATCTTAATATATATATGTATATATATATATACATATATATATAAATTTAACCATAAAAAATTAAAAGTAATGTTCTCACTTAAAACTCTGCCACTTAAGAGGTGTCTGGGTGGCTCAGTCAGCTAAGTATCTGACTCTTGGTTTTGGGTCAGCTTATGATTCCAGGGTCTTGAAGTCAAGCCCCATGTTGGGCTTCCTATTCAGTTGGGGAGTCAGCTTGAGATTCTTCCTCTCCCTTTGCTCCTCCCTCCAACCCCGCTCTTTCTTTTTCTGTAAAATAAATAAATAAATCTTTAAAAACAAAAAACATAAAAAACCTCTGCCTCTTAAAACTTAATAACAGGGGTGCGTAGGTGGCTCATTCGGCTTAATGTCTGCCTTCAGCTCAGGTCATGATCTTGGGGTCCTGGGATCGAGCCTCATATTGGGCTCCCTGCTCAGCTGGGAGTCTGTTTCTCTGTTTTTCTTCTCCTTCTGTTCCTGGCGCCCACTCTGATCCCCCACCCTGCTCTCTCTCTCTCTCTCTCTTGCTTGCTCTCCCTCATGTAAATAAATAATATCTTAAAATAAAAACCCTCTTAATAACATCCAATTGGATTAATGCCTAGAGTCCTTGAGAGCCTGAAAGACATTGTTGGATCTGGGCCCTGCTTATCCCTCCAGATCAGTCTTGCTTTATTTTCCATTTCAATTTCCTTCATTCCTCAAATGTATTGTTTCCTTTTTCAGGACTTTTGCACATTCTGTTCTCATTGTATGGAATTACCTCTCCCTCTCCTTCCTATTCCCACGCTTCTCTCGTCCTCTGCATCTTTTTGATAAAAGTAATTTTAGCTAGCATTTTTTTTTTGAGGTTTATGAAATGCCAGCCACTACCCTAAGCACTTTACATATATCCACCTTTAGCCTACATAGAATGTTCTACTGCTATCTCCATTTTATCAACCAAGAAACTGAAGTATAGAACAGTTAGAGAAGTGAAGTGACTTGTTCAAGTTTATAAAGCTGAAAGTAGTAGTGGAGCTTGAATTTGAACTTGGGGAAAAATAATTCAAAGCTTAGACCATTATTAGGAAAAAAATATTCTGTTTCTGAAAATTAGGTCAAGGCAGTCAGCATGTGTGCTGTTAACTCTCATCACAGTGTGATGAATAATGAATAAATTGTTTAAAGCCTGTTTTCTGGGTTAGAATGCAGTCTCCATAGGCTTAGGGATAACATCTACCCTGTTAGCAAATATCTTTAGGCACCTGGTACACTGCACTGTAAGTGTTTGTTAAATGAATGCACCGTGAGCTTTCTTAGAACAGGAACCCTGACTTTGGTTCCTGGCAGAGTCCTATAGAAAGTGTTTGATAAATCCATGTTTGATTAATTATTGACTAGTAATAGAGCTGCTCTAAAATTTGATTCTATGTTATGCTATCAGCCTTTAAAAGGGGGAGCATATTTATTTTGATAAAGGGATGATGGAGATAGGCGGGTGTGGAGTGTGGGTGAGGATCCAAAGGGAGGAATACCTGAGCTATTCATCCCCTTTTTTATTTTCCAAATCAATTTCCCATTTCATTTTGTCATAATTTCTACATTTGAACATCTTGAGATATATATTGAAAAGCTTTTCTCTCCCTTTCTCTCTCTCTCTCTCTCAGTGGTTATAATAGTCACTTGTTTGTATCCCTTTTTCTAGCTTTTATTTTCTTCAGGTTCAGTATTTTCTGTTTTTATCCAGCATAAATATCATGGGGATTGTGCCTATCTTGGAATAATTTTCATTTCTTATCTAGGCAGAGTTTCTGACTCTTTTGAAATGAGGGCTTTGTAAGCCCTGATTGTACTAGTACAGAGCTTAAAAGGATGGTACTGCTACTTTCTGGTGAATATTTCACTCCCTTTCTCTCACCCCTAGCCTTTATTCCTCAAATAATGAAGAAATGGCTCAGGTACTATTCATAGACCTTTCCCATTCCAGCAGGGAAAGAGAAATAGCAAGGAATAACTAGAATGGTTTCCCAACTCTGCACTTAATGAGTGCCTGTAAGAAATATTTAATACTTAAAGAGTCTTTAAAATACTTTTTGGTAGAAAAGGTCCAGAAAATTTTTTTAACATGCACATACATAGAAATAGTGCATTGAAAAGATTTCAACATGGTTAAGATTTTTCTTTTCTTTTCTTCTTTTCCTCTCTTTTTCTTTCTTTCTTTCTTTTTCTTTCTTTCTTTCTTTCTTTCTTTCTTCTTTCTTTCTTTCTCTTTCTTTCTTCCTTCCTTCCTTCCTTCCTTCCTTCCTTCCTTCCTTCCTTCCTTCCTTTCTTTCTTTCCTCTTTAGATTTGATTTTATTTATATATCTGAGATAGTGAGAGACAGTATGAGTGGGGGCAGGGAGAGGGAGAAGTAGGCTCTCTGCTTAGCAGAGAGTGGGGCTCAGTACTGGGACCCTGGGATCATGACCTGAGTCTAAAGGCAGATGCTTAAGTGACTGAGCCATCCAGGCATCCATCTCTTTTTTGGGGGAGGGAGGGAGGAGGGAGGGGGGGGAGGGGGGGGGGGGGGCTGGGAGGAGGAGGAGGTCGGCGTCGGGGGGGGGAGGGGGGTGTCTTTCTTTTTATTCTTTTCTTCTTATTTTCTTCTTTCTTTCTTTCTTTCTTTCTTTCTCTTTCCTTTCTTTCAAAAAGATTTTATTAAAAAAAAACAAAAACAAAAAGATTTTATTTATTTATTTTAGGGAGAGCAAGAAAGTGCATGTGCATCTGAGAAAAAGCTGGAGGAAGTGTAGAGGGAAAGGGGAAAAGAGCATGTCAAGCAGCCTCTATGAGCTGAACACAGAGCCTGCTGCAGTGCACGATCTCACAACTCTGAGATCCTGAACTGAGCCGAAGTCAAGAGTCAGATGCTTAACAGACTTAACTACTTAGTCACCAGGCACCCCAGGATTTTTGTCTATTAAAGATCTATCATCATTAGTATATTATTCATATCATCCTTGCAAGGCAAATCAGCACCTTCACACTAAATACTATCCCCATTTCATGAATAACAGAGATTTTCCTCTCTGATTTAGATCAATTGTAAGTTAGTGGTAAGAGTCACTGATTGTTGCTGATTGTCTCTTACAGGTATATGTAGTTCCAGGAGTAATTTGTGAGACAATAATAATCTTGACCTCAAAGACCTTATACTTGATATTATTTATTTGTGTACAACTGGTTTCTGCTTCCCCTGGGGCATATGGTGAAGTTGGGGGTGAAATGGACATGGAAAGAGGAACATTACATTTGTAAAATAGTTGAGATTTAGTGAATAAGTATAATGCATTATTAAAACACTCAGTGGTGACCATTGGGGCATATTTCTGTGTGGTAATAATAAAGTTACTGTTAGGATTGGCACTTGAATTTGTGTGAGAATTCTTTTAGACCTTGAAGGTAAAAGCAAAAGCATTGAATTTTTAGAGTAGCATTATGAAAATAAGAGATGTTTTTTTTTTCCTTTCCAGGATGTAGCAATTTAGAGCACTAGCATAAAAATTATTAACAGATAGAAAGAAAAAAAAAGCAGTAATGGAAGACAGTCTAGACAGCATTAAAAAACAAACAAACATGGAACTCCCAAAGAGCTTAATCAAGGAGCATCCAGTTCTGCTTACAGGAAAGAGTATGTTCCTAGGGTCAAAATATTTAATGTCTACTGTTCCCACCTACTATCCTATTTAGAGGATTTTTAACAAAATCATCTATATGCTTTCAGTCCCAATTCTATCTGGGTAACCTTGGGATTATGATATCTTGTCCTTTAAACTAGATTTAAGAGAAATAATGCTATGATTCCATTCCCTAAAGTTTAGATTTTATAACTATTGTATTTCTCATGGTCAGTTAATAAATTACATTCTGATAGCTGCCTCAGTTTTTTGTTTTGTTTTGTTTTTTAAAGATCTTATTTATTTACTCATGAGAGACACAGAGAGAGAGAGAAAGAGGCAGATACACAGGCAGAGGGAGAAGCAGGGTCTTTTCAGAGAGCCTGATGTGGGACTCAATCCCGGGTCTCCAGGATCAGGCCCTGGGCTGAAGGCAGCGCTAAATCACTGAGCCACCCGGGCTGCCCTGCCTCAGTTTTTAATACATATCATTTGGCTTGAAAATATCAGGACTGACAACAATCACAGGAACTTTTAAAGCAGAGAACTAGGTTTTTTTTTTTTTTTTTTTTTTTTTTTTTTTTTTTTTTTTTTTTTGAACTAGTTTTTTAAATGAGACAACCAAAATGTGCTTTATAGATTCAATCAACCTTCTCTTGGTTTGGTAGTTTGTATCATTTTTTTGGGTACTGGTCTTACTTTGACATTTTGATGAATATTATGAGGTCTCTTCCTAAGCACACAACATGCACACACACATGCTCACATACCATTTTCCTATATACTCTGATTTTTAAAAGATTTTATTTATTTATTCATGAGAGACACAGAGAGAGAGAGGCAGAGACAGAGGCAGAGGGAAATCAGGTCCCATGCAGGGAGCCTGATGTGGGACTCGATCCTGGGTCTCCAGGATCAAGCCCTGGGCTGAGGGCAGCGTTAAATCGCTGAGCCACCCGGGCTGCTATACTCTGATTTGTATACATTTTCAAAAGGGATCCTGGGACTCTGAAGCTCATTCTTAGATTTGAAAATTAAAAATTTTCTGGCAGTAGTTTGTTCCTAAACTTCTAAGCAATGCATAGATTTGTTTCATGCCCTGCCATCCTCAAAGAAGAGAAATATTTGTCCTTGTGAGTCCACAGTCCCTGGGAGTTGAATTTCTTTTCTTTTTTCTTTTTTTTTTTTTTTTTTTTTTTTTTTTTTTTTTTTTTTTTTTTTTTTGGAGTTGAATTTCCATAGTGATTGAAAGGTTAAATGGATTTTTCCTTTACTCTCTCACATGTAGCTGGAGTAAGAAGAGTGTCTCCTATCATTCGTTTGTCAGAATTTTTCTCTTTTTCCCATGAGGCTGGGGAAAATAAGGATTGCTCCATATCCTTACTCATCACATACTTAGTTATTGGGGTATATAGTCTTTGGCTTTCTTTTGCTCTTTTCTTCCGACTTTATTAGTAGGATTGTTCTGTATATATTCTTCTCATCCATGTTTTTCTACTTTTACTATAGATATATATGTTACACACGCAAACATGTCATGTAATTTAATCTTCACAACAACTCATTCAAGTAGATTCTATCAGTATCTAGTTATCTTCAACTTAATGGGAAAACTGAAACACAAATATATTACTTGCCCAAAGTCACACAGTTAGGAAGTGATGGAGTCTGTCCCCAGAGTCTATGGTTTAATAAATATATAATAATATTGCTCATTCATAAAAGCAAGGATTTTTTTCCTAAAACTTTTCTTTAACATTTTTTAAAGATTTATTTATTTATTTGAAAGAGAGCATACACATGAGCATGTGCAAGCACGTGGAGGAGCAGAGGGAGAGAGAGAGAGAGAATCTCAATCAGACTTCTTGCTGAGCTTGGAGCTCAGTGTGGGGCCAGATCTCACAACCCTGAGATCATGACCAGACCTGAAATCAAGAGTCAGATGCCTAACCAGGTGAGTGCCCCAGGCACCCCTTCTTTAACATTTATGGTAGTTCAGATCTACCGATGATGAATTCTTTTAATTTTTGTATGTCTGAAAATATTTTTATTTTGCCTTCATTTTTTTTCCAGGTATATTCATTGGGTATAGAATTCTAGAATGCTAGCATTTTTGTTTGTTTGTTTTCCCCAGTACTTTAAAATGTTGCTTCATTGTCTTCTTACTTGCAATGTTTCAGATGAGAACTCTGATGTGATCTTTAGGTCTGTGCTTCTCTATGTCACATGTCCTTTTTCTCTGGCTGCTTCAAAGATTTCATCTTTATCTCTGGTTTTTAGCAACTTGATTATGATATACACTGGTGCAGTTTTCTTCATGTTCCTGGGGCTTGGGGTTCATTGAACTTTTTGAATATATAGGGGAATATTGTTCCAAAGTTTAGAAAAAAATTTGACCATTATTTGTTAAAATATCATTTTGTTCCTCTCCTTTGAAGACTCTAGTTGAAGTTGTCATACAGCACTCTGATGCTTTTTTCATTAAAAAAAAAAATTCCTTTTTCCTTTGTGTGTTTCATTTTGGATAGTTTCTGTTGCTATGCCTTCAAGTTCATTATCTTCTGCAATGTCTAATCTGCCATTAACTCTGGTTAGTGTATCTTTCACTGCAGATATAATAGTTTTAATCTTCAAAAGCCTCTAACTTTTTGAACATATGGAGTATATTTATAATAAATCTCTTTGTGTCCTTGTCTGCTAATTCTAGCATCTATGTCAATTTGGATGGATTTCAATTGATTTGTTGTTTTCCTTATTATGGATTGTGCTTTCTTGCCTCTCTATATGCCTGGTATTCTTTGATTAGATGGCAGATACTGTGAATTTTACCTTGTTTGGTACTATATAATTTTGTATTTGTAGAAATATTTTTCAGCTTCATTTTTGGTTACTTGGAAATAGTTTATTTTCTTTTGCATCTGAAAAATCATAAAAAAATGATTTTTCAGGTAAGTTTGGACCACTTTTCAGTCTGGAATTAATTATTCCCTACCAATGAGACAACACTTTCCTGGGCATTCTCCCCTGGCCCCTGTGAATTAGGTTTTGCAATGTAGCTGGTCAGAACAGACACTGGTCTTCACCTTGCATGAGTGCTGGGCATTATTCCCATTGATTATTTTTAATAGTTTTTCCTAGGCTTGGATAACTTTCTCATATAGCTGCACTGATCAGTGCACTGCTGAGTGCTCATAGGGATGGGGTGGGAAGGTAGAAAATGGTCCTCTGCAGATTTTCAGGTTCTTTTCTTTGTGCAACTCTATCCTTGCTGGTACTATGTCCTATGAAATTTGTTCACTTTAATGTCCCAGGAATCTCAGCTCTGTCTCCTTAACTCATGGGGTCCCCTTATTTCCTTCTCTATCATAGAATGAAACCTCTTTTAAGGCAGTAGTAATCTGTGGCTCACTTCATTTGTTTCCTTTTTTGATTTTGTTTTTTTTTTCTAATTGTTCCAGGAGGGAGGGTAAAGGGTAAATCTGATAACTGTTACTCCATTTTGGCTGGAAATGAATGAACTGGATGTTTTTTGTTTTTTTTTTTTAAAGAATTTATTTATTTATTTATTTATTTATTTATTTATTTGAGGCAGAGGTGGAGGGAGAGGAGGAGATTCCCTATCAGATTCCATGCTGAGTGTGGAGCCCGACGAGGGGCCTAATCTCATGACCCCAAGATCATGACCTGAACTGAGAATCGGACACTCAACTGACTGAGCCACTCAGGCGCCCCTATTTTTCTTTCTTAATTAAAGAATGTTATATATACATGTTTCCACTCTGCATGTATTCTTTAGAAACATACTTTTTCTACTCAACAATATATGTTAACGTTTACCCCTGCTGGTTCACATAGAATTCATGTATTCATTTTGACTGTTGTTCAGCAGGAATATCATGCTAATTTATATGACTTGGCATCATTTTTTTAAAAGATTTTTTTTATTTATTTATTTATTTATTTATTTATTTATTTATTTATTTATGAGAGAGAGAGAGCAGAGAGAAGCAGAGACACAGGCAGAGGGAGAAGCAAGCTCATTCAGGGAGCCTGATGTGGGACTTGATCCCAGGTCTCCAGGATTAGCCCCTGTGCTGAAGGTGGCACTAAACTGCTGAGCCACCTGGGCTGCCTGACTTGGCATCATTTTTGAATCATTTGCCATTAGTATAATTGAGCAAGTAAATTTTCTAAATAATTCAGATTTCTTATCTGGAAAATATTGACAGCAATAGCAGGATTATTATGAGAATAATGTGAACATGAGTGTGTCTCATGTTCACATGGAGCAAGGCACACAATACACACTCAATAATTCTCGGGTTATTCTAACTTGTTTTTCTCTTCCTCATCATCTTTTTTATTATTTTTCTCTTCTTTTCTCTTTTAACTTTTTTATGTCTTTTGGATTCAACAGGTCAGTTAATTGTAATTACAAGTTAGACAGTAATCATTTTGTAAGCATTTTATGGTATGAGCAGGGGAGACAATCCACATAGACCAAGGTAGTTGATTTGACTGAACTTTTTTTCAAAGTTCTGGCCTTCTAGGACTCAACTTTTGTTGTAGTAGCAGGAAACATGAGGGATACCCAAGAGAAAGGCCACAAATAGTAGTTTAAAGCATTGAAGTTTCTCAGAGAAGTGGAAAAGCAGGGCACTAGATCATATTGCCAAGTTGAATAGAATCTACCTTTTTCTGTATCTGCCTAATTTTCTTTTGGAGGAACTAATTCTTTTTATATGTGGAAACCAAAACTTCATGGAAAAACACAATGCTTTTTCTGACTCCTCCCCCTGCTTTTTTTATGGACTTCATTAAAAATTGCCTCTTAAAAAGAAAGATTTATTTATTTATTTATTTATTTATTTATTTATTTATTTATTTATTTATGAGAGATACACAGAGAGAATGGCAGAGACACAGGCAGAGGGAGAACCAGTCTCCTCACAGGGAACCTGATGTGGGACTCGAACCCGGATCCAGGGATCACGCCCTGAGCCAATGGCAGACACTCAACTACTGAGCCACCAGGTGTCCTCCATTAAAAATTTCTTAAATCAGATCAGAAGGAAAATGAACCTGTGCATTAAGCTATAGTGTTGCAATAACTTCCCAAGTAGATTCCTGGCCATCTGCATATCCCTTTCCAATATCCTACACTTTGTTCCCAAACTCATCTTCCTTAAGCAAACCTCACAGACATGGATGGTTCCCCATTGACCCTTGAATTGAGTATACAAGTCTCAACTATCACTCAGGATTCTCCACAGTGTGATCTATAAGATGTCTTTCCATATTTATATCCTAGTGCTATCCTTCTTATACTCTGCATTTCAACTAAATGGGACTATTCATCCGGAACTATTACAAATGGTTGCTCAGTCGGGCTCCCTGCTCAGCAGGAAGCCTGCTTCTCCCTCTGCCTCTGCCTTTGCCTCTGCCCCTCCCTCTGCTTGTGTTCTCTCTCTTGCTCACTCTCTGTCTCAAATAAATAAATAAATAAATAAATAAATAAATAAATAAATATCCTAAAAATATTTTTCTTTTCATCTAATCCACTGAATTGTCAAACTTTACTAATGGCCTCCCACTAGTCTTCATATGGTTAATCTTTTCTGTGGTACTTTATTTGTTGACTCACCCTCTTAAGTCTCTTTTCCTGGTTTCCATGTCATATTACCTCCTTTACTTTTCTTCTAAATATCTGATTAATCATGTTTGGATTTTCCTGGGTTCTGTTCACCCCACCTCCACCTTGACTCTAAATGTTATTTCTCATGTTTTTAGTACTTCTAGTTTTAGTCTTTTTTTTTTTTTTTTTTTGGTACTGCTTTGTAAGTTCTACATGATAGATCTCATTTTTTAAGCATTCCTTCAACTCTCACATATGACTTGACTTTAAAATCTTAAGAAACAATCCTGATATCTTTCTTGAACTCTAGACCTATGTCTCCAACCACCTACTTAGAAGTTTCTTTTCAATTAGCATGCCTAAATCAAATAGTAGAGTCCACCTTCAGACTATTTTATCCTTCTGTAGTCCTGGCAGCACCATATACCAGTTTCCTAAATTATTGTCAGGTTATCCTATTCCTCATTCCTACATTCTATATTGAATGTTTCCATAAGTCTCTTTTTTCTGTCCGGATTTTGCCTTGGCTCCCAATTCATCTTATTTTGGCTACACTATTGCAGAACATTCCTGACTATGGCACATTTCTGTGCTTCTTGATATTTCAATCCATGCTCCATGTTGCTGTCCTCGTTCTTTTCTACAACTTTAATTTACCATATCATCATTCTACCCCTCCAGAATCTAATCAAGATACAAATATTTGTTAGTTGAGCGCCCACTATCCCGAGTGCTAAACACTTCACATGTATTTGTTATCTTATATAATGCACACAGTAATCTAGATGTGAAGATAATCTTGTGTTATAGATCACGAAACCAATAAATAATTTTCTCACATAGCAGTGTCAAAGCAGTATTTCAAAGACAGTTTCCTCTGATTACAAAGCAGTCTCTCCTTCTAAATCTTACTGCCCCATCAGAGATTTGAACTTAAACCTAATATTTCATGTTCTCAATGGCCTTGTCTAATCACCTAGGTTAGGAATAACAATAATAATAATAGTAATAATAATAATATAAAATTCGGAGGTATTATTTTCTCTTAAGGAAAAATGAAATGCATAGCAGAGTACTTTCAAATTAGTGCTACACAGATATAAGTTATTATCAAAGATCCTTCAAGGCCTTTATGATGTCTATTTTCTAAAGTTTTCTTGATTCACCACGTTGAATTAATTCTCTCTCAGTGCATTCACTGTACTTGGTGCACATCTCAGGGTTAATTATATTTACTTTTAAATGATTTCTCCACATAGTGAGAGTTTTTGGGGGGCCAAGGTCATATCTCAGTTCTTGTATATATCCAGCACTTAGAAAAATGCCCGAGACTAAATTGAACACTATGTGCCCCCTAAAAAGAAATATTAAAAGCTTGGGTTAAAACTAACACATTAACATGAAAGACATTTAAATCTAGAAAGATGTCTCATTCACTTTCAAAGTCAGTAAGGATATTAGAGATTAAACTCAAAAGAGAACAATTTGAGAAAAGATGTCAAACAGGCAGAAGATCAGATTCTCGATTCAAATATAAAACATTTAAATGTTACTGTTGCGCATCCCTTTAAGTAGTCCTTTTAAGTCATTTGACAAACAACAAACCATTGATTGTGGATAGTTAAGGAAAAGGCTTTTCCCTTCTTTATATAAGCCTACAATAGACATAATATGCTAATAGTCCCAGATCTCTAAGGGTCCAAGACTGTGGACATGGAACTCTAGGGTGTTTTTAATAATCTTTTGGAAATTGTTCAATTCCCTGGAATTAAACTGTGGGCTAAAGGTAAAGAAGCACATTTTGAAGGTAAGAAGTAATGACTGGCTCTTGGTGACATCATGGAGAATATTGGAACAAGTTAGTGGATCAGACACTGTGATTTGAATGGAGTCCGGTGGTCACTCTGGTGAAATGAACATGTCCTGGGGGTGATCCACCTTGGATCCAAGTGCCGATGACAGTTGAAATGAGTAACTGGTAGCACTGAAAAGTGCTG
Organism: Canis lupus familiaris; assembly: GCF_011100685.1. Classification (NCBI taxonomy): domain Eukaryota; kingdom Metazoa; phylum Chordata; class Mammalia; order Carnivora; family Canidae; genus Canis; species Canis lupus. The sequence goes on along the minus strand of NC_049227.1, from coordinate 48,968,350 downwards.
AGTGTCTGTGGCCTTAATTTTATTATTTATGAGTATCACAACTGCTGTCCTGACTTATGTAATATTGTAAGGAATATTGTGAACTCAGCAGTATAGGTCATGAGCTAAAATTTGAGAGTGTAAGAAGAAAAATAGTGCCAACAATTAATAAGTGTAGTTTCATTAGCAGACAAATCCTTTCAGATTATGGTGTTCATAGCTGAAAATAAACAATAAAAGGAGGGACGCCTGGGTGGCTCAGTGGTTGGGCATCTGCCTTTTGCTCTGGACCGATCCTGGAGTCTCCCCTTGGGCTCCCTGCATGGAGCCTGCTTCTCCTCCCTCTTCCTATGTCTCTGCCTCTCTCTTTCTCTCTGTGTCTCTCATGAACAAATAAATAAAATCTTTGAAAAAACTAATAATAAAAGGAAAATGTAGTGATGCAAATGTTAACTCTTTTAAAAAGTGCATAAATTTTAAGGGCATGGCAAACTTACTGTTATTAAATTTATACTTACTTATATATTACTTATACCATGGTTTAAGTACCCAGATAAGTATACTGAACATTACCAGCATCTCAGAAACCTCCCGCATGCTTCTCCTGTAGTGCCCACCCCTTTTGCCCAGGCAAAAGGTAATTAGTATTCTTACTTTAATGCTACAGATTAGATTTGCCTCTTTGTGTACTTTATGAAATCAAATTCATATATATATATACATATATATATACATATATATACATATATATACATATATATACACATATATATATATACATATATATATTTAAGGATTTTATTTATTTATTCATGAGAGACACACACACACACACACACACAGAGGCGGAGACATAGGCAGAGGGAGAAGCAGGCTCCATGCAGGGACCCCCATGTGGGACTTGATCCCGGGACTCCAGAATCACACCCTGGGCCAAAGGCAGACGCTCAACCGCTGAGCCACCAAGGTGTCCCTCATATATTTTTTTCATCTGGCTTTTTACAGTCTATTTTATGCCTCAACATTTATCCATTTGATGGCATATAGTAGTACTGTGTCTTTAATCATTGTTTTATAGCACTTCATTTTTTGAAAATGTTTCTTAAGAACATGTTTTCTTCATGAACATGTGGGCTGATTCTGAGTTCTGGCTATTATTGATAATGCTCTTGTCTTAGGGCTCCACCATCTTCCATATGTGACTTCAAAGATTGTCATGATCCCTTGTATCAAGGCAGAAATAAAAAAAAAAGGCAAGAAGGCATATTAGATTGTTAAAAATCCTGACCTAAAAAAGTGAATCATAAAACTGGTTAAAGGAATTGCTAACTGGGAAACCACAACCCAGTGACAAATTCTTAGGGAATTACTCCCTAAGACAGGAGTCTGTGTCCCTGAATTACTGCTTGTCCCATGAGCATTCTCATCTGCATCTGTTGCATATCTGTACGCGTTTTCAGTGAGTACGTAATTACCAGTGGACTCGTTAAGCGCCGGGGAGCATGTGGTCAGATTCAGTAGATATTGCCAAACAATTTTCAGTTAACTAATAGTATGAGAGTTTCAGATGTTCCCCATCCTAATAGTGGGTATTGTTAGGCTCACTGATGGATAGATTGATAAAATTTCAGCCATTCTGGTGGCAGCTGGTAGTAGTTCATTGCTACCTCAGCCTCCATCCCCTCATGCACCTCCTTCTCCATAATTAAACATTATGGTTAAATATTAATGATATCTCATGATTCTAACAGTGTATTTGTTTTCCTGTTTTTCTCACCTCTATTTTTTTAAGTCTAATTTCAGCAACCAATTACCACCTGTTATTGTTGTTCTTTAATTATATGTTTATTATAATACAGATCTCAATTTTGAATTACTATACAAACAGTTTGTCCTGTTTTATTTGGTGTGATATTCATCTGAGAACCTCACAGTAGAGCTTTGGGGGTAGTGGACTATATGTTAATTTAGAATGAATGTTCTGTGCATATTTTCTCAAACTTACTCAGGAATTGGAATTTCTTTGCATCTAAAACTTCTTATTGATGAATGAGGCAGAGAAGGCTAACCAAACTGTTTTTGCAAACAGATATGGCCATTTCCATGCTGCTCATTAAATGTAAGTAGAGGGGATATGATTTTTAAAGATATGGTTCTTCTATTAACATTGCAGATCAATACGGTGACCTTGGAAGATGGTGATACCATAGGTGGAAGCTGCCTAGTTCTCTAAATTATCATTGGAAGGAGAATATTCAATAGATTCAGGAACATTTATTTTGTGCTTTATAGAAGTGAATAACAAATTTCTAATATGCTTGGGCCATTCAAAATTTGTGGTTTATTTGTTATATCAACTGGCTTGTTTTTAATTAATGTGAAAATGGGAACCTTGAAAAAGTTTGAGCCACTTGGGCACCCCAGATGTTGAGGGATTCTTAATGCCAGCCTCACCATGAACCTATCCTAGAAAAGACCTGTAATTATAAAATCATTTTTGGACTCCCATATTTCCATCAGCAGGGAGTAGGCTCTGCAAATTGTACAGACCCCAAAGAGGGCTTACACTTCAGTGTTCAGAGAGAATAAAGGACAAGGACAACCCTTCTAAGGCTGGAGCCAGTGTCAATAGATAGCAATGGGCAAGAAAGTTCCTACCGGAGAGCAGGACTATAGTCTAACCTAGGGACATCTTCTGCCATCAGGTAAGAAATTGGTGTTAATAATGTCGACCCCTCAGGGTTTATTACTGCTGTGATTTTTTTTCCTGTTGGGAGTTTTTATTATACTTTTCCTGTCCCTGCTCCTCTATTTTCTGGATAAGAGAGAGAAAGAAAATATATGTGTGGTAAGTAGAAGCTAATTTGTTAATTTATAAGATGACAAGGAGCCACATTTAGACTTGGTGAAGAAGGTTGCATTTTACCAGGATGCTCCAAATTTTGATGTGGATGGCTTCTGGATGGACTTTGGGGGGAGTTAGACTTGAAGAAAAACATGGCCAAATGGCTAGACTATTTTAAAGAAATAGAATAGCCTCCCCCAAAGTAATTTTCCCTCTTCCATAATGTGGAATTGTCACTGGGTTGTGGTTTCCCAGTTAGCAATTCCTTTTACCAGTTTTATGATTCACTCTTTTTAGGTCAGGATTTTTAACAATCTAATATGCCTTCTTACTTGCTTTTTTTATTTCTCCAACTTGATACAGGGGAGCATGACAACCTTTGAAGCCACATATTGAAGATGATGGAGCCCTAAGACAGGAGTTTGTGTTCCTGAATTACTGCTTGAATGACAGTTTTAGTAAGTCAGGAATACCTTTTAGTCTTGATAGGAAGAAGAAATCAAATTTTAATGTATATGAGGTGTGTTTAGGTTTTTTTGTTTTTTTTTTTTTTGTTTTTGTTTTTGTTTTGCAGTAAGCTAGCATTACTCAACTAATAAAATCAGTATGACTTTGTTGCTAATTATAACACAATAAAGAAAGAGATAAGGAGAAACATTACAGATAAATACTTTGGTGATATTTAGGTGGTTAGATGCCAAGTTGCAGAGAAGTTCCTAGTGGTGTGCCACATGATACTGTCCTATCTGGTATGATATGCTTAGCAATTAGCAGTTTAATTACTTGACTGAAGAACTATCAAAAGATCATGTTCAAAAGGTTATCAACAATTAAAACTGGGATGATGGGGTGGCTCAGAAATTGAGTGTCTGCCTTTGGCTCAGGGTGTGATCCTGGGTCTGGGGATCAAGGCCTGCATTGGGCTCCCTGCGAGGAGCCTGCTTCTCCCTCTGCTATGTCTCTGCTTCTCTCTCTGTCTCTCATGAATAAGTAAATAAAATCTCAAAAGAACCAAACAAACAATAAAACAACAATAAAAAAAAACAATTAAAATTAACTGATTACAAAACAGGGACAAAAATTTCATTTTCAGGTGAGAAGTAAATATAATTAAATATAACAGAAAAAAGATATTACTGTCTTTAATAAAATGAGTTTTATTTTTTCTAAAGATTTTATTTACTTATTTATTTTAGAGTGAGTGAGAATGTGAGTAGGGGAAAGGAAAGGGAGAGAATCTCATGCAGACTCCACACTGAGCAGGGAGCCCAATTTAAGGCTCTATCTCACAACCCTGAGATCATGACCTGAGCCAAAACCAAGAGTCAAATGATTAACCAACTGAACCATCTAGGCACCCCTAAAAAAATGAATTTTAAAGGAAGTCAAGGGATGCCTGGGTGGCTCAGTGGTTGAGTATCTGCCTTTGGCTCAGAGCATGATCCTGGAGTCCTGGGATTGAGTCCCATACCGGGCTCCTTACCTGCAGCTTGCTTCTCCCTCTCCCTATGTGTCTGCCTTTCTCTGTGTGTCTCTCATGAATAAATAAATAAAATCTTTAAAAATTTAAAAAAAAAATAAAAGAAGTCGACTTAGAGAAATAGAGAGTAGAATGGTGGTTGCCAGGGGCTAGGGCACAGGGAAATGGGAAGAAGTTGGTTAAGAGGTATATAAACTTTCAGTTATAAGGTGAATAAGTTCTGAAGATCTAGTATATACATGGTGACTACAGTTAGGAGCAGTGTATTATATACTTGAAATTTGTTAAGAGACTTAGATCTTTTTTTTTTTTTTTTTTTGAGACTTAGATTGTAAGTGTTCTTCTCCCACCCCACTGCCACATACACACAAATGTGACTATCGTTGGTGATGAAAGTGTTATTTAACTTGATTGTAGGTTTATTTCAGGGATACAAGACAAAGTCGATGCAAAAAATGATGAAGTTTCTAAGAAGAAAAAAAATAAAACATATGTTTCCCCTCTTGACTAAATAAAATTGAGGAAATAATGGACAATTTTTAAATGAGCTTTGATCTAATTACAACAGTATTCAGATATTAGACCCTGCATTTTAAAAAGAAACATTTTCATGTAAGTAAGATTGTTGCTAAATTGTGGAAAGTTCTGGGTCTTGTCATTTTAGTAACATTTGAGGTAATTAAGTATGTATATCCTGAAGAAGCAATAGCTAAAGAAAAACTTAATATCCGCATCGTGAGATTCAAAACTATCACGTGAAGTTGTATCCACTCTGGGTCCAAATGTCAAGATTTGCATCAATTTACAGAAGTTAGATGGAAGTTTTTTTTAACTTCTTCCTCTGGAAGATCTTTCAAAAAGATTGTTGTTTCATGAAGAGAAATATGTCATGAAAAACGTACAAACTGACCTCAAATAATCCTGTGTCAGAATTGTAACAAACGCTTATTTCTGAGTAAGTTAGACTATGTGATCTTCAAGGAAGTGGATTCCAACCTTTTCTGCACTATGGCACCAAAGACAATGATATTTGTGTCACACAGTGTGAAGCTGATTATGGCTGGAGGCCAACTGGCTGGAGCTCATTCCGCCATATTCCCTGGTGGTGGAGGAAATGCTGTCTCCACCTTCCTCTGACCTGTTCAGTGCACACTGTGGTGCTGCAGCACGAGATGGAGGAACAGTGCTCAAAAGTCATATCCAACTATAAGATTGCAAGATGCTCCATAAGAGGATGGAAGGATTTGAGATAGATTGTTTTGTTTCCCTGGCAAGAAATGGCTTCCATATTAGAAACTAAATGATAGAAAAGAGGACAAAAACAGATTCAACATTTCTTCAGGCTTCCAGTTCTTATATCACTGTTACTCTACTCTGAGCATCATTTTTAGCATTGGGCACCATATTCTGTATTCTGGCCATTTTGAGAACTTGTCTCTGAAACCAGGCTACTACTTCATAATAAGTCAATTTTTTTGTTTGTTTTTTAATATATCTGGGTAAGGAAGCAAGGCGAATCAAATCCAAATATTTGGTCTGTCACAAAGAATTCAGGGCTGCCACAGATGAAAACTTGTTGAACACAATGCCAGAATAACAAATGAAAATGCTCTTTCCAGAGGGAGTAAGCCAAGCTGCAACATCTTGGACTCTGCCCACATTTACTTCTCAATTTCAGTTCTGAATTTTTAGCTGTTTAGATCTAAGTTTTATTTCAGCTGGAAGGATTATGACTATTTATGTCACATTCAAGATATCAAGTGTGGTAACCAATTTGTGGCTACACATCAAGGGGGATTATATTACACATTCAACCATGAGCTTAATATTAATGCACCAAGGAAATCTTCCCTGCTAAAGGAGCTCTCATCTTTTCCAAAAACATAGCTTCTCAGATTTCAGTTCTTTTGTGAAATCTTCTAACGTGAAGGGAAGGGGATGTAGGATCTTGCCAGAAAGAGAAAACATCTCCCTCATGTTCAATGCATTTATCTTCTGGATTATCCACATTTAAAACTTTCTTATCATTTTGTAAAAAGTGCAAATCAGCAAGGCTTTCTTAATAATGTTGTGGTATTTGGGACACCTGAGTGGCTCAGTTGGTTAAGTGGCTGCCTTTGGCTCCTGGGATCGAGCCCTGCATCAAGCCTTGCATTGAACCCTGCATAGGTCTCCCAGTTCAGCAGAGAGTCTACTTCTTCCTCTGCCCTCCCTCCCCACTCACACACACATGCACACTCTCTGTCTCTCAAATAAATAAATAAAATCTTTAAAAAAATAATGTTGTGGCTTTCTTACTTCCCTTTTTCTTTTTTTTTTTGTAACAGCTGCTGTAATTTTGGTGTTTTTTTGAATTAATATTCATGGATTCATCAAACATTAATTTAGAACTTGTCCTATGCCCAGCACTGCACAAGATGTTGGAAAGGAGAGATGAAAAAGAAATATTTTTTGCCCTGAGAAAATTCAGGCGAGGAGATATATATACATACCAATGTTTTCCATGATGTAGCAAATACTCTGATCCTGTGTCTTTGGGATGGTGTACAGGGTGATGAAGAGCCAAATTAGGTGGGAGGATAATTTTGAAGAATAATGTCACAACTATGTTAAGCTCTGAGCTGAGTCTTAAACTCACTATGTGCTAAATTTTATTTAACTTATTGGATTAGCCTTATACATCATACTCTCTGATTACTCCCTAGTAGCAGGGCAAGTCTGGTCCTTGCCCTTCTAAACAGGAGTTATCAATTGATCCATATATTCTGACTCAGACCTGTTCCTCACACGTAGTCCCTTTACAAAAACATTTAGGCAAGGAGATATATATACATACCAATGTTTTCCATGATGTAGCAAATACTTAATTTTTAAGGCAATCTATCTTGCGTGTCTTGATTTTTATAACTAAGCTTCCACTTGGGTCCCTGGCTCTAAGCCTTATATTTGATAATGGATCATTCAGTTTCTGCTTTTAGTTCTTTTAATTTTTGCCTTATGCGTAGTCCATTCTCATCAGTCTTGATAATTATGTTCTATAAAGTTACCATGAATACTGAAATAGTGACTGGTGAACCATTCCTCCTAATGATGCTCTCCAAACGAGGCTCTCTGAATGGGGCTCTGTCTTCTACCTTGCTTTTTAGTTTGCCTTGCAGGGATTGGAAAACTGCTCATCTGATGTCAAGATACTCTCTCAAGTGTGTATGTGATTTTTAGTATCTGCAATGCCCAGCCAGAGAAACTGCTGAATGTGGGTGCTCGATTAACTCCTTGAAGTGAATAAATACTTCTTTACCAAAGCCTGATGGCTACCGGGGTACTAGATCATTCTCAGATATACTTTTCCAGTTATTCTAGTCTCATTTCTGTACCTGAGTTTTTTGTCATTGTAATGTTTACATTTTGGTATAATTTTAACCTTAGAAAAGTTTTAAGAGGAGTACAAAAAAATTCCTGTATGCCCTTACTCAGATTCATGCTTTAGTTATTCTTCTCTCATTTACTTCAGGATTGCCTTTCTCCTTCTCTTTCTCTTTCCCCACCCTTCCCTATTATATAATCATTTTAAATCATTTGAGAGTAAATGTGGACCTCATACTCATGACCCCTAAAAAAACCAGTGTATATTTCTTAAAAATCAACAATTATTTCTTATATAACCACAGTGCAATTACTGACATCAGGAAATTTAACAGATACTATATTATTGCCTAATCCACAGCATATAATCAAATATCCCCAATATTATCTATATTCTAATAATATCTATATTCAAATTTGTCAACTCTTTTCATAGTGTCTATTATAGCTATATTTAAATGACTTTATGGATTCTAATTCAGGATTGTGTTTTGCTTTTAGCTGCATGTCTATTAGTCTTCTTTAATCTGGAAGTCTTTTTCTCAGTCTTTTTCTTCCACGACCTTGACAGTTTCGAGGTATGCAGGCTCATTACTCTGTAGAATATATCTGTTTGGTCCTGTCAGATATTTCCTCTTGATTAAAATCAGATTATACATCTTTAGAAGAATAACACAAAAGTGACACTGCATTCTTTTCATTATATCATCACAATGGCTTGATGTTGCTTTGTAGACAAAATGTGTTAATTGTGTGTTGTGAAATTGTTCTATATTCCTACTGGTATATTTTTGTCTATTTTATCTTCCAGATACTAGAAGAAGTGTATTAAATCTTTCATGTTGAGAATGGGTTTATCAGTTTTTACTTGTAATTCTGTCGGTTTTTGGTTTATATATAGTCAATTCTCACTGGTCTTGATAATTATATTCTATAAAGTTACCATGAACACCGAAATAGTGAATATTGAACCGATACTCCTAGGTGAAATACAAGGTTAGGTTCCTGTGAGCCTCTGATAACACTATTTTTGTCAACTGACTAATATATAACCTTGTTTTATGTATGCTTCTGTTTAAAGACACTTTATTTAATATATGCTGTTGATTCATTAGTATTGAATTCACACCAATGGTGCAATAACTCATAACTCATGCTTGAACAAAGCTCATTTAACATGTGTTTTCTCTGTGAGGCAAATCGCACTCTTCTAATGTTTATGGAAACTATGAAACTATAGGATAATACTTGGGGGCCAAGCTAAGCAGTGAAATAACTAACACAAAGCACTAAAAAAACCCCATGGCACTAAACAGGTTTTGAAAAAGACACCTGCTTATGAAAGTATGAAAACTGAAACACCCAGGAACTCCTCTATCTTGTGGAGGAAACCTTTTTAAGTGATGTTTTTCTTCTAAGCCTTTAAAGCAATGGTTCCTTTTCCTTGATTGTAGACATCTTCTCAGAAATCTCATGACCTTTGTCCACCCTATCTACTCACTTGTAAAGAAAAATTTTTCATTTTCCAGTAGGTGGATAGGTGAGGATAGGTGAAGGGTGTAGTGTCCTAACCTTTCTCAGTGTCCACTTAGATGCTGGCATCTAGCCCTTAAAAGCACTTCTGTATTCTCAGCCCTTAGGCTGTATTTGTTGAGCGGCAAAGATGCTCATCCCCCAAGGCTCTGTCTGTTGGGAGGGCTCATTTCAGCTTCAGCTACTGGTATCTTCCTTTGGTAAGTGAATCATATTCCATTGGCAGTCCTTCATTATAAGTGAGGGATATGAAAGTTGCCGCTGCTGCTCTGAGCATCCTAGTCCATCCTCCTGGACCTTCCACCTGGACCTGCCATTACTCCCTGTCCTGCCCCCCAGACCCTCACACACAGAGAACTAAGCATACCCTGTGGTCCCTAGCTACACTTTGTTTACCTTCCTGGGAAACACCAGACTCCACTCATCTGGATCAGGCCTGGGGTCTGGCCAGCAGGCAAGCAGGCATCCTCCATGGGTGTTCAAAAGAGAACATTACCTTGACAGGCTTGGGTGAAGAGGACTGCTCCCCCTTCGTAGGCTCTGGAAGTCAGGAGATGAGAAAGAGACCAACGGCCTTAGGCTATCCTTAAAGGGAAGGGCTCCAGGAATAGGCAGCCATGGGACAATTCTAGAACACCTCACTGCTGCAGGGAGGAACAACAGGCCCAAGGAGAATAAAAGAACTGTGTGCTCTTGTTGTGGCTCTGTTACTTGGCAGACGTTGGGTTGCCCCAAGGCCTGCCAGAGAATTTCGTGTCATTGATGTGGACAGCATGCCTCGGGGGAGGCTGCTGGACTTGTGGCCTATGCATGCCCCAGACCATGCCCCAGACCATTCCTGCCCCTCCCTGCTTAGCATTTTGGCCAGAGTCGGGGTTCCCACATCTGTCTAGATGATGGGGGCAAGCAGCCCTGTATCTCTGGGGCATTGTGAGAGGCATCGACAAGGACTGGGATTTGCTTGCTAGGTGGCCTGAGCCAGACTTCTTTCAGAGATGAGTCTGGGACAAGGGGCCTCCGAGCACCTGGGGCACCCAAGTGTTTCTTTCTTTCTTTCTTTCTTTCTTTCTTTCTTTCTTTCTTTCTTTCTTTCTTTCTTTCTTTCTTTCTTTCTTTCAATTTTATTTATTTGACAGAGAGAGAGAGAGAACAGGGGGAGTAGGAGAGGGAGAAGCAGGCTCCATACTAAGCAGGGAGCCTGATGCGGGGCTCGATCCCAGAACCCTGGGATCACCACCTGCTGAAGACAGATGCTTAACTGATTGAGCCACTCAGGCATACCCCAAGTGTTTCTCATCCTAGGACTCCCCTGCTGGCTCCCATAGAATTCCTGAGATTCCAGCGAGATGGGACTTCCTCTGGGAAGAGCAGCCCCATCTCTGGTCAGACTGCAGCCGTTCTCTGAGCTGCTGAGCAGCTCAGGGCATCCCAGCCCATCCTTTCCCACACTATCTGGACCTGGGCTGATCTCCGCCTGCACCCTCCAACCACAAAGCCCCTGCACCCTCCAACCACAAAGCCCACCCAGCCCAGACCAGGCCCTGGCCCACAGGCATCCTCTCCTAAAGAAAAGTTATCAGCACTTCTCTTTTTGCTTCTAGTACTTTTCCCTACATTGTTTGGCAGTTCTGTTAACATTATACAGAACAAAGAACAATTTTATTTAAGTCAAAAAAAAAATGAGTCTATTCGGGAACAGCAGAGGAATTGCAGTTTGAGACTAGCCATCTATGTGTAACCACAGGCAAGTGCAAAGAGACAAAGGGAAGGTCAACTTTTATTAGGTTGTAGGAGGAAATTGGAGAGGATTGTTCTGAACAGAAGCTTATTGGAGAAGGAGAATTTGAGGTTGCGGGGGCTTCCCATTGGCTGCAGGTGGTGGCTGGTGCATTGTTGCCAGGCAGGGAGGGTTCTTCCTTTCTTAAAGGAAGAGGATAAATTCTTATGTGAAAAGTGCCTTTCCTTGTGGAAATAATTATCTTCCTTTTTCCTGCTGGTTATGTTGGCTGCAATGAGTGGTGCTTACAAAGTTCCTGCTTCGGGGCTTTCCGACTCTCATTTTAAATGAGGTTTATTTTCACAGTTCCTTGTGCAGCACATAGAAATCTATAGTTCTGCTTACTATAGCATTGTATATTGAGAGCTTTAGTTCTGTGTGGCTTTGAAAATAAAGGATCTGATGGGGAGCTGCTGAGAGAAGGACAAGGTTCTGGAGTGAATGAATTATAAATCTGTATGCAATTGAGCCAGGTCCTTTTTTTTTTAATAGTAAATATATCCCTTGCATCCCAGAGTTAGTGGTATATGGCTGGAGTGAGACACATTTTTTTCTAACAGTTTTTAGGCCTTCTATAATCTGGTGGGATTTGTGGGATATATTCAAGGCCTTTGGTTTCTAATCAGGATCCATCAAATATTAACATTAGTAAAAAATGTGATTTGGGAAAAATGAAGCTTTGATGTCTATTGCCATTACAAGGTTTTGTCTTTTCATATTTCTTTGTGGATTGCTAGTGCAATGCCTTACTTCTAGTCTGATACCCTGCCCATCTGGGAGATTTTGTTCCCGCTCTGATCCTATATATATATTTATACTATCTCCTTCCCAAAGAATGTAAGATCCAAAGTGTGAGACAATGTGTTTGGAGAACGATTGGATATATGGAGTTAACAAATCTATTATTCATCACTTTATCTATTTATCTAACAATCTGTCATCTAGTATCAAAATTTCCATAGCCTTTTAAGTTGAGAAGAAGAGCATATGCAAAGGACAGGGAAACCAACCAGCATATCATGTTTGGAAAATGACTAAAAGTTGGATGTTGCTTTGAGCATCGAAAATGGAATACTGGAAGCTGTGTTTGCTAGTGTTTGAACCTCACCCTACTGAGTGAGGTAGAAGCAGTGAAGTCACTAAGTACTGGAGTGACTTGGTTCAGATTTGTATTTTGGGAAATCAGTAACTGAGTTGGCCACTAAGAGCTGGAAAGGGGGACCACAGGCAGAGATACCAGCTTGGGAACTCTTATAACAGGTGAAAGTTAATGAGAGCCCACTTGAAGCAGGTGATTCCAATAAGGAATACCCATGCTAAAAAGTGAGTTCTTCCTCTGCCTAGCAGGAAGGGGTCCTTCTGAAGACCTAAATCATGAAGCAGGTTTCTGTGCTTGGCCTGAATCTGCTTCTTCTTACCTGCCAGTATCTACACTGTATCATCTGGTTGAGATCATAATGTTCATAGTGAGCCCCCAAGCCCATAATAGCATCAAAGAAATAAATGGAAAGCTGCTTATCTCTTAGTTTATCTTGTCCTCTAAACTGAGATGTGTAGGATAATGTATACAGTGACTATGAATTTCATGATCAACTATGGGTTGCATTAACTAAGAAATAGGGGATCCCTGGGTGGCGCAGCAGTTTAGCGCCTGCCTTTGGCCCAGGGCGAGATCCTGGAGACCCGGGATCGAATCCCGCGTCGGGCTCCCGGTGCATGGAGCCTGCTTCTCCCTCTGTCTATGTCTCTGCCTCTCTCTCTCTCTCTCTGTGTGACTATCATAAATAAATAAATAAATAAATAAATAAATAAATAAATAAATAAATAAAAATTAAAAAAATAAAAAATAAAAAACTAAGAAATATATGTAGGGTGATGAAGAGAGTAATTACACGTTAATTACAGGAACTGTTAACTATGTTTCTAACCCAGAAAGACTTCTTTTTTTTTTTTTTTTTTCAGAAAGACTTCTTATATAAGGGAAATAATATTCTCATTGGACCAGAGTTCCTCTTTTTTTTAGCAAATATTTCTATATTCAAACAGGAAAGTAATGTCTTTTACAGATTTAATTCCTCTTAGAACTGGTATTAGTAGACTTTTGAAATTCCAAAACAGAATTTTAGTTTAAGAATTAGAAGTGTTTTTATTGTATGTCATCTGATACCTAGGCAAACTTACGCTTCATATATGTATTACCCAGAAAGGAGTGAGGTATGCACCCTATCCTTAAACCTCAAGCATGGTCCAGTTTATTCATTTCTCCTGTAGAAGATATATGTAGCTTCTTTCCTCCTGGCTCTCTAAGATCCTGAGATTTGTGTTCTTTTGTATAGGGGCAATTCCATAAACAAGGCAGGGTACTGGATTTTCATGGCAAGGATAATTAGTCAGAAATTTGTATGAATTTACTTTGGTTTTCTTTTGTAAGATATTAGATACTCTTTAATAAGGGAGTAAATACCAAAGGCATATGAAAGGAAACAAAATACCATTTCCTGTTGTACATATTGTATATATTTTCAATATATTTTGTTCTCAATAGGGGATTGAGTCCCCAGATCCTATTAGAGAATATAGATTGAGTTTGTAAACTGAAAGTTTGGTTATAGTTTGTGAGTTTAATTTAGTTATGAATTCTTTAAACTAGAATCAATTCTATTCTTCCTAACTACAAGAGAAACAAATATGTATCTGAACTCTTATTTGTTTGCCGTACTTTACATAGCCTTGAATGAAGTGGTCAAATTCCTATATAAAAATTGTAATCGAAAAAGGAAAAAAAAAGCAACAAAAACCAAATAGTCATCCTTAGCAACAGTTTTTCAGCCAGATGCTGCTTGAAAATTCAGGAAACTATCTTCGGAATACTTTTATATGCTGCTAAAAGAAAGTACTGCAGCTAATATAGCTACAAAGGAGAAACAGTTATTCTTTAACGTCATCTATTTGCTGGACCTGAACTGGGTAAGGATTCAGCCTTGATTCATTCAATTATTGTTCCCAGCAGTATACTCACCAACATATTGCTTTTTTGGCCGCTCAAGATAGCTAAAATAAGATTGGGCTGCATGCAAGAAGGACTGCAAGGAAAGAAAGAGAGGTTATTGGCTTTAAAAACTACTGACAGTCCATTTTATGACTCATGTTATTTGAATGAATTGTAATATAAAGCTTTTTTTTTCAATTTCAGAAAACAAAGCTCATAGAAAGTCATAAAATTAATATTAAATGTAAAGCATGAGACTAAAGTGTTGTCTTTTGTGGATTTCAAAATAACACTCTAGTTTTAAGATATATTTATATATTTTATATCATGCAGTGTAGAGAAAAATGCCTAAGTTAAAAGCTAGTAGAATTAGGTAAATGTATTTTCAATCACTATTATGTTCATTTTCTCTGTATGAATCAAATCTTTGTAAAGATGTCTCATGAATCAAAACTATTTTACTATATTTGAAATAGTTTGCTGTGTTCCTAGAGAATAATTTCCTAAAGGTATCTTGTTAATTAATTTTTGTAGTAAGCCTTGTCTAGTATAGTTCTACCTATGTAGTAAGTTTTCAATAAATTTGCACCTAACTGGACAAATCTGAAGGCTTTCTGATTTTAGACCTAGTCATAGGTTAAATATAAAATAGCACTACAGTAAAATTTACTTGAGCATTATTTGCAAATTTAAAAAATTATCTATTAGGAAATTATTGACTGGAATCATTAAAGTTACACAGAAAAATAATTAATTGGCATCTTTTCTCCCCAATGTGCTGAAATACATGTTTTTTATTTACCTGTATCCTTAGAGCTGTACTTAGAATATTTGTCACCAAGTGGATCTCACTGATAGTGTAGTGTTACAGCTGATTGATTATTGAAATTATTGTACTGGTCCAAGCCTGTGCCAAAATACACAGAAACTATATTTTGAAGGAAGCTGACCCACTTTGTGATGAGAAAATTCCTCCTGTGAGTCATTTTCTATTATGATCTCCTGTAGTGAGTTTTAGAATTTTATAATTTTAATGAAATTTATAGAGGAGTATTTCCTTAGAGGGTCATTACATAAGAAATCTGTCATGTTTGACAAATGTGTTTAAAAAATAAATAAATGTGATTAAAATGTGGTATTATTTATAGCTGTTTTTTCTGCTTGGTGATTTTTATTGTGCCTTTTTTCTAATGCAGTAATATAGAGCTCCTTAGCACCTAGAGAATATAGATTTGAACTTTGTTCTTGTTTGTCTTATTGTACATCTTCTGATGGATTACAGATAGAATTACATTCCATTAAACACAACATTAATACAAACTAGGTTTAGCAAAAGCCCTTACAAATTACAGGTGGATTATGAAGTGAATATTAGTTTTCCCCCCACAACCATTTTTTCAAGATGTTTCTCTAGGCTGGGAGCTAGGTAGAAAAGATTGATAACATGACTGGTGGTATTTTCCTCATCAGGTTCTTGGGAAAGATGACTGATGACCTTCAGAGAGTATCCATACTAGCCCTAACGGAGCCTAATGCTCTTTGAAGCACTGCTTCTTTGCCTTGTGGCCCCAAATTAACCAACCATCATTGATTATTTTGATTGATAGTTTCCCAACATTCCACAAGTGTATTACACTAACTCAATAAAGTAGAAGAAAACAGATTCTATTTATCTGAAAGAGTTAATGAGGCTCCATAGTAAGTCACTATGATGCCCAAAGTAAGCCAGCTTTAGGAGCCTAGAGAGTTGCTTCAACACTTTAAGATCAGTGTCCTAGAGTTTGATGTAAAAAGAATTTAAAGTCTTTTTTTTTAATATTTTATTTATTTATTTGACATAGAGAGAAAAAGAGAGAGAGAGAGAGAGAAAAAAAAAAAAAAACAAAAACAGGTAGAGGGAGTGGCAGGCAGAGGGGGAGAAGCAGGCCACCTAATGAGCAGAGAGCCTGACATGGAGCTCCATATCAGACCCTGGGATTATGACTCAGGATGAAGGCAGACGCTCAACTGACTGAGCCACCCAGGTGCCCCTCACTTCAAAGTCTTAATTAATTCTTCATCTTTCCAGGGACATCTGACAACGCTCAAAAAATGGACATAAGTCCATGCTAATAACCACAGTGACCTTATGTCTGATTTTATAAGACAAGGATGGTTGCAAATATTTGATTCTTATAAATATATTCCAAATGTGTTCTAAAGTAATAATGCTAAATAGGATTCTGAGGTCAAATAATTATGTTGTTGTTGCTTGTGTGAATATTTAATCAGGAGTCTGAGAGCTTTATTATGCTCATATACATTGTGATTCTCCAAGCCTTATTTGACTGTAGATCTTATTTTTTATTTTTTAATTAAGATCATCCACTTACTTGGGAAGTTCATCTATAAATATTCTTTTCTACTTCTGATGTGAGCAATAGGATGGCTATATACATAGCACATTTTCTCAGCTACAGATTTCGAAGGCACTGAAAATAAAGAATTCATGATCCCACATATTGACAAAAGCAAAGTTTGTGCATCTGTGGTTTAAGCACTACAAACCACAATGTTAGCAATAGATTTTCCATATTAAAGTGTTCTTGTAATGAACTATGTGGTACAAAATATTGCTACAAAGCTGTCTTTTTAATTCTCTTACTGCTTTGGCTTCATTCTCCCTTAAGGCCAAACATTCAGCTTGAGATTTGGAAAATGTCTTCATTATGCTAGAATGCAACCGTTCTTTCAGTTACACAGGGAGGCAATCAACATTGCCAAAGATCAAGATAACTGTTTTTTAGTAGTATGCCAGCCCCGCCGAGGTCATCTGGAGTTGATCAAATAGCTCCTGTGGGAGCAGAGCCCTTTGACCTCAACAATGAAAACAGCTATAATGTCTCCAGTGAATAGACCCACTTTATAAAATCGTTTTAAAATAAAAAGCATATTTTTTTTTCTGGTTGGAATGTTCTTTTCTACCAAGTCCTGCCTTAAAATTTTAAGTGAGCTTAGACCTAAAACCTTATAAAACAAATGAGTTTGTAGTACTTTTGACTCACTGGAGTTCACCTCATCATTCACCTTTGCAGAAACTGCTAGAAAAGCATGTTTACTGCATCTGCAACAAGGGTGGGGCTGTCACTCTGTCGATTGCAAGTGAAGCTTCTCTTCCACCCCGCAGTGTGCCTGCTTCCTTCTGTCCTCTACCATCCTTTTAAAACCCCAACTCATGATAGCATCTCAGGCACATGAAAAGGCAACGCTAGAAATACTTGGGAGTTGGAGGCTTGACCAATGTTCTGAATATCAATGCCTTTTCAGGCTATTGTAAGATGAGCCTGAACAAGGAGGCTCTCAAGCCCACCTTAAAGGGATGGTCATACTGCTGTCTACAAGCACCATTTTAGCAGCAGCCTTACTGTTCAAGTAACTCTTATGCTAGTGGTAGCTAGTTCACTTTATTAGATGAAAGCGCTAATGAAACTATTTAAGGTGTCCCAACTTCTGTTAGTCTGGTCTGCCAGGTGAAGTGAAGGTGAATGGAGAAAGGAGGTAAGGGGAACCCAGGAATGTGAAGGTAACTTCATGTCCGAAAAAGGCCCAGCTGACAAAAAGCAACTGTACTTACCAATAATCTCGTCTTTGTGTCTTTGGCTACCATTTATGCCGCCTGTATTTACAGGGGCTCTAGAATTCTGTGCTGCTTCTTTCCGTGGAATCCAACACGAGCGTCAGAAGATGGCATGTTAAGGTGAATCATGGTCCTTGTTTGCCTAGAATTGAGGAATTTCCTGGGATTCTGGAAAACCTGGATGTTAAATCAGAACAGTCTGGCCATCCTGGTAGATAAGCAGCTAAATATTATTTAGCCCCACCTCCCTCATCCTCCAGCTTAACAGTGGCAGTTCAGTGAATGAAGAGATCATGGCCTTTAAAATCAGCACACCATCACTTACCTTGCTTGTGACTAACCCAGATAGTGAACATTTGTGACGCTGCTCAATTTTTATATTTGTAAAATGATTTCACAAGATTAAAGAAGTCAACCCTTGGGAACAGCTTAATACCAGAAATCACTAAATAGATGTGAACTTCCTCTCATTTTCACAAGTGTTGTGATCCTTAAAGTTGTAAGAGAATTTTTTTTTTTTTTTTTTTTTTACACAAAAGACATGTAAGTCATGTAAGTCCAAATTTCCAGTGTAACACTGACCCACTCCAGGCCTTAAGATTGGGAACAAGAAATGGAGTCTTGTACTTAGGAGCTATTTTACAGCCTTTGAATATATCTGAGCAGTGGCCTATGAGATTTTGTCTTACGTTAGGGAAACATTTTTCCCAGTGAAGTTGTCTGCATAACATCAGCTAACTTTGGTTTGGTTAGCCAGTAGCAATAAGTCAATTACTGCTCAAATTCCCAGTAGGAAAAAGTCACCTATTGCTTTCTTAATTTTAAGGTTTAAGTATAAGTTTTGTCAGAGTGGCAGATCTGGTAACTCTAGAATGAATCCTTATGAATTTATAGAGAACTTCTGGATTATATATGGCACATTTTAATTGCCATTTTACCTTAACTTCCATCCACCTCTACTTTCTAGGAGTGGACTAGACTCACCAAGTCTGAAAATATAGCACCTTTCTGGTATAGAAAACACATCAGCTCTGTGACTGTTGAAGATAATTTGGTCACATATATATATTTCTGAAATTTGTAGATTTTTTTTCCCACATACTTTTATCAATCATAGACTTTAAGGCATATAATTTTTGCACATATGTCGACATCTTTAAGAAGAAAAAGTAGAATTTAAGCTTATATCGCTAAAACTCAATGGACTTTGTCATTCTTTAAATGTCTTTTTGTTCCTTTTTGGTTCTATACGTATATTTACTTTTAAAAAATCAGCAGAAGTCTTATTATCCTCTTAAAGCCGGCAATATTGAAAATTTTGTGTATGGATATATCTGATATGGGGAGCTGTTGTGGGACCTCTCATATGCTCCAATGACTCCATCACCCTCTGTTCCATCCACTCTAAATCTGTAACTGTTTCATACTTTTCACTGCTTCTGTGCTTTTGCATACACTGCACTCCCTTCCTGGAATGGCCATACTATACTCATAATTACTTAGCACATTTTTATTTATCAGTCAGTACAGAGTGCCGGTGATCTCCCAATATAAAGCTTTCTGCAGGAAAATTTAATGTAGTGATTTTCTGTCCACATACCTCAATAGACTGCTCTCTATAGCCACATTCATTTCTTATTTCCCAGGTCTTAGTTTAAGTTCTAGCAGTGCATATAAAAGTAAAACGAAGCTTTGTTGAAAGAAGGAGCAAATAGATGAAAAACTTGAGTTTTGGGTTCAATTCTGCCTTTAACTTATTATATAAATGTGGGCAGGTCATTTACCTATCGAAGCCTCAATGTCCTTATCTATAACATGATAGCACTGAAATAAATTATCCTTGTATATGGTACCATTGTTCCTAGTCAGTAATGCCTCCTCCCTGATGCCAGAAGTAGATTATATCCCAGCTCAGTGCCAGTTAATTTCCAGTTTTTCCTGTAGGTGGGGTTTGTATACTTTCCACCCATGTGCACAATACCAATGACAGTAACAATGTTTCTCAGTTTTGAGCAGATGCTTTTGACAGGTAACCTATGTTTCTACTAGTTCTTTTGATCTCAGGAATGGAATGTTCCAGATCAGTGCAGCTCTGTCTGAATTCTGGTACAAAAGACACATGGAACAGGGCTAGAGCTTGACTTAGACCAGTAGCTGACTGCCAGCCTACATGTATTGTGATTAAGTATTAAATACCTGTTATTACAAACTGTTTGATTCCTTAAATTTCACTTTTTTCCTCTCTATTTTTACGTCACCAACATTCACTAAAATCTCTCTATTGCTAATTATTACTGTGCAGGCACTTTATTTTATTTATTTTTAAAAAGATTTTATTTATTTATTTATTATTTATTTGAGGGAGAGAGCAAGAGATCACAAGCAGGGGGAGGGGCAGTGGGAGAGGGAAAAGCAGACTCCCCATTGAGGATAGAGCCCAACATGGGGCTCGATCTCAGAACCCTGAGATCATGACCTGAGCCGAAGGCAGACGTTTAACCTACTGAGCCACCCAGGTGCCCCACTGCTCAGGTATTTTAAATACATTTAGACAAGGTGAATTTAGGACCCATGTGAGGCAACCTCAATTCATAGGGTACATCTTCTAGCCAGTTTGCCATTGAACTTTTAGGCTAGCCTGAGCCACCCATATACACACACTTGACAATCAATAGGGAGTCATCATAGATGTTCTAACACAACTCTTGGCACACACCTGTTATGGTGGGCAGATTCAAAAATTGATCTCCAACAATCCCTATCTCCTGGTATTCCCAACCTTGTGTAATTCCATTTCCTAGAGTAATTTTCTTCTAACCAGCACTGTACCTCAACATTGAGGAGATGGCACTTGTATTAGATTTCAGAAGATTCTCACTTTTGTCTTGGTAGCAGACTGTCTCCTTTGCTGGCTTTGATGAATCAGCAAGCTATATGGAAAGCTTCTGCATGGCAAGTCACTGAGTCTGACAGTTCAACAACCTGCAAGAAATTGAATCTTGCCAACAGCCATGTGGTCTTAGAAGCAGATCCTTCCCAGTCAGGCTTTCCGATGAGATGACAGTCCTAGATGCCCCCTTGACTGTATGGGAGAGAGAGATCCTGAAGAAGCAAATGCAGTGAAGCTGTGCCTGGCCTCCTGACCCACAGAAGCTGTGAGATAATAAATGTGTGTTCTTTTAATCCTCTAAGTTTATAATTTTTACACAGAAATAGTTAACTAAAATCAAAATGCCCTTGATTTATTCATTCTGCCATCTGTTCACTCCACAAATGTTGATGGATGATTATATGCTAGGAACCATGTTGGCACTGAGGATATAACAGCGAACAAAGCAGACATGGTTATTGTCTTTTTGAAACTTATATTTAGTGAGGACATACTGTTAGGTAGTGTGATAAAAGGGTACAGAATGGGGATCATGGAACACTTTGTGTATCTATGACAGAAAAACCTGACTAGTAATGTTGACATTGGGAGGCTTTATCTAAGAAACTGAGCTTTCATTTGAGGTCTGGAGAATAAGAAATAAATCAAATGAAAAATGAGGGAACATGCTCCAGAGAAGAGGAAGGCATGTTTGATGACCTAGAGTTGAGAGAGAGTTCGAGGAAAGGGGAGAAATTCTCTACCTTTGGATTCAAGAGAGACAAACCTATTAAAATAAGTTGAAGCCAGACCTTGAAGGCCTTTATGATAAGCCCAATTTTTGAAAAGAGGACTTTATCCTGAAGGAAATTGGTCATTATAGACTGCTTTTGACAGGTAAAGGACATGATCATGCTTTGTCCTCGGAAAGAACATTTTGATTGCATTGCAAAGAATGGTTTGTATTTTGGTCAGAGTTCAACTGAGGAAGCAGTGCTACGACGATTTTATAGGATTAGAAATTTGCTGTAGAAAAGGAGTCTTATACCAATGCGGGAGAATCAGGAATAAAAAGATCTGGAAAGGGAACTTTATGAAGGAATCTGAGAAACCAAGCACATTCAACCACTGGAGGGAACTTGAAGGGGTTGTTCATGGTAAACTCAGTAGAAAGTGGTTGCCTCTGTGTGGCTATTTCCTCTGGGGTCCGCAGAAAAGGATCTGATGGTGGACTATAAGTGGGAAGATGAGCTGGACATTCTCTTATTCTTTTACACTTTTTCTCTTGTCCATAGCACCCAGCACCTGTTAACCTATTATGTAATTTCTTTCTTTATCATGTTTGTCTCCCAGTTAGACATATAAGCTCCATGATCATAGGGATCTTTGACTGTTTTGTTTATCCTTCTGTCTTAAGTAGCCTAGAGCTAGCCTAAAATAGTACCTGGCTCATAAGAGACAAATAAATAGTAAATTTATGTAATCTGTTATAAAGGTGTATATGGGGTATTTTTTGGGGGGAGGGCAGAAGGCTGATAATTCTCCAGATTCATTAATTGGCTCTATTTTGCTTATGTAAAAAAATGATAAAAAGTTATCTCATACATAGAATTTTTAAATTGTTTATCAGTATTACAAACATTTTAATACTTTGCATATCATACTCTAGAATCGAAAATCAACCTAATTTGTCAAAAAAAGAATTTTTTTACCTTCACAAATTCAGATACTGATGACTACATATATTAAAATGAAAGGAAATTTTGCTCCTGAGTTAATAGTCACATGAGAAGAAAGATCATTTTTCTTTTTCTGTAATATTTATATCTGATCAATCCTTTTTGGATGATTTACTTTCCAAAGATGAAGTGCTCTTTGTGGTTCTGTATTTCCATATTATTAAACTCTTCCAGCAATAGTAATTTACCTAATTTCTAATCCTTGTAAAGTTCTTATGCTTGTTATGCATATTGGGACTTAGATCAGGAAGTAGATGTTTTCTGTTTCCATTAGAGATGATGTCTTGCTAAAATAGAATCGATTTCAATAAGTTGTTCTCCTGAGATAAAGCCACTTTGAAGTTTCTTGAATAACTTGCCATCACATTTCTCATTATTGGTACTCAACAATTTCTTCTGCCTTGGAAGACTTAATACATATTAATGTTGCGAAGATATGCCTAGTTTTGATTCATAGATTCAGGTATGGTGGTTCATTCCTCGCCCCCTGGGAAGCCCAAAGAAGAGGTCTTTTGGAACATGAGCTTGTTTTCATACATATACAGTGGCTTCCTGGGGCTGTGTTTGTGAAAATTTTGCTGGAAATGAATGCAGAGATCAGGAGTGGGGGTGGGGTATCATTAAGCATGTGGATTCTACTTATATTTTATATCTTCTTTGTTTTACTTTTTCTCCTTTACCTCTGTCCTTACCCTAATTCATCTAGCTCTGTACCACAACCTAGAGCTCGACTTCCTGGGGCTGTGTTTGTGAAAATTTTGCTGGAAATGAATGCGGATCATGAAATGAAGGTGGGGTATCATTAGGAATGTGGATTCTACTCCTATTTTATATATTCTTTGTTTTGCTCTTTCTCCTTTACCTCTATCCTCATCCTAATTCATCTATTCCTGTACCATAGCCCAGAGCTCTAGGAGGAGGCATTGTGATGAGATAGAATTTGGATTAAATTACAGCTTTCCCAGTTTTGCCATTTTCAAACCACATGGCTTTGAGCATTTTACTTAGTTTTGTTGGCTTTGAATTTTCTCATCTGTGATACAGATGATGTCTATTTCAATGTTGTATGAGAATTTAAATTTGTGTGTGTGTGTGTGTACATACCTATGACAGGTAGTCAAAAAATGGTGGTTACTAAAATTTAAATAGGATTGAAAACTAAAATTGGATAAAAACTTACATGTACACTGAAACCAGCTTATTTACTAACTGTAGAAAAATCCACAAAGGATGGAATATAAAGGTGTGGGCTTTTATCTCCCCTCTTTTTTATTGTAATTTTTTTTTCAAAATTTATTGTAATTTTTAAGAAGGCATCTCTGGTTGGATTATGTGATATACTTAAGCCAAACTTGTTTTATTTTTTCAAAGCTGTTATGGAGCAATCTTCTTTCAATTTTATTTTATTTTATTTATTTTATTTTATTTTATTTTATTTTATTTTATTTTATTTTATTTTATTATTTTATTTTATTTTTAAAGATATGGACCTTCTCCCCCTACCCAGCAATCACCTAATTACTAAGTATTGAGGTATCATTTACAATGTGCTTAGAATTGTTTTTACCAGAAAAGTTGGCACTGATTCTAATCTGAAGGACAGTTTTGTATGCTGATAAACATTGAACTAAAGTAGAACTAGGGAGGCAGATGATCTAGTTTACAGAGTGATGTTGAGCCTATAACATATGTTTGATGTTGATTCACATTCACTTTTAAAAATTATGCTGCCCTCTCCATCCCCTTCATCACCCAATTTTCCAAAAGTGCTGCCTCTACAGTTGTTTGGATTTTATGTAAATTCAAAACAGGCAAATTTTAATGGTGTGGTATGACTCACTACTAACATACCTATATGCACAAAATTTGAAATAATTCAAATCACTACAAAGGAAATATTATTCAGGAATCGCTTTAGTCCAAAGTTGGTGTGTGGCATTAATTGTAAAATCTTGTGTTTCTAAGAGAGTAGATCTTGAAACTTCTCATCACAAGAAAAAAAAAAAAAATTGAACCATGTGAAGTGATGGATGTTGACTAAACTTATTGTGGAACTATTTTGCAATATATGCATATATCAAATCATTATAATGTACACTTTAAACTAATGGAATGTTTTATGTCCATTACATCTCAATAAAACTGGAAAAAAATTTTCTGTTATAGTCATGTGTCAATACCACTTTTGCTATATACATACATGTCTACCATGCTTTGTCAGAATCTCTCTTGAGTTGCAGCAGTCTTGAGTTATGCAAATCTTTCAAGAAAGTTTTCTTCCCATGATGATCGACTGTGCTGTCTTCTTTGTTTCCATGTCTTGGCCATCTCTCATCACATTCTCTCCATATCACATCACGGAACCAGCTCTTTCTATGAATTTTGTACCATTAAATCTACAGGATATTTGGCATTATTGAATGTCTTCTTGAAACACTGTCTTTCCCAGGCTTGGAGTTCTTCCTTCCTCATTGGCTAATTTGTGTTTTCCTTTGCAAGCTCATTCTGTGAAATATTACAACCGTAATAGAGCCAACCGTGAAATATTACAGTTCTTTGAGACTCTATCCATGGCTCTCCTCTTTCACACCAAACCTTGTTGTGGGCAGTCTCACTTATGTGTATGACTTTAGTTGTAACAGTCAGGCAGACGAGTTAGAAATACCAATTTATTATAATATTTCTCACCTTCACTGATGATTTTGTTAAAGCTTTTATTTATTTATTCATAGGAGACACAAAGAAAGAAGCAGAGACTGGAAGAGGGAGAAGCAGGCTCTCTGTGGGGAGCTCCATGTGGGACTTGATCCCAGGACCCAAGGATCATGCCCTGAGCCAAAGGCAGACACTCACCCACTGAGGCACACAGGCACCCCTTCACTGATGGATTTGGTCACTTCTTTCCAATTCCAGCTCCACCTGCTTGTCCAAGTTACCATGAATTCTCACATGGATCATGCAGCAGGTTTTGGATTAGTCTTCTATACTTATTCTTGTCCTTTTTCCAATTCAAAACATGAAAGCCAGAGTAATGTTTTTCAAACGTGAATCTGATTTCTCCTTACCTGTCTCCCATTAAATTACTTTTTAAGATTTCCATAGTGTTAGGATGAAGAACAAAATTCTTAACATTTTCTATGCAGCCTTGTATGGTATGTCACTTAAATATTCCTCCAGACTATTTTGGCACTGCACTTCCTTCTATTATATTTGGAACAGCTATGCTAGCCTTAAAATCTTTTTTTTTTTTCTTCTTCTTCTTCTAAGTGCAGATTTTCTTCTTCTGTATGCCATTCCTTCGGCCTGGTACACTTGCCTTGCCCTACTCAACCTTACGCTAACTAACTTCCTTTCTTAAGTTTTTCTTTGGAAAAGTAGTTTCTGATCTTCTTGGCCAGATCAATTGTCCCTACTGAAAGTTCTTATAGTACAATGTACATCTCTGTCATTGCATTGGTGGCTATTGTCAACCAACAGTTATGCAATTTTAATCTTTGACAAAGTTTCTCTCTAATTGGTAAGGTCCAGAAGAATAGGAACCCTGTTCAATCCAGATTAAATGATGTAAAGACATCACCTCAATTTATCCTCAGAGTCCCTATGAGCTACATATTAATATAAAAATAAAAACAGTAGCATCTAACATTTCTATAGTACTGTGTACTCAGCACTATTTTAAGCATGTTGCATATATTATTTAATCTTACTTAACAGTGTTAGAATCAGATGAAATATTTATGAAACATACTCATATAATGTACATCAGAATGTAGGTGTCAGATAATTACTCTGTATAATCTGATTAAAAAGTACATTTTATATAATATGGGGATTAGTTATGCTGTATTATGGTTAGTATTATATTATTTACTTCTTTTGATTTAGAAATCTAGAACAAATTCTGTATGCTTAAAACTTTCTTGACTAAAACTATTTTTCTTTTATGCCCTCTTTTACAGTGATCCATTGCTACCCAATTTTCACTTGTGAGAATTTTGGCATATTCGACATTGCATATTTAGTACTCACTACTCTTTAATGCTGCATGGCTAGAGGGAAATACTGTTTTACATTCTTACCATGTGGGACAACTGCAGAGAGTCGATAAATTATTTTTATACCTTTGAGGCCTATAAAATTAAATTTTAAATATGTTCACAGGCTTAAAAATCAGAGCTCTTGGCATGTCATAAACAGGGTTCTCTTACACGTATTCTTGAGATATTTCATTAAATTAAAAATAATTACTCATTAATTTCACCAAACTATTTGAGATAAAAGAGACAAATGACCTATAGTCATTTTCAACTATTGCAGAAAATACTTTTAGTAGTAGCGTCTTTTCTTAGACTACATAGAATCTTATATTTAAGTTGACTGTATTTTCCACTTATTCACTAAATTAAATTTTTTTATGAAACCTTATGGGAAATAAGAAGAATGGAAGAAAAGTATTAAAATGTTAACTTATTTATTGCATGAAGACTGCTTTTTTATTTTTAAGTTAGAAGCGTATAGTTTGGAACATAAAGCACAGATTCTTTACCATATTTGTGTCAACTAATCAGTGCTTTAGTAGTTAACTCCAAGTATTTCTTCACCTTTGTTTGTTAAAATTTATTTTCCTAGCAAATTTTTCATGCTCCCCAATAGCCAGCAACAGTAGTAATAATGTGTAAAATTACATTAAGTTTACTTTCCCAATAAGAACTATCTGGGAACAGAAAGACTTGGTTTTAGTTTGCTGTATGCATAATTGAGGTTTTTTTTATACTTCATCATGTGTAAAACAAGGACACTGTACTACAATTTCATTTACTTTTCAGTTGAACACAGGATTAGTGAATGTTCCTATGTACGAGGTGTGCTGTTCTAGATCTTGGGAAGGACAAAATTCTTCATGAAGCTTACCTTACATTTTAGTAGAAAGATAATGATGATGATATAGATGATGATAGTAGAAAGATAATATCATCATCATCATCATTTATGATGGAATAGCATTCTGTTATTCCCTGTCTTTTGTGGAAATGTTTTTCACCTTATTAATTTTTTAAAATGATTTCATTATTTATTTATTTGAGAAAAAGCACTAGTGGGGTTAGGGGCAGAGGGAGAAGAAGAGGGAGAAGCTGATTCCCTGCTGAGGGGGAGCCTGCTGTGGGCTCAATCCCAGGACTCTGAGAACATGACTTAGCCGAAGGTAGTTGCTAAACCAAGTGAGCCACCCGGGCATTCCTCACCTTTGTAATCTGAATAAGATTTTGGGTTTACATGTATATTTTTCACTTAAGTTGTGTTATATCACCTGTTTATAAGGAGAGTTTCTTTTTTGTGAGTTCCTCAAAAATTAGAATATATATATATATATACATACACACACATATATAATTATATATATACTACATATACACATACATAATATATATAATATATATATGTATATATATACATATATATATACATATATATACATATATATAAAATTTAAACAAGATAACTTCCAAAAAATAAACATGGAAGACTCAAAGTCCTTACCTATCAAATTTCTTAATTTCAGATACTTCTTAAACTTTCTCCTTAAATAATTCCTATCTATATGCTGTATCCTTCTTCAGAATCTCATAAACTACCATTTTTCACATGACTGAGTTAATTATTCTATTTTCCTATATTCATTGATCATAATCACTTTTTTGGCAATATGATGAATTTAAAAGACTAAGATATTATATAACCATATGAATACAATTAAGGGCCATTTAAAAATATGTGAATTAGAAGTGGGCTTGAAGAACTTGCTTGTGGACAAAGATAATCAACATAATTAATAGCCATTCTCTTGATCCAGCGCAACAGGAATTGAAACCTGGCAGCACGTTTATCAGCCAGAGCATGGTCATGCTGGTGTTCCCATTGGCAAAAGAAAGGTTTGTAATAAGGAAACATCAAACAAAATGCCAGAAGACCTGGCAGTCCTCTCCAATGGACAGTGAGTCCTAAAACATTTCAGAAAGACACTATTTGACATTTCCCTCTCCCTGAGGAAGACTCTACTTTTCTTTCATCTGCACAGTAGTCAGTGCCGCCTAGGAGCAAGAAGGCTATGCTCTCAATAGTGTTAAATGTAAGAGGGAAACAATTTTAAGGAGTAATTACCACTAATTATATTGGTTTTATGAATATATCCTTTGTTGTTTTTAAAAATGGCATTTACATATTTTTCATCTCTTAAATGCATTTGAATTAATAACTTTATAAGACATTTATTTTGGTATGAAACCTTATTTCAAGTACCTTTTATATGTGTATAGATGTGTGTGTATATATTATATTATATATATATATAAAGTATTTATAATGTGCATATTTACCTCAAGAATATACAGGAAAACACTCAATAGGGATTATATTCCTAAATATTCTGAATTATTTTCTCAAGTAGAGCAATTTAATTTGGATGCATTTTATACCAACTTTTAGATGGTGATAATCATTATAACAACAACTCAGTAGCACAATATTAAATTCTTATAAAAAAATATAACTATATCTAGGTGTGAATTCCTCTTAGTACATATTTAGCTTTTTTGTATTTACAAACCATCTTTAAATGTAAAGGAGAATAAAAAAAATTCTTACATATTCTAGCATTATTTAAATTTTTGCCTGAACACCTTCCCTGAAATACAGACTTTTTTTTTTTTTTTTTTTTTTTAATTCATGAAAGACACACAGAGAGAGGTAGAGAGAAAGGCAGAGACACAGGCAGAGGAAGACGCAGGCTCCATGCAGGGAGCCCCACGTGGGACTTGATCCTGAGTCTCCAGGATCATGCCCTGGGCTGAAGGCAGCGCTAAACCGCTGAGCCACCCGGGCTGCCCTGAAATACAGACTTTTATCAAAAAGTTTTACCAAAAAGTTTTATCAAAAAGTAAAATCAGTAAATCACCTGGGCATTGGTAGAACCATTCTTTCAGAACTATGCTCAAAGCGTCAGATTTGAATGGCCCTATGTATACAAAGCATGATGAAACATTTGTGCCTTGCTGGTGCTAGTGGGATAGGGTTTTATTTAAGATATATATATATATATATATATATATATATATATATATATAGTCGTATAACAAATTCAAATACCAAATGGTAAAATCTAAAGTCCTTTTATTGGTGAAATTGGGCTTGATTCAAGCCAAGAGAGACATCTTAAAGGATTTTTCTAGTTGAAGGGTATGGCAGCAGGAGATCCAGACAATGACAGTGTTTGTTTTGGCAAACTCTGTTTATTTGTTTGTTTTGTTTGTTTGTTTTGTACTGGTTTGGCATAGGACTTTTGTAGGTAGTTAGGATACGGTGGATAATTTATTAACTCCACAGTGTGAGCCATCAACTAATCAGACATCCTGGGCTTTAATCTAGTGAACTGGGTATCTTTCTTAGGTTGATTTGTATTGTCAATATTATTTCATATTTAACTACACATTAACTCATTCTGTTACTTTGTTCCTTCTAATGTCTCCAGGTGTCATCTTGGATTATTTTGATACTTTCCTAGTAACTTCCTCTTAATAATCTTTTCTGTGCAGATCTACTTGGTGGCATTCTCTCAGTTTCCATGATTGTTTTGTTACATTTGAAAATATCTTTATATCATATTTGAAGGATATTTCATATGTGTGCAGAAATGTATATTGGCTTTTTTTTTTTAGTACTTGAAATATCTTGTTCAATTGTTGATTGGATTCCATCAATTCTATTAAGAAATCATCATAAAAATCTTCTTTTCAGATTTTCCCATTTGAGTTCATCTGGTTTTCTATGAAATTAAATATGGGTTTGGTTTTGTTTTGTTTTTATTGTGCTTAAATTTTGCAGTGTTTCTTGAATATGTGGATTGCTGTCTTTCTTAAGTTCTGGAAAATTCTCACCCATTTTCTCTTCAAATTTTTCTTTTTTTTTTTTCTGGTTTCTTTTTGTATCTCTAACTACATGTACTGTAGTATTGGCCACATCCCATATCTCCTATGTTTCTTCTCAGTTTTGTTCTTTTTTTAATACATACTTTTCTTTGCATATTTTGACTATCGGCTAGGTCTGTTGAAAGTCTTGCTATTTCTTTTTTCATCAAGTTTTCCTCTCAAGAGCATTTTCTTTTTTCATGAAACAAAGTTTTAAGATACATTTAATATTTTTTTTGATATATTTTGCAGTTTTTATGTATTGAAAAAAATTAAAATTTATATTCATTCTTCAATGATTGTATTGGTATAAAATTAAATATTGGCAATTATCTTCTCTCAAGACTTTTAAAATATTATTTCACTATTTCCTGTCTTTCCTTGTTGCTGTTACTGAGTATTTGGTTTCAGTTGGCATTCCTTTACATATACTCTGTGTTTATTTCTCTCTGGATATTTTTAAGAACTTCCCTTAAAAAAAAAAAAGAACTTCCCTCTATCTTTTTCTCTGAAGTTTTGATATGAGGTTTCTAGATGAGAATTTTACTTACTTCCTATACTTGATCATTTGGATATTCAGTAATTCTGAAAAAGCCTAAATCTTTTAAAATATTTTAGTCAAATATATAATATGGAGGCAGAAACGAGTTTTTAGGTGTGCAGTTTGGTGACTCTTTGTAAGCCATGCATATTGATCTCTAATCAGCCCACAAATCAGGAAATACATCATTTATAGAACTATACATTCGCCGTCAAGTGCCTTTCAGTCACCATCCATTATGCAAATCCTGCCATTATCTTTCCAAATATTCTCTCTCTTTCTCATTTTCTTATCCAAATCCAATTACACGTATGTTAGACTTCCTTATTTTGGTTTCCATATATTCTGTCTTACTACTCATTGTTTTTCTATCCTGTGCTATCAGTAATTTCTCTTCCATATTTTTTAATTCATTAATTTTCCTTTGAGCTACTTATAATCTGTTTAATGTTCACATTTAATCTATATCTTTAATTTTAGCCATAACATTTTAATTTATAGAATTAATACTCACTTATTTTAAAATATGCCTTTTAAAAAACAATTATCTTGGGGTGCCTGGGTGGCTCAGTAAGTTAAGCATCTGACTCTTGGTCTTGGCTCAAGTCTTGGTCTCAGCGTCATGAGTTCAAGGCCTGTGTTGGATGCCACACTGGGCATGGAGCCTACTTAAAACAACAACAACAACAACAACAACAAGCAAATGAATTATCTTATTGCTTCAATTATTATTCCATTTTAATCTATTTGAATATTTTAAGATACTTGTTTTACATTCTGAATCTTATAATCGCATTATATGATGTTATAGGATATTTAATTCTGTTACTGGTTGTTTCTACTGACTCCTAATGGTGTCTTATTTTCCTAAGGTATATGTAGTTTTATGTGTTTACCTCATATGTAGCATACTTTTCCTCCAAGAATCTTAAGAGCTCATGGTATTTTTGTTCTTTTTTTCTGGGAAAATTTGCCTTTGATTCTTCAGAATGCTATCCTTTAATTTTCTTTTAGACCATGCAGATAGAATGAAATAAAATTACAAGCTTAGATGTGATTGAGAATATTTTTTTTTTTTTGCATCTAGAGTCTACATAAAAGCTAAAATTTCCTTTTCTCCTCTCTTTTCTGACAGTATTTTCCCCCTCACCCCAGTTTTACTAAGACTACGCTCTTCTGAGTTTTCCACCTTTTTGTAAGTGTCTCATTTCTAACACTCCACCTTATGAGCTTCAAGATTCTGCTACTTGCACCATAAATGACCTAAAAACCAAAGATTATTTTACTGAGATGAATGAATCATCTTTAGTCATGACTTTGGCATAAGTGTATATTCTTGTGTATCCTTGTATTTTTCCTGCTTTTACCCTCATGGTTTCTCAAGAATTCAGCGATGTTTTTAAATGACAATTGTTATGCTTATCGGTCATTTCTAAGTTTTTTGTTTTGGGAGTTTGTATAGGTATCTATTTTGCCATATAGAAATAGAGGCTTTCTTATATATTTTGTTCAATATACTATTTTACTGGATAACTCCTCTAGCAATTAACTGTGTGATTGTGGGGAAGTTACTTAACTTTTTTGTATTTTGTTGTTTTTTAACAGTAAAATAAAGATGATAAAATTGTCTATTTCTTATATTTTAAGGGTTTAATAGTATAATACATACATGTAAAGTGCTCTGAATAATGCCAGACACATACCAAGTTGTCAGTAATTGTTAGCATTACTACCATCTGTATCATTACTGTTATTGATCCTTTGAAGAGTTGATTTCCAGGTATTCAATTATAATATTGACAATAATAATTGGTAATATATTGATAATAATTATTCATAGCCTTTCTATGCCACACTTTTCATGAGTGCTTCAATCCGTGCTGCTAACTTTTCCTTGTTTTTTTTTTTTCAGAGTTTAAAAATGTCATCTATTCCAAATTCCAACCCTTTATAATAATGTTACACAGTCTGTCTTAACACATACATGGGTGTGGAATTAAAGGAATGTATTTGGTTTGTAGTTATTTCTTATAATCTACTATCACCTATCTTTCTGTGTCTGTCTTATGGAAGTGATACATAGCATAATATAATGGGTCATATGTAAAGAAAAAGGATGTGATTTCTAATATTAGCCATTGGACCTTGACATATCATTCCCTAGAAAAAGAGAGGAGAGCTCAGTGAAGAAATAAATAGTGAATGTGTTGTTTCTCTCATTTATCTTTGGACTTTTTCAGGCAGAAGCTCAGAATGGTTTCTAGATCCAGTGAGACTGTATGCCTGCAGCTCATGTGCTTATAAAAGGTCAAACTAACTAGAGAAAAATATGCTCGAGAGTGTTTCTGTTGATTCATTTAAGATTCTTTTTTTGATTTAATTCTGTAGAGACCAGGTTTAAATATCCTTTGGGATTATGCTCATGGTAACGACATGTTCTATTGACTTATACTTCCCAGGTTAATACAGTAAAACAGGTGTAGTTTTAAGCCTGATAAGTTTAGGCCGGTTATAACATCTAATATTTTTATTTCTTGTGTTACCCTTACCATGGCATTTTCATTGCTTTGCTTGAAAATATGAGAATGAGGAGAATGGATTCTATTTTATTTCTCCGCTTCTGGCATAGTTTTAAAACTCTCATAAAATAATCAGGGAAATTGTCTCCATGAACAATTATGAAAAAAGCTATTCAAGCTGAATGCCTCTAAGTGAAGCTTCAAGAATGTTGTTAATTTGTTGTAAGATACATTTCTGATGAGAATTATTATAAAGGAAGACAAGAAGACATAACAGAACTCTAGAAGCCTTAAAGAAGTAGAAGAGCACTCATACAACAACTTCCTTTTCCTCCTTCAAAATTTTGAATGGAAAATATATTAAGTCTCATTTTCACTTATTGTGTGTGAAATAGGCATTCTCAGATGAAGCCTGGCTCTTTTAAACTGTAAGCTCTCTCCTTAACCATCATAGCAGAGATGAAGCCTGACATTTTTCTGACAATTCTAGCACAGGGAGAGAATCTGGGTTTTCACATCAGCACTTCAAAAGTTCCATTTTCTCATTTTCTGGTACAATATTATATGATCTTCAAGGATTAGCAACCTTTTGGTGATGTTTTAAAAAAAAAAGACTTGTTTTTTCCTTTTCTACAAGGAGTACATCTCTAATAGGAACCTTTTTAAATTTTCTTTCTGAGAAACCCATTGATTGCCATTTATTCATGAATGATTTAAAAATCTTATCATTTTGGAACTGCAGAGTTGTGTATACACAGGTTTTCATTTGAATGCGACATGGATGTGTCTAAATTTGAATTCCTTATCTTTCCCCAAACTCTGCCCCATTCTCATATTGAATGAATATTCCAAAGCTGGACACACTGCCACCTGCCACATTTAGTGTATCCTTTCTGCTTTGTACTTCCAACATGGGTCTTACTCTTCTCTCCATGCTGATCGACCTGTAGTTCCTTCTACAGAACACATGGCTTCACACCTCACTACTTTTTCACACTACTCCCTTTGCCTGGAATACAAATCTCCTCCTGGACTCCTTTATGTCTCCTGCTCATCCTTTTGGATTCTTAACTTTCTTAGGAAATGAGGATAATTTAAGATGCTCTTAGTCCAGAAAGAGAGACAGGCAGATAAAAGAATATTTTAATATAGAAAAATGTAGAAACTCTGTTGTAATAATCTACTTATATGATCCTTTCCTTTTGAATTTTGAACTTTTTGAGCTCATGGGCTATATCTTATTTATTTTTATGTTTGGAGTTTAACCTAATAATAAATGCTGTCATATATCTATTGTTGAATAGTTATTCAGTGTTTACTGAATTACTGTGATTCTCATGACCTACAATTATATCAATATTACTTATACAAGTATTAGTAATATTTTTTCATTCTCAGATAAGCTCTAGTCAACAGCTCACTGACAAAAGAGTCAAATTTACCTGAGATTATAAATTCTGAAGCAGAATCCCAGGTGCTTTCCAAAATTAGCATAATATATTTCACAGGTATTACCACAGACTGATTTTGAAATGCAGAGGTATAGCATTAAACTAGCAGAAAAGTCCTTAAAGTGAATTTTTGTGTGGATTATTTTCTCTCCACACAAGGCAGCTTTCTTTCCTTAGCAGATTCTATCTAGGCTTCTGTTTTACTGTTGGTCAAAGGATCAGAAGACCTAGTTTATATTTCTGGCTTCTCTACATGTTAGCTATATAAAATATGAAATTTGCGTTTGAGGCTCAGTTTTCTTAATCACAAATGTGAATAATATTTGGCATGATTATCATTCATAGATATAGTGAGGCTCAAATGAACCAATGCATATGAAAGTACTTTGAAATATATAAGTTGCTGTGAAAGTATAAAGTATTATGATTAGACAAAATGCACTAGTTTTATTATAATGATCAATACCAGTTGATTTATTGCATGTGTACAATGTGCTAACTCATGTGAATTACCTCATTTAGTTCTAATCACAAATCTATATACTAGGAATGATAACTGTGGTACCTAAATGGGGTGTCTCTCCTGATCAGATGAGGGCCCCAAATGTGGTGACTCATGGGTAAAAGCCAGTGGTGCTGGCAGTGACAAGAATTCACCAGACACATAGATCAATGTAACAGAATAGAGAACCCAGAAGTGGACCCTGAACTTTATGGTCAACTAATATTTGATAAAGGAGGAAAGACTATCCATTGGAAGAAAGACAGTCTCTTCAATAAATGGTGCTGGGAAAATTGGGCATCCACATGCAGAAGAATGAAACTAGACCACTCTCTTCACCATACACAAAGATAAACTCAAAATGGATGAAAGATCTAAATGTGAGACAAGAATCCATCAAAATACTAGGGGAGAACACAGGCAACACCCTTTTTGAACTCGGCCACAGTAACTTCTTGCAAGATACATCCACGAAGGCAAAAGAAACAAAAGCAAAAATGAACTATTGGGACTTCATCAAGATAAGAAGCTTTTGCACAGCAAAGGATACAGTCAACAAAACTAAAAGACAACCTACAGAATGGGAGAAGATATTTGCAAATGACATATCAGATAAAGGGCTAGTTTCCAAGATCTATAAAGAACTTATGAAACTCAACAGCAAAGAAACAAACAATCCAATCATGAAATGGGCAAAAGACATGAACAGAAATCTCACAGAGGAAGACATAGACATGGCCAACATGCACATGAGAAAATGCTCTGCATCATTTGCCATCAGGGAAATACAAATCAAAACCACGATGAGATACAACCTCACACCAGTGAGAATGGGAAAAATTAACAAGGCAGGAAACCACAAATGTTGGAGAGGATTTGGAGAAAAGGGAACCCTCTTACACTGTTGGTGGGAATGTGAACTGGTGCAGCCACTCTGGAAAACTGTGTGGAGGTTCCTCAAAGAGTTAAAAATAGACCTGCCCTACGACCCAGCAACTGCACTGCTGGGGATTTACCCCAAAGATACAGATGCAATGAAAGCCGGGACCCCTGCACCCCGATGTTTCTAGCAGCGATGTCCACAATAGCCAAACTGTGGATGGAGCCTCTGTGTCCATCGAAAGATGAATGGATAAAGAAGATGTGGTTTATGTATACAATGGAATATTACTCAGCCATTAGAAATGACAAATACCCACCATTTGCTTCGACGTGGATGGAACTGGAGGATATTATGCTGAGTGAAGTAAGTCAATCGGAGAAGGACAAACATATGTTCTCATTCATTTGGGGAATATAAATAATAGTGAAAGGGAATATAAGGGAAGGGAGAAGAAGTGTGTGGGAAATATCAGAAAGGGAGACAGAACATAAAGACTCCTAACTCTGGGAAATGAACTAGGGGTGGTGGAAGGGGAGGAGGGCGGGGGGTGGGGGTGAGTGAGTGACGGGCACTGAGTGGGGCACTTGACGGGATGAGCATTGGGTGTTATTCTGTAAGTTGGCAAATTGAACACCAATAAAAAATAAATTTATTATAAAAAAAAAAAGAATTCACCTGAGGCAGAACAAAGGAAATAGGCTTATTGAATACACTGCAAGGGAGGGACTGGCAGGGTAGCGAAGGAGAGGCTGACTGCCAAGAGGCAGTGGGTGGGGGTCATTTTTAAAGAGGGAAGGTGAAGGAGGTATGGCGACGTATGAAATTCTCCCTTTTTTTGGGGGGAGATTACTTTCTTTCCTTTTTTTTTTTAATTGGAGTTAAATTTGCCAGCATATAGCATAACACCCAGTGTTCATCCCGCCAAGTGCCCCCCTCAGTGCCCGTCACCCAGTCACCCCAACCTCCTGCCCACCTCCCTTTCTACTACCCCTTGTTCGTTTCCCAGAGTTAGGTTTCCCTCATGTTTTGTCACCCTCACTGATATTTTCACTCATTTTCTCTCCTTTTTTTTTGGTAACTGTGCCTAGTTGTAGGTAGCTCATTGGTCTATTAGGGCCTGTGGATATTTGTTCAGCCACCTGGTCACTATGGCCCTTTCTGCATTCCTGCTCAGGTCTGTCTGCCTAAAAGCAACCTCTATAATAGCTATCCCATAACTATCCTATAAGGAAGTTGAGTATTATAGTTTAATAAATGATAAGGTTACTTTACACTATTGTCATACTGTTAAAAAAGAAGACCACAGGCCCAAGATAGCATCACTTAGCTTAATACCCAATTTAATTGCAGTTTCAACCTCCTCCCCAGAAGTCTAGTCTTAACCAATAAGTTCAGGAATTTTACAATCAGAACCAATGGTGTCTACCACATAGGTCCTCTCCATCTTCCAAAGGAAGATTAGATAATCTATAGAATAAGACCCCTTGCTTTTCCTCCTAGGAGAACATGACCTTGCCTGAAACAATCCTTTGCTTTTGCTAATAACTTTCTTGCCCCATTCTCCTTCTATTAAAAACCTTCCATTTTGTACAACTTCTTGGAGTTTCCCTCTACCTGCTACATGGGATGCTGCCCAATTAATGATTTGTTTAATAAAACCAATTAGGTCTTCAAATGTACTCAATTGAATTTTGTTTTTTAACAGATTTGAACTAATTTTACTCTGATTTTTAAAGTGGTTGTTGTAAAGGGAAAAGAAAGGGTCTAAAATGCAAGAGTATGTTCTTGATAGTCTGTGAGTTATTTACTTTTTGCATACTTGAGCAAGCATTATTCTACTGTGAATAGTGTCTAAGATTACTCTGAGCATATTTGCACAAGGCTGATTAAAAGAAAGAAAGGATTCCGGTTATCTAAGACTAGTATATATAGCATATAGTAATACACTGGGGGAGAGGGAAAAAAAAAAAAAACTGTTAGAAGGAATCTGTAAGGGATGATATACTTTTCCCTTAAAATCTTCCCCTGAGGCATTTCTTTCTGTATATTTCTTACATCAGGATGTTCCATCAATTATCTTCCCTCTTACTCAAATGAGAACCATTGGGATTGTTACTTAATTTTTTTCTCTCTCATTCCTACTTTCGGTCTTCATTTCATTTAGGCATTATCAGGTCCCGCTCTTCTACATTAAACACACTGCTTGGTTCAGTTTTCTTTTCATCTCCTTTTCACTGTATTAGTCCAAGCCAAAATGGTACTTTGCCTATAACATAGCAAACATCTTTGAATTGGTTCCATTGAATCCACTATTTATTCCTTTTAATTCATTCTCTAGCAACTAGATTGAACTTTTTATGTTGCAAATTAGATTATGCTATACCTTTGCTTAAAAGTTTGTGGATCCCAATGATGTTTTGAATAAAGTTCAAATGCCTTGACATAAGCTATCAGTGTCTGTATCATCCAGTTTACTGAATCTCATATCATACTAGACTTCTCTCATTGTATGCATTTTAGTCATATGAGCCTTATTTTATTTCAGCCAATGCCCATGCTTCTTCCAGCATTGGAAACCTACACATGAAAAGTCCTCTACTTGGAATGTTTTGTTACCTCAGTCCTGTCACCTGGCAGATATTCACTCTTTCTTCAGGCTACACCTTGTATGTCATTCTTTGATCATCCTAGAATAAATTAGATCCCTCCATTAGTTGCTCTCACAGCGTTCTGTGTTTTTCTTTTTTAATAGTTTATATGACAATGGTTTTTAATTATTGGAGAAATTATCTGTGTAATTAAAGTAAAACACAAACATTTTGTTTTTCTTATATCTTTATCCTTATAGCTGAGCAGTGTGAAAAGAGAATTGGTTTCCCTCAGAAAGTGAAGTAGATTATAAATAACTTTGCTCTGAAGTTTCCTTTATCATTTGTATTTAATATGTGTTAGGCAGGATTTTGTTTATTGCTGTGTTGTATGACTGTAGCAAAGCACCTGGCACAGAATGGGTGCACAGTGAACATTTAGGAGTTATGTGAATACCTGAAGTTTTTCTATGAATCATGTAGAACTCTCAAATTCTCCCTAGGATAGAATAAAATATCATGCAGGTATTCCTACTTATATGAATGGAAACCATCCCTTATCAATTTCTTTTAAGAATCAAGAGCTGTTCTAGATATAATAGCTAATTATCTTTGATAAGTAAT
The DNA here is from genome assembly GCF_011100685.1 of Canis lupus familiaris. Classification (NCBI taxonomy): domain Eukaryota; kingdom Metazoa; phylum Chordata; class Mammalia; order Carnivora; family Canidae; genus Canis; species Canis lupus. The sequence goes on along the minus strand of NC_049227.1, from coordinate 48,929,091 downwards.
GTATTTGATAATATTTATCTTTGTCTTTAATTCTAGAGACACAGTCTGAGTTGGATCTTATTTTTACACACGAAGAAACTAAGTATGGCAGAGACTTCTATCCACTCTTCATATCCTTTCTATCCTTGCATAAAAATAGAATTCTAGTGGGCACATGGCTAGACAACATTTCTTTGACTCTTTTGAATTGAGGTTTGGCTCTATGGTCAGTTCTCTCCAATGTCTTATAAGAAATGCGCTATGTGCCACTACACTCTGGAGTTCTTCAGAGAACGGATGTACTTCTGCATCTCTGTAAGAAGGAAATAAACTTCCAGTATATTTGAGCTATTGCTAGTTGGGGTTTAGTTTTGCAGCAGTATGGAACTCAAGTTCTTAGAAGCTTATTAGGTTACTCCCTGGGGCCACCAGGTGGCAACTATCCTCAAAGACCATCCCTCTCCTCCAAGGACTTCTCTCTTGTGGACAAAATTTGGAAATGTGTCTAATTTGTGTGCCTGTTTAACAATAGTCATCTATCCTAGTTTTTAGAATTTTTTTTCCTCCAGTGTACTTTTTAGGTGTTAACATGTGTCATTCAATCATTTCTTCAATTTACTTTTAATGAATGCCCTTCTAGAGTAGAAATAAAGAACAGATAAATAGAGTCTCTGCTCTCCAGGAACTCACACTGTTGGTGGCTGGGAGGAGAGGTAAAGATTGTTAAATAATGAGAACATAGGTTTGAAAATAGTGTATATAGTAGAAATGTGAACACGGGCTTAAATGCTACAAGAAGGAAGTGCCTGTCATGTTTCTAATAATATTAGCTGATGATTAATTAGCCAATATCCGGTTTAATTTATTTTCTGCCTTACAGCTCAGTAAGGTCAGAACACTTCTGACATCTCTATTAGGACTAGAGCAGATTTGAACTTAAAAAAGGAGGCGTCTGATGAGTTTCTAGCCCTTCATCTCCTTGTAACAACCCTTATACATTGAGCTTTACAGGCTGCTAATGAGATCTAAATTGTGTCATTAGGCAGGTAGTTTGGTTTCATTATCACCAATTCTTTTGGTGTGGCATGGCTAATTTTTCCAATTAACCAAGGAAAATCACTGCCAACGAATCATATAACTGGACTAATGAGAATGGTTACTCAGAAATGATTGGTTTAAACCATAATAGTTCAAAAGGCTTTGGAGAAGACAATGCAAGGGGTCATGTCTAGACATCACTAGTTTTAAAAATAGTTCTGAATGTCACATTCATTTGTTTTAGAAAACTCACAAAATATTTTCAGAGATTTCAGAGATGATGATGATCATATTATTATGATGAATAATCTTACTGTTTGAACTCTTGCATCTTTTCTCTGATTACATAGGTATTCTTAACTATAGACTGTTACCTCCCCACACATATTCAGTTCACATGCTCACAAACTTTGGTTTTATGGTGTTGTCTGTATTGTCAAGAGAGAATTAGTCCAGGTAAGCCAAGTTTTAAACACATTAGTTTTCTTTAATTGATGTCATATTTAAAATTTAAATAAAATTTTATTCCATTAAAAAAAATAAAAGCAAGAGTTTGATAACAGTTGTCTCTGGTGTAATTTCCAGTTTCCTCATAATCTTTTACAGAAAAAGCATATCAATTTGAATCAATAAATATCTTTAAATGTCCCACTTCAAGTAAACTTTAGACAAAATTGTAGATATGACCTTTGATGCATCAAGTTGAAATCAACTTGTAGGGCCTTCTAAAGTAATGGCTCAAAGAATAACCCTATTTCATGGTTTTAACCTCAGTAAGACCAATGATTAATCATCCCAACAGGAGTACAGTTCTCATAATAGACTATATTAGCCGCAAATTTCTCTTGCTATGAAAATGAATACCTTACATTGCTTCAGCATTTGTATGTACAGCTAGAGACAATTGAATAGTAAAAATAATTTATTACTCTGGCATTAATTTTTAATTTTACTGGATGTTTTAAAAATACAAAAAAAAAAATAGATGTTGATTCTTTTGCATATGGAATTTGAGAGAAACAAACTTGCCTACCTGAAGCCCTCTACTTTGTATATGTAAGGTGAAAATGATGACAAATGCTATCATCCATCCCATATCATCCCTTTTCAACTTTATTTTTGTTTACTTAATTTCTGTTGTTTCACTACTACTTTTATTTTTAAAGTAGACTCTATGCCCAATATGGGCTGTAAACTCATGACCCTGAGATCAAGAATAACATGCTCTACAGACTGAGCCACCCAGGTGTCCCTCCATGACCACTGTTTAAGATGTTTCTTACATAATCCTTATTCTTCATGTGTTCTTCTATTGCTGTTATAAGATATGATAGTTGTAAACTAAATCTCACATGCCTATATAGTGTTAAAATTATTTTCTCTAGAAAGAAATCTCTTTATTTATTTATTTTTAAAACTAGTTTATTTTTAGGTAATCTCTACACCCATGTGGGGCTCAAACTCACAACCTTGAGATCAAAAGTCGCATGCTCTACCGACTAAACCAGCTAGGTGCCCCTAAAAAGAGATGTTTTAGAGTGAGGTCTTCAATACTGTCTTAGATTCATTTGCGACCAACTTCTTGTGAATCAGCAAGTTGTTTTTTTGGAGCAAAAAAAAATAAAAGGAAATGGATTACTTACCTAGTATTAAATGTAGTCCCTTTGGTCTCACTTATCTGTTCATGCAAAGATTCTGTCGTATATGTTTAGACAGAGAGTTAGAGATGACTGAGAGAAAACAGAATTTAATGATATTAAGTGATAATTTCAATGAGGAGCCTGAGGTTAGACTAAGAGATCTGATGAGAATACCTTCCAAGAGATGTATTTAATTGGGATTTGAACGTGTTTTAAAAGCTGAGATGAATAATTCTCCTAGGAAAAATGCATCTAATAAGTAAAATTACTAATTGAACTGTAATGCTGACCTTTAAAGTAACACACATGATTAAGTGTACATCATCAGAGTGGCTGTCCTGTCTAGATGTAAGGCTTTTAAGTGTTTTGTTCTTCTTTGCTTATTGACTTCGTTAATATATTCTGTGGATTTATACTTGATGTATTCAGGAAAGTAGAAAATAATTAACCACTACTTAGGTTACTGTCAAGAATGATGAAGTAACAGAGATCACAAGGCTTTCATGGACTACTGGCTTCACAATACTTTAACTCTTTGGGATCTCATCAGTATTACCTCCAGTACAGCATCTTTGAGATGAGTCTTACTTCTGCTTTATGAATGGGACACATGATGACTTGTAACTTTAACTTAATTAGTACAGATTTCAAAAGTAGGATTTCATTGACAGGTTCTAACTAAACACTTGAGATCATTTGATTGAACTCTAAGAAGTGAATGATTGCTAGGATACTACAATTTTGGAGAACCAATAGGTATAGGAGGGGAGAAAGAGAATCTCAGAGGGAGGAGTTAAGATGGCAAAGTAGTAAGGGGGCACTGAGCTTGCTTTGTCCCTCAAACACAGCTAGATCAACATCAAATCATTTTGAATGACCAGGAAATCCATCTGAGGATTATGAAACAATCTGCACAATTCGAGGGAGAGAACATGGCAGATGTGAGGTTTGGAGCTGTGAGTTGGAGGAGACAAAAGCTGTGGTGCTGTCAAGGGGAGAGAGCCCCTTTCACAGAATGAAGTTAGGGAGAAAAAGGGAGAGAGAGCAGTGCATGGGGCTCCTAGGGTTTGCACAGTATACTGCAGTGAGGGGATCCCCAGGATCACACTGGGAGAGATTGCTCCCCTTCTTGGAGTACATTTGGAAGAGGGTTTTTGCCTCTCCAAGAACAAAAGGCCCACTGGGAGCCATTGAGCTTGACAGCAGGGGAAAGAGGTGCATGCAGAGGGCAGAGAGCCTCATTATGTTTCCATTGTGCATCACAATAGACCCCAGCCACCCTGCCACATCATACAACTGCTTTCCTGGGACAGAATGTGCCCAATCCTCTGTAAGTCTGTTCTCCCAGGGGAGGGAAGCTGGTCTACACTTTGTTGTGCCCTTTAAGATTTAGAGTTTTGAATCCCAGCTACCTGCCAGGAAAAAAAAAAAAAATCAGAGGAGAACTTTGGTTTTGGGTGTGCTGTTGGCTGGGCACAGACAGATTGAGGGCAGGGATCTGATGAAAGCCTGGGACACAGTAGAGGAGATTGTTTGCTTTTTTGTGTGGGGCTTCTGAATCGGTGGCAGCTTCGAGTTCCTCCCTGATAGAAGGCAGGGTGGAGCCATCTTCTGCCCCTGCTCATCAACATAGTCGGACTTCAGAGAAAAACACAATGCCTCCAGTGGAGTAGAGGTTGGAGTCACTTACACCAAATCCTGCCCCCCTGTACCTGGCAGGGTCATCTTTACAAGGGCAAGTCTACTGTGAGCCAATGCAGTGGGACTCTCCCTCAGAAGACCAACACAATCACCCTTCACGAACCAAGTCTACTGATATAGATTGCTCCAAGGCCTCAGCTTCAGTTCTGGTGGAAATAGGACAAAACTTTGTTTTATTTTATTTTATTTTATTTTATTTTATTTTATTTTATTTTTTTATATTTTATTTTATTTATTTTATTTTACTTTATTTTTTTATTAAAAAATTTAAGTTTTAATTTAATTTATTTTAATTTTTTATATATTTTAATTTAACTTTATTTTGTTTCCTTTGGTATCAGGCTTATAGTTTTTGTTCATTTGTTGGTTTATTTGTTTCTTATATTTTCTTATATTTTGGATCAGGATTTTTTTTTATTCTTATATTTTTCCGTATTTGTTTCTTATACTTTGGAATCAGGCTAATAGTTTTTTGTTTGCTTGCTTTCTTATTCCTTCTCTTTTTTTTTTTTTCTTGAATCAGGCTTAAAATTTCTCTTTTTTTTTTTTTTTAAATCAGGCTTAGTCTAACAAACAAATCAAAGCACACCTAGCTAAAGGTCCAGGCACTCCCCACTGCAAGCAAGAGGACCTCTATAGAGGACTGACTTGTGGGAAAGAGTAGCCAAAACACAACAGCAGAGTACACACAGCATACACCAGAAATTCTTCCTGAAGTGCCAAGTCCTGAACAGTGTAAGACCCTTTCTTAATATAGTATTAATCTCAGGAGCAGAAAACATAACAAACTTTCATAATATACAAAAGACAGAAATATAGACATAATGACAAGATAAGGAATTCTCCCCAAAAGAAAAAAATCAAGAAGAAATCACAGGCAGCAATTTGCTCAAGACAGATATAAGCAATATATTTGAACAAGAATTTAGAACAGCCTAGAAGGCACCAGAGAAACCCTGAATGGAGAGAGAAAAGATCTAAAAGCTAGTCAGGTTGAAATTAAAAGTACTTATAACTAAGAAGCAAAAGCAACTGGATGTAATAACAATGAGGATGGAAGAAGCAGAAGAATGAATAAGTGAAATGGAAGACACAATTGTGGAAAATAATGAAACTGAAAAGAAGAAGGAAAGAAAACTATTAGATCACAAATACAGATTTAGGGAACTTAGCGATTCCACAAAGTGCAATAATGTCCATATTGTGGGAGTCCAAGAAGAAGAAGAGTGGGAAAGGGGGCAGAAGGTTTATCTGAACAATTATAGCTGAGAACCTTTCTAATCTGAGGAAGGAAGCAGGCATTCAAGTCTAAGAGACACAGAAAACTTCTCAAAAATCGACAAAAACAGGTCAACACCAAGATAAATTATAGTGAAACTTGCAAAATACAAAGATAAAGAGATAATTCTCAAAGCAGCTAGGGATAAAAACTCCTTAACCTACAAGGATAGATACACAAGATTAGCAGCAGATCTGTCCACAGAAACTTGGCAGACTGGAAAAGAGTGGCATGACATATTTAACCTGCTAAATGGGAAAAAGATGCAGCCAAGAATACTTTATCCAACAAGGCTGAAATTCAGAATAGAGGATATTTCCAAGACAAACAAAAACTAAAGAACTTCATGAACACTAAATCATCTGTGCAAGAAATATTAAAGGGAACACTTTGAGTGGGAAAGAAAAACCAAAAGCAACAAAGACCAGAAAGGAACAGAGACCATCTACAGGAACAGTGACCTTACAGGTAATACAATGGCACTAAATTCATATCAATAATTACTCTGAATGTAAATGAATTCAGTGTTCCAATGAAAAGACATAGGGTATCAGAATGGATAACACACACATACACACACACACACACAACTAAACAAGACCCATCAATATGCGGCTTACAAGAGACTCATTTTAGACCCAAAAACACCTCCAGGTTGAAAATGAAGAGGTGGAGACCCATCTATCATGATAATGGACATCAAAAGAAAGCCATCCTTATATCAAATGAACTAGAATTTAAACCAAAGACTGTAATAAGAGATGAAGAAGAACACTGTATTGTAATAAAGTGGTCTATTTAACAAGAGGATTTAACAATTGTAAATATTTATGCCCCTAGTTTGAGAGAAGCCAAATATATAAAACAGTAACAAACATAAAGAAACTCATTGATAATTATACAATAATAATTCAGGACTTTAACACCTCACTCACAAAAATGGGCAAATTATCTAGGCAGAAGATCATCAAGGAAAGAAGGGCTTAGAATGACATGCTGGATTAGATGGATTTAACAGACATATCCAGAGCATTTCATCCTAAAGCAGTGGAATACACATTCTTTTTGAGTGCACATGGAATATTCTCCAGAATAGATCACATACTGGGTCACAAATCAGGCCTATTTCCAGACCATAATTGCATATGTGCATATTTCCAGACCATAATGCTTTGAAACTTGAAGTCAAACATGAGAAAAAAATTTGGAAAGGCCACAAACACCTGGAGGTTAAAAAATATCCTACTAAAGAATGAATGGATTAACCAGAAAATTAAAGAAGAAATAAAAAAATACATGGAAGCAAATGAAAATGAATATAGCAGTCCAAAACCTTTGTGATGCAGCAAAAGTGGTCCTATGAGGATATTACAGAGCAGTACTCGCTTAACACAAGAAGTAAGAAAGTTGGAGAGCGGGGCAAGATGGCAGAAGAGTAAGAGTCCTTAACTCAGCTGGTCCCACCAACTTACCTAGATAACTTTCAAAACATCCTGAACAACTATGAATTAGACCTGAGATTTAAAGAGAGAACAGCTGGAACTCTACAGAGAGAAAAGTTTTCACTTCTAGCAAGAATCATCTAGGGTGAAATTTATGTAGGTAGTGGTTGATATTCTTGACTCAGCCTACTCATACAACCACTCTGCATTGAGATAAATAACTAGAAGGAAGAATTCACCACAAAAGAAAGAATCAGAAACAGTCCTCTCTGCCAAGAGCTATAGAATTTGGATTACAATTCGATGTCAGAAAGCCAATTCAGAAGCACAATTATAAAGCTACTGGTGGCTCTGGAGAAGAGCATAAAGGACTGTAGAGACTTAGTTACTGCAGAATTGAGATCTAATCAGGCTGAAATTAAAAATAAATTAAATGAGATGCAATCCAAACTGGAAGTCCTGATGATGAGGGTTAATGAGGTGAAAGAAAGATTGAGCGACATAGAAGGCAAGTTAATGGTAAGGAAGGAAGCTGAGGAAAAAAGAGAAAAACAATTAAGAAGCCATGAGGAAAGGCTAAGGGAAATAAATGAGAGCCTGGGAATGAAGAATCAATGTATAATTGGGATTCCAGAATATGTCAGGAGGGAGCAAGGGTGGAAAGTATATTTGAACAAATTATGGCTGAGAACTTCCCTAATTTGGGGAGGGAAACAGCATTCAGATCCAGGAGATAGAGAGGTCCCCCCTCCCAAATCAATAAAATGGTACAACACCTTGACATTTAATAGTGAAACTTGAAAACTCCAAAGATAAAGAGAGAATCCTTAAAGCAGTAAGAGACAAGAGATTCTTAACTTACAAGGGGAGAAATATCAGATTAACATCGGACCTCTCCACAAAGACCTGGAAGGCCATAAAGGGCTGGCAGGATATATTCAGGATCCTAAGTGAGAAGAACATGCAGCCAAGAATACTTTATCCAGCAAGGCTGTCATTCAGAATAGAAGGAGAGATAAATAGCTTTCAAGATAGGCAGAAACTGAAAGAATATGTGATCACCAAACCAGCTCTGTAAGGAATATTAAGGGGGACCCTGTAAGAGAAAGAGGAAGGCCAAAGAAATAATTCACAAAAACAGGGACTGAATAGGTATTATGATTACACTAAATTCACATCTTTCAATAGTTACTCTGAACATGAATGGGCTAAATGATCCCATCAAAAGAAGCAGGGTTTCAGACTAGATAAAAAAGCAAGACCCATCTATTTGCTGTCTACAAGAGACTCATTTTAGACCTAAAGACACCTGCAGCCTGAAAATGAAAGGGTGGAGAACCATTTACCATTCAAATGATCCTCAAAAGAAAGCTGGGGTAGCAATCCTCATATCAGATAAATTAAAGTTTATCCCAAAGACTGCAGTAAGAAATGAAGAGGGACACTGTATCATACTTAAAGGGTCTATCCAACAAGAAGACATAACAATCATGAATATCTATGCCCCTAATGTGGTAGCTGCCAAGTATATCATATCAATTAATAACCAAAGTAAAGACACACTTAGATAATAATACACTGATAGTAGGAGACTTCAACACAGCACTCTCAGCAAAAGACAGATATTCTAAGCAGAATATCACCAAAGAAACAAGAGCTTTAAATGATATACTGGACCAGATGGATTTCACAGATATATACAGAACTTACTATCTGAACGCAACTGAATGCATATTCTTCTCAAGTGCACATGGAACTTTCTCTAGAATAGATCACATTCCGGGTCACAAATGTGGTCTCAATTGATACCAAAAGATTGGGATTGTCCCCTACATATTTTCAGACCACAATGCTTTGAAACTTGAACGCAATCACAAGAAGAAATTTGGAAGAAACTCAAACACATGGAGGTTAAAGAGCATCCTACTATAAGATCAATGGGTCAACCAGGAAATTAGAGAAGAACTAAAAAGACTCACAGAAACTAATGAAAATGAAGATACAACCATTCAAAATCTTGGGGATGCAGCAAAAGCAGTCCTAAGAGGGAAATACATTGGAATACAAGTCTCCTTCAGAAAATTGGAAAAAACTCAAATACACAAGATAACCTCAGACCTAAAGGAACTGGAGAAAGAATAGCAAGTAAAGTCTACACCAAGAAGAAGAAGAGAAATAATAAAGATTTGAGCAGAACTCAATAAAATAAAGACCAGAAGAACTGTAGAATAGATCAACAAAACCAGGAGTTGATTCTTTGAAAGAATTCATAAGATAGATAAACCATTAGCCAGCCTGATTAAAAAGAAAAGACTCAAGTTACTAAAATCATGAATGAAAGAGGAGAGATACAAATGGTTTAAAAAATGTGTTATGAGCAGCTATATGCCAACAAATTAGGCAATCTAGAAGTGGATGCATTTCTGGAAAACCACAAATTACCAAGACTGGAACAGGAAGAAATAGAAAACCTAAACAGGCCAATAACCGGGGAGGAAATTGAAGCAGTCATCAAAAAACCCCCAAGACACAAAAGTCCAGGGCCAGATGGCTTCCCAGGGGAATTCTATCAAATGTTTACATAAGAAACAATACCTATTCTACTAAAGCTGTTCCAAAGGATAGAAAGGGAAGGAAAACTTCCAAACTTGTTTTATGAGGCCAGCATCACCTTGATTCCAGAACCAAAGACCCCACCAAGAAAGGAGAATTATAGACCAATATCCCTGATGGACATGGATGCAAAAATTCTCAATAAGATACTAGACCATAGGATCCAATAGTACATTAAGAAGATTATTCACTATGACTAAGTGGGATTTATCCTCATGATGCAAGGTTGGTTCACACTCATAAAACAATGAATGTGATAGATCATATCAACAAGAGAAAAAGCAAGAACCATATGATCCTCTCAATAGATGCAGAGAAAGCATTTGACAAAATACAGCATCCATTCCTGATCAAAACTATTCAGTGTAGGGATAGAGGGAACATTCCTTGGTATCTTAAAAGCCACCTGTGAAAAGACACAGCAAATATCATTCTTAATGGGGAAAAACTGAGATCCTTTCTGCTAAGATCAGGAACATGACAGGGATGTCCACTCTCACCACTGCTATTCAACATAGTACTAGAAGTGCTTGCCTTAGCAATCAGACAACAAAAAGAAATAAAAGGCATTCAAATTGGCAAAGAAGAGGTTAAACTCTCCCTCTTTACAGATGACATGATACTCTACATAGAAAACCCAAAAGATTCCACCTCAAGATTGCTAGAACTCATAGCAATTCAGCAATGTGGCAGGATACAAAATCAATGCACAGAAATCAGTGGCATTTCTATACACTAACAATGAAACTGAAGAAAGAGAAATGAAGGAGTTAATCCTATTTACAATTGCACCTAACATAAAAACATAAGATACCTAAGAATAAACCTAACCAAAGAGGTAAAGGATCTATACCCTAAAAACTACAGAACACTTCCGAAAGAAATTGAGGAAGACACAAGGAGATGGAAAAATATTCCATGCTCATGGATCAGAAGAACTAATATTGTGAAAATGTCTATGTTACCCAGGGAAATTTACACGTACAATGCAATCCCTATCAAAATACCAAGGACTTTCTTCAGAGAGTTAGAACAAATTATTTTAAGATTTGTGTGGAATCAGAAAAGACCCCGAATAGCCAGGGGAATTTTAAAAAAGAAAACCATATCTGGGGGCATCACAATGCCAGATTTCAGGTTGTACTACAAAGCTGTGGTCATTAAGACATTGTGGTACTGTCACAAAAACAGACACATAGATCAGTGGAACAAAATAGAGAACCCAGAAATGGACCCTCAACTCTATGGTCAACTAATATTTGGCAAAGCAGGAAAGACTATCCACTGGACAGTCTCTTCAAGAAATGGTGCGGGAAAATTGGACAGCCACCTGCAGAAGTGTGAAACTAGACCATTCTCTTACACCAGACACAAAGATAAACTAAAAATGGATGAAAGATCTAAATGTGAGACAAGAATCCATCAAAATCCTAGAGGAGAACACAGGCAACACCCTTTTTGAACTTGACCACAGAAACTTCTTGCAAGATACATCCATGAAGGCAAGAGAAACAAAAGCAAAAATGAACTATTGGGACTTCATCAAGATAAAAAGCTTCTGCACAGCAAAAGAAACACTCAACAAAACTAAAAGACAATCTACAGAATGGGAGAAGATATTTGTAAATAACCTATCAGATAAAGGACCAGTATCCAAGATCTATAAAGAACTTATTAAACTCAACAGCAAAGAAACAAACAATCCAATCATGAAATGGGCAAAAGACATGAAACAGAAATTTCACAGAGGAAGACATAGACATGGTCAATAAGCACATGAGAAAATGCTCCACATCACTAGCCATCAAGGAAATACAAACAAAACCACAATGAGATACCACCTCACTCCAGTGAGAATGGGGAAAATTAACAAGACAGGAAACAACAAATGTTGGAGAGAATGTGGAGAAAGGGGAACTCTCTTGCACTATTGGTGGGAATGTGAACTGGTGCAGCCACTCTGGAAAACTGTGAAAGTTCCTCAAAGAGTAAAAAATAGAGCTACCCTATGACCCAGCAATTGCACTGCTGGGGATTTACCCCCAAGATACAGATGCAGTGAAATGCTGGGACACCTGCACCCCAATGTTTATAGCAGCAATGTCCACAATAGCCAAACTGTGAAAGGAGCCTTGGTGTCCTTCGACAGATGAATGGATAAAGAAGCTGTATGAGATTATATATATATATATATATATATATATATCACATATCACAGTGGAATATTACTCAGCCATTAGAAAGGAGAAATACTCACCATTTGCTTCGATGTGGATGGATGGAACTGGAGAGTATTATGCTGGGTGAAGTAAGTCAATCAGAGAAGGACAATCATATGGTTTCACTCATACGGGGAATATAAGAAATAATGAAATCGATTATAAGGGAAAGGAGGGAAAAATGAGTGGGAAAAATCAGAGAGGGTGAGAGGATGAGAGACTCCTAACTGCGTAACGAACAGGGGTAGTGGAAGCGGATCTGGGCAGGGGGATGGGGTGACTGGGTGACAGGCACTTGCCAGGATGAGCACTGGGTGTTATACTATATGTTGGTAAATTGAACTTCAATAAAAATTTTGTTTTAAAAAAGAAGAAAAGTCTCAAATACACAATTAACCCCATACCTGAAGGAAATAGAAAAGGAACAGCAAATAAAGCCTAAAAACAGCAGAAGAAGGGAAAGATTAGAGCAGAAATCAATAATACAGAAAAAAAAGAAAAAACCAGTAGAACAGATCAACAAATCTAGGAGCTGTTTTTTTTTTTTTTTTTTTTTTTTTTAAAGAATGAACAAAATTGACAAACCCCTAGCCAGACTTATCAAAAAGAAAATAAAATCACAAATGAAAAAGTGATCACAACCAACACTGCAGAAATACAATCAATTATAAGAGAAAATTCTAAGCAGTTATATGCCAACAATTGGACAACCTGGAAGATAAATTCCTAGAAGCATAAACTAGAATATAGAATATATTCAATTTCTTTGCTAGCTATCAGTCAGTTATATAAACTGACTGACAGTATAAATTATACTGTTATATATTATAACAGTATAATAGAACTGATTCTATTCTTCATAATAGAATATATGAACTGACTGATAGCTAGCAAAGAAATTGAATCAATAATCAAAAATCTCCCCAAAACCAGAGTCCAGGGTCAGGTGGCTTTCCAGGGTAATTCTATCAAACATTTAAAGAAGAATGAATACTTATTCTTCCAAAGCTGTTCCACAAAATAGAAATGGTAGGAAGACTTCCAAACTCACTGTATGAGGTCAGCACTACCTTTATTCCACAACCGAAGACCCAAGTAAAAAAGGAGAAGTCCAGACCAATATCTCTGATGAACACTGATGCAGAAATTCTCAACAAGATACTAGCTAATTGAATCCAACAGTAATTAAAATGATTATTCATCATGATCAAGTGGGATTTATTCCTGGGCTGCAGGCATGGTTCAGTATCCTCAAATCAATCAGTGTAATCCACGATATTAATAAAAGAAAGGATAAGAAACATGATCCTCTCAATAGATGCAGAAAAAGAATTTGACAAAATACAGCATCTTTTTTGATTAAAAAAAAAAAAAACCTTCAAGAGAGTTGGGATAGAAGGAACACACTGTAACATCATGAAGGCCATATACAAAGGCCCTACAGCTAATTTCATCCCTATGGCTGAAAAAAAGCTCTCAGTTCTCAGAAAGGGTCAGGAACATAACAGGGATGTCCACTGTCATCACTGTTATTCAACATAGTACTATAAGCCCTAGTCTCAGCAATCAGAAAACAAAAAGAAATAAAAGACATCCAAATTGTCAAGGAAGAAGTCAATCTTTCGCTATTTGCAGATGATATGATGCTCTATGTGGATAACCCAAAAGTCTCCACAAAAAATTCCTAGAACTGATACATGAATTTAGCAAAGTCACAAGATATAAAATCAATTTATAGAAATTTGTTACATTTTTATACACCAGTAATGAAGCAGCAGAAAAAAATCAAGGAGTTAGTCCCATTTACAACTGCACCAAAAACTGTAAGATATCTATGAATCAACCTAACCAATGAGGTAGTACATCTGTGTTTTGAAAACTTATGAAAGACACTTATGAAAGACATTGAAGAAGACACAAAGAAATGGAAAAATATTCCATGCTTATGGATCAGAAAAACAAATATTGTTAAATGTCTATATTACCCAAAGCAATCTGAACATTAAGTGCAATTTCTATCAAAATACCACCAGCATTTTTCACAGAGCTACATCAAACAATTCTAAAATTTGTATGGAACCAGAAAAGATCCCAAATATCCAAATTAATGTTGAAAAAGCAAAGCAAAGCAGGAGACATCACAATCCCGACTTCAAGCTGTATCACAAAGCCATAGTCACCCAGACAGTGTGGTACTGGCATGAAAACAGACACATAAATCAGTGGAACAGAATAGAAAAATAGACCCACAACTCTGTGCCCGACTAATCTTTGACAAAGCAGGAAAGAATATCCAATGGAGAATAGACAGTCTCTTCAAGAAGTGCTGCTGGGAAAACTGGACAGCCATTGCAGAAGAATGAAGCTAGACCACTTTCTTATACCACACACAAAAGTAAATTCAAAATAAATAAAAGACCTAAGTGTAAGACAGGAAACCATCAAAATTCTAGAGAAGAAAGCAGGCAGCTATTTGAAATTGCAAAGCAAGTTCTTACTGGACACATCTCCAGAGGCAAGGGAAGCAAAAGCAAGTATGAACTATTGGGTCCTCCCAAGATAAAAAGCTTCTGCATAGTGAAGGAAGGAATTGACAAAAGTAAAAGGGAACCTATGGGATAGGAGAAATTATTTGCAAGTTACATATCTGATAAGTGGTTAGTATCCAAAATATATAAAGAAGTTATCAAACTTCACACCAAAAGAATGAGTAATCCAATCAAGAAATGGGCAGAAGACATGAATAGTCACTTTTCTAAGGAAGACATCCAGATGACTAAGAGACACATGAAAAGATACTCAACATCATGCATCAGGGAAATGCAAATCAAAACCACAATGAGATACCACCTCACATCTGCCATAATGGCTAAAATTAACAACACCATAAACAATAGCTGTTGACAAGGATGCAGAGAAAGGGAAACCCTTTTACACTGTTTGTGGGTTGTGGGGATGCAAACCGGTGCAGCCACTCTGGAACATAGTATGGAATTTTATGGAATTTCCTCAAAATGTTAAAAATAGGACTACTCTATGACTCAGAAATTATAGTGCTAGGTATTTATCTAAAGGATACAAAAATGGTGATTCAAAGGGGCACATGCACCCCAATGTTTTTAACAGCACTATCAACAATAGCCAAATTATGGAAAGAGCCCAAATATTTATCAACTGATGAATGGATAGAGAAGATGTTCACACACACACACACACACACACACACAGAGGAATATTACTCAGCCATCAAAAAGAACAGAATCTTGCCATTTGCAACAATGTGGATGGAACTAGAATGTATTTGGTAAGCAAAATAAATTAGAGAAAGAGAAGTATGTGGTTACACTCATATGTGGGAATTTAAGAAACAAAACAGATAAATAGAGGAATGGAAGAAAAAAATATGATAAAAAGGGAGGCAAACCATAAGAGACTCCTAACTATGGAGAAGAAACTGAGGGTCACTAGAGGGGAGTAGGGAATGAGCTAAATGGGTTACGGGTACTTAGGAGGGCACTTGTTGGGATGAGCACCGGGTGTTACATGTAAGTGATAAATCACTAATTTCTACTCCTGAATCTAATACTACACTATATGCTAACAAATTGAATTTAAATTAAAAAAGAAAAAGAGTCTTATTACTCTTCTATGGAAAGAAAATTAACTAATGATGTTTTAAGGTTGTGCTATATACCAGGAATATACATTTAGCAAACAGAATTTTCATAACAATATTATAAAGTACCACTTGTTATTTCTTTTTTGACGGATGTAGAATCATCCAGCTTGCTGGGTGAGGTTCAACAACTTCCCTGAAGTCATAGTGCTGGAAATTTAATACAGGTCCATATGGCTCTAAACTGATACCAGTTCAACACTGGTTGGAAAACAAGGCAATAGATTTTATCAGTGAAAGAGAGTGGAGATTGTCACTTGATGAACAGAAAGCTTAGGGACTAAAGGGAAGACAAAGAGGACCAACTTCCACAAGGGGAAGGTGAAGCAGGAAGGCTTTATTTACCACTTGAGATACTTTGAGGCTCAGGGCATGGGCTATTTTGAAAAAGAAACAAAGGCATGCATTTTACGTTTTCTGCTATGCTTCATTTAAAAAATGCAGAAAATTTGAATAGCCGCTTTCATTGTCTACTTTATGTTCTAAGAAGAGACAGACATAAAGATAAGTATCAAGTCAGATATGAATCACCTTACAGTTGTTTTACATATCTTGCCTACTTAACATTCTTTAGTTATTTCCTATTCATATGATTTAGCTTTTTTCTTTTCTACATAATTAAAATAGGATTCACTATGGAGTTCACACCACTACCACCTTCAGCTATTAATTAAGAAGTCATTCAAGGCAGAGTGATGAAATTTTGATGCTGATTCATTTCTCTGTTTGTAAAGGTCATAAGAATCACCCATAAAGCAAATAGTGAATTATTTCAAGTTGCACAATAAAATTATTTAGAGTACAATGACCGTTTGGTATTTAAAGGCAGTCTGTGTCCATGTGCTGAACATTGGCCTGGTTGTGACTATAACAATTCGCATGGTGCTTTTCTGATGGTTTAAACATCAGAATGATTTACCCCAAATCTGTCATTTTGTTTGCTCTGAATTATTTTTTTAAGAGTAACAAATAATTGTGAACATTGCCTCAGCTATAAACTTCATGCACGGGCTCTCAATTTACTGATATTTAGAGGCACTATTAGCATGAGAAATAGATGAGGAGACCAAAAAAAAAAATCCATTTACTTTCACTTAGCTCAGAAAACAGCATACTTTTCTTGTTAAAGGCCACAGAGTAAATGCTTTTCACTTTCATATAGTTTGTCTCTGTCACAGTCACTGGACTCTCATCTGAGAGAGGCAGACATAGACAGGACATAAACAGATGGGTGTGTGATCATGTTTCAATAAAACTTTATTTATAAAAACAAGCAGCAGAAGCATTTGGACTCTCACTGTAATTTGCCAGTCCTTAAGTTAGATCAGCAGCTAATCTACTGGATAGATGTGATTAATAGTAATCAGAATTTCAGAAACCAGAAATTTTAGAGGTTTTCTGGTTTACCTTATTCACTTTAAAAAAAAGAAAACTAAGGCCTGCAAAGAAGGACTGAGTTGCATAGAATAGCACCAATACTTAGTCACAAAAAGAAAGGAGAAAAGTACTCCTGCATCCCCGCTGCCTTGGTTGCCCAGACAGCCACTGACCAAGAAGACCTACCTGAGTGGAAGGACACCTTTTGGTGGTTTGGCAGGGCATTTTTCCTGCATGTCAATATATGCAAATATATGCTAATTTAAATGGGATATTTGGCAGGCCTTAGGGAACCCCATTTAGCTGCTACTAAGGAAGTTATCCCCCAAGAATACAAACTAGAATAAAATTGTTCCAAAGCCTGATTAATTTTTTTTTTTTTTTTTTTTTTTTTTTTTTTTTTTGTGGTCTGCATAGAACTGCCTGCTCATTTATCCAATTCCCCAGGCTGGGTCTCCTCTGTGGTCCCTTCTTCATTTTTGCAAAGATCACACAGCAAACATGCTCAGACTCATCCCTTTCATTCAAGCACACAGCCACAATGGCTCACTCAGGCTTTGTGGTCCCTGGTGTGGAGGCAGATGCTGTAGCTCCTTTCAAGCTGAAACTTTTCATGTTCGGAGTTGAGTGATTTTTAACTTAGAGTGAGTTCTGTGGATTAAAGGAGGTGGTTGACTTTGGAAACTAGACTTAGAGTAGGAGACCAAAAGTGGCAGCAGTTTCCTTGCAATAATATGCTTTTGCAAAGAAAATGCCTTGAAAATACTAAAGGCAAACTCAATAGTTTAGACATTTGAATATGAGCATGAATAAATCGGAACAAATTGAAATGGAAATTCTTTTAAAAGGAACAATAAATATGGGTCTGATAAAGATGATGGCAATAAACACTACTTACAATGTCTCTACTTACTATAATAAATACTGCTTACTATATGGCAGACACAGTTCTAAGTGCTTTCATATATATTAAATAATTTGTTATGTTTTGTAAAAAACCCTCAAGGCTCTTCATTATATACAGAATAAATCCAAAATCCTTACCATGTAGCTCAATATTTCCCCACATACATTTTTAGTACTTTTATTATTCTCTTGCATATACCATATGCCCCAGACATTTGGACAAGTTGCTATTTTTAAAAAGCTTTTTATTATCTCTGTTGGGCCAGACACTGCTTAGGTACTTCAAATATAAAAACCAGAAACTACTTTTTGCTTTTGAGGAGCTTATTGTCTAGTTGGGAAATAGCTCTCTGCTATTTCTAGACCCTATGAACTCAACTGAAGGAAGGGAGGCTGATAAGGCCTATGTTATATCCTCTAATAGTTAACTTGTGAATCACAGCAACTATATTGTTCATTTTGACCTTTTCATTCAAATCTTAGCTTCTACTATTACTTGAATGCTGTCCAAGGTACTATTGAATAGAAGAATACACATTCAAAAAATACTAGCTTTTTAAAGTGTGGTCACATGTAGGGAAACAGAGGAATAAGCACATATGGAGAAGTTATTCCAAATGTAGATGGAAACCAGGATTGAGCATTTGCATAAGAGAAAGGAGAACTATGGAATAAAAATATAGTTTTTATAAAAAATAAGGATACTGAAAAGGGTCAAAAAGAATGAGCACTGAGAAAAGACCCTTTAATTAAGAAAGAGATCTTCAAGAAAACATTTTTAGATTAGTAGTAATAAAAAAAACCCAGATGTCTAATAATTACTGAGGAAATGAGTATGCAGATTCTAGGATGTAGTTATTTAAGTAGTTGCACTGAATAGAATTAGCCTTTCATAGCTTTAGGAGCAATAGAGAGTTGTGTTGTCCAGACTTCAGAATCTCCATCATGTTATCTCCATAGGAGAATCAATAAGCTCTGTTTATATTAGTGTTTCTTTATGAAACTTATGCATTTTTAAAATTTATTTTAATATTGTGAAGATGCTGTGGTCAATGATGTATTCTTAAGGAAATGAACCCTACTGGACCTTTCAAATCATTTTGATAATCCAAACCAGCTGTCTTTGGGACTATGCAAAAGCTTGAAGTGGTCTGTAGAAAATATAGATGAAATGGTAGGATTATTTTCAAGGGCAATCTTGGCACCTTTTTCATGGGTTAGTATATCAATTAATTCT
Organism: Canis lupus familiaris; assembly: GCF_011100685.1. Classification (NCBI taxonomy): domain Eukaryota; kingdom Metazoa; phylum Chordata; class Mammalia; order Carnivora; family Canidae; genus Canis; species Canis lupus. Next base: position 48,909,984 of record NC_049227.1, on the reverse strand, counting down.
TTGCACCAATTTTCTGTTATAAATATTATTTTCAATAACAAAGTGTTCTCAATTCTCTCTTTTTAAAAAAGATTTTTATTTATTTGAGAGAGAAAGAATGAGAGAGAATAGGAGGAGGGGCAAAGGCAGAAGGGAGGAAGAAAAGCCAAAGCAGACTGCAGGCTGAGTGGGTAGCCTGCTGCAGGGTTCCATCTTACCACCCTGAGACCATCACCTGAGCTGAAACACTTAACCAGCTGAACCACCTAGGCACCTCAATTCTTAATTCCTAAATGATATTATACACTAACTCTTTTTTACTTAACAAACACAGAGAATATTCAGTTTTAAGACAATTCCAAGTCTCTAACTGGGGCCTCTTTGCTCAATTTAAGCACAGTCTGATTTATGAGCAGAGCTAGCATAAAAGCTGGATATTTCTTTTTCCTTTATTTTTTTCAATTTTGATAGGAGTAAATTAAAATTCAATTCATAGACAATGTTTTTAGTATCTGGTTTGCCTTTGTATTGTAAAATTTTGGGAGGGGGAGTTTAATGGACATGTTTGGATATTAGTGAAGACCAGTTGGATTTTGAGATGTGTGAATAGCTGAGGAAAAAAAAACCAGGCAGTATCACAACATACTTGGACAATTATTACACTTTGCTTAGACTTCCAAATATTTTCGTGTTACTACTTAGTATGAATCATGAAATTTTCCCCATTATTAGGGCATGTAACCCAGCAAACATTTCTAGCTTTGGGGATTTGATGAAGTTATAACTGTTTTTGAATGTTAGGAAACTGATACAGCATTATCAAGGCATCATTTGGGCAAGACTAGTGGATTGCTGATGTTTCTATTTAACTCAAAATTTTGAGAAGGTTTCTATTTAACCTTCTCTCTGGTAACATGCACCCTGATTTTCTTAAGGGGTCTTCGCCTTCTTTTGATTACTCCATTTTGTTCTGAGGGTTTGACTCTACCTCTGGGCTTATGAATAAACAATTAGATCATTGTATTCTCTGGTTAGAATGGTTGGTTAAGGATTAGTCATGTGACCTAACCACATCCAGTAGGACTTTTCTGGAACCAGTAGGAAAGAGAAGTTTTCTTCCTTACTGGTAGGATTAACAATAAGGATGATGTAAGTGTGAAGTGTTTTTTTTTTTTTTTTTTTTAAGATTTATTTCTTTATTTAAGAGAGAGAAGGAGAGAGCATGAGTGCCCTTAGTTGGGAAGAAGGGCAGAGGGAGAGGGAGAGAATCATCAAGCAGACTCCCTTTCAGGGGGCTCTATACCAGAGTTCTGAGATCAAGACCTGAGTTGAAATCAGGTGTTGGATGCTTAACTGACTGAGCTAGGCGACCCTAAAAGCATGAATCCTCTGAGGCTGCTATATGCAATCTGAGAATACAGTGTTTAAAAACAAAGCATAACCAAGAGATGCCAAAAGAACAAGACCTTAGATATGTGCAACAGAGGGAATTAAAATAGCAAGAAAGAACATTTAGAAATACAAACAGCTACCATTTTTATCACCATTGTTTAATTTCTAAAAAACATGTTTCACAAAAAGATAGGACAAATGAAAAGCAATCTTTTAAAATAAGAATTATTTGCTTTTACAAAATTATTGCCCTTTAACATTCATATTTTGTAGTGGACAAGTGAAAATCTTAACCACAGGGCACCAGGGAATGGCTGGTCCAGAAGGACAGTAACAGATCTGAGACTCAGGAAATGAGGTTTAAGTTTCACTCTTGTGAGTAAGTATAGTATTTTAGCAGAGAGTTATTAAATTATCCACATCTTGACTCCTCAGTTTTTAACTGGAATGAATGATTTCTGCATAGCTACCCTGTAAACTATTTCTGAGGAGAAAAGTAGACTAATTTGTGTAAAAATGTTCCAAAGTTTCAAATCACTATAGTGCACAGTTATTACCTACGTATTATTATGACTTGTGAGCTGGAGAAGTTGTAATTTAATCTCTAGTGACGTTGGCAAACCAGGCTGTGCCTCTACATTCACGTAGATTTTTTCAAGTATTAAAACATTCATAGCAGTCACTACAATATATGGTTTCAATTTTTTGCTAATGTTTTGGGTGCAATTTTATTTTGATGTTATAAAATGCACATCCATTGAAGATGTTAGAGTTAAATGAAATAAAATGATATTTTTCAAGAAAGCTCACATTGTGTGAAGAAATGAACATCTGTTTTATAGGCTAATTATGTGATATGGAAGGCTTTTTGTTTTTCATAGCTATGTTTTGAAGGATTGGTCAACGAGCCATATCATAAACACTGTTAAAATGGGGTTTTGGTGCATGAATATCAAGTTCTGTTCTATATTCTCAGCAGATTTTTTTTTAAAGAGTTGTTTTTAAATGTGTTTTGCAACCAGAATAAAACAATTGACTTTAAATAATTTCAACAGATAAAAAGTCTGAGTTAGTGAAGCCCAGTGCTTTTTTACCAGGAGACTATTTTCTTTGGTTTTGTTATTTTCGAAGTTCTGGACAGTAAACTGCCTTTCTGTGAATTCGGAACCAACAGAGAGAGATGCAGTATGTTTCTGTGAAAGAAAACCTGCTTCATTGTGGAGGATTTGCATCACATCCAATCACATTTGGCAGAAGAAAGAGGAAAAGTAGAAAAACACATACAGCAATTGCTCAGACTGCTCTTGAGGCCCCCAGACCTTCTCCTCCCCTGATCCCACGGTGTGTCAGTTTGCACTGACTGCACACTGGCATCTTGCCTTTCGGATGACTGTTTCTCCTTCTCCTCTCAGTTTGCCTTTGAGGTTTCCTGTTGCAGGGGCCAGAGGTAATGGGCCATTTTGCACAGTTTACAGGAGCAAAGTGAAAGCAGCAATTTCTCCTTCAGAAAGCTACTGAAATGTCACCTGCGGTGAGCATATGTTTGGCAACAACAAGGTCATGTGCTTGGCCATTTAAACAGTTTGATCAAAACAAGAGTCCTAGTTTTTTGGAAGGGCTACAACTTTACTGGCAGCATTATGACTTGGCCCAGATATGTCAGCACCTTTTTTTAGGCTGGCGATTCGGTGGGCACTATTTCAATATTATTCTGAATTGAGCTGATCTACCAATTCCATCTGGCTGAGTGTCTTTCATCAGTGTGGCTTTGCTAGATGACGTGGATTTAGCTGCTTCTCGGCTCCAGTGATAAACAATATGGTTGACAAAGCCCATGGACTCTGAAACCAGACTGTCTTGAGGGTCAGGTCCTGGTTCTGTCACTAGTTAGCTGTATGACTTTGGAAAACTTACCTAATCTCCCCCTGCCTCGGTTTCCTGACATGTAAAATGGGAGTAAAGTTTTGTTGTGAGGATTAACTAAATTAAACATATGTGTAAAGTGCCTGGAATATTGTAAGCCCTCTATCAATGTAATTATTATTATTTTAAATTAGGATTAAACTTTGATACTTTCCTTAATCTCCTTTTTTTGGCTGACCCAGAAAAAAAATCATATTGCAAAATTGATTCTGGAATATTTGTTGGCTACCTACACCTATATATGTAATGTCCCTATCATTGTGGTACATGCTGTGAAGATAGTAAATGAGATTATTAGCTCTTGAATATCTGTGGTGATGTTTGACATAGGGATACACACGACACAGAATAAACATTGACAGTTTTCTTTTTTTTAATTTTTTAATGATAGTCACACAGAGAGAGAGAGAGGCAGAGACATAGGCAAAGGGAGAAGCAGGCTCTATGCACTGGAAGCCCGACGTGGGATTCGATCCTGGGTCTCCAGGATTGCACCCTGGGCCAAAGGCAGGCACTAAACCGCTGCGCCACCCAGGGATCCCACGTTGACAGTTTTCAAGAGACCTTTGCAATTTGTTTTGACTGACTCAGTTAAGCAAGCAAAACATGCATAGCACTTGATGCTATATTGAAGGCACTGGGCGAGGCATTGGAAGGTCAAATAAATAAGTTGAGTCCTTTTGGGTTGATTGAAGCACCTGAATCTTAGGGCCTTATCTCTGTGCATTTAGGTTTAACATAAGAACATCTGGTTTCTAAGACAATGCCTGACACATGGTAAAATTTTGTTGAATAATTGTCCTTTTAATTTACAAAGCAATTTCACAAGTACCATCTCATTGAGTTTCTCAAGCTTGGCACAATTGACTCTTCTGGGCCAGATAATTCTTTGTTGTGGAGGATGGTCCTATGTATATAGGATGTTTAGTAGAATCCTTGGTCTCTGTCCACTAGATCCATCCTCCCCCTTAGTTGTGATAATCAAAAATACCTCTAGACTTTTTTCTTTCTTTTTTTTTTTTTACCTCTAGACTTTGTAAAACATCCTCAGGAGCATCAAAATTAACTTCTTTGGAGAATTACTGATTCTCATTTTATCCTCAAACTTTCTTGTCGGAGTGATGGCCATATCGGGTTTCTAGTTTACAGCTGAGAAAACTAAAGTTTGGTGTTTAAGTGGCTTATGCTGTGTCCTTTGGCTAGTGACCTATAGAGCTAGTACTTGAACGTGGCAGGGCTTTTGACTGAATCCTATATGCCCTTCTGACTTAAATGATCGCACATAACATAAAGGTAAATTCAACTGAAGCAGGCAGAGTACATGACTCAGTAGCATGCAGAGGCCATCCAGCTGATTTAGCTGGGCTTCCTGTGGATCACACAGCTGTGTTTCTGTTCTCAGATTCATTTTTGGAAAGAATAAAAAATGGCCATGGTGATAGTTTCTGGGGATACTCCCAAAGGGAACATCCTGTCTACTTTACTTATACTATAAGGCAGCAAAGTGTCTGTCTTATTTAGAGAGATGGGAAGAACAGCTTACTTAAGTTTTCTTGGTGATGGACACAGCTTGTTGATATGGAAGGGCATTCTGATTTTATTTATATTTGTGGTGGTCCAATTTAATTTTCTTTCCTTTCTCTTAGAGAACAAAATATTCAAATCTTTCCTGGGGGGAAAAGGTAAGGAAAAGAGTACCTGCTGCCTGGAGTCTGGTCTAAATCACTTGTGCAGACCAGCCTGTGAAATACAATTGCTGTGGCTTCCAGGCGGCTTTACAGACACAAGAGATCTAAATTTTACATAACTGTGAAAATAAATTAGGGCTTCTCCAGATGATGCTCCCTGAACTATAAATCTCCTTTGCAGTTTCAAATTCTATCTAAACAACTTGGCATTAAAATTCATTCACTAGATAAGCTGGGCTAGAGCAGGTGTAAGCAATGATCACGATTAATATAAAGAGTGCAGAGAGAAAGAGATAAAGTAGAAACAACAGACAAGAGATGAAGAAGTCGAAGAGTTAAAGGACACCATGAAAATAAATGCACAAAAATGTTTTATATGAAGAATCTGGTTAAAAAAAGGGATGAGAACTCTCAGTTTTTAAAATCAGATCTCTTTATATGCATCACAGTGAACATAAAGGCACTCGACAGATTTTAGCTAAGAAGTAGACACTAACAGAAGATAATTTGACATAGGTTTATCATTATTTCCAAAGTTATTAACAACACCATCAATAAAATATTCATTTATTACATCAGCACCAAAATCAAGATGCTTGAAGCAAAGATGGCACTCAAAGCATTGAAACCGAGGCTTTCCCATCAATATAACTCTATGAACTTAGACCAGTGGTTCTCAGGCTTTAGCCTAACTTGAATCATATGGAGGGCTTGAATATGATCTGTTTATAAGCCTCAACCCAGAATTTCTGATTCAGTAGGTCTAGGGTGAGGGCAGAGGATTTGCCTTTATGACAAGCTCTCCTGTGAGGCAGATGACAAGGGGTTTAGGTCCTCAGTGGACCCTACACAGATCTTGTTTTTCTTGAGCATAGAATGTGACTGAGGACTATCTACCACCACAGTATTTGTGTGTGAGAAGCACTTTAAAAGTATAAATTACAAGTAAAATTCTTTTAGCTTCAATCTGAGACTTTCCACTGATTTGGCTTCTTTTATTGGGAACATAATCAGATTACTCTAGCACACCAAGACTATCATCGATTAATTCCAATGTCCTCCTGATTATTTTTTATTATCAAAAAATGGACATTTTATTATTTTCAGGGGGCAGAATCATTGGCTCTCAGACCTTTTAAGATGGCCCATCTCTGGCTATGCTTTCTGACTGCTTTTGACAGAAAATTGGAAACACTCTTGTAACAGACAAATCATGGAAGTAACCCTTCCACAGATTATTGATAATCCATTTTTCATCTTCTCAGAATTCTAGATCACCAGTAAATACTATCCCTCTATATAGTGTTATCTTTTATAATCATACTTATGACTAACTTATAAGCCTACTTTATAAATGACTCATGGAGACCCCTAATTTAGAGAGTAACTAATCTGAATTATATGGATTTCTAAACAACAAAAATGTTATTAAAAAGCATTGATGATTTGAGTATTTTACATCTACTCAATCGTCTATGCAGTTACATAAACAAGAAGAGACACTCCAGACATCTGGGAAGTCAAATTATTATTCACAAATTTGAAAGAATCTTTTACATGTTTAAACAAACATATGGAGTCATGCTATGTTCTAGGCACTATGCCAATTGCTGGGGAGACACATTTAAATGAATAATTGATCCTAGTTTTTAAGAAGCTTACAATATATGAGGAAGACAACTTACAAATAACTAATTATGTATAATAAATACAAAGTGAAAGCTGCTGTAATGGGAGCGTGTACAAAATAGCATGAGAACAGATAAAAGGGAATAAAAAATGCAGTGTAAATGGGAAACTGTTATTAGAAAAAAATACTTCATAAGTAGCCTTGAAAGCTTCCAAAATACTTAGGTGATTTAAAACCATAAAGATTATTATGTTTGGGGTAAGAAGCAGAAATAAGAAATTGCCAGGAATTTCTAGGAGATTCTTGTTTCGCATACTCTTAAGGCTGTAATAAGTATACTCATACTTTATTACCATATCTTCCTATACATCCTTATGTACTTCTGAATGGTTCTAAATGGTTGATTGTATTTGAAATAATGACCATTTGTTGATGAGTAAAAGAAGTACCCTGATGCTGACTATAATTTACCATTGTTTTACTATTATTCCTCAAATACGTATATCAAAATGCTTGAATCTTTTAATCATAGATATTTTTGAATCTGGATTTAATAATAAAAAATTGAAGATGGAGGGGAAAGAGGTTATATAGCGTCACTGAATGTCAGAGCTAGTACTCAGTTTCAAATATCTCAATTTATAATATGAATGAAATTTCTGTCTACATGATATTGCTTCTTTTTGAAAGTTGAAATGGAGCTGTTTTGAACCTAATAAAGGAGGAATAGGTTCAGATGAGGAGCTTTCTAGGCTTGGAGTGGCAGTTGGTGAGTGGGTTTGGGTAACGGTACATTGTTTGATAAGTGGAACTTCAACTAAAGTTGAACAGTGAACCACAGAATTAACCTCATTAAGGAAATAAAGACTTAAACAATTTACATGTGTATATATATGTCATGTCCTTCTTGATCAGGGTTATCCCTGTGTGTGTGGCTTCCTGGACATAGCAGTTGGTCTTTCCTTCTGTTTTATTGACTAAGATGGAAATTAATTGTTATTGACTGAATTATAGCTTCTCAAAATTCATAGTTGAAATCTTTACCTCCAAAGTGACTGATTCTGGAGATGGGGTCTTCACGGTTAAATGAGTTCCTAACGGTTGGGCCATAATTTGATAAGACTGATATCCTTATAAGGAGAGGAAGAGATGTTAGATATCTCTGTGTGCACATAGAGAAAAGGCCATGTGAGAATATAGCAAGACAGCAACTATTTGCAAGCCAAGGAGAGAGTCATCACCAAAACACATCCCTGTTAGCACCTTGTTCTTGGACTTCTGGCCTCCAGAACTGTGGGAAAATAAATTCTGTTATTTAAGGCACCTAATCTATGCTATTCTATTATGACAGGTGGTAATGCCTTACTTAACAGTGAAAAATACTATGTGTGGGGTGTCTGTGTGGCTCAGTTGGTTAATTGTTTGACTTTTGATTTCAGCTCAAGAGGTCAGAGATCTTGTGAGATTTGTGAGATCGAGCCTTGTGTTGGGCTCTGCACTGGGTGTGCAGTCTGCTTGAGATTTTCTCTCTTCCTCTCTGTGTACCCTGTGTGCATGTGCGCACACTTTCTCTCTCTCTCTTTTTCCCTCCCTCCTTCCTTCTATCCTTTTGCCCTTATTGATCTCAAAATCTATACATTATGTGACTGGATGAGACTGGAAGTTACTTTTTTCCAAATGGATTTTTCTAAAAATATTATTTTTGAAAGGGCTTAAAGGCTCCTTATTTGAAAGGTTAGAAAACATTGGTAAGAAAAACTGCCTTGTGACAAAGATGGGATGATTTTATATAGCTATTTAATATGATGATGGACTTTTTGTCCTTGAAGATGTCTAAATATTCATCCCTTGGATAATGACTACTTCCTGGTATATTTTAACTTTGTTTGCTCAATACACTTCTTAAATTCATGTATAGCATGTACTGTGACTAATGCAAACAGAGCAGCCATCACATCCATTTCATTAAGAGAAGATTAGGTGGAGATTCTGAAAATTTCCCATGAAACTTTGATGCACAATCCATTCTTTAATTAAAAGCAAACAGCGTTGTTTTCTGGGATTATACCACCTAATTATGTAAAAAAGAGAGAGAGAGACAGAGAGAGAGAGTTTGTTGATAAAGAGCATTTCAGTAAAAATGAAAGAAATACAACCAAACTTTGCCCCAAATGAATGCTGTTCCAGAAAGTGTTATGCAGGAATGGAAATTAGAAACATTATTTAATAATCTGTGGTTCAGATTCTTCTAACTCATGAAGAATCAAAATCACCAGTGCCTCAGAAACAGGCAGGATTGAGCTGATAAGACCTAGGGAAAAGTGCAAAGGCTGATAGACTCTTGCTTCAGACTATGGAGAACAGTCTGCCTGAGATTTCAGGGTTTATTCTGACCTCCACTGCTAACTCACTGTGTAACTACAGGCAAGTGAGTTAATCTTTCTGTGACTTCATTTGTGCCTTTGTCAAATGGAAATAATAACACCTACTTCATGGGAGTATTTGGAAGTTTAATTAAATTAGTGCTTTCAGCTTCTTAAATGAAAGTTGCTATAGAAATGCAAAGCGCAATTATTGAAGTCATTTTTTTCCCCTTTTCTTGTATGGAACATGATGATTGAAACACATTTATTTTAATTGGAAACTTGACTAATTGCCTAAAGAAATCTTTCCTCATGGCATGTAATATGTGTGACAATAGGTTAAACCTCTTTATAATAAGTTGAATCATAATCTAATTCTTAATTTAACAACAAATAAACCTAATCTGTGTCAGAAAACACTTACTTCAAAAATCACTCGATATGTAAAAATTCTTATACTTTAAGGTAATAGCAGTGGAATCTGGCTTATAGTCTGGTCTAGAAATGTGCTGTCTCCCACACCACTATTTGTAGAGTTGATTGAATTTGCCAGTTCTTTTTCTGGTGAATTATTTTTTGCTTTCTGTTTTAAACAAATAAAAAACTAGTGCTGTTTAAGAAAGGAGGATCCCAACTCTTTGAAGAGAGGAGATTTCCACCAGAAAAACAATTTGATATATATAATCTTGACTGGGGTATGACCATGTGAGCAATTGGCTCACTGGTAGAAAAGAGGTCAATGAATGGAGAGGCTCTGGTATTGGATCCCCCAATACGGAGTGAGATCTGAGGGTCTATAGATGATTCTATAAAGAAGTGTAATGAATGAAGAGGTCTAATGACAAGAGATTCGGAACTGAGTCATGGTAACTTTGGAATAAATGGCAAATTAATCATAATGAAGAGCAGAGAGTACCCAAAGTCATCTCCATGCTCAAGCATTTGAGGGTCTTTGGGAGAGGAAATAGCACTCTGTTGAAAAGGGTAGTTGTGTCCTTCAGGGAGAGGTAGGTTTCTATTAGACTCAGCAGAGATTCTCAGTTGAGAGCACTGATTATATACTAGAATCTTCTCTGGAACTTTAAAATCAATACTGCTTCTGGGCCCCATTTCCAGACCAATTAAATCAAGATCTGTGGGGATGGATCACAGAGAACAGAATGAAAAATCAAACAAAACCCCAAACACCTCTCTAAGATATTGAGCTGGATTTAAGAACTAGTACTGTAGGAAGGTTTCATTTAGATCAAGAGGAGCAAAGGAACATTGAGAGCAGAAGTTAGAAAGGTAGGGGATTTTGCTTAGGTGGATTATGAATTCTAGGGGACATTCAATGGGAGTGAGAAGTCTGAAAATCCTGGAATTCCTGGACCATATCAATGACCACAGGCTGTGAACATTAGACAGTGGGGTGGGCAGGCCGGGAGTCCTTGCTGGGTGCATGCAGAGTTCTCTGGCTTCCTTCTGACTCTTCACCAGTAGAGTCCAGGAGAATGGGAGAGGGAGAGACTTTATTCTTAGCAAGCAGAGCCCTTTTTGACTACTGTCAATGGGACCAGTGATCAGTACAAACACAATACAGATTTTTTATTTATTTTACTTTCTTTTTTTTTTTTTGATAGATACCCAGATATCAGCTTTGTTGTCTATCTCTGTTTTCTTTAAATTAGCATGAATTAATATGCCTTATAAACACTGTGAATTCTTGTTTCAGGGCCACTTTTTAGGCTTAGAAAACCAGTGTCTTACGTAGATGAGCACCTTAGGCTTTGATAAATGAGGATTCAGTAGGAGCCAGTTTATAGGTGACATTTAATAAAAGTGAAATCATCTTGACACAGCCTCCCTATTAGTGATAGAAAGGTAGAAGCAGGTCTCTCTGCAGGGGACTAAAACTCAGCATGATTCTTCTGAGGATTAAATTCTGTAGTCCAGCCACTTGAATATCTGTAAATTGCTGGTAATATGAGACTTTACAAGTTCTGTGTCCCTGAAAGAGTAAGTTATAGAAAGAAAAATCAGCATCAACATCAACTGAAGGCTCTATGTGGTTTGATTTAAGAATTTGGGCAGTCAGTAAAGTGAATGTAGCATTTATATGTAGAGGATAACTTTTTGGGACTTAACTCTTCTTATCCCTTTTTATATTATGGTACTTTTTGTGGCATTTAGGGAAAACAGAACTTCTACAGAATGGGAACATCAGGAAATGGCCCAGTACATCTAATGTAATCAGAATAAATGTCTGTCATATACACCACTGCAAAACTTATGCCTTCCTTACCTGTGTTGCGTTCCTTCAGACCATCATATCACTCTCAGGAGGCATTTATCTTGTTTTTTTGGTTGAAGCACTGGGTGTAGGCAAATCTCCACAGGATGTTCTGGAGAGACTCTAAAGGCAAGTTACTTACGACTGCAACAGATGTTGCTGATTTTTAGGGAAATGCTGACTTTATATTGTGAATCTCTATCTCTCTTAGGGAAAAATAAGGAATTTCCAATTGCCTGCTAGCTATAAGAACAGAAGGGCTCAACAGCCTAGCTATAAAAATGGAACACTAAAATTCTGACAAGGAAAAAAAATGAAGACATCTTTGTTCTTATTAGGAAGCAGATTTCTCTCTCAGTAGTTTATTATTTGGTTATGGTTCCACAGTAGGATTAAAGGAAGAGGTAGAAGTTTAACTCTAAATTCAAAATACTTGTTACTGCTATTTAAAACAAAACAAAACAAAAAGGTTGACCACAAAAATGGTAACAGACACAATCTTCCCTACTATTGTTAGTCTAGCATTGTTGTTAGTAGTAGGAGTTGTTGTGGGAGTTGTTATAGAAAGTCTAATAGGCATAGTGTTCCACTGTTATCTCTTATATGTAAAAACCTGAGATATTTGGCTTTGTGTTATTGCAGACTCAAGACTTGGAATTTCTCTTAACCTAGTTAATCATTGTTTAAATAAACAAATATTTAATCCTATTATGAATATAAATATAAAAAATTGAAAGCAATAAAAAGTTATTGAGGAAATAAGTAACTAGCATCAGATATTGAGATATACAGTCTGGAGTTTTGAGTGAGATAAATGTTGATTTGTATTTATTTATTAAAGATTGCTTATTTTAGAGAGAGAGAGAAAGCCTGTGTGCATGAGAATGGGGTGGGAGGTGGTGAGGAGGAGCAGAGGGAAAAGGACAAGAAGCTTCCACATTGAGTGAGAGCCCAACATGGGGCTCAACCTCATGTCCCTGAGATCATGACGTGAGCCAAAACTGAGAGTCTGATGCTTAACCAACTGAACTACCCAGGTATCCCTAAATGTTGATTTCTAAATAATTAATCACTTCATTCATTCATTTAACAGTTATTTATTGGGAAACTACTTTATTCCAGGCACTAATTTAGGCACTGGAGATAAAAAGAGGAGTGGGGCAACCATGATCCTAGCCATGAATGGAGTTTTCTTATTATTTTGCAGTGTATGAAAATTAGAGAAAATAAGCAGGTTCAAAGACATGAAATTGGATCTTGCAGGTGAATCAGAAGAAGCATTTAACAAAGTGCTGAATGTCTACTTCCTGTTCTTATGAAATTCAAAGCACACCTAAGTCAAGTGCTGTGGACTGCCCATTCATAATAGGTCCTAAGTCTGCCTTTAAGTAATTTCTGCATACACAAGAGCTAGTACCTAGTTTATTTAATAGATACACTGTAAATACTTACTGAATGAAGGAATGGATTGTCTCGGCTGAGAATCAACCTGTGTATAGCCTGAATTTCTTTTGTTCTTTAGTAAGAAATTAAAAGTTTTATCTTCTCCTTGCCTGTTTTTTCTCCTTTGTGTCTTCATTACACATTCTGATTTGAACTGGCCTCCTTTGCTTTGGGGGAGCTGAAATAAGGGGTTCCAGGAAGTTTTCGTTGAACATAAGTTTTGAAGTCACTCTAAAGGACAGCCTAGGGAGGTTAAAGTTCTCAAGTAGGAATTTTAGTGTAGTCTACACTTGTTTATACTATAATAAATATGTCTATTTCCTTTCCTTCTGTTTCTCAGGACCACTAGAAATTATATCATTCCTCCAGAGGAACATACCCAGTAGGAGTTCATGCAGTGAAATGTCGGTTCAAATATGGAGTTTATTTGAGGAGATTTTATAGCGTCATTAGTCAGCTTCTACAGAGGTTGGTCTAACAAAAGGACTTATACATATTTGGGAAAAATAATTAATTGGACTGTAGGGTCAAAGGCAAGATTTTAAGTCTGTTTATTTTATAAACATTTGAAAATAATTTCACCAGTACCACTATATGTTTCTTCATAGACAAAAACCACGTTTCCTTGCAAATTTCTCTGACTCCTAGTCTCTATTACTTTTTCCCCTTTTTTAGTTGTATTTGACATAGAATATTACATTAGTTTCAGATGTACCACATAGTGACTTGACAAGTCTGTATGTTATGCTATGCTCATTACAAGTGCAGCTACCATCTGTCACCATACAACACTATTATAATACCATTGACTATATTCTCTGTGCTGTACCTTTTATCACTGTGCCTTATTCCATAAGTGGAAGCCTGTATCTTTGACTCCCTTTCACACATTTTGCCAGTCCCCCTCCTCCACCTCTGGCAAGTTTTCTGTATTTATGGATCTGTTTCTGCTTTTTATTTCTTTGTTTTCTTTTTTAGGTTTTACATATAAGTGAAATAATGTGGTATTTGTCTTTCTCTGTCTGGCTTATTTCACTTAGCATTACACCCTCTAGGTCCATTCATGTTGTTGCAAATGGTAATATCTTATTCTTTTTTGTGGCCGAGTAGTGTTTTTCAAATGGACTCTGTACAGAGCATGGAGCCCAGTCTCATGATCTTGAGATCATGACCTGAGCCAAAATCAATAGTTGGATGCATAATTGACTGAACCATCCAGGCATCTCTTGAGTTTATTTTTGAACGTGGGATAAGAAAGTGGTCCAGTTTCATTCTATTGCACGTGGCTGTATAGTTTTCCCAGCACCATTTATTGAAGAGACTTTTTTCATTGTATATTATTTCCTCCTTTGTTGTAGATTAATTGACCATATAAGTGCATGGCTCTCTGTCCTGTTCCACTCATCCATGTGTCTGTTTTTGTGCCTGTGTCATACTGTTTTGATTACTACAGCTTTGTAGTTTAGCTTGAAATCTGTGTTCTCCCTTACTTTTTAATATTGATCATTTTCCTTATGGAATTATTTGGACTGAGGTCTAGAAACATAAGCAATGATTCTGAAGGTAAGAGAGGAAAGAAGACATGCAGAATGTGGATATAAGCTTGGAGGAAAGAAAAGTAATATGTATGTAGATAAGGAGGAGGGCTTTATGACTGGACTAGAGGAAGTATGTTGGGTATTAATGGAAAATAAAGTTATAGATGTCAGGTGTATTCAATCAGAACAGCCTGAAATTGATACAAAGGGAAGCAGAAAACTATAGTCTGCTAAAGAACAGAGAATGTCATAACGCTTTATCAAAGTGAACCTGACAGAAGAATACAGATTAGATTTTGTCAGGATGGGCTGGAGTCAGAGATACCAGACAGTAGAGTTTTGTAGTACCTTTTATAGGTAGAAGATGATGAGACCTTGTATCACTTGTGGCACTGGGGTGAGTCAGTAACATGGAAGAAAAAAAAAATCTTTTGAGAGAAAAAACAACAGATTTTTGTATTTTAGTGAGAGTTTGAATATAGGGAATGAAGGTAATGGAAGAATTAATGACATCTAGAACAGTGATATTGGTGAAATGTAATGGTTTGACTGCTCAAGCCAGCAACATAGAGAAACTACAGTTTACCAGGGAAAGCTATGCTAATATGGATGCCATTGATGACCTCAAGAGCTCAGAGTCCAGGGTGGAAGGCAGACAAGGAAATGAACACTTATTTTTAGGGAAAGTGCTATAATTGATGCAAGTACAAGATAATATGAAAGAACAAAAAGAGGTCAGGTACAGACCTGAGGGAAAAATTAGGAAAACTTTCTAGAAGAAGCAAATTCTTAAGTTCATCTTTGAAACACAGGCAGGCATTAATCACATAAGAAAGACACTAAACATAGTGCTATAGGTAGAAGGAATAGCAGGAGAGGACTGTTGAGGGGTGAAACTCAAGTGTTTATTTGTTGAGCATTAGGTACGGCAGTGTTGCTGTGTTAAGGAGAATAGAATTTATTGTCTAGAGAAGCTAGTATAAAAAAAATTAGCTCACTTTGGGTTATGATGTCTTTAAGTTAATGGAGCATTTGTGTATAGGTATCACTCAGCTAGAAATTCTCAAACTTGGAGATATGAAATGGATTTAGAAGTCATTCAGTGGAGCTGAAACCATGTCAAAGAGTGAATTCTTAAAAGAAGTGTAAAGAAGCAAGAACCATGGATTTCAAACTAAGTTGTGGAAGTAGGGAGATATCCCTAGAGAGGTAGCAAGTTTTAGTCTTACTTGGCTAAGAGAACAATATGAAATGTTTGTCTTAGCTTTTATATAATATAGGTAACTCTCTGGAAACTATTTGAAAACTTTTAGAAACTGAATTAGTGAACTTTCGTTTTTGTCTCTCCTTTCCTTCTTGTAATTTACCTTTCCATCTGAGCTATACAAGATCTGAGTCCCAGTTCACGAACAGCCTTTATTGATCATTTAGAATAACAGATAGGAGAAAGTTAGAGCTGAAAGAAACCTTGGGGACCGTCTGGTTAAGTGGTTTTCAGCTTCTTTTTTTAAACAACAAAAAATGTTTTCTGACAATAAAATCTAGACATAGGAACATTTTAAAAGGTAGATAAAAGTGAGGTTGCTTTTATGGGAAGTGGTGAGTGAGGATTGTGGTTCATTTTCCCACCTCAATTAAGTTTGTTTTTTTTTTTGTAGACTCAGAAGGATCCGTATAGAAAGCTCAAGCTCTAAAGGGCAGCTTTTGAAAACTGCTGATAGAGCCTACTGCTTTCATTTACAGAAACCAAGAAATTCTCTCAAAGGCATGTAGTTAGAACATCAGAACTAGTATTCTGTTTCTGGAAGAATTGCTTGCACTAGATGAATAACTCATCTTCACTAGTGCTACTTAGAAGGCATTACAAGATGCATTTATTTAGACTCAGAGGCAAATTAATGAACATCAGATTTCTTTTTGGCGCATCCTTTTGAAAACACAGGATAAGGAATGGGGAGGGCGTAATACTCGTAAGGGGAGAAATGGCTCCTTTACTTTCCCCTGGCCTGATAGCACATACCTTTTTGAGAAAACCCACTTGTGCCAAAGACAGAATGGTATTTCTAAGAGAAACTTTTGCTTACAGGAGAAATAAAGGCAAAATAAGAAATCAGAAGTTGGGTGGATGAAAATGTAAATTTTTTTCCTTTTACAAATGAGTGCGAAGGGGAGAAATAATGCAAATAACTATGGTAGCCCTTTCAAGGTATTTTGTCCTATAATAAAATTTTGTATCATGAAGAGAAAATTCACCCAAGACAGCAAATTAAGCCATTTTTTTCCATCTTGACACTCTTGTATTTAAAATCTTACTTTGGTAAGAGATGGGAATTTATTTCCAATATAATACATTTGAAAAAGTTAACTTCTCATGATGTTCTCAGAATGAAACAAAGTTCTTAGTGTTTTTAGATATGAGAAGATACTCCATCTTACATTTCTTTGGTCATTAACATTTACTGTGGGATTATACTGTGTTAGAAACTGCCAGGATATATAAATAAAATAATTAATTGCCCCTACGCTCTTGAGAAGTCCATACTCACTTGGGGGAAACAAATAATGTGATGTGATAATTTCAATAACACAAGATTAATACTTTGGGAACACAAAAGAATGACTTTTTTATAGACTTAAGAAATAAGGTAATATTTTAAGTGAATTCTGAATGATGCATACATATTTAATGAAAGAGTAAGAAGTCAGTCTTCAATGTGGATGGAAGGTAGGTGAAGGAAGGTATAAACTTTACCCTTTTACTCAGACTTGCAAAATGAGGATCTTGCTTGGGCAGGGGGCATTTCATAAAGCCATAGCTAATGCAAATGGCTGTTGGCCAAAGCAAAAGCTAAAACTGATTATAAAAGAGAGGAATAAGAGGTCAGGATTCAAAAGAAGCATTTCCAAACAGGGCATCCAATTCTGAATGTAGAAATGGCGATGAGAGGGTTGATTGAAGAGAGCTAAGAAACACTGAGTGAACCATACAAATTGGAAGGTAATTGTTGAGAACAAATATCTGAAGTAGGCATTGATTCAGATTTTAGACATGTTTAAATTTTGTCATATTTTATTTATCACAGAGATCTCATAATGTGAGGGAAAGTACAATTAAAGAGCCAAACATGGTAGGAAGCAAGGCTGAGGATGGGATGATATTTTTGTTAATTGAGGTAAGAAGGAAAAGCAGCACGGGGTGGGGGCAGGTGAGGGAAAGCTAAGTACTTTGGTTTGGAATATATTACATGTTAAGTGCCATGGAATATCTATGGAGAAACATATATTGAAACATAAGTGTTCTGTTGTTTTATTGTAGAATAGGGATAATAATGTTGGCCCTCTGTATTCCATAGGGCTGTTGGAAAGACTTACATAAAATAGCCTTGAAAAATAGAAAATAATACACAATGGAAAGGGGAAAGAGTTCTTTTGGTTATGTTTGTTCAGCGCACATTTTCTAAGAAAGAATATCAAGAAAAGCGAATCACAAATTAATTGTGCATTTTGGCCACTTCGCTGGGCCAAACTTTAGCTGAAGGGCAGGAGTATCATTTATATATAGGAACTCATTACTTACATAAAGACATGTTCTATTTCTTTTACAATGCGTACCTCACATTCCAAGAGTAGTTTCTGATGGAGTTTAATAAAGACACTGGAGGAGACAGAATAAAAATACTCCTTTTATTATTTTTGGTTCACATTAAAGTAGAAGCTAATGAATGTCTTCTCAAGTTCTTTGAGTGGGGGAGGAAGAAAACATCACTGACAGAAGCAGCTTCAGGGCTTTACACGGCATGACTTTATACCTGTATAAACATGACTGGAGATTTTTGTTTTGTCTTTACTAAAAAATCTTTCTATATCTGGAGCTGTAGGCTGCATGCACATCAATTACAATAACTTCTAAACCAAGGCAATGTTATAAACCTTTCTTTGTCATTGTTTCTGTGTTGTCACAGTTGCTAATTTCAGAAGAGGAGTTTGTAGTTGAATCTGATGAAGCACACCACATCTGCTCAATTTCTGTCGGATTCTAATGGGGCTGCCAAAAGGCCGTGTTAGAATTATAAGAAAATGTTCTCCAAATTCAAATAGTTATAAGAGCCTTATAGAGACTCTGAGTCACTGAATCTGGCAAGAAGGTGCCCGAAAGACTGGATCACAGAAAAATAATTAGCTTTGGACAAAATATTCAATTCCTTTAAAGTTTTTATAGAGAACAACTTAATCTTTTCTTCTGAGGTAAAAAAAAAATTATCAATGATATTTGGGTGTTGATATTTTTTCCTCTCTGAAGCAAGCTGAAATTCTTGGGTTACAAGTATGATGACAGACATTCAGTGCTTATCATAAAGATGTGTAGTAAATTTGGGATTAAATTAGATTGCATTGACATAGTGATGATCTTTTGAGTCATGGTTTTTGGGAATGTGATGAAAGCTGTAAATCTTCTACATGAAAGAAAGAGTAACCACATATATACACTAAGTTTAGCACATATTTCCAGGGTTTGGCTGTGCCCAGAAGTATATCCTTAAACTCCAAGTCAAAAAAATAATTTCTGCAATAGAGAATTATTAAGAAATCTTTGACCATGGATTTCCAGGAACATAATGGAAGATGTTAAATTTTGTATGTAAATTGGATTGGTGACATTCCATTCTTTGACTGAATTTACCATGGCAGGCTGCTTCTAAGAGAGATCTCCCTTTAGTGTTCCCTCCACACGTCACTTTCTACCCCAACCCTGCCCCTAGCAAACATTCACTCACTTGTTATGACTTAAAGTATTTATTTCCTTCACAACAATTAGTACAATCGGAACTTATTTTTCATTAATATTTTTGTTGCAGCCTGTTCTTACTAAAATGTAAGCACATGAAGACTTTATCCATGGACAGCTGTATCCTTAGCATCTAGAAATTGTCTACCACATAGTTTTGCTCAGGGATTATTTTTCAAATAAATGAATAAATAACGTAGTATTGTCTAGTTGGAAAGCCCATAAATTACATATTGGTAGCATATATGAATTCATGAAGTTAATGATATAGACAAAGAGCTTAGCTGGATATGTATCACCAAGTTCAGTATGATAAATTTTTGTAACATGCTCAAATTTAAAATGGCTAATGCTTCTTTTAGTCAGCTAATTTCTTGAGGTCTTTTAAGACCTTTGTCATATAATATTTGTTTTCTGAAAATGTCAGCTGATGATGCAGTATTTCCAGGTCTGATTGTGGTAGGGAATGATATATAATGGCCTTATTTTAGTTAATTCTCTCTCTCTCTCTCTCTTTTTTTAAGAATATGGGTACAAGCTCTTCTAGGCAGACTATAGCATTGGTAGGGATGCAGCTTGGTACCAAACTGCGGTTATGTGTATGGTATCAGCAAACTTCTTGCAGCACTAAGTTATTTGTGAGACCTTCTCCATGTTTACCACATTGCTTCACATCTCTAATTAGAAATAATGTTTCAAGAGGGTTGTAGTTATGAAAGGTACTATGTACTCTTGGCAAGATACAGTTTTATGTCCTTATATCATTTTCAAGATGTGTTTAAAAATAATTTATACTTGTAAAACTTATTTGGCAATCAACTGAGCTTCAAAGGGGATGAGTTTTCTGCCAACCAGTTTGACATTTTGTAGACACAGCTGACTCCAAATAGGATTAAAATTCCTCTAAGCCTAATGGAATAGTTCAACCAAAAGGGATAAACTGTAGAACATAATTTTAAGATGTGAATCAGATAAATCAGCTTGGTAAAGTCAATTTAGGAGGCTTTCTTTCTGATTGGTTAAAGAGTAGAGCAGTTTTCTATTAAAGAGATTGTCATCAGTTGAATTCATTATTCCATAGAAAAATAGCTAAAAGATTTTGGTGAAGTTGGTTTTTCTTTTATAAGCTAATGTTTTCATTGTATTTTTCCAGTGTAAGTTAAATTCAAAACAATATCTTTTTTAAAGTCCCAGATCCTCTCTCATAAGTCACTGATTATGAAAAATTATTAGCTAAGAGATTTATTTATGCTAAGCTTACTTAATCTTAGAACCAGAAACCATCCCATGATCTTGATTTTAGTATGGATACAACCTAGTGAACTGAGTGATATTTAGTACCTGTGAAGCTTCTAGAAATGAGTATTTCTAGCTATAAGCAGTCAGAGATTAAGGCTTTGTGTCATCCTATAACTGCTAAATTTTAATTTGATGCCCCCTGTCTATAGTGTTAGGTAGACCACTTTATAGTAGTTCTTCTTGTGGTCCACTTATCATGTGATGTTGGAGAAGGCAAAGTAAGATTTATCTGTTAATGCCCATTCTTTTCTAATGCCATAGGAACTCAAGGTGTACATAAAGGATATAATAGGAGATGCCTGGGTGGTTCAGCGGTTGAGCATCTGCCTTCTGCTCAGGGTGTGATCCTGGGATCTGAGATCGAATCCCTTATCGGGCTCCCTGCATGGAGCCTGCTTCTCCCTCTGCCTGTGTCTCTGCCTCTTTCTCTCTCTCTGTCTCTCATGAATAAATAAATAAATCTTAAAAAAAAAAAGATATAATCATACTTTCCCTGTCAAGTCTGCAAGATGCCATTTTTAAATTGTTTTCAAATGTGTCTGATATATTTCTAGAAGGCTTAGCTTTTAGAAGCTCTGCAATGTCTATTTTTTCATATTTGCTCTAACTTGAAGGGATACTTTTAATTTTGCTAACAGATGCATTCAAATTTACCCATTTGCAGAAATGATTTGGTAATCCTGAGTGCTAAGGAGACCAGTAAGTGTTTTCTTTTTTCTTTTTCTTTCTTTCTTTCTTTTTTTTTTTTTTTTAATTTACTCTTTAAGGAAAATAAAGCTAGAGGATTATTATATGTAAAACTTACCTTAGTAGGAAGATAACTTTTCTTTTTAGGAGAACATAAGAACAGTTTTGTATAGTTATATTTAAAAAATAATTTTTTTTCCGTGTGAAAAATTTATACTTGTAAGTTTGGTAGTGATTTTCAGAAAGAAAGACCATTTTCTTATGAGGAATAAATTGTTTCTAAAGACAGATTTTCATCAGGAGTACTACAGATTGCAAAGATGAAATGACTGAGTATAGTGATAAAAACCAGAGATTCTGCATTTATGGTAAATCTTACCTAATTACTTATAATGTTACATTTAGGCATATCATTATTTTCCCTTTTATCCTACATATTGGGAATTCACCAAAACAGTATCATTTAATGAACTAATAGATATGAGAGTAGATAATAAGTATTGTGATTCAAGTGCCACAAATATAAATAAATGTTAGACACAGTCAGACCATAATCATGTTATTATTTGAATGACGTGGAAGTTTGTTAATGATCTGGTTAAATCAGAAAATACCAGTTGCACAGTTCATTTAGGGTTAAGACTTTCTGTGCTTGGATTTCTTTACTGACTGGATTATGTAAATGATTTTAAAATATTAAATTATTTCCCTCATAAAATTTATTTGAAATTAAAAAAAAACAGTGATTAGAGTAAGTTCTATTTCAGGCACAAAACTGATAATAATTTATTAAGAAAAATGCTTTTAAACTGTACGTGTTTAATGCAAATCACATTTTTTAACTCATGTTATCCCCACTTCTATGACAATAATAAAATCTGTGCTTGCCCTAGCAGCACATACACTATAAATTGGATATGGTGATGAAACATTACATAGAAAACAATAAAGTGCTTTACAAGCTGCACATCTCACAAAAAAGCTGTGATCATCCAGGTTTTGAATGTATGTGATACTATATTACATCATTTTTTTAAAAAACAAGTAATGAAGACCCAGATATCCATCAGAGGCCATCTACTTAAAAATTCATTCATTTTTGAAATTGACTTTCTTTCTTCATACAAACTCTTGATATACAAAGTATTGGCTGATTATTTTTTGTGGTGTGTGGACAATGACAAGTGAGTCCCCTAAATTTTCTAACTTTCAAAGGCAGAGGAGAACTTATATAAACATTTTAAAAGAGAAGACAACATTGCAAAAGGACCCAGAGTGGTCACTAAGTCATGCTAACTTTTTGTAGGCAAAAACAAATGAAATCTCTGTTAAACTTTAACAATCTCAAGATTGAATTATTTAATTCTATGACTTTGACAGTGAGATATTTGAGAATTATGACTGGTGACATTTGAAATGAACTACTCCTAAGTGTGAGCATTTCTTTACACAATGCTTTATCTGAATTATTGTATCCTTACTTTACAAAAGAAATTGTTATCATGTGTGTGTGAAAATAAACATTGACCACAATTTAAGTTTTACATTATTTGTTCTAGAATATACTTTTTAAATTGTAAAACCAACCCACACTAGTTTCTGTAAAACTGCCTTAGGTAAGTATTTTTAACATATGGAAAGTACATCCAAACTCAAGGATATATTTGTTAAATATTGATTATGGTTTTGGAGTTATTAACATAAAATCTTATTAAAGCTTTCTTTCTTGGTTACATTATTTCTGCACACATGAATCAGGGAAACAAGGGATTGCCTTCCCATCTTTTTTTCTGAATTGATGTTTTGCACATTTAAGCTGCACAGACAACTCCCATCATTTTCCCATCATTTTCTTTTGCACTAATGTTGCCAGTAACTCTCTAGAGCTCATAATGTAAATCTAGATGATCTCACAGAGTTTTCTTTTTAAGAGTTTCTATATGTGCTTCATGTACTTCCAGAGTCCTGACATAAGTAATTACATTATTGCAAGTTGTATGTAAAGTTTAAGTTAAAACATTAATATATTTATTTATGAAGAGCAAAATTTGGCTGTATAATAAGTGAGTAAAGTCAACTCAAATCCAAATTTTCTGACTCAGTTGCATCTTTGCAAGCAACAATATGGGTTGCTTTCAGTGACATGAACAGAGTAACTCATCCACAAAACTCAGTTTTAGCATTAGATGTTAGTGATCCAAAAAACTTGGGGTAAAACAAATATTCTACATAAGGGATTTAGTTCGATTTTCCTTCTAGTTTACAAATTTAAGTAAAGGGGCAAGCCAAGAAGATATTTCCTTCTTGACCACATTTGAAAATTGGCCCATAATAATTACTGAGATTAAACTTCAGTGTATTTTATAAAAAATATTACTTACTTTCACCGAAGTGAAGAGATACAATTGCACAATGGTGGTTACAATGGTAGAAATACATATTGCCAATAAAATGTTAGCAAGAGATTTAAAAATGACTGTACAGCACCGCATCAGAGAATTCTATAAAGCAAAATGAGTAATATATTTTTTCCATATAAATAAAACCCTTAAATCTTTTTTTTAGAAATAAATGGGAGGAAAGTGCTTTTTTTTTCCCTAATTCCTACCAAAATATTTCCTGATGTAGAGCAAAAGACAGTAAAAAATGACAGAATTTAAAAAAAAAAGACATTCATGCATTTAAGCCATCATTAGTCTCTGACTCTAATATAAGGCAGATCATTAATCTTTTGCAAAACTATAACTTTAGCCACTTAAGCTCTTTTTAGTGCTTTTCATGACAAGGACATGATAGGCCCTGTAAATTTAGGAGTTAAAATGTGTTTCCAACAGGTTAATTTAGACAGGCTTAGCTGATTTTTGAAAAACCAACTTTATAATAAAAAAATGCTTTGGAGAAATGATGAAAAGTTAGAATAAAGGAAAAACAGAAGGAATTCTATAGAGTTTATCACAAATGACACTGCTTAGATCAGTGAAAACAAATTACATTTGCTTATGTGTCATCCTCAGTCTTAATGATGTGGAAAAGGGTGACATTGAATAGGACCTGGTGACCATTGTTCCAGGCATAAAGAGCTCTATCTCTTGCATTGTAGTCAAGCATGGATATGTGAAAGTATTGGTTATGAAAGGGAATGTCCGTGTACTCATATGTGGAGGTTTTGGTGGAATATGAATAATACACCTTGGCTCCAGTTAAGTGGGAATTGGTGACATACAGTGTCCCACAGATCATGAAAGATTCCCCTGCACTTCTCTTAGGATAGCCAGTGCTCCAGCTCTTCATCACCTCCAAGGTATCTTGGTTAAGTTGGCTGATGACAATATTGCCAGCATTCTGGTTAGTTGCATACACAGCCCACAGCCCAATTTCATCAGCCATTAGGTCGATGTCAGAGAATCCACCCCATGTATAGGGGTACACGTTGTGAAAACCAGCATACTCGAGGCTTCGTTGGGCGAGCACTCTCCCCATATCAAAGCTGTATTTGATGATGATGTTACTCTGATACTTGTTAAAATAGAGTGAGCCATTGTAGACAACATGGTTAGTTCCTGCCCATTTGAAAGGGAGGTTGTATGTCCTTGATTCAGCCCCACTGACAAAGTCTGCAATTGATTTGTACTCACGAACAATTTTGTTGTTAGTATAACTGTCCATGTACCAGACCTGAGGAAAAGGGGGAAAAAATAGAAAGAATGACTAAATTCTGTGCTTTTCTGAGAATTCCAAAATGAAATCAGTGAGAGTCAGCACATTTAAATATCACCATTCTCAGGATTTGGAAGCTACATTATTTTTACTGTTAACCTCCTGCAATGTGATAGCACCACAGGCAAACATAGTTGCATTTTCTGTGTGGAAAGCAAACAACTGAATTTACTGCTTGAAGTTGATATGATTTTTGTTCTATTATTTATTTATTTGACTATTCATTGCATATCGTTGAGTGACTAACCATGTATCAGTGCAAATCACGTCACTTTGTGTTCAGTTATCAGTGCAAATCATGTCACTTTGTTCAGTTATTGCAAAAAACATCCCCTTAAGCAAATTTATTCTTTTGCTCTAAAAAATATATGGTCTAATTTTACACATTTATTTCTCCTTTATGGATACCATAGAAACTTATAGTAACACTTGTTCATTGGATCAGCTTATAGGTACAGCTGCTTTTTAGTGTTACCATTTTATTAATTTAGCTACTAATCTTATTTGTATGTAACCCTTGAGAATTTTAATGTAAACTGAGTTTTTTAATAGACCATAAATAGAGCTATGGTAAGTTTCCAGTATATTGATTTACATAATACAAGCATTGCTAACTTATGAAAATGCACCCCCAAAGTTTCAGTACTATTTACTTTAAAATTACCTCTAGGTTCCAGGAATATTTCAGCTTGGTTACTGAATTGGTTGCTCTTGAGTTTTCCACTTACTTAGTGTTTTTGTTTGTTTGTTTGTTTTTCTCATACTAAGGAGCAGGTTTTAAAAGGAGTATCTAGAGAATTTTGCGTACCCATAATTAGCTCTTTATTAGCATAAAACAAGATTAAAACTAATAAAAATCGGGCTTACTTTACTGGTGAATTATAAAATGGAATATTTTACTAAAATAAGTTTGCTATAGATATGTTAATAGCAGCAAACTGAGAACATTTGCAAATAATGTAACACTTTTTAAGTTGAAACTAATATTTCTAAAGAAAATAAATAGTTCAATAGACATAAAGCACAAATAAAACAATTCTAAGCAAAGGTGTTTGTGGAAGCAACATACTCTGTTATTTTTTTCAGAGGCTAAAGGATCTGTCATCCAGGCACCAAATCGGGTTCCAGACGTCTTGACTGTAATTGGGCCTGTGATTTTCATCAATTTGCCACATGCTGAAAATACAGAAACATAAACATGTTGGGTGAACATGACCAACGATTGCAACACACATACTTATACCAAAGTCAAATGCATACCATACGCGAGAGCAAAGAAAGGAATCCTGAAATAAAGCAAATCCATGAGATTGATATCACATATTCTGAGTGAATGATCATTCATATTGGGTGCTGTGCATTTAAGTATAATTTGAACCATGAGTAGCTGCTTTTTTGATGCTCTAAGTCTAAAGAGTGGGAGTTTTAAAATGGGAAATGATTTGTACAGTCTGGAAGAAACAGTGAGGAAAATCATTGTCATTTTACCAATTTTGCAGCTGTTTTAAGTAAAGAAGTCAGAAAAATTAAACAAATTGACCATGGGCCTGTTTACCTGATCACCAGCCCTTCTACCCTTCCCCTGCTCCTATGCCTTGAGACTTTGGACAACTTCTACAAGCCAGAAAGAACTCTATATGCTGATTTAAGTATTGGAGAATAAGTAGCTCCTGTGAAAGATGTCTTTATAGAATATAGCAATAAAAATTCAATCACAGTCTGCCTGAAAGAGGTAGAGTTTTGAAGGATAAATGCTTTGTGCAGATAGCAGGGCCTGATACAGCAGCCATTGAAGGTACGAACAAAATCATTAAAAAAAAAACCTCAAGCACTCAAGACCCTAATAGGCACACACAGTGAAAGATACAGAGCATCGGTCACTGTAGTACTTGATAAAAAATTAATGACTTCCTTGAAAAATTGTAATTTTCTTATCACCACAGCTGCAAGAGTTTAGGAAAAACTTGGACTTCATAAATGCCAAAGCCTAAGCCAAACAGAAACCCAGGCATTTTGTGAGAGTTTAAACAGCAAAAATTAAAAGTGACTGATGCAAATTGTGAAAGGCAATATGAGTACCTACAAATGTTGACCCTTAGTCTAAACAAAGGAATATCCTTTCCTATCCATTTGTACCCACTCTTCCCCCTTATGTTCTCTTTCTCCCTAAATGTCTTTTTGTCTTGTTTGTTCCACGTTTCTTCTGTTCTCTGTGTATCCTTAGAATTTGTAAATTTCTATTTAGTCCCTACTCCTGTATATTTGGAAAATAAAGAACAGATCCCCAAAGCAAATCAAGGACACTACTAACTGTACCATGGAGCTTATTTTGACTCCTTTTTCTCTCTCTCTTCCTTATAAAAACAATCTGCAACTGGAAGAATATTAAGCTGTTCAGTCAGGAAGATGATGGATGATAATGTTACATTTTGTACCACTGTTCAGTGATAGTACAGATTTAGTGATCTCTCAGCACTTCATGAAACCTGAATGGAATACAGTTTTTTTCTCCTTTTGTGAAAGAAATTAGATATGATGGCAATTTTATATGCTGTATGGAAATGAATTACTTTATAATTTCCTCATACCTGATAAACTAAGCAAATGATTAAAAAAAGACTTTATGGCATTATCTATATTGAATACCAAAACATTGGGCTAAAACTATTTAGATTACATCAACTCAATTTGCTATGAACATATGAACAATAAATGGGTAAGTAGTGTCGATTTGAACTAGACAAAAGCAAATATATTTTGAATGAATCTCATTGAGTATATTCTTTGCACAATAAATGAAAGTAATATGATCTTAAATGATGTCCTACATGAATATTTCTAAGTTCATAGTTGATAAGAATTTGAAAATTTCAAGAGAATTAAAATAAATAGGAAGATATCCCATCCCCTGAAAAGTATCAGAAAACACATTTCCCCTTAGGCATGAATAATAAATTCTTTTGTTAAAATACAAATAGCAAAATAAGGTAAAATATGAAAAGTAACTCTGGCTTATTATGATGGGCTAATACATGTGTTTATCTCTTTTTTTCCTAAGAGCTAATTAAAGTGATAGTAAAGGAGTAAAATGTGGGTGGAAAAGCCCAAAGCAAAGAGAATGGTATGAGAGTCTTTAGTAGAGAAGAAACTTAACCAATTTCTAGAAGGCAGAAGGTGATGGAGTGGCCATTAAAGATGTAGGATAAGATAAGATGCATCAGTGTGTCTAGGCAGAAGAGGCAGTTGCAAAAGAGGGAGCGGCTTGCTTTGAAGAAGAGAGGAGACTCACAAACACAGTTATTGTACGGTATTGGGAGCAATTTAGGGCACTAAAATCATGCCTGAAGAGCAATCAATCCTATCTTCATCCCTAGATCCAGGACCCCAGGAGGCAGCTTAAAAAAATATTTACAAATCTGTGTTAAATACTTGAAAAGTATTAGGGCAACTAATGTAGGCATCGGAGCTCCCGACAAAGGCTCCTGCATTCTGACATTGGTAGTCTCCTGCTTTACTCACTATGGAATAAATATGGCAAGCCCTACCCAAATACACAGTTTCCAAGCAGATTTTATTGTTCAGATCTTTAAAAAATGAGTGGATAACCAAGGATTAGCATGTGTTTTCCAAAAGCTTACAATGAGACTGACTCAAGTAAAAGTGCAGAGAAAACAGACCCCATAAGACAGAGAATACAGAGAGCAGAAGGACCTTGGTGTCTCTAGAGAGTTTGTATATTGTAGACTATGAAATGTAAAATGAAAACACAAAAGAGCTATTAGAAATTAAGACTATAGGGACACCCGGGTGGCTCAGCAGTTGAGCATTTGCCTTCGGCTCAGGGCGTGATTCCAGGATCTGGGATCGAGACCCACATCGGGCTCCCTGTAAGGAGCCTGCTTCCCCCTCTGCCTATGTCTCTGCCTCTCTCTCTCTGTGTCTGTCTCTCATGAGTAAATAAATAAATCTTAAAAAAAAAGAAATTAAAAATATATGATTACATTTACAAAAATAGTTTGGAAGATAAAGAGCTACCCCAAAAATTAAAACAAAAAGACATGAATATAGAAAAATATATAGATGCATTAGGATCAACTTAGAAGCTCCTACATCTGAAGAGCAAGTTTCTACAATGAAAGGAGAGAAAAAAGTAAATTATCAAAGAAATTATACAGGATATTTCCCCATTTACAAAACCTAAATACAGGTATTCTCTGCCCTTCAAAAGTTTCTGTTCCCCTGAGCAGTGAGAGTGGCATCACCAAGCTCCTTCCCTGGGAGCCATATTCAGTATCTCAGTGTCAAGCTGTGGTAGCTATGAACTAGGACTGTGAGCACCCTTGCTTTATCTGGATTTATTTTATGTGTCTGTTAGCAAGATGTGTCCTAAGATATCAGAAAAGCCTGAAAGAGGTTTTTTTTAAGGTCTGGAAATTCTCAAGAAATTTCCCATATAAAGTAATGGCAACTGCTTTGCTTTGTGCCATTTTAGCTTCTGAAAGTTTGCATAGGAATGCTCTACTCTTATATAATGGGGAAACCTGTGTTCATGTTAGAAGGGCATGGCCTAATGAATGAAAAAAGATTTACTCTTAGAAAATTACTGTGAGATTTTACAAGTTTAATAATAAAGAGAAGAAATTGGAACTTTTCAGAGAAAGAGTGTGAGTTGGTCACATGCAAAGAGAGAAGAATTTGACTGGCATTGGGCTTATCGATACTGAATGCTGGAAGACAATAATTAGTGCCTTTATCTTTAGGGAGAAAAATTAGAGGAAACTATACTAGGGATATTGTTTCACATGTAAACTTTGCAAAGTTTGCCTACAATGTACTTTTTCTTAAGAAATTATCTGAGGACATAGTGTAGGAAAATTAACAGTGAACAGAGACAGGGAAGACATTAGACTAGGAAAACAGTAACTTTTTTGTCCCAGAATGACAACTGTGCAGGAGACCTTAAGAGCAATTAGTCCAGAATGGACAGACATGTGCAAGAGGGAGTCTCAGAAGTAAGGGGAATTGATCTACCGAAATACTGTATGAGATTCTCTAAGAAGAAGTGGGTATGGGGGAGTCAATTACCATACAGAAATAAAAGGAAAGTTCATTTGAACTTAACTCTAATGACTTTCCCTTTTGAATGGCACAGATGATGTGAAGTTGGACTCAGAGAAAAGGAATATATCAGAGTCCACCATCTAACTCCTGAAGAACAACATGAGCACTGTCATAATAATGAAAACATTTGTGTTTAACTTGTAGAATCAGCTAGTAAACTAATTATAGAATACTTCAGAGATATTTCATCTACTCTGATTATAGAAACAACAAAATGTTTCCAACCATGATAACATAAAAGAATAGGGAAAGACCGCATGATGAAAGAATTAAAAATTAGGAGAAGAGATGAAAAAAAGATGGAAGTGTAACTGACATCCTACTTAAAAATAGGGTGCTAAGAGAGCTTTCCTATAGTGGATGAAAAAATAATAAAGATTTAAATATGAGGTATGAAGTTAGAAGTTACTAAGGTCTAAACTGTGAATAGTCATAAAATTGTATTATGAGATAAAGAAGTGGCTTTGCCTAAGTGACTTCAGTCTGCATTTTGCTGAGCAAAAAAGTCAGTAAAAATTTTTCAGAATTGATAACCTGCCCACCCAAAAAGTGGAAAAATAAACAGTATTAGAAATATGGTTTTGGCCACCTGAAGCCCTATAATTAAACCTAAATGTGGTTGCCCCTGGAAAAGGAGACTTGCTTTTTATTCTAAGCATATAATTTTCTAGTTATGTGTGTACAATATTTAAATTATAATTTTAAAAGCTAAAATAGTTGCAAAAACTTAATATTAGCCATTAAATTTAAAAAGCAAAAATCACATTTATGTATTGCTCATTGACAAATAATTTCCAGGTTTTTAAATGCCATGCTTCCTTGCAGGTCTAGGAAGTAGGTGGAAATTGAATATAGAAATAGTCTCCAGAAATGAAAGCTGTGAGTATTCTGAATATTAATTTGGCTTCAGTCCTATAAGGACTAGTTTGAAATTGTGTTCTTTAAACTTCCATCTCTGTCTATAGTTGACATGGCAGTCTCTTTCCCTTTAATTATTTCATTTAAAAAAATTAGAATCCATACTATGAATTACATTTATCAGTTATTTTATAGAGATGTTAAGAAAAGTTAATAGGTGATTACATTTGTTAGTACGTGTGTAGGAGCTGTATTAAAAGATATTATGCATGTGATTCAAGTAGAAATGCTATGTATTTTAATTCAA
Source organism: Canis lupus familiaris (assembly GCF_011100685.1). Taxonomy (NCBI): domain Eukaryota; kingdom Metazoa; phylum Chordata; class Mammalia; order Carnivora; family Canidae; genus Canis; species Canis lupus. The sequence continues at coordinate 48,878,981 of NC_049227.1, read as the reverse complement.
AATAGTGACTACGACCTAGGAAAAATATGACCCACTTTGTAAAGAAGGAAAAATCAGTCTAAAATTTCTTGAAAAATACTTTGTTTTTATTTTATAGCAGTTTTTATTAAAAGTTATATATAAGATTACTTCATTCCTGCATCTTCTTAATTGTTTCTTCCTTATATTTGCCCTTTTTCTTTCTTACCTTGGCTTTATGCTCAAGGATCCTGTTTTGGTCTTTATCCAGTTTTAGTTTACTGGTAACCGAGTTGCTAGGGTGAATCCCCACACAAATAGTTGTGCCTTTGCCTCCTCCCACTGTACTCATTCAGTGTAGAAGTCACATTTTGTCCTGTAACCCTAGACTATTTTGCAAATTTGCTGATCTTTGTAGAGTCCTTGCCCAGCCTACACTTTATCATCTTTTTTGAATGGGCATGCATTCAACATTGTATTTCTGTCTGAGCATTTGCAAAGAGAGGAACAGATACTCTTCCTGTGGATGTGAGAAGGTGTATGGAAATGCCTTTTACATTTCTTGCTCTAGTCAGAAGTCACACAGGGACTGAATTTCATTTTGACCATCCATTTCAGTGATGGCCACAAAAGAAAAGAGTGGAAATATCTTCTAAAGATGAATGCACTTTTGAAAAAAAGATATCTGGAATCTCAGAAGTTTGTTAAAACTAGTTCTGGATATAGATCAATATAATGTCTCAATATGAAATATAAACATAATGGGATGTTAGTTTCTATAACACTTTATATCCAGAGGAAATGGCCAAATGGAAACACAGGAAGAAATTATAGTGACCTCAATTGTTTTGATACTGAAAGTGAATGGAGATTTGTAGTTATGAAGTTTAACTCAACACTTAGCCAGACTATACATACAATTAAAACTCAAAATGAAATTTTTAACCTTCTTTATTGGCAAAGTTAGCTCCTCTAATATAGGTAGCCTCTATTGCCTCAAGGCAGAAGCACAGTTTAGATAAAGCAAGAAGATACAAAGTCCATATTTGCTTCAGATGTATGCATATTTCATGTGTTGATTCCTTTTATGGGTGTGAATGAGTGTCTGAACTCAGTCTATGTAACATAACTTTAATATGAATTGAGATGGATTAGTTAAAACCTGTACAAGAACTATATTTGGAATTAGGAATTGTGCCATGAACCTCATATAATCAACATTTCCCAAAACTGACAGCACATCAGTGGCTTGAGGTGTCTTGGCTTCTGTGATGTTTGGATACAACCCAGCATTGTATCCATGTGGCAAAGGGATACTGCTGAGCTTAGATCACTTAGGCCAGGAATTAAGACAGAATTTACACCAGGACTTAAAAGCTTCTGACACCTAAACTAAAAATGACTTTGCTTTCTTCTTATGACAATGGATGTTTTTTTCTGAAATATATTAGAGGATAAAATCAATTCTTAATATTTAAGTATAAAATAATTAATTTATTCACTTAACAACCATTTACTGAGAACTTATGTGCCAATACTGTGGGAATATAAGAGGAAGACAAAATAGGTCCATGTGTTGTAGCTCCTCAAAATACTATTGCTTATCCTTTCCGTTTCTTCTTTTATTCTTCTTTTTGTTTTTTTAATCATCTGACAAGGAAAGTTAAATGAAGAAGTGATTTCAGACTAAGACTATATTGAGAGAAAAAGAATGTAGCATTGAGACCACTGAATATCTCTTGATATAAAATAATTACAGAAAGTCTTCCACTAAGCTTACTTAGATAACTTGAAATTTATCTCATTTTAAACCACTTTTACCTTTACTGTTCTACAAAACATAAATTGTCAAACACAGAAACCAGCAAGTTCAAGTAGTTTCCCATGTTTAATTTTCTAGAAAAAAATGAACATGAGGGGGTGCCTGGTTGGATCAGTCAGCTAAGTGTCTGCCTTCAGCTCAGGTAATGATCCAGGGTCCTGGGATCAAGCCCTGCTTTGGGCTTCTTGCTCAGCAGGGAATCTGCTTCTCTCTCTCTTTCTGCCCTCCTTCCCTGTCCCCTGCCCCAGTTCTCTCTCAAATAAATAAAATCTGAAAAAAATGAATGTGAGGGTCAAGAAAGGACATACTTAGCAATTGTATTTCTTATTAGGTCCCACTGATTTGGTCTTGCATATATGTTTTAATGGTAGTTGTCCTGACTGTGTGAAGAAAACTTATTTCCATAATGTAGTAAATCAATATAATTTTGCAAACTTTGTGAGATTTCAGTGATTCTGTGTGTGTGTAATGGGTTTTTATGTTAGATGTAGACCATTTTAAAAATATACATGTAGGGGCACCTGGGTGGTGCAGTCAGTTGAGTGTCAGACCCTTGCCTTAGGTTCAGGTCATGATTTCAAGGTTGTGAGATTGAGCCCTGTGTCAGGTTCTGCACTGAGCATGGAGCCTGCTTGAGATACTCTCTTACTCTGTGCCTCTTGCCCCATGCCACTTGCACTTGGTCACTTAAAAAAAAATTAAAAAAAGGATAAATATGAAACTATGTGAACTCTGGTTCCAAATAAAGATATTTTACATGTAGTCTCTGGCCAGAGAGATTCCTGTGAACATTTATGAACTTTGTGTTTTGCATTCTTTGGTTCTTCTATATGATTCCTCTCTCCATCAATATCCTCCATGTGTCACCCATTAGCTATCGCCCATCTGCTCAGTGACTCACAGTATGAAATGCCAGCCTTTGTCTTCCTGGCATTTGACTTTGATCCACCATAACTTTCCACCCCACAGTGACATTCTGAGTAAACTAAAATTTATAGCATTAATCTACAAAGCACACTTGAAGTGAAAAATTATAATGGCTCAAAGCATCAACAATTTAAAAATAATATCTTAAATGAGTCATTTATTAATTCACTCACTTATTCATTTTATTACTCATTAATTCATCAAGCTAAGACTTAATGAGCATCAAGCACTGTTCCATGTACTAGAACTGCAATGGTAAGCCAAAACATGACATATTTTTTCTGGTTTCATTTTGAAGAAAGCTTCCATTTTGAAGAAAAGGGGGCTAAAACAAGTAAGCAAAAAGGAAATATATCAGGAAAATTTTAATGCAAATATTTAAGTAGAATAATTAGATAGTGACAGAGGGTTTGCTGCTTTAGATTGGGTGAGTAGGGAGGGCCTTTCAGAAAGGGTGATATCTAATCTGAGATCTAATTGACAAGAAGTCAGCCATGGCTTCATCAAGATAAGAAGCTTCAGCAAAGTAAAGGAAACAGTCAACAAACTAAAAGGAAACTATAGAATGGGAGAAGATATTTGCAAGTGATATATCAGATAAACGGCTAGTATCCAAGATATATAAAAAACTTATCAAACTCAACACCCAAAAAACAAACAATCCAGTCAAGAAATGGGCAGAAGTTATGAACAGACATTCTCCAAAGAAGACCTGCACAAGCCAACAAGCATATGAAGAAATGTTTCATCTCACTTGCCATCAGGGAAATACAAATCATAACCACAATGAGATACCACCTCACACCAGTGTATCTCACAATGAGATACCACCTCACACCAGGCTAAAATTAACAAGACAGGAAAAAACAAATGTTGGAGAGGATGTGGAGAAAGGGGAACCCTCTTGCACTGTTGGTGGGAATGTGATCTGGTACAGCTACTCTGGAAAACTGTGTGGAGGTTCCTCAAGAAGTTAAAAATAGAGCTACCCTATGACCCAGCAGTTGCACTACTGAGTATTTACCCCAAAGATACAGATGCAGTGAAACGCCGGGACACCTGCTCCCCAATGTTTATAGTAGCAATGTCCACAGTAGCCAAACTGTGGAAGAAGTCACGATGTCTTTCGACAGATGAAAGGATAAAGATAATGTGGTCTATGTACACAATGGAATATTACTCAGCCATCAGAAAGGATGAATACCTACCATTTACATTGATGTGTATGGAACCGGAAGGTATTAAGCTAATATTAAGCTAATTGCAATAAGTCGATCGGAGAAAGACAATCATGTGGTTTCACGCACATGTAGAATATAAGAAATAGTGAAAGGGACTATAAGGGAAAAGAGGGAAACTGAGTGGGAAAAATTAGAGAGGGAGACAAACCATGAAAAACTGCTAACCCTGGGAAAAAAACAAAGGGTTGTAGAAGGGGAGATGGGTGGGGGAATGGGGTGACTGGGTGACAGATGTTAACGGGGACACATGATGTGATGAGCGCTGGGTGTTATACCATATGTTGGCAAACTGAGTTTAAATAAAATTTTAAAAACAGAAAAGAAAAAAAAAAGAAGTCATCCATGGAACCATAAGTCGAAGGGAAGGATACTGAGGCAGTGGATCAGCTAAGAGAGGGCAGTATTAAAGCTGGGGAGTAGGAGTTAAGGCATCTGACTGTCTGGATTTGTATCCTGATTCTATCACTTACTCTCTGGGGATCTTGAATAGTTTTTAACTTCCCAGTGTCTCCTGGATATCAACAGTAATGATATCTATTTCACAGGGTTTTTGGGAAGATTAAAAAAATTATATAACTTAATAAATATTAGCTATTCTTGTTGTCCTCACTATGGCCCTATATCTGGATATGCTTGATGAGTTAAAAGATACAGAAATTAACAAAAAAAAAAAAGGGCAGTATGTCCAGAGCACACTTGGAAAAGGAGATGAGGTTAGCTAAGTGGTCCAAAACTGAAGCTATGTAAAATCAGAGTTTTTGGATTTTATTCCAGGTATGATATAAAACTATCGGGGAATTTTAAGAAGATGGGATAGTGGCAGACTATGAGCCAGCTTCTAAAAATATGACTCTAGGTGGCATATGGAAAGGAATTACAGAGGGAATATTGTATAGACAGGGAGGCCAGTTAAAAGATTATTGCATTGGGCCAGGTGAGATGATGGAAGTGGTGATGGGGATGGAGAATAATAGATGGTTTGGGTCACAATCTTGGGATACAGTTGATGGGACTGGCTTCAGAATAGATGTTATAATGGAAAGTAAAAAGAGGAATTGAAGAAAACCTTAAATTAAAAGATAGTCCAAGATAACATCCCAATTTTGGCTTGTCCAAGCTGGGAAGATTGTAGTTGCCATTTACTCACAGGAAGTAACTGAAGAAGGGATGAGTATGGGAGAAAAGATCAAGAATTCAGTAGAGATTATTTTAAGTTGTTCATGACTGGTATGCATGCCAGTGGAGGTGTAAAGAGGATAGTTAAAAAATCTAGGGAGCCTAGACACCCTTTTGAGATACAGCTTTAACAGTCTGGTGAAAGCCAGAGGCTAAATATTGCCTTAGAGGAAGGACATGTACAGAAAAAAAGAAAGCATTTAGAACGGAGCTCTGGGGCATTGTGACCCAGCAAAAGAGCCCAAAAGAAGCTACAAATGGGACCTAAAAATAGTGTAGTGTTAAGAAAAAAAAAAACAAAAAACAGTGTTTTAGAAAGGATGAAGTACTGACTTGTGGGGAATACCACTGAGATATCTAATAACCTCACAGAAGTGATCATGGAAGTTAGCAGCAAGGAGCCACTGGTGACCACAAGAATCAAATGGAGATGGTATGTTAAGAAGAGAAACTGGATCACAGTTGGTTTTGAAGACTGTAAATTAAAGCAGCAGCTATAGAAGATTCTTTCAAAGGAGAAAAAGCGGAAAGAGGAGGGTAGAGAAATAAAGGATTATGGGAACATTTTATTATTGTGCTGATGTTATGTTTAAGAAAAGTTTGTTTGCCTCTGTGAATAATCTATTAGAGAGGGGAGATGGAAAAGAGAATTATTAAATAAACGAACCCCATGTGTAGATGGTAGTATAATCTATTTAGGAACCACGATAACCATGCCTCTATCTTTTTTATACTTTTTTTGGAGGGGGATGGGAGAAGTATCTTTGTTTTTGACTTCTACAAATTCCCAGAAATTTTCCATGGAAATGTTTTTGTAGTATATTCCATCCAGGTTAGAATGCTGAGGTGAGTGTTAAGAGATCCGGTTTCCAATCTAAGCTGTAGCATTAAAATTGAATAATGCACTTTGTCTCTGGGATGGAGTTTCCTCCTCTCAAATGAAAATTCTGAAGCTTGCTATTTCCTTATTCTGACTAAGGAAACACTGAGTGGATAGAGGATCAACAAACTTTTATATGTTGCTGGGAAGAAGGTGGTATTTGTGGGTTGTTGTAAAATACATACACATCATCAGGGTGATCATGGTCACCATCATTATCATCTACTCTTACTCTTGGGAAGCCAAAAAACAGGACTCTCAATGTTGATTTCTTTGCAGCTGAAGCTTATCTTCCAAATAGTTATTTGATTCCAAGCTAAAATTCATCTTGATAATGAAATTGGTAAAATTAAAGGTGCAAGAATTTACAAGCAGCTGGATGCTTTTTTAGTTATACTTTTATGGACCTTAATGTCAAGTAAACACAGGTATTTTCAGATTCTGATGGAGTGGAGAAATTGTAAAAATAAAGTAAAATAAAATAAACAATAGGAGTCATTTCTATTTCTTGGCTCCTGAAAACTAGTTTTTGTTCAAATAAATCATTATCTTTCTTACTTCACTCTCACTTTCTATGAGGACAAAACCAGACAGAAAGGATAATTTCCTCAAATGCCTGGAAGACAAATGTTCTTGCAAAAGTGGATGGCAAAGAAGGAAGTTAAGAGTCTTGCTTCATTGATTTTCTCCTGCTATGCTCCTCTGTCTACAGAGAGGCACATGAAAATATTAGCATTTTATAATATATTACATATATACGGTTGTATATATTCAGAAAATATACTGAACAGATAGTTTATGAAAGTGACCGTTTTATTTTCTAATGACTTTTAGACATTAAACTCTTTACGACCAGTTGCAATCCATATTTATCAATCAGTAGCTCAGGAAAATATATCATTTGGGATTCAGTGGATCTGTGTTTGGATCAATGAAGCATAAAAACCATCTGTCTTTTGTTTATTTCTTCAATATATAATTGTATCTTGTAATATCCTGGACTAACAGCTTCTGGATTTAAATCCTAAGGCCATGCCCATATAAGTAAATTAAATGGAGTAGTGAATCCGTTTATGACGGAATGTTGTTTCTTTTTACTTAAGGCCATTGGAGAACTCATGTAGCAAGTAGATATGATTTGATCTTTTACGTCTATTAAAGCTACTGAAAATAAGTTTATGTCTACCATACACAGTGAATTCTAGTAAAATATAGTAAAATCTATGCATATTACTTAAGATTTTATTTGTATATTTAATCTTACCACTTATACTACTGAGAGAAAGGTGGGGATAATGATGGACATAATTGATGTATTATTGGGGGCACTAGAATGAGTTTTCTCGATGGGTGTCTGGTAAATAAGGTCAAGAATAATATGTTTTTAAATATCTGTATTTTTCTAAAATTAACAATTCTAAATTTATTAAGCTATTATAATTAGCATTTTATTATATATTGCATGTGCATGGTTCTGTATATTCAAAAGTACAGTGAATAGGCAGTGGAGGAAAGTGAGCATTTTATTTCTCTTGATTTGATTTATGAAATTATTTTAAAAATTATCTCATTTTTTTTCTGAGATAGAGCTTCTATTTTGAACATATGTTTAAGGGGAAGCCTATTTAATATCCAAATTAAGTGGAGCAGAATTGTATGATAAAATCCCAAATAATTTGACAATTCATGCTTTCTTCTAAAAGCACAATTTTTATATCCTTAAAAATCTTGTTATTTAGTTGTAATCTAGGAAAATGTAGGACATAAAAAGAAAGATAAATAATAAATCAATTTATGGTAAAGTATGCTAATTACCCCAAAATGTGGAAAAATAATGAGGGTTCCAGGATTCTGGGAGAATGAGTCATCATCACCAAGTGCTTGGATACTGAGCAGCTGCATTCTATATTACAGTCTAGAATTTTAGGGAGAGTAGGATTGTCCTTACTAAATGACTCATTTGAAGATCTTCTCAATTTAATTCATGGGGTTATTCTTGTAAATTTCTCCTATTAAATTTCCAAGTTAAATCTTCACTCCAATCCACTCCAGGCACACAGTTTAACTTTTCTCTTAATTCCTGCTTTCACTGAGATTTTCAGTGTCATGCTTTAGGTGCTCGGTAGAACCAAATATCTTATGCTTTGTAATGTAATGTTGCATTACCATTGAAACAAGAACAGATGGCAACAGAAAAAAGGTTAATGAAGGCTGTGCTTTTGTTATCTTTTTTCCTTAAAGATTTGTGTGTTTTATAAAAGATCCAGATGTTTTATATTTGACATACACTGATTTATTTCTTGAATGCAACATAAAGATTTTTGTTTTAAAAATATTTGCTCTCAGGGCCCCTGGGTGGCACAGTTAAGCAACTGACTCTTGGTTTTGGCTCAGGTCATGATCTCAGGGTTATGAGATCCAGCCCTGTGTCAGGTTCTGTGCTCAGTGCAGAATCTGCTTAAGACTCTCTCTCCCACTCCCTCCACTTCTTCCTTTTCTCTCTCTCCTTCTCTCTCTCTAATAAATAAATCTTAAAAAAAAATTTCCTCTCAAATCCTCGGTAGACACTAATTTTTACCTACTATGTTTCAGGTGTTTTATGATAGTCTACAAGAATTCAACTGAAATAAGACATAGATGACCCCTGAATTCTCAGAGGAGGGACTTTTCTTTAAGGGAGTAGAGATTACAAAAATTTTAAGAAAGCAGATTTTTTTTGGAATGGAAAATTTCCAGAATGGAAATTTCTGAAAAATATGTCATGGGGGGTGGGATGGGGAACTCTTAGAGACTGTGCCAGGGGAGTCCAACCACATAAAGGAGCAATCAGAGAAGGCCTCATAAGAAAGTTGGTGTCTGGTATGTAAAATGCAAAATCATTAGAATTTGGATAGGTGAGATGGAAGAGTTTCCGTGACAGGGTGGAATAAGGTCAATATCCAGGCAAGAAAACATGCATGACTGAGGAACTGAATGATTAGAATGGCTAAAGTTTAGAGGGAGTACATGATGAGAACTTATGAGACAAGGGCTGGAGAATTAGGCAGAGTCCATGTCATCAAGATGGACCATGAAAAGCTATTTTGATTTAATTTTAAAAGAAAATCATTTAAACATAGGTGTAGTATGATTAATTTGCATTTGGTAATGATTACTCTAAACACCCCAAATGGTGGAGAGGCAATGACTTTGGGTAAAGAGGAGTGGGTAGGAAGCCATTGCAGTTTCCCAAATGAGAGATGATGAATGATGGTCTGGGTTAGGGTGATGGAAGTGAGGAAGCAGGAGTGAGGTGCTTTAAGAGATTGATTGGAGAGAGGAATGATATGAGTGCATGTGCATGAGTTTTAGGAAAGGATGAAAATGACTCTCTAGCTCCTTTCTTTCTACAGCAAGAAAAAGAAATCCGGGGAAGAAATCTGCCTTTAAATTCAGAAGGAACTTGAGTTTAAAGAATGCTGCTCCAACACGTACCTTTGGTAAATAATTTAAATGTTCTGAGCATAAATTGCCAATGATATTGCCTAAGTTCTTGCAGTGGTTAGAACTAACCCACGTAAAACAGCTGGCACAGTGCTTGCCAAGCAGTAGGCTGTAGTTACCTTCTTTTGTGCTCATTGTCTCCACTAGAATGCAGACTTCTTAACAGTAGAGGGAGACAGTGTGCTACTCATCTTTGTATCACCAACTGCCCACTGGAGTGCCAGCATGTATTGGAGAGTCAATAAATATTTAGTGAATGAACAAATAAGACTATTACCACACTATTACCACATAGACAATTTCCCTTAAAAATCTAATTTGGTATAAACACGGTAAAGACAGTAACCCGAATTTCATAATTGTGACTTAAGGTTTTGAGTGCTATGCTACTTCTATTGAACATGAAGCCTCAAAACTCTTAGTAGAAAGATGTGCCCTGTGCTTCACTAGATGGCACCACACCATTGCCCTAAAATAGAACGAACTTGAGGGAGTGGGGAGCAGAGGACTAAAAAGCCTGATTATAACGCACATTAAACATCCATTGATGTTCTCAGGGTATGTGTGTGAGATCTTTAACCATGCTTTTTTCATCAAATTCTTACATGCATATAATTATATTTTGCGTGTCTGGGAACAGGGTATTTAATTAAGCACATGGGGCTTTATTCTGTCTCTCATAGCAGAAAATTAAGCAGTTAGGAAAGAGCATCACTGTGTCTCATTCAGGCCACTAGGGTGCATCACTATGGAAGCTTTTTTTTTTTTCTTTCCCCCTAATTTCTATTTTCTCTAAAACTTTAATTCTCTAGTAGAAATAAGTGGAGTTGTGCTCTAGTGCTGTTAATGGCCTGTGATTTCCTTAACTGCCTTATTCACTGTTTGGGAGTGACTTAGACCTTGCAGGCAATGAGCCTAGTTTGTTTTTTAGTATCTTAAAATTTATGTGATATATAGTGTGACATTTTCCCTAAAAGCAAATTCACTGAAAAGGTGAGTGGAGATGCATTCATCATTGTTACAATTTTATTCTCTTGCCCCAATCCATTTCTGCCCTCTGCTAATTGGTTTTGTGTGTTGAGAGCAAGGATGCCACTGATGGATGAGCCTTCTTGTTCCTGTTACTATATTGAGGATACCATGTTTATCCAATGTCCCACTATAGATCCAAACAGCAGAGCAACTGGATTTTAGATGCTTTTAGAACACTGAACCCCAGATTTTTTTTTCCCTTCATGTCCAATTAATGGTTCTCCTGTTGATTAACATCTGTTTTCTGAGTCCATGCGTTCTGATATTTTGATAATTGGGCATTTACTTATCAGTTAATAGTAGGCATAAAGTTAAAAGGGTTCCCAGAGATAACTTCATATAATTTTTATTGAAAGTCCCAGGAAGTAGAAGTACTAAGTAGTGTTAAACTATTTTTTTTTAAGATTTATTTATTTATGATAGACAGAGAGAGAGAGAGAGAGAGAGGCAGAGACACAGGAGGAGGGAGAGGCAGGCTTCATGCCGGGAGCTTGATGTGGAACTCGATCCCAGGACTCCAGGATCGCGCCCTGGGCCAAGGCAGGCGCTAAACCGCTGAGCCACCCAGGGATCCCAGTAGTGTTAAACTATTAATTTAAGGCACCACTCTCAATCATGTGTTTGTGTTTTCTTGGCAAATATATGTATCAGATACTTCTTTTCAAACTGGAGTCATTTTTAAAAGGATAATATGAAGATTCTGTTATTTATTTTTTCAGGAACCATGTGACTTCATACCTTATGTCATTAGGTCTGTCTGTCTCTACCTGGACGTGTTCTTTACATTGTAATTAATGGTTGTGATTCCGTTGATAAATTTACTTTCTGCTTAGGAGACTCTCAGTAAGTAGTTCTGCTTGTTCTGTAGATCTGTTGTGATGGAGAAAAGTACCCAATTCTTGGGACAAAAAGAAGCATAAATAAGTTAGAGTCATTGTGGCACTGGCCTCTCTTCTAAGTAAATAGGGACCTCAGAGCTGTTAATAATCTAGAAAAGAGTTTATAATGTGTGAGAATTATTTCCAGTTTCTTGTAAGGTCATATCAATTAACTCAAATAGCAACCATCTCATTAAATAAGAAAGTTGAACACTATTTTATTGCTGTTTGATATTTGCATTGGTAGCTAGGTTTTGTTTTTGATTAGTTAAAATAAAATTAAATATTAACTAATTAATGTACTTAATTTGACAGTCACATTCTTTCTAACTTTGTTGCCTATGAGGGCAAATTAATAAAAAGAGCCTTTGATGTTAAAAAAAAAAATATATATATATATATATAGTGGATCACAGTCCTAAGGCCTAAGGATACCATGGAAATATCCATGGTTCAGTAGGAAGAAATAGTATGAATTTATGTCCACTTAAATTAATCCCCTTTGTCCCAAATATCATTTTCAATATTGGAGGAGGCTGTGTGTGGGAGATTTATATGTGGACTGAAAAAAAACTACACGGGATTATGAAAGACCTGAAAGGAATGTAGATTTCTCTTTTTTTTTTTTAAGATTTTATTTATGCATTTATGAGAGAGAGAGAGAGAGAGACAGACAGACAGACAGGCAGAGGGAGAAGCAGGCTCCGTGCAGGGAGCCCGACATGGGACTCGATCACACCCTGGGCTGAAAGCGGTGGTAAACCACTGAGCCACCTAGGCTGCCCAGGAGTGTAGATTTCATTTCCTAACTGCAACATTATTTCTAGCTGAGTCAACTCAGAATATATGTTAGAAGTGAAATTCATTTCTAAAATTAAGTAAATTCCAAGAATTTTCCATGCCAATCTCTCAAAAACCTGACTGGCATACTTTAAGTTTCAAAGTGTTTACTAGCTAGAACTATTCTATTGCCTTTCCTTCCTTTAGTAGAGTGTGTGTACTTAGCAGATATCTGGTCTCGGTGTACAAGGCCTATGGCTTGGGTTTATCATAAGATGCTAGAAATAACCAAATGAATCTATTCTCAGAATCTGGAGTGATTCATCTGTAACAAACAGGCCTCTTCAAAGTAAGTCAAAGTCCTACACAGACCAATCCTATGTGCTGTCATTGACAGAAAATCTGTAATCAAATATTTTATGAGATAATAAAAATGCATTTGGATATTTCTTTGCAACCCCCAAAGGAACTTAGATATTGAGGGCACTCAATTCTTGGACTGAGATGTTCTTCTCATCTGGTTTGGTGGAGACATCATCTGGCAAGCTATGTAATTAATATGTGCATCAAACTAAAGGTATTTCTTGATTTAAACATAAAATATAACAGAATTCACTTATGTCAGTAATATTTACCTTTTCTCTATTAGCAATAAACTCTATAACATTAATTATTAACAAAACAGTGTATAAGGTGGTATATCAGATAAATAACTCCTTCTTTCCTTAGTCTCAGTCAGTCCTATGCCCCCTGACTCAAATATGTGGTGAAGAGAGCTTTTTTTTTTTTTTTTTCAATTTATTCAATGTCTTGAAATAGCTAATATTTACTTGGTTGAAAGTTGGAAATTATTACTATATGAGTCATTATAGAATTAATGTATTCAGCAAATATTAACTTTCCTTTGTCAGGCACTTTTCTAGGCATTGGGGGGGATACAAGTTTTAAAGGGAATATCATAGACATTGTTCTTGTTCTCATGGAACAAAAATCTAGAAGATAGCTATCCAGTTACACATGCAATGATAATGAAACATGAAAAGTCCAGTCATTGGTGAAATATCAGGATTTGGGAGCACCTAGCAGGGACACATAGTATATACAGGGAGAGCAATGGAGGATTTTGTCAAGGCATGACATGTAAACTGAGACCTGAAGGATGAATGGGGATTTGTCTCACATGTCAAGTGAATATGTGTTGACACAGAAAGGATAAACAGGAAAGAGTGTTGACAGGAAAAGGGACAAGTATCTCAACACTACCCTGTGATAAGAAAGCATAGAGCACACAAGACAGGGACATAGCATGTGAGGGAAGGAGTGGCAGGACCTGAGATGGGAGAAGTAGGGAGGGCCACTTATGGAGGAGGGCCTCATAAGCTGGGGACTATATCCTAGGATATAAGGGAGTCCTAGGAGATTTTCAGCAGTGCAAACTAATTTCAGATTCATGCTTCCAAAAAATCCCTAGGCAATAATGTGGACAATGAGTGAAAAGTGCAAGAAGAGGAGTCATAGAATCTACTGGAGTAGTGATTGTTAGGAGACTAGTTATAGATGAAAAAGTACAGGCCTTGACGGATGAGGAATAAGGAACTGAGGATTTCTGTACGAGCGTTTAGCTTTAGGGTTTATGTTAATTGCCTTCCAAGTAATTTTGTCGAAATCTCTTGGAAATCCTGGGTTGGCCACAGTGGGCCCTCTGAGGTGGTGATTCCCCACATTGTTTTGAACTGTACTACATGCAACTCTCTGTAAATTCATTCTCTTTTTTTCTTTGGATTGCATTTGTAAAATAGTCTTTCAATTTTTCATCAGCCATTCAAATTCTAAGTGTTTACATTTATTCTCTGAAATTGTCTTTACTAGAAATTATCTTTTCCGAATTCTTTTTTTCTCTTTTTAGTTTATTTTCTATTCTAGAAATTTTTTTCTTTCCCTTGGGGGAATACTTTTCTATGGTTATTGACTTGACCTCTCTGGTATATCACTTCATGTCAACAACTAAAATACTGTTCCTAAATGGACTTACAACACCCCCTTATTTAATTTATGACCACATATTTATTTTGCATGAAATTACAGACTAGTGTCATGATGATTTCAGCTGAATAATTATCTCGTGGATGAAGTGGAAGAGTTCAGAAACTCAGACCAGGTTGAACCACACATTTCAGGAGTCCTGAACTGGAATCCATATCCCATATCCTATGCTTGACCCCTTGCAAAGTAGTGAATATATATTTGAGTAGGTGCCTCCTTTTTATTTCTTGGGTGGATCAGAACAACTAGCTGATGGCAATTCTCTATAGTAGAGGAATTGTTTCTGTTTGATTTAATCACTGCTGTTTCATATTTGGTCCCAAGGTAACTACCTTTTTCCCAACCTCTAACTTTCTTCAGTACCAAAAATGCCTCTCCCCTCTCCACTTCGAGACAAGTAATGATTGACGATTACATGTTATCCGTCTGTAGTAACTTACCGCCATCAGTGTAGCCAGTAGAATTGTCTGCATTATTTCAAGCCATCAAATGATAATAGCATGCTCTGAAAATTAGGCAACTGTTAATCAAATAACACTGGTTACACAGTGTGCTTAAGGCGTTATGGAATACTTAGAAAGCAGGCATTGGTTGCTCTATAATTAGATATTCATGACTATCTGCAAAATGTTAAGAATGCAGTTTTCATTGAAACCACTTAAAAATACAACTTAAACAAATGAAATTGTTCTACTTACTCAGCTTTTTCATGCAATCACGAAGTCTGGTTTCTAGGCTAAGCACTCTTTGATGCAGTTCCTCATAGTCATAGGCACCAATTTCCTCTTGAATCCCGGTGAGGACGGCAGACAGATTCCGGATTTCCTCCTTGAACTGGGTGATTAACTTGGCATCTGTTTTGTACTGTTCCAGCACGGGGATCAAGGGCAGGAGTTCATCCATCTTCTCTTTCAACTCCTGTGAAAAGCAGCCAATTGTTCCTAAAAGTCATTTAAACAGATCAAGCAGCTATGTTCTTTTTAATATGATACCTAAAGGAACTTATTAAAACAGACTCAAAATTCCTTTTTTCTGAAAATTAAAAGAAAAGTTTTATTAATGTATAATCAGGATATAACATTATATTAGTTTCAGGTTTACAACATATTGATTCAATACTTGTATATCAAAAATCTTACTGACTTTTGGTTGAAATTAGGTACTTTGTGAGATCATGTAGTGGCTACATGATCATTAGTAGCAAATCCATTTATCTCAATATAAGAACCTCTCTTTAAATTATGATTAGGTGCTTTTCAATAAAACAATTGATCCTTATCGTAATTATAAAAACTTCTTATGCTAGCAATTAAAGGTTAAAGTATCATTTCACTTTCTGGTAGCATTTTAAAAAGTGAACAATGCATTATTTAGGCAATATCATCAGGAGCCATCTTCTTATTGTGAATTACTAGAAATAGGTCAAATATCTCATGTCTGTTAACTCTAATTACCCCCTGACTATCTATGTTATGGGGGTACACTTAAAAGAAATTTTGAATCCTGGAACAGCTTTTCTGTAACACTTCAATTGTTCCAACTGTGGTTTCCTACCACTCTGTCCCTTCCATTATGCTCAGGCATTCCTCATTCTTTCTAACATCCATCTTAACACAACATCATTAGGAAGGTAAGTTCAGCAAGCATAATAAATCATGCAAAGCTCCTCAAAGCTCAGAGAAATGCCTGTTGCTGTTTACCATTTTGAATTATTACCCACATTCTGATTCCATTTGCCTTAGCATAGATAATTTAGAGCTCTTTAAGTAAGGCAGAGTTGCTTACCCATGTAGTGAATTAACTCTTTTAACTCTTTCAGGGACCAAGGTACTCACAGTTTATGCAACAAAAGAACTAGTTGTACCGATTTGTTTGAAACTGCAGAGTTGTTTTTTATCTGGAGAACAAGAAGCATATTTTGCCAACACAGTGTCTCTTATCTCTAGCATCATGAGACTGAACCTCACCTGCAGTTTCACTTTCAATTTTGAGGTTGTGTCACCTTTTCTTCTTTGCCTTTAATGTGGTCGTAGTGGTCAGTGAAAATATTTCATGAATGTGAGTCAGTTGTGAGTTTTTTACAGATGATCTCATTTGTGGAAAGAGCTGTCACTGTTATGATCATTTGAGAATAATCCATAGGTGCTGTCAGAAACCATGCTGTACACTAACTAATTTAAGGAGCTGAAAATTGCATTTTAAAATTACATTTGGAAGATGTTATTACTATAAATGCATTAAAATAGCAGGAGTTCCCAATGCTGCCCTGGTATATGGGCTTATGTTTCTTGTGGGGAAATTTCCACTTGCTCTGTAAGCTCTGAATTTTTTGATTTTGTCTATATGTCCATGTTGTGTGGGAGGGGACAGAGTCTTCATAATGAGAACGATTCATAAATATCACAGTGAAAAGGTGAAATTGCATAGCTTTACCCATTTTGGTGGCTCATTTGGAAATAAACTTATTAGTTTGAACATCTTGTGGCATCCCAAAAGGAAGACACAATTGCTTCATTATGATTTTAATAAGAAGAGTTCTGTCGGTAGCATTTGCTGCATATTATAGCAATAGTTACAATGAAGAGTTTTATGTTACACTATGGGAATATTGAAAAGAAAGCAATTCAGTGTCACAATTTTGGTGACTTTTTTCCCCCTGAACTAAAAAAAAAAAAAAAAACCCAAAAAACAAAAAACAAAAAACCAGCACCAAAGACAGGTAATTATATTTTTGGATCTCTTCAAAAATTCATAATTTGGTTATTGGTAATCAATTTTGAAACTCTGGACATCAGTCAGAGAGCAAGGGGAAGTTCAACCAATATACACATCAAATTTTTAAAAGGTTAAAGTAGAATGGCACATATGTGTACTGATAACTAGAATACAATCTTCATCTTAAAAAGTACAAAAAAAATAAAATAAAAAGTACAGAAGACAGAACTTACTTAGCATTTTTGATAAGTTGAAAATGGTGTATCAGAGTAGGGTTTTCTTCCAATTAAAAAGTATTTTTGATGTAAATTTACTTTTGGAATGTTCCAGTTCTTTGCATCAAATATGGTACCTCAGCACTTCATGCCAAATCTGACTCGTGCTCAGGCTCAGTGAATACATAAATTCAACAAACATATTGAGCATGTAATTATTATGCTTACGTTTCAGAGAGCTATAATCTATTTGGAGATGCAGTGTAGAACTGGTATTAGCAGGCTTACCTCTCGAGTTGGATATTGTGGTCCTGATGCATATTAGATATAAGTGCTGAACAAATTGCATCAGTTTCTTATCTGAACAATGGAAATAAGTATAGTGCCTACTTTATAGTATTGTTGAGAAGACTAAATTAGCTAATGTATATTTAAAGTTGCCAGAACTATGTGTTGAATATGTGTAATTCTTCAGAAAATTATTATTGCTGTTTAGATTTTAACATATAACTTAAGTATCTACTTGGATTATGTGAACTGGTAAAATCAAAATCATTATGTCATATGGTGCTGCCTGAGAATTAAGTTTTCTTACTCACAGCCTGGTTGCTGCTAAGCAAACTTACAGAAAAGGCAAATTATTTCCTTGAGTTTCTCTCAGCTTTTTATCTCTCTGTTTATTTCTGATCTTCTCCCAAGGGTTCCCACAAATACACAGGCTTCATCATGCCTTCCCAGCTCTTCCAGGCTTGGCACCCTCAAACTATCCCTTGGCATCAGAGAGTTCTGCATTGTCCATCTGAGCCTGAGTAATTTTCACTCTGCGCCAGACACCCTGAGCACCTCTCCTTCTGTCCTTCCTTTCTGGGCATGCACCCCCCGCCCTCCACCCCCGGCCCTGTGCTGTAAGTGCCAGCTTACCAATTCCTCCTTCGTTGATGTCCTCAGCATCCGGCTCACATTACTCCTCTACAGCCTACACCCTAACCCTGAACACTTGGAGAATCCTCTGGTTTTCTGAAACTCTTCTGTGATTCTGTGTGTCTGTGTGTGTGTGTTGGGAGACTAGTCCAAAACTGCTTTCTGGAAAATTGCCAAATCTTGAAAATCCTGCCCTGATCTTCTCTGAATAAAACTAAATAAGATTACTCTTCCTTTGTGCTGTTAAATAATGTTTCTGCTTCTCTTTACCATCAATTTTCTATGCCTGTTTTAGTTGTCTTTCATTGAAGAGAGATCATTATATATCCAGCAGTGGGCCAACACTGCCTTGCACACGGTACATGCTCAATAAGTATTGGTTAACGTTAACTCATTTCCGCCTCAGCCTTCTACTTTTCACTGTTTGCCACCCCCCCCCCCATAAATTATCTACTCATCCGGTTCACTCATTCTCTCATTCCCAATAATATTTACTCTTAAGATATCTTCTAAGCCTTGCTCTAATTTATTCTAATTTCTTAACCTCCTGGGTTTGCTTACTTTTCTCTTCACCTCAACATCATGATTCATCACTTGAGCCTCATCTCTTGTCAGTATCATCCACTCTCTTACCCTCCTTTCCTTCTGTTGTACCTCTCTGGTTGAATTTAAAACTGGTTCTGGGGATCCCTGGGTGGCTCAGTGGATTGGTGCCTGCCTTTGGCTCAGGTCATGATCCCGGAGTCTTGGGATTGAGTCCCGCATCCGGCTCCCTGCATGGAGCCTGCTTCTCCCTCTGCCTGTGTCTCTGCCTCTCTCTCTCTCTCTCCCTGTCTCTCATGAATAAATAAATAAAATCTTTAAAAATAAACAAAAATAAAACTGGTTCAATGTAAAAACTTATACATACCTACTTAGGCTCCTGAGCACCACTGAAGAAAATTACAAACCATGAATATTTCTGCCACGTCAAAGTGTGCTATGTGGACCTCCTGTCACATGTCTCTGACTAGCTCTGTGCCCATCACCATTATGTGTGAAAAGCACTTCTGATGCTTAAATTTGGGCCGGTTCCCTTACCATCAGCAGTGCATCTCACTAGGGAAGGGAGGAAGAAAAGAACTATTGTTTACAAAACCACAATGTGTTCTATAAACTATGTGCTACCCCTTCGGAGGCAGGCTATTTCTTTTTAATAGAGGCTCAACTGGTATTATCATAGATTTTAAAAAATACGGCACTGTCATACATAGGTGCTAAATGTCCATATAGCATACTTAAAAGCACTATTTCTCTCCATTTTCAGTGTTTCTGGATAATTGCCAAAAACGACTTGAAGCCTGAGAAAAGACTTTGTATCGAGTTATGAAATGGCCTTCCTTTTCTTTTTATATGCTACTATTAATGGTATTATTGCCTCTTTTAATACTAAATATTCTCTCTATGCCTCCTCATATCAGCAGGGCATAAAGTCATGAGGAAAAAGCATTGATAAGTTTAATTATTAATCTTCCTTGAGATTTCCTCTTGTCTTAGATATTGAATTGCCTGTAAATCTATCGAGAAACTCCACCAAGCTCTAGGAGGATTAGGCTCTTTTTATAGCAAGTCTTCTATGCATTCCTACCAGCTAATGGTCAGTTCCAGTGGAGAGATGATTGACATCCCCAGTGAGTCTTTAACCTTGCTCATGTGGGCCAACGCACAGCTATTTCTAGCTGATTGCCATGCTGGCTGTCCATTGCACTCAGTGTCTGATTTGAATTGACAAGACTGCAGAAGTCAAACCTACTTGAAAATGCTTGGTCATTAGTGTCTTCCGATCATCTTCAATCTGCCGAAACTTGGCCTTCAGCCCTTTCATTTGGGTTTCCATTTTTAGAACATATTGGAAATCTCTCTGAGTTCTCAGGTTTAAGACTTCGATAGACTGGGACATGTTCTGAACCTGTTAAACAAGAATATTGGCTCTACATTATTGTCTATTTACAGGTATATTCAATCAATACTGAAGTAGCAAAAATGACAGTAACATAAAGAACTGGAAGTGCCAAATCCATATTTGCATCCCCACACGATACGTTTTCAGGAGGACAATTCTTCCTGATAAATATTCCAAAAATTTAGCAAGGGAAATTTAAACCTAAGCAGGAAATAATAAAATTGTCATTCTAGGATTAAGGATAAATAAATATGAATAAGAATTTAATAAATCAGAAAAGTAAATTTTAAAAATAGAAATTTCATCCCAGGGCCTTGTAAGCTTATGATGCCCCAAGCTATTAAATGTTAACATGAGTTGTTTCTATAAGTACTAACTCTGATTTCTTCAAGATCGGGATGTTTAACAATTGTGGATGGTAGTGACATGTCCAATAGAATTAGAATGGAATTATTCTAGTACAGTTACTTCAACATCTTAAGTTCTCCCAGGGGTGAGATTGAATTGACCAAGATGCACCGTGGCAATGCTGGGCCACCCCCATACATGAAGAGCATAGTGTTTAAGAGACCTAGAAAATGGCAGCTGTATCAAGTGTTTGGTAGGTAGATAGCAAACACAGATTAAGCTGAGGGTACTTCTTAGGTTCCTTGGGCTCCAGGCTATGTAGAAGTAGGAAACAGGTGACCTGTAAAAAATCTAGAAATGAGGAAAGAAAGGCTCTCTAATTTTTGTGGCAGCAAAACCCTAAAAACAAAGTGAAAATGTCTAATAGTTGGAGAGCTATTAAGTGATTGGGGAATGGAGTACCAATACACTATTTTAGAGGGTAAGCTAGGTTTCTATACCGTGGTACTCAAACTATTGTCTACAGAGCAGCAAGTTTGGCATCACTGGGGAGCCTGTTAAAATGCAGATTCTTGGGGCCTGCCCCAGAGCTACTGAGTCAGAATCTGCATTTTATTAGGATCCCTGTGTTTATTAAATTTTGCTCAAGATGGAGGAATTTCCGTGAGAAAAGCAAGTGAGAAGAGTGAATGTAACAGCTTTTATATAATTTGATCTTTTATATTAAATCAAATTCTATGTGCGTATGTGTGTCTCTGTCTCTCACATATGCATAAAAAATGGGGCATATGAACAAAAAATCATGGTGGAGAAAGGAATGTATGGATTAGAAGAATACATATTAGGTTGTTAGTTTTTTGATACAGGGGGTGATGTGGGTGAGAAGTAATGAATATTATAGAAAGGAATCTCTGCTAAATAGAATATATATATATATATATATAAATCTACATAGAATTATATGTTTTATTTCCATGAAATGAATACATGAAATCACCAAAAAACATTATGGTGGAATTTCAGGTGAATTTTATTTTGTTTCATACATTTTAAGCATTATTCTATTTTTTTTTTTAGCATTATTCTATTTATTTTTAAATAAACATATTATTTATTTATAAGTAAAAAGTTATCTTCATTGCAACAATTGGGGGTTACAAATAAGGAAGGAGTGATTTATTCAATTTCTGTCATTAGGTATGTCACACTGCTCAGTGGACCAGCTAGCTATAAAGAGCCCATTGTTGGTACATTCCTCAGAATTGGAACATTCCAAAAAGGCAGTGCATTCTGCTGCTTTGCTTGCCTACTTCTACTTATTAAATAAGGTCATATTTTCCTGTTTTTTTTTTTTCCTTTTCTGCTGTTTCATCCATAGGCCTGCCTTTTATGAATGCTATCTTTTCAGGAAATATTATAGTCTAGCTTATATTAAAACTAATTGTGTATTGAGGGTGTTGGGTAGGAGCATACAAGTGGCTGCCCCTTGGTGAGCTCTGTGAGATCTGAAGCTGCATCTTATCCAAATATTTTATTTCTAAGACCTTATACAGAATCAGGAATAGAATAATTGCTCAATGAATATCTCTTGGGTAAAATTATCTTAGGCTTCCAATAATAGTAATAGGTAATTAGTATTTTAATATTTTAAGGAAAGTTCCTCCTTCTGTCACTGTAACACTATAGCATTACATCACTCCCAAATATTTCTTAATTTACTATCATTCTTACTTAGATAGCTTCTTTTTTTTTTTTTTTTTTTTTGGATTTTTAGTGTGGCACAACATTAGTGAGACAACAATGAAAGATGGAGATGGTAACTACATCTTGGGTAAATTTAATGCTCTCAAAATAATTTTCAGCTCTATTATGGTTAAGCATGAATAAAGAAAAGCCATTTGTATTAAAGAAACTATCTACACATTTGAATATGGCATTTGTCTTTGAAGATGTCCATCATTGGCGTGACCAATATTTTCCTAGGAATTCCATGTACCTAGGCAGAGTCCATACAGTTAGAAAACATAGGCAAATGAGATATTCTGGATACAGTTAAAAATAGCTTCTCTTTTATGTTGTCTCTGATTAACCCTATTAGGTTAATTTTCAACTGTATTTGTGTTGTAGGAAAATGCACAGAGAGAGTTTTTGCTAAGACTTGATTGTGACCATCTATATATTGTAGAAGAGCTACATTTGGGTAATGGATAGAGATGGAGCTGTCTAGACAGAAAGGATGTGGCTCTGGACTGTCTTTTGCTTTTCTTGCTGGCTATACCTAGGAACGTTTGGTTTCCCCACTGTTACAGAGACTTCTTAAGCACCAGTTTCCTGATGATACCTGAGACTGGCTTCCGACAGTTACACTTGTAGGAAGGAGATCCATCTGCTGTGGTTCCTCTTTTAGTCTGTTTATCACTCATATTCTACAGGTTTTCCATATGTGTCCCTGTGTTTAGACCCTCTCTACATAGTCTGGCAAGTTTATTCTCTCCCTTCATTGATAATTTAAAAAATTATTTATTTTAGTTCTTGCATAAATAAATGTCTGAGGTCTTTCTGAATTTAAATACAAATTAACTTAGATTTTCACTCTAGTTCATAGTTATTGGGTAGGCTACTTGGAAAAAAAAGCAGCCTACAGTTCATATAATTTACTATTTCTCTTGGCATATAATACTCTCCAGTAATAGATTTAATGAACATAACTTGTAGACACCTAGGTTTTGTTAATAGATTTTGTGGAGTTTTTTGTTACTTAAATATGATGATTTTTTTTAAGGCGTGATTTTCTGGAATTTCTTTAATACATTAAACATGTTGCATATTAGATGGAATGGTCTATAAATTTCAATGATTGTTTTCAGCCAACCCCCTGGATTGTGTTTTTTTTTGCCTTATTTATCCTACACTAATTCCTGGTTTCTATCATAGTTCTGGAATATGTTTGACTTTGGACCTGTAGAGGGTATTATCTATTTCCTGACACTTTATTTGAATTTTTTGGACTGGTTTTCGAAGAAATATCTGAATCTATATGGGGTGTGTATGTGTAATGCTATCCTGAGAAACAGTAGCAGAAATAAGGTTATAGTATCTAAGAATGTGTTTCTCACTGAAATTGATAAAGAAAAAAGATGCTTTTGTACAGGAAAGAATATAGGAGCAGAGAGTCTATAATTTAGGGAGAAATACAATTTAAGAGAAAAGAAGAATTGGATTTAAAAGATAAATTACCAAGGTAATTAATTTCCCTGGTAACCAAATAATATTAAAACCATGTATTTGGATTTTTTCCCATAGAAATAAAGAAAATCAAGATTGGTAAGCAATACTCAAGAAAAACCACAGTTCATATGTCATGATTCCTAATAGCTGAGAGGCACATTAGCTAGAGTCATTAACTTGAATGAAAATGACATTTGCTCTTGTCTGGGAGACAGATATTGAAGGAGCAGAGAAGATGGGATCTTATAAAAAGAGACTTTAAAAGAAAGACCCAATAGATTATTGATATCTCTGAGGAGAGGGGGAGGAAAAACAGGACTAATCATTGTATAAAAACAAGAAAAAAAACTTTCTTAAAATCTTAGCACATCAATAGACTTCTAAGTAATGTACACAGAGGAAATTTATTTACATTATATGACGGTGGAAGTTATTGTTGCTGGCTTGAGGTTACATAAAGTAGGCACATCTGTATTACAAATTTGATGCTTTCATTTTTCTAGCTTCTCTTAATTTTCAGTAAAAAGTTCCTATTCACTGCCATCATTGTGTGAATGATCATGAAAATGATACGCACAGAGTGAATTGTTGAGCATGGTGTCCCCTAAAAGCACATACTACCTAATCTATCTTATTATCCCTAAAGGTATTTAAAATTCCAACATGTTGCCATCCTTCCATCAGGCTGGCCACCCAGCTGTCCTACTATATTCAGAGCCCAACACAGTGAAATTCTGAATGAGAATAATTGAAAGAACCATTCATTGTTTTTTTTTCCTCCTCAAACTAAACATAAATAACCTTTCATGAGCTGACTTTTATCTGCAAAAAAGAATAAATCAAGGACATTCTGTGTTTGATTGTTATGGATCCGGCTTAAGTAAATTATATGGAGAAAATGCTATTGAATGAAACTGAAGAGTTTAATGTTCAAAGGAATGACTTAGAGAATGATGATAAATACTTGAAATTATTCATTATCTGTTCAGATAGCTTGCATATTGCATTCTGTTATTTTAACTTCCTTGCAAGATTGTTAATGGGATTCAAATGTGTGAGCTCAAAGAGTCTAGTGTAATCTTGGGAGTTGAGGATAAATTTCTGGCATGGGAATAGGGCTTCTTGCTTTTTTCTTTTTTTCCTTAAGGAGAGACCAGCTGGATATTAAGAGGTATGATAGTCAGTCTTAAGAAGGTAAGATTGGGAAAAGTAAAAAATAATATAAATAAAACAGTAGAACAGGAAGCGTGAGGTATTCTTTTTCAGGAAGGGAAAACAAGTTTACTTGAGAAGGGGGGACAAAAATTGGAATGACCTTCCTCACCATTCCCTGCTCTCCCATATTTTCCCTTTCAAGGAATGGTAGATTTTTTTTTTTTTTTTTTAAAAAAGGTCATTTCTAATGGCTGAGGAATATTCCATTGTATACATAAACCACATCTTCTTTATCCACTCATCTTTCGATGGACACCGAGGCTCCTTCCACAGCTTGGCTATTGTGGCCATTGCTGCTATAAACATCGGGGTGCAGGTGTCCCTGCATTTCATTGCATCTGTATCTTTGGGGTAAATCCCCAACAGTGCAATTGCTGGGTCGTAGGGCAGGTCTATTTTTAACTCTTTGAGGAACCTCCACAGAGTTTTCCAGAATGGCTGCACCAGTTCACATTCCCACCAACAGTGCAAGAGGGTTCCCCTTACTCCACAAACTCTCCAACATGTGTTATTTCCTGCCTTGTTAATTTTCTCCATTCTCACTGGTGTGAGGTGGTATCTCATTGTGGTTTTGATTTGTATTTCCCTGATGGCAAGTGATGCAGAGCGTTTTCTCATGTGTGTGTTGGCCATGTCTACCCACCATTTGCTTCAATGTGGGTGGAACTGGAGGGTATTATGCTGAGTGAAATGGGTCAATCGGAGAAGGACAAACATTATATGTTCTCATTCATTTGGGGAATATAAATAAGAGTGAAAGGGAATAGAAGGGAAGGGAGAAGAAATGGGTAGGAAATATCAGAAAGGGAGACAGAATATAAAGACTCCTAACTCTGGGAAACGAACTAGGGGTGGTGTAAGGGGAGGAGGGCGGGGGTGGGGGTGAATGGGTGACGGGCACTGAGGGGGGCACTTGACAGGATGAGCACTGGGTGTTATTCTGTATGTTGGCAAATTGAACACCAATAAAAAATAAATTTATTATAAAAAATTTAAAAAAAGGTGAAGGAGGGCAGAAAACTGGGTACCTACCTTTTCCAGAAGCTGGCGAAGCTGCCTGCTTTTGGCATCGCGGGAACACAGGTTCTGTTCTGGAGCAACCACTGTGCATATGCATCGTCCATCAGGATCCTGTGCTGAACTGTACACTTGCCACCCTTCTTTGGGACTGATCTGAGTCTGAGGAAACCAATGGCAAACACATAAGAACACAGATGTCTATTATAGTGTAAAGAGAATGTAGGTTTGTAACATTTTAAGCAAAGCATCTTTTTTTGATAATTAAAGTTTGTGTTTTTATTCTCTGAAGATAGAGATTAAACAACTTCTATAGGCAGCATAGCTTCATTTAGTTACACTCTCCTTATCAGTCTCCAGGAGAATTTTTTCTATATTATTCTCATGTTATTAACCATTTATTGACCCTATAGCAATTCCCTAATGCTTTTTGTCATATCTGGACATTTCAGTGCAACTTTAGAAGCGTCTGATAACCACTGAATCACATAACAGCAGTTTTTCTACATAAGATCTGTTAGTTTGTCTTTCCCAACAGTAACTGGTAGTAGTAGTAGTAGTATATATATATTTTTCTGATTATTATTCATGTGTGATATTCTGATGCAAAGCCCTATGGTAAGGACCTTCCAGTGCATTAAAGGATCAATTGTGAATAAAGCTAGAAAAATAGCATATAAGAATATAGGTAAAAATAATTAGATCACCATGGTTTTGCAAAGAAAGCACAGTCCTAGGGAGGTTAAAGAGAGTATTTTAACATAGTCGGCCAAATTCATCTTCTCAAATTACTTCTGTGCACTTATCACCCTACCTCTCTAGAACCCTAGCTTAAAGTGGCTTTCCTATCTATGAAGGAGGCAGTTTAAAGTCGTCCTCCTATTTTCATTTCTAGTTTTTCCTCCTGTATCTTCCTATAGGAAACTTCTTTTCAATCATACTGGTCTGTGTGTGTCCTGAAAGCATGCCACCTTGATTTATATCTGTGTATGTTACTCATTTTGTTTCTCCTGCTTGGTATATCCATCTTATAAACCTTCAGATTACTAAACCCTTATAATTTCTACCTATTTTGAAGGATTGTCTGTATTATTCACCAAGCATTTAATGTGTATTGTCTAGTATTGCTATTTGCCTTTCAAATGTCTTATTTCAACACTTAGTTTATATCCAGCTACTAGATATATTAGATATTTCCTGTCATATCAAGTACATTCTATCAGGTACAAAGATAAGTATGCTCACTTTTTATCTAGTTACTTTTCAGAAAGAACTGGGCTTTAAACATATACTCTCCGTTGTACAAACAGGAGTCGTTGCGGTTGCCGTGATGTACTGCCCAGAGAGGCACTCATTCATTTCTCTAGCTGCTGAGATTATCAGTGGCTCGACTCTCAGTTGAGCTTCTCTTTGGAGATCGGCTAGGCTGAAAAATGCTGCCATTCAAGGGCAGGCCCTGGTCCAAGGGACAGCTCATGTGCATTGATTTTGATGATGCAGCAGTACAAAGAAGCACCCTAAGAAGCAGGAATTATTATTTCCATTTCACAGAAGAGGAAATTGTTTGGGAACACTCAGCATGGATAGTAGAGCTTGTATGAAACCAGGCAGTATGCTCCAGAGCAGTACTGTCAAATGGAAATATAATAATTTTAACTTTTTTAATGGGCTTAAAAAGGTAAAAAGAAATAACATTAATCTTCATGTATTTTATTTAACTCCATATATTCAAAGTATTCCATCATGTAATCAATATAAAAATTATTCATGAAATACTTTACATTGTTTTTTCCTCTTTTTTTTGCACTCTTTGAAATGGATTGTACATTTTATACTTATGACTCACCTCAATTTGGATTAGCCACATTTCAAATGCTTAATAGCTACATGTGGGCTCCTTTTTTTTTTTTAAGCTTTTATTCATTTATTTATTCATGAGAGACACAGAGAGAGGCAGAGACATAGGCAGAGCGAGAAGTGGGCTCTCTGCGGGGAGCCTGATGCAGGACTAGATCCCAGAACTCTGGAATCATGACCTGAGCTGAAGACAGACCCTCAATCACTGAGCCAGCCGGGTGCCCCTACCTGTGGCCTCCTTATTGGACAGTGCACCACTAGAGTCCTGCATTTAATTAAAATGCTAAGGCCATATCAGTATGATGTTGAAGAGCCAGATAATTGTTTTTAAAGGTCAGTCGTGGATATTGAAAAAACTACCTAACAGATGTTACATAGACAAACCATCCAATTTGATCTGAATTTGTTTTTCCTGTTGAAATAGCAGATAAATCAGCGGTCCTCTTTGTAGCTATTTTCTGGCTTCTAAGACTAGGATCTGAAATTCATCAGCCTTTCTCTATCTGTCCTTCTCTGGTCTCCAGGGATTCAGAAGATAGGTATTTCTTGTATGACCAGGAGAAGAGGGAGATGAATTTAGTTGAGAAAAGAAAATATTTAATGAATGAGGTTGGAAAGCCAAGGCTGAGGAAGAGTGAGAGAAGGGCTGAGGGTTGGGAATGGAGATGCGGTTAGGAACCAAGAGGTGAAGGGAGGCCAGAGAGGACTGTCTTGTAAAATGCCTGTTGTTACTGGAATCAGCTGTTTGCCTATAGACCTGGAGTGTTTTGCCAGGTTAAAAGTGGACTCTTCGAAGAATGAAAGCAGGCTGGCTTCTCTTTCCACAGATCTGCTACGGTCTGTGAGAACTTCTGCCCCTGGAATTCACAGCAGAACAGATACAATTTCCTACTTATCGTGTCCCAGGTCCCAGATCATTGCATACCATCAGCCAGCACACAGTTCTTTTTCTTTTCAAGGGCTCTAGCAGTAATTGCTACAGGGTGCTGATAGGCATTGCAACAGCAATCATGAGCAACTATCAGAGAAGCTATAAGTTATGAACTCAGAAAACTCTTGAAGATGTCACAGTCCTTGTCCTTGATCTATAATGAGAACCAAGTGGTGCCAGAGCTCTTTTTAATCTTCCTTTTCAGATAATTCATGGAAACATCCTATGCTGCCTTTTATTTCTGAAGCATTGGATTCATTATCATTTCTTTCTTTTTCATTCTCTCATTCCTTGTGGCATTTATGCCTGAATATCTAGTTAGGATGGATAGATGTACTTAGAATTATATATTATTAGAATCAGATAGCATCTTAAAGACTATTGTGGTATCCTTTTTGTATTAAGGAAGAAAAAAATGTAGAGATTACCGAGTAGTGATAGGAATGGTTTAGCAGTTTTCAGAGATACATTTAAAGGTTTAAGCTAAGTAACAGGATGGGGTTAATATATCTAGACATAGGTCTTATAGTTTCAGTTAGACCTCACCTAACATTGGACACAAATCTCAAGTATGTCAGAAAATTAAGTCTTGTCACTAGGATAAATTTAGCTTTTGGATAAAGGAGCAGGGGTCACTCAATTATAATATTAAAATATCTTTAACTGCAGCGCAAACACTGATTATTAAACCTGGCAGCATTAATATTGGTGTTCACTTGCCAGTGTTTGGCTAACTAGTGAGGAGCTTATCATGACAGGGCAAGGTGTCACTTGGTTTCTGGA
Source organism: Canis lupus familiaris (assembly GCF_011100685.1). Taxonomy (NCBI): domain Eukaryota; kingdom Metazoa; phylum Chordata; class Mammalia; order Carnivora; family Canidae; genus Canis; species Canis lupus. Next base: position 48,849,589 of record NC_049227.1, on the reverse strand, counting down.
ATGAGGGAAACAGGAAAGGTGAATAGGGTTTGATGTTCATTTAACATTCTCCCTGAAGTGTCAGCTTAATAAAAGTAGACTCCAGCCTTGTTTGTACTTCCAATTGTCTTCTTGTAAGAATCATTGGGAAGAGCCATGACCTTATCTACTACACAGTTAGTTTGAATGATCTCAAGTATAACAAGTTACCTCTTTGGCAAGAAAAAGGTAACTCAAAAGAGAAAAAAGCTAATATAAAAGATGAGTGCCTGACAGTCCTGTGGGTTTTGAAAGAGACTTCTTTGCCAGGGTCCTTGATAAATAAAGGAAGCATCTCTAGTGCTCTCTTTTAGGCTTCCATAACTGGCATTGAAAGGAGGATCAGAACAAAACCATCTAAGACCTCAGGTGGAAGGAAATATTTAGGCAGTTTTTGGATACCAATGAAAAAAGACTTGCCATTTTAACTTTCAAGAACAATTATTTAGGTGTCTGTAAAACTCATAGTAATAGCAAACATTTATGGAGCTCTAACTTGGCTGTTCATGTACTATTACCTTTGAATATCACACTAACCTTATGGACAAGGTTATGTTATTCCATTCTACCCATTTTATAGGTGAGCGAATTGAGATGGAAAGACAGGAAGGAACTTGCTCAAGGACATGCAGGGGGTAATCAGCAGAGCTGGGATTTGCACTTTGATGTCAGTTTGATGTCAGAGTCTGAAAGTTTAGCCACCACACTGCACCACCAGTTATCTGAAATTCCCTTTTATAAATGCTAACACTAACCCTGAAAGCATTTTCGGAACTGCGGTGAAGGCCAGTACTCGGACCTGGAGGGTGCATGTGGTTTATTACTATCCAAAGCATCCTAATCATAGTGGTTACTGATGCAGTTCTCTTTGAACCTTTTGTTTTAATTAGAAGAACTAAATGAACTATTTAGTAGTTTTTAATATTGCAGAACTCATGAAATATTTAAGAATGCTCTAAATAGGAGAATTAAAATGATAATTTTAACAATTGGATTTCAAGTCTGGATTCTTTCCTTATAATTGAATTACCAAGCTATGCTTTATAAATATAAAGCTACTGTGTGAGAATTCACTCAAAACTCCGGGGGCTTTGTACCAGAAAAGAGAGATCCTGAAGACTGAGGTAAAAGTAAAAATAAATAAAAATATCTTGCATTTCCATTTGTTTTTCTGTTTATAAAATCCCCCCCTTTGTATTATCCTCACTTTTTTTAAACCAACTACCCTTCCTTAGACATAGACTATCTTACTTATGAGGAAACTGCAACTCCTCATGAGGAATTTTTTTTTTCAAGTCATCTATCAGAACTTAGACCCAGTTTTCTTCAGCTCAGAGTCTTTACTCTCATCCTCTGCACATAAATGTGGACAGAAAGTCTATGTCCATTCACCAATAGCCCAAAAATCTGTTTTGGAGAAGCTACACCCAGGCAAGTGGAGGGCATTATCTAAACAGTATGAAAATAAGTAGCAATTGGCACCCCGGAGGAGTAGTTAGCAATGCAGGTTCAGCAAGGCAACTGGATATTCCTGTGGTGGGCCCTGCAATCATTTATCAGGGCCCACATGGAGGGGCAGGCGAAGGACAGAAATCTGATGATATTAAGAGAACTGAATTAGTCAGTTGAACATTGCTAGGTTTTACATTTTATCTTGAGTTTCTACACATTTCATAAAAAGTATACACAGATGGAGGCAAAAAAGAATAAGGAATCTACTTGTTGGAAGTGGTACGCAAGGTAGGGAAAATAAAGCAGAAAAAAATCCATTTATTAGACCCTATTTGATTTAGAGTGGAGATGCCTAAAGGATGAAACCCCTTATAAATTTTTTTGTCTGAGGATGGTTTGGTCTCAGAGAGTGAAATGTGGTTTAGCATGCTAATGGCTTTAGTTGTGAAGAGAGGAGAAATGTGAGGAAAAGAATGGGAGAGATGTTGACAGACCACACGGAATGAAGCTGTGTTCTGGAGGATGTGTTAATAAAGATGCCACTGCACAGCACTTTTCTTCCTATTTCTTATGAGACTCATTGGAACTGAAATAAGAAATGCATGTTCTTCACTCAAGAAAACCTCAAGGCTCTAAGAAAAACAACTATTAAAACAAAACGACAACAACAACAACAAAAAAACAAATGACAAAAAAACCCAAAGATATAAAATTTAGGTTGGTTGGACACCTCTCTTCACGTTCTGGAAATTACAAAGTCTGAGGTGGAAAAGGCTCAGAGGTCATCTCTGGTCCTGTGTCTCTGTCCCCTCAGTCACACTTTTGTCCGTTCTTGGGTTTATCCTCGAACTCTGCATGATAAGAATTTTGCTGCTTCCTAGGCAGCCCCTTCCTGCTGGTGGAAAGCTGAGAGGCTCCATCTGAACTTCTGTCTGCAGCCCTACTTCCGTCTGAGGTACTTGAGCAGGAATACATCTACCCTTGTATCCAGGTCACTATTCTTCCCTAAAAAGGCAATTATTGCTTTCTCTGTGGCCCTCAAGATTTGCAGTTCTGTTTTCTGCTCCACCTTCCACTCCTTAATTTGTTTAGTTGCCCTTTCACAAAAGGGGTATTGCCTAAGGATGTGAGGAAGAAGAACAGTCTGTATAACACAGAAGTCCAAGGTCTTCATGCAAATTGAAAAAAGTTGGTGAGTCGAGAAGAAGAAATTTGGAAAGTGTGGAGAGTTTGTGTCAGGGCATTCTACTCATTTTACAGAACTTATAAGTGACTAACTCAGTGAAGTAGTTATTTATGAGAAGTCAGCTAGATGTTTGAAACTGCAGCAAAACAAATCACTTATGCCCCCGGGTTCCCTTTGAGGCCTCTTCCCACCACAGCAGTCAGGCTGACTGGGAACAGCTGGTATCTGCCGATGTCCTCTGCTCGTTTAATTGCTCTTTTCCAGGTTCTTCCTGGTGTGGAGTCCACAGCATGGGGGATTTCTCAGAAGCTCAGCCCCAAAGGGCCGTTACTTTGCATCAGAGAGAAGTGTCAGAGGGAGCCTGAGCATCCTCAGAGCCAAGGCCTCACCTCTGCGGACACCAGCTTCTCCAAAGGCTGATGGGCCCAGTGATAGATTGGAAGGAAAAAAGAAAGAAAATAAAGAAGAAAGAAACCAGAGCCAAAGAGGAGAATAAAGAAATGCTTGAAGATTCTAACAAAAACAAGTGGGAGCATATTCCCCTAATAAGGAGCGGTATTTTACTATTTACTAACAAAAGTATCCCAGAAATTTAAAAACCTCTTTCAGCTTTTGAGACAATCAAATGTACACTGCCTATTTCAGAGACACTTGCTACAAACAGATTTAATTGCATTTAATCATTAAGGCCCTTTTTTTCTTACTTTTATTCTATTTTTTTAGGTCACTTGAAAATACCCTTCTAAAGAAAGATTTTGTGTTTATGTAAATCTGAACTTTTTGCCATCTGCATATCCCATAAACATTCATAAAGCAAATTTTAAGACCTACTCTTTTTTTATCTTTTTTATAAATTTATTTTTTATTGGTGCTCAATTTTCCAACATACAGAATAACACTCAGTGCTCATCCCATCAAGTGTCCTCCTCAGTGCCCATCACCCAGTCACCCCCACCCCCTGCCCACCTCCCCTTCCACCACCTCTAGTTCATTTCCCAGAGTTAGGAAGACCTACTCTTTTGTTTGTTTGTTTGTTTATTTTTGAGTTTCAGGCTCATCCCATACATACTGTCTAAAGTGAGAACATAGAGCAGGAAAGTTGAAAGGGACAGGATATCCTAACTAAATCTACTAGGAAGGGCACTGTTACCCTGCCATCTAAGGAAAGTGGAGTTCAGGGTTATGGGAAGCCACCTGAGCAGGGCACAAAGAACCTACTGTGGCTCCAGGGCCAGGAGAGGTAAGGACTAGTGAAGGATGAGACCACTTCTCTGATCAGGACTGTGGTCAGGTGACTTGCTTCCATTCTTGGCTCTCTCATTCACCAGCTGGGCAAAATCTGTTCAGTCACTTATACATTTTGGGTCATTCTTCCCACTTGCAGCAGGAGGAGGTTGGATTAGATCATTCATATTTCCAGTTGAGCTCTTGAGTGCTTTAAGGCTTCTCTGGAGGAATCTTGTCTGGGGCAAGGGGTTGATTGTATGGAGAGGGAGCAGATGGTGGAGGCTCAATAAATACCTCCCCTCATTGTTTATAATTTGACCCATGACCTGTTTTACAAATTGGACTTCCACTTCAAGTTTCACTCAACAAATATTTTTTCAGCGTATATTACATAAAATTTAATTTGGGAGAAAAAAAAGGCACTGTTGCCAAAAATAGTGTGAAGATAACTGGCCTGTATGGTTTCAGAAATCCTTTCCAGCATTAACATTTTATGATCTTAATCTAGGAAATACAGATTCATTTATTTTTCACCATGGGAATCAAAAGGTATGAGCAATTATCTTGAATAATTAAGATAGGGAAATGTCATAGCCATTGTTTCTCTGTAAAGTATGCCACTTCTGTGAAACATTAAAAAAAAAAGCAGAAAAAACAAAAACCCCAAAAAACAAAAAAAAACTTTTGCAAGTTGATTTCTCCCTTCCAGTGAAGAATACCATAGTGTAAACTTTCCTGATTGTTTTTTTTTTTTTTTTTTTTGGTCACCCAAAGGAGGATTCGGCTGTATCAGAACATTCACAGACCAGAGCAATGCTTTTTATTTTTCAACCAACAGATTATTAAATCAGGAAGTAAAGAAAATGAATTTACTTTAACCTTAGAAGATAACTAGAAGTCCTAAAAGAATCATGCATAATTTTGGACATTTGATTCTCTTCTATCAACAACAGAAAATAAGAAAACCAATGTCTATACACACAAAAATTATACATATCAGATCCAAGGTACCAAGTTTGGAGTAGAATTCATTCATGAATTTCTTAGTTTAGATTCATTTTCTGAAAGGGTTAATTCAATAACTGAGTTGTTGAGATCAAGCTTTTGAACATTGAGAGCATTTGGCTCAGTATATACTAAATAATATACTTTGATTTTATAATTGTTTATTGATGACATAGCATGCTTTCTTTATAACTGGAGAAATCTTTTTTACATCCCTCCTGCCATACATACATCATGTACTAAGGAGGGAAATCTCAAAGTAAAGACAGTGAAGTGACTTAAGTGATTTAACGGAGGTAGGTAAACATAAAAGTGGGTCAAAGTGTGCCTCACATATGCTCTACTCATGCCCTAAGCAGTGGCTGAATTTAGTAAATTATGTAATTAATTTGTCTTGGCTTTACTCAGTTAATTACACATTGATAGATTAATTATTAGTCATAACTGCAAATAGGTCTTAAAAATGGGAGATTATTTTTCTTTTAATATCTGACTTTTTGATCCAATGGAATGATCCAGTGATAAAAATCGATAGGCAGGTAAAGAGCTCCAAATACTAATTGTTTCTGCATCCTTTATTTGATAGCAGAGAAATGATTTTTTTTTTTTTGAGGATATTCCTTCTGTTTGAATTTGTAACTTCTGTCTGAAAAATCAGTAGTTTTCATTTTTATTTGACAGGTTTTAACTAAACCATGGTTCAGACTATCAGAAAAGACTTCATTATAATGTGGGAAGGGTTAAAACTAAAATTAATTTTAAGTGAGTGAAAACTACAGGAGCAAGACTTGTGATAGGAGAGTCTTTATAAAAAAATAAACAATTAAAGGGAGATGATTTTATCAAGGAAATTTTATATTGTGTTTCTTAGCTCTCTTTAAGTCTTTCTGTCAGGTTTTAAATTGCTGAGGTTTTTTTATTTGTATTTAAAAGAGGTTGATTTCTCGGACTGAAGGCATTGCAAATAGTCCCTAAGAACTGAATTCCAAGGAAGATCCTGCTATAGTAAAGCTATATTAGCTAGAATATTCTCTATAGCATACTCCGTAGGAAAAATTATGGGAGTTTTACAGACATTAGAAGAAGTAGAAAAATAATAAAAAACAAAACACATTTGTTAAAGAATCCTTCCAAACAAGTTAAAGCTTATCAGTCTTAAGAATTTAATGAGTCTAGTATTTCCTTTTACAGCTAATTTCTCAAATTGTCCATTTATTATTATTATTATTATTTTTTTGGTGTAACTTTAAAGTCTTCACAAAGCAATATCCATAACTAAAGTTAGCACATAAATATTGTATCACTGAAGCCGCCTTGTAAATAGAGAAGCAAAATCTCAGCTTTGCAGTTTACAAAATCAAGCCCACTGGTTTAATGCCCTTACTTCCCAAGATGGTCAAACCCACCCGAGTGACTTACTAAGGTATCTGGCGTCGACAGCCTCGTGGTGTTCAGTCCTACCAAGGATGGGAGAGTTTGGGACATCCAGTTTGAGATCATTGCCATGGTACTAAGCACAGCGCCAAGCTTCAGCAGTGGAGGACTCATTGCTGTGAAGCTAATGAGTTTTCATAGTGACTGATTAAGATCCTGGTGCTGGGCTGGCAGCGGGAGGCGTGACTGCAGCAGCCACATCCACAGCATGAAAAGAGATCAACTTTCCCGGCTCTAATCACTGGGGAAAGCTCACAGAACCTCTTTTCCCCCACCCTCGTGGGGAGTGCCTTGCTCTTCCTTTTCCTTCCTTTCCGGACACTTTGCTGGTTCATCAAATGAAATAATCTTGATAGGGCTTGGTTGGTATTTATGAGAGCAAGCGGTTGGTGGGAGAGGGACCCTGAGCTCTTCCACTGTACTCAGTCACCATCAACAGTCTAACCTCCTCTGGGGTTTTTGTGAGTATAATCAGCTGCTCTTTATCCTTCATAAAAAATACACCTCTAGATGGAGGTCTGCCAAAGTGCACATTTCAAGCATCAAACTTCATACCTACGGATTTCTCCTAGCCTACACAGAGTACTTCTGGGCAGAGCATGAAAACAAAGTCTGCAAACAATTTCCAGGATGATCAGATATTCAGAGGAAGAGATTTTTTACTTTTTTAACAGTAACCTAAAATTAGCATTGTTGCCTCTAAGAAAAAAGTCAAAGATTAATAGCTGCTGCCTGTGGAGAACATCACCCTAGGCAACTTACTTGTGAATAGACAGAAAAGGCAGCTTTAGAGGAAAGCTTCTGTTATGGAAATTTCATATGTTTCCAGTTTTGCTTTTAAGAATCAGTGCTTCCTAGTTGTTCAAAGGACGAACTCAGTTAACTCTATTTTCACCTGGAGAAGAATGACAGACGACTGCTGCCTGTCTGTCATAACAGAACATGTGACTATTAAAAACGAGCACAATACTTGGATTTAGGGACCCTGAGGGTCCAGTCTTATTTTCCTCTGGTCAGTTGAGTGACTGGTCAGTGACTTAACATCCGTTGGTTTTCATTTTTCAGGTTTGGACTCCATGTTCTCCAAGACCTCTTCCAGCTTTAAAATTCAATGATCTGGGGACACCTGGGTGGCTCAGTGGTTGAGCGTCTGCCTTTGGCTCAGGGTGTGATCCCAGGATCCTGGGATCAAGTCCAGCATCAGGCTCCCCACAGGGAGCCTGCTTCTCTCTCTGCCTGTGTCTCTGCCTCTCTCTGTGTCTCTTATGGATAAATAAATAAAATCTTTTAAAAAGTAAGGTAAATAAAATACAATGATCTGTTTATTAGAATTGGCAAAGGTGTATATTGAATTTGGGGCTTGTGGATAGTATTATTATATTCTTCTTACAAATACTATAAATTGCCCCTATCCAAATCTCGGGTCCCGAATGGAATAAATCAGAGGCCATTGTTTTGTACAATATATATGTCCTAAAATAAAAATGTAGAGAGAAGACATGAAGGGAAATGTGCCTGAATGAAAATTAAATGAAAAGGAACCTGTTATAAGAAGGAAGTATACTATTTTGATTCCTTAGGAGAATTCTGGAATTGTTTATAGCTGGAATTCTCAGCCCAAGATATATATTTTTCATAAACAGTTTTGGCAGGAGAAATAAAAGAAATGTCTTTAATAAAATTGAAAGAGATACATATTTATAGAAGTATGTATGTCCTTTATTCTCAAAAAGAGCTTTAAACTAAGATGAATACTGAGAGACTCCTCAAGTCTTCCTTGCTTCTATTACCTAGGAACTTAGGCTTTTTTCCCTTCAAAATACAACCAGATGATTTTAGTTGACTCTTATTTTTTTTTTTAACCACAGGCCCAGAAAACCAAATAATACTTATTTGTGTCTTTCAAAAAATCATACATGAGAGACTATAAAGGTGAAAGCACAATAGTTTATATATTAAAGTTAGCCTTGAATAAGAGTATTCATAGAAAGGACTGAAATTTTACATCAGTATTACAATGTGGCAATAACAAAAAGCAAAGTGGATTTACGAATCTAATTATTTGAAATATACACCTGGAACTTTACCTGATTTAGGAGGGGTAGTGCCTTTTCAAGAGCTTAATTTCCAGAATTGAAAACTAATATACATGCAGTTGTTAGATCATTTAAGATGCAACATGGCAGATGGTAATTATAGTTATTAATGAACTATCAGTCAACAAAATAATAGCATCTTTAGAAGAATACAGGATTGCATGTCAGGGGAACCAGTGTTCTTATTTGCAAATTAAAAAAAAAAAAAGGAAGAGGGGCACCTGGGTGGCTCAGTCAGTTAAGTGTCTGACTCTTAATTTCAACCCAGGTTATGATCTCAGGGGGTGGTGGGATCAAGTCCCACATCAGACTGGGTGCTGGGCGTGGAGTCTACTTATCCCTCTCCCTCTGCTCCTCCTCCTCCTCTCTCTCTCTCTTTCTCAAATGAACAAATAAATCTTTAAAAAAAGAAACGTGCATACTTTAAAAAAAGAGAAGAAATAAAGAAAAACACAACACAAATGGAATGCTTCTTGCAATTTCTCAGAGATGCAAGTAACTAAAGAATGGAAGGAACAGTATGAAAGTTTGTAATTTGATGGTGTTTATCAACAACATCAAATCTATAATGTGTTGTTTTTAGAATAGGTTTTAATGGCACACATTGAAATAAAGAGCTTAAATTATAATGATTATTAGTTGTGGGAAATAAAAATAGCTCCTATTTGTAAAGAGCTAAATAGTTTGCTGTGCTCTCATAATCTAGTGAAGTGATTATCATTATAATTCCCATTTTAGAAGTTGAGTTTTAGTTTGCAGATGGGGGAGGTGATTATTTTATGTAGTAGTAACAGCTTGTTTTCAGGGCAAGAAATCCCATGGTTACAGAAGTTCCATAAGAATAGTGTGAATGGTGCTGGTTGAGTAAGTAGCCAGAGATGAAGTTGGAAATACTAGCAGTGACCAGCTCCCAGAACTTCAGGGCCACCCAAAGATGTTTGGAAATTATCTTGTATATAATTCAAGAATTTTAAGCAAAGCAGTGAAGTCATTAGTCATTGAGATTTATATCTCAAATTATTACTACTTTGGCATTTTTATGATGCAGCATAGACGGATGGGTATTGCAGGAACAGCAAAGCAAATCAGAGACTGGAAGGTCACTTAAGGGCATGTTCCAGTTTAGGCAAGAGAGGATGAGGTCCAGGAGTAAGATACTCAGTGAACTTCAAAAGGTTGGATTCCATGAAGATTTGAGGTAGGATTGGTAGCGCTTAGTGTTTGAATAGATTTAAGAAGTGAGGGAGAGAGGAAGTTACCAAGGGAATTTCAGATTTGGGATTTGGGTGGTGAATATTCATCAGGATAAGAATACAATTTTAGAAGTATGACTTAAGGAGAAGATAGAGTTCATTGTCACATATCAGGTATGAGTCACCTATGGTAGAGAAAAATCTCTGAATGGTAATGTACAATACATATAGAGTTCAGAAAAGAGTTAATTTCACTAGACCACAAAGGCCTAGTAAAAATAATGTGTCTGCATAGATGATAAAAATGGTTAATTTAGACATACATTGTCTTCAACTGTCAATGATTTTATTTAGACCTTAAGATAATATCTAGATTTATTACCTGTACATGATTACCTGTACATTTTTATCTAAAAAAAAAGTCCTATCACTAGTAAATAGTGAAAATGTTACTAAATCTAGTAATCTAACAAAAAATGTGACCTGACCAGATATTTATTTTCTTTTTAGAATCTCAATGTAGGTCAGTAACTATAAAAGCTACAACAGTGCATTACTGCTCACAGAGAGCTGAAAGATATTGATTAATGTATTTATTTATTAGATGTTTTATGGTGGGCTGTCCTTTTATTACCTAGAAAATATTTCATGACAAACCTATATGATAAATAATTAATAAATATTGACCAAGAAAGACTTGCAGGTGATCTTATATAATATCAGCATATTTGGTCATTGAAATTTTTTTCCCTTGATTTGGAACACAAATGTTTAACAGTGCTTTAATGCTCAAAACACTTTCTAGTTTGGGGGCTATTCATGTTGTAGGTATTTGTGGGTTTTGGAGGAACCCAGCTTAGGCAGACATGAAAAAGTAAATACATGAAAAAACCTGATGGCCCCATAAAATATTACAGGAAACCTAAAAGGTTGACTATAGGCAAAACAGGAAAGAGATTGATATTACTTGTTTGATGATAGAAAATTTAAGAAGGAATAGGCTATTCATACTTTATTTTTATAATTTAACATTTTTAAACTTTGTAGATGATTTGAGAAAGAAAGGAAAATGGCATAATAGATGTAGTTGTAAAAATACAACTGTAGGGAGTAGAAATTATTGATGAAGAAGGAGGAGGAAGCATGGAAGGTAGGGAGGAGGAGGAGCCTATGGGGAGGAGGAGAGAGTAGTAATTGGATAGAATACTGAAAAACAAGTTGTATTGATTGGCTAAAAGAAGCTAAAGTAACCTCTGGAAGAAACAAAGTGGACTCCTCTTAGCAACCTAAGTAGGAAAAGTAGGAGGAGTGGCATACAATTGAGGAAAACAGAGTGGTTTTCGCTCTGTTTCACCAAATCACTCTGGTGATGCTATATACCCTGGAGGGTGTGGTATGTGAATGATTAGGTAAATAAACAGTTCCATTTAGGAGTCTCCATTTTCTCATCTGTAAAATAATGGATAAGTGAATCTATGTGGAGGGATTGACTAAGAGAATATACTTAAAAGTGCTTGTAACATGGCAGATGCTCCTTTAAAGGCAACCTTATTTCTGATAAGAAATGGCACGACTGAGGCAGGGCCAGAAAGTGTAGACCAGATTAAGGAACAATGAGCCCTGAAAAAGTGGGAAGTTTGTCTTTGCAAGGGGTAACTGAGTTGGGCTTGGAGTATATGAGGAGATTAATACAACTCTGCTATGCAACACAAAGTCACTCCGGGTCTCTGGAACTAATAGTCCAATTCAAAGCAGAAAAGAAGGACTAGTATTCTTGCTTCGTCCTTCATTGAGAAGCCAAAGTAATTACAAGAAAATTTCCATCAAGTCCCACTACCATATCAACTTACCCACCCCACCTAAGTCCACATATGCCACCTTTTCTCCTATTGTTACGGACTAATTGTCTGTGTTCCTAGGTAAGATTGATCCCTCCCCTGTCCAGTAGGTCAGTACCTTTCAGACTATCATGCATAGGAATTACCTGGAAAACTTGTTAAGACCCAGATCCTTAGGTCGCACCCTTGAGAGTCCTAATTACTGGCTTTAGCATAGGACTAAATACTTTGTATTTCTGACAGTCTCCCAGCTGATATACATGCTGCCGTTTTTGGACCACCTTAGCCAGCCCTAGATCACATCCATCTGACCTACTCAGACAACTCTCTTAATTCTTTCTGACATCAAGAAATCTTCCCTCTTTAATGGATCATGCCCTTATATCTCTTATTTTACATATAAATAGTACTTTCTTGATCCTACTTTCTATCCGTTTATTCCCCTATTTCTCATATCTTTAAAGCATTCCTTCTTGAAAGAGTTGTCTATACTCACCATCTTCAGTTTATTTCTTTCTAATCAAGTTTTTGTCCACACTTCTCCACTCCACTGGTACTACTTTTATCAAGGCCACAAATGATCTCACATTGCTAAATGATTCCACATGTAGCAGCCAAGTCTCAGGCTTCAATTTCCTTGACCTATGAGCAGCATTCATTAGACTTTTACTTTCTCCTCCTTGAAGTAATTTCTTCACTTGGCTTCAAGGATATCATACTCATCTAGTTTTCCTTCTACTTTCTGACCTATCTTTTTTAGTCTCTTTGTTGAATCTTCCTCATCTATATGCTAATGACTCCCAAATTCATTTCTTCCTAGCAGACCTCTCCTATCAATTCAGACCTGTATATCCAATTATCTACTTGACATCTCCACTGGGATGTTTAATAGACATCTTAAATTGAACATGTTAAAAAATGAGCTCCTTCCCCCATCTCCAGCAAACAAAACAAAACCAAAAAAAAAAAAAAAAAAAAGGAAAGAAAGAAAGAAAAGAAATAAATAAAAACCACATACATGCAGACATTCCTACATTCTTCCCATTTTAACTCCATGGTTCAGTTGGTCAGGACAGAAAGTTAAGTCTCAAACTTAACTCCCCCTCACCCCCCACATCTCTTATCAATTCCATCAGCATGTCTTCTAGTTTCTACTTTAGAAAATATATCTAGCATTTTACACCATACCCATTGCCACCATTCAAGTCACCATCATCTCTCATTTAGTTTACTATAAATGCTACCAGTTATTGACCTTGTATTACTTCAGTCCATTTTAACTCCCTAAACCAGAGTGATTCTGTTGAATTATTAAGTTAAATCAGAATCACTGGTTGATTTTCTGAATATTTAATTCAGAGTGATTAAAATATGTCAGATTATGTTATCTCTCTGCTTAAAACTCTTTGATAGATTCTTGTCTTGCTCATGGTAAAAGTCACAATGTTTGCATGAATTGTAAGGTTCCACATAATCTGGTTTCCTCTTATTCTTCTGATATCATTTCTTATAACTCTTCTCTTTGTTCGCTTCACTGGTGCTACTGTGTTCTCCTTGGGCATTTTTCTCAGAGACACAAAATAATCTTTCAACTCAGGACCTTTGGACTTATTCTTCTGTAGTAGAATTCTAATCCCTCAATTCCTTTTTGTTTTATTTCAAAAATTACCTTCTCATAAGGCCTTTGCTTGACCATGCCATCTCAAATTTCTCCTCTTTTCATCTGATTACTTCTACTGTCTTTTGATAGTTCCTTTTTTTCTCCTTAGAATTTATCACAAGTTAGCATCTCAATATATTTTATTTATTCAATCTGTTTATATTTGTTTTTTTTCCACTAGAAATGAAGCTTCATGAAGGCAGGAATGTTACTTGTTTTGTTCACTGAGGTATTCTCAATGGTTAGAAGAGTGCCTGGAACATAGTAGGTTCTCAATAAATATTTATTAAACAAATGACTAAATGAATATGTTATTGTTTTCTTCCTGGCTTGCCCTCATTTTAAAAGAAGATCGTTTTCAGTGTGGAATTAGAACAGAGCCTATATTTTGCAAAACAAATCAGAGTAATATAGTGCATTTTGCATGTGTGTTTTATGTGTGGATGATGGATGTATATGTGGGCAAAATGATATTGTAAAATATTGAAACATTATGCTTATAGCTAAGAATGCTGCTTCTTTCCAGATTTAGAATGCAAGCACGTTTGATTTAAGCCAAGAAATACTGTCTCTAACTCTTGTTATGTCTTCTCTTGATAAAGGGCTCAAGTCACTGGAACTCTAAATAAATATGGAAGCAATCTTTTCTTGCTCTTGCCTTTGGCTAATGAAGTTTGTCTCTAATAATGTAGGGAAGGTGGAAGAGACTGTAGGTTATGGAAAGGTTGAGTTTAAATAAAATGAGTTAGAGAAGATAGAGACCTGAGTGTCCATTCACCCAACTCCCCTTCATTTGGCCCTTGGCAATCAATTAGGGACCACTTACAGCTCCCAGAATTCAGTGCTTTGCTACTCTTGCCTTGAGCTTTCAGGGTTGTCTTAAAAGTGTTCACTAATGAAAGAGTGAATTTAGAGTGAAAAACATTAGCAAAGTTCTTTAAAGGAGGGATTTCTGTCTTTTCATCTTTTCCTTCATCTGTGAAGCCGACTGATGCTCTATAAGCCCGGGGGATCCTTGGTTGGCAGCTGTTCTTGCTACTTCAAAGGAGAAAAAATGGATGTGTCGGGGAGAAATATATTCAGGGCAAACATGTTTTTTCCCCTGACTTTCTACTCAACATTGAAGAAGTGGGAAAATATAAATCCAGGATTAGACTAGTGGAAAGGAGGATACAGTGTGGTGTGACAGAGAGACCCTCAGACTAAGGCAGGAGACTTAGATTTTGCATCAGCTTAGTCACTGTCTAGCTCTAGGTTCTTCAACTCGGAAATGAAGATATTAAACTGAATTTCCTATGTAGCCCCTTCCATAATTAAATATCATTCTTAAGAACTCAGCCTTTATCCCTGTAATCACACAGGCACCTTCCCATTCTCTGCTTTGACACGACTAGCTCTGTGATCTCCCAGAGCCTTGGTTTCTCTGTGTATAAATTCATGATAACAAGAGAACCTGATTGCTTAGGTATTTGTGAGGATGAAATAAACTTTTGCATATGAAGCACTTGTTACAGGACCTAGTAAACAAGGAGCTTTCAATTGATGTTAGTCATCATTATTCTTGTGCAAAGATGCTTGTTTTCTCCATCTTTGTGGAAGAAAACAATAGAGATAAAAATTGTTAGTGATAAGTAGTGAAGATCCTCAAACTTTGTGGTGAATTATCAATATAAAGGCTTATCTTTAAGTGGTTTAAAAATGCAAAACATTTTTTGATTCTAATGTTGTTGGTTCACAGGGACTGACTCTAAGAGTATTCTAGAAAGGGTCTAAAACGTGCCCATCCTACAGGCAGCCTTGAGAAGCTGCCTATGTAAGTCTGCCTGCCCGGCACTGTTCTAAGAACTTACCTGGATGAACTTAATTCTTACACAAACCCTGTGAGGTTGGTATTATTACTAAAACAGTTTATAGATGAGGAACTGAGGCACCAAGAAGTTAAATGAGCTATTGGTCACACAACCAATAAATGGCAAGGTCAATATTTGTACCTCAATGGTCACATTATAAGTATGCTCTTTTGACTGTTGTACACGTGCAAACATACCTACACAATATTACAGCACATGCTGATGTCAAATTTTGTCTTTTAGAAAAAATAGTTGGTATTATTTAGGGGAAGCATCGAAATTTAATCATTGGCATGTCCTTGGTAAATGAATTCTTAAAGCTAAGCATAAAAGTGGAAAATAACATGTCTTCACTTGTTGAGTTTCTGTTTAAGTGTGACTGAGCAAGGCTCTAACCATTGACTCTCAGGTAAGTTCAGTCCCTGCTTCATTTCTTTGGAATGTATTTTCAGATTTTTTTAAGTTCACTTAAATCACCAGGACTGACTAAAGTGTTAAATTATTGCCAAAAGCTTTTCTAGAAGAAATTGTTTAGGAAGACAAATCTCAAAGAGGTTGAAAAACTGCCTGGTGATCAGAAAGAAGGCTGATTTCAGGGATAACACGAACGAATGAAATTGGATCCTCAAATGTGCAATTTTCTGAAAGTTGTTATAAGTGTTTCATAGAGCTTATCTCTGTCATGAAATTTGAAGTGTATGGTTAGCAGGAATCAAAAATCTGATGGTAGTCAGTAACCCCAGACATCAAAGTATGGAAGATTACGTTTGTAGCCTGCTTTTTAACAAATCACATCCTAGCAGTTCTACGGAGCTAATTCTTATGTAGCAGCATTAGGATATTATTTTCAGCATTGCTCCCTCATCAGTATGTGTAGTCAAGGTTGTTTTGTGATTTGAAAGCTCTGGGCAGACAAACATAAACACAAATGTCTAAAGATCTGGACTTGAAACAAGTCAGGCATGCTTTATTATTGGAAGTGTCGTAAGAGTTATGGTTTTAAAAGGGGGGTCAGAAAAACAGAGAAGGCCAGGTCATTAAAACCACACAGATGAAGCTGCACAAATTCATTACCTCATTCCCTTATTCCCTTGTTCTTTTTTATCTCAATGCAATTAAGAACTATTAACCTTAAAAACAGTTTTAGGAGGACATCAGTAGTAACTTAGAAACAGTTCCCTTTGCGAACACTCATCTAAAAGTATGAACTTGACTATAGATAAGCCAAGGAAAGTAGTGTTGACAAAGTTTGTCTCTTGTTATTGAAATCAAATAATTTTTTCTGCTTTGTAATATTCTTCTCTGCACATTTTCAAGCTTAATTATAAATTTCCTGTCACTAGACAAACATAAGCAGAAGTATATTATTAACTCTGATAAATCTTTAAAGGTATTAATGTATTAAACATTTATTGAGTTCATTCTTTGGACCAAGAACTGGACTAAACTGAAAAATGCAAGATTGGTATCAGATAGCCTCATCTTTTGAGCAATTTATCAATCTGGGAAAGTAATAGAACATAAACAATTATGCACATTTGAGGTGAATAGTAATCTTACAAGTATAGAGATACAGTGGAGTAAAAAGAAGGAAAGGTCAATACCATGTGATGAAATAATCAGGAAAAAACTCATAGGAAAAAGATAATGCTTGAACTAGTTTTAAAAGTCAGGTTCCTAATTTCTTAATTTTTAATTCACTCAGGGAAAATGGACTGTAATTTATAATGGGCCCTTTAATAAGATAGAATTTAAGTCATAAGAAGTTTGGTTCTGTGCTTCCAGTAGAAGAGGTTTATTTTCTTTAGCCCTTCCTTTATCAGTATGCATCTTTTGTCCAGTATTTTACATTTTTACCCCTTTTGATTAAGAAAATAAAATCATGGTATTTACCCTAACTGTAATCTAGGGCTACTGAATGTAAAGAGACTATGAAAAAAAATGGACATTATTAGGAAAACAGCCTTTTTCTTGAGGAGGTAGACTAGTAGAAATACCAGGGCTCCTGAAGGACCTTGCATTATTAAGAAAATGGTTTTCAAAATTTTATGCACATGTCAGTGAGGAGTAGTTTGAATTCTAATATTTACGCATAATCTGAGTGGTAAAGTATGCAGCCCCAAATTTAGTTCTGGTGTAGAGGCTTCTTGCCCGGTCTCTGCAGCAAGCTATGCAGGTACATTATAACATGAAGAGTGTTGAAATATTTGCCATTATTGGAAGTGGATTGTCTTTGTAATGCATTTTCTTTCTTCTTTCTTTCTTTCTTTCTTTCTTTCTTTCTTTCTTTCTTTCTTTCTTTCTTTCTTTCTTTCTTCTTTCTTTCTTTTTCTTCCTTCCTTCCTTCCTTCCTTCCTTCCTTCCTTCCTTCCTTCCTTCCTTCCTTCCTTCCTTCCTTCCTTCCTTCCTTCCTTCCCTGCTCTTCTTTTCTCCCTCCTCCATTCCATTCCCCTTTCTTTCACCCCTCTCATTCTCTTATTCTCTTTCTTTTGGTATTTTTCTCTTTCACTTTCTCTAAACTTAATTGAGCCTTTCTAGCACCAAAGTAGGATTTAAGTGTGGTTTGCAAGGGCATCCACCATGATACTAATGTGTTCCCTATTTTTAACTAGGGCCTAGGTTGTGTGTCTGCAATTTAAGCTTGGATAATTCTAGCATTTTGTACTTCAAATTGGAAGTTTTATGTTTTACCTCTCTACTCTTTCTACAGTATTTTTATTTTTATTTATTTTTATTTTTTATTTATTTTTTTATTTATGATAGTCAGAGAGAGAGAGAGAGAGGCAGAGACATAGGCAGAGGGAGAAGGAGGCTCCATGCACTGGGAGCCCGACGTGGGATTTGATTCCGGGTCTCGAGGATCGCGCCCTGGGCCAAAGGCAGGCGCCAAACCACTGCGCCACCCAGGGATCCCTTTCTACAGTATTTGAAACAAAACAAAATAAACGAAAGTTCTCTTGACATTCAAGCATGCATGCTTAGGCTGTAATGTATCTCTTACTGCAGTTCATAAGGTTTTCAAGAAGTTATTGAATTTGAAGTTGGAGACAGCTCATAACTACTGTTCAATAATGGTGGTACATAATTCATGTGCATTCATTAATAACTTTTTCTTTCAAGAGTGACTAATAAATATGCCAGTGATAAAAAGTAAGTTTCTTCTCATATATTTTTGCTTTCAATAATAATATCTATCAAAATACACATATAAATCAATCAACAGTTTTCTACAAAATTACATTTAAAATTATTTGAGATCAAGGTTTGTTTCATTGTGAATCATTTGTGCATTCAACAGGGATTCATTGATCACCCTTTATATACTGGACACCAAATGCTAGAGATCAAAAATAAAATTCACTCTCATACAAAGTCTCATATTCTGGTTGGGTTCTGATAAGAATAAGGAATAAATAAATCTATAAAAATCATTTCAATATAATGTAATATATAGTGTGTACAAAATGCAATGGAATATAAGTAGGTTTGCAATTAATTCTGTTTGGGTGGGATAGAAAAACCCAGGTGATGGTGGGTTTAGGTGGATTCAGTAGAATTTCCTAAATAGGAAGGAAAGGTCATTCTGCCTCAGGCACGGCGGGAAGAAGGTGGGGAGAATGAGAAAATGTACCACTGAGGTCACATAGTATTTAGGGAACTCTAAATAGCTTGGAGTGAGGGCAGTGTAGAGTGCATGTTGGGGTGGAGGAGGGTGGAAACAAGATGGGACAGCAGGAAGCAGAAGATTGTGGTTCTCCAAGGAAATTAGATCTCATTACAATTAGGCTTTCAAGAATTGCAGGAAGAGGAATGATACTAGGCTCTTTTAATACTAAGAGGAAGATCACTCAGAAAAATGTGATAAGTACAGGGGAGAGAGGTGAGAAGGAAAGTGACAGCTGGGAAAGCAGGATATTTTGGTGTCCTGGCAAAAATTAAAAGAAAGACAGAGAATGGGGGCACTTTGTGAATTATTAGATGTGGAGACAATACTGACCTCTAGATTTCACAAAATTGAATTAAATGTGCTTGGGAATCTTCTAGAACAGTGCTTCTTAAACATTAAGTTGATATGAATGCCTTGGGGATCTTGTTAAAATGTGGCCTTTGCTTCAGAAGTGGGCAACAGGGCCCAAGGTTTTTTGTTTTGTTTTGTTTTGTTTTGTTTTTGTTTTTGTTTTTGTTTTTGTTTTTTAACAAGCTCCCAGGTGATAGAGCTTTAAGGAAACACAACAGAACAAAGAGGGAAGGGAAAGGACAAAGAAAAGTCCAGCTCTGCTAGAGAAGTGAGAGTGAGGATTCCGAAAACAAATGTGTTTCTTCCCAAGAAAGAGGTTTGGAAGTTCTTGCCATACAATCACTACCAGGAAACAGACATTTAAAATTAATTTATTTTAAATGAGTCCTAAAATTTCTTAGAAGTGGGGAAATGCTGTAGTTGATATTTTATCTTGGAAATAATGAAGATTAACACAAAATAAACTAAATGACCACACAATTGTGAGGATATATTTGCAACTACACATGCATTCAGCATGAACAGAAAGTACATGAACTGTTAAATGGTGTGTGTGCCTATGTGTTGTGTGTTTATGTAATTTAAGACAAACCTCATTTGGTTTCATAGCACAATCATAAAGAGATTTGGTTCTGTAAAACTTTTCAAGAGCTTCCTTAATTTTGAGGGGGCCTCTCTTATTCCTCTGATATTGAAATCATGATCTTTTATAGAGCCCATAATTTCTCTTTTCAGTTGTTAAAGGATGTAAATCTGCCAGTTGTTCTTTCATAATCCCTTTGCATTTGAACCAAGAGCTTGTTTCTCAACATCCTCCAATTTCAGGAAAGCATTTATTTTGTATATGATTTTGATTAATTTTTATTATATTTGTACTTCATAGTATTAGATAATTGCAACGTCTGAAAACCAGTGACTCAAGATAAATGCCTCTGTTAGGCAGTGAAAGCTATTTTAGTGAGATTTGAAGGGATTCCTATTTAATGAGTATTTTTGATTTTTTTAAAAGAATTTATTTGAGAGAGAGTGAGCAAGTGAGGGGGAGGGGCAAAGGGAGAGGGAGAAGCAGACTCCCTGCTAAGTGCAGAGCCTTAGGGGCTCCATCCCAGGACTCTGGGATCATGACCTGAGCTGAAGGCAGATGCTTAACTGACTAAGCCACCAGGCGTCCCATAATTCACTTATTTTAGGGAATAAATCTATTAGCTGTATATATGAGGTTTATGGATTGCATTTCATCACCTATGGAAATTAGAAAGTCTTTAGTTTACTCTTATCTGTCAGTGATGGGATAACTCGAGGAGATATCTGGAGTTCTGGGTATTGCCTGAAGTTACAAGTGTTAGAGTCTTAGTAAAGGCTCCTACTGTCCCAAAGCCCCATGAAAATACTGAGTCCACACAAGGTGCAAATAAACAGGAAAGCCTGAAAAGTTCCTGATCGGCAAATGAATAAAAACAAATCTATCCATGTGGTGAAGTTGGGAGGTCAGGATACCTGTATTCCAGTCCTGATTCTTTGTTTAAAGTTAACAGGTTGGCATGCCTTCGTTTCCTTCAGTTCTAACATTCTCTGAGTTTATGTGTATTAAGAACATGAAGAGTTTGAAATCAGGTAGACCTGGGTTCGAATGCCAGTTCTGTCACTTACCCTGTGATCCTGAGTAAGTTCTTTTCTGAGCGTTAATTTACTGATCTTTAAATTAAGGACTTTAATAGCTACTGATAAAGCCCATCTGATCAAGAATAGTAAGGATATACCTATAAACCAATAAAGTCAGGCTTATCAACTTGTTGCATAAATAAAGATTGTACATCAGAGGAGACACGGGGCATCTCACCAAGCAAAGGAAAACACCGGGTTAAAACTAAATCTTGGGAGACACTAGAGTTTAAATAGAGCAGAATTTTGATAAGGCCAAACAAGAGCAAGACTGTAATGTAAAAGAGTTAATATCAGACCTGCATTGAGAAGAGGACTCTGGATTCTGTTTCCTTGGAAACTATAAAGTCACGATAAATGTTGAACATTGTATCCGAAAAACCCTTATCTGAAGTTTTGCACCTGGGTTGAAAATTGAGGCTGCTTCTCAGTGTCAAAGTGACTCAAATCCTCCAGGCAAGAGTGGACTGTTCCATTTTAACTGATCTGATTTCAAACAGCTAAGTTTCTGAGCCTATGGTTTTAGAGAACAAAGTGTCTCAGCACTACATCCTTCAGCAAAGTAACAAAAACAATATTGGAAGTTGACCTTATAGGCTCATACTAATAACAATTAGACCATGCATATGAAGCGCTGAGCACAGTGCTTGTTTTCCAAGCAATTATTACTATTATTATCAGTAGTAGTACTACTGTTTGGCTGTCCTTTCACAAATATACCTCCCCATAATAGAATTGGCTGTTGAGTTAAAGTGGCACGTTAGTCACTAAAAAGCACAATTTTGAAAACCTAGCCAGCCAATGAAAGGATGGACTCTCTTTGTCTAGGCTTAGGAGCCCTGTGCTTTGAACAGCAATCTGGATGCAGCACGATTGCCTGTTGCCTTTGAAAATACAGATTTCTGGCCCCACTTCACCAGAAATGCTATTCAGAGGGCTTGAAATGGAACATGTATTTGCACTTTTCAAAAGCTTCTGATTTTGATGTACAGCCAAATTTCAGAAATATTCATATAACCAAATGAGCATGGGGAAGGATCATCACAGTATATATATCAGTCCCAAGTGGTTAGGAGTAAAAGTTTAGAACATCAAAGAATGTGGTTTAAAGAACATCTAGTCCAGATTTCACTCAATCTTGAAATGCATTTTGCGGCATCCTTGAGGCATTGATTTTTCAACTTGGATACATTCAGTGTTGGTAAAATCAATTCTGTGCAGCTAGATGCTTTGATACCAGACATTTCTAATCATGAGTAGGTCCTTGTTACGACTCATTCCATTCACTGTTTTAGTTCTTCTTTTTCAAAGATTTTATTTATTTATTCATGAGACACACACACACACACAGAGAAGCAGAGACATAGGCGGAGAGAGAAGCAGATTCCACGCAGGGAGCCTGATGTCCCGAGACTCCAGGATCATGTCACCCTGAGCCAAAGGCAGGCACTTAACCGCTGAGCCTCCAGGCATCCCAAGTTCTTCCTCTTTCAATACCATCTGGAAGGTCTCCTTCTCACTGTTATATAATGGCCCTTTAAGATATCAAGATTTCTCAACTTTTCTTTTTCCAAGAAGAATATACCCCAATTTTTGGACTATTCCTCTTCTGGCGTACTTGCAGGGCTTCTACCGTCCAGGCTATTCTCATCTGGGCACAAACTCGTTAGTTAATATTACTATGCTAAGACCAGAATGAAATTATTTGAAATACACCAGGTTGGGCAGGTAAGCCAGATTGGAGAAAAGTAAAAAGGCTTATTCATGAAAATGATATATTTTTCCTTTGTAGGATTAATGAAGCATATCACAATTTAAGTATATTATTCTTTCCTTAAAGAATTGTGATTATGATTCTAAGAATTATAAAGAAAACATTTTTCACTCTAATGCAACAACTGCTATCCGTTAAAGTCAGGTCCAGTTTCAGAGAACATGGTAATTTTGCACTTAGGGAAATCTATTTCTTACTGATGAATCAGGTTAAAATTTTCTCATCAGTCCAGAGAATTATTTAATATATATTATATTTTTAAATCCTATTAAGGAGTTAGTAGATTTCCCAAATAGTTGTTTATACTTACAGAGAAATTCAGAATCTTACAGTTTGGATTTCCATCTTCTGGCTTCATTTTATTTATTTATTTTTTAAAGATTTTTATTTTATTTTATTTTTTTATTATTCATAGAGACACACACAGAGAGGCAGAGGCAGAGACAGGGACACAGGCAGAGGGAGAAGCAGGCTCCATGCAGGGAGCCCGACGTGGGACTCGATCTCGGGTCTCTAGGATCACGCCCTGGGCTGCAGGCGGTGCTAAACTGCTGCGCCACCGGGGCTGCCCTATTTATTTTATTTTATTTATTTTATTTTTTAAAAAGATTTTACTTATTTATTAATAAGAAACACACAGAGAGAGGCAAAGACATAGGCAGAGGGAGAAGCAGGCTCCCCGCAGGAAGCCTGACACGAACCTCGATCCCAGGACCCCAGGATCATGACCTGAGCCAAAGGCAGATGCTCAACCACTGCCCCCAGGTGTCCCCATATTGTGGCTTTAGAAGTGGACTGAGACTCTTCAACACTCTTTCCCATCCCCTCACTCTCTTAACAAACTCAAACATAGTGTATTAGCTAATACCCAATTGGTGAATTCAGGAATGATGTCAATATAATGTGAATTTACATTGGTTCATATGTATTTTTTCCCAACTCATTAATATTTTACATCAGAAATAACAGAAGGAAAGTATAGAACTCTAGCCCATTCTACTCAGACTTATCCAATATGATTGTGCGTTTTCTTTACTGCTTGGCTTCAATCTCTTGTCTCAGACTCCCTTGGTTGATCAGAATCTCTGTCCCCTCCATATGTGGAATTCACTTTGCCTTTCTTCGGGTGTTTACACCATGGATTTTCTGTATGTTTTTTTGCTATTTTATCTTCCTTGCTTCGGATCTAAGCACTTTGGAACCTGCTCAACTAGGCTAAGTTTTCAGCAGTGTCTGTGGTTGGAATGGCCCTGACCGATCCGTAAGAGGAAGTTGATTTAGATTCTGTCTCCAGAGCACATAATGACACTTTTGATCCTGCAGGCTTACTTTCACAGTCGCTATTACTTTCCAATAAGGCTATGCCTTTTCAGTCTTTATATCTGCAAAAGTAATCTATTTATTAGCACAAGCCCAAAGTGAAATTCAATCTATACTGCAGGCCCCTAGGCCTTTGGTTTTTCTTTCATAATGTTTTTAAAAGTTATTTTATATTCTGGTAGACTGTAAGTATGTGATATTATTCTACATGTGGGAGGATATTTGTATAGAAGAATCATTAATTCATTTAGATCATTGGAGGGTCATTTATTCAGGAGTGTTTTGTGCCAATGCACCATATAACAACTTCTTAATCTAAAATCATTAGTATTTATCCTAGCATATCTAACAGCCTTATAAAGTCACAGCTTAGACAGATTTTGGGAGACACTGACTGTGGTGCCATCAGTCCAGAGCTGGTAATGCTCACATTAACTCAAGAGTTGATACGTTCAGGGACTACTAAGTGAAAACAGGAAACTCTGAAATATTTATCTCTACTAGATTTACTCTTAAAAAGAAAATAAGACTTTTTTTTTTTTTATTAAAGTCTTAAAGAATTCACACATTTCTAGTTGGTTGAGTATTCATTTGTTTGGTCAAAATCTTTCTCAAGGAGAAAATCCAGTGATTTGCCATTATACGTAACAAAGCTGTTTGCATTTCCAAATGCACACAAAGAGAAAACAGCAATCATATTTCATCAGCTGAAGGAATCTATCAATATGTAGAGCACTAATGACCATTCATTTGTATATTTAAACTATAGCCAGATGAAATAAAATGTCTCTGATTCCCAGAAAATTGTTTCATCAGCCAAATGTATTTAAGGAAACATTATTTATGTTTGGTAAATATAAATGAATATGATACAATTATCTCTACTTTGAAAACATAATTGCTCTTTTGGAAGTAGAAGCTCAGTACTTTTTTGTTCTAGTCAATAGAAACATCCATTTGGATTAAAATGTATTTTTGTGCTGGTATTAAATTGAATAAAACTTCTTTAACTATATCTATTCCATTTGCATTTTATCAAATTAAATTCTTTCAGTATCATTGTTCAAATACTCTAATTTACTTGTTGAATCAATAGATAATAAAATTTTAAAACAAATAATGCCATATATTTTTAGCTTACAGTGATTAGTATCTTGATTTAAATGCTTGGCTTCATAAAAATCATAAGTAGGAGTTAAATGTCATAGCATATTAGGAATGCAGTCTGCATTTCGAAATCTGGTTAATGTTAATTTAAAAAAATAACTAAAAAAGAACACGGGGAATTAAAGAACATTTAGTAGTACTTAATGTAAATTCAGTAAATTATGCAAATAAACATTCATCTATTCATATTAATGTTTTATATATGCATTCTGCATAAAAATTTTGTAAGTTAGGTAATCATTGAAATGCAACATGTAATGATCACTTATCATTTATTCAAATATTTGAAGTGTGTGTGCATGTGTTTTTTATAAATAGTAAGCATGGCTCAGTACTAGAATAAAGCTTCACTAATTTTAAGATTTGTGTTCATGTGTGATTTAAAATATTTATTTGGCTTTACTGTGTGTTGTGCCAGAGAGATAGTAAGCAAGAACATTACATTTTGATGATGTTGGAGGGGGATAATACAATACTATTCTTTCAAATTGAAGCACTTGACTCTTTGCTGGCATGGACAGTAGTGACTTACAGGTCTGCCTTTCCTGTGGTGATGGGCCAGCAGTATGACAATACATTCAAAGCAGCACTTCTGTTTATAAGCACCTAACTAGCAGTTGCAATACTGATACTTTATAACATAATTTTGTGGTAGGTTTGTATTGTTAAACCTGTTTTAATAATGAACAGTTGGAGGCCCAATTAGGTGAAAAAAACTGTCACAGAGCAAGGTAGCAAAAAAAAAAAAAATACAACCTCTGATTCTTAGATCTGGAGATTATAGGCATTGGTTGTGCATTTGTTGACATATATTTTTCATAGTATTCTAATTATTTGTATTTCTAAATACAAAGGGTTGTAAATAAACTAAAGTTTATATTTTGCTAGCAGGACATTATCAGTAACCTAAAAAATGACAGACTGCCATTTCAATCTTACTAAGGTGGTGATGTTCTTAATTTCCATGACAGTGCTCTGAAAGGATTGTGCACTCTGGTAGCCACACAGTGCTTATAAAGGGAACCTACACTAAAATATTATTCTGAAACCAGTCATTTCAATGTTAGGCAGTGTTCTGTTCTTTGAAGAGTAAGGTTCCTAATTATTTGTCCTATCATGTCAGTATAACTCAGTGATAAAGAGCTTGTGGACTAGTGTCAGCCAGACCTGGGGTATGAATTCTGGCTCTGTTACCTAACAACTGTATACTCTAAAGAGGTTATTTAACTTATAAATACCTCAGTCACCTAATTTATATAATAGGAATAGAAACTAGTGCTTAGCTGATAAAGTTAATGTGGGGATTATTGTGGAATAAGCTAAAATGCTTAGTGTATGTCTGAAATATATTAATATTAACAATATTAGCTGTTACCAACATGGAAGGGAGAAAGACAAGAAAGGATCAGAAAAAACCTTCAGAAATAACATAAAATAAGTAATAAGATGGAAATAAATACAAAGTTATCAATAGTTAATTTGAATGCAAATGGATTAAATGTTCCAATCAAAAGACATAGGGTGACAAAAATGGATAGAAAAACCAGATCCATCTGTATGCTGCTCACAAGAGACTCATTTTAGACCTAAACACACTTATAAGTTGAAAGTGGTGGGATGGAGAAATATCTATCATGCAAATGGATGTCAAAAGAAAGTTGGAGTAGATATACTTATATTGGACAAAATAGACTTAAAGACTGTAACAAGGGACAAAGAAGGACACTATATAATAACAAAAGGGACAATCCAACAAGAAGATACAACAATTGTAAATATGTATGCACCCAACATAGCACCCAAATACATAAAACAGTTAATAACAAACATAAAGTAACTAATCAATAATAATACGGTAATAGTAAGGAACATTAACACCTCACCTACATCACTGGACAGATCACCTAAACATAAAGTCAATAAGGAAAAAATGGCTTTGAGTGACACACTGGAACGTACGAATTTGACAGATATATTCAGAACATTCTTTTCAAGTGTACATGGAACATTCTCTGAATAGACCTCATTTTAGCCCACAAAACCAGCCCCAGCAAATTGAAGAAGATTGAAATCATACCGTACAGCTTTTCTGACCACAACACTATGAAATTAAAAGTCAGCCACGAGAAAAAATCTGGAAAGACCACAGATATCTGGAGGTTAAATAACATGCTACTAAACAGTGACTGGTTCAACCAGGAACTAAAAGAAAAACATTAAAAAAAAATACATGGAAACAAATGAAAATGTAACATAATGGGATGTTTGGGATGCAGCAAAAGCCATTCCAAGAGGGAAGTTTACAGCAATATAAGAAGCAAGAAAAATCCCAAATAAATAACCTAGACTTACACCTAAAGGAGCTAGAAAAAGAATGACAAAAATTTCAAATCAGCAAAATGAAGGAAATACTAAAAATTAGAGCACAAATAAATGACATAGAGACAAAACAAAACCGAGTAGAACAGATCAGTGAAACCAGGAGCTGGTTCTTTGAAAAATCAATAAAATTGATAAATCTCTAGACAGAGTTATCAAGAAAAGACAGAGAAAGGACCCAAATAAGTAAAATTACAAATGAGAGAGGAGAAATAACAACTGACACCACAGAAATACAAATAATTAGAATATTATGAAAAATGTATGCCAACAAATGCACAACCTAGAAGAAATGGATGCATTTCTAGAAACATATAAAGTACCAAAACTGAAACAAGAAGAAATAGAAAATTTGAACGGATCAATAACCAGCAAAGAAATTGAATCAATACTCAAAAAACTCACAAGAAACAAAAGTCCAGGACCAGAGGGCTTCCTAGGCTAATTCTACCTAACATTTAAAGAAGAGGTGTTTAAATACCTACCCTTCTCAAACTATTCTAAAAGATAGAAGAGGAAAGAAAACTTTCAAATTCATTTTATGATGCCAGTATTATCCTGATACCAAAACCAGACAAAGACTCCACTAAAAGAGAACTACAGGAGAATATCCCTGATTAACATAGATGAAAAAATTCTCAATTAAAATACTAACAAACAGTATCCAACAACATATTAAAAAATCATTCACGATGATCAAGTGGGATTTATTTCTGGGTTGCAAGGGTGTTTCAATATTTGCAAATCACTCAAGGTGATACATCATGACATCAATAAGAGAAAGGATGAGAACTTGATAATTTCAATAGACACAGAAAAAACATTTGACAAAGTACATCTATTTGTCATAAAAATCCTCAACAAAGTAGGGTTAGAAATAATGTTCACCAAAAAAAAGAAATAATGTTCACCAATATAATAAATTCCATATATGAAAACCCACAGCTAACATCATCCTCAATGGGGAAAAACTGAGAGCTTTTCCCCTAAGATCAGACAAGGATGTCTGCTTTTACCACTTATATTTAACATAGTATTGGACGTCAGGCAGCATAAAGCATCCAAATCAGCAAAGAAGAAGTAAAACTTTCACCGTTGGCAGATGATGTAATACTCTGTATAGAAAACCCAAAAGACTCCACCAAATAATGGCTAGAACTGACAACACAAATTCAGTAAAGTCACAGTATACAAAATCAATGTACAGAAATCTGTTGTATTTCTATGCACCAATAATGAAGCAGCAGAAAGAGAAATTAAGAAAACAATCCCATTTATAATTGCACCCAAAACAGTAAGATACTTATAGAACTTATAAAACTCAGTACCCAAAAAACAAATAATATAATTTAAAGATGAGCAGAAGACACGGATAGACATATCTTCAAAGATGACATGCAGATGTCCAAAAGACACATGAAAATTTGCTCAACATCAGTTACCATCAGGAAAATGTAAATCAAAATCACAATGAGACATGCCCTCATGCCTGTCAGAATGGCTAAAATGAACAACACAAGAAACAACAGATGTTGGTAAGGATGTGAAGAAGAAGGAGCCCTTGTGCATTGTTGGTGGAAATGCAAACTGGTACATCCACTCTGAAAAACCACGTGGAGGTTCCTCAAAAAGTTAAAAATAGAACTACCTTATGATCCAGCAATTGTGCTATGGGATAATTATCCAAGGAATACAAGAACACGAATTCAAAGGGATACATGCACCCCTATGTTTATAGTGGCATTATTTATAACAGCCAAGATATGGAAGCAACCCAAGTGTCTATTGATGGATAAACAGATAAAGAAGAATTTTTATAATTTCTCTTATCTAATAAAATTATATATATGGCATATATGTATATACTCAATGGAATATTACTCAGCCATCAAAGAGAATAAAATCTTGCCATTTGTAACGACATGGATGGAGCTAGAGAGTATTATGCTAAGCGAAATAAGTTAGAGAATAGCAAAGACCATATGATTTCACTTAAATATGGAATTTAAGAAATAAAACAAGCAAAGGGAAAAAATAAGACAGAGAGAGAGAGAGAGAGAGAGAAATCAAGAAATAGAGTCAATTATAGAGAACAAATTGATGGTTACCAGAGGGGAGGATTGTGGGGGGATTGGTTATAAATAGGTGATGGGGATTAGGAGCATACTTACCCTGGTGAGCACAGGGTGATGTATGGAAGTGTTGAATCACTACTGGAACTAATGTAACATTGTATATTAACTAACTGAAATTAAAATGAAAACTTAGAATATTAACTGTTACTAATATTTATATTTTGTCATAATTTTTCGACCAATATTTCTAATAAATAGCATCTAATCAATGCATACTTGTGAAATTTTACTTGGTCAATTACAAAACAATTGCTTCATCTTCCCTACATAATGCAGATATTATTTCTTTGAACCTGGACATTTAAATAATCTCTGAGATGTCAGTTGCTCCAGGGATGTTGTTCATTGCCTTAAAAATCTTCTATAATTTGTCAAGAACATTATGCTCACCTTTGCTTTTCCCAGTCTTCAGTGACACCTGGTTTCAGCTACAGTGCACAACAATGACCTTATTTGTTTCCCCCCATTGGTATCACTGAAATAGTGAGATAGAAATTATCTAGACTTGAATTAGCTAGATGATGCAGTTGCCTTGTCATTCAATACACCAGTGTGGGATTTCCAACTGTTGATAAAGTATATGAAGTCCCTGCCCAGCTTTGTAATTGCTTATTCTACTTTGTCCTTACACATCCAATGTAAGGCTCGCCCCAGTTACTAAGTTTCTGGTTCATTTGTGTCCTTATATGCTATCTCCCTCTTCTAGAATGCTAGTGGACCTCCACTGGCTAGTGGGATGCCAATGGGATATCCAAGTTAAAATGCTTCATAAACATGAATATAATCTGAAGATTTGGGAATTTGTTGGAGTAGGGGATTCAGACTTTATCACTCTCACTTACAGAAGTGGGTGAGCACCATTGAGAAAGAACATATAGAATGAAAACAAACAAACAAAAAAGATGATGACAGACAGAACTCAGAGATAGCATCAGTTTAGATTGATAAGCAGAGAAAATAAGGTGAGCTAAGGTCAAAAGAAACAATATTGTAAAAGGTCAGAAGAGGAATAGGAGAGAGTTGTCCCGTGTGCTAAGAAGAATATCACAACATCAACAGTGTTACATATGGCAAAAAAAAATGGTGTAGGGAATGGTTATTCTATCAGTGTAGAAGCCACTCATCAGTTGGATAGGCTTTTTTTTTTTTTTAAGATTTATTTATTTATTTATGATAGACATAGAGAGAGAGAGAGGCAGAGACACAGGAGGAGGGAGACGCAGGCTCCATGCCGGGAGCCTAACGCGGGATTCGATCCCGGGACTCAGGATCGCGCCCTGAGCCAAAGGCAGGCGCCAAACCGCTGAGCCACCCAGGGATCCCCAGATAGGCTTTAATGGATTAGTAGATCCAGCCATCTAAAGGGTGCAGACTGAGGAGCAGGTGGGAGCATCAGAATGCAAACAAAAATATCGAGTCATTTAAAAAAAAATATTTTAAAGATTTTTATTTATTTAAGAGAGAGAGAGAGAGACTGAAAGCCCAAGAACATGAGGATGGGGAAGTGGCAGAGGGAGAAGCAGGTTCCCTGCTAAGTAGGGACCCAGGACCCTGGGATCATGACTTGAGCCAAAGTCAGACACTTAACCAACTGAGCCATGCAGGTACTCCTATCAGGTCCTTTTTGCAGAAGTTTGACCATGAAGGAGCTCAAAGGGAAAGTCAGATGAAGTTATATGTAGGAATATTTTTTTTACAAATACAGAGTTTTAAGTGATTCTGAAATTTGAGGTTTTTCAACAGTTTCTTCCCTGCATGCCGTTCATTCAGCTGTAATAAATATGTATCTGCTCAAAGTTAGTGCTATATTTTTTCTTAGAGAGGATTTGGTTTTAAAAATGAAAATTTCAGCTTAGTTTGCACCTTTTAAAAATAGTAAATGCCTGCAAAAGCTATTTATCTCTCTCCCCTGGAAAGATCTTACTTGTTCTAGTTTAATCTCATTTTCCTCAGAAGTTAGATTGTCCAAGTTAAATGATGATGAATGATAATTATTCTTCATGAAACTTCAGTGTGGTGTCAGTAAGTTAGGCAGCATAGGATGTGGATAAAATTGTTGTATCTGATTACTGTATTTTAGTAATTAAGATTAGCACTTTGCTACTTTTTAGAATTCAAAAGCCTTGTTCTGTCATTTTGCTCTTGTATCAATTCTGTTGAAGATTCTCTCTCATTCTATATCCCAATGAGTACATTGTGAGAAAGAAATTACAGAAACCTTTGAAAACATTGATTTTCAGAATCTTGCAATTTCCAGTAAGGCTAATTTTAATGACCACAGAGCCATAGGTCCTACAGCTGAATGAGTATATGGGTTACACGGTCATAGGACACTCAAAAGCTGATAGCTAAAAAGTTATGCTTCAGTGAATATATTAATTTTTCAGATTTTCAGAAAGAGAATTACTAAAAGAAGATTAAGTGTGTCAAAATATCACTAGTAAAATAATTTCTTTCAGTATGAATAAACTTGAAATAGGGCCAAATAATACAAATGTGGTAATAGAAATATTAGCAAGAGAAAAGCATCCGGTGTCTTCTCACGTCCCTTGCAAGCTCCCCTCCAGATGCTTTTCCTTCTAGGAACGTGTATTCATTCAAGGAATGTGAGATCCCCTCACATAAGCTTCAAGAAAATCCCTGAAGTAACTTAACATTGTATTCCTGTTGTTTTTTACATCATGATTTATTTTGCATGGGGGAAATTTTCTTTGATAGTTCACATTCAGGCTTATAAAATGATAGGCTAATCACAAACTTTTACATTAAATATAAAATAAAAATATTATTTCTCATTTTGCAGAAATTCTACCTTTTACAGAGCGAGATATTTTAATGATGAATGTCAAATTAGAAACGTTCCTAGCTTTTTCTAGATACATGTCAGACTAGCCTAGAAGGAAACCAGGAAAAGTCCTACAATGACATGTGTGGTTCCTGATATATATTAAAAAAATGATGCTCATAACTTAAATCTCCTCTTGCAGCTTTCAAAGTCCTCTCGTCTGTTCCTCAGAACAATTCTGTGAGATCTGGAGGACCTCATTTAAAGAAAAAAAAAGTGTTTCAGGAGCGTTACCATTTTTCCATGGTCACGAAAAGTATGTTACATTTAATTCTTCTGATTCCTAATGTGCTTTTCTTCCCTAGTATGAAAGGATAAGTGAGTGCAGGATCTTTGTAACCAGATGTCCTGGTTCAAATTCTGCTTCCACCATTAACTAGCATAATAGGTTACTCAAAGATCTTTTTTTCTGTTTTCTCTAATGGTGAGTGGAGAAAATAATGTTACCCAGAAAAGTGCTAATTGGGTTCAATGATATAACACTTGTTCAGCATTTTAATTTGGCCAGACCAATTAACCTGTAAATATTAACTATCATTATTCCCAAACAATTTAAATTTTACTTATTAAAATAAGTTGTTTCTAAATTCATAATCTGGACAAGAAGATATCTTGACTTTTGAAATGGGATATGTCTTTTCCACCCTTTCAGTTTTTCATTTCTTCCTCTAACCTACCTTGATTAGGATGTGTAGGCTGTCCTCAAAAGAGGGATAATCACCACACCTTCGTAATTCTCTATTTCTTATAGACTTGGAACTTCTAAAATGTAGTTTTACTATCAATGACGATTTTTGAAAATGCCTTCTTTTCTGCTTGTTTACCACGTGACTTTAAAAAACTAATTGTAACAATTTTTAGTAGAGAAACTATTAGTAAATAGGCACATGTCTGATTAACCCAGAAAGAAGCCAGGAGAAATTCCAATAAATATTTCTTGAATTTAATGCTATCCCCACCACTCATATGTTATATTATATGTTGGTAGTACAGCTAACACTATCATATTTGAGGTGGAAGTTCTAATATATCTCGATCATTTTTTGCCTTTATGTAGGCAGCTATTGCTATACTTTCTTTCTTGGATCCCCACTGCATAGTAAAAATTCTAATAACATAATAATGATGATAATAACAGTGACAAATATTAATTGAGCATCAGTCAAATATGAGGCACTATATTAGGAATCTTCAATATACTGAGTAATTTGATCATTGTACAAATTGAGGTAAGTGTCATTATGATATTTTACAAATAAGAAATTTGAGGCTCTACAATATCAAGTACTTCACTCAGAGTCACACTGAAGAACTGGTACTAACCTATCACTAGTGTTAGTATTGTTACTGTAATTGCATCGTGATACTGTGTGAGATAAGACTGGGAGGAGAAGGCAGATTTTTCCATAAGTCTGACTTTGAGAAATAGAGACAGGGAGAGGGACCTGTCTTATCTACCCAACTGCCTACATAGTTTCCAATTGACCGGTCAGCCTGACAATTTTGTGAACCCGATTTAAGTAATGAACAAACATTATACTGAAAGTTATTGCTAAAAAGTTATTGAGATCTAAATCCCAACCTCTCTTATTTGTAGATTAGAGTTTCTGAGTCACAATGACTATGAATCCCCTCATGACTAACAATTTCATTAAGTGGAATTATTTCTGAACTCATAGTTCTGGGTGAAATCTATTTAAATACATTAGTTTATGAAACAAAGTAATTAAATTCAGTATTAATGAAGAAAAAGTGGAAGGACTCTGTATACACTAGAATTTTAAAATAATCTCCCCTAGGGCATCTGGATGGTTCAGTCGGTTAAGCATCCGACTCTTGATATCAGGGTTGAGTTTGAGCCCTGCACTGGGCTCCATGGTCGATGGGGAGCCTACTTAAAAAAAAAAAAAAATGGGGCAGCCCCGGTGGCGCAACAGTTTAGCACCGCCTGCAGCCCAGGGTGTGATCCTGGAGACCCGGGGTCAAGTCCCATGTCAGGCTCCCTGCATGGAGCCTGCTTCTCCCCCTGCCTGTGTCTCTGCCTCTCTCTCTCTCTGTCTCTATGAATAAATAAATAAAATTAAAAAGAAATGTCCCCTAGACTGGAAGGAAAATTACTGGGATGGAAGCTGGTGACTAAATTAACATACATACTATATTAGAGCAATGAAATTGTTCTGAACAATACCTTAATGGTGGGTACACGTTATACATTTATCAAAATCCATAGACTGTACAACAAAGATAGTGAAGTATATTGTAAACTGCTGACTTTAGTTAATAATAATGTATCCATATTGGTTCATCAACTGTAAGAAAAATACTACATTGTGTTAGCTAGACAGGCTGTCCTAAATAAGAGATTTATTTTTTCACAGTTCTAGAAACTGGAAGTCAGAAATCAGGGTGCCAGCATAGTCAGGTTCTGATGAGAGCCTTCCTTCCAGTTTGCAGGTGGCTGCCTTCTCACTATATCCTTCTGTGACAGAAAGAGTTTTAGTATCTCTTCCTTTTCTTATAAGGGTGCTAATCCCATCATTAGGGCACCATCTCCTCTGATCTCATCCATCTCAACCTAATTATTTCCCAAAGGCCCCATCTTTAAATACCATCACATTGGGGGTTAGAGCTTCAACACATTAAATTTGAGGGAGGTGCAATTCAGTCCATAGCATATATTAATACAAGATGTCAGTAATGGGGGAAGCTGTGCGTGTGTGTGTGGTGAAGAGATATATATGGGCACACTCTATACCATTGGGTCAATTTTTCTGCAAGCCTAAAACTGCTCTAATTACTAAGTCTATTAATTTTAAAATCTAATTAATTAATTAATTAATTAAAGACTATTTATTTATTTATTAATGAGAGACTCAGAGACAGAGGCAGAGGGAGAAGCAGGCTCCATGCAGGAAACCCAATGTGGGACTCGATCCCAGGACACCGGGATCATGCCCTGAGCTGAAGGCAGATGCTCAACCACTGAGCCACCCAGGTGTCCCAATTTTAAAATTTTAAATACATAGTCTAGGACACAAGAAGAATTAAATGAAGAAATGTAAAGTGCATACAAGATGTAGCAGTTTATAATCCCTATAAATAAATGTTTTAAGACAGTATTATTTCAAACATTTTTTCCCTATCCTTAGACCACTTGTTCACATTTTGAAGCTATAGCAAACCCCCCAAATGTTCACATGGAAGGGGATTGGAAAATAACACCAATTCTTATATGTGACTTCTAGTAATGTAGTGAAAATGGCCTTGCCAATTTTGAAATAACTAGAAGCAAAGACTTCAACACCATCATTTAAGTGAGTGCCATTAACTAGATTTTAAATGACTAACAAAATGATTTAACTTTGCTTGAAAAAATAACTGGTGCAAAAATGGGTAAACTATTTACATATATAACAGGTTTGCCCATGCTAAAGAAAATCTATCGGAATCCTCTGGCTGATTCAGTGTTACTCTTCTAACTTATTTACAGTACTTCAGATTAAAGGATTTCAGAAGTAACACAAGGAGGTTGTAAATATTTAAAAGATACCTTAGATCAGCAATTCCTGAGGTTCTCTCTGTTTCAATTTTTCCCTTATACTTAAAATGAAGATGGGGATTGTCATAAATATTCATTTCATGAATATCTTTCCACAAGTCTCTTCCGACAGCGGAAGCCACCTGCTCTGAGCAGTCTTCGTGTGCAAAATGTATTAGAGGGAATTGGCAAATGCCAGAAGGCAGGGGTGCCAAGTGTTGGATGGCTTCTCCTTCCTCCATACAGCAACTCCCAAGGCACCTGGGCAATGAACACTCAGAGAAATGATGGCTGCTGGGCCACTATATGATGGTTTCCCTCTAAAATGCTTTCACAAACTTACATTTACTAAAGCATCTCTATATCCTCTGGGATGAAGAGTGGCTAAAAGATACATGTTACCTTCAGAAGAGGGCACTTACATAGCTCGACCTCTGATGTTTTGTTTGTATTTGTGTTAGGATGAAAACAAGTCTAAGTCTGGCCAAAGTAAAAGATAATTTAATGTTAAAATTCCAAATAAAAATTTGTCAGTTATCTGTTTGTTAAGCTTTTTATATTTTGATTTTCTTTCTTTTTTTCATAATAACCATTCTATCTTAATTCTGTATGTTCAAATATTTTCGGAGACCAGCACAGTTTAAATTTTCAGTATAGGCTATAACACATTATTGCATTACATAATTGTTTTTATATTGTGTTATGCATCATAGTATCCTATAGTGGGATGGACACAGGATGAAATCACCATATTAGCATCCTGTATCTAACTAGCCCTGTCACTTTCTCACCTGTGTGACTTGGGGTAAAAGGTCAGTTTGTCAAAAAACATAATTATAGGATAGCAGGTACATATTAGTTGGTGTTGGATCCTTCATGGAGCCATTTTAAAATGAACAAATAAGCTTACCTGTGAAAGTTCTTTGTGAAGAATAAAGTAGCGTGTGAATATTAGTTATTAAATATGCAGCTAATTGCAATGTTTAATTATCAATGGTATGAGCCATCTTTATTTTTAATTCATTGATAATTTGAAGTAGTATGTGAATATTAGTTATTAAATATGCAGCTAATTGCAATGTTTAATTATCAATGGTATGAGCCATCTTTATTTTTAATTCATTGATAATTTGAAGCACATAGTAGAGTCAAGCCAAAACCTTGAAAATATTAACCCTTCTGCTCATTTAAGACAAGAATGGCATAATCAGAACTCCTTAGGGAAAAACTAGATCCCTCTGTTTTCATCCACTTTCCTTCTCAGTCCTCACAGACTTCCTGACATTGAATATGATGCCTTGACTTCTATTTTATAGGCTGGAGAGCAGATTAAGATACAGAACCATGTGTTTTGTCCTGGTTAAAGGTGTTCATATTTTATTGATGCCATTGATGTATCTTAAAAACTAGTTTTTTTTTCAAAGAGCTATATTTCCAAAATAACATAAATAAATTAAAATCATCATCTGAAGTTACCTTTGTACATTTTAATGTTTCTGAGAAAGTGTTGTATAATTGTTTTAGAATATGAGAAAGAAAAAATGACAGATAGGTAAAACCTATTCTAGACTTGTAGTTTTCAGTGTCACTTTCAATATTAATTTTTAAAAATTAAGCTGAAATAGATTGTTATAGGAACAATCTTACTAAAACATGATCTCAGTTTAAATATTTTAAGGTAAATTAGTTGGTTACATGATGCTTAAGGATTTAGACTTTAATGAAACACATTTCTTTCAGATTTTATTTATATGACACATTTTTTCATTAAAGCTTAGTTGCAACTTTAATATTGTTACAGAATCTTAGGACTGTTTAGATTTCTTTAGAGTTTGCTGAAAAGTTTTCTCCATTTGATAATTATGAAACTGGTTAGGATGTGTATGGAAGGTGACCTCACTTTAGATGCAGCCAAGGCATTGAGAAGACCTTGTGAGCATGCTCAGGAAGCACAATGGAAAGTTAAGTACCTTTCTCAGTGAATGTTCACAGAGAGGCCACAACTGAACACTAAAATCTTCATTTCAGTGCAAGCCCAGGAGCTTCTGGAAGTTGACAAGCCTTTGGAGAGACTCAAAGCTGGATTTTAAATTTTGAAATAGACGTAATATTACCTAGTAGGGAAGCCTAAGCAGTGTGTGTGTGTGTGTGTGTGTGTGTGTGTGTGTGTGTGTTTAAAGATTTTATTTATTTATGAGAGACACATAGAGAGAGACAGAGGCAGAGACACAGGCAGAGGGAGAAGCAGGCTCCATGCAGAAGCCCTATGTGGGACTCGATCCTGGGTCTCCAGGATCATGCCCTGGGCCAAAGGCAGGCGCTAAACTGCTGAACCACCCAGGGACCCCTAAACAGTGTTTTTAATTAAGGGGATGATATAGAGGATTGTTTATTCCAAGTTGTTGGGTCAATGCTTATATGCTTCATTTGGGGATATTGGCTGGTATAGAATGAAAGTGCAGCAGTCCTGAGTTAACCTGTGCCCAGATTGTTGTGCTATAAATCTCATCATCGCCAGAGGAAGCAGCTATACAGTTTCCACGTAGAGCCCACAACTCATGTAGACATTCATATATGTTGGTTAGCCCACTAAATTATCATACCAGAGGGAAATAGACTGCCAAAGGTTGATAAATTTATATCTCGCATCAACTACAATGATGAATAATGGTGCCCTCTGCAGCTTGAGACCCTTACCTGGCTTGAGATTGGTGATTGTAAGTTAAGAGCAGGGGTGGAAATAACAGGCAGGATTTCAATAACAGACTGAGCTCATGTCAAAAGTCATTACCTGTGAACTATCTGTGTCCTTAGTAGCAACACATCTTCTGGATCAGTCTTCTGAGCAATAACAGCAGAGTTCTCGTAATCAAGCCCATGATGGTAGCAGAAAATCTTACACAGAGCTTTTGAAAACAAAGGCAACCAAAATCCCTGAAAACATTCTGAATTAGCTTCATTACATATGTGTTTGTGCTGTTAGGATCAGGTGTAGTTCAATTAGCAGAAAACAGTTATGCAAATAGCATTTAAGTAGACCTTATTGTGGATTTTTAATCAATAATTATCTTACCTCAGAGAAATCATATCAGCTGCAAATATATATGTGGTTTAATCACAATTGTTGGCATACTGACCAGCAATGATTGCGAAAGTTTTGAGGAAAGTCACTAAGGGAGGGAAACATAAAGGGGTAATTTGGAATGAGCTGAATTATCCCCTCAGCTGTGAAGTCCTGACAAAGTTAAAGGAAAGCTATAAAACTTATTCAGAGGATATCATGGGTCTTGATAGATTGGAGTAGCATTCTTTTATGAAGGACTAATGAGAAACCATTTTTGTCTGAAACAGAAAGTATGGTTTAGAGTTTATCTATTAATCACTGTATTTTCCTTTCAGTATCAGTTTTCATGGTATTATTTATATCTGCTACTGACTCTACAACATAGTTGAATGGTAACTTTCTGATTTTACTCATATTTCTTCCTATTCTTGATGATATCTCTATCTTACACAAATGAGAAACTATTCCTTAAGATAATAACCTTCTTTCAAATCAATACTTCAGCTGTTTTGCTGTATCTTAAATTATTTGATGCTATGCTCTATATAATTTCATCTTCTCTTTGTAAAAATTTTGTGTGATATTTGTTGGATATTTTATATATCTGTCTTGGATTTAATGAGCTGTTTTGCTTTTTGATGCAATACATTGAGTCTGGTTCCAAAATCCTTTTCTCCTTTCTTTTACCATGGCTGGAATGTTACTAATTCACATAGTAAACGTGGGTTTATATAGAAGCCTAGATTTAGCTATGGATTGATTGAATGCCATTTTGAGAAATACAGTTCTGAGTAACAAACAGCTAGGTACCTTGTATTCTGTATTCAGAAATTTTTAATTTATAGAATTCTGATACAAAGACCATTTGATAAATGCATTTTCTAAATTTCTTAAATATTCACAGAGTCAGCACTAGCATGAATTTGTAAGAGGCAAAACTTCAGTATCGGATTTTTTCCTAAATTACATTTTTATTGTAAGGAAAAATTGTTTGTTGTGTGTTTTTTAAAAGATTTTATTTATTTATTCATGAGAGACACAGAGAGAGGCAGAGACACAGTCAGAGGGAGAAGTGGGCTCCCTTGCAGGGAGCCCAATGTGGGATTCAATCCCAGGACCCTAGGATCACAACCAGAGCTGAAAGCAGATGCTTAACCACCGAGCCACCCAGATGGCCCAGGAAAAATTGTTTGTAAAAGATAAAACAACTCCATTTTAGGGAATGTCTTCCAACCCCTAAAATCTGGGGTTATAAAAAGAACAATTGATACAACAAACATTCAAGCATTTTCTGTCAGAAATCTCATCTGTTTTTCTGTATTCTTGCCTAAATCTTCAATATTGCATATAGCCTTCTTATGAAAACATGTTGAAATTATTAACTATTTTTCCACTAATTAATTGTTTCATTAGTTTTATCTTATATACATGTCCATGGAAAATTAGTTCTATGAAAAAATATGTACATAATTGATTTTAAGATACCATTGAGTATTAGATGCAGCATAAAGATTAATGGTGTTTTTGAAGAAAACTGTATTAAATAAATATTGATTGTGAAATAATCAAATTTCCAGAAATGTTATATTAAAAAAAATAGACTCAACAAAAATAGTACCATGTTATTTCTACTCAGTGTGTATATATATATTTCCTCCTAGTTCTGATAGTGTTAGGTAATCATATATTCAGTCTCCGTATATATATTGGACTAGGGTAACCCTGAAAAATATCAAGCAGGCTTTAAAACAAACCCCCTTTTATGTCTGTTCCATCTCCAATCAGCACAGCCTCCCAACCTTGCAGTTGTGGCTGTCTATAGGATAGTACTAATCTGGCATCATCAGAGCTTTTGGAACCTGGAGAACTGTTTTAGCTGTAGGGACAACACTGATATCAGCCTGGCAGGAGGTAAGTATGAGATTCTGACTATGAGTTTGACATCTGCTGCATCTTTGTACAAAAAAACCTACAATAATCTACACCCTCAAGACAGTGCTGGATGTCACTGATCAATTACAGTTGCCAGTAGTGAGCAATTTATGAAGGTCTAATCAATCTCAACAAAGATGGGATAGGTGGTAACGATGGTAAGTTTCAGGAAAATATCTGAAGATTTTATAAAGTCCATATTCCTGCAAGGAGCCCCAATTACTCCTTCTACAGCAACACCAGTGGAAATGATTCCTATATAGATCACACTGAAGACCAGCTACCCTTCAGTGAAAGTCTAAATACTAATGCCTAGTCATACCATTTTAGAATGAATAAATAATTTACAAACCAAAAAGGTAAAATAATTACTGATTTTACACTATGAGAAGTCTTCAGGAAATTGTCAAATGTCTGTAGTGTCTTTTTGTAGACAACATTATGGGACTGAACCTACCCATTGGTATTCTGATTGTCTGTGAACTGGTCAAGAGCTTGAAATATACCAAACCCATACATTTCCTGGGGACCAAGAGTCTTTGTGGATAGCTGCAGAAACTATAGCTGCTCAGGACAAAGTCAAGAAGTTAAGGCACCAGGAAAATGACTAGCACAGGGAAATTTCTTCCAGGGCAGCTGGGGGGCTCAGTCTGTTAAGCATCTGCCTTCAGCTCAGGTCATGATCTCAGGGTCCTGGGATCAAGCCCCACATCAGGGTCCCTGCTCAGTGGGGAGTCTGCTTCTTCCTCTCTCTGCTCATGCTGTCTCTGTCTTCTCAAACAAGCAAACAAACAAACAAATAAAATCTTAAAAAAAAAAAAAGAAATTCCTTCCTATGTACTGCCCCGACATCATCATGCATCTCCCTTTGCATGTCCCATTGACCACATCTGTCAGATTCTGAAGTTGGAGCTGCCAGTGGGAGAGTAGACACTCCCATTCTTATTTCTTTCCTATTTTATTTTTAAATTTATTTTAATACCAGTGTAGTTAACATACAGAGTTATATTAGCTCCTCCAGGTATATAAATATAATGATTCAATAATTCCGTATACCTCTCAGTGCTCATCAGATATGGAAATGCAATTCATGGAATAAGAAATAAAAATAGGGAACAAATATATGATAATGTATTTAAATTCCCTAACAGGAAAAAGAAAATTTGAAAAAAAATTATTCTAACCTTATTAAAATGATAAGATCTAAAACATCTTTTAAATTAGTTTAATGTGGGAAACTGCAGTCTCTTGCCCAGCTTGGTTTGCAGGGATAGAGATAGGAAGGCATGTAAATTGCTAAAATCTCCTGTAAATTCAGCAGTGTCTGTTAAGATTCTACCCTTCCCACAGTTCAGATTATTACAGAGGAAAAATCATTAGTACATAAAGATATATGTACCATGCTTAGTACTGTCAAGGAATATGAATACCAATTAATAAGGTAGTAATTAAATAAATGATCATATATTTGTATTCTATGATAGCATGAAACTATTAACACAAAAGTGTTTTATATATAATTATTGACTTGAAAAGATTCTTATGTTTTATTTTTTAACGGGAAAAATCAAATCAGGATAATTATGGTATTATTCATTTTTATTGATCAAAAAGAGAAGAGGAAATATATATGTAATAAATTTATATAAATACTTGGATATACTGATCTAGCACAGGAAACTTATGTCAAAATACACATAAAATTGTTAGCATTACTTAAGGGTAACGGAGTTGAAAGATGCTTACTTTTTTCTATGTATAATTGTAATATTTAAATGCATTATTTTTGTAATTTTAAATATCTTTTCATATGATTTGAACTAACAATTCAGCTTCTCAGAAGTCATCCTAAGAAAATAATTGAAAATCCAGGAAAAAAATATAAGGCAAATATCTTCATCTATATTACAAATGACTACTAAATTGGGAACATCCTCCAAATCCAAAGAAGACTGATTGAATCATATTGCAATCCTAAGTATGATATTCATGGGCATTAAAATTGTGCCTTTCAAAAAGCTTTTAATGATCTTAGAAAATGGTTATTTATATATATGTATATATTTAAAGATTTATTTGAGAGAGTGCGTGTGGCACATGAGCAGGAGGAGAGGCAGAGGAAGAGGGAGGAGAGAGAGAAGCCTTAAGCAGACTCCCTGCTGAGTGCAGAGCCTGATGCTAGACTCTCAGGACCTTGAGATAATGACCTGAGCTGAAACCAAGAGTTTCAGCCAGGTGTCCCAGTTATGATATATTAAATAGAAAAATAAAGACAACCATTGCACACATAATAATGCTTAAGACACAGACACACACATCCTTATGCACATGCTCATACATAACCATACATGTACATACAAAACGGAAAACAACCTGAAAGTTAAATATTGTGATGAAATATTTTGCTAGGATTTGGATTGATATCATTTTAACTTCACTTTTTAAACTTTTCTATAACTTCTGAAATTGCTGTAAAAAC
The DNA here is from genome assembly GCF_011100685.1 of Canis lupus familiaris. Taxonomy (NCBI): domain Eukaryota; kingdom Metazoa; phylum Chordata; class Mammalia; order Carnivora; family Canidae; genus Canis; species Canis lupus. The sequence continues at coordinate 48,806,317 of NC_049227.1, read as the reverse complement.
ATCTAGTGATTTTTTTTAGTTTCTCAAAAGAAAATATAGGAGCACCTAGATGAGTCAGCCGTTTAAGCATCTGCTTTTGGCTCAGGTAGTAATCCCAGGGTCCTGGGATGGAGCCCTGCATTAGGCTACCTGCTCAGCAGGAAGTCTGCTTCTCCCTCTCTCCCTACCACCATCTCCCCCATGCTCACGCACTTTCTCTCTCTTGCTCACTCTCCCAAATAAATAAATAAAATCTTAAAAAAATACATAGCCAACATGAAAACACCAGAATAATCAGAAATTTAGTGAATTGTTTAAAAGGGAGTTGATTATCCTTCCAAAGTAAAGTTTCTGATATCTGTATAAAAGAGTTAATTATTTCACACATTTATGCACTATGGTTATTATGCAGAAAACAAAATTGAGCATACAAACAAAACCCAATAAGGTTTGTTTCTGGTAGACTGAATATAGAGAAAATCCTGAATCTAAAACTCAGTGAAGAAAAAAAAAACACTTGTTTCATGTTTAAATCATTATAAACATATAATTCATGAAATAATTTGGAAAGATATAAGTTCTATAATAATAAAAAGAGTTTGTGGCTCAGCAAATCTGAGACAATAGGTTAGGTTATTAGCATTGAAATAAATTAATCTTCAAGCAGCAAATATTTCCACTTTATAGCTGATAGTGTGAATCTTTCAGACCTTATTTAATTCAGTATAATTGTAATCTAACCAAATATTTGGATAATTTGAGAACCTGATTTAATAAAACAGCCTCTCGTCCAGTAAGTATTAGTAATACATGTGTTTTCACAGTGGTGTAGCAAATTTATCTTCCTAATGATTCTGGTTGAACCAATGTCAGAACCCTGCAGATAGTTTTTGGTGGAAGAGCATATTACTTCAACCCAGCTCCTAGAATTAAGAAGGATTTAGCTAGAGATTTTGAATTTGCACATAATCCACCCCATGAATCAATAACTTAGTATGTAAAATGTGCAGTGCCTTCTTGTTTGGGTTAGGCAGGGCAATCTAAAACTTTTGCAGAGATTCAAAGAGCAAACTTAAAAATGATCATTAATTCCAAAGGAAATAATAACATACTTTGTCAAGTCTTACATATACAAGGAAGATAGACACAGTATGAATAACATGCTAATCATTGCTAGATGAATGTATTAAAATAAAAGCAATAAAAATGTAAGCAGTGGAAGAAACAAACAAAAATATTGATGATCCACTGACTAATATTATTCATAGGAAGCACAGTTTTTTTTTTTATATTTGGATCAGTTTCTTACACAGTATTCCCATTTTAAGTGGATTTGTCTTTTTTTCACAAGGGTTCAAGAGTCCTTTTAATACTTTCATGATGTGGTAAATAATAACGATCAATATTGATATGCATTAGATCATCTACATTACTGCCATTTTCATTTTTGAAAAGCCCCAAGTATGGTGCCTAACTATTAAAGAAAATAGATGTTGTTAGCAAAATTTCTGATGAGTATGTGCAAAGCTATCTACACTTAATTCATTATTATTATTAAACATTTCAGATTTGGCATGGACATTACTTACTGTGACAATCATGAAAAATAGTGGTATTTCACTATATAATAGAATCATACAGATTTGCCATCTTTTTTTTTTTAAGATTTTATTTATTTATTTATTTATGAGAGACACACACAGAGAGAGAGAGAGAGAGGCAGAGACAGAGGCAGAGGGAGAAGCCGCTCCATCCAGGGAGCCTGATGTGGGACCCAATCCCAGGACTCCAAGATAACACCAGGGCCTGAAGGCAGGCACTAATCTGCTGAGCCACGCAGATGTCCCTAAATTTGTCATCTTTTAAAGATAATAATGTTGAATATGGCTAACTTTATACAGCTTAACATAATCTTTATTTCTCATGAATTCTCAGATTTGTGTTTACATACATCCTGGACAGTAAAATTAGGCACACTTAGGACAGCACTTCTTATTTTTTTTAATGAATAACTTAATCATATATAAAGCTCACAGTCCTTATTAGCTCAAGCTTTATATTTTCTGTGTCTCTGCTGGATAAGAATAAGAGTCTACCCTGAACAAAAACTCTATTTTTGGTTATTAAGTGACTCTGCAATTTATTTTTCCTGCCCAAAATATACTCATGTGCCAAGCAAGAGAGACATTAAGTCTGGCCTCAGTTCTGCACCAGAATGCCTGGAGAAGCTGGGGATGCGATAAAAGTTTTTATATTCCCTGACTCCCCAACTCTTCTAATAACATACTGGTTAATATAAAAGGCCTGCAGCAGATAATTGGTCAAATTTATTGTTCTATTGAAAGATATCATCCACAGAAACTTGTGAACAGCAGCAATTGAGCAATAGATTTAATAATTTATTGAATAATAAAATAAAAGTTGCAGTTATCTAGTGATTACCCTTTCCCAAATTTATTTTCCAAAATACAACCTTTGTAGAAAAAAGTCACTATTTTTTAAAAGATTTATTTATTTATTTTAGAGAGAGAGGGCATGTGTGCACATGGGCGAGGAAGGGAAAGGGTATGAGAGAAACTTAGCAGACTCCTCGCTGAGCTTGGAGCTGGATGAGGGGCCTGATCTCAAGACCCTGAGATCATGACCTGAGCTGAAATCAAGAGTCAGATGCTCAACTTACTGCATCATGCAGGGGCCCCAGTGGTCACTTTTTATTTTGGAAATTGAAAGTTTTCACTCAGAAAAATTTAGTTTACAGTATGTGCATGTATCTTTCCTCTTCCCTTCCTTTTTCTTAACCTCTTCTGTCTCTCTCTGGGTCTCTGTTTCTGTCTATTTCTCTTCATTTTAATGTCCAAGACAGTTAAAGTAAACCAAATAATCTTGCCTACTGGTGTTTTCAAAATGGTGAAAAATTTACATTGCATGAAAAATGTAGTAACTATTTAATCGGTGTCCAAACCTACTTGCCTAACACCCATGAGTTGCTCTTCAACATTATCCTGATCTCAGTAAAGAAACCACAGAATCTGATGGACCCTATTAAACAGTCTGTTTATAGCAAATATTTATCTTTCTTATTCAACTTCTAATGACTTAACAAACTGAAGGCAATTGTATTCATAATTTGCTGTTATTTTCACTCTTAATATATTTGGTGAAAAGTAACAGAGAAACAGGACTTGAGTTTTTCCAAGTAGATTGTGTGATAGATCGTTCATTCATTCATTCTTTCATTCATTGATGAACCTCAATCTCTCCTATAGGTGAAAAGATCTTTAAGGATCTGTGTGAGCCAATTTGTGGTGACTAAGAAAGTTGTCAAACTGACAAGATGAGCACAGCCAACAAAGCTATCTTTCCTTGTGTATCAATTGGTTTAAATTTGATTTCCAGATCAGCTAATAGAAGATAATCTACAGAACCAGAAATATAAACTAAGTGTCACACTAGTGAGATATTAAAAGGGACATGATTATTATAATCTGATATTTTGTAAAAAATTCTCTTTTGAGATATTAACAATATATATTAAGCCCCACAAAATGGATTATATATAAATTATCTGGTTTATTAAATCAGTGTTTATATTTATAGTCGAGATAATTTAAACCCTTCGAATAGTTTTTCAGGTAGATTGATTTTTATTCATTTTATGCTGTAAACTCAAAAGAGAACTGCACTTTCTCAGGATGTGTCAATTAATATTTTCTATTTAAAAAAAAGAATAATTTATAGAATAAGAATGTCTCTTTTAATATTTGCCTCTGTGTCACATTTAAATTCTCCTCTTAAAATTCATTTTAAATATGTTTCTCAGTCAAGTGACTGTAACAATAATACAAATTTAACTACATTTCAACAACTTTAACTATTTGTTCTTTAAGCAGTCTTTAACACAAATCACATGCATTGAAAGGACCGTTGCCTTCTTTGAGCTTGCCATTAGCCTATTTGGAAATGTCTTCTCCAAGTGGAGCTGGAAATACATATATGATGTAGAAGCACATGAGAGATTTACTTTATTCAAAACTCTCAGGATATAGAAGTCATGACCCCGGTATTGAGCTGTTTACCTTTCATAGAGAGGATAATACGAATACCAATAGATGTAAACATGCTGCTTACTTTCAGGTCAGCTAGGGGTGGAGTGACTAAATAAGATGAATGGGTTCAGGGTTTTAACATGTTTATCTGTAAGCCCTTTCCTAGGAGACTTTATGTCCTTGCACATGATGCTAACCTTTTTTCCAACTCAATTAATGGGATTGATTTCTTCATCAATTTTACCACAGCCCTGAACTAAATTCCTCTCTTGGCTTATTTGTTTGCAATCTGTTGTCTTGGTTTCCAGTGGATTCTGCTACAACCCCAAGCCTCCAATTCAGTCACTAGAGATAAATTATGCATATCAGTACATGCTGACCAAATTGTTTTTTATTAAGCCATGATTTTGACCGTCGACTCATGTGCTACTCCATCTTGGTAAACCTCAAGGAGATTTGTGTGTGTGTGCTTAAATTAAAGTAGGCCTAAATTCCATGCTCCATTCATCATTTTCCAAGAGTCCTATACTAATGTTACATATTAACGAGAACTTTTAATGATTTTTTTTTCTTTTATCGAAAACTCTGTCCCCTCCTTTTGGGCCTAATTCTGGACCTTTGATCCATACTGACACCTCCTGAGAGGATGTTTAACTATTTGACAAGGTCCCTGGAGCAGTGCTTTACAATCGTATGGTTTCACTAATAGTGTTATTAAATTAATCTAATAGGCCATGAATACTGTTTGAAATTGAAATGGAATATAATATCAGATTAATATCATAATTTTTACATTTGTGGAATAAACATAGGAACTGGGAAATTTTCAGTACGTTGTGTGCTTGCCTGTGATAAATGTATGTTATTTATTCTGCTTTGCATTTGTGATGTTTTAAAAGAGAACAAGGTTTCTCAGGCAAGAGTCATCAAATGGATCCATCTAAAAGGTAGATGATGATGATGATGATGATGTTAATAATAATAATAACAATAAATTGTGGGGTAACATTCCTTAGATTGGCTTTTGTAAAACACATATAAAATCCGTGAATATAAAGTGTAGGAAAATATCAGTTCATTTTAGTCTTATATAAATGAAAAGCTAAACAATTGCAAGTAAGACTTGAAAACTAAAATAATAAAGTTTAAATTAATAATATTAATGCGGCACACACAACTGCTTTCTTGAATTTAATCTGATCAGGCAAGATTCATAATATAAGGATATATTAGCATTTAAAAATTTTCATTTGCTATTGATTTTATCTTTTAATTTTAAGAATATTGTCTTGAATCATTGTCCTGGTCATTGTAGTTATTATACCCACTTACTGTGACTTTTACTACTAACCACCTGCTATAAGTTGGTATGTTCTAGGAAGAGTGGCAGCAGTTTGTACACTCAGAGTTTGTACATGGTACTTATTGCAGTTCTGCAGATCTCTCTTTTTTTGGATTTAGCATGCTTATACCCTCTGTATACATATATCTTCATTTTCTGATTACCTTTCTTCTATTTAAACTGAAAAAAATCTTTGTTTTATACCATTCCTTGACCTCATTTGACCTTCCCTAAGACCAAATGCAGTAAAAAGCAAGAACAAAGGTAAACGTAAGCAATAAAATCCTACTGCAAACTAGGATAAAAGAGGCTCATAAGTAATCCAGAACATGATTAGATTTCATTCCTTTTTAGCTTATATTTGAAAGAAAAACACAAAATTTAAAACCTGTCATTAGAATCATTCAGAACATATCCATGGATTCAAGAAGTTCATAGACCTCAATATGGAATACTTGCCCTAGAGAATTCCTCCAACTTTTTTGATTGTAGGGGTGTGTGTGTGTGTGTGTATGTGTGTGTGTGTGTGACTGATGTGCCTCAGTTACCTATAGAAAAATAATTTGTGATAGCAAAAATATTGAAGGAAACAGAATGGTAACAATGTATGAACTTGTAAGTTCAAAACTCTATCAGTTATCATAAAAATATATTCATCATTACAAAAAATATTAAAAAAACAGATTCCATCACCAACACAAGATACCAGTTATGACCTCTTAATAACCAAATGTTCTTTCTATAATTTAGTAGAATTCCAGAAATTTGGGCAGCCCCGGTGGCGCAGCTGTTTGGCGTCGCCTGCAGCCCGGGGCGTGATTCTGGAGACCTGGGATCGAGTCCCGCGTTGGGCTCTCTGCATGGAGCCTGCTTCTCCCTCTGCCTGTGTCTCTGCCTCTCTCTCTCTCTATGTGTCTCCATGAATGAATAAATAAAATCTTAAAAAAAAGAATTCCAGAAATTTGTATTTGCATATGTACACGTTAAACTTTATGAGATATTTAAGTATTATTTGGCAGAACACTAAATTACAATACTAAGTAAACTCCCCAGTTTTAATTTTTGAATTCCACATTGTATTATTCTTTTAGCAAGTAGCTAGTATAGTCCTCAAGTGAATGGAAAATAAAAACCAATGGAAAATGTATGAAACTAAAATGTGTATCTGGAAAAATCCATTTGCATTTATAGGAGTCCATGTGGGTAGTAAATTATACACAAGGAAATCCTACACTGAGAGTTTAAGTATAAAATTAGGAATAGTTATAAATTTACTAACCTTAGGGGAAGTAAAGAAGATTATTCTACTTTAAAACATAAAATTGACTTATATGTAACCAATCAGTTCTGTAATTAACACAGCTAATAATAGATTAACATAATTTAGGAACCCATCTGATGCAAACAGGAAAATAATTATTTTTAAAGTAAGTACAACTTTTAAGATTGCAACTAGGAATATAGTTTGTAAGATTATAAAAGGAAAAAAAAACCTATGTTTCTAAGGCAACTTTCTGAAATATCTTTTGAGATAAATCATATGAACAGTTAATATGTTTCTTTTTTAAAAAAGATTTTATTTATTTATTCATGAGACACACACACACACACAGAGGCAGAGACATAAGCAGAAGGAGAAGCAGGCTCCATGCAGGGAGCCTGATGTGGGACTCGATCCTGGGTCTCCAGGGTCAAGCCCTGAGCCAAAGGCAGACACTCAACTGCTGAGCCACCCAGGTGTCCCAGAACATTTCTATTAAGTAACCTCTCAGCTGGAAAAAAACTGTGTTTGAAAGCAATATGTATATTATAATTATATATGGCTCTCTTTTATGTATCTTTTAGGCATTTTTTATTTGTTTTGTAATAGAAAAAATTTTTGGAGGAAATGAGCCATCTGGTCCTATATTTATCCATATTGGAAATATCCATGGATTACTACAAAACTTTTAGAGAGGTCATTCCATATATTGTTTTATAGAGGATGATTTTAAAATATTAATATTTTTGAGCAAGTATTATGTAGGAAATAACATTGCATAGAATATCTCATTTCCTTATTTGTCAGAGCTTTTAATATTGGATCACATTGCTTTGCCTTCTTGATGTGACTTTACTTGGAAAAGAGTATATTTACTTCACAAGTAGGATTTTTCCCTTAGGCTTATCATTTCAAAATAAATAACCCTATTCCAAGAGAAAAACGTTTCTTAACTATGTAATATGTTGTCAGACTATGCCAGGATGTAGGGGAAAATAACAGAAAAGTTATAGTTGCTTGGCATTTTCAAATTGTATCACAATTTAAAAATGATCTTTAAGGAAGGAACTTAAAGAACTTGATGGATAAGGATGTTTCAGTTGGGAAAATTAATGGCAATTCTGTGTCTTTTGGTATTTATGCACTCTAGACAAAAACAAATCTGTTTTTTCATTTTGTAAAGCTTCAAGGACCATAAACAAATGATTTAATATTTCATGACAGTTCAACCACTAAATTCTAACCTGAATTAGAGATTCTCAGATCATATAATGGATTACAGATTAATATGACCTGGGTCACATACACTTCAGAGTACAGGATAAATTGTAATATTCAGTCTAGGTTTCAGAGTTTTGCACAGAAGATATTTTTCCAGGATGTTCTGTTTGGAGCCTAATTATGACAGCTACATTTTTGCTTACTATTGGTCAAACACATTACTGAATTTAATCTTTATAAAAACTTTCTAAGGTGGGTAATATGTTTTTTTGACAGATTAGGGAACTGAAGGAGTGTAATAAGGTTAAACTACTTACCATACATAAGTCATATAACTAGCAGGTAGTAGATTCAGGGTTTGATTTTTGACGATTTCAAACACTTACAATAACAGCCCTTTTACTTGTGAAGTGATTAGAAACTGTGAAAGTGCAGTAGGTCATTAAATCTAATTCTAAATGATGTTTAGATCTGACTTCTTGATGTTTAAGTGATTAATACTGACTGATTTGGGGAACTATTTTATATCAGCAAGTATGAATTTCTAAAAAAAGAAAAAAAAACTGGAATTGAATGAAAGGGTAGAGAATCCTTAACATGTATTTAATGCATTCCACCAGCATTTGTATGGATCCCCTAGAGTATACAAAGGAAAAAGGCATTAATATTAGATATCTATTACTGTGTAACAAAGTACCTAAAAACTTAGTTGCTTTAAACAGCAAACATTTATCACCCCACAGTTTCTCTGTGTCGGGAATATAGGTACAGCTCAACTGGATGCTCTGCAAAGTCTCCTAAAAGTTACATCAAGGCTGGAGTTGTGGTCATATCAGAAGGCTTAATTGGGGGGAAGATCTGTTCTCAGTTCACTTGTGGTTGTTGGGAGCTCAGCCTCACAGGTTGGTGAACTGATGGTGCATTTCTTCACTGGCTGTTAGCCTGAGGCTGCCCTTGGTTCCTTGCTATGTAGGCTTATCTCTCTCTGTGGCAGCTCACAAGTTGACAATAACAGGTGAAAAAGAGTCTGGAGGAGCAAGACTTAATTAAAGTCTCTTTGTAATCTCATATTGAGAGTGTCATTTTATCACTTTTTGTGCATTCTGTTCATTAGAAGGGAGTCATAGATGGTCCCATAGGATTACATAAGGGCATAAATACCAGGCAGGGATCTTTGGGGACAAGGTGAAAACATTCTATCTAAGCAAGCAATATTTGTTAGTTGTTGGTTACTATTTGGCAAATGAATTAAGAGTCTTAGCATACCTTTTATCTCATGGGTTTAATCTATAAGAATCTCCCCAAAAGAAATGATCCTTATCCAAGAATAATTTTTAATTGCAAAAATTGAATTTTCAATAAAACTAGATTGAATACATACAAAATAGATTGTACAATACATTTATATGTGTTCAATATGTAAATAAATAGTTTAAATGTGAACATTTATATATTTTACTTAACATTTAATATACATATATATATATATATATATATATTTATTAAACTTCGTTCCAGTTTTTGTTCTCATGTTAGTTCCTGAGAGAGGACTTCTGTATCACATTATAGCCCTAGAAACTTAGGTTAGATCATAAAAGTTGAATTGTTACAAGAAATTTTAAAATCCTTATTTGAGAAAAGTATTAACTTACTATGCTTTATTTTTTTCTATTGCTTTTTTGTAGTCCGATATTATATTACCCATGAATTTACTTATGTTTTTGATATTTCCCTCACCAGAATGTGAGTTTCAGGATGGCAGGAAGTTTGTCTGCTTTGTTCATTCCCATGTACCAATCATCTAGAGAAGTCCATGGACATAGATTTAAGAAATAGTTACTCAAGAAACAAATGAACTGCATGCACAGATTGGAACGTAGGAGAAAATACCTAACTAGCCTCAAACCCATAGCATGTTTGATAAAGAAAGCTTTCCCATAGGAAGTAATACTTGAGCTAAAACAAACTGGAATTAAAGGAAGGGAAGGTCCTGAATCTATAGTCATACCAGTCTGTACATATATTTGATCTTGCCTAGAAATTCATGATCTGGGTGACATGAAGAAGGCATTCGGTGGTTTCTAGTTTGACTAGGGAAAATAAAGATGGGGAAGAAAGCAACTTAGATGTTAAGGCAAGAAAGTATTTGGAGTGGGGAAATCATGGAGTCAAAGCTAGATTATGAAGGAAGTGAAGCCAAGAAGGGGCTCATGATGTGGAAGAAAACTATAGAGTTAAGGGATTGAAAAGCTCAGTGAGATCAAAACAGGTAAGAGAATTGCATTTTCGATATTATGATTAAAACATGAAGCATATTTATGGTGAAAAAGGCAGAGTGGATCATGGATGTGTGTAGCTACAATAGGTTGGATTTGAAAGTTAATGGAATCTCTTTTGAGTTTGTTCTAAAATATTAAATTTATAGATTTAATGAAAATTTATAAATTTCTTTTAGAAGTATCTATATTTAAACAAATTACTAACTATATTTCAAAAATAAGTTGAAATGCAATGGATATTCATGACATTTTTGGATTTTCTATGTCCTTTTACTTCTGTTTATCTTTGACTGTATTCTTATACATCCTGTAAGTCCATGTCAATGATTCAATTTATTACTATTCTTCAGAGCCCATTTTATGGTATGAGAGATACAAAGATAAATACAATGAAATCTCTTCTTTTAATTAACTGGTTAAGATTAATACTAGTTAAGACAGGCAAACAACATTTTAAAATGTTTACATTATTTTGGACATGCAAAATTAACAGATGTCATACCAGTTGGGAGAATCAAGGAAGATTTTGGAAAAATTGTATTTGAGCAGCATTTTGAAGAATACATGGAATTTTATCACTCATCTAGGAGAAAGTGGAATTTCAGAAGGGACAAATACCTGCGAGAAGGCAGTGGAGATAATCAGATGTGGCAAGCATGTGGAAAAAAGTGAGCAGTGTGTATGGAAGTAGGGTATAGAGACATGGAGCTATAAAGGTAAATACACCTTAAATATGGGATATAGAGACATGGAGCTGCAAAGGTAAAATCAAGCTGCAGGAATGTGCTTAGACTTAATGGAGTCTCTGACAGTTTTCATGATGGTTAGGGGTATGACCAACAAAATGTAAAATGGATAAGGAAGCAAGAAGAAGGAAAACCAACAAAAGGATTATTGTAACAGTTCTGCGAAGGAAATATAAAATCCTGAAGTAGCGCAATGGAATTATGAATGGAGAAAGGTATATACGTGAGAAATATATGGTGATCTATAGTCCTGATAAGTTGTGATGGTGATTGGAGAGCAGGACATTAAAGATAACTCCTAGGTTTGAACTCAGTCAGTGAGGGTACTTTAACAGAAATAGGAAAATCCATGGAAAAGTAATGGGCAGAATGAGTTTGATTTTGCCCGATTTAATTTAAAATGTTACAGGTAAGTCAGAGTGGGAAAGTACAGTGCACAGTTGGAAATTGATAAAGGCCATACTTACAAGTTTCAGATTCATGAACCATCTCAACAGAGAGGAGAGTCAAAAAGCTTCAGAATGAATGAAGTCAATTGGTACAGAGCCGAGAGGGCTAAAAACAGAACACATCTTTGCTAAGAGAGATTACTGTTGAAGATTGAAAGAGGAAAAGGAACCAGTACCAGAGTCAACCAAGGAATGTTTGGAAAGAAGAGGTGAGTGATGATGATACTATATCACCGGAAGACAAATGAGGAGAGATTTCAAGAAGGAGGGCATGAGTGGTGATTAGAAGGTTAGTAGTAGTTAGGAGAGAATAATTTCAACATAATATTCAATATACTCATTCAATAGAACAGGTTCATCTTGGATCCTGATTACAAGGGATACATTTGAGGAGTAAATGAATTTTGAGTAAGCAGAGGCATCAAGATGTGCTCTATTTCCATAGTTTTGGCAGCAAAGTAAGGGGACAGATGGTGTGGAAACTTGAAATAGTTGTATCACAAAGAGGAAATGAAGAAATTGACCATGTTTGCCACCTAAAGAGCAAAGAACTCTGAAGTATAGAGGAAAAGGTTGAATATGGAAATGAAACTAAAAGGAACTAGGAAGTTTAAAAAAGACAGAAGTCAAGAGTCCAGATTAAAAGAGAAATTGTTACAAGAAGGAAAATCATGGTCATTAGATGATACAAAAAGTGAAGTGGAAATACCAGAAATATTTAGGTTAAGGAAACCCTAGTTGTTTGAGCACAATTATAGGAATCAGTAAAAAAATAAAATAAAATAAATAAAAAATAAAAACCTACTATTTGTTTAGGGATTACTATTTGCCAAGAACCATACTTAATAGTTGACCTGCACTAACTCATTTGATCTTTCCAAAGCTCTGTGCAGTAGGTTCTGTAAAAACCCTCGTTCTGAATGTAGGAAGCTGAATCTTTAGTGATTATAACTTGTTCGAGGCTCTCAGTAAGAGACAGGTTTGTGAATCAAACTCAAGATTCTATGGCTCCAAAGTCTTTACCCTTGATCGCCATGCTAGGTGGGTGGATTCAGAACTTGAGGTGATAAGGGATTTCTCAGTGGCTGTGGTGATTCACTCAGACGACATGGCTCAAAATGTATTGTATTTAGCGTGGTTTTGTGATTTCTTCCAGTAGAATTTGGCAGTCTTAGGACAGACAAGGTCGTAGAGAATTTCAGGAATTGCAGGATAAATATTGCAAAAGGACAAAGGAGAAGAAAAGTCTGAAGTGAGAGTTGACACTTATTTGAAATGATTGACATTAGAATCCAATCTGGGGAGGAAAAGAAGAGAAGGTGAAAGAGAGTAGATAGTTGGAAGCACAGGGAATAATCAAGAAGGACTTCACAAGAAGGACAAAGAGTGAATAGGTATGAGAAAATGAACAAGTGTGTAAAGAAAGAAGTTTCATTCTTTCAAATATATTTCATGACAAATAGGTGCCACTGTGAAGAGCCCTGTGTGTACAGAAGTTAATTAGACATAGTTCTGCCTGAGAGAAAAAAAGTTTAATGTAGCTGAAATAGAGTGAAAATGGGATTGCTGCAGTTACAGAGCTAAGGAATGTGAGACCAAGGATAGGCAAGGATTGTAGTCAATGCATAATGTCAATTACTAAGTTGGTGAGATTGATAATATTGGCTTTAGGTAGGTTAGACACAATATAGTTTCTTAATTTTGTTATTTTATACTTTATGATTAATGATGCTCAAAAACTGTGAAAATCTATGTACTCTCCTGTGTCTTATCAATAGAAAAACAATTCTTGAAATGATTTTATGAACTTATAGTTTTGCATATTTGGATATATGTCCTTCTTCATGGAATTTGAAATCTGAAAAACTCTCTGAAACAAAATATAATATTTTTAAAAGACAAAAATTCTTTTTATAATAATAATCATTATGTGTCACAAATTATTTCTAGTTATTTTGAAATGATTCTCTGATAGTAGCAAAGTAACATGATTGTGTATTTATTTATTAATACGCTGCTAGAAATGCCTATACTTTATTCTACTTTTCTAGATTTAAATTCCTATGTTGTTGTTCAGAGAGCCTTGTATGCAAAAACATGCTCAATTTTCATAAAACCAAGCTTTTGCAAAACTTACTGTTGTTTACTATAACAACTATATATATATGTTATATACATATTATATGTGTATGTATATAACAACTATAGCAACTATTATTTACTAGAGGATATGGAAAGTTGTGGAATATTTTTTCTGTTGATTCAGTTCTCATAGTTTTCCAAGCTATAGTTTTTTATATCATATAGTTTACCATCATATGCTTCCTTGAAGAAACTATTTAGCATCATCAAAAAATAAATAGAAGAACTTTAAGAAGTAATATTCTTGAGTGATTGAGGATGGGAAAGGATATGGTCCGGGTAGTTGGAACCGAGCTTCAAAACTAATCATGTCAGGTAAGAGGAAAAAAAATCTTGACTTTATTTTAGGAACCAGTCAGAAGTAATTTGTAACATTTAGCAGGATGGAGGAAGAAAGAGATGTTCCATTCTTCATTTCTGAAGCTGCAGCTGCTGGCTGCAAGTCCTAGACTGAAACATGGTTTCCAGTTCTATAAAAAAAGTGGAGAGAATGAATTGGCAATTTCTAATTTTTAGGTAACTTGGGATATACTGTTTATTCTTTAATATGTGGATGAAAGCTAAATTTGTTTTAACACTTCAATAAATGGCTGATACATATATGAAAACTGTGTATGAATAGAATTGCCAAAAGTTGGTGCCCAGCAATACAATTCAGTAATGACAAATGACTCTTTTCCAAAGAGATTTTCTTCTTGGAAGGTGAGAATGGATGGCAAACAAATCAAGGCAAATAACTTTCTATCATTGAAAATAACTTATATTATGGAAATCAGCCATCCAGAAAAAAAATAAAACAGCTGAGATCAATTCTCTTCCCATCTATTTATCTCTACTCTCCACAAATTCCCCAGTGACCACCACCATCAGCACCCAACTAATATATCAAATAACTTACAGTCAGCTTGTGGTGAACACAGACAAACTTTTTGTCTTTGGACACAAAAGAATGTTTAAAGAAGTGAGGAGCCCTGAGCACGTATTTGTTAAAAATTCTTATATTATGGTTAGATTTCATCTAACCTTTTCAAAGATTTCCCAAACAAGATTTCGGTAGGGACATTATAGTAACAGAGATCTTATGGGTGTGCATGAGTCAAAAATATTTTGGATATTTCAAGGTTTTTATTTTTCACTAGTAAGCTTTCAATCAGCTACACTTATTCCTGGCATACATTCTTTCACTCTCCATGCCCCTCTCCTTCCATAGTACAACACTTAAATGCAGCCATGGAGGAAAATACCTCCCTCAGTTTTCGAAACAGTGAAAGTAATCTCAAGGCAACCAGATATTCATTGGATTGCAATTGACTCCAACTGAACATCCTGGAACATCAAAATCTCATTAAAAACAGTCATTGAATAAGAATATCACTTAGGATACACTCAATGATGGACTCAGGCCAAATGTAATTTAATACTCAGTATCCAGGCTGGATATGGGAAACTGTTAACTTGCACAGGTGTTATATTGCCAAAGAGTTCTTTTGCTTTTGATCTGTTTTCTTCTAGGGGGGAAGTCTACAGTTTGCTCTGTAAGGGTTTCCCTGCTGATTTAAGAACATTGTAAAATAAATTTCTCTGTGGGGTGTGATCATCAAGCCAACAGTTGGTTTCCAGGGAGTAAATACAGCAGCTGAAACTGTGGATCGACTGCATCACAAGGAGACGGCACTATAAAAATTGTGATCACTAGCTTTCAGAATTGGGATTGGCCACTAATGCTTGAAATCACAGCTGCAGTCAGTGTTTTCAAGACAGAGTTACTGGCAACAGTGCGGATCTATGAGAACACTCAACAACCGGCTAAAAATTGCCTTTAAGGTTTAATGAATAATTCAGAACCAGAAATAATCTGCCTCTGACTTGGAGCAGAGGACCACAATTCTCAGCAGTGCAACCAGAGAATGATCTATTCTCATCATGTAAACTCTATAAGGGCTCCCCGCCCCTTTAATAGCTGGTTAAATCACTAGTAACCAGTGAGGATCAGGGGAAGACATATTCCTTCATATCTCTTACATTTTCTGAAATGAGTGAGAGTAGGGCTGGATTTAGAATGCCTTCTCCTAGAGAAGCCAGGAGAAGAATAGCTATATCTCCCCCTATCCCTGGTAAAACTGGGGATGTTCCCTTGGTAAGTCAGTTCCATAGAAAGTAGAGTCTAAACTCTCTTGGAGAAATTTATAGCAACAGTTCCCCTTAATGATTTGATGTTAAATACACTTTCAAAATGTACTTGATTTCTTATACAATTGCTAAATTATTGCATTAAAACATACATACAGTTATAATGACATGGGCCTAAGTTTAATCCAGAGTTTAGCAATAGTGAAATAATTTAAATATCTGAATACAAATAGTAGGTTTCGCTATTTCCAACTGTGCATTGCCTAGTAAATGTGCTCATATTTTATCTCATGTGTTTTATATTACCAAGTAGATCATCTTAGACATAATTTATTTTAATGCCCTCATTACCCATGTAAGAAAACTGGGGTCCAATGAAGTTAAATAGTTTTCTATGTTGAGATAATAAATGGAAAGCTAGGTCCGGGATATAGGATCCTTTGATTCTGGTCTAATCTTGCCACAATTCTGTGATTTCTGCTATATTTTAAAATGAAATGATCAAACCACGGAAACACCTCATATTTTCCAGGTGCCACAAAACTAGAACAAGAGTGAATCTCTTATCCTAAGCAATGGCAGCTTGTAGATGGAGATTACACAGTGTTCTTGACAAAAGCTAAGCTTTTGACAGAAGAAATGGAAATCTAACTTCAATCATTTGGAAATCTGACAGCTAGATTCACTCACTTGACTTTCCGTCATCTTCACTACCATCAGTGACTGATTTGAATGTGACATACATACATATATACATGACCAAATATACACATGAGTTTATAATGTACATGTGAATACATATATGCACACACATATTCAAATATGCATGCATACATATACGTCTAAATGTTTTAAAATAAATTAGTAGAGGTCTTTGGGGGTATTCTTTGATTAATTTTCTTATTCACATTCATTTTTTTCATGTTTTAAGCTCATTTTAGAAATAAAAATGTTCAGTTTTCAAACCATTCTCTGTGACAAAAAAGGATTAAAATGAGCTAAAAGATAAACTTGACTATTTGACATGTAAGCTTGAACTAGGTTCCCATTATAACAGCAATTGAAGTTTTTCCTACTTTTCAAAAATTTTGCCATGGGATCCAGATAAAAGTCATAAGCTGATATTTAGCAATCACTTAAACATGGTAAAAGGGGAAATGTCAAAGGGATTTTAAGTTTTCCATCTCTGCAAAGAATATAGTTAAAATACGCTGCCTACATACACACATACCAATCACACGTTAGTTATTTTGGGGACTATTTCTATATATCTTAAAAGCAAAATCATCATAGTGACAGTGTCATTCTCTGCCCAGATGGTATTAAATGAAGACAATGGAGTATTGGTTTCAAAATTCGCCTTACTCCAGCTGACTGTTTGGCCTTACTTGATATTATCTGTGCAGAGTATAAAGTAAAATAACTCAGGTTACTCTGTGATAGTTGTTTCTGTGTTTTTAATTAGCAGAATTGCAGAAGGGACACAGCCCACTCAGCAAGGCTAACAAAGGGAGGTCTCCAGATGGGTTCCAAATAATCTGTTTATAAATATTCACTTTAAACTTTTTTTTTTTAACATATGTTGTTGGCATTACTGCAATGTTAAAGCTTTTTTTGGAACTTGTACCCTTGTCTGCTCTAAGGCTGACTTCTAATGAAAAGAGGCAAAATCTCTGTTTTCTATTTTGAGCTCACAAGTTTCTTTTTGCAAAAGGAAGAAAGTCCTTGGGACCTTTAGAAAGTTTCATTTCTCTACAGAGAGCTTGGAAGTAATACTAAGTTATTTAAAATTTTGGTCCAGGTCAGATGAAGTTTTCTACATACCCATCAGCCTCCACTCACATATTGTTACTTTACCTATATGCAGCATCCAAATATATGCACTGTGAAGAATGGTAGATGGAGATATTGTATTTATAGTTTATAATATTAATCTATTTAGGATTTATTTTCCTCATTAAATATGGAGATAATAATTTAGCACTGAAATACCATTTATTTTTTACATTGTGTTCTAGACATTAAAATTTGATTTATCTGTATAACTGCATTTAATCATCATACATGACTTTGAGGGAAAATATCTTAACCTCAGTTTATAGGTGCAGAAAAAAATGAGTCAACTTAAGTGATTTGATCAAGAAAAGTGGTAAAACCTCACCAGGCAGAGCCATATCTTTTCTCAGGGGCCTTGCTGTTCTTGACTGTGCTGTGTGTTGGCACCAGAAAACATCTGTGATTAACACAGTGGAGGCAGATATTGTGAATAACAGTCCAGACTAAATCAGTAAATAGTGGGAAAGGGTAAGTGATATGTGCTCAAAGTTCTTGAGTAGCTTTATTCCTTTTGTTGGAATAGGACCTCTATCCCTGTATCCTGAAGATATAGGTAGAAAAACTAGTTAGCCTAGGTGTTTCTTAGTGCAGCAATACTGCATACATGGATCTCTTTTGGATATCCTTTGAGGTTTTTTAGGTTGACACAATGAGGCATGATAGAAATGCAGCCTGGAATGGAAGGAGGCTTTGGTGAGTTGTATGGTGGCTCCCAAAAAGATGAGTCCATGCTCTAAAGCCTGGAACCTGTCAATGCTATCTTATTTGGAAAAAAGATCCTTGCAGATGTAATTGAGATCAGGATCTTAGATAAGGTCATTGCAAGTTATCCAGGTGAACCCTAAGTCCATGACAGGTGTCTTTTATAAAGACACAGAGAGGGACACAGACACACAGAGAAGAGGAGGAGGTAATGTGACCACAGAAGCAGAGATTAGAGTGATGCCACCAGAAGCTGGAAGAGTGAAGGAATGGAGTTTCCCTTAGAGACTTCAAAGGTACTATGGCCCCACTGATACCTTGATTTCAGACTTTTGGTTTTCAGAACTATAAGAATGCAATTCTATTATTTTAAGCCACTAGGTTTGTGGCAATTTGTCATAGCACCCATCAAAAACTAATATAGAAGTGTGTTAGAGATTTTCTTGTGTCTCATTTCCACTTTGCCTCTACCTTCTTTTTTCAGCTCTTCCCCTAGGTTTGCTGCCTCCATTCAACTACCCAATCTATCTCTCACACTTTGTCCTGGGGCTTCTCTGCTGCCATTTGTGACATATCTGTGAGAACCCCCTCAAAACTCTGACAGCTTTAAGTGGCTAACCAGCAGACAGGCCACCTATATTGCAGATTGAAAGACAGTCCCAAATAATAATAATAAAAAAAAATTCCTGGGTCCCTCAAGGCGTTCAAATATTTGAAAAGACGCTTACAGACAAAATTCCTGCTTATAATTATTTGATCCTAGAGATAACACAATTTTTTGCATAAATGGAAAATATTTTGACATGCTTAGTATATAAACTGGGTTCTCCAGGAATACATTTTCCACGTAACTTGAAGGAGGGATGTATTTTCTTTGGTCTGGAATTTACCAAGACTATTGTACCATTTTTTAAATTTTCCACTAACTAATCCAATGTGTTTCATTGGCAACAATATATGGGTTGTCCGTACTACACATTTGATTAATCTTCTTTGTAATTTTCACACTTCTATAATATAGGTGTAAGTATTTTGTTACCTAATTATGTCTTTCGATATTCAAAGACATATTGTTCCATTACTATTACTTGTGTTATATTTCCCAGTTATATTACAATTAGGTCATTATATTCAGTTTTTAAATTTGAATGCCAGCATGTTATGTTGTCTTGTGTGTAGATTGATACATATATTTTTTTTCTTCAGAGAATTGTTTAGGGGCATTAAAAAGATTTCTAATAAAAGTGTTTATATTGGTTGAGAAAATGTTAATATTCCCTGAGCTAGATGGATATCTTTAAAGGCGGATTTGATTCGAAGTAAAGCAGAGTCATCCAGTAAGGTAAGGCTCTATGTTTGATAGAAGCATAGTACTTTTTGAGGAAGTCCAGACCATGCCTTATGATATTCATGCATAACATCGGATTCTTTTTTTCTTATCTGTTGTTTTAAAGAAGCTTCAAGCCTACAATTAAATAATCCTCTTCATCATCACTAGATGTTTATTAAGTGTACGTACCATGTAAAAATGCATTCTGAATAGGCTATAAAAATTATAAATTCAGATTTCTGTACTGAAAAATTTATTAATGGCATGAATTGCAAAATATATATACATGAATGGTACTTAAAATAATGGTCAACTATGTCACTTGCCTAGCTTTGTTCTCTGCTTAGTGTTTATATGTTCTTTTAAATTTTTTTTGACAGTATTTTCTTAGATTGTGAAGTTCTGGGGGTTTGGGACCATATTTAAATAATTCTCTTTGTAGAAACCCTGAAATAGCACAATGCAGAATTAATACTTTAAAATTCTTTTTGATGAAGAAAAAAATTATGCCTAAATCCCTGATAGAAATCACCACTATTTCCAAATTATATAACTGCTATATTTAAAGCTTCTGAAATGGAGTAATTAATAAAAATTAAGTAAGATTCAGTGATGTCTTTGGGGAGCTTGGAATTCTAGTGAGCAGTTTTTTTTGTTTTTTGTTTTTGTTTTTGTTTTTTTTCAGTCACAATCCAGAAAAGATGTTCACTCTATCAAGTTATGGGCATTGTAGTGTTAAAATATTTGAAAGGAAAACAGCACAAGTCATAATGGTAATATTTTATGAATCTCGTTATTATTTTATGCATAGCTGCCCTGTGAATAGAGGAATTATAAATACAGTTAATGATTTACTAGGGAACTCAGTAGGTATTCTTTGAACAAAATGGAAGCAAATATCTGCCAGGGCAGAGGCATAATCTCCTGCAACTTAAATAAGATGATATTTGGTGAGTGGCAAAGAAGATAAGGGAAAAGGTGCAAAATATTAGAATGGCAAAATATTAGAATGGGACTTCTTAGTTTAATCAAAGAAAATTAATATTGAAAACAGGATGGATAGTCAATACTAGAAGACAAACACTCAAATCTAGAATCATGAGTTGAGGTCTCATAACAAATTCAGAGGCATCTGTGATAAAACAGATAAATGTCTGGAATTGTGTGAATGTATTACTTGCTCTTGGTATAGAGAAAAAAGATTTACTTTAAGAACTCTGATGACATGTCTACTTACTTAACTCTAATACAGTGGAAGGAGAAGAAGCAAAATGGATGGGCTATGGGTTGTTATTTTTATGCTTGTTACCCATTTTGAATCTTACAGCAGTCCTCCAAGGTTGTCAAGTGGGCAACAAATGCTAATTGAGCACTTATTAAGTAATGAGCTCTACAGACACAGTTAATGTGTTAAGGAGTTAATCCCCCCCCCCAAAAAAAAAGTAATTGCCCAATTCTTAGGAAAAGAGGAAATTCTTTTTTTTTTTAACATTTTATTTATTTATTCATGTTAGACACACACACACACACACACACACACACACACACACACACAGAGGCAGAGGGAGAAGCAGTCTCCTTGCAGGGAGCCACATGCGGGACTTGATCCCGGGACCCAGGATCTCGCCCTGAGTTGGAGGCAGACGCTCAACCACTGAGCCACCCAGGCATCCCAGGCAAGAGGAAATTCTAAATTCAATGAGGAAGCCAGCACAAAACCACCAGTCTGTGAATTATTGAGAGAAGATTTTAACTTGAGTCTGGAGATTTATTTGCATCTTACACTTGAAATTGTAAGATTTCGAATTACTTCCTTCAACCCTCCTGTAGTTTGAATCTCTAACCTTACTTAACTAGATAATTTCAAATGATTTTGAAATTATTTAAAAGTTCAAGTTGCATTGTTAATGTCATATTGAATACATAAGTTATTAATATTAAAAATATCACAAGTAGTGAAATTTTGGCAATGAGGCATGACAGACGCTCAGCCAGGAGGGAAAGAGGGCTTACCAAACACCTCCTTGTTCTGGCTGACATGCTCTTGATTCACGTATTTATTCTAGTGATTACTCTGGCAGTGAGCTGAAAGCACCTATGTCTTGGCTGCATCGAATAACTTTTTTCGGTTTCTCTGCTTTGGGGCTTTTCTATTACTATCTTTTGGAATTCCTGTAGGAACCCACTCATACATTTGAACTCATATATGTGCAAATTTGGAAGTGTAAGGAGTTTAACACTGCACTTCTTAACCAATAGGAGACTTCAGCCAAAGGATAAATACTCTTCTCTCCATCCTTTGTGTAAGCAGTTTGAGGTGCATTCAACATGGTTTCCCAGAGGGTGTTGAGCAAGTTTGATTCGTTTAATCTTTACAACAACCCTATGAAATAAATTTTACTATTATCCCTGCTTTAAAGATGAGGAAACCAAAATTTAGAGATATAAAGCAAAATGCCCAAAGTCACAGTTGCTTAATGGAGGACCTGGGGCTTTGAACCTCTATCCATGTGATTTCACAGATTACACTCATTCACTGAAGACATGCAGTAGGGCTACATCTGTTGGCTAAAGGGATTTAGGGCAGAGGTTGAGAAGGCCATGAGGATGCCTACAGAGAGAGAGAAAAAACCGTACAATTAAGGTAATCAAACCTTGTACCTTTTTTTAAAAAAAAGATTTTATTTATTTATTTTAGAAAGGAGGAGGAGGGAGAGAGAAGGAATTTCGAACAGATTCCACACAGAGCCCCACATGACCCCTGAGATCATGACATGAGCTGAAACCAAGAGTTGGTTAAGACTGAGCTACCCTGAGACCCCAAAATTTGTTACCTTCCAGTTTGGTACAAATGAGTAAAATCCACATGCTAGATTAGATACCCATTATCTTGCATCTGCTGTCTTCCTTGATAATCCCCATTTCCTCCATTAAATATTTATTAGCTCTTCAAGCTCTGTTAAAATGCAAGTACTTTTGGAAAGTTATAAATTAAACTCTGAGAGGCTAGTTGTCAGTCAGCTGAGAGCAATAGCTCTGAGAAAGTGGAATCCATTACCAGGATACCAAAAACAAGGAGGGAACTGAAACTCAAAGAAGGAAAGGAGGGCAGCCTTTAGCCCACGGCGTGATCCTGGAGACCCAGGATCAAGTCCCATGTCAGGTTCCCTGCATGGGGCCTGCTTCTCCCTCTGCCTGTGTCTCTGTGTCTCATGAATAAATAAATAAAATCTCTCTAAAAAAAAAAAAAAAAAAAAAAAAAGTAAAGGAGCCACAAGGTCAGATTTAACTTTCATTTATTTTTTTAAGATTTGTCCTACCAGCAATGATAAGGAGTCTGAAATTTCAAAGCAGAGATTACTTTAAAAGTGCTACTTTCTCCCTCCTCACACACTGCCAACCTGAAGATTAATTAGTGGGAAGGCCTACTGATTTGAACAGCTCTGAAAGTGTTTAAGGAGCAAAGCAATTTCTAAAGCAGTGCTCCAAGTTTAGCTTTCTAACTTTAGTTAGGATATAAAGAAATAATTATGTATCTGGCGTAGTCATAATTGCACCGTCTTCCCTCTCATGAAAGGCTGCAGATTATGTAACTGCAGCTATAGATTTTCCACATCAGACACTTTAATTGAAAGGTTAAGAGGAAGCTGGATCAGCAAGTTTGAGGTTACTAATTCTGCAAAGAATTTGGGACTTAAACTCCCTCAACAGACCAGAGGCCAAGAAATTTATAAGAACAATTTCACTTCTTGGGAAAAGAGTCTTAATATTGCCAATCAATGGAAAATATTTAAAGTCTGGACTGAAATAAAAGACATGAACTCTATGTAATCTTAGCTTTTGAATGGAATGTTCTGGCTTTTTTTTTTTTTTTTTTCCGATTGTGATATAGATTGCAAAAGACCCTACTGCCACTTTACAGCTGACATTGTGTTTCACTGACATTGACACTTAGGGCACTCAGGTGAAGAAGATGATGTCAGAACGATCACGTAGTAGCTATAGGCATCCAGAGTTCAATCCTTAATCTTAAAAGTCCTACAGGAAAACAAAATCAATACCCACTAGTCAACTGTCAAAAATACTGATGCCAAAGACCATGAGTAGGCAATAGAAAGCAGTAACTTCCATCACCATTAGGAGTGGAGATCATCTGAAAATTTAGCACCACAATAAAATGATTTAAGTGTTTCAGGAATAGAAATGAGTTGAATAAATATAAAAGGGACTAGGAAAGCTCAAAGCATTACTAAATCTAGACTTCGCTCATAGGATTCATTGTGAAACTCCAAATATATTTCCTATACATATTGAGTTAATTGATGCTATATTTGAGGCACAAAACTGAAAATTAAATGTAAAACTATTTACAGTGAGACCGTTATACAGAATTTCAATTAATTTTTTGTCAGTATTTTTTCAAGTAGACTGTACATTACCAAATCATCTCCTTTTCATAAAAAATTGAGACATACATAAATAATTAAATCAATTGCTTATTGAACATTATGGTGAAATGACATCTAATAGCTCCTACTCATTCTGCAAGTCTGCCTCTCTGATGCATCATCATGAAACCATTTTTGATGCTTTTGTCTGAATTGGGTTTTCCATCTCTTGTTCCCATAGCACACTGCCATATCCATTCCTTTTTTAGAATTTACCACATTGTTTCTGAATTTAAATGTCAGTCTCCTGCAGTATACAAGGTGCATATTTAAAGTTAGTGACCATATTCTGTACAACTTGGTAATACACTGCTATCTCAGTATTGCTTGGTGGATGGCAGTGTCTAGTATCCAACAATAATTATTGAACTGGACTGAACTGCAAATTCGGGATTTAACTCACCCAATTCTTCATCCCTGACATCTCAGTTTAAAAAAGAATACTATTTCGATACAATTGGGTTAGCTCATTGGTTTGGAGTAATGTTCCAGTGACCTGTACCACCACAGATATCACTTCTAATAAAGCTGTGATGCCAGAAATTGCTCAGGGGTAAGAATATGCTAAAGCAGGGATCAAGTTGGCAAGGATTTAATGCCGTGCAAATATAGCTGAAGGGGGAAAGCCTGCATGGGGCTCCTTCCAGCCTTTAATATATGGTAGTGGTATAACAATGAAAAAATAATTCCAAATGGTCTGAAGCAGAAGCATTGAAGTTATATACACATATACTCATAGAAGTCAGATGTGAAAACACATTTGACAGAAAGAAGAGATTGGGAAATTTCTTTGTAGAATAGTAATTTTAATGTTTGACAGTTTGGGTAATGTTTGCATTATTCATCACTAGGTATTCATTGAGGACACTCGTTTTTATCACCGTTTGATTATGCACTTGGCCTACTTTACTATATATATTTCAAGTAAAATCAGCAAACATTAATAATTTTAAGAGCTCTAGAAATTATGCACATACCAATATTACATAAACTAGGTTCATACATGTTCTTGATGAATTAATAGAATGTAGTAGAATACCAAGTACAAAGTTGCATAAAAGAAAATCAATTTGATTTTAAGTGGCAAGAATGTGAATGAATGTCAATATTTAATGTATATCTGGGCCAATATGCTGTCAAAATACAGGAAATACTTAAAAACTTTTTTTTGGTGTTCTCATTTAACCAGCTTGAATTACTATCTTTAAATGATATATGGTTTTTTTTTTGAGAATTTTCTTTGAATAATTTTCATATTATGATTCTCTTAGTATTTAAACTGTCCAAAAAAAAAAATCTTTAAAACAAAAAAAGGCACTATTAACAAGGTTTCTGTTATTTTCAGGTAATGATGAGAATATGCCATTGAAACAGTGAAGCACTTTATCTTAAAATTAAAAAATAAAAGTAGCTTATTTCTCTACTCTTGAAGAACTTGATTATAATTCATTGGATAGTGCTAAAAATACAATAACTTTCCTCTTTTAGAAATAGTTCAAAACCCCTCCTAGAAACTGAGTTGGCAAATATTCAAAACATGGAGAAATTGATGAATGTTAAAATAAAGTAATAATCATCTTTGCAAGGTAGAATGGTTTCATTTCCTATTGCTGGAAACTGCACAGAGTTGAGGATATTCCAGCTTTGGCATCCTTTCAAAAGTATATTTCTATACACTTGCCAATTCATTGGGAGCCTTCTATCCTGAAAATAGATCATTGTAATGTTCTCAGTAAGACAACCTATTGTTGTGAATTAATGCCAGATTTATCTGTGCTATTAAAATTATTATGAGTATTAGCACAGCTATTAATAACACCACTTTGTGGTTTTCAAAGAGCTTTTCATTTGTATTGCTCATTTGATTCTTTCAGCAACTCTGTGAGGTACAAACTACTAGTTATGATCATCCTCATTGTATACCTGGGAAACTGAGTCATAAAGATTGAATTGACCTAGGCAGTCACACAGCTGGGACTGTGATTCATTGACTACAATTATTTCTAGGGGTCCCTGAGTGGCTCAGTAAGTTAAGCGCGTGTCTTCCGCTCAGGTCATGATCCTGGAGTCCTGGGATCGAGCCCCACATCAGGCTTCCTGTTCAGCAGGGAGCCTGCTTCTCTCTCTCTCTCTCTCTCTGCTGCCTGTGTACTCTCTCTCTCTCTCTCTCAAATAAATAAATAACATCTTTTAAAAAATCAGAATATTTCCAATTTAAAAAGTAGTAGAAATATTTATTAAACATTTATTCTGGGAAGTCACTCTGACCTCCTAAAATAGGTACCGTGTATTCTATGTTTACTCTGTATCCAACACTTTGACAGACCTTAACTTTTAAGAGGGCAAACTACTTTCAGAGATAGATGTTGCTATCCTCTTCCTCCAAGTGAGAATGCAGAGAAAGGTGACATAATAGGTTTTAAATTTCTGTCTGTTTGACTTCCAAGTTCAAACTCTTCCTTCTGAGATTTTTACTTCATTTAATTCTCACTCTATCCTTCTGAGATAAATTATAGTGGTGCTCTCTTTTTATAATTCTGGAGATAATCTCAGGAGAGTTAATATGGGAGAGAGTGATATATAGGGGATTGACATCCTGGCTGGCTGAATTTTCAGTTTTCATGATTGTTAGCAATATTTTTGAAATATATAGTTACATTTCCTGCCTTCCTAAAAATAATAAGAGTAATTGGAATTTTTGTTGATGGTGGTTACCTTTCAACTCCTAAGGACAATTATTTTTATTTATATTTTGCATTACTGTTGTATAGATATCGAAGGTAATAAATTAGTTCAAATCTGGACTGACATACATGACTGAATGTTTTTAAAAATAAATCATTAATGTTGAGGGTCTTTTTTTAATCACTGAGAGATCTGGGTAATTTGTTTATTATTAAGCACCTACTAATAGCCAGATATTAAGCTATTTGCTGAGTACTCCTACCCCTACTTATCGGCATGTGTGAAGTATATCCATATACTGAGTGCGTACTGACTCTTCCTGTAACAAAGGAGACACACAACCAACTAAACACATAAACTAGGTTTTACAATGGGAGAGGCATTACAGAATTCTGAAAAATATCAAATGAAATCTTTAATACATTTTAAGTTTAGTATGAGGAAAATGCTTCACTGAGCTAGGAGCAATATAATATTGAATAATATGTCTAAAGGAGTCACGAACAGGAAAGCAATTAAATAGACTTATATTACTTGTTAAATATAATATGATTATCTGGACAACTTTATTTTCAGACAATTTTATTTTTATTTTATTTTATTTTCAATTTTACTTATGTATTATTTGATAGTACAATATTCTGTTATATGTGTTGAGAGGTTAGTATGTTTCAGAGTTAAATCAAGAGTTAAGATCTCAGTGATTTTTATACTATTCCTAAATTGCAGTATCATCTGTTGTAGTGACAATATTTCAATGAAAGGTTGAAATGGAATTCAGCATTGTATATAAAGGTAGTCCCATACTGTTTTGTATAATAGGAAAATTGTTTTCAGAAAACACTTCTTAAAAAGTTGTTATTGAACTTTCTTTTTTTTGGACATCATGCCAAAAATAAAAATGAAAGCAATAAACATAGTTATAAATCACAATACTTTTGCTGAAATATATAGAGATATTAAATTATATTACTTCTCTGATTAAAAATATACAAAAAAATAAAAATCCTGGGATACAGTTATATTAAAATTTGTGGAAATCAAATAGTATATTTCTTCCAATGTTTAGTAATTTTAGTAGAATCCTTCTGAGTAGGAAAAGGTCACATAATTTATAATCATTCAAAGTATCTTTTATTTATGCTGATAAATTCATTTTTTCTGAAAGAACATTAAAGATAAATACCACATTTTATCATTTTCTCCTTTAGGAATTCCTTCCTCAGAGATATTTTTATAATTACTGATCTAGTTTTGATATAATACTTAAATATTCATTAATTTTCCAAAATACTCAGCATTTTTTGAGCAAATGCTATGGGCAGAGTATTTTTTTTTCTTAGATTTTATTTATTTATTCATGAGAGACACACAGAGAGAAAGAAGCAGAGACATAGGCAGAGGGAGAAGCAGGCCCCATGCAGGGAGCCCGATGTGGGACTTGATCCTAGAATCCACTACCTGAGCCAAAGGCAGACGCTGAACCACTGAGCCACCCAAGTGCCCCATGTGGGCAAAGTATTATAGAGATGTATAAGAAATAAAAAAGATAATCAGGATCAGAGCATGACTTCAAGGAGTTCACAGTTTCCTGAGGGATATTGACAAATATAGGTCCCTAACAGTGCTTAGTTATCTGTTGCTACTATAACAAATTACCGTAAACTCCGTGACTCGTGACCACATAAATTTATTATTTTACAGTTTTCTGGGTCAGTGGTTTGAAATGGATTTCCCAGAGCTAAAATTAAGGTGTTAACAGGGCTGTGCTCCTTCTCAATACTTTGGGAAGGAAACTGCTTCCCTGCCTTTTCTGGGTTCTGAAGTCTCCCTGCATTCCTGGACTCCTGACTCCCTTACATCTTCAAAGCCAGCAATCACATGACTCCAACCTCTGCTTCCATCATTGCATTTCTGATTCTCCTGACTTTTTCCTTTTCCCTTTCATCTATAGAGACCTTTCAGCCCACTTGGATAGTCAAGGATAATCTTTCCATCTCAAATTTTTAACTTAATCACATGTGCAAAGACCCTGTTTCCATGTGGGGTAACATATGCACAGGTTCTGGGCAATAGGCTCTAACCACATCTGCCTACTCAAAATGGTAATATGGCAAATAGATTAATACCTATACCTTATATTTTAGATGTAGACATGGACACACACACAAATTCAGTGCTTAGGTTGTCTTAATCTATTTTTAGAGAAAATATTTAAATATTAATAGAGAAGATTATGAGACCAAAAGTTTAATGTATTCAATTAAATAGGCAAAGAGAGGAAGGAAATTTGTTGATAATGTATAGATTTAGTTAATGGACTTACATATATATTTTCAATTCACTGTCACATGTCAACTATCTAACTGACCTTCATTTTATTTATAAGGTCTCATTATTAGAGGAAAAATACAACCAGATAATGGAACTTAATTTGATCTTTATTTAATTTCTTTTTTTTCCTTTATTCAATTTCTTGTGAACTGTAAAACAATGAAATACTAGATTTGAAAGATTTTTAATATGTGAAATTATCTAATCGTAAATCTTTAAATATCTTTATAAAGATCTTTTGACTCCACATACAACTCTACCAGCCCATTTCTCTTGTTCCTCTTAAAAGTAAGATGCCTTGAAAGAGTTTTCTGAATTGTCTCCAATTCTTTTCTTCCCATTCTACTTGTAACCTCTTCCAGTCATGTTCTCCTCCCTCTGTTCCACAGAAACGGTTCTAGTCTGTGACCAGTGAGCACCACACTGCTAACACAGACGTAAATCTCAGCCTCATTCTACTCAGTCTCTCAGGGATGTTGAACACAGATGTTCATTCTTTTTTCCTTGAAATCTTTTCTTTATTTGACAACTAGAATTCCTTACTTTCCTCTTCTCTCACCATTCTGTCCTTCTCGGTCTCCTTTGTTTCTCCTCGTCAGTCCCCTGAACTTAGATGGTTGACTGTACAATGAATCAGTTTTTGGGGTTTTTACTCTTCTTGTAGCTTTTCCACTCATTCCTAAGTAGGCAGTAGGCAGTAGGCAATACTATTATTGCCTGAAGCCTGCCCTTAACAGTTTACTTCCAGTTTCGATCTGTCTTCCTGAGCTTCAGATTGATTTACCTAAACTTCCTGTTTCATATGTTCAATTGGATCTCCTCAGGCATCATATAATCAACATATCCTAAATTGTATTTCTTATTTTTGCCCCCTCCTCTCACACAAACAAAACTGCTCAAGTAGTCTTCCCCATCTCCAGTAAATGCCAACTCTACTTTTTTGTCTTTAAGAACTCTTAATTTTGGGATCCCTGGGTGGCGCAGCGGTTTGGCGCCTGCCTTTGGCCCAGGGCGCGATCCTGGAGACCCGGAATCGAATCCCACATCAGGCTCCCGGTGCATGGAGCCTGCTTCTCCCTCTGCCTGTGTCTCTGCCTCTCTTCTCTCTTTCTCTCTCTCTCTCTGTGACTATCATAAATAAATAAAAATTAAAAAAAAAGAACTCTTAATTTTTAAGCAATCTTTACAGCCAGCATGGGGCTCTAACTTATAACATGATCAAGATCAAGTGTCACATGCTTACCAACGGAACCAGCCAGGTGCCCTGGCAATTGATTCTTGTAAATACTTGAGCTAGAAGCATTGCAATCAGCCTGAGTCCTACTCCACGTGCAACCCATTGGCCAATCCTACTAACTTTACCTTAACCATGCCTCCAGAATATGAACACTTGCTCACCACATCCACACCACCATCATTTATCTCTCACTTATGATTATTCCCATGGTTTCCTAATTAGTCTCCCTATTTGTACACTTGCTTCCCAACAGTATATTTTCAAGTAACAGAGAGATCATTTAAAAATTTAAGGCAAATAATCTGCACACAACCTTACAATTTTTTTCCAAATTGCTCTGAGTAAAATCCAACATTATTACAATGGCCTGTAAGCCCCTGCATTGCTCTATGTTATCTACTTGAGCTAAACTATCTTACTGGCCTTCTTGGTATGTTAATTCACAGATTTTTCACATGCTGTTTTCTTTTCTGGAATGTTCTTCCCCTACATATCTTCATGGCTTGCTCGCTAACATTTTTAGGGCTTTTCCTCAAATGTCATTCATCATATAAGATCTTTACTGGCTATCCTATTTAAATGGTAATGTTTCCCTATTAATTCAACATTTCATGTTCTGTAGTTCAATTTTCCTCGTAGTAATTAACACAGTATAGTATACATCTTTTGCACTTATTTATTTTTTTCTATTGACTCTCTCCTTTCTATGGAAGATAAATTCCATGAGGTCAAGGATATTTGTCTGTTTTTTGTTTTTTTAGATTTATTATTTATTTGAGAGAGAGACTGTGTGTGTGTGTGTGTGTGTGTGTGTGTGTGTGTGTGTGAATGGGGTAGGGCAGAAGGAGAGAATCTTCAAACCAACTTCCTGTTTTGTGGCTCAATCCCACAACCCATGAGATCATGACCTGAGCGGAAAATAAGAGTTGGAGGCTCAGTTGATTTAGCCATCCAGGTGCCCCTGTTTTATATTTCCAGTTTCAAGAATAGACTGGTACAGTGAAGGCATTCAGTGAATGTTTGTTAAGTGGATTAATATATGTAGTCCAAAGCTTAATGTGAAGTAAATATGCTTACTACTCCCTCTTCTGCTTAGAAAATCTAATGAAAACAAACATTCCGATTTTTTGTTGTTGTTGTCAGTTTTTTTTTGTTTGTTTGTTTTTTTGTTTTTTTGTTTTTCCTTCTGTGTTTAGGATCTGGTTCAAAGGACTTTACAGTATGGTAAAGTCACTAGGTAGTTAGTGACTTGTATTTTTCTAGTCGGGGTCCACTTGCCAGTGATGTCAGTATGGGGATAAGTGCATTTCTGCTCCTGTCAGGGTTCCTGCATCAGCCAACTTTAGAGTTGTTTGTGGTGCTTTAATACAAATAACAGAGACCTGTTACCAGTTTCTTCCTCACTGTTTGGCTGTTGCTGACAGCAACCTAGTGGATCCTGTTTTTCTGTTGTATGTTTTTTTTTTTTTTAATTTTTATTTATTTATGATAGTCACACAGAGAGAGAGAGGCAGAGACATAGGCAGAGGGAAAAGCAGGCTCCATGCAGGGAGCCCAACGTGGGATTCGATCCCGGGTCTCCAGGATCGCGCCCTGGGCCAAAGGCAGGCGCTAAACCGCTGCGCCACCCAGGGTTCCCTGTTGTATGTTTTATATGCACATTTAAACATCCCAAACCATTACAATTTCTTTGTTTTTCTCAAAAATTTGTTCCTTTTGTGTGTTTTCTTGACTCTGTTATTTGTACAATATTCTGTTAATCAGTTTGTTTATGCTATTCACTGTCCTTTGCCCTCATTGAGAATTCTTCCCACGTCCAGATAGGAATCCCTTTACTGCTTATCTTCTTCTCAACGTGACACTTAGCATTTAGATGTTCAGTGTTAATTGAAAAATACAAGATAAAAGTCGGTAATAAAGCATACTAATACAAAGTTTGATAAACTCTTAAATTAGAGAGATGATAATTAAAATATCAAATAATTGATAATATACTTTTAATAGGTCAAAATCTTGATACTAATAAACTTCTGTTAAGGCTGGTGGGCCTGATGATCTCTTGATTCAGAGCAATTTTCCTGTAGGAGAATGGGACTAAAGGGATCAGATGCTCGACTCTGAGATATAAAATATAAATTTCAGGTGTAAAGGAAACATTTAGAAGAATAGAGGCTGCTGTAAGTATCTTTTTCTCCTTGCAATGTAGAGTTTCACCGGGCTGGAGAGAGAAGAAACAGTAAGGAAGTGTATTACAACTGGTGTCATTGAGAAGAGGTTCACACTCGGGCCCCTTGTGGGGTAGAGAGTGATGTTAGAACCCCACAGAGCCTTGGGTCAAAGGGCAGTTGGGCCCATTTCCATCTGGGACTCAATAAACATTAGAATTGTACCATTCAGCAACAATGGGTTAAACCCTTCATAAGGAATAGTAATACAGGGCAGCCCGGGTGGCTCAGCGTTTTAGCGCCACCTTCGGCCCAGGGGATGATCCTGGAGACCCTGGATGGAGTCCCACGTCAGGCTCCCTGCATGGGGCCTGCTTCCCCCTCTGCCTGTGTCTCTGCCTCTCTCTCTCTGTGTCTCTCTTGAATAAATAAATAAAATATTTTAAAAAGGAATAATAATATAATTTGTTGAACATGATAAGTGCAATAAAGACATTATCTAATTTTATTCTTGCAGCAAATGTGTATGAACTGGCTGATAAACTGACATTCTGAGAGTTTAAGTAACTTGCCTAAAATTGTACTGCAGAAGAGGGCATGATCTCCGCAGTCAGGCTCCCTGGGTGTGAGTCCAGGCTCTGCTTCCTACCAGTTGTGTTCTTGGGGAAAGTGACTTAATGCCTCCATGCCTTATTACTTCATCTTAATGCTAATAATTATACCTTTTTAATATCATTCTTATTACCATTAAATGAGTTAATATGTGTAAAGGTCTTCAGTCTTAGTAGGTGCTTAATAAATATTGACTCTTTCTTATATAGCAGATTTAGGATTCAAACTGAAGTTCAACTTATTCCAGTCCATGCTTCGAAGAATGTATGTATGGTTCCCAGATTACCTTCTTACTTTAAGAATTGAAGAGGAATGGGTTGGGTTGACTTTGAAGAACAGCAGCTCCCTGATTCTGGCTAAGTAGGCTGGTTGAGGTTCAAACTGACCAGTTAGGCTTTTCTTTTATAAGGATATCCTTCTGCTTGAGTTTATCTCCTCATTTCTTCACTTTTTCTGTGAGTAGTTCTGGAGCCATTTAGAACCAATTTTCCCCATGAATATCTGTCAGGGATCTCTTGTTTTATGAAGAGTAAGAGGTACTAAAATTCTTAGAGGGAAAGCCCACCCCTCTCTAAAAATGGGTTGTTTCCTGGGAAATTTTTCTCTCAGAGATAGTAAGTGTGCCTACAGATATGTAAACCATTCTTTTGAATCAGGACCTGCGAATATGTGAAGGGGAATTTATGAAATGAAATTAAAAAAATAGCTAACATAGATAGAGTTTATGATTTGGGAGGCACTTTCCAAGCAGCTGACTTTCAATAACTCAATCAGTAATCAAAGAAACCCTGCAAAGTATTTACTGTCATTGCTCCTGACATACAGAGGAGTAAACTGCAGCTTGGCAAGTAAGTGGCCCAAACTAGTATAGTCATAAAACTTAAATATTATACAGGCAGTCTGACGACAGGGCCCCATGGCCTGACTGTGAAGCTCAGAGGCTTCGGTCCACATATTTTCTGGATGTCAGGTAGTCTTCCACAGGAGCCAGTGCCTTTGATTTCTTAGGTATGTTTCTCCAGAATGGCTGACTTAGACCTGATAGCCCCAGTGAATGCTAATCTTAAAATTTACACAAGGCTGTGGTCCTTCCTGTGTGACTTTTCCTTTGCTTTTAAATATTTGCTCCTGAATATAATATAAGGATATTTGGACAGAATTTATAAATATTTTAAAATTCTCCTGTGGCCGTGTCCTGTTAAATATGTGTATATATAATCTCAGTCAAATTACTTATTTTTAACTTTATTTTCGCACTAAATTCTACAAGGGAATTTCAAAACACTTCAGCATTTCTCAATTCCGAACAACCTGGAAGTAGGGATGTCTGGAATATATTCTTAGCTTCATCTAAGAGCGGAATAATTAAAGCATGAGTAAAACCTGTTTAAAGTTTATGTAATTAGCAAAGCTTGGGGGAAAAGCTCTCTTTAAGTCTAACAAATGAAATATATATATTTTTAGTTATGCACAGAAGTAAAAAGAAAAATTGAGTCAATAATCAGAAAGATCTAGATGCTGAAAGTTCTTTACTTATCTGGATCTTCTCTACTTATAATTCTCTTGATAGTTTCTTTTTCTAATTCGGGTTTCTGAATTAGATTTTTCTTTCTTTCTTTTTTTTTTTTTTTTTTTGGATTTTATTTATTTATTTATTTGACAGAAAGGGAGAGAGCACAAGCAGGGGGAATGGCAGAGGTAGAGGGAGAAGCAGACTCCCTGCCAAGCAGGGAGCCCCATGCAGGCTTGATGCAGGCGATCCCAGGACCCTGAGATCATGACCTGAGCCCAAGGCAGATGCTTCACCTACTGAACCACCCAAGTGCCCCTTACAATTAGGTTTTCTAATTCAGTTTATGTACATAAGTATAGCACTTAGTCAACTATGGTTACAGTGGTTCCCCTTCAATGTGGTTTATCTGGTGGTTGTACTCTATGATATTTTATCCCTAACATTTTCATACATATTTTTAAAAATCTACAAGTTTGTTTTTTCCTTTTCTTCAAAGGTAAAACTGTACTAATAGAAAATTTGAAACATAATAATTGAGTTTAATTTATCAGGTATCAAAATTTTCCAGTTGATGTCTTTAATGTTAACACTACCTATGAGGCTGGACCATGGTCCCAAGTACAGTAAACCAGTATTTGGAATGGAAAATTGTTTTCATTACCTAAGAAATGATACCGGAGACAAAATACAACCTTATGAGAATGTTTTTATTGCACATATTTAACTTAGGAAGTCAACTAGTTTTGTTAAATTCAAACACAAAAGGACATTAATATATAAATTTTACATTGATTATCAAAATGTTTATAGTAAAGTCTTTGCACAGTAGTGGCTATAAATCACCTTTGTTGACTTTTCAGTAGGCACAAAGATAAAAAGCATACTATTAAACCAAAGAAGACTTCACAATTCTAGTAGCTCTTCTTTCTACAAATAAGAGATTAAGTGTATTGCTTTGGTTTCCACATCCAATTCATAGTAACAAAGAAATGATGAAGCAAGAGTGACATGGAGCTTAATAGGAATATAATGCATATTCAATACATCATTACAGTTTGAGATCTGGAAAATTAACTGCATTGTAGCAGATTCCACTTGTATGATACAATATATCTTTGCAAAGTATATTTGCTTTTCTCATTAACCCTTATTTGATATATTGACAATTCTGTATAACACTGTCATCTGGGGTAAATCAAATGAAATAGTTCTACTTGCACCCTCCAAGTCACACTCCAAAAGCTATTTCTTAAACTTTTAAATTTAGTTTTTATGAAAGTTTATTTTAAACTTTGGTATTTATTTATTCTAGCACTACAGTTCTATAGATGTTGTATCTCTGATCAGATCAAAGCCCTTTAAGAAGAGAGATTAATTATTCCAAATTCAGTGAATACTTTTTTAGTTCCTGGTATAGGTCAAGTAATGTGTTCAGGAGCTGGGAATTCATAGATGTGTAAGATACTAAAGAAGTTTGTAGTAAATTTGTGTACTGCAATGTGAGATGCACTATAGTATAGATGTGTACAAAATACTGGAGGATCACAGCAGAATGGACAAATATCTTAGGACAGAAAGAAGTGGAAAGATGTGAAATAGAGTATGAAACATTCAGCTTTTGCCTGAGTGGATGAGAAGATGCATTTCTGCTGAGGAAGGAGGGAGAGATAAGAAGTAAGACCAGGTTATGGGTTTTTGAAGAACATGGGCTGTTTGGGAGGGAGAGTGAATAGTACTATATGGTGACAGGGTGCAGGAGAGGAAATGGTGGGAGATAATGTTACATAGATGGAATACATTCAGGTAGTGAAGTACCTAAATATTTGTTTTTACTTTTTTCTTAAATATTTGTATTTACCTTGTAGAAAACAGGTGAGAATTAACCTATGTAAAGTTAAATATCACTTTCTGTGAGAAGCCCTAGTATACTCTCCACGTCTTTATTAGGTAACTTCTCATGTATTTCCATATTCCATAGTATGTTGTACTTAGTTCTACCATAGTACCCACCACAGAAGGTTTTTTTTTATATATATAGCTTTTTAGGTTTTCATTTTTATTTTTTTAAGACTTAATTTTTTTTTAGAAGTTTCAGATTCACAGTAAAAATTGAGAGTAAGGTACCAGGACTTTCCATACACTTGTCTCCCACACATGTATAGCCTCCTCCATTATCAACATCCCCCCCAGTACAGCATATTTATTACAAATAATGAACCTACATGGGCATATTATCATCATCCAAGGTCCATAGTTTACATTAGGGTATACTTTATGGGTTTGGACAAGTGTATAATGACATGCATCTGTTATTATACTATTATACAGAGTATTTTCACTGTTCTAACAGTCCCCTTGCCTCAACTATTTATCTCTCCCTCCCCTTTTACTGAGTTTTGTAATTGTCTCTATATGTCTGTTTCCTGCACTATACTGTAAGCTCCTAGAGGACTCTGACAAATCCTAATCCCTGTTATACTCTCAGTACCCAGCACTTGGCCTTAGCCCATGTAGATGCTTAGTAAATCTTTGATGAATATATCTTGTCACATCCTTTAAGAAAATAACTCTGACCCAAGTGTCAAGGATGAAAAGAATAGAGATAGTCAAAGAAGTGGCAAAGTCTAGATTTGAACCTGAGTGATTATTTTAAAGAATAGAGCAGTAAATATGCTATACTCTTTGCTCATAATAAGTAGCTCGATATTTAAAGCTTAGGTTAGTTTAATTGAACTAGACCATAAAAATATTAGAATTTTCTTGCTGTAGGCTTATGCCAATTAAGTCATATATTCAAGCACGTTGAACTATTTGGTCATAAACCTCTCTGTGGCAATAGAGATGGTACTAAAATAGGGATGATATCTAATCTATGTCTAATAGGGAGTCTATATCACAGACAAAATTATATAGTGCCTAATCTTATAAATCACTTATATTTGATAGCATAGTTTAGTTCTCCAAACTATTTCTATTCAGTCTGTCACAATATTCATGTAAGCCTTTGATTAATCAATGGTACAAGTCAGCCTGGTATAACATGAAGAGCTCTGTATTTTTTTTTTTTTTTATTTGTTTCTTCATGAGAGACACAGAGAGAGGGAGGCAGAGGGAGAGGTGGGCTCCTGGAGGAGTAGGGAGCCTAATAGGGGGCTCCATCCCAGGACCCTGGCATCACGACCTAGCCAAAGGCAGATGCTCAACTGGCTGAGCCACTCAGGTGCCCCAAGAACTCTGTATTAAGGTAGAAATGTCCATTCGGGCCCCAGGGTGGCTCAGTGTTTAAGCATCTAACTGTTGATCTTAGCTGAAGTCATGATCTCAGGGTTTTGAGGTCGAGCTCCACGTTGGGCTCTGAACTGGATATAACACCAGCTTAAGATTCTCGTTCTCCCTCTCCTTCAGTGCACACCCCCAATTAAAATTAAAAAAATAAAAGAAGTCTCCAGGAAAAATCTAAGTTCTGCAATTAAATCACCTTGTGACTTTGGACAAGTCATCATAAACTGGGCTTAATGACTGATTTCAAGTTGGTTATCAGATTTAAATGAGATCAAATAAATAAAGCACCTCATAGAGTAACTGGCACATTGAAGGTATTAATTTTTTTTTTTTTTCTGGTCATTTCCTTGAGTTTCTTTACTTACTCAGAGGGGAGGATTACTTGCAACCATTTCTGGTGTCTATATGAGTCTATTAATCCATAAAGATGGACAGTAAAATTAGCTGTTTACATTTCACATATGGTTGACAATTGTCTCTCAAATATAGTAGAACATAAAAAAAATAGGAACTGAATAAAGTTTTCCAAGTCTAGATTAAAAGAAAATTTACTGTTTTTATTGCATCTTTTAAAAAGTAGTCCTTTAATTTTAGCGTTGCCTGTTGATAAGTGAAGGCAAGGGCATTCTTTGGGATTGAAAGCTTTTGAGAGCCATACTTAGCTTGAATTCTTTTAAAAATTATTTAGCCTATTTCCAAGGAAGGATGGCTTTCTTTTTTTACATATAACCACTTTTGCTTTTTAAAAAATAGATAGAAGGACTGAAAATGACAGCACTCTATAACCCTATGCTGTAAAGGCCTAGAAAGGAATTGTGAGAAAAAAGGTAAAAACTGCCTGAAATGGTCTGATATAAAATGACATTTTTTTTCTAAAATGATTTTGACTTGTTATTCAAATTTTTCTGAATGAAACAGAAAGGAAGCAGCTTTCTATTAATCTAGAATGGGTTTTTTAAAAATCCTCTTCTGAAAAATAATCCATTCAAACATTTCTTGGCAAAATCGAGGAAGATTTATCACATCATTGGAAATTTTCTTTAAGAAGTCTGTCTGAAAAAGTCAGTCCATCTTTTAAGATTTGGGGAATAATGACCATCTGGTAAGAGGATAATCAAGTTAAAGCAGCAGCTCTGTGGAAAATTTCCGTTCATGACTCCACAAGGACTATTTGGTTTTTTTAAAATCTAAATACTTATTCCCAACTCCCTTTGTTTTAAATTCAAGTTAATTCAGAGCCTGCAAACTTTATTAAAAAGGAAATACTGAGTAACTACTGTGACTTAATCATCATGCTAAATATTAAAGACCATATAATATAATGCTGTCTTTGAAAAAATAATTATATGTAAATATATAGGAAGAGAGATTAGAGAAAGGAGAAAAATACATGCTGGATAGTTTTGCAAAGAACGAGATAAAAAAGTTTTCATTCTATGCTATATCTTTTGAATTTTGTATAGGAATATAAAAAAAAAGGAATATAAATATCTTCAGTAATTAGAAAATGATATCATTGCAAAATTAATAGTAGGTCAACATGAGGAGAGAGTGAGACGGTATAAACTGTAAAAAAGCAGGCCCTGTTTCTATCTTACTCACTCTTGTGTTTCACAGCACCTGTCTCACAGAAGACATTTAATATTTAGTAAATATTTTGGAATGAATGAATGATGAGCAAATGAATGAATGATGAGCAAATGAATGATAACATTAAAGGAAGCTGCCACAACTAATTTTGAGGCTGTCTTTAGAGACCTTGTGAAATCTTAGCTCATATGGGAACCATTTGCATTGTTAGATTAGGATAAGCACTTTTCCACTCTTTAATACAGAAGGCTGGAGAAAAGCCATAGAGTTTGAGAATTTCACAGTCATTCCCTATGTTTTCTTCTGGCACAGGGATTCCAAGGGCATAATAAAGGGTAACTCTTTGTTTAGGTAATATCTGCAACTGCAGAGGCAGCAGCATAATACCACGTTCTGAAGGCCTATTATATGCTTGTCACTATAGTCATTTTCTAATTTAGTTTTTCTAAAAAGAACACAAAAACATGGGTATTATTGCATCCATTTCTAGTTGGTAAGATTGAGGCTCAGAGATATTAAATTTACTCACACAAGACCTGTACGGAAATAACTGACCTGAGATTAGAATGTTAATAGACCTGGATCTAAGCATGAGAGCTTTTGTTATGTTGTTTTGTTTTGCATTTTAATCATAATCCATTGTTCTTATGTCTTCACTTGCAAGCTGCCCCTTCTCTATAAAGATCATGCACATCCTGAGAAATTCTGATGGAAATTAGCGTACAATCCTGAAATGCCAGGACTTGGATTGTACTCAAACTGTCACATGCTTTCTAGCTATGATATATGGGCCTGAATTCATTAGTGATGGATTCTAGTGGCAGCGCTGTGCAGGTAAAACTTCTTAACTAAGCAGATATTCCATCATCCTGGCATTGTAAAATGTCATAAGTGTTCCCAGTGTAATCATCTTTTTTGTTTCTTTGCTACATTTGGACGAGCAAAATCCGGAAGCATTGGAGTAATACCACTCTACCAAAAGTATGGTCCAAACATAGAGGCATCCTGGGAAACCCACCTCTTGCTTTGCACTAAGCTTTCTTGATCCCGACGAGTTAATGCCAAAAGTCCGAGTTGAGTTGCAGTCTCATTAATTTGAATGCAAAGGAGGAAGTGGGCTGGGCTCTTAGTGGGGGTTTGTCTTTATTTCTAGTCTCTCCACTTTGGTAGTCTCTTATCATCTATCTCTACCCCTCAGGCTCTGAGAGTTTGGCATCTTGCCAGCATTCAGCTCCTGAGACTGCCTAATGAAAGTTAATGGACCTCCAATTCAGGTAATTCACATGAATTAAAAATAACTTTGGAAACCATTTAGAACTCTATAAAATCAAATTTAAAATACTACATGCAGAGGTCATAATAGTACAGTTCAAACTTTCTGCCATACAAAATAAATAAAGTTTATTTGAAATTCATCTAAAATATCAAAAAATTACCAGTAAATTGGAGAGAATAGATTTTCCCCATGTCCTTTGAAAAATAAATAATCCCAATAATGCTTTCTTGCTTGGTTTGTTCTAAATGTTCTAAGATCATATTTCAAGATTGTTTACAAATTATAAGGTACACATATAAAAGACTTTCAACAGAGGGTAATTTATGAGAAATTATTTCATAGTTTCTAGTAATTCTGCAAAATAGAATATATAGATGAAGGAGGAAAAAAGTCATATTTGTGCAGAAACCACATAAAATTCTGTGATAAACGTAAGAGAATGGAAGGGACCTTGAATTTGCTATAAAAAGAGGCATAATAATCTTACTGCTGGAAATCATTTAATCCATTTTTTCCCCCACAGATAGAGTTGCAGTTAAAACAACCCAGAAGGATCACTGGAATCTCTTTAGAAAGCTAAATTTCTCAATTCCACAAATATTTATTAAACTAGGCATTATGAATTCAAACACAAAGATCAGTAATGTGTGGTTTGTCCTTAAGGAATCTGGAATTTAGTTAATGGATGAGGCAAGCATTGTCACCTCACAGTGCAAGAAAGAATTTAATAGTGACCACAGGCAAAGCATAAAATGCTCTGTGAGCTTTCTGAAGGGAAGCTATACCATGCTGAAGTCTGCAAAGTAGAGAGAGGTTACAAGATTGAAATTTAAACCCTGGCTTTTCTGTCTTTTAGTTCTGGATCCTAAGCAGATGATTAACATTTGGAGCTTTAGCTTCATTTTCCATAAAATGGTGGTAATTGGAATGCACTTCATAAGTGTTTTGCACAAGATTTCATTCATTCATTCATTTATTCATTCATTCATTCATTCATTCAGTATATACAAGAATGTACTGGGTGCCCACTGTTTGCCTGGTTGCACAGCTATGCAGTGTATAGCATGGGTGGAAGCAAAAATTATGATAGGTGTATAATGGAAAGGATTTTTAGGTTACAGCAAGGCTTTAAAGAACACTGTGGTCAATTCCACAAAAGGAAGATCCAGAGTATCTTCATAGAGGAGGCTGCTTTTAAAATCCTTACTTTACAGATGAGAAAATGAAATCTTAGGACATTTAAATAATTATGGTTAGTAAGTGGCTGAGCTAGGAGCCAGGTTTTCTGCATTCTTATTCAAAGCAATCAATTCTGTGTTAGCTTTGAAAGGGATTACCAAAACAATGGGACCTAGAGAAATCATTTATGTCAATAGGAATGTGCATTTTGCAATATTTCAGAGGATTTCAGACACATTGATATTTGTTTCGTAATTATTTTCTATAATTAATGGTAAGTCTTAACCAAGTATAATAAGTGCCATGCAAAGTAGTCGTTATAAATAAAATATTATATGGAAATATTTCAGGGGCCTTCTGGTTTTAGGTTACTTTCAAGGAGTTTTTGTCTACAAACTAGATCAGCAAAAACGAAATCACCTGTCTCTATTTCATTAATAAGCTCTTCATGACCTCCACCAAGTATACATTTTTGTCTGACACTAAAGCACTGAGCTATAATAAAGATGCATAAGGCCAAAAAAGAGGTTTTTTTTTCCTTATTGCTTAAGACGACCTTCATATAAATCAACCTTTCCAATGGGGAGAAATCTACTCCCCTGCCCTTTCTCTGCCTCTGCCCTTTCCCTTTTGCTCTCACACATTTTGAAAAGTATCCCTTGGTGAGTGCTTCTGTCCTTGTGTCCCTTCCCTTGCCTCCATTGTCAATGCAATGATGTTGCTGTGCAAGCAGTCACAAATAGAATACACAATAGAGTCCAAGTTAGAGTTCGTAGAGAAAATGAGATAAAGGTGCCCATAGCCATGTTGAGCAGATGCCTGGTTCTTAATGAGAAGTGGGAAAAGATTGGAAGCTGCTCATGCTTGCCAAAATCCACAGGTGTTTTGATTTGTGCCCCTAACGTATCTTGTGGAGAGCTCATCAATATCAACTCTTAATAAAAACTGTCAATCTACTGGGGTTCCTGGAGTTTAGCCTGTATCAGGAAAGTAAGCACAAGAAACTTCTACAACTTTGTGGGCAGCCAGAGAAACAAATTCAAAATATTTATGGCACTTGTGAGCATAGCATAGTAGAAAGAAGTTGAATAACTATGTCATACACCTGAAACTACTGTAACATTGTGCATCAACTATACTAAAAAAAAAAAAAAAAAATTAAAACCTTAGGGCAAATTATCCCTGCCAAAAAAGCAACAGGCAACCTATCACTTGGGGACAGGCTCATCATCTTGTTTTCACGTAGTCAACTAAGGAAACACTTGTTTTTCTACAGAGCATGTTTGTGTTAAGTACTTGAGGATCTCATGGCAAAATATACATGGCATGGATTATCTTAATGAAAAGTGCAGAGAGTGGCTTTTTATTTTCTTGCTGTAAAGCTTTCAAAAAGAAAAACTGATTTTCAAATTTATTTTTGGTGGAAATCTTACATTTTCTATATTGACTATATACAGGGGGATTCAGACTTACCAGGGCATAAGAACCTTCTAGAATAATTTAAATTTTTAAAAATTAGATTAGTGGACTAATCTGCATTCTGATTCATAAGACGGTTGTGAAACCCAAGAGTATGCATTTTAAAATAGGATCTGGAGTCATAAGACTAAGATTTAACTTCCAGCTTTGCTACCTATTAGCTACATGTCTGGACAAAACATTCATTCTTCTTGAGCTTCAATTTCTTACCTATAAAGTTGGAATAATATTCACACTTAATTTCACAGTATTATTGAGCAAATCAAAGAATATAATAATAGTAGCTAACATTCAGTGAGTTAATAAGCGTTTACTATGTGCCAGTCAAGTTGTAAGGGCTTTACATGTTGTAGCTACCTTATTCTCATCACAACCCTCTGAGGTTGGCACTATTTTTATGCCCATTTTATAGATGAAGAAGTAAACATACGGTGATTAATTAATTCTTCTAAGGCCCTACAAGTGGTGTATGGCTAGCAAGATTCTAAACCTAGGTAGTCAGACTCCAGATTCGGAGCTTATAGGAACTGTATTATATTCCTTTAAATGGAAAAATAGATGTGACTTCTGTAAGTGCTATATAAATATAATAATAGTATAGATAGTTTGCAGATATGGTGATCACATGTACCTGGATTTCTTGATTAGTCCTGATTGTAAATATTTAATTATATTGTCCTGATTACTCTCATTATATAACAAGTTACCCTAGAACTTAATGGCTTAAAAGAGTCACATCATACATCTTTCATCTTCGCTATAGGTCAGACATTGAGAAGGTTACTGGGAGGATGGACTGTTTCTGTTTCATAATAGTTGGGATCTCATCTAGAAGACTCAAAGATCTAGGTGGAATGGAATCATCAGAAGGCTCTTTTACTCATATGGCATACTGTAAGAGAGACTACTTTTTTTTTAAGATTTATTCATTTATTTTAGAGTGAAAGAGTGAAAGCAGGGTTGGGGGCAGGAGGAGTGGAGCAGAGGGGGAGAGGGTGGGATCTGAAGGCTCCTGCTGAGCAGGGGGCCTAGCATGGGGTTCAATCTCATGACTCTGAGATCATAACCTGAGCCAAAACTAAGCCAGATGCTCAACTGACTGAGCCACCCAGGCACCCCAGAAACTTCTTTTTAATAGGCATGGAAATAATTTAGAAATAATATAATCCAATGCTCCCAGGCACAATGTTTTCTAAATAATTTCTATATGTAATCTATATTCATAAATTTATAATAACAGCAAACTTATATTCTAATTTTCCCATAAAATAAATGGGAATCATGTATTAGGATAGGCTGTTTATGGGATGCATAACCTTCCTAGTCCTTTTTGCTGTCAT
Organism: Canis lupus familiaris; assembly: GCF_011100685.1. Classification (NCBI taxonomy): domain Eukaryota; kingdom Metazoa; phylum Chordata; class Mammalia; order Carnivora; family Canidae; genus Canis; species Canis lupus. Next base: position 48,761,714 of record NC_049227.1, on the reverse strand, counting down.
GTTTCTGAGTCTTTGTTCATGTTATTTACATGGTATAAATATCTTATTTTCTCCCAAGGTAATCCCTACCTATCTCACAAAATATTTCAGATGTCATTGTGTCTTAGGACATATTATATGAAACTCACTCTCCCTCCTCCAAAGTTAAGAATATTTCCTCTGTAATAGGAGAAATGCTCACTTCCATATAAGAACTTACAAAAATGTCTACCACTCACTTTGGTGGATGCTTGTGAATGGCCTCTTGCCTCTATTCTTCCAGCTGTGTGGGAAAATCCTACCTGTAATTAGTAATAAAATGGCTTGATTGCACTACTCAGAGTAGAAATTCCAATAACTTCTCAAAGGTTCCGCATATTATCCAGCACCTGGGATTCACTTCAGTTTTCTGTTATTACTCAAATCTGAATCTCCTTATATTTTGTCCCCATCATTGCATTCTCCCTTTTGTGCCATATTGATCCAAACATGGAACAGAGTTCTATCTCCTTCAATTCACCCCAAGTAACACTAACATAGAGCTGTGTTGATTAGAGGCAAGGATGACGTTTGTGGAATGTGCATTCTGCAGAACGCAAAATGAAAAAAAAAATAATAAAACTGAATATTAAATAATTTGCTATTATTATCTAAACCCCCATCAACCATGTCTTCTCCTGAGAGAATTTGTTTTCCATGCTCTTTGGTTTCAGATTACTATTATCTTCTCGGACCTTGCTCTAGAACCATTGCTTATAGTTTCTCAAGCCTCTTTCTCATGCTACTTGGGTTCAGGTGACAACTCTTTGAATATATGCCACCTTTCTATATAGAGAAATTGGTCTTTCTCTTTGTTTTATTTTCATTCTAGTCTAAGAAGGTGGGAGAGTTGGAGTGAAAAATCCAAGTTCCTTTACTTTAAGGAACATTATTTCTTTATTTTTTAAAAATTTTATTTATTTATTCATGAGAGATACAGAGAGAGAGAGGCAGAGACACAGGCAGAGGGAGAAGCAGGCTCCATGCAGGGAGCCCAACATGGGACTCCATCCCGGGTCTCCAGGATCACACCTTAGGCTGAAGGCAGCACTAAACCGCTGAGCCACCAGGGCTGCCCTTTTAAGAAATATTATGACAGAAAATTTTAAGCAATATTTGATGATATAATAACAGCTATTCAAATGTAAAAAAAATGGGTGCATACGTGGATGGAAGAATGGACATTTCCTCATTTTCTCTTACATGTATAATTCAATGGCTGCTTATCATTACAGTGGATTGCTTTACCATTTTTTTTACTAAGACTAGCCCCTTTAATAGAAGATTTGGGTGTTTTTACATTATGATAATAATACTAAGAGTAGGTAATGTTTATTGAGTGCTCAATATATTCAGAATACTTTAAATGAATTTATTTGGTGCTCACAACAAAATTATGATGCTATTATTACCCCAATTTACCCAGAAAGAAAATAAAGAGCAGAGAGGTTAAGATGTTATCCAGTTGTTACCCAGCTAGTAAGTAGTTAATGATTTGAAGTTAGTGTATCTAATTCTGGAACTCCGTATTTGTAATTTCATATACTTATTTTCGTATACCGATTTCATATACTTCTTTTCACTTTGGTTATTTTTGCTCTATTTCCTGACAGCCTGCTTTGTGACTCAGTTTTTACCTGGCCCTGAGTGGTAACTTGGCTGTTCCTAGTTCCTCAAGATCGTCAGCACAAACATTCCTTAATGTTGTACACATCACAGCACATGCTGCTTTTGCTAGAGAGGAGGAGAGGTTTTGGCCCACTTGTGTTAAAGGTTACTGGGGTCCTGCTGAGTTTTCCCATTCACTCAGGTTCTTATATTGCTCCCAGGAACATATTAGAGGAAACTCTTATTAGATTCACTCTCAGTTCCTTACAGCTGCGTCTCTTAAGGTATTTGTAACAAGTTTCCCTGAGGCTGGAGAAAATTGGAGTCTCTCTGTCAAGTATTCATCTAGATCATCCTCCCATTCTAAGAATCAATGTCTTTGCCAGGATAAATCACAGATGCTTTGCCCCTCTCTATGTAAGGTAAATTTCCTGCCCACCTGGAGTCCTGGTGGAGAGACTGATACTGGAGAGAGGAGCAGTTCTTCTTGTCCTTGTTTTGTTGTATAGTCCTAATTTCAGTATTTCTTATCCATTATAATGCCAAGGTAGGCCTCATTCTGTAAAATCCCTGCAATGCCTTGAAAAAAAAAAAACAAAACAAAACCAAAAACTGTCTTTAAAAAATAAGCCAGTTCATGACTGGCACAAACACCATCCAGTATTATAGCAGGTAAAGAGAAAGACGGCAGCTCCTATACTGAGTCTCCTAGAATTTTTTTTCTCAAGAAATGAACTCACTCTTGGTGTGTTTGTTAGTTTATAGATATCTTTCAAAGTTCAAATCGAGTGAAGAAATCATATAATATAGGGAAGTAAAGAGCTAAAGGTAATTTATTAGAAGCATGTTTTGAAAGTAGCTTCTTTTATTCATTTGTTCATCCAACAAATGTGTGCATTGTTCTTTAGTGGAAAGACATGTTGGACCTGCAGAGAGGATTATACACAGTCCATGCCCTCCAGGCCTCACAATTATAGATATAAATCTAAATCACACTCTTTAAGAACCTTATTTGCAAATTTGAGTGTATCTTCATAAAGGCGAGGATACTGATGACGCTCCTTGGAACAAAAAATAAAATTCATAAGGTGCAGGATATCTTAAGTATTTGAAAGGCTAATATGATAAATAGGTGGACTCTGTGTGTTGCTTCAGAAGGCAAAGTTAAGAGAGGCAGACTTGGGACCATTACAAAGATACTTATATCAACTAGACTATTAAGAAAAGATGGGGAAAAGTATGGAGGCTAAAAAAATCAATGGTTGTCAGTTGTTGGTGTGGGAGGGTAATAATGGAATAAATACGCAGAGCATAGAGGACTTTTAAGGCGGTGAAAATACTCTATATATTGTAATGATGGATCTCTGTCATTGCATGTTGGTTCAATCCCACAGAATATACAATACCAAGAGTGAACTCTAAGGTAAACTATGGACTTTGAGTGATTAAGATGTGTTAATGTAGGGTCATCCTTGGTAAAAAGTGTATCACTGTAGTAAGTGATTTTGATAATGGAGGAGGCTATGCATGTTTTTGGAACAGGGGAGTGTAGGAAATCTCTGTTCCTTCCTTTCAACTTTACCGTAAAACCTAAAGCTGCTCTTAAAAAATAAGGTCTTCAAAAAAAGAAAAAAAAAAAAAAAAAAAAGATGTACTTCCTTAAGAAGAAAGCTCCCGGTGGGCTCCCGGTGGTGACAGTTTTCAAACAAGGTTGGAACAGAAGTCTTTTGTGGTTGCTACTTTGTTTTGTTTTGTTATTAGTGGGAGGTTACACTTTAATTTTAGAGCATTTTGGATGATCAACCTTAATAATAACCAGGTGTTACCACAGCCTCTATCCTTGTAGTGATTAGCTTTTCTGTTACATAATTTTCATCTAATTTTAAATCAATCATAAAAAGCACTAATCCATAATCTATAAAAATCGTGGTAAAATTAGAATCAGGTAACTAAATGTGAAAAGTATACAGTCTGTTGTATGTTTCCATCTTAAGTTGATCCAAAATTCATAAGCATACACACCTGGGTGTGGTAATTTATATGGGACCAAAGGAGTTTAGAAATGATCTGAATGTATTTGTGATAGGTGAGTACACGTCTTCTCCCCAGCACTCAGAAACAAGATATAGAAAGACATTGTCAGACAATAGTATAAAACAGTGGGACCTGGGCCAGTAAAAGACCAGCAATAAAACATGGGACTTTAGGGCTTACTTTTCTTTCTTAGTTTTTACTCATTTTTACTATGATAGAGCAGTGCTATCCTCAGGATCCATGGCATGTTGATATGTCTGTCATGAGAACATCATTTTTAGCTCTGTATTCAGTCCTTCTCACATTCCCTCTCTTGAGCTTTGAACAAATCTAAGTCTTGATTTAAATTTTTTTTTTCACCCATGTATCACTTTGTTCAACAGTGAGTCTCAGTAGTGATGGAGGCAAATGCAGATACTTTTGGTGGCCTACATCCCTTGATATTCCCAGAATGCCACTAAATACTGGATATGTATATGTATGTCTCTATCTATATAGCTATGGCCTATCAATACCTAACCTACTTTATATCTATCTAAATATATCTATCTGGATATCCAGGCCTTGAAAACTGATAATCAAAAATGGTGGTTATAGGAGCGCCTGGGTGGCTCAGTCGGTTGAGTGTCCCACTCTTTGTTTAGGTGCTGGTCATGATGTCAGGGTTGTGGGATCAAGTCCCATGTTGGGCTCTGTGCTCAGCTGGGAGTCTTCTTGAGATTTTCTCCCTCTCCCTCTGCTCCTGCCCACCCCTCCCTCAAAATAAATAAATGAATCTTAAAAGAAATGGTGGTTACAATACAGTAACCAGCAGGTTGAGAGCCCAGATCCTATGGGTTTGACAGGAGTCTGCCTCTGCAGTGGAGATCAGCCACAGCAAGGACAGAGTCATTGGTGGAACGGTGACCACAGATGTTTAAGGCAAACCTTGACCCATAGCATCAGAGTAGGGAGAGTAAAAAGCAGCAGCATGGTTGTGGCACATGGTACCCAAGGCTATGTGGCTTAGCAGGGAGTTTCATGGGCAGATGGTTGTCCAGATGGAATCACAGACTGAATCACAGACTGTGAGAATCTCACTTGAGTCTCCTGGAAATATGCCAGTGGGAAGAGAATTTTATAGGTAGAGCTGAAAGATTGTAGTCAAATTGTTTGGCAATAACAAGTTCATGAATGTGACCTCATTCGTGTCCATGAATAGAGCTGGTGAGGCCAGTGTGACCCAAAGTTATCTCTGGTACCTCACTTATTTAAGCTATTACCTAGTGATGGCATTGATGGCATTCAGAGGCACGCTGCTCCACAATATGGCATCTCAGGATAGTGAATATTTTAAACTGAGGAAATTTGAGAAATGGCAAGTGCAGGAAGGACTTTCTGACCTTCTCCTGATGAAGGTTATCAAAATCTCATGTGAGAGGTGCCCTCTGTATACCTGGAGGAAAGGAGTATCTTTATCTCCAAAGATGGAGGGACCCAGAAAGAAATCTGAAGGAACAGGCCTTGCTGAGTTTCTCCTTCGTCCTTTCACATTTTTTCTAGATTCTGTACTATTCATTGAACTTAGCAGAAAAACACTCAGGTTTAACTGTTTCTTGAAGTCTTCAATCTCTTCATTTCCTTTCCGTGTAATTTAAAGCAGGTATAAATAAATGTGCATGTTTTTCTCTTGTTAATCTGTCTTTTGTTACAGGAGTCACAGCCTAGAATTTAGAAAAGTAGCGGTAAATATATTTTGTCACCTCTACAAGGTTATAAAAGGAAGGAAAAATCCAGCAACAATGAAAAAGTTAAAATCTTATGGATTATTTATTTATTTATAAGGATCGTATTTATTTATTTATTTATTTATTTATTTATCTATTTATCTATTTATTTATTTGAGAGAGAGAGAGAGACAGAGAGAGCCTGAGAGTGAGAGCACAAACAGTGATGGGGGATGAGGGGCAGAGGTAGAGGGAGGAGCAGGAGCCTTATGCAGGGCTTGATCCCAGGACCAGGGATCACAACCTGAGCCGAAGGCAGACACTTATCGACTGAGCCACCCAGGCACCCCCGCCTATGGACATTTTAAAAACTTTTAAAAAGTATATGATATTTTAGGAGTTATAATCTACTAAGGGGTAAAGAAATGCCTAAGTTAAACGTAAGTAACATTTGCTGAAACTGAATGGCTTTGGTTCGAAGTAGGGCATTTTATAAGCTGCTTCTTCAAAGCAGCTGTGTAATATGTCAAGCTGTTAGAGCACTCAGAGTAGATGACCAGAGGTATACTCCCTTACTCTTAAAAAAATACCAATAAAAATAACTTAAGTGTGTAAAGCACTTGATAATTTACCACATTCATATTTATCATCTCATTATTATTCACAATAGCCCTTCCAAGAAAATATTTTCACCTCAATTTTATAGATAAGGAAATCAAAGTTAAGAGAGATGGAATCCCCCAAGGTCAAAGGAATTTTAAAATTGAGTATTTGGATTCTAATTACAACTGCCTGGTTACGAGTATGGGCTTATGTCCAGAGTATGTTTTAACCACTTTAGGTAATAGAATATTTGGAAAGATAAAGGAAGTGGTAAGTCCTCTTCTCAGGAAACTAAACAGACATGCAGTATACAAAATTGAAATATTCTTTCAGAAACAATTCTGAAATGTATTTAGGAATACCCTGCGTATCTAAACACCACAGGATAAGAAACCCAGGCTAAGAGTCAGTGGTTTATTGTGGTGTTATAACAATTAGTTTTAATAAGTGGAAAGTTAATGTAAAGAAGCAAAGTAACAACAAAAAAACATTTAAAACCTTTTCCATCTCTGCCCCTTCCGCCACAATCACTGAAACTCAGGCGATTTAATTTTACAATTGAAGCCTCACATCTTGACGTCCAGGGAGATATTACTAATATAATATATATATTGATACTGGGGCAAGGACTTTCCTATGTCGTTCTTGTTTCCCTTCTGTGGATCCTCATGACACATCTTTCAGCTTTCTCTGTTCCTACTGTAGTAGTCCACACGATCACTGTATGGAGCATTTACAGTTCCATTATTTTATGGACCTGCTATGATTTTTCCAATTACTATTAGACAATTGCCTGTCATAATTGGTAGCCATAGGGTAAACTGATCTTTGATGCAATGTGGTACAATGTGAGGACTCTTAAATTATTTTCTTCCAACAGTTAAAGAATAAATTACTGGAGAGGGATCTTTGAATAATAGCATTGCACTAAAAGAACATACACTTCCACTCTTGCTTTGTTCTTGGAAAAACAGAAGAAAAATAATTAAGAATGACCTTTAGTCTTAGCAATTAGACCATAATTTCCTCTGTGGTTAATAACAGTGACTGCTGCAGGCAACTATTTACAACTGTTTACTCTTATAGCACCTTAGGATGGTAATGATGGAAATGATCTATGGATATCTGAGCTCAGAAATATACAGGACTGACAAAACCCTCAGCTTTCTAGTCCCATATCCCCTAACAGGACACTGGAGCATTATGGTGGTCTTTTGGATGTGTCAGCTCGGCTAGGCTGCAGGCCCCAGCTTCCAATGAGATATAAATCTAGGTATTCTTTGGAAGTGTTTTGCAGATGTGATTATAGTTTATAATGTTGACTATAAATAAGAAGGGATGCTATTCCAGATAATCTAGTGGGCCTGAATCAATCAGTTGAAAAACCTGAAAATTGAGCTGAGGCTTCCTTAGAGAAGAAATTCCACCTGTGGATAGCAGCTTCAGCCCATGCTCTGAGTTTCAGCCTGCCCTTCCTGAAAACTGGTCCTACAGATTTTGGACTTGGCTAGCCAGCAATGATTGTGTATAAGGGAATTCTTTGTAACAAATCTCTTTTATACCCCCTATTGGCTCTGCCTCTCTGGTTAAAATTGCCTCACACTGGAACATATATACAAATATCAAATGCGACAGAGTAATAACTCAGGTATCTACCTAGCCCTCAGGAAATATGTAAATGCAAAGTTAGGAATGACCCTGAGTTAGAGAAAAATGATTTCCTTCTAGTTTTCAAAACATTGAACAGGTGGGTATCAGAAAGCTGCTACAGTAGATACATTGTTTTCTCTTATTCTCACTTAATTTGCGAATATATTATCAGTCTTAGTTATAATATTTTCTTAAGCAAAAAAAATATAGATGCACATATATATATATATATCTGTATTTGTGTATCATCTATTGTATATCTCTCACTATATATCTAATACCCCTCAACGTGTATTTGCTTAGGAATAGCCAAAGAAGAATCACTGCTATTGCATAGTAATATATTTAATGACGTAGTTAAAGTCATAAAACTCTAGAAATAAAATTTATTTGCATCATATTACTACTCTAATCTCATGATTAAGATAAAAGTTTTGCTACTTTCAGTATTGCTTAATAATTTATGGTAAAGTAATCCTGACACACTATTTCATTGAAAGTTATGTCCCTACTAATCTTATTAATAAAGCAATGGCTAGATTTTTGATATTAGTGCTTTTAAAGACTCTATCCATGCTTCTCTTTTATATTTCATTATTGAATGTGAATTATATATTTTTTTCTTTTAAGATTTTTTTTAAATTTTCTTTTTCTTTTTAAGATTATTTATTTATTTATTCATGAGAGACACACAGAAAGAAAGAGAGGCAGAGACATAGGCAGAGGGAGAAGCAGGCTCCGTGCAGGGAGCCTGACATGGGACTTGATCCCAGATCTCCAGGATCAGGCCCTGGCCTGAAGGCAGCGCTAAACCATTGAGCCACCCGAGCTGCCCCAAGATTTTGTTTTTTATTAATCTCTACACCCAATGTGGGGCTTGAACTCACAGCCCTGAGCTTAAGAGTCATGCGCTCCTTGAACTGAGCCAGCCAGGTGCCCCTTAACATGAATTATATTTAGTTATTGCTAATGGCAAAATAAGGTCTGAGAATGGAACATTATATCAATTTATCATGGATCAAAACATACACATAGAAATTTATACACAAGGTTCTTAATTTTGTGAGAATTGCCTATCACTTTATTGTATTAATAATCTAAACAAAGAGGTAGAAATTAGAGGAGCAGGTGATGGAGGTGGTCGGAAGAGGTAAAAAGAATTAGAGACAAACTTAGTATCTGTTCAAGCATTGTTTAAAGGGTAAGGGGCCCTTACAAACAGCAAAAGCTGTTTGTAATCTAGAGGTAGATGAATCTAACTCTCCTTATTTTGATTCCATATGGACATCTGCCCATTTTATTCCCCAATCTGAAACACCCTGACATACCATTAAAAGTATCTGGGGTAAACCCTATTGATCATCATGCATTAGAATATACAATAGATTGCTAATTATGTTCTAGTCACTATGCAAAACACATATGCATTATCAAATTTAAAGTTGACCATAAAACTGATTGTCATCATAATACTATTATATGTCATATATAATACTAAGTGTGATTATCTTAATTTTATAATGAAAAAGTAGTGATTCATAGAAGTAAAGTTACTTGCTGAAGATTATATAAATAGGTTTCCTGGTATTATACCTTTATTTGAATTCAGTGCTCATAATGAAAAGACACAAATAATACAATAATGCAGTCTGATTGTATTCTAGGATCTGTAGATACGTGATTGGACCATAAAAGCATACAGGGGATTTCCAATTCTGATAAAGTGGAGTCACACAGAACAGCTTTACTTTCCCTTCTGATAAATTTTAAAATTGGAGAAAATATGTACAACAATGATTTTTAACAACACTGGGCACCAGGCAACAAAGGATAGTGATTCTAGAGAGAGAGGAAAAAATTCTAAATGAAGACTAAAGTCACCCCAGTTTCTTGGGGTGAAAGAGTTTCCCTATTGCAGAGTAGGGGAAACCTAGGAGAGTTCAGTGGACTCCTTGAGTTGAGGAGAGGAAACAGAATTTTGGAAAACTAGAGTCCAGGGCTGAGTTCCATAGAGGAGAGAGATGAACAGAGAGAAATCGTAGATTTGCAAAGTGTGCTTTTCATGTATTTGGTGGATATTGATCAACATATATGTATGATCGATGTGAGGAAATTATCAGAGGCCAGAGAAGATGCTCAGCATCATAAGCCATTGAGAAATATAAACGTAAAACGGTAGTACTACATGTCTAATAAGATGCCTAAAATTATAAAGGTAGACCATACCAAAATTGGCAACAATGTGGAAAAGCTGAAACTCTCATGCACGGCTAGTGAAAATCCAAAATGACAAAACCACTTTGAAAAACAAATACACATACCATATCATCTAGTCATTCCACTTCTAGGTATTTACTTAACAGGAATGAAAGTATATGTACAGTGCAAAGATTTGTATGTGAATGTTCATAACAGCTTTATTTACAATGGCCAGCAATTGGAAACAACTCAAATGTTCATCAGAACGTGAGTGGATAAAGAAATTGTAGTGTGTCCTTACACCAGAGTGCCATTCAGCTATAAGGAGGAATGAACTGTTGATACAGACAATGTGAATAAATCTAAAAATAATAATGCTGAGTGAAAAAAAGCCAGACAAGAGAGTACATACGATATGGTTTCATTTATATGCGATTCTAGAAAATACAAACTAATCTATAGTTACAGGAAGCAGATCAGTGATTTTTGCAAAGGAAGGTCAGGAAGGGATTTGAAGAAGGGATTACTAAGGACCTCAAGGACATTTTGCAAGGTGATATATTCTTTACCTCGGTTGTGGTGATAGGTTTATAGATGAATACATTTATCTATACTTACACAACTTATAAAACTGTACATTTAAAGTTTCTAATTTTATGTCAGTTTTATACCAATGAAGTTATTTAAAAATAAAAAAACAGTAAACACAACAGTAAACAGTAAACAATTTTTTTAAACAGCATAAAGAAATACTGATTGCTATTATAATGGAATGAACTCTAATGGAGTATGCTTCCTACTGATAGCATTGAGTCAGGGGCATGGCAAGAGTCTGAAATTACTAAAAATGGAATCTGCCAAAATTTATTGTTGCAGAAGTTACACATCTGATACTCACCTTCTTTCAGAAAATACCTGAGGCTAGTGTATTCCTAGTACCATAATTCAATCTCAATTTAGTACCTTAGTCAGCACCATTCATAAACTTTGCACACGACCAAAGTATTGTGGAAGGTAGAAGAGGAAAATAGTGAATGAGTATGAGCAAGAGTCCAATTTAATTTGATATATATTAAATGATTATCATGAGGAAACAAATTAATTGATGACCTTGGCACAAATAATACTTATTTTGTGGAGCACAATTTTAATTGCTTAAATAGATTAAGTTATTTGATTCTCACAACTATCCTGGGACATAAATACCACTATCATCACCACAGTTTTACAGATGAGGAAACCAAAAGGTAGAAAATTTGGGTAACTATCCAAGTTCCCAAAGCTAATAAGGGTTGGGAATTGAACTTAGGCAGTCCACATATTCATTGTTCTTAATTTCCAAGGTTTTTGTATTCTAGTACATACAAGTTAGTCAATTTGGTATTGTTATTTTGAGCATCCAGTAGTCTTCAAAAAAGGAGAAGAAAAGAAGAAGAAGAAAAAAGAAGAAAGAAAAAGAGGAGGAGGAGGAAAAAAGTGGGATGAGAGGATATGATTCCTTCTTCTTAAAATGAATGTTAAATGTGTGTTGGAGGAATGGAGTTTCATGAATGTGGTGAGTGTAAGGGAGACATTTTTAAGGTAAAAATCCCAGAGACAAGGGAATATAACTTGAACAATGGAAGCAGTTTGAAAAGGTGTTAAGCAAGTCAGTGTTAGGACTTCATTTGGTTCTATACCTTTAAAAATGCAAATAAGTGAATAAATTAAAATAAGTAAGTAAATAAATAAATATCCCTTTTGACATTACTTGAGTCGTTCAATCTATATTTTTAGAATGGCTATAATTTGAGGCAAAGTCATAAAGATTAGAAGTGGCATTCCTCAGGTGTCTGGCTGACTCAGTTCAGAGCATGTGACTCCTGATCTCAGGATTGTGAGTAGGAGCCCCACGCTGGGTGTAGAGCTTACTTAAAAAAATAATAATAAAGCCTCATTATTAAAAAAAAAAAAAAAAGTGGCACTCCTTTACTCAATTATATATTCTTAGTTATGATGTTGGCTCTACTTCTATTTTCAAAATCAGAACTTTTCTCAGACCTTGCTATGCATCTAGAGAGATCTATATTATCACATATTTCTATTTTTTGATCCCCATGTTCTTCTTATACTCTATTCTCTATGAAGTAGAAAGGGTAATCTTTTTAGAATAAAAGTTTTGATGAGGTCACTCCTCTGTTGAAAATTTCTGATGACCGCAATTTTACTGAGAATTTGATCTACAGTCTGCTTACTCTATTTAAAATTCTTTGGGATCTTGTCCTCATGAGTTTCCTAATACCATCTCTGATTACTTTCCAATCCTCTCCAAGCATGCTGATCTTTTTGGTGTTCTTTGAATGCATCAGCATGATTCACCATCAAACCCCTTTATCTTCCTTTGCCTTGGAACACAATCTCTTGCTTTCTTTAAATTTCTGTTCAAATGTCATTTTAACAGAGGCTGCCATGACCTCACTGTATAAAATCATAGGCCAGGTGAACCCTTTATCCTTTATCTTCACCTAGATGGATTTCTCACCTTATCACCCCACCTTGTTAGTGATAATATTTATTTGTATTTCTCTTTAATTGACAACCTCTGTCTAGTAGAGTATCCTCTGTAAGAACAAGGACTTTCTCTGGTTTGTTCATTGTTGTATCACTTAGAATAAGGCCAAGCTCAGAAAAGGAACTTGATCAATATTTATTGATTGAATAAATAAATGAATTCCAGATTGCCAGTTTACTATAACTTGGGCAAGTCATGTAAAAGTTCTGTATTCCAGTTTCTTTATTTGCCCAACCAGAGGATAGACGATCTAACTTGAAGGTTCTATTTTAGGTTAAATGACATTATATACTATGGGCATACTTTAGCATATTGTAAATCTTCATACATGGTTTATATTACTATATTAGTCTGGCCAGGAACTATTTGGATTAGCATAGCTTTTTAGCACATTAATTTTCCTATTCTAAGTTGTGAAAGAGTCAGTTTTACCTAATAAAAATCAATAATGACCACCACAATGTATATTTTGGAAAATCAAATGAGACAGTAATAAAGTTTGAATTAGTAATTGCGAATGCTCTATGAGAATTTTTAACTTATTTTCTACTGAAGTTTATGTGGTAGGATCTACAAACAGAGGTATCCATTTCCTTTTTTGGCAAAATAATTGTCTTAAATGTAACACAATGGTTTCTTTCCTATCTTAATATTCCAGGTGTATGCAGCTTAGACCTTATAATAAACTAGAGACTGACTTAATGAATCATTCATGATTAGTTTGAACTAATCATCAAAATGATCAGCCGTTGGCAGGGGTTCTTGCAATGAAAGGAAATGATCTACTGTTCTAAGTGCCTCAGCATTCTGAAGGTTCTTAGCTTCTTTTTCCCTCCCAACACTTAGTCATTCTCTGCAGCCATTTATCTTGAACAAGCCAAAAGAAGGAAAGGTCAGCCAGATTCAAGAATTCAAAGGTGCCATTGCTTTAACAAACATGCTCTGTTCTTGATAAATTTTGAAATATTCTGCATTTATAAAAGGTTCGTTCAGAATTATAAATTATAAGATCTTCCAATCTTTAAACTTGGAGCATGTTTTGAGCTTGAGTCAGCAAAACCATTCAAACTCAACTTTCTTTGTCTCTAGTAGTAAAAGGAATGTCTTTGCTGTAATATCCAAATTTTATGGGAACATAGTTTTTTACTTTTCTATCCCTATGGAGAGGCATATTATAAATTAAAAGTTATTGATTGTGGGTTTTTTTAAATAAAACTAAAATATGCAGATGTACAGATTTCTTCAAATGACCTAACAAGATTTCAAATATTCAACATTTAGCTATCTTTTTTTTTTTTTTTTAAAAAAAAAAAAACACTTTCTTCCTGGCTCTCTTGATTATAAATTATTGTTTAGACAGTAACTTGACCGTATTATTTACTCCAGAAACAGCTGAGCTGTCTAAGAAACACCTGCCCAACTTTCAGAACTTAGCTCAAGAAAGATTATCTCTCGGATTCCTTCCATCCTCCTTTACTGAACTAACTTATTTACATATCAGTACTTTTTGGCTAATTTACAGATTCTCTGATTTATTTCATCTCTCTTGTTTAGTTGACTAGTACTTAATACAGTTCTGTATCAGGTCTAGATAATTTATTTTATTTATTTACTTTCTTTTAATATTTTATTTATTTGAGAGATATAGTGAAAGAGAGAGAGAGAGCAGGGGGACAGGCAGAGAGAGAGAGGAAGAAGCGGACTCCCTGCTGAGCGGGGACCATGCCTTGGGGCTTCATCCCAGAACCCTGCGATCATGACCAGAGATGAAGGCAGACACAACCAACTGAGCCACCCAGGTGCTCCTATAATTCACGTTAAAGCAACACACTTTTGTGAGGAGATGGTAATTATAATTACTATCACATCCAATGCTTACTCGAAAATCAATTAGGTAACATATCCGTGTAATGAAAGAAGAAAAAAGAGTGTAGGAGAGCTACTGAATCACAAACATGTAGGACAAACCCCCTTTTCTCAAAATATTTGCAATCTAATATTGAAAATATCAAGGTGAGTAAAATGTATATCTATATCTATATGTATATATATACATATATATGATTTAGGCTCTTAGCAGTTAGCATTTGTTCCATTGTTTATTCATTCATTTATTTATTCACACTTTAGGTTAGGCTCTCTGCATTGCTAGTTATAAGATCTTCTCAGGCTGTCTTTAGAAAAGTACAGCAACTGAAAATCATAAAGACTCTGGGCATCATAGGAGACTGGCTCTTCTCATCATCTCTTTCATGGTCTAGAGCCACATAGGTCAGTAGGATGGCCACCAGTCAGTGGTGGTTATTTAAACTCTTGAAACTTATCTAATCTAAATGGAATTTTTTTTTTTGTTCTAGTTGAAATGCCTAGTCTAAACTGGGAGGTGTTTTAAGTGTAAAATGCATATCGAGCTTCCAAGATGTAGTATTGAAAAAGAATGTAAAATTTCTCAATATTTTTTATTAATGACATTGAAACGCTAGCATTCTGGACACATCAGGTTATATGAAACATAATAATAAATCTAATTTCACTTGTTCCTTTTAACTTTTTAATGTGGCTACTGGAATATGCCACATTATGTATGCGGCTTACATCACCTTTGTTCTGGACAGTAGTACTCTAGAACAGGGACTGACAAACTATGACTTGTGGATCATAAGAGTGACAAATAGAGATACATATAGGAGGAAACAACCCCCTCATATTCTAGGTACTGGCTTTAAATGAGGGCTTTGAGCCATATTCTAACATAAATTTAAAATGACCTCTGGATTAGCCATTTAAAATTATTTTAATGATACCATCATTTCTTTCATAATTAAGAACTGACCAAAGTACCTACCCATTTGAATAGATCTTAGCCAAAGGCAAATTGCTATTCTATCTTTTGTTATAAAATTTAAATTAACTTGTCCATTTTCATTGTAAAAAAGGTTTGCTTTGAATTTAGATGTCAGAATGTGTAACTTCTACTTATAATTTTTATTTTAGAAATAATATGAATAAATGTGCAAAATTTGATGATAAAGATGGGTATAAATTACTACCATGAAATCAAAGTGAATTTCATTCAATTTCTAGAGACATGAAATACAGTTTCTTGCTTGAAAAGAATATGTACCAGAAAAGGCTTTAATTTAGCTTTAAAACATCCCTGAATAATTTTATAGATTTCCTAAGTTGAGTTACTGAGTGTCAGTAATGACTTTTGTTTAAAAGCAGCAACTCTAAACAATTCAAACTAGATGTGGTCATGAAGATAAACCAAATGAAACATGAAGATAAACCAAATGAAAGGTAAAAAATAGTGCTTTTAAAATTTAATCAGTAGATAATAATTGACTCCTTCTCAGTGAAGAAGTCCACCTTTTTTATTCCATCTTAAAGGAGGAGGAGTGGTGATCTAAATTAGTTGAAATTTAAAATATGTTTCTTTTTAAAGATTTTATTTATTCATTCATGAAAGACACAGAGAGAGAAAGGCAGAGACACAGGCAAAGGGTGAAGCAGGCTCCATGCAGGAAGCCTGATGTGGGACTCACTACCCAAACTCCAGCATCACACCCTGAGCCAAAGGCAGATGCTCAACCGCTGAGCCACCCAGGTGTCCCAGAAATTTAAAATATCTTATTGGGTACTTTGCTAATAAGTGACATTTTCAAATGATCTCTGATAGCTAAGTATAGACTATTTCTAGGTTGTTCCTTTCATGGACATTGCTCTTTCCCCATGATGTTTTGGATCAGAATACACTGTGTTGTGGTGATGCGTGATTATTCAGTGTATCAAACTCAGTTTGAATGCTGGAAGTAGAGGAGAGGTAAAGAAGACTAAGTTGACCGGATGGCCTGCTTCCTTATGAGGCTGTTAGGACAGACAAAATATTATGTAGCAGGGCAGTAGCATATTCTCTTTAGGATTCCTTTGGCATGCTAAAATTCTAAAATTCTAACATTGAAGTTAAAATGTTAAATTGTTTTGCTACTGTGGCACCTAAACTTCTTGGAGGATTCTAGGGGAAAATAAGTGGTTAGATCAAAGCAGATACGTGCATTTCTAGATTTGCTGAACATTATCCTGATGCTACTTCAGTTATTTTGGAATCAGAAAATGGAGGTTAACCCAGTTTATTAAAAAATTTGCTCATCTAAAACACTATTATCCTGGGTTATTTCTTTTTCTTTTTTTTTAAGATTTTATTTATTTATTCATGAGAGACACAGAGAGAGAGAGAGGCAGAAACATAGGCAGAGGGAGAAGCAGGCTCCATGCAGAGAGCCCGATGTAGGACTTGATCCTGGAACTCCAGGATCACAAGCTGAGCCAAAGGCAGATGCTCAACCGCTGAGCCACCCAGGGATCCCTCCTGGGTTATTTTTTATTCAAGTTATGACACCATATCTCTCCTTCCTTATCACATCTACTTGACATCCATTTTTTAAAAATTTAACCTGTCCCTACTGCTTGTGGAAACACTAAAGTTTCTAACTAACTCATGATAACCAACTTGTGATAACAGCACTATTTGACTAGTATGTACAGGTACCAAATTGAAACATCATAGTTTCTCATCGCCACGACCTCCAAAGTCTATTCTTGTTCTTGTATTCTTTATCCCAGTTAAGGACCATCCAACATCCATCATTAAGCTACAAATCACAGAGTTACTAAGTTTTATATTTCTCATATAAGTTACCAAATCCTGTCAATTTTACTTCATACTTCTTTCTTACATTTGCCATCATTCAATCCAACACAATATAGTTTTACAGAACACCTTTTCAGGGCTTTCCTTGTAATTTTCTGTTACTAGTCCTTTTCCTTCTGGTCTGCATTCTATAGTGCTACCGTGGTAATCTTACTAAAACAAAATCTTCTTAGAATCCTCTTTTAGCTTTTTGATTACAAGATGAAATTAAAACTCTCTTATATACTGTATAAAGCTTTACAATCTGGTCCCGACCTACTGAGCTAGTCCAATCTCATCTCATCACTCACTTCCATCCATAGAACCATTTGTCTTTAGTTCCAGCTACACTATGTTTTCCACTGGGTCCTCAAACTTCAGTTGTTTTAAAACCCTGTGCCTTTTCCCATATTGTTTTCTTGCTGTTAATATGCTATTCCTGTCTTATTTTCTTAGGAATTATCTATTTGCTTTTTAATAATCAAACATTCTGTTTTGTTTTGTTTTTTCCTTGCAACTCCTGTCAGAGCTCTACCTTCTTTGGGCCCGTGAACACATTCAACATAAAATATAAATTTGGCTTTGGAAATTTTGAGTGTGCAGGTGATAGCTTATTTATTTTACCTGGCCTAACTAATATCAAGGGAAAGCCCTGATACTTTGAATGGCCCTTTGCAATTCTTCAAATGCCTGTTTTCCATAGACTTTATAGGGAATGGAGGGAAGAGAGAGAGGCTTATTTTTTTCTTCATCTTTTTGGTCTTTGACTCTTTTAAGCCATTGCCCATAAGTCTATCATACTGTGTAATAGCAAATGCTTTATGTATCTTTCTTCCCTATTGGTTAGTGAGTTCCTGCAAGAGAGAGATTACCTACTCTAGAACCTCCAGCTAACAAAGGAAAATGTGGCTATAGTTTAAACTGCAGATAAGAGAATTTGATAATATCAAAGAAAACTTAGAAGAACTCAGGAATGCTAGTCTCAATTCTCCTTTTGATTCTACAAAACCTCTTTTGCCATGATGCATATAGGAATCCCTCTCTTCCTCTGAATAGCAATCCATGGCAAAATTAGTGTTTAGTATTCATTGATAAATCAGATAAACTCAATTGCATGGCTATCCTTCTTAAAGACATTCTTTGGGAGGGGCTAGTATAAGGGACATACGTTTGGAAATCACTCTCATATCTTTATAGATTAATCCTAATAGGTGGGGATTCTTGTGATTGACATACTTTTAATTTTTTCATCAGCTAAACCCTATAAATCTGGTCATATTTTACTTTTAATTACGGCCTTTAGCTAGCTCACCTCTCTTTAAGCCCACTTTTGGTGCTGGTGTTTTGGATTAGGGCGGAATGGGTGAAATGGCAAAAAGTGGATATAGCAGGCAAAATCAAGAGGAATGGAAATGCAATGGAAAAAGAGATAGTAAAGGAGGAGGTGTCAAGGGTGACGTCTAGGTTTCTGGCTTGCATAACCTCATGGATGGTAACATTCACTGGAGCAGAACATATTAGAGTCCATGTTAGGTTCTGGAAGTCCATTAATTTGTTTTTGTACATATTAAATTTGAGGTACTTCTGAGACATCTGCAAGGAGATATCAAGTAGCTGTTGTAAATGTTGGGTTAGACCTCAGAGTGAGGTCAGTTAAGTTAACTAACTAGCTAGCTAGCTAATGAAAAATACCATTAATAAATTTGAATTAACTTATTTTTTAAAAAATGTTTTATTTATTTTGAGAGAGAGAGAGCATGAGAAAGATCACAGAGGGAGAGGGAGAAGCAGACTTACCACTGAGCAGAGAGCCCAATGCAGGTCTTAATCCCAGGACCCTGGGATCATGACCCAAGACAAAGGCAGCCACTTAACTGATTGAGCCATCCAGATGCCCCTTGAATTACTTACTGATAAATGGTTGATATTGATAATTTCTGAGACCTTCCCAGTATTGGGAATTCAATAATGGCTAAAATAATTTCATCTTTCTAAGAGCTGACACTCTATTCAGGCATCTGTATGCAAAATATATAAGTTAGCCATAACGTGTGAACCAAGTGCCGTGAGGCTGTATGGAAGAAAACAAATAATTCTGTTGGGTGGATGAGTCTGGAGCATAAAGACAAGAAAATGTAACAGAAATTAGGTAATTTTAGCTGGATCTTTTTTTTAAGATTTTATTTATTTATTCATGAGAGACACACACAGAGAAAGAGAGAGAGAGAGAGAGAGGGGCAGAGACACAGGGAGAGGGAAAGGCAGGCTCCATGCAGGGAGCCTGATATGGGACTTGATCCCAGGACTCCAGGATCATGCCCTGTGGTGAAGTCAGGAGCTAAACCGCTGAGCCACCCAGAGATCCCCATTAGCTGGATCTTGATAAAATATTGAGTATTGTCATTCTTAACTGAGTGAACAGAATAAATACATTCTCAGAGGCTAAACTCATGGCATACTTGAGGTCCAGCAAACGTTCCTTCTGGGAAGGATATAGTCAGGTAAGTGATGCTTTTCCTGCATCTTTAATTGCTGGGAAGAGAAACTTTGAAAGCACCACTCATCAATTTTTCTCTTTCCAATAATCTTATATTTTGCAATTCAACCAATTTTCTCATCATAACAAAATTAGGTTGATAAACTCCTACACTCAATTATTTCCTTTTGTACATGCACTTAAGTCTTTGTAAATATTCTGTGGTTTTAGGCATTTTGATTGTATCTGATGCAAAGTGTCTATGTAGTACTTTGAAAGACTTATTACCATAGTGCATGATTTCCAGTAGGGCATCCATGTATGCCTGATGATATAAATCATATAGGTATGCATTCATAAGACGATTCCAGAACTAATTACTGTCTGATAAGTACAAGATAATTTTACAGCAAGCATTTCTACCCAAAGTGTAGTAAGTAAAATCTTTTAGTAGGTGTTTTGATTGTTGCAAAGTGAAAGAGGTTTGAAGAACACTTAGGCTGAATGCTCATATAATGTACTCCATCACAGTACCAGAGAGAGTGAAGATCAGAAAAGGCAAGTGAAGATCAGAAAAGGTCAGGAAGCACCAAAGAGCAGTATGAAAGCTACGTAGCAGCAAACTCTGAATACAAATGAAAATCATCTTCACCTTCACACTATACCACACAGAGGAATTCATAGATTAAAAATTTAAAAATCCAATCTAATTTTCTGTTAAAGTATAATGTAACAATCTAATTGTTACTCGTTTTGTCATCAAATATGACTGAAATAATATGTATAACTAGCTATTGTACCAAAGAATAGCTACAGAAATTAAAGAATAGAACTTAATTTACACATACTTTCTCTTTTATCTTTCAAAATTAAAAAAAATTATAAACACTGGATGGTACAGAAACGAAATCTTTCTGGGAGGAAACGGAAAAATTAGGAAATGGAAGGATAGTTTTTAAGGCTGTATGTTCTTCAAAACTTATAAACTGTTAAAATTGACAATCACCACATCTGAGTATCATGTATCTAGGAATGGTAAGGAACTGAGAATGGAAATTAGAAAACCTTTAGACAGCACTTTCTTCTTAAGTGTTTTTAATTGAAGAAATATCCCAATGGAGAGTAAGATGGTAATTCAGTGCTTGCATTTAGCCAACAACCAGAGCAAACTGTTGGTGCACAGCAGAAAGGGGTGCAGCAAGTATGGATTAAGCAATGAATGATATGGCTAAATGAATAACATTACCGGTGCAATTGCATTCAGGAAGTGGCATTGGTGAGTGAATGGTTTAGATGACATTTTCTGCCTCTAATTTTGAGCCCATGGTAGACATCCTGATTTCCCCGAAATGTTGAAACTTTTAAAAGTATGATGGGGAAACAGACTTTATGCTTTATTTAATACTGACAATTTGAATTACATGTTAATTGTATCTACTTTTTTATTAGTTTGGAATTTTGTATTGAATTTCACATTTAAAAATTATTGTAATTTTAGTTAGTGATAGACTCTTTCATTTATGTAACCCATCATAATTGATTAAATTTTTCTAAATGGTTCTTTACTACACCATGAAGTTGTAGGCATGACTGACATTATTTGTCACATTTTACTCAGAGAAAATAGGCTCAGAGAGGTCTAATGGTTTTTCCAAACTAGACAATTTATTAGCATTAAAGTCAAGATTATTCCACTAATTCAGAGTCCTTTTAAAAATACTTTGTAGATTTTGGGGACAGAAAAGTATAAAGATTAGATGCATCTTATGTTTTCTTCAGGAGATGAGTAAGCTTTCTATCATAATTTTAGAATGTGGTTGTATTTGCTCTCTTTGAGTAGGCAATGAAGATTAGATGTGGAGAAGACACAGGAAGAATTTCTTAGCTAAAATGTATGAGCACGAAAGTAGATTCTTGAGGAAAAGTGATTCCCCCATCTGGAAATAGAGCATATATGGCCTTTAATTGACTTAAAAATACAGTTTTGGGTGAGATAGTTATGAAGATTTCTGCCATTAAGGTGGCCCCAGGAGGTGCTTTGGGACCCCTAAGAACTGTATCTATCTGAGGCTACAATGTATGTAGACATTTATACTGCTTTCCTTTAAGCCATACTATAGAAATAATCTTTTTGGTGTTAAATATGTTAGAGGTTGGAAATATAAAGCTATACTAGATAGGTCCTAGACTTCAAAATCACATACTCCTGAATTCCAATGCAGTCTTCCTTCCCTCTCCCCCCTTTTTTTCCCTTTTACTTTGTAAAGTAAAAATTGAAGTAAGAAGCAAAACAGTGGGAAAGGACTGGTGCATATGGGATGTATTGCTTACCATGAGTTATAACAATAATACATATACTTTACCAAGTGCTTCTATATTCCAAGCACTGTGCTAGGCTTGTGAAACATTCACAGCAACCCTATGAAATGAGTATATAAATATAATTTAATGCAGAAAATTAGCCTTAGATAGGTTAACTGATTTATATAGAGCTGGGAGTTTAAATTAAATTAGTCTCTCTTGTGTTGCAATACAGAACTTAGACATTTTAAAAGGTTGCACAGCAAGTTAGAAATGCGGATCAATCTTGAATGAGGCTAGATGCACGCTAGGTCAAGACCTAATAGAGTGGTATTAATCTTTCTTTAGTTTGAGTTCAGACTCTAATCTTCAGAAGCTTAATCTTGTTCATGTCTAAAACTTGACTAAATCGTTTATGCTGACATATGTTAACCAGATTCACAGAAGATTGACACATGTGATAAAAATGCACATTTATAATTTCCCATGAGAAATATGACAAGTGGATTGGATATTTGCATTGGACTGACCTGCAATTATCAGAAGTTGCTTCAAGCAAAGAAAATCAAGGTAAGAAGACTTAGGTATATAAATCATATACACCAATATCTGATACCTTTCAGTTTCTCTACAGATGGTAACATTGACAGGTGTTTCTGTTGTAATATGATACTTGGAGTTTTGAACGACTCTATTCTGCAAAAACAGTGTACCAAGAATAACAGAGCTTATGGAGGAAATGGAGTTGCAACAAACCACCCAAAACCCATGTAACTGCATATCCAGAACACTAAAAAAAAATAGTAATTGGACCTTGAGAATTTGCTTGGATAACTGAGGGGACTGAGAGAGAGCTTATAGTAGTTGGAATTTGTACCATGACATGCTATAAATGCCCAAAGACACTGAGTATAAATGCTGACTTGTGGGCCTGGGGTAATGCATATGCAGGCATAACTCAGAGTCATTGTTGCTGCCTTTTAGCTGGGCACAGTGGTAAGTGCAACCTTCCACAACCCTGAGCAAGGTGGGACTGCACCTTACTGGGAAGATGACATGTATGCAGGGGCTCATTGTCAGTCTACTCTCATGATTCCAGCTCTATATGCTTAGAAAAAACATCATTTATAAAGCAACATATTTGTGTATATAACATTACTGCAATCATATAAGAGCTACTTGGTCTTATAGAAGATGCGTTGTAGCAGAATAGTCTGCCTATGTTTGTACCCCTCCCCCTTGGTAGTTCTTGCTTGGGTGGGCATTATCAAATTGCCTCAGTGATTCTTTTTCTTTTTTATATTTATGATTGGTCAGTTCTCCATTTTGATTGACACATTCTTAAGCTATGTAATAGCCTCTGTCAGGGTATGTCACTGTCAACCTCTACAGATGGAAGAAGGTTAGAGTTACCTAGAACCATAGAGCTCTGTTACTTCAACCAAAGAAATCCTATTACAAAATCCATAGTCCATGTTAACCAGTCTTTGCTTGAACTCTTACAGAGATGGGGAGTTCACTGGCTCTGACCTCTAGTTTTTTTTTTTTTTATCTACTCATAAAAATATATATATTTGTGATATTTCTAAACTTTTGAGTGTTCAGAAAAGACAATTTATTTAAAAGTCATTAGTTTAAGAATGAATTGAATAGAAAAAAAAATCTGATTCTAATAACTGGGCTCCTCTGATGAGTTCTACCTAGAAAATATATGTAAAATGCTCAATGGCTTCAGGAGACATTTTTTTAGATATGACAGTTTATCACAGGAAGGCTCATCTATAGAACTGGCAAAAGAGGATGATGTGAGTAACATAAATGCCCCTGAAGTGTATGTTTTATAAGACAAATGGCTTTTATAAACTTCCCAAGCAGGGACACCTGGGTGGCTCAGTGGTTGCACGTCTGCCTTTGGCCCGGGGCCTGACCCTGGGGTCCAGGGATCAAGTCCCACTTCCGGCTCTTTGCATGGAGCCTGCTTCTCCCTCTGCCTAGGTCTCTGCCTCTTTCTCTTTCTATGTTTCTCATAAATAAATAAATTCTTAAAAAAAAAAAAAGGAGAGGCAAGGGGACAATAATACAGTCACAGAAAGGATACAGGAAAGAAGGCCATGAGAATGTAAAGGCAGAGATTACTACCATGCTGTCACAGGCCAAGGAATGCCTAGAAACACAGGAAGGTATAAGAGGCAAAGAATAAATCTCCCCTGGAGCCTTCTGGCCCCCAGAATTATAAGATAATAAATTTCTGTTATGTTAAGTTACGAACTTTGTGGTATTTTATTGCAGCAGCCTTAAAAAACCAATACCTGTCCTTTAACTGGGACCTTCTACCAGATGCAATGTGATGAGTAGGCCATGATTTCCTTTTTTTTTTTTTTTTTTTTCTTTTTTTAGGCCATGATTTCCTACTCCTATAGAGATGCCAGCAAAATCTATTCCCATACCTAATTTAGTCATTCTTACTAGTTCTGCATTTCAGATGTTTGGGATCTCAAAAGACAGCGTACCACAGTGATACAACCACAAACTTTAGAGATAACCTGCCTGGATTCAAACTGCAGCTTTATTACTTCTTAGCTATATGACTTTGAACAGATTACTTGGTATCTCTTTTCTCCAGAGAATGGGAATAATGATAGTACACATCTTCTATATCGCATGAAATAAATGACCTAATAATATGAAGGACTCAGAACAAGATCTAGCACACAGTTGCTGCTACATATGGCATAGTTATTTAGCTTGTATGATTTTATAATGGGTCGGAAGGACAGTTATCTAAGGAATAAAAATTTCACTGAGAATGAAAACCATCATTTCCCATCTTGTTTAGCATAGCCAATTGAAGAATAACTGATTAAAAGTTAATAGTGTTGTTAGAGATGGTAGACGAGATGTATCCTCTGCCTACACAATGGGATGATATTTAACATTATAAGGTTATAATGAGAAGCGAGTTTGAAAGAAGCTGTCCTATTTGATCCTAGGGAAATGGATCACAGGAAATAAATCTTAATCCACGCATCTTATAGACAAAATATGCTTAATTGTCAATTTCAGGACTTATTTACTTTAAATATTGGGCATATAAAATAAATATATTTAGATATTATTAAATTTAAAAATTCTATTGAAAATAAAATAAAATAAAATAAAAATTCTATTGGATAACAGACAACTAAATATTTAATATATATAGTATAGCCTATCTTTTGGGCATAATTTCAGAAAGCTGTATCAACCTGTAGAAGAATTATCATGCCATATGGATAAAATAATGTAAGAAAGACCCCCAAATGTTAGCAGACAAATTAACACTTATCTAAGTATCTGAACATGTATTTAACATATATATCTAAAACTTTGTAATTTTAAAACATTTTAACATAATGGATACTACAGACAGCAATCCTCATAAAAATATGGCAGGACAGGATTTCATGTTGTTGATGATAAAAATGCGATTCAGAGAAGTCATAAACAGACTTACTCAGGTATCCATGCCCTCCGAATCATTAGAGAAAATCCTCTGTTAATTAACTATCCAATTTATCTATTCCTCTCTCTGCTTCCCCCTCTACCTACATCTCTGCCTACATCTCTTTCTCTCTGTGTCTCTCATGCATAGATAAATAAAATCTTTAAAAAATAAACTTCTCAAGCAGTTAATGATATTTTTAAACAGAGAATCTAAGTCAGAAGCTAATTTATTAGATGTAATTTTACATCTAATTTGTAAATTGGGGAAATTTAAGTTGGCCAAACTAAATAACTTAAGTCTTTTGTGAATTACTGTAACACTTTTAAGATTATACTTAGTGTATTCAGTAATCTATTAAATTTTGCCTTCAGTACTTGATTCTTGAGCCTATTATATACCATGTGTCAAATCTTGTTAGTCAAAAAGAACAGAGCTGTAAGTAATCATTTTTAACACTAAATGTCTTTGATGCAAAAGGAATCCTTTTAAAATATTTGGTTCTAGTAAATAAAATGAAGTTAAAAATAGAAGAAAACAACAATAGAAATCCCTTTCCTAATGATATTGGTAGCTGACAGACTAAAGGACCATGTAAAAAAAAGTCATGAATGTTGTTATAATTTGTAATCTTGCAGTGTTTCACAAAAGAGGAGATAGAGATTTACTGCAGGTAGCAAGGGGAGACCATGCATTAGTAAAAAGCAAATTCCCATAATAGACTGGAAGTGATGGAGTAGGCAGTTAGACAAGAGCTGGAGGCAAGAACGATGATAAATAGGTTACACCTTAGAAGCCTGGGAGCACAACACCCTGACTTTGTGGCTACCAAGACCCCTCAACATCTTAGCCTTGTGGCTTTCCAGACCTGGGGGCTAATGGACCACGAGTGCAGAACACCTGCTCTCCCTTTCCACTGTTGCCTCAGGGTAACCCCCAGACTCATTTTAATGCATTTGCATTATAATCTTAGCCCCTGCTCTTTGGGAAGGGTGCACTGACAGTTTTGGTACAAACCTTTTAGTGTCAAAAACTCCCCCTCCCAACCTGTTGGAGGAGTTCTTCCAAATGATTGGGAGCAGCCTGCATTAGAGACCACTGCATCCATGACCCAAAACACCACTCACATAAAAGGAAAAGACCTCTGAAGGCCCTCCCCCCTCCCCCTTCCTGAGAGCCTACTGTTCTTAATAAACTGTTTTGTGCTTGCTACTCTTGTTCCGACTGTCTTTATTCTAGTTAGGTCCTCACATAAATCTTCCGTGGGGAATCCAAGAACTGAGACCTCCATTCACACAATGCAGACTCTCTCACTAATAACAGAAGATCAATAACCACTATATTTCCATGACTGAAAAATATAATTTATAAAGAGATCCAGGAAACTGTACCTGAAACACCATAGAAGAGTTCAGCTTTAGAGCTAGTATGTTAAAAAAAAAATTAGGAAGCAAGAAACCATATAGCAATGTATACATTAAGAAGAGTGGAAAATTCTGTGATGACTTCAGACAGGGTTCAACTACTTAGCTTCCTTTCACCTCTTTTGGCTTCTGTACTAACACTCCTAATAGCCTCAATTTCATCTATTCACACTCCTCTCACTTTTTTTCATTTATTCTCTAAGATCCTTGAATTGCCCACTCTTTATTTTTTTTAGCACCATTTCTGCTAAGTAATAGATGTAGAAGTGTTTTCTGAAGGTGAAAATTTCACTGCTACAGTCACTTCTCGTTAGTTATCAGCATGTTCTTTTTGTTTTGTTTTGTTTTTAAGGAACAGTGTTGGAAGGGAAGGGGTGGTGGATGGAACTACAGGGATTGCGATGTTTGTAGAGATTTACAATTCAATGCCATAAAACATGGAATTTTGACTAGATATTATACAACTGCCCCCCTTGCCACCCCACCCCCGCCACCTGGCCTCTACTTTCTATCTGTGCTACCTAGCAAAGCACTTCCTTCTAGTGGAGACTTTGACAAATTATTAATTAATGTAAGTCATGATTAGTAAAGACAGTTGTGTTGTTTTTGCTTTTTTCAAATACAGAAACACCAAATGAAAAAAAATTTGATCACCTATAATGATTCTTGTGTAATGAATTGTGCTTTGTTCTCTAAAAAGTTTCTTCTTTAAGAATTTTTTTAAGATTATTTATTTATTCATGAGAGACACACACACACAGAGAGAGAGAGAGAGAGAGAGAGGGACAGAGACACAGGCAGAGGGAGAAGCAGGCTCCATGCAGGGAGCCTGACATGGGACTCGATCCCGGGTCTCCAGGATCATGCCCTGGGCTGAAGGTGATGCTAAGACACTGAGCCACCCGGGCTTCCCCTAAATAGTTTCTTTAACATGAAAAGGCTATGTGAATTATGGTCAAAATGTAACTTTCCTCTGACTTTAACTGATCCTCAATACTTTATTCAGTAGGGTGAACTTCTCTGTCCCTGAATATATGTCCTAGCAGATTCCAGGGCTTTTTTTACATTTTGCCAAAAGTAACAGAGCCCTAATGTTACTTCAAGTAGCATCCTAATTCAGAAATTAATGTGTCCTTTGTAAGGATTGAAGAACAGAAGCTTCTCTGTGTTCAATATTCTCTCACCCATCTCTAGCTAGCTTTAAACTGGAAGCCTATACCGTGGTTAGTAGCTCTTCATCCTTCCAACCTATTTATTTCTACCCTTCTGGGGTAGTTTATTCCCTTCCAAAATCGAAGTCTTGGGGTGGTGGATAGAGAGGGAGCAGCAGTAGGGGATAAGCCTAACTAGATGTTTTTGTGCTCATTGGGCTGCCAGCTAAGTTTGAAATCCCTGTGTGGGGATGCAGTTGATGAAAGATAACTGTCTCATCGTGTGACTGGGTGGGATCTTTAGAAGTTCCTTGCTGGACTCTCTTGTAGTTCAATTGAAATTAGTAGATGTGCCATGTGTAGAGTGGAGAGCTCTTTTCTCTGCCTGAGACAGCTAGAAGTACAACTTCAGACTCTTTCTGTTGAAATCTCCTCATGCTTCTGGGCCAGGATTCAAAAGGTTCATAATGCATGTCTTCCCCATTGCCACTCAGTGTGTGGGAAAATTTCATGTATTGTTTTTCCTGACAAACTCTAGGAGTACAGGCACATTCCATTATCAGTCTCAGAAGAAATCTCTCCACCAGTTTTGAATTTTTTTTTTTTCATTTCTTCTCTCAGAAACTATATATCCTTGGGTTTAAAGCCCAAGTGATAGGAAGACATTTTAACTTATTTTTTCTGTAAATTCCTCATATGGGGTTGGAGGTCTATCTGTCATCTGATTGGCTTCTCAGTGGAAACTGCAGAAAGGAGATTCATTCTAGTATCTTTTACACTGTCATCACAGCAGTTATTAAATCTGTTATAAATATTGATTTATAAATGACCTTATTCCACTAAGGATAACCATGGGCAAAAAAAAAAAAAAAAAAAAAAAAAACATGGGCCTTTCTTACTCATGTTTATATTCCCAGGAACTAGTACAGTGCCTGCAATGTATAGATATTCAAAAACAATAGTAAAAACAAAATTTATGGCCATGTTGCATGGCTTTCGCTTTCATTGATATAAGCCTGATCATTGATTGTTTCTTCAGTTCAGCTAATACTGAGCTAGCCTTCATTGAGGGATTCCTAAAGTAGTTTTGAAGTAGACTGTAGATGGTGGTGGTGCTGGAGGTAAATGTATGTGAAAGCAGGTTTGGGAGGAGCATAGTATATATTTTAGGCCAATAGAACAGCAAGTGCCAAAACATGGAGGTGTGAGGAGTATGTTGGGACCCTCGGATATTGATGGAGTGGGTGGCAGGATAAGAAAGGCAAGGGGTGAGATCAGGCAACTATATGGGAGTTTTCTCTGCCACACTGAGAGTTTGCATTTTCATCTTTAGGGTAATGAGGGGCTTTTGCAGAATTGAAAGTGGAAAATGTTAATTAAGACTAGAATATGTTTGTATCAGTTTGTAAATGGAGGACTTAAAGTAGAAAATTCATTAATTAAAGTACAATATGTCTTGAATTAGTCATCATTAAAGCCTTGTGTTTCTGTTGGTTAAATATGTTAAACTTTGAATGGACCTCCACTATTATCAAGCCATTGTAACTTTTTGCCCTCCAGTTTTAGAAAAAAAATGAAATAATTGCTTAAAATATGGAAGTGTTTGCTGTTTTCACCTCATAATCATGAAAGGAAGGATGTGGGGATTTCATTCTTCACTCTTTGGAAGCTGATCATTTCTGTAAGCACTGATTTTATTCTGAGTAAACGGAAATAAAATTCAATACAGGGACATCAATCTGCCAATATGCAGGACAAATGCATCTTTATTTTAAACAAGTTGGTAGAAGCCAAGGGGGAAACTAAAAACTGAATAAGACAAAAGGCAAAACTGCAAGGAGGCTGGTGTTTGGCCATATCCTCCATCATGTCTATGAGCGGTGTATCCTGTCATGTTAGTAAAGTAGAAAGAAGCATTTCTGAGACAGCAAATAAGACAGTACAAGCAACTCAAATCTGTGTCTGGCCCCAAAGA
Organism: Canis lupus familiaris; assembly: GCF_011100685.1. Taxonomy (NCBI): domain Eukaryota; kingdom Metazoa; phylum Chordata; class Mammalia; order Carnivora; family Canidae; genus Canis; species Canis lupus. The sequence goes on along the minus strand of NC_049227.1, from coordinate 48,731,847 downwards.
GGAAGACCATTCAAGACTTGTTTAAATTGTGATGCAGTTTAAAAGCTGAGAGAATTGCACAGATAGCAACTCTTTTGGAGGGAGAGCAACATTTGCTTAAAGACCATTAAAAGACCTTAAAAATACAGAAACAGTAACTGGAATTTCCTCAGTACTCAGGAATCAGTGCTTTGTTATTGGTGGCAAAGAATTCTCCAAATCTCCTGAGTGAATGCACAATAGTGTGTGTATGTGCCCAGACTAATGGGAACTGCCACTCTGGGGCAGAAAAAGATCAAAAAGAGGGATGAAGGTTATAGAATTAAAGTGTGAGCTACTAAACATAGGGCAAAGATGTTGAAGGAAAGCAAAAAAAAAAAAAAAAAAAAGGTAGTATTTCTGGAGAATTAGCTATTAAATCATGCACATTTATTATAGCCAGACTTGGCAGTACGATTGCTGGTAAAAGCATGTCAGAGGTTTCAATATAAAACTCCTATTAAAAGCAGTTACTGTGTAAAATTAGCTATCCAGATCTTTGAGCAACCCACACCATCTGGCAGACATGTACAAGCCCAGATGTCCTAAGTTTTCATGCAGAGTTTAGAGTCACTAGGTATCATACCAAAACTCATAGATATCTCATTCTGGAGAAAAGCTAAGATATTGTTCATAGCATCAGTTTATTCTAGTATTAGTTCTAATAATATAACATCTTTATTTATAGTAACTACTCCACTATAACCAAAATCTTCTTATACTGAAGAGGCACCTATTTTCAATTTGCACCTCCAGATCTACTCTCTAACTTTTTCCTCCTGCGACATGTTTTGGAGGAGGGCAGCTGATAATTGGCTTCTGGTTGGATTTGGCCAATGGTAGGACATCAGAAGGCAGAAGGAAAGTGAAGTTGATATTCATTGCTTTCTGCCTTTACCCTAAGTCCTAGTTGATTTGAGGGGGAACCTTTCTCATGGGTATGCATCTCTCCAGTTCAGGTAATTGCTAATACCCTCCCCTCTCAGGCTTGAGGTCGCATTTGCTCACTTCTGCTGCTGGCCCCAAGGCACTCAACCATCGCTTGTTGGTTCCCTTAACTTTCAAATCCTTTAGTAAATGAATCTTTAATTAAAGTTCCGTGTTTCTTTCCAGGTTTCTGATTGATGGGTATCCATTTACTAAAAGATAAACGGCTTAGTTTCTGAGAAATATTTTCATGTGGTACACTGATCTGTGTGAGGCAAACGTAAAAAAGACAGAAAACCAATCAGCCTGAGCAAGGGAACAGAGAATAAGTTCTGGCACTCTGTTTTACACTGAACAGAGTGTTTGGAGTTCTTTACTGAGATGTTGGCTTGCCATTCTCTTATTTCCAGTTAACACACTGATATGAGGGCTTAAGTTTAGAAATATGCTTCTGAAATTTGAGGGATCTATGTATATTTCAAATATTGTTCCTTTTTTATTATTAACCTCATTTTAGTTGAATATATTTCTTATGTCTGACAATTGGATGAAGTTCACGTATAAAAATGAATATAAGTTCCTGAAGAAAAATGCTAATGAAACTACCATATTTGCCTTAATCTCCATAGTAAACATTCAGAACAGGAGATTAAGGCAAATATGGTAGTTTCATTAGCATTTTATTTCCCTATCTCTTTAGCTGTTATTTCGCTGTCTTGTTTGTTAATTAACTTCCACCAATTCCTATTCATATTAGAGTTCCTCTAGGCTGTACATTGACCTGTCACTTTTTTTTATCTACTTCTTTTGGGATCTAATACACATTCAGAATTTCAATCGCTGCCTATATTCAAACCACTCACTAATTTGCATTTCTTATTTATTAAAGTTTATTACAGTTTCCCATTTCATTTTGACGAATACCCAAATATCATGACTTCCATGGCTGTTACTTGATTTGCCTTCTACTTTGCTTTGTTAGAGTGCAGTCTAAGTTAATGTATTAAAAAGACAAAAAAAAATAGCTTAAGCAAGATATCAGTTTATTTCTCCCTTATGCAACAGTCAGAGGTCAGTTGTTCAGGGCTATAGTGATAGAAGGTTCTGCTAATCATTTACATACAGCTTTCATCTTTGGATCCAAGGCAGTTGCTCAGGGTCCTGCCTTGTCACTTGTACAATAGTCAGTGGGAAAGGGGGAATGACGAGAAAACTAGAGAAGTGTATACCATCCATTTTAAGGACATGGCCCAGGAGTAGAATAGCTTTTTAGCAGAAAAAGAAGGTGTCTTGGGAATCCTGTTAAAAGGTTACACTAATGGGAGTTTAGACTCCATTCCCACCCTAGATTGTGTTTTTCCATCCTTGATACATCCTGAGTAATGGTGCTGATCTAAGTAAGCCTAACAGAGGTGTTGGGGGGATGCTGTGTATCAGTCATTCTTCACAGTATCATTTTCCTTCAGCTCCCAGGATCTTCTTTCATCCTTTTCCCTTTTACCACAGATCCTTTTCATTAGAGGTTAATTGCTTGTCGCTTTTGGATCAAGCATGTCTGGAGGCCCCTAACCTGCATGTTTCAAGTTTCAGGAAGTCAGCCAGCCAGTTGGTTTATTTTGTTCATTTAGCAGTAGTTCCATGATGCCTTGATATCATCAAGGTGGAAAAAGGCAACAAAAAAGAGGTTGTCATCCTGTCTAGTTATTATGAGCCTGCATACTAGAAAGGATGACATATAACTTTCTGTGAGTCTACGTATTTTAAGAGCCTTGTATTTCTATGAGTTCACACCTTCTCTGTCTACATAATATGTTTGGCATCAGTTCAGGATTTTTTTCCCCACAATTACCTTATTCATACAGAGGAAAACACCATATCATAAATAAGTATGTTTCAAGTCATTTGATCAGAACACAGAGAACATAGCTTTCATAGAAATGATGATCTAAAGAAAAATTAAGGTTTCTAACACACAGTAATATATTAGATCCATAGCAGAGCTAATATATAGCACTAACTTCAATTCTGAATCTTAAGAGTAGGGTGGCATTGAGTAAAAGGAACTTAATGAGATGAAAGAAAACTTTCTTTCTGTTCAGGAAAGAAGATCACTTTAGAACTCCTTCCCCATTGGCATGTGTAACTCTGCTGTCTTGGGGCTACTATTTGGAAAAGACAAAAGTAAAACTAACTCCTATTTCACTATTGAGTCCTCCCATTTCCTTCAAATTAGCTACTCCTCCCACTCAAATTGGGCCAATCTATGAATAACCTCAGTCTGAAAGGGAGAATGCTATATGATTGAATAAACTCCCCTAATGTGTGAACAGAAAGCAATGGCTAGCTCTGTAGCTTTCTTGGAGATAATTGTAGTTTTTAAAGGATGATGACTTCATCATGAATTTCCTGATTAGTAGAATTATAGTAAGGATAACAAGGAAGTCAAGTGAAATCAGGAAGCAAAGAGACTAGAAATTAAAACTGGGAACACTCCTGCTTGAGATAGCTCCATTGGGGGCATTTCTTGCCTTTTTAATTGCTTCTCCTTTCTCTACTTCAAAGTTTGCAGATTCCCTGAGATTTTCAGTTGCTTTCTTGGCAGTGGCATTAGTGATCAGCCTTCATGTGGCAGGACTATTTGTATTATCATTTTATTTACTTGACTTATAAACTAGAGAAGCCATGTCTTACATTTCTTATTATTCTCGTAAAGGGCCAAGGACAATGACCTATTCAAGAAGGTACCCAATTAAGGGTTATAGAATAGTTGAGTCAAAGTACTTAAGCCTTTTTTCCTCATTTAAAGGATCCATTTCCTTTCTGACTTACTCAGATTTCAGTAATATGCAGCCAATTCCAACATCTTAGATGGGATTTTCTATTTCTAGGTCCAGCAATCAGTAATGTCATCCATGAGCATAAATCCTTTTTGGATTTGCCTTCTTATTGATTTTATTCCCCTTTGGGCCGTTTTTTTTCTCTACATAGAATGTGCTGTATAGAAGTCAGGGAGGAGGGTGTCAGTCTCAGAATGATGGTGAAAATAAGTGAGTCAGAGCCATGAAAAAATACTTGGACCAGAATAAAGGAAGTAGTATTTTTAGATAGAGAATTAAATAAAAACGAGAGCTTCTTGGGGTGCCTAAGTGGCTCAGTTAACTAGGCTTCTGACTCCTGATTTTGGCTCAGCTCATGATCTTAGGGTCCTGAGATCAACCCCTATCTTGGGCTGTGCATTCCGTGAGGCGTCTGCTTGAGATTCTTTGCCTCTTCCCACCTACCCCTTGCGCATACATGCTCTCTCACTTTATCAAATAAATAAATCTTTTTTTGTTTGTTTGTTTGTTTTAAGGAGCTTCTTATCCCTGTTAGTAAGTCAGCAAAGGAGGTCTGGGGGCATTAATGGGTGCCTGAATTCCCTCAGAGTCCCCTCATGTACTTTTCAGGCTTCAGGTTGCCATTTTGTCACAATAGACTCTTCGTTTTCTTTTTTCCTTTTTTTTTTTTTAAAGATTTTATTTATTTATTCATGAGAAACACAAAGAGAGAGAGAGGCAGAGAGACAGGCAGAGGGAGAAGCAGGTCCCATGCAGGGAGCCTGACTGGGACTCGATCCCGGGTCTCCAAGATCAGGTCTTGGACTCAAGGCTGCCCTAAACCATTGATCCACCTGGGCTGCTCCTTTTTTTCTTTTTTAATTTTAAGATTTTTTCCTGGTATTTATTTACTTAAGGTATTACTATAACAAATACTGGGACAATGGACTGGGAAGAATTGGGAAAAGATGAAAACAATGTTTTGTCTAAACACTATTCCTTACTAAAGAATTACTTCTTTCCTTTCTCTCTTCCGTCTGTCCCTCCGGCTTTCCTCTTTTCTCCTTCCCTTGTCCCCTCCCTCTTCCCCGTCCTTGCTTCCTTTCTTCCTTAACCAACATTTACTGGAGTACCTACTTCCTGTCAGGCATTTTTCCGGCTTTGTGTAAATAATGAACACAGAACACGGATTCACATCTTTAAGATTCTCACATTCCAGTGGGGAAGCAAACACAAACATAGGACAATTATAATAAAATTGTTTTATAATGATTTTCCCAAATATAAAAGAACTCCCTAAATTTTCTGCTACAGTAAGCTTCACATAAGAGGAATAGTTTAAGTTGAAGTGCAGATAGGAAATTGCAAGATAGAATAACTTGGGGATGAGGATATTCCCATCAGAAGGAATAACTTATGCAGGTAAGTATAAGGTGGCATTATATAAAATCATGTTTTGAATTTTAAAGCACATTATTGCTGGGCATAAATGTGGGGTTGCTGAGTGATGAGAGATCAACAATGTATAGCCAGATTATGAAGGTTGTATGCATGCAAAGAAGTTTAGATTTTGTTCTGAGATAATGAAAATGTTTCAAGTCTTTTGAGTAAGATTCTGAAATAATTATATTTTCAGCCATTGTCAGAAAGATTATGCTGAGAGCAGTGCTGAGGATGTACTAAGAAAATAGAGTATGAGAGACAAGTAGGCATCAATTGTTCTGGTCCAGGTGAGAGGAAATGAGATCCTGAGCTAGGGCAGCCAGAGAAGAATTGGAGTGGAAGGGCAGATTTAAGTCAGATTAATGGTGCAGGTATGACAGGGATTGGTGATCACTTGAATGTGAGATTAGAGGGAAGGGGATTTGGGATAACTCCTGCATTAGGATTTAGGGTGGCCCTAGGCTTTTCTTTTTAGCTGTATGCAGCCAAATGTGAAATGGAAATTTATACTGAAAACAGTTGTGAAGACTTCAGGATGCTAGAGCCTCATTTTCGACTCATATCCCCTGAGCTGCCCCCTCTTTTGGTAAAATCATTTCCTTGTTACTAATTAGAGGACAGCCACACTCATTGACAGAACTCTGATGACCAGACTGCATTCTTAATAGTTTACAAAGTCATGAAAATTCCAAAGTAAAGTTCTGAAAACTTGAAGTAAAGCAAAACAACTTCTGCATTCAATTTAAATGCTTGTTGAATTGAAAAAATGATTTAATTGGAGTATATGGTATTATTTTCAATATTAATGTTATTTTTGAGGTCCTATCAGACCAGCCATTATCATGACCCAGAGATGTCCAAGAATAGAGCTAACAGAAAAGTCTTATTTTGGTCAGATTATTTTTATTTATATATTTTAAAAATTTATTATAAGGTAAATTGTTAGGAGCCATGGGGAATATTCCAAAGATAAACAAAGGGATACCTTTCTTTTGTATGCCAGTAGGATGGTAATCTAATTTAGTTTTAAGTATTTAGATGTGTGTTTGTGTGTGAATATACACTGTGAATATGTGTGTATTTCTGAACTTTAAGATAATTTTTTAAAAGTCAACTTCTGAGTTCACAGTTCTGTAAATATTTTTAAAAGATTTTAAGGGCAGATGGGGAGGGAGAGGAAGAGGGAAAGAATCCCAAGCAGACCCTGTGTTGGGTTGAGCACTGAGCCTGACATAGGACTTGGTGTCACGACCCTGAGATCATGACTTGAACTGAAACCAAGAGTCAGTCACTTAACCTACTGAGCCACCCAGGCACCCCTCAGTAAATATTTTTTATTTTTTTTAAGATTTTATTTATTTATTCATGAGAGACACAGAAAGAGACACACAGAGAGAGAGAGACAGGCAGAGGGAGAAGCAGGCTCCATGCAGGGAGCCCGACGTGGGACTTGATCTCGGGTCTCCAGGATCAGGCCCTAGGCTGAAGGCGGTGCTAAACCGCTGAGCAATCCCGGGTGCCCAGTAAATATTTTTTAAATTGAATTTTATCTCTGCAGATCTATAACAATGTGGCATAACTAGTATTTTTTTTTAAGTTTATTGTTCAATTTGTTTCAAGTCCCTGACATTTAATTTTACTGCTTTCATAGTCCTTTGAAAAAGTAATAATGATATGGTACCTACTTTTCTTGGACAGATTGGGTGTTTCTGTCTCACAGAGGACTGTCCTGTGATATTTCCAGTAGAATATTTAAAACTTGAGTTTATGTTGGAAATTGCACCTTTTTAAATGCCAAATATCTTTATGATAATGTTGTAAGTTTTGTTATTCTTCATGCATTCCAATGCCAGAAACAGAAATTTAGTGCAATGATTTTGATTTAAAAAATGCATTCCATTTTCTATTTGATGAATAAATTTTTCCAGTGGATTATCTTTTCCAGTTTATTACTTTCCATCAGGCAATTCTCGAGATAGACTAAAGTCTAATGTTGGTCTGGATATTGTCCTGGAAAACACTTTAGAGATGACTGAATCTAAGTCACTGAATTCCAGAAAGCTCATTGAGGGTATATTGCTTAGTCAATACTGCTGACCCAGGGCTAGAACTTCAGAGCTGGGCCACAATCCAGTAGTTTTGCCGTGTTTGATCCTTGATATAAAGGATACTCAACTGTTAGAAATAGGAAGGTATACATTTTGTTTTATAAGCTTAATTATTTTCTTTTTTTAAAATTTTTTATTGGAGTTCAATTTGCCAACATATAGCATAACACCCAGTGCTCATCCCGCCAAGTGCCCCCTTCATTGGCTTAATTATTTTCCAAAATCATCTCTATGATAAAAAGTGTAGATCCTTCTCACTTGGAGTGAGCAAGCTATTGCTTTGCTGAATTTGGACTATATGTATCATAAAAAATGAGTTTATAGATCTATCAATCTTAATTCATGCAACAACCACCTATTGAGAAGTTACTGTGTGCCTCCTCTGGGGCAATTGCAAAAATAAAGAAGGTCAAATTTCTGGTCTGGTGATGTTCATGAGGGAGTCTGAGTCAAACACAAATGCTCTAAAAGATCAGGCTGTTTAAATGTTATAGCAAAAATAAAAACAAAGTTCTATGGGCCCATGGAAGAAAAAGCAAATTCTTTCTAGGCTGAATGAAACTCTGAAGGGTCAATAGGTTTTAAGAGTTAAGGAATAGAAATATTGGTCTTCAAAGCAAAGTAAATATCACAAAGCAAAGAAATAGAGACTAAAAGCATAGATGGTTTTGGAATAGTACATCTTTTGATAAGGTTATAGCAGAAAGTGTCAAGGGACTAGAAAGAGAGATGAGACGACAGTGTGGAGGATTTTACATGGAATGCTACATTTATTTTTTTCTGAAGACAATTTAGGATTATTGAAGGTTTTGGTAAGAGGAGCAGATGCAAAATAAACTTGCTTTGATTTAATGTTTTCCAGGGCTTTTAAAATCACACAGCCTAAACTTTCCACTCCTACAAAAGATCACTACAGTCTAAGGTTTTTTGTTCACTTGCCAAATTCCTTTCTGCTCAGCTTCAGGACCCAGCTAATGTCACAGGTATATAATTTTTTTCTTGACTCTCTGATAGTGCTTCTCATTTATTAACTCACACAGGTTCTATACCACTAATAAAGAATTTAGTGCCTGGAACATGACAGGTTCTCAAAAAATATTTTACAAAATTAGCAGTTATTGTTTAGATATTTTCACCTGCTGAGTCCATGTTTTCTGCTTCCTTGCCAACGACTAATACTTTACTCATTAATGGTTTGTGAAGTAAATTAGTGCATGAGTGCATGATTTAATAAGTTTTCTAGGGTTTGGAGTATTTCTCTACAAAATATATTGCTTAAAATCAGCCTATTCATAGTTAGTTAATTTTAGGAGCTGTAATTATACTGTAAATATTTTGGTATCATCCCCCAGGTCTCATAATTTTGGAGTTCTAGAGGTAGTGCCTCAAAGGTTCTGACACCTCAGTTGCCCCAGTAGTACCCTCACTTTCTTTAGTTGTGGACATTGCATCTGTGTTTCTCCTCTCATAATTTTATCTTTATGTTACTGTGGAGATATTATAAACTTCCTCTTGCCCATGTGATAAGGACCTATCATGTCCCATAGCTTAACTATTGTGCTTCTATTGTTTTCTTTTTGATGCAGGGGTTCTGCTTTAATCTCACCCTGACAGGGTCAACTAATGCTCCATTACTCTAACATCTCCTTATGCCTGTGCTTTGAGTCAGTCCTTCGATGGGCAGTTTGCAAATATATGTTATTTTGCTATTTATTTATCTATTTTGATTCAGTCTGTTCCACAACTAGATTGTAACCCTCATGAATCAGGGACGCTCCTAATACGCTCCTGAAGGATGTTCTTTGAAACAAGATGGAGGATGAATAGGAAATGAGAAATAACTATTTGTTCTACATCATCCCTCATTCTTTCAAGAAGAGGAAATTCAATAACAAAGCTTCATGTTTTTGTTGTTGTTCATGTGGTTAATGCCAAAAAAGCTCTTACTCAGTCACCTTTACTGTGAGACTCATCTACTGAGTTGATTATGTCTTTATGGCAACTAATGGAAAGCCAGTATGAAGTTACCAATAAATGTACCATGGAGGGATGTACTTTACAGGTGAAAATAAAGCATGTGATACTCCCTGTTCCACAGAAGCAAATTGTTTCAATGATCTAAATTAACTCCATATCCAGGTTTATCCCAGGCATAGTTACTATTTGGGGACAGTGACATGTGTATGTGTGGATATTGTCAGGTAATAGTTAGATTAACATATAAGGTGGCACAGCAACACACTTACATAGTCCCATGGCCAGAAAATAATTAGGCTAAATCGCACATATGCTTTTAATTTTTAAAATGAATTGAAGCTTATTATTTGTACACCTAAGTTTTTACCTGCATGGAACCACATAGAATTTCCTTTGAACATTAAAGAATTAATAGCAAAACTTTTTAAAAGATTTACTTTGTTTTTAAACTATGTCATTATCCTATAGGTAAAGTAGTTCACAAAATAACTGAAATAATTTGCTTTGATTCCTAAAGGAACCCCACCCCCCTTTTTTTTTTTTGGTGGTGGTGGCTTTCTGACTTATATATAGCCAGCCTTTTGTGTGTGTGTGCCAAACTATCAATGTTTCTTGAGGATAAAAATAGCCCCATTTTAGCCAGCAGAATGTCATTTGGAACTGTAAGTGACCATTGTCACATTGTCACAGACAATGGGAACCACTTATTATTAATGCTTGCAACACAAATAACAAAATGACTTCATAAGTGATTGCTATTTCCATACAGATGGAAATTATCAAAAAGAGATTGCAAAAGTAAGAGAAAGGTAGCAGAATGTGGCTCATTGCATAGAGGATGATACACTCTTCAGGAAAAATATTTAGGAGGACACAAGAAGCAATGGAATATGCATGTCTAGAGAGTTGAAAAAGGAGGGAAAAATTATATATAATAATGACAGAGCAAAAAAGAAACCCATGTAGGAAGGAAAGTACAGGAGGAATGAGGAGCAAGATTTAATAATTTGCTACAAGTTAACAGAAGAATAACTATAGTTTAGTAAACATATCCAACGGGGCATTTTAAACTCTTTTTTTTTTTTTTTTTTTTTCATTTTAAACTCTTTGAAAAAACATTAAGACAGGACAGAAAAGGACATATGATTAAGAGACAGAAGTTCCCAAAACACCAGGACACAATGCAATTCGTAATTAGTGATTTGTGCTTGTTTGGCTTTTTCATTGGTCTTTTAAGATAAATTTACCTAATATATAATTAGATAATTTCCAATTGCTTTATTTTGTGGTTAAATCCCACTTATGGAACTCTGACCTGGTATTATTTGCAGGAGAATTAAATGTGTCCAGGTGGACTGTAGTGACCATCTGGTCACTGGATGGATGCCCAGGAGTGGACAGACCACTGCTGATTGCTAGCTGCACTCATGCCTTTTCCACTTTGTAAAACGCTCAAATGGAGAGGGCTTACGTAATGGGTAACCTAAAAAGAGACAGTTACCCACATACAAAAATACTAATACCAATAATATAATTAGCTATCAAGCTATAATTGGTAATAGTGCCTTTATTGCCCTCATCTTACTGTGTTTCTGATACTCCCCGAATATATTATCTTATATACTTCCCCACAACAATCTTATGAGAAATGTTTCACTTTCCCCTTAATTAATTAAAAAAATATTTTATTTATTTTTTCCTGAGAGACACAGAGAGAAAGGCAGAGACATAGACAGAAGGAAAAGTAGGCCCCCTTCAGGGAGCCTGATGTGGAACTCGATCCTGGGACCCCAGAATCATGACCTGAGCCAAAGGCAGATGCTCAACCATTGAGCCACCCAGGTGCTCCTTTACTCTAAATTTATATGTCAGTAAAATGAAGTTTGTAGAAGTTAATTTCTCAAAGGTTCCACAGCTAATAAAGCAGAAAATCTTGATCAAATTCAATTCTATATCATGAATTTTTACCATGTTATAGTCCTTATTTTTTTTAAAAAAATGAGAGCTTTATTATATGCTTGATTCCAAGAGGGATAATGTTTTCATCCCCTGTTTATTGAGGATCTTAAAATCCTTTACACATTCATTAATAGATTTACTTGGCAAAATATAAAATACACTTTATTAGGAACTATACAGTAAGGAAGAGGGAGCTATTGCAGTATACCTCTGTAGCTCATGGACAGTCTGGCTTAATATATTGGTATATTCAGTCAACTTCCCCTGAATTATTTGCTTTTAACAGTGCTTTCAATAGAAATTGGGTAGTAGTAGATATTTTATTCTCTGGAAATCTCAATGGTAGTTATACAAACTGTGTGTTAACAATTGTGCTAGTTGTAGAATTAATATCCTTTATTAAAATGGAAGAATCTAAATTGATTAGTAATTCAACAATATTCATTTGGGAGTTACAGTCAACCTTTTCCTCATTCTCAACATTCTCACTATAATAGTTGGGAAAAGTTCTCAGATGATCCAGTGACTGATTTTATTCTATTCTGACATCTTTATTCTTTGATTTCTTTGAGATATTTTATTTTGCTAAAGAGCTGGACCATAGTCAACTGAAATTTAGATATGTTTGTATTACTCTTTTTCTCGAACATGTATTATGATTCTGGATAAATACCAAATGGAACATGAGTACAAAGAAGAGCTTAGAAAATTGGAAAATCACAGCATGTGGGGGACCTAAATGAACATGTGCTTAGCATAGATTTGTTGCACTGAAAACACCATACATCTTAGAATTGGAAGAGACTTTAGGGGGGCATTTGTTCAATTCTATATGACTTTCTGCAAAAGAATTTTCAACACCAACAAGTAGTGTTCATAAGATGAGAGATGGTCTGTAAGTGAGTAAAGATAGAATTTATAAAATTGCCTCCTTCTACTCCTCATTTGTTAATCGTATGGCAAATCATTGGTTATCACGTTTTTTTTTTTTAAATTACACTCTTGATTTATTCCCACAGTTATAGCCTTTTCTATTTTGAAGGATCTTTATTACTTTCTTTTTTCTTTTGTTTCCCTAAATATAAACACGTTCATACCACTGTTCCAAAGATAATCTAAAAAAATTAAACTTTATGAGAATGGGGCCAGGAGCATGTGAAGAGTTTCTGAAAGGGATAGGTATCTTTTCTTTTTTCATAAGATATGTTGGGAATCATGTAAAATTGGATAAGGTGAACTAAATGAGTAAAGCCAGGTCACAGATTTATTACATTAGTTAAGAAGTAGGACATACAGTACAAGCAATGTTTTTGAATACTAATTTACTGAAAAATAAGCTGACATTCATGTAGCACTTCCTTTAAAATCCTTTACACATTCATTAATAGATTTGCTTGGCAAAATCTAATATACACTATTTATTAGGAACTATACAGTAAAGAAGAGGGAGCTATTGCAGTATACCTCCATAGCTCATGGACAGTCTGGCTTAATATATTGGTATTTTCAGTCAACCCCCCCTGAATGCTAGGTAGTGTACTTGGTGCTTCAAAATGCTATTTAAGGGCAGCCCCGGTGGCTCAGCGGTTTAGCACCGCCTTCAGCCGGGGGCGTGATCCTGGAGACCTGGGATCGAGTCCTGCATCGGGCTACCCGCACGGGGCCTGCTTCTCCCTCTGCCTGTGTCTCTGCCTCTCTCTCTGTGTGTGTGTCTCTAATAAATAAATAAAATGTTTTTAAAAGATGCTATTTAAGCTTCATGTAGTCTCAGAGAGAAGTATTACTTCTCTATTACTGAGAAATATGTAATTTACGGAAAAGTAACATGTTTCAAATAAGACACATAATTTCTTATAATTTCAATCAAGAAATATTATTTGCTGCAATTTCCCATAATTTCTATCATAGAGTAACTATGATAGAAGTTAAAAATAGTGTTTTCTTTGCATAAAAGGAAAAAAAAAAGGAGAAAAGCAAGGAAGGAAGGAAACAAGCTTTTTTATTATAAATAGAATTTTGATGGGGAATTTAAATCACCCATATTCATTTAATTGATAGGATAATTTGAAAGTGATCTCGTCTATTTTTACAATGAGTTCTGAAGCTCTGTAGTAGGCAACAGTTCAAATAAAATTTGTAAGATTAACTTAGGTTATTATGTGATTTGGAAATAAGCTGCATTTAAAAATATTTTGTAATTCATGCCGTTCACTTATTTCCTTAATTAACGTAATAAAGTTTGATTGTTGAGGTTTTACTTTAGTAGTTGCCAGATGGAACTTTCCCTCCTTCACACACAAGCACACATATGCACAAATACACAGGCACATGTTTTAATTTTTCTATTTCCTGACTTTTATTTCAGCATCATTATATCACCTTAACATTCCTTTTACTCTACTGTAATGTTATATTGTAGCAAGAAAATGAGAATGTCACATAGATCTTTTTTTGTTTTGCTTGCTTTAGTTACATAAAATTAAACTTAACATTTTTTCTTCTGTTATGTTTGTTGGATAATTAGAAAGACATTGTGTAATAGATTAAAAGACATATGTGAGCCATGTCTCCTTTGGACATATGCCAGAGCAGAAAATCGCTAAATATACCAAACTACAAATTTCTTTCCATTAATATAATACATTGAAATAAGATTTTATTTTGGTCTCAGGATTTGTGGAATAAAAGTGAGCCCACTGTTCTCATGTGTGTTTGGTGGGACTGTAACAATATGTTTTCATGGATGTGAGGAAATTTCTAGTTGGGACTGATAGTCTTCATATTAGCCAGCAATACAACTTACTTGTATTGCTTTAAAAATATTTCAAGGAATTTTTCAGGGTAGAGGTTTGGCCGTATATGGTTAAAATATACAATCCCACTGGTTGGCAGCTCTGCCCGTCTTTCCTGGTTAGATCATATCAACTTCCAAGACTCAGTGGATGAGTCTTCCCTTAAGTACAGTGTGACATCTGAGATAAATCTGGTCTAAAGTGAGGGGGAAAGGAGTGATACATCTTTTCACTTTCTGTAATACTCTGTTGAATGTGCTTCAACTAGTTTATGGCTTTGTATGTTTTCCACATCAAGAGAGATTTGGGCTGGCTAAACTTCTTCATAGACTCAGTAAAAAAACAAAAAACAACAACAACAAAAAAAAACTAGATCCTGGGGAAAACTCAGACTTCTCTTTCAATGTACATGAAAGATTCATTATCGATTTAATGCAGACAGTAACATGTGAGAAACTCACAATCAATCATTAGTGACATTCCCTCGTGTCTACTCTCTCCTCTGAAAATTTCCTCACCTTTTTACTTTTATTGAAATCTGGTTCTCTCCTGAGTAGACAGCTGCCTCTAAGGCACTCTCAAGCCCTTTGCCATACTCCTCTATCAAAGCCTGACAGTGGAAAAGCTGTCCTCTTTGCTCCTAATTGCAGTTTTCGGGACATTATTCTTTTCTTCTTCCTACCAATAACCCATCATCACTCTCAGCTGATGACCATTCTTTCTATTTCACTGAGAAGATGAAAGCAATTACAAGGGAGCTTCCACGTGTCTGTACTCCCCTATCTAAACTACAAATAGCATTAGTACACATACTTTGTCTTCCCGCCTGTTCCCACAGAAGAATTCTCTGTGATCCTATTTAAAACCATTTGTGATTATTCGTGATTATTATCAGCATTATAACATGGTGTTATTTCTTCCATTTTAGACATCAACAAAACCAAGCATGTCTGATGCCTTATCCTTCTCTAGGTTTACCCCATTTCTCTTCTCTTCCTAGCAGAACTCCTCAGAAGTGTTGTTTATATCTGTTTGTTATCTATAATTGTTCTGCCTTTCTATTTTATTGACTCCATTAAGATGAGGATTTGCCACCATCAGTCTACCGAAACCACTTATCAATGTTACCCAGGATTTCATTTCTTTTTTTTTTTTTTTTAAAGATTTCATTTATTTATTTGAGAGAGAGTGAGAGAGAGCACATGAGCAGCAGGAAGGGGCAGAAGGAGAAGTTGATTCCCCCTGAGCAGGAAGTCTAGTGTGGGGCTCTATCCCAGGACCTTGGGATCATGGCCTGAGTCACCCAGGAGCCCCAATGATTCCATTTTTAAAGATGATTCATTTTCATTTTTCATATAATTTGGCCCATTTAGAGCATATGAAAATAGTTTTTTAAAAAGATTTTTTATTCATGAGAGACAGAGAGAGAGAGAGAGAGAGAGAGGAGAGAGGGGCAGAGACACAGGCAGAGGGAGAACCAGGATCCATGCAGGGAGCCTGATGTGGGACTTGATTCCCAGGATCACACCTTGGACTGAAGGTGGCGCTAAACCACTGAGCCACCCGGGCTGCCCGAAAATAATTTAATACATTTTTCTCCTTGAGACATTTCATTCATATTGTTTTCAGGAGAGTATCTTCTCCAAGTTTTCCTCTTGTCTCATTCCTTTCAGTCTCTATTATTGGTTTTCCCTTGGCTTTTTACCTCTAAATATTTGAGGCATAGAGTTCAGGCCCCTTCTCTCACTGGTCCCCTCCACTCACTGGTCCCCTCCAGTTTTATAGGCTTGAATACTACTGACATATTAATGATTCTCAAAATGTTATATTTAGTCTAGATCTCTCCACTGAGCTCTAAATACCAACTGCCTATTTAACAATACCACTTGGGTGTCTAATAGACATTTCGAACTTAGCAACTCTAAAATCAAACTCCTAATCTCTCCCAGTGTGTTTTGCATCTTGAGAGACATATTTCCTTTCAAGTTGTTTAAGCCAAAAAACTTCCATTGCCAGTTTTCAACTCACTGAACAAATTCTGTTAGCTATCATCACTAATTTAATTTTTTATACCACTTGATCTCTATAATCCTTCCCTCATCACCAGAAGTAAAATAATATGTCACATCTGTGCTCAAAACACACTAGTATCTTCCCATCCCACAGAATCCTTCAAACCACTTACAGGAATCTACATGATCTCTCCCCCGCTAAATTGTTGATCTCATTTCCTGTTAGTTTCCTTTTTGTTCATTTCACTTGTTCACTAGCCTCCTTGCCTTTTTTCAACTCTGCCATATGTGCTCTTACTTGATGAATTTGTGCTTAAAATTTTCTATGCTTAGAACTCTCTTCCACCAGATATTTACATAGCTTACTCCCTTACCTTCATGTCTCTGCTCAAGTATCAGGTTTACTGTGGGACCTATGTTTTTGTTTCCACCTCACAACCTGTCACTACTTCTTCCTCTTTATATTCTTTCGTATAATGTACTATCAGGTGACATACATTTTGCTTAGTTGTTTGCTTATTTATTTATACTAGATTTTAAGCATTATGAGGGCAGAGGTTTTTGTTTCGTTGGTCACTGCTGTATCCTTAGATTCCAGTTAATGCTAGGGGCATGGCAGACATTCTAAAAATGCATTGAAAATCTTCCACTATATGTTCTTAGTGATGCAGATGTTGTATTATTGGTGACAGGCTCCACACTTCCATAGCAGACTTGCTATGGTCATTTTGGTGTTTTGTAGCAACATGGCAACCAGTTTTACATTGCTTGAACTTTTCTTCTCCAATTTTTAATGTTATGATTTTTTTTTTGTATTTTTTGAATGAATTGGAAAAATAAGAAGAAAATAAGTAAAGAAGGAAGGAAGGAAAAGGAAAAATAAAGATGAAAGAAATTCCAAGATGAAAAATCTTTGCATGATGAAAAAATCTGATCATTAGAACTTGAAATCAATATGCAACCTGACTAAAAGTTTCAGGTGATGTCAACTTGCAAGCCAATTTAACCAAGCCAGAATCATCTTCTTCTTTTTTTCTTTTTAAAAATATTTTATTTATTAATGCATGAGAGACACACAGAGAGAGGCAGAGACACAGGCAGAGGCAGAAGCAGGCTCCATGCAGGGAGCCCCATGTGGGACTCAATCCCGGAACTCCGGGATCACGCCCTAAGCCAAAGGCAGGCGCTCAACCACTAAGCCACCCAAGGCATCCCGCCAGAATTATCTTCTAACTAGATGAGAATATGGTAGAAGATGATGTGTGGGGAGACTATCTTGACAACAGACTTGTTATCAAAAGATTTACAATCGTTTTAATTATTGAGTAATAATTTTCATGTATGGTGGTAGTGAAGCAATCCACAATGCACAAGATATCTCAAGTCACCGTTTATAGGGGAGCCTAATCAGCATGGATGAGGGAGAGACAGACAATCACAATGAAATCATAGAGATATTGGGATAAGATGTGTTGGGATTCTTCTCAGTAATTTACGTTTTGATGATGAAAATAGGTATATGTTACAAAGCTAGCTAGCTAGCTAGAGATGAGATTGGATAGAAAGACATAAAATAGTGATGCTTAGATATATAACCACAAAATACTTTTTAAATGTCATTGTTATGTTAGGTAATTAATTTTAGTGTCAACTTGACTAAGCCATAGTATGCCCGGATATTCAGTCAAGCATAACCTTGAGTGTCTCTGTGACGGTGTTTCTGGATGACATTAACCGTTGAATTGAGTATACTGAGGAAAACAGATTCCTCACCCTAATGTTTGTGGGCTTCACTCAATCAGGTGGGGAATCCTGAATAGAAATAAAAGGCTTAGTAAGAGGAAATTCCTTCTGTCTAACTGTCTTTGAGCTGGGACATTGATTTTTTTTTAACCCTACCTTGGACTGCAACTGAAACACTGTTCTTTCTAGGTCTCAAGCCTGCAGGCTTTTGGATTGGAACTACACCATTGGCTCTCCTGGGTGTCCAGCTTGCTGACAACAGAACTGGGGAAATATCCATCACATAAACAAATTCCTCAAAATCAATATTTTTATATATTATGTATGATATATATATATATATATATTCATATATATGTGTGTGCACATGTGCACGCACAATACACAGCCTGTACATCCTGTTGGTTTGGTTTCTCTGGATAACTCTAACATAACTACATTGTGTTTTGTTTTATTTATTTGTTTTGGCTTAAGGTAATTAAAATACAGAAATATTTTAAAATCTGGTACAGGTCAAATCTTGGACGCTTTAGGCAATCATTCTTCTACCATTTTAATGCTACCAATAGCTCTCTTTTTCATCAACTTCTATTTATCACAAAATTAGTCGTAAAACAACTCAAGTCGTAAAACAAACAGCTCTGAAGTGTTTCACATGCTCCTTTATATCTCTGTGACTTCATATAGTTTGTTGCCTTTTAATGGAATACCCCTTTCTTCCGTCATCGTCTTGCTGATTTTCCTTTAAGCATCACCTTCCCCCAGGAAATTTTCTCTTATGCCTGGCCTGCTGAAGGTGTTCATTCCCTGTCTCCTACTTGTGTCCTATATAAGTGTCTGTTACAGGACATATCATACAGTACTAGATTATTAGTATATCTGATTGAGTTCTCTAGTAGAAATATTAAGGGCTTCTTGAGAGTAATAACTATACCTCTTAAAAAAATTCTTTTATCTCCAATTCCTACAATGTTGCCAGGCATGAGTATTTGTTGAAAAATAATTACCCTAATATGAATATGATATGAATGTAACATGTGTTAATTAAGATTATTGAGAGTCATTAATTTCTGGACTAATTATTTTTTTCACTTTGCAGATTTTCTTAAAGTTAAAAACAAATACCAATTATTTAAAATTAAACAAGCAAACTCAACAACACAATTTTCTTTTTCAGCTGCACATAAAAGGGGATGGATCTTTCTTATACTTTGTGGAATATCATTAAGCAATCATCATATTTGACCATGCCTTTATTGTGTAACATGCATTGGTTCTCTAAACAAAATTGCTTTCATCTGAAGACATGCCAGCGCCTTTGGTAGATCAAATTTGACTGATGAAAAGAAGGCTCTGCTGTCTTCATTATTATACTAAATCATAGGTAGCCAATGTATTTGTATTTTCACTGTAGATGACAAATCCAGTAGAGAGAATATGGCATCAAATGCTTTTAAGGTCTTAGGCTGATAAAGAAATGAAATGACAACCACTTAATTCATAGACCAAGAGTGAGGCAGATTTTGCCTAACAACAATAACTGAAAGACTCACTCGTATCTTATAAATGTCAGCTAGGGAACACAGTTACCTATCATGTAACTAAATTAGGTTCATGTATAATCTAATTAGTCTTCTTTATAGGCAGTATTTTATTTCTATATTATCTAACTTTCATTTTTAGAACTCACTGTAATTTCACATCTATTGTTCCTCTAACCTTAATATTCAGAATTATAGACTATAGCATTATGTGGCCTACTTTTTTACATAGTAATTACTATCATCTAGATTAATATATTAGTTTCCTGTTGTTGGTGTAAGAAATTACTATAAACTTAGTGCTTTAAAACAACATAAGTTTGGTGTCTTATGTCTAGAGGGCAGACATATGAAGTAAGTTTTATGAAGTTAAAATCAAAGTGTTGACAAGGCTATATTCCTTGCTGGAGTCTCTAGAGAAGCAGTGATTTTCTCAGCTGTCCAGCTTCTAGAGATAGCACACATTCCTTGGCTTTTGGCCCCTTCTTCCATCTTTAAAGCAACTCCCTCCTATCTCCATTCTATCATCTTCTCTTCTTTTTCTGATGCTATGCATCCAGCCATCCTCTTATAAAGGCCTTTCTGATTATATTGGGTCCATCAGACAATCTGGGACAATCTTCCCATCTCAAAATTTTTAATTTAGTCACATTTACAAATGCCCTTTGGCCAAGTAAAGTAGCATATTCTCTGTTTAAGGGGACTAGGATGTGAACATCATTGGGGGGACATTATTCTGTCTACCACAGTCCATATACTTTTTTCTTATTGTATTTAATCAAATAATGAATCATAACTCAGTAGTAGAAAATATCATTGGAAGTCATAACTCAATTAAAAAAACTTTGTAATTATTTTTTGATTAAAAATAATCCAATTCCTTGAATACTGTCCCTACTCTCTGATAATACAAACATAAGGACAGAAGCTAGCTAAGCATCCATCAGTTATATTATGGAGGAAATTTATGCAAAATAAAATAGGTAGTCTATCTCTTGTAACTCTTCGAGTCTCTTTTAACTGCTGTCAGATAAGGACAGTAGAAATGAAATGTCCTTCTTCATTTATTTTTTATTGAATCTTCAAAAGCTAATAATAAGGAAGAATACAAAATAAAGATTAAATATTCTATAATGTTTGAGATGTGAAATAAGCTTGTATATTTTACATTTATTTTTGTGTCACCATATGTATGACTAAGGTGCCATGATTTTCTCAATGATATTAACTTTGATTTTCAGCAGTACAGTAAAAGGGACCTACATTTTACCTTTAATTTTAACAATTTGAGAATCTATGAGCACAAGAGAGGATGAAAGAATGATGAGCTACACTGATAGAGATGAATGTGCCTCATTTTAGGAGGACCTGCCCATAAAAAAAAACAAAAAACAAAAAACAAAAAACAAAAACATTTGGCTCAACATTTTCATTTTGTATGTGAGGAAATGGAAACCAAAATAATTTAGTGAGTTTTCCAAGCCATACAACTACTGATATTAGGCCCCAGCTTTTTAAATTCCTAATTTAGTACTCTGTCTCTAACATAGTGGACTTTCCAATTTCCTAATTATTATGTAATTTGCTTTGGTAAAGTTTCTCTTTTCCTATATTTTCATTTTATGTGTTAATATTAAGTAAGTTGAGTCCCTTGAGAGGTATCTTTTCCAAAAGAAATTATTAAAAATGGACAAAATACAATCACGTTTCTATTGCCTCTTTCTTTGCAAAGTTAAGATGCAAGAAAGAAAAAGGAAATTAAGGATGCTTTCATTGCCTTTTCCTTCCATTTCTTCTTACTAAGAGATATTAAAGATGAGTTGAACTAAATTAGCGATTTTTCTAAAAGCCAATGCCAACAGTAATAAAATGGTAACCAGTTCTCAGAGTAATGAATGAAATTATTTGGGGGGTGGGGGTGGGGCACTAAACCACTTGAAATACTTAAATACATTTTGGTAAATGAACACATCTTCTGTGAGAGCCTCAATCTCTCCGGTGTGTAAACAAATACTTATCTTGTTCAACCTTTTTTTTTTCTTTTAGCTGTATAGGAATGTATACACCTCTATGCTACATATAAGCTCATTTATAATTTTATCACTTCTTAAAATCTTATTCCATCGTATTTTAGGACAGATATTGAGAGTTGGAGTCTTTTATTGCTTTGACTGACAGGAAAGTCATGATGCTTTGGAACTAATAAAGGCACCACATAGAAATTAATTGATTCTATGCACTTGATTCCTTACTCTCACATATCTTATGCTCAGTTTTGAGTCATATTACAATAACCACTCTTTTGGCATGAGCTTCATAAGACTCTCTACATTTCCTCCTGCGTATCCCTAGAGTGTTTTAAGGTATATGGCAATCAAGCTAGAGTTGAGTTATTCTCTGACTTTGTCTAGCTTTCAGGTTGTTGTAAAAAGTAGAGTATATCTGTAGCACAATATAAATTAAATGATAAGCATAATAAAAAATCTTCAGTGGATCTTGAGCCAGATAATATTTTTGTTTATTTAGTACTACAATGATACACACTAAGATATAGTGATCATGCCGCAAAACGTATGTAGGTTTAAAAATACTTACCATTGGTCCTAATTCCAAATAAACAATTCCCTAAGTAGCCATAGACATAGATCATTCCCAGAAGTGGTGGTGTCTTTTGTAAGTTAATATTTCACCCATGACATTTTGGTGTCAGTGAATCAACATTTCCAATACTGATTCTCTATTTGAAGAAATCCTGCCATCTGGAATTGGTCCCTCTAGTAATGCTATTTAAATCATCATGGGATAATGCTTCTTAATCACCTTCAACTTAGTTGGAAAAATAAAAAGGATCATCTATTCAATTTATGCATTCCCTTTGGGGTTATCTAGATAGCTGCTTGTTTGTGCTGTTAGGACAATTTATTACTGACATTTCTTTTCAGAGCATTTTAGCCTACAAAGTTAATCATGAAAATATTGAATTTCTGATGATATTTAGAAGTTACAATTCAGATGATTTTTTTTACTCCAGTCTACCTATATTTGCTTTTTATCATTTAATATTATTCTGTATCATGGTGTTGTGGCAATTTAGCAATGCAGTACAAATATGGAGGCAATATTACCTTTCTTTACATGGTACTATTATAAGAATGTATAGTAAGAGAACAATTTTAAGAGAATATTTTAGATTCTTAAAAAAAAATAATGGAGTCCCTAAAAAGAGATGGAGAAATATCAATAACATACTGATTTATCAGATATGTCTAAAACATTACTTAAACTAAAGTTAGTCAAGATGCAGTTACACATTAATGAACTGTTCAGACTTATAAACCTATACAAATAAAATGGATGCTTATACATACACCAAAGAATAAGAATATATACTAACATTACCACCAAGTATCAGGAGACAGAGCAGGTAATTCTCAAGAGTATTAAGGTTGTAGCATCCCAGAGAGCTATGAGAAGTCAAAAATAGCACCAAGGATATGGAGTAGAACAGGAAATTAATAAAAAACTTAAAAAGACATAATCTTGCAGCATCCTTCAAGACAAATAACCTGATATGAGTTTTAGCCCTTGAAAACAAGATTCTTAAAATGTATCTTAACTTCCCTGCTCCTAATATCTTTTCTGGTGAGAGCATGGACCCTAAATGTATATTATATTTAACCCAAGATTTTAAGTTTTTGGGTGTTTCTTGACTTATTTTTTTCTTCATCTATTCATTTGTACATTCAACAAATATTTGTTAAATATTTTACCTGAAAAAGCACTGTAGTCACTAGAGAGGAAAAGATAAGATAATGACCAAGACACAGCCTGCCCTCAGGTATATTACAGTTTAGTAGGGAAGACACAATTCAATAAATACTCAATTGGGAAAAAAAGTAAAAAGTATAATAACAGTGATTAGAAATAGAGTATTCTGCATATTTGGGGGGAAAAAGAAATTCGACTCAATCTGTGTTTTGAATACCTATTCTGTGTCAGAGGCAGGTGGCTATAAATGCATTGATGAATAAAACATGATTCTTTTCTCCTAGGAGTTTTTAGTTTATCAGGATTACCTCTTCCTGGGGTGTGAGGAGTGTCAGGGAAGGATTTATGGAAGAAGTGACATTTGAGTTGCATCTTAAAATATAGGTAAAATTTTGACATATGGAGAAGAGGGAAAGAGCTTTCCAAGGAGAGGCAAAAGGAGGAACACAACAGCATCTGTGATCCTCTTTCTGAACTTATTTTTATTCTTCTAAAGGCTTGGTATAAGAATGATGGAAGGCATAACCTTGTGATATATACTTTAGAACACCCAGTTTTAAAAACATAGAAAAATCAATGTTTTTAGGCAACTTTATTTTTTTATTCCAAGAATATTTTTGACCATTTTTATTAGCACCATTCAAATTAGTGGCACTATTTTTTTTTAAGATTTTATTTATTCATTCAGGAGAGACACAGAGAGATAAGCAGAGACACAGACAGAGGGAGAAGCAGGCTCCCTGTGGGGAATCTGGTGTGGAACTCCATCCCAGGACCTCGGGATCCAAAGACAGACGCTGAACCACTGAGCCACCCTCGCATCCAATGTAGAACTTCTGATAGAGATGGTCTTACACTGTTTGGAATCTCCTTTCCCCAAAAGTGTTTGCAAATTCTTGTAGCAAGTAACAGAATTAAGTTAAATCCCTCTATAGAATGGTGTGCAAATATTTCTGAAATAATAAATTTCTTAAATATTAGTTTTTTATGATTAGGGTCTCTCTTAAATATTATATAGTTTATATGATTTACATGGGTTGAACTGAAAAAAGAAAGAATCAATTCATGAGTTACTCAGATGGACTTGATTTTGGATGAGTAACATTAGAAGAAATATTATTAAGTGGCTAATTAAGGGTCCAGTCTTTTCAAGTACTTTGTAAAGATCTCTGTCAAGAAATCAGGAAACCCAGTATAAACAGAGGGACTGGGAAAGCAATCCAAGAGAAAAAAGCAGAGAAACTATGTTCATAAAAGTTGTTATTTCTCCATGACTGCTATGTTCTGAACATTTGTGTCCTCCCTGCTCAAATTGTTGATATCATAATGCCCAATGTGATGCTGTTAGGAGGTAGGGCCTTTGGGAAGTGATTAGGTCATCAAGGAGGAGCCTTCACTGAATGAGATTAGTGCCCTTATTTTTTTTTTTTTAAGGTTTTCTTTATTTCTTTATGAGAGACACACAGAGAGAGGCAGAGACATAGGCAGAGGGAGAAGCAGACTCCTTGCCGAGCAGGGAGCCTGATGCAGGACTTGATCCCAGGACCCCAGGATCATGATCTGAGCCAAAGGCAGATGCTCAACCATTGAGCTACCCAGGCACCCAGAGATTAGTGTCCTTATAAAAAGAGATTCCGCAGAGCTCCCTAGCCTCTACTACATGTAAGAGCACAGTGAGAGGTCACTAGCTATGAAGCAGGGAAAGACCCTTACCAAAACGTGACCATGTTGGTGCCTTGATCTTGGACTTCCCATCCTTCAGAACTATAAGCAATAGATTTTTGTTAATAAACTACCTAGTCTGTTATATTTTGTTATTGCACCCTGAAAGGACTAAGACAATGACTTCTGACCTGAACATTCTTAGACCGAGTAATTTGAGAAAACCCCTTTCTAAATCTTTTTCTGATATTTTTAAAACTTACAGAGGATTTAAACTACTTTATCATTGGTATGCTTTGCAAAGACACAAGAAGCCTACACTTTTTATGCTGGTCAAAAAAGCAGTTTTATCTGTTGATAGATCTTTGTTTAAATATATCCATCCTTTCTGTGATCCACTCTCCGTGATTAGTTTAAAAGCTCTTTTCTGGATGTAGTTCGGCTCTAAAATTATGGAACCACTCTTCATGTCCTGTATTTTTTTTTTCTAACAAATTTGTAAGTGGTGCCTTGTGGGATATAAGTATGACGTAAATTTTTAAGGTGATATTTTGAAATTGGAGCTTTGGCCAAAATTATGGGCTTATTCTGAGAAATTCTGCTGATCATACATAATATAACATTCACTTTTCTAAAAGCTGAGAAGGAAAAACAAGAATAAAGGGGAATGAGAGGCCCTTTTCTATCATGATCTTTATATATCGTACAAAACAGATTTTAGGTCTGGTTATAGATTGATGGTTATGAAATATTTGTATAGAAACATAGTTTTATATATAAATGATTTATAGTTATAAGTAATATATATATATAATTATATATATAATTAATAATGGTGTAAATTCTATCGCTATTCCATTTCATAGTTAAGAAAACAGCATCAGAGAGGTTTAAGTGTCTTACTTAAAGGTTGCACAGTTAGACCTTAAAACCATTCTTATGATTTCATGTTTAGCTTGTCTTTTTATATTGATTTTTTTTGGTATACAATTTTAAAAATTGTATTGGAAAATTCTGATAATAATGCTAGTTTCATAGAAAATCTCCTTCAAGATTTTTAATTGGTAAGTGGCATAAACTGAGTAAATGGAGACTAATTTCAAGATCATATTTTAGATTTAAGCCTGGGATCTAGGTAACACATGTTTAGATATTTTTTGATGTTACTTTGTTTCTTTTTATTTTTTATGTTATTTTAATATCTTAATGCCATCGTGAAATCATCTGTGCATATATATGCACAAATACACATTCACACAAATACACAGATGATCCCAAAGACTCACTGTCATCTCACATAACCTATGAAGACAGCAGTCTGATTTTGCATCTCCTCTATTATTTTCACTGATGCCAATTTTTAAAAAGTAAAATGTGACTGATACTTCAGTAAATCAAATGCCAAGTCTCAGTTTTATCCAGTCTAATTTTCTATATGTATATATTTTATTAGTACAAAAATTGAGGTTTTCCTAATAATTGCAAGTCTAAAATCCTTAAAGATGTTTCTGCTTGGGAAGAGTCAGCAATGAACATGCAGCACCTTTTATAAGTAGCCTTCCTAAGTACCTCTTACATCTCCTTAGCACACTAGCAATTCCCTTCATATAAGACGTAAGTTTTTACTTTGCCTTTCACTAGAGAATTTTCATTAAATAAAAGACTTAGGGATGAAGTAAGAAAGGTGTTGGTTTTCAGATCCACTCATGGTCTTGTCAGGTGAGCAAAGTTTGATGACTAAATGAATAGAAGCCTGAGTACAGGGATCGTGAATGTGGAGACTGGAGGGAAGGAAGGATGGCATGTGAGGAAGTAGAAAACTGAAGGCTTTATTAAATGTCAAACACAGAAGATGAAAACATTATGATGTTATCTAGGCAGACTGATCCCCAGATCTCGCAAAGTTTATGATCTTAGAATCTATACCCTACCAAATGATTTGCTAATTTTTTAATGAATGATCAAATAGTATTAAATAAAGTATCATAGTCTGTGTGGGCTGCTGTAACAAAGTTCTCCACTGAGTGGCTTATAAACAGATACTTATTCCTCACAGTTCTGGAGGCTGGAAGTTTAAGACCTGGGTGCCAGCATAGTCCAGATTGTAGACTTCTTTTTGTATCCTTACATGGTGGAAAGAATGAGCTTTCTCTCTGTGGCTTCTTGATCAGGGCACTAATCTCATATGAAGGTTCCATCTTCAGGACCAAATTATTTCTCCCAAAGCCGCATACCTTAATACTCTCACCTTGGGCATTAGGTTTCAATATGAATAGGATTAGGGAGATTGGGGGCCCATAAACATGCAAAGCATAGCATAGAGTCATTCTAGAGTTTAGCAAATAGATTTTTTTTTTTTAATTTATGATAGTCACAGAGAGAGAGAGAGAGAGAGAGAGAGAGGCAGAGACATAGGCAGAGGGAGAAGCGGGCTCCATGCACCGGGAGCCCGATGTGGGATTCGATCCCTGGTCTCTAGGATCGCGCCCTGGGCAAAGGCAGGCACTAAACCGCTGCGCCACCCAGGGATCCCCTAGCAAATAGATTTGAAGAACATTTAGGCTTCATATTTTACAGGGGAGATCACAGCTTCCTCAACATCATTCATATACATATATACACAAATACACACACATATATGTATACATATACACATATGTATAGTAGCAAAGTAGGGATGAAAAATAAAGGACCTAAAGTCCTGCCCCTATGGTTCTCACTTTTGTGCTGCTTTCCCTCTCAACAGAGAACCTATCAATCATCACAGTAGTCATTTTTAAAGAGAGTAATTGCAAAATTATATGGGATAGAATTTTAAAAGAAAAATAAAGGAAAATGGTACCATTTTAACTTTTTCAAATTGCCAAGAGAGTGAGAAAGAATATTTACTTTCTCTAAAATAAGAATTTAATTGTGTTAAGGGTAATGGAATAAAATGAGAGTAAGAAAGTAATTTGTTCTTTCAAAACACAGATGGGATGCATTGAACTTTTCACTTTTTACTATATCAGGGTTTACGAGTGTGTAATTACAGATTTTTGCCAAATGCCATCGATCCCATCCATATTTTCTGTGCTAATTTGAGTTGGTCCCGTTGTATAGAGGGTGAGTCTGGCATACAGGAAATATAGGAAAAGGTAGATTTTAAGGTGAATTTTACAACGAATTTATCTCAGCTTATTTCTCTTGCTGCTTTTGCTTTTCATTAATTTCATTTAAAAGTTGAAAGAACAAGAACTTTAACTAGATTTATGTACAGAAGCCACCATAGCCAATTTAGGTCTTTGATGATTTTCTTTAGCAATACCAAAGTGCAAAGGCACTTATACATGATGTATTACATTATGAAGCATTAAAAATATAATTATCGAAATTCTCTTGGTTTTCATCATCTTTATGTGGCTCTAAAACAACTGTTTTATTTAATGCAAGAGTTCTACTTGGCTGAGTTGTTTTGGAGAGACAGAACAGTTTGGTGTTGAAGATTATTGCTGAATCATTGTTACATTCTATGTCTGTGGTGTGAGCAAGTACCATGGTTCTTTAATATATTTCTAGGTAAGAAGATAGTGAATGGTTTCTCAATCTAAGTGTGCTAAGGTATTTTTCAATCTATTTATCACACAAGTACGCCTGCTTTAAAGTTCACAGTCACTGCATTGTGTGGCTTTGCCCATGTCACCTCTTTTTAACTGTTCCCCAAGTATCTGACTCTGGTAAAAAATGTTCTGTTTAAAACCTGCACAGCCACATTTATATCTTCCTTTCTTCCTGTTTCAGCATTGCAGAGCAGAGAAATTCATGGTTCTGATTCACAGGAATTACTATTTTGTTATAATGTTCAAATAATGGTCTGCTAAAAATCTTCTTGTAAAAGAAAAAGAGGTTCACTCTCCTACTATCAAGGTCATTACTGAACTCCGTGTGTTTAGTTTAAAAGCACAGAGATGCCATCTAGCAGCCATTCTTAGGAATTTCCTGCACTGAAATATTCCTTTCTCCATAAAACTAAGCAATAATTGAATTCCTACAAGCTTTCAGGTTTTTAAAAATTTACTTATTAAATGAATGATGATTTGGCACTTTGCCTCTAATTCAGGCACTCCATTACAAATAAAATTAATTTCTCTTAAAATAGGTAAAGTAACAAACTTATGGGTTTTTCTAACTGGAACTAGAAACTTGTTAATAAGATTTTAATTAAGAAAACAGAGTTCTCATAATTTTCCTGAGAGGAAAATTGATAATCTGTCTATATAAAATATGAATAATTAATTAGCAGTGAATTGCCTTTCTTTCCTGAAAAAAAATGCTAATTTTGCCAATTTCCTGGTATATTAAATGAGAAAAAAGAAAGTGAGCGAATGCTGAAAGTAAGTCTATCCTATGAATAAAGAAGTTTGGCCTTTTTTTTTTTTTTTAATTTAAAAATAAAATTGACTTTCAAGTAACTTATCTTACCATAAGATGGCGATACTTAAGCACTTTATAAGATGTCATATAAGATCTGGAAGTTACAATCTCAGAAAAAATGATCATTATAGCTTTCCATAAGATGGAATCGGTACTGTTGTTAGAAAGCCTTATTGTTTTTAGATAAATTAATATACAATGATCACTAAGGTTTAGATTCCCAATATTTGATGTATGTGGCAATCCTATACCTGAAAAAACTCCTTTTAATTATAAGAGCTCTCCTACTTTGCAAATTTGTGTGTATCCATGTGTGATTATACATATATATTTACCATAAACACAAAGCATAATAATATAGAAGAGTATTTGAATGTATTTATTTAAAAATGTGAGTGTGAAATATCAGTTCTAACATATTAGTATATTAAAAAACATCAACTGTTTAGAGTTTCTGTACATTTAGGTGTCAGCACTAAATTACCACTTATTGTTCAAAAACTGTGATCTTATATGCTTCTATATTATTGGATTTTTATTTCGATTTTGTCATGCATAATTTGCATTATGAATCCTAATTTTATCTAAACCCTTAAGTAGTTAATGCAAAACCAAACACAATTTGAGAAAATTCCTAGCTCTTAACCTAATTGACAATTATTTTGAGAATTCAGTGGTACCATTTGTGATTTGGTTGGGAGGGATGCTGTAGTTAGGTGATCAACAACAGTTTGCTAAAACGTACAAAAGTAGCTTTTATTCACTTTTTTAAAGCAGTATTTTGTCTACTAGTCCAAAAGCTGTTTTGGACATTAAAATCACTTGCTGTGAACCTTTTAGTATTTCCTATAACGTCATTTGTGGTGTAGAACAACATATCATCTGTTCTTTACACACTGTATTGCAGTATCTAGATCCCAAAAAGGACAGTTTGAAAAGTTCATGTATACCTTTCCTTCCCTGGATTTCTCAGCTCAATTGTACCAGACAGCCCCAGTTAAGTCTAAAGACAAGTTATATATTGTTGAATACAAAGACATAGACTTATCAATAATAGAAAAGATCATATTGACTTAAATAGGTCATTTATTTGGGGGATGTAATAGTTCTTTTAATTTATCTAACAGCTCTTTTGTGCTTACATATATCTAATTTGGGAAAGAATGGGTTCAAGAATTCAAGAAGATATTTATACACAAAAGATGCCAGACAAATCAAATCACACATGCAGTTGCTGGTAAACCTCTACATTTCTGAATTCATTTTAAAGAATGACAAAACTCACTCTAAGTGATTTTTTTTTTTCTGCAGTAACTCAGTAATTGGCCTTGCTTTTAAAAAATGTTTTACCGAGAATATTCCAAAAGAAATAAATAATTGAATATATTCTAAAGTGGTAACTAACATAATATAATGAAAGTGGCAGTAGAATGTGTCACTGTAAATCCAGAAACAAAAGAGAGAGAGAGAGAGAGAGAGAGAGATTCAAAAACGTAAAAACAAAACCAACACTTCTTACCTGATGTAAACTACCCCTTAGTATGTAAAATATTCTATTAAGATCACTAAGGTGGCATTCACACACCATGTGAAGATTTCACAGTGACAGTATCAGCACAGCCATACCTTTATAATAAAATTATTTTCATCAGGTCTCTCTAAATATGAAAAGTGCACAGATATAACTACAAATGTATATGATATGATTCTAAGTTTTCACTATATTTTAGGCCTAGAAATACTCAGTCAGCCATAATATTAGATTATGCTTGGTTACATGTTAGTTCTATACAGTTATGAAAAGAAACTTCATTTCTCTACACTGTACAGATACTGTTAAGCTTTAAAAATAACTTTGCAATATTCCGAAATGCAGCTTTAAATGGTTTAGTAACATGGTATCATTTTTTCTCTCTTGTCAAAATGCTCTTGATAAGCTAAATAAGTAAAATGATTTCAAAAATTCTCTTACTCTTTTTCCCGGATGGCTTACCCCTTCCTTACTCTAGATAACTGTGGTTTTCTTAGAACGCTGAAGCTCTCAGATTCTCTCACTTTATAGTCAAGACGTTTCTCGCACACAGCTGAAAATATTTCTCCATATTTTTTCTACCTTTTTAATCCAAAGAGCTTAGCGTTCACTTTGGTGACCAGTACTGGATAATTTGCGGAGTTCAAGAGCTATGAGCCAACTAACGCATCCTTCCTCCTGCCCACCCTAGTTTGACAGGGCTCTCACTTCCTGCTTCTTAACACTGCTTATCAGAACTTCCTCGGTGCCTCCTGATTTTCTTTATAAAAAAGAAAGAAGCAAATAAACACAAGCTCCTTTCCCGAACGCGTCTCAGCCATGGCAGCGTATCGCTCCGCTGCTCTGCCGTGGGTTCCGAGCAGCATCCTAAATGTTTTGGACGCAAACCGCAGCACGTCTGCGATGGGAGAATTATTGACCAGGATCAGCTGGAAAACGCTTCTCTGCTTTCAACAAAGAAGCGGTGCACCATCTCCTAATACGTGTTTACAAATTGCATTGTTTCAACTGCTAACTCCTTTTGCATCACCCGTCGACTTCAAAAGAGAACATTAAGCACTGGGATACGGAATCTGCTAAATCCCCCCCGAGAGCCGCATAGCCCTGTGCCCATACACATCATACTTGCTCTTGGTACCTCCCCCCCCACCAACCCTCCTCGCCTGGAGTCTACCTTGAGGAGCTATTCCTCCGATAGTTCACCTTGTTATCTTACAAGCAGTAGGGGTAAGCCAGGCACCACAAGATAGCTAGAGCTGTCCTTCGTGCCTTTTTTTTTTTTTTTTTTTTGCATATTTATTTGCATTTTTGGTCGGCTGGTTACATATTGCACATTTATTTCAAACAAGAGTGAAATATTGCCCATACCTTGGAAGGATCTAATCCGGCAAGCAGAGACAGCAGCAGGAGATTAAGTAGGCTGGACGTCGCCTGCATTCTGATCTGGGGTTCTGCCCTCTCTTTACTCTCTTCTAGGTAGCCACTCCGCTCCTACTGCAGAGACCTTTCCCTCGGCAGTTGCACTTTCTGGCTGCCAGTCAGAGCAGAGTAGAGCAGAGGCGGTGGCTGGAGCAGGAGCAAGAGCAGCGGCGGCGGCGGCAGCAGCGGCAGCAGAGGCAGCAGCGGCAGCCGCCCTGGGGGGCGAGCATTCCGCAGGCGGGCTCGGGCCGGGATCCGCGAGCTCTGGGCGCGGGGCTGCGGCGGGCGCTGGCCGAGGTGCTGAAGCGCCGCCGCCCGAGCCCCGGTTGCCCCGCTCTGCCGCTGCTGCCTCGCAGCCCACCTCAAAAGTTTTGACCCAAGAAAAAGATACAGGGAGTAACTGCCGAGAGAGGTGTGGAGACCTGGGCAACGGATATGACATCACTACAGCTCCTGGGGGCTAGGGGGTATACGGTGCTGGGAATTTGTTAACCAAACAAGGATTGACTCTCAGCGCTCCAGTTCAGCATTTGGAGGCAACTTGAGCTGCAAAGGAGAAGTAGAGAGTCAGCTGGATACAGGATTATGAAACAAATAGTGCCTGGAACCTTCTGATGTCATTGACAGAGGACTTGATATCGTATTTAGAGCTTTAAACAAAGTTTGCAGTGCAGACTATCATGTGATTTTTTTTTTTTTTTGGTTCAAGGCACCCAGTCTGTAGCTAGTGTATATGCATATATGCACTGTCATTTATAAATAGCCCATTGAAATAATCTGTTTGTTTAGGTATTACTGTGTATTTTTCTGTCTAGCACTTTTGGTCATTTAAAAGTACTATGCATAAATGAATGAAGAAGCTTTCTTTTTTTTTAATCATAAATGGGATATTCCATTAGTGACCCCACCACACACACATACACAGCTGAAATCTCTCTTCCTCACACACAACCATAGCCAGAAATATAATGTCCCTGTCTATCTGACTTGTGTTTATGCCTGAGGAAGAATTCAGTGATGGATGGACAGTGGGATGGGGAAAGTGATTATTTCTAAGCTTCCAAATATTTCTGTTTCCCTGAGCTCAAGGAAAGAGGCAGAACAGCTGCCTCACAAGAGTGAGAAAGGGTAGATAACAAACTAACACTCTCATGCATCTTATGGTGTTTAACTGTACTTAAGCAACTTCTTTTCTTTGAAGTTGGGAAAAAGTAAGTGTTCGCCGTAAGATAAAAAGGTGGAGAGGAGTTTGCAACCACCTTGAAACCTCCCTCTCATACAATTTTACTTTTAATGCTCCTTGAGTTATATCTTTTGTTGTTTCTCTTTTAGAAATGTTATTTCTTAGGGATTAAAATATGTGAACTAGTGTTATCGCCATTGCTTCCACAATAAAATCAAGATAAATAGTTTGAGATATTGGACACGCACAATGTACAAAATCTCACTGATATTTTATTGAAAACTCTTCATATTTTTTAATACAACAAATCTCAATGTGCAATCAAATGTCTTCGAAAGTCATAATCCCCGAGGATTTACATCATATTGCATCCATTTTATCCTGATATGTATACATATGTATGTCATTACTTGAGATGTTTTTTCTCTATGAAACATAAATAACAAGGAGAAAAGTGAATTTGAAAATTCCTTTTAAAGAAATAGATCATGCATAGAAAAGAGATTAAAGAATAAGAGAAGGTAGAATTATCTGAAGGCTATTCATTAAATGATAACCCTAGCAATCATAATGACAGTCAGAAATTCCCGTTATTTCCTAGCAGAAACAGAAAATAGAAATTTTCTTTTGAGGTAATAGATAAAATTGCGGAGTTATGTCTGACACCCTTTAGAATAACTTTCTAGAGTATATTTTGGATAATTTTCTAGTGCACTGAGGCTCTATCTTTCCCTCTTCTTACAGTTGTTTCTTAACCTAATCTCTATCTTTATATAAGATAAATCTAGGATAAATCAGCATAGATTATGTTTTTCAATGATTCGTATATGAAAATTATTAGAAATCTTATTCTGTGCCCATTTATAAAGATTTCAAATCATTGCACGATTTGAAAATGAATTTGCAGAGATGCAGTAGCTGGATGGCTATTACCTATACTAAATACAACAAAAGTGTTTGACTATTTTTATGCATGCTCTTCTCTCTTCTCAGAATATCTTATACCATCTTGTTCCACCTCCACCTTTCATCACACAGTGCTGCATGCTTATTTGAATATGAAGAACTATGCTTAACAGACACACACAGAAGTAATATGAAATCATAATCATCATAACATAAGATCAATAGCTTTTCTTTTAGTGACAATGATGTTTTTTCTTAGAGATAAAAATTATTCTGATCTCATACATGGTTCACAATATTAATCATGATTGGACCAAAAATCCTATATGGGCAGTTTTTTCCCCTTTAAGTCTCCATTTCCCTTTATTTCATGGCAATGGAAGATCATTTGTAACAAGGAGTTAATAAGAAGACAAATTCTGAGGCACTTTGTTTGGAAAAATGTGATGGAAAATGATATAAACTTAAAGTAAGCAATGTATGGTAGTTATGTCACAAATGAAAACAGATGATCTTAGTATACTTTCAACACATCTGCATAAAGAAGCTTGGTCATTTGTAGAGAATAATCAAGTTTAGTAGCCAAAAACTTTATTAAACATGCCAGTGAAAAACAAAAGCTGTATCTACACACTACAAATGTACCAATACCCTACTAGTTCTCTCTTAAAACAAACTGAAATTAGTTTTTTTGAAAAAGAATTATGACTATTGTTTTTAGTCATTTGTTTTATAATAAAATTCCCTTGTAATACATTTTCATGAAATCAATTTGATAACTCTGTAGGCCATATCATATCTTATCTGTGCATAGCGATTTATACAGCATTTCTCCTTGTAAGAAAGTCCATGAAACTCTTCCATTAGCTATTCAAAAGAGTTCTGTAATGTAAAGGAAATAATATATCTACTCTTGTCCTCACAGTCAGTTCATGTTGGTTACTTGAATTGGTAACTGAAACTCAGAACAAAATGATAAAATATGACACATAGCATAGATATAGAAATTTTACATTTTTCAATAATACATGAGAAAATATTTGATATTTATGTATCTAATTAAAGTTAGCCCTCTATGCCTACAATAGGTACAAAATTCCTTTAAAATTTATAAAGCACTACACAAATTTTAATAAGTACCATCTATAGAAGCATTTATAAAACTAAGCTTAAATGAAATTATATATGTATGTAATACCTAGAACAAAAATGTAACTTTTAAAAAAATTATTTATTTATTTATTTGAGAGAGATAGAGAGAGAGAGAGAGCATAAGCAGGGGTTGCGGAGGGAGGAGAAGCAGAGGGGGAGGGAGAGGAGGAGGGAGAGAATCTCCAGCAGACTCCGTGCTGAGTGTGGAGGCGGAGGCAGGCCTCCATCTCAAGACCCTGAGGTCATGACCTGAGCCGAAACCACAAGTCTCAGGCTTAACTGACTGAGACACCCAGGTACCCCAAGAATGTAATTTTTTAAACATTTATACCCAATATTACAAAAGTTTTAAATTATATAATAAATTATATTATTAGCTGACTGTTTTGTGTATTAGTCTTCTTTTGCATGATATATTGCTTTCATATATGTTATATACTTCAGCATTCCAAAGATGCTTCATTATGTTAAAAAATGCTGTTACCTATTTTGACTTTCACCTGTCATTTAACATTGATGGACTTAGTTATTTTGTAGCAATAAAAAGGATTATCCAGTAGGTTATATAAACTCTTGAGAAAATTTCACCTTTCATTTGGTAAATGAAATAGTCTTTGATTGATTTTCTAATGTACTTGACCTGTAAAAGTACTGCCACAGTTTTATTTTTTGCCTTCTTCTCTTCTATTCTCTCTGAGGTGACTTTTCTACTCTCTTGTTTTTAAGCCATTTCCATTTAGATCCCCTACGTCTCCTAACTACCGAATCTAAAATAATACCACAATAATTCTCTATTTATGTTATTTTTATTAGGTAGATTATTTACTGTCTGTCTCTTTTATTACAATATATTTAATAAAGGTCTTTCTTTGACATTCTGCTCTAATCTAATCACCTAGAGTGGTGGCTGGCACCTGGTAGTCACTTAATCAATAATGATTTAATGAATGAATGAATGAGTGAATTTCTGACCCTAATTCCTTCATGTATGATATTTATATACCCAAGGTTTGCTAGATGTCACTAAATTTCTTCCAGGCACCTCAAACTCAATATTTCAAATCAATATTTTTCCTCAATCATATTAGTTTGTAACACAATTTTCTCTATGTTGCAAAGCAACAAGCAAGTAAGTCACACTTGATTTCCCTCTCATCTTCATTCAATCCACCAAAAATTCCATAAGTTTTTTCTCCATAATAGCTCTACATCCATCCCACTTCTCCATGCATACCTAGATCAGACCTCATTTTCGATCATGTGAATTATTATAATGATTTCTTTCTCCTGCCTACCACCAGTATTTCTTTTACTTCTACTTTTAACCTGTAATTTATTATCCCCACAGGACCTGATATGGTTGATTTAAAGACTAATTTGGCGTAACTTCTCAGATTAAAGACCTTTAATGTCTCCCTATCTTCTACATGACCAACGGTAGACTCTTTAAAGTGACTTTTCCAGGGCCCTGCATGATATGACCCCTTGTTTTTCTCTTCAGTCTTAATTTTAACCATTATCTCCTAATAAATTGAATCCAGTAAAATTTTAATGCTTGTAGTTCCCTTAATAGTTTTCTCCTCTGCCATTAATAGCTTTTCTTTTTGCCTGAATAATTCTTTTTCTGCTTTGAAGTTTCATTTTAAATGTCATCTCATCTAAAAATAATTTCTTGGGCCCCTAGTACCCTCTCTCAAGTTTTTCTGAACACTTGATTATAGACAGTGTTTCAAAAGCTAGTATTTTAAAGGTCTAGGAAGAAACTTCAAGGATTCTTATGACCTCTTAGATTTAAAAGTCCTAGGAGTTATTTTTGCTACATTTTTTTGTTTGTTTGAACAAGTAACTAAAGCCAGCAGAGACTTAAAGGGAAGATAATCAGGCCTCATCTCTCAATGTAAGACATAGTATGTGCTAACAAGGAAAGAAGAAGTTGACTGCATCCATATTTGAAAATATGAAACAAAAGGAATTACTTTATATACTCATTTAAAATTTCCTTTGTGTCTCTACTAATCACTAATAAGTCTGAGATAGGATTTTGAAGATGAATTATGATTTTGATATACTTTATCAGGGATAAAGAAAAAACTTCCAGTAAGAAAGATGTGCATTTTTACAAATAGATACTAATATTACAAAGGACTTCTGCTTCTACTGATGCAAGTCTAGGTAATTTGGACTAGCTCTCTCACTCTGAATGACTAGAAGAGCCAGGAAAACACTAATGCAACTACTTGAGGGCCTTGGAACACTAAAATGGTGATCATGATATATGGGGCCAAGATCTGGGAGAGTAAAGAAATAAAACAAACCTGGCATTTATGGCCAATTTTCCATTAAGAACACCTGTCCCCTTCAGAAAAGGCCACCTGGAGACTAAGAAAATTAGCAGAATTCTGGTGGCCAGCCTCACAGGGCTAGGGGGACAAAAATGAAAATTCCAGATTCTACCACTAAGGCAGTGCCCTGTAATGCCTTCCTATACCCCCATCCCCAGCTCTTGTACATAGTATGAGCTGAGATACTAAAGTACTCGTAAACCCACATAAGCAGGGTGAACCCAAAATAGAACAGCCTTCTACTCATCTTCATTTCTAACAGTGTATTAAGATGGTCTGGGATTATTAGTAACTATAGACTCTGACAAAGGTGATGTCATTTTGGTTCTCGTTGTCATCTTAAGAATTTATTTTTTCAATATTTACTTTAAGGATCACTTGAAAGAATTGTGTGCCTAACTGATAAGTGGAAAATTGTAAGTTAATTGAAATTTCAATATTGTGCATAAAGTGATATATCAGTAATTAAAAAAATTATAAAGAACATCTATTATATTCATTTTGGGGACAGTGAGAAAAATATTTGTTGGCTTGTTAATCAGGTTGAATTTAAGTTAATGAAGTCATATAGAATCAATGTTGAAAAATTAAAAATGTTGAAAAATCAACATTATAATTAATTCAAAATGTAATCTTTCAGTGTGTGTGTGGGGGAACAACATATGGATTACCTACATAGAGAGAGAAATTCTGTAGTCCATCACTAAAACAGTCGAAGTAGGGATGCCCGGGTGGCTCAGTGGTTGAGCTTCTGCCTTCAGCTCAGGGCGTGATCCTGGGGTCCCGGGATCGAGTCCTACATCGAGCTCTCCGCAGGGAGCCTGCTTCTCCCTCTGCCTATGTCTCTGCCTCTCAATCTGTGTCTCTCAAGAATAAATAAATTAAATATTTAATGAAAAAAATCGGGCAGCCCCGGTGGCGCAGCGGTTTAGTGCCGCCTACAGCCCAGGGCGTGATCCTGGAGACCCTGGATCGAGTCCCACGTCAGGCTCCCTGCGTGGAGCCTGCTTCTCCCTCTGCCTGTGTCTCTGCCTCTCTCTCTCTCTCTCTCTGCATCTCTATGAATAAATAAATAAAATCTTTAAAAAAAAGAAAAAAAATCTCACAAAGTATACAGCCAAAAGTATCTTACCCTCTTATAATAATTTTCTGTTTACATTATTTAAAACATCTTCCGGAAGCACTTAATATCAGTTAGACTACTTTTTAAAAAATAACTAGAGCAATAGAATAATTTCATTTGATTATATACTCTGCACTTAAAAAATAAAAATATATGGAAAGATGCTCAACTTTGCTAGTAAACAGAAAAATGAAATTAAAAATGAGATAAAATTTCATATTCCTAAATTTAGAAAAAAATGTAAGAATCTGAAAATTTTAAGTATTACCTGGGATGTGGGAAAAATGTAGTGCTCATGTACTGCTAATGGAATGCAATCTGAAGAATTAATGGGAAAATAATTAGGTAATATAAAGTTAAAAGATGCATAGCCTGTGAAACATAACTTATAATACTGTGTTATACTTTAGAGAATGTGTCACATATGTGTATAGGGTCCATTTAGATGCCTTTTGCATAAGTGATGGTAATAGAGAATTAGAGAAACTGCCTAAATGTTTCTTAATAAGAAAAGAAGAAATAAAAAATTATAAATCCATTTCTAAAGTGAATTAACTTGGTTTAAATATATCAACATAAGAGGATAAAAATAAAGTTGAAAATATACATCAGGATGATACAATTTATGTAAATAAAACATATAAAATAATATTACTATCATTTGTAGACACTAATAAATAAGAAAAATATAATAAAGTGGTTTGGAAAATAACAAACTGTAGTCATGATTGCAGGTGCCCCTGGGAATAGAAGGAAATAAGGATTTCAACATGATTAGTAATGTTTGATTTCTTTTATGTATGTTATACATATTTACAAACCATAAACAATTATGATCTATTAACATATTAATACTGGGTGTGAACTTCTCTGTATATTTTTCAAGATTTTCAAAATAAATGTGTGGAGAAAGCAGAATTAAATTTGTATGTATTAAATAAGGGTAAGTGTCAAGAGCTTTAGGCCACGATCTTCTTCAACAATAATCGTGTGAAATTTTTTAAGTACTACTGGGGAAGAATATATAGCAATCATCTAACTTTCAAG
Organism: Canis lupus familiaris; assembly: GCF_011100685.1. NCBI lineage: Eukaryota > Metazoa > Chordata > Mammalia > Carnivora > Canidae > Canis > Canis lupus. Next base: position 48,691,965 of record NC_049227.1, on the reverse strand, counting down.
TAATTAGAATTTCCAAACATCACACATAACAGTTTTCCACTTAGAAGTAATTTATTTATGTGTTAGAATTTCAGGTCATTCAAGGTTGCTGAACTGCAACGCAGTACCATGCTAATAACATTATATGTCACCATATGCAAATAAATAAATACCTTAGGAAAAGTGAATTTTAGGTTCTTTTTTGTACTCTAAAGACCTATTTTCAGGCTGCTGTATGAAGGAAGATGCTTTCTTTTTTCATCTCAGCCCTGAGCTTTAAGTCAGGAAGTGGCTTTTTTGTCTTGGACCAGTTACTCCTTCAGGCAAAAGCCTAGTTAAAAGGGTAAGAAGGAGGAAGGGGTAAAGGTCTAGTAGACTAAGGTGGCAGAAATTATGACAGTAATGCCTTCTCTTAATGTGAATTTCTAATTAATTATTTTCTTAGGCATCACTTTTTTTTTTTTTTTTGTGAGCTTCTGGAATTTGGGATGTGGCATTCCATTATAACAAACTATTGCATCTAGTTAAGAGCTTCCTTTCAATGGCATTGATTGAGGAGAAAAAGTGATTTCCAGAAGGAATATTCAAAATATGCAGCAGCCTTGTTGAACCTTTAGCTACTGGTGCCTGCAGATATCCTAGCACTTGGTGGGAAAGGCAGAGGTCCAAGTGAAGGTTCTGAAGCAGTCCTATCTGTAGAGTGGCTTGTCAGGAAATCCAAGTATTTTTGTTATGCTGTTCAGTTATTACTTATGGTTTTGTATATGTAATATTTATACCAACTATAATATCTATACCAATATAGATACCAACTGCTTTATGTATACCATTATTATGTCTTTATACACTATATACTACCAGTTGGGCAGCTATTGATGAATTGGTAGGGAAGAATAATAAAATCCAGCCATATTGTAATAAGCAGGGCCCCAAAATTTCAATTGCAAAGATGCAAGTTTGCATCTTTTGGGGGTTTAGGAAATAGCAGATATAAACCTGCTGAAGGGGGCATGTGCAAAGAGCCAGTTTTATTATACTTAAATATGTGATTTATGTCAATATTTCAACAACTGATGGACCTTACCAGTGTACTTATGGCACATTACCAAGATGAATATTGATTAGTCCTGCTCATTCCCATCCCCTTGAATTTCCATTAGGAAGGACTTTACTAGAGAAACATTTCTGTCCTTTTGCCTCCTGTTATTCACTTATTATTATGGAAGGAGGAAGGAAATATATGAATACTGAATTTGGGAGATGTCACTGGTCATAATTATTTAAGCCCTTTCTCTGCTTTGTCTTTTTGCTTGTGATATCTGTCTTTGATATCAGATATGTAACATATATATCATTTGTAATGTATATTTTATGTACATGTATATAGAATATACATTGCAACCTGTATGTTTGTTTATTTATTTATTTGGTTAAAAATTCAGAGGCTTTAAAGACTTAAGCACCAAAAAGATCAACTGAGGTGCACTATACAGTCTACGTGTTTGTCTATACAGTGTCCCAATATCATTACAGGTTTTTGCAGTAACTGAACAGTTTCATAGTGTTGCATTACTTAGCTTAATGAAGAAAACACTTTTAGCCCTGACTCCACTGAGAAGGTGGTCTTCTCTCCCCAAAGCCATACCTTTGGCAGAACAGAAGGAGCAATGAGAACCACAAGAAGATGCACAGAGAGGCTATTAGATAAAGACAACTTTCCTACTTTAATAGTTACCCAGGCGATGACTATTTAGAAGAGGGTGTTAGAAGAAAGCAGTAGTTAAGATCTCTGCCTCTTAAAATTAAAACAGAACAAATATAGAAAAGATCAAGAATCATTTGAAATTAACAATTATGAAACAGGGACATCTTACAATGCATTCTCACATGGGATTAGAATTTCAGGGAACACAATGAAGGTGATCTGCAGAACCTATGGAGAAAAGAAAGAAAGAAAAAAAAGCCTCACAAAATGAATCAACTGCTATTAAGCATTTTCTACATTCTAGGCATTGTGCTAAATCATTGGAAGGATTATTTTACTTCATCATCACGAAACTCATTTAGGAGGTTCTGCTTTAGTTTTCATTTTACACGTAAGGAATCTGAGGCAGAGAGAAAGTTTTTGCCTTAACCATGATCACACATTTAGTAAGTGAAGGAGTCAGCGTTGAAGTCAAGCAATCTAATTCCATAAACTCTATGTTTCTATCTTCATTAGACTGCCTTAGATTCACATTGCACTAGAACAGTGACACGTCTCTTTTTTCAATATTTCTTAAAGATTAGTCCTTCATGCATTAGCATCAGAATTAGCTAAGACATTTTATGAGAGCAGATTCCTCAGCTTCACCCAAGTCCTGACTTATTCCTGACTTATTCCTGACTTGGAATCTCTACTTTTTAACAAATTTGTCACATGTTGAACATGTATATCAACAACTGAGAAACATTTAAGTGAATTCTGACTCAAGATTCCAATAGATCTAATGAAGGTACTATTATAATTCATGTCTATATTATTGATGTTTAAAGGAATAATTATTATTAAGTATACCAAACAGTGTAGTGCTATCATGAAATTTAGTTCCGGCAATTTTAGGTAATCTTACTTTTTTTTTTTATTTTAAGATTTATTCATTTATTTGAAGTAGGGAGGTGCAGAGGAAGAGGGAGAAGGAGAATCTTAAGCAAGTTCCATGCCCAGCATGAAGCCAGGCTCAGGGCTCTATCTTACAACCGTGAGACCATGACCTGAGCTGAAACCACCAAGAGTCAGATGTTTAACCAACTGAGCCACCCAGGTGCCCCAATTCTAGTTTGTTTTTACAAGCCCTAAATGTGCATATACATACACACAAAGTCCTTTTGAAATCTTTTAAATCACATTACTATAAATTATCCAAGGAAACACATACTAAGAGTAAAAATATGCCCTACTCCTACTAATAGATTTTTTTTTCCTCTTTGATCTTACAGGAAAAGAAAAAATTACACATCCATTTTAATTGGTTCCCTTTTTACTTGAAATTCTTATATGAAAGTCATCTTCATTTATATTTTAGAAACAAAATCCCAGATTATGTCGAATATTTTATCACAAGTGCTGGATGAGGAATAGGTTGGAAGCTTTCCTTGGAAAAGAGCTAATGAAAAAGGAGATACTTTGAAATTAAATTTTTATTATGTATCTCTAGTTCCTGACTCTTTTTTTTTCTTGCAGCTACATTTTCGCTTCTCAAAAATTCTAACCCCTAGATTTGCTTTAGTATAAGAAGAGGATTGAAATGTCTTGGGAGGGAAAGTCACAACAAGCACCATCCAGAAGGTCAAGAGAAAGGAGAGGGAAGGGAAAAAAAATTCCTCTACTGCTATAGGGAGCTAGTGCATTTTAGTGTTCATTCATATACAAAGAAGGAAATGGGGACAAAAATTCAGGAAACACCTCTAGCTACTGTCCAGGTCTTTCAGGGATGAGCATGCTGGTACCTAATCTATGGTTTAAAGAATATCTAGGGTACACTAACATGTTCAAATCAATGGGACTGGGGATCCCTGGGTGGCTCAGCAGTTTAGCACTGCCTTTGGCCCAGGGCACGATCCTGGAGACCCTGGACTGAGTCCCGCGTTGGGCTCCCTGCATGGAGCCTGCTTCTCCCTCTGCCTGTGTCTCTGCCTCTCTCTCTCTCTCGCTCAGTGTCTCTCATGAATAAATAAAATAAAATCTTAAAAAAAATCAATGAGACTTATATAAGTTAAATAATATAAATAAGTGTGTGGGACCAGAAATTGGAGCTTGATGAATGAATGGTGCAGAATTAGAGAATAGGTACTTCTTGCTTTTCTGGGTAGTGTGCAATAGTAAAAATGACATGCAAATTAATCTGTGTAAAACAATCCCAATAATCAATAGGGAAACTTACTATTTTCCTGTAGCTTCAAAGCTTTTTTTCTTTTTTAAAAAGATTTTATTTATTTATTTATTTATTTATTTATTTATTTATTTATTTATGAGAAATAGAGAGAGAGACATAGGCAGAAGGAGAAGCAGGCTCCCCATGGGGAGCTTGATATGGGACTGGATCCTGGGACTTCAGGATCATGCCCTGAGCCAAAGGCAGATGCTCAACCACTGAGCCATCCAGGCATCCCTCAAAGCTTTTTTTCAAACCTTAAAACTTTCTTACTGTTGGCTGTAAATGTATAGGGAAATAAAAATATTGTGAAACTAATATACACGTGGTATATGGTAATTTAAAAGACGATGATTAAAGGGTCTCATGTCTACAAAAAATTATTGAGAATATTTTGAATAGTGCCTGCTTTTTCTCCTGGTATAACACAGTAGAAAGTGAGCATATTTTTTTTACAATTTGGAGGATTGTCTTACTCTAACTTTGAAAAGGCTTCCAAAATTTCTGGGGGTATTTGCATGTTCAATGCCCTAAACTACTATCAGAGTTGCTTTAACATGAAGTTTAAAGCACTGATATTGTCACTTCCTCTGGAAGTTTTTTCCTCTTCATTACAATCACTTTCTTCCCCTTCCCCTTTTTTAAAATTAGAGATGGAGTGGGGAAGGAAAGAGGGGCAGAGAGAGAGGGGGAGAGAGAATCTTAAGCAGGTTCCAAGCCCAGCATGGGGCTCCATCCATAACCCTGTGACCATGAGCAGAGCTGAAATCAAGAGCCCATTGTTAAACTGATTGAGTAGCCCAGGTGCTCCACTTTCTTCCTTCAATGTCCCTAAACTCATTTTTACTAAGTTCCCTTGTCTGCTTTTCTAGAATCTCTGGAGCCATGATGGTATCAACATTGCCACCATCTGATGTTTCTTATATCACTTCATTTGCTTTGGATTTGAATTTTACTTCTAGCATCATCACATTACATTTTTTTTTTGCTGTAGTTTCATCTTTACTGGACAATTCCCTTTTTAAATCAGTCACTTTATAAAATATGAGTTTATCACTTGGAAAAAAAGGAGGCAACACAACAACAGTTTTTACTGAGAGCTGAATAGCAGATGGACAATGATCAGCCATTGAAAGACTTTGAAAAAACTGATGTGAATGATCATAGTCATAATCATTTACATTTCTTGTATATATAGTGATTTGTGGACTAAAGACCAGAATCAAATTGAACTTTATGTAACTACTCAGAAGTATTACAACATGGTTAATGAAATTTGAACTATGTTGTTGGACTGGTGTTATTTAACTAACCCATAGTAATTTAAATTTGTGCACAAAGAGCTATGCAAAGACAGGGCTATTTGTACTCTGCATATTCCTTAAGAATGGAAATTCAAAATAAATAACTCACAAATGTTTAAATATATATTTAAAACATAGAGTGAGAGAATAAATATAAAAATGTTAACATTTTTTTCCCTTTTTATCCTCTTTCTCTCCTACTTTCACCTCTGTAAGGTTGGAATGAGGATCTTGATAGATAAAATAAAGAGTAGAGGGCTTTGTTAACATAATAATGCATCAAATTTAAGCCATATGATAATGGTTTATTGTATATATATACATCCCACTTTTTAAAAAAGTTAAAGACACTTTCTGAAATGGGAACTTCTAGCAACCTTGAAATATATATATATAGCATGTATTCATAATGGAAGTGATATTACCACAAGGAGGTAAAAACTGACTTTGGGAGGAAGAAAAAAAATTCAATATTACAATGTATCATGGCCCTCCAAAGCTCAATCTTACATGACAAAATCTTATTCCTTAGTACTTAATTACATTAATTAATTAGTATCTTAAGTTAAATTGTTCTCTTATGAAGGCAAAAATGAAAAGGTTGAGGAAATATCAGTTGTAGTAAAGCTTAAAACCTGAGGGGTTTTGTAGACTTTGTAGGGTTGGAACTAGAGGAAGGGTAAAGTGAATTTTAAAAAGATTAAGCTAGATTAAGGAAAAACAAGTCAAGAAGGCATCTTTGGTCATCTATTTGAAGTCCACTCCACATAAATCTCATGGGGAGAATAGAAAATATTAGTATTATATTTTGAACACTGGGTGTGTCTGTGTTTAATTAATAGAAATATTGTTGGTTTTCCTGATAATGAACTCTACCTGCAAGCTTTTTTAGACATTGTGGAATTAATTAAATCATCAAATCAAATATTTAAATTTCTATTCTGCATGAAACCTTATTCCATGGATTATAAAGTCCCAATATTTAAGAACCATACATTCATGTTGAGAAAACAGGCATTAATATCTGAAAAATTAAATAGCAAATATATCCCAGTGCTGTGCAAGATCAATTATTGAATAAATTGTTGGTTCATAAGGGCTCTGAGTCCAGAGAAATGAAACATTTCTAAATTGATTTTGAAAAGACTTGATCTAGGCTTTAGAAGATATATATTATATGGACAAGAATTTTAAAATATCACAAAAAATATTAAAGCAAGCTGATTTTTAAAAATACATTTTAGGATCTAATTTTAAAAGTTTAAAAAATCAGTTTATAAACTACAAGTCACTTAGTATTTAGATTACTCTTTATAAACTTAAAAGGCAACTTTCTGATTGCCTTATAAAAAATTATATGAAAGATTTCTAGTCAGCCTTCCAGATTATCTTTGCTTTTCATTGTTTTGACTCTATTTTAGAATCCTGGAGAGATAGAAATTAATCTGTAGAAAAGTTAGTAGCGATGCAAATAATTCTTGTCCATAGAAATGCAACATCTCTCTGGTGGAGGACCAGATGATTTTATCTAAAAATCACCTTGAGTATTTTCCCAAAATAACTATTTTAATGGGGTATAGGCTATTAAATGGTATTTTTGTAAGTGTGCAAAATCATGACTCTCATAGAAATGTAAAATAAATATATATCAAAAATTCTACTTAACTTATTGATTAATAAGGGAACCAGAAAACTGTTATAACTGGTTCAAAGGAGAATCTACAGAGTAACACACATGTATAGGCCATTAGAAATCCTGAAATGAATTTGCTTAACAGGTACAAACTAAAAAAAAAAAAAAAAAAAACAGGTACAAACTGACTTTTTCTACTGTGGGGAAAGGTAATCAATTGGACTTCCACCAGAGAGATTTTGCATTTCTATGGACAAGAATCATTTGCATAGCTATCAGTTTTTCTACAAATTAATTTCTCTCTCTTCAGGGTTGTAAAACAGCACAGTCAAAACAAAGTAAAGCAAAGATAACCTGGAAGGTTGACTAGAAATCCTTCCTATGATTCTTTTACAAGGCAGTTGGAAAGTTGCCTTTTAACTTTATAAAGCTTAATCTCAATACTAATTGACTTGTAATTTACAAATGATTTTTTAAACTTTTAAAATTAGATTCTGAAAAAGTTCCAGATATGCCCTGTGAGAGGCAAGGCCTAACAACTCCTTGAGGGCACTTCTAGCTATTTACTGTATGAACTGGACACAGAATCTCAGACACCAGGACCCAAGAGTAATTGAACAATCAATAACTTCAGAAAGCTTATTAAAGTGTACAAGAATTCCAATAAGCTGAACTTACTCAGCTCCTCTGACAGTATGTAGTTGTACAGGGCTACTATGTGCTTTTCTTCAAGTTAAACTATTCAGGGAATGACACCAGAAACATAGGTAATAACAGCAAAATAAAGATAAATTGAACTTCCTCAAAATTTAAAACATTTGTCCTTCAAAGTGCACTATCAAGAGAGTGAAAAATTCAAACCACAAAATGGGAGAAAACATTTGCAAATCATATGGTTGGTAAGAAATTAATATCCAGAATATATAAAGAACTTCGTTAGCTTAACAACAACAACAAAAACCAACCCAGTTTAAGAATGGGCAAATTACCTGAATAGATGTTTTTCCAAAGAAAATTACAAATGGTCAATAAAGACATAAAAAGATTAGACCTCACTAATCATTAGGGACATGAAAATCGACCACGGTGAAATACCACTGCCCCCACTTTAGGATGGCTATTATAAAATTTAAAAAAAGAAATTAAAAATGTTGTGAGGATGTGGAGAATTTGGAAACTTGGTACATTACTGGCAGGAATGTGAAATGATGCAAACTCTGTGGAAAAAAGTAGGACAGTTCATCAAAAAGTTAAACACAGAATTACCATAATGACCCAGCAATTTTGCTTCTAGCTGTGTACTCCAGAGAACTGAAATCAGGGACTCAGACGCTTGTACATCAGTGTTTATGGGAGCATTATTTATGATAGTCAAAAGACGAAAACACCCCAAATGTCTATCAATAGATGAACAGATAAATAAAATGTGGTATATACATATGATAGAATGTTATTCTGTCTTAAAAAAGAATGAAACTTGGGCAGCCCCGGTGGCGCAGCCGTTTAGTGCCGCCTGCAGCCCAGGACGTGATCCTGCAGACACGGGATCGAGTCCCACGTCGGGCTCCCTGCATGGAGCCTGCTTCTCCCTCTGCCTGTCTCTCTCTCTCTCTCTCTCTCTGTGTCTCTATGAATAAATAAATAAAATCTTTAAAAAAAAAGAATGAAACTCGGATAAATGTTACATCTATGAACCTTGAAGACATTATGCTAAAATGAAATATGCCACACACAAAAGGACTAATTATATATGAAGTATGTATGATAAGCAAATTCATAAAGCTATAAATAATGATAGAGGTGGCTAAGGCTGGGAGAAAGAGAAGTAGGAGTAGTTGTTTAATGGGTAGAGTTTGTGCTTTGGATGAAGAAAAGTTCTAGAAAAGGATAGTGCTAATGGTTGAACAATATTGTGAATGTACTTAATGCCACAGAATTGTACACTTAAAAATGGATAAAATGATGTATCTTTTTGTTTATATAGTTTTACATATATATTTATATATACCTAGATATAAATCTATTACATTGTAGGCTTTGTAGATATCTATCTATATATCTATCTATATCTACATAAAACTCTACAGCCTAATAAGCATTCCTTTATTTGAACATAACATTCCTGAATATTTATACACCATCATCTAGCAATGTTTTCTCAAGAAAGAGTATATTGACCATTCTAAAATACAAAAAAAAGTAATTTATTTCCCTATAACTTATTTAGACAGGGTTATAGAAATTTTGCAGTTTTTATTTGCAGTGTTCTACTTGTTATTTTTTGGTAAGTGCTGCCCTCAGCTTTTGGAATTAAATCAAATGGATTTTCATATTCAGAGCTGCAAATTTATATTTGGGGCTCCCAGACAAGGGCAAAATTATACATTCTCTTAATAGACAAATATGTCTAGAGAGAAGTTAAAAAGAATCTTTTTCCTTTTATGAATTCTACTTGCCACCTTGGTGCTATTTGCAAAATGTGTTCAGTGCTTAGAGTTTATGGTCTTTTAACTGAGTTTGAATTTGGAAGGGGAGTATAAATCTGGTCGCTGTGAACAATAGTTAATGCATTAGTTTTATTACAAATAAATACAGCGGAAGAAAGAAAAAAAGGCAGTTTTTGTACTTTATTCCAATTCCGCTTTGTAGTGGTAGAAAAAGTTAAATGGCTTTAAAAAAATAGTGGTGCCTAGCATTTTTAAGGCACTTTCTATTAGCCTTGCTATGTTGGTTTGAAATTATTTTCCATGTTTGATTGTTATATACTATGACCCAAAGGCTTATATCATTTTATTATACTTGGATATTTGTTTTTTTAAAACAAAGACCTTTTATACATCCAACCATTTAACCAAAAACAAATGCATAGAGACAAGAACAGCAAATACGTTACTTTGTGAAAGTTTTAAAAACATGTCCTTTAATAAGTCAAGAAGAAGATAATTTGGGGTGAAAGATGATGGTTGTTGAAAAGAAATGATGTCAGAAGGCACTCAGAAGCTAGAGTTATTAATACTTACAAATGTCAATTTTAGAAAGTAAAATTCAATTGGAATCAGAGAACCAGATCTAAGCTGGTCTGTGAGTAGATGTTTCTAATCATGGAGAAACAATTCTCTAACATAATTTGAATCTTTTCATTTATAGAAACCTTAATCTTATGCATTTTAAAATCCTTAAAATCTGTAGCTGTTACCTTTGAGTATTAATTGAAGATTACTACATACAGTCCCACCCCTAAGCAAGGAAGAAGCAACAGTAATGTATGATTTTTTTTCTTTTTGTAAAAGAACTTTTAACATTTTTTTGAAAAAAATTTTGAGGTTACAGAACTGTCATTTTTAATTTGATGGCTGAAAGAATACTGGAACAGACCATTAATCAACTTTGACAAGACCTTGATGATCACAGGTACTAGATAATAATCAGCATTGTTGTGTCAAGTGCAAATCTTATAAAACTAATAAAATCTTAAGACAAGATAGTGGACCTGGTAAAGGAAGTTAAAAAACAAAAACAAAAACTTTGAATTAGCAGAGATTTTGATTTGAACTTGGATGACAAAGTGATCAATTTAGAAAATTAGTCTAGATTAGTATCACTGCATGAAAATAAGTCCATGGATCCACCACATGACTTACTTTTTATCCATCCACTTTCAACATCTAAGTCTTTCTCCAACCCATGATAGTGTCTTGATACAGATTTTTGTGAGGAAACTCACAGCCTGATATTTTCAAAGTGTTTAAAGAAGATACAATTTGAAGGATTTTGGTGTAGATCCTGAAGTTTGCCAGAAAGATGGCATGGAAATTCTTTACTTTTTTTCCCTATGGTTCATAGGCTTTAATATCAAGTCCCTTAGTAGTTAGTCAGACATGACAGAAATGTGGTAAATTTTTAGGTTAATGAGGCTATGCCATGGGTCCATTCTCTAATTAACTTTAATATTCTGCAACTCCATGAATTCAAGTTCAGTAAAGAGACTGTTTATATAATCATGATTACGTATTTAATAAGAATGTGGAGATCTTTCCAAAATGTAAATCTGATCCTTCTGAAATTCCTTTAACTGTTCCCCATTAACTTCATACAGAAATATAAATTCTTTAGCATGGCACACAAAAGTTTTAGCATTTGGACTTAACCACATTCCCTAGAAACAATTCTCCTAGTTGTTAAGTGCGAATAGTCTAGTTTCATTGATTTACTACTAACTTTCAAGATGTCACATATTCTCTTACAGTATTCCCTTACATAGAGAGCTCCTTCTGCCTTGAATATCTTTTCCTAACTTTTGTTTTTAGTTTTACATATCAATTTGCTTCTTTCCTATTTCCTTCAGAATGAATCTAGCCTTTTTCTAGATTTCTATAACATGCTAAGCTTGAGGCTGCCATGGTATTTATCAAGTTGGATTATCATTGTATATCTGCATCTCTGTTTTCCTCACTAGACAGTGAACACTTTCAGACCTGCAAATGTATCTTTTACATCTCTTTCCATAACATTTAATATAGTGCTTAAAGTGGACACTAAATGAAAAATAAAGGATTTAATGCTTTTGCATCTATATCCCATAACAATTCTGCAGGGTAGATAGTTTATTCTTATTTTACATTTGAGGAAACAGATTCAAAAAGAACTAGTGAACACTCTCTTTTTGCTCCCTAAGGGCACATAGCCAATGAGTGGCAGAGTCAGAACTCAATATAGACCCTCCTATTTTAAATAATGCCACCACCCAAATAATTCCTTCAAATATGTAATCAAGAATCACAGATTTGTATAAATTTCTCATTACTCAGTTTTTACCAAAGAACGTTGACTATTGAAAGAAAATCAATACCATTGTTTGTGTTTGGTGAACAAAAGCTATATTTTGAAAAAAAAAAAGATTTATGTCTTATAAATATCACCAAACATTGACCATATATGGTTTTCAAGAAATGCTGTTTTAAATATTGGCTTCCAATAAATGAGTTGTTCAAGGTCAACAACAGAAGAAAAGGATGTTCTTTTCATTAAGATATTGTTGAGCTTTTTGACTAAGTAAGAGAGGGTCTAGATTAGTCTGATAGGACAGGGAGAGCTATATTATTTTACTTTAAAAGAGTAATAGGAATTTTTGTTTTTTACCTAATGGTTTAGAAGGAGGATGTTAGTTGGGTGTGGAGGATTGGAGTAGAGAAATAAATTTAAGGATGAAAGATGGAAAAAAATTTTTTTTTTCCTTAGCGAGGAAACAGTATCCTAGCAACATGTCATAAGGACAAAGCCTAAGGGATTACCAACATAGGGCAAGATTTTTTGGGAAGAAGGTGAATGAGCTGAAGTAAGCATGGAATAGAATATTAAATATACATATATAATATAGTGATTATATATATGCATGTTATATATATTATATATATATACATGAAGAAGAAATTATGTTATAATTTCACTTTATTATACCCAAACATCAGTAAATTATATGCTACACTACACAGCGTATATTAGTGAGACTTTGGTAGTAAAATATTATTCTTTGTGTTCGTAATTCTTAATATTTTGGAGCAAAAAGCCAATCAGAGAAAACAGCATGCAGGATCATGGGCAGCTAACAATAGAAGATACAAATTGAGCCAAGAGTGTAGGAATTTGGAGATTATAGGTAGGTACATGATCATGAAAACAACACCTCTCGACTTCACATCTCATTCCATTTCTCGGGATATGTAGAAATACTGGGAAAGGTACTGGACCCATTGAAAAAGTTTGTTGGAATGAAGTTTAAGTGAATTTTTTATATCAATAAGTAGTTTTTAGATAGGATAAGGTTATTTGTAGCTGAAAAATACTTCCTCTGAGAAAACTAAGGCTTAATAATATACAAAAAAACCCATCTGATTAAATGTACCTAAGAGTTGTATTTAAAGACTAGTTGATAACCTATAACTCTTTTTCCTTGAGGATATTTGCCAATTCTGAGAATTAAGAATCTGGGTTTGGACAGATATGCTGCTGGATCAGAGAAACCAGCAGAGCATTTGGCAGTTGTATGGAATTGGAGTGACAAAATAGGAGTTTTAAGTAGAATCAATGAACAGCTGGTTTCCCCTGGCAGACATTTGCCCAATTCTGAAGCTCTGCAAGGTGGTAGGATAATCAGATAAACTGAAGACTTCTGAAAAGCAGAGTGGAATTACTTGCAGTCTAATGGTGCTCAGGAGACAAAGATGTGCTGGGATACAGAAATCTATTGAAAACACTAGTTGAAAGCTGAAGGACATCATCTAAGATCAGAGGAAATTTAGGAACACTCTTAGTTTTAACAAAGTTATACCCTAAACTCAACTCAGCTGTCTCTAGATTAAGATGCAACCAACTCATTATTTATCTGCCTACCAGAAGTAAATGTGAACCCACTCTGATGGAAGATAACATCATATAGAATTACAAATGTTTGTATCACTATTCCTGGCATCCAATAAAAATCATTAGGCATGCCAGAGGAAAAATATAGATAATAGAAACAGATGCATATGATAAGATAGTAGAAATAGCAAGAACTTTAAAATAACTTTTATAAATATGATAAAATAGGGAAAAAAATAAAATGGACAAAATGAATTAAAAGGTACTGAATTTTATCAATAAAATGGAATCTGTAAAAAATCAAACAGACATTTTCAAACTTGAAAATTTTAATGTCTAAAATTATGACTTCATGAAATGGAATTAGTAGCAGGCCGGAAACACCAGAAAACACATTAGTAAATTCAAGGGCAGTCCCTAGAAAATATGCTTTTTGGTGTAGAAAAACAAAATTAAAGGAGTAGGGGGAAGAAAGAGAACATAAGACACATGTAGGACATGATCAAACATACATGTTTTGGAATCCCTAGCATATATATTACTGGAGTCCCAGGATAAGAAAGAAAACAAAAACTATATAAAACTTAAAGTAAATAACCAACTGATTTAAGAAGTGTCGTGAAGCTAAAGCATGACATAATTAATACATTTGAAAACTAAAGACAAAGAGAAGGATCTTAAAATTAGCCAAAGGGGGAAAATTACTTTCAAAGGAACATTATTTCTCAACACTAAAAATAGAAGCCACATGATAGTGACATGACACTTTTAAATTGCTAAAAGATAATTCAGGTCAAACTACAACTCCATACTCAGAAGAAAGACTCAGAAAAGTTGAAAGTACATACCATTCAAAGCTTAACGACTCAAAGGCTCATGTAGCTATATTGCTGTCAGCCAAACAAAGTGAATTATAAGATACACTGCTGTAAATTCAAGGAGTTTTTTTTTAATTAAACAGCTAATCCATCAGGTAGATAAAACAATTCTAAATATGTATTACCCAGTAACAGTTCTAAATACATAAAGCAAAAATGGACAGAATTAAAAGCAGAAATAGGCAAAACCATCATCAGAATGGGAGAATTTAATATCTTTTCCGGTAGCAGACAGAATAACATAACAAAATCTAAACAACACAACTTATAATTGACCTAATTGACATATTTAGAAACTGAATCCAACAATGACAAAACTACATTACTTTCAAGTGCGTGTGACACTTTTACCAAAATTAATTATATCCTGAATCATAAAGGAATTCTCAGTAGTCCAGAGTATATGCTCTGACCTTAGAAATCAATAACAAAGTTTCCAACTTCTTGGAAATTAAATAATATATGTCTAAATAATTTATGGGCCAAAAAAACTATGATAAAAATTAGAAAATATCTGAATTTGTTAATAAAGATATATATACCCAGCTGTGGCACACGGGTAGAACATTTGCAAGAATGAAATTGAACATATTAGGGAGGATAAAAGGTTAAAATCCAATGATAAATCTCCATTCCCCAAGCTAGAAAAAGCACAACAAGTCAAATGCAAAGGAGTAGAAAAGAAATTATGAAAGTAGAGCTGAAATTAATGGCACAAAGAATGAATATCTAATAGAGAATATATACAAGTCCAAATTTATGTTCTTTGAAGTGATAATTTTTAAATTTTGAAATTTTATTTATAATTTTATAATGTCCTGTAAGACTGATTAGAAAAAAAGAAAAACAGACATTTTCTTAGAAATCAAAAACCTCACTCAGTTTCTACAATAATTAAAATGCTAATTACAAGGCAATATGAACAACATTATGTCAATAAATTTTTTCTTAGGTAAGCTCCATGCCCAATGTGCACCCAAGAGCAAGGCTTTTGAGCTCATGACTGTGAGATCAAGACCTGAGCTAAGATCAAGAGTTGGTCACTTAACCAACTGAGCCACCCAAGTCCCCCATGTCAATAAACTTTACAATGTAAGTGAAATGGACAAATTCTTAAAAAGCCAAAGTTTTCCAAAACTGATACAAGAAGTATGATTAGTCTCATATCTATTAAAGACTTTGAAAGTTTTGTCAAAAACATTCACTCAAAAAAGCCCCTCTAACCAAACAAGAAAACATTCACTCAAAGGAAATTGCAGGCTTAGAATTCTTGTCCAGAAATTCTTCCAAATATTTAAGAAAGAAATAATACCATTCTTACACAAACTTTTTCTTAGAGTATAATAGAGGAGGAAATTTATTTATTTATTTATTTATTTATTTATTTATTTATTTATTTATTTATTTATTTATTTTTGGAGTTCAATTTGTCAACATATAGCATAACACCCAGTCCTCATCCCATCAAGTGCCCCCCTCAGTGCCATCACCCAGTCAGCCCTACCCCCTGCCCACCTCCCTTTCCACCACCCCTTGTTTGTTTCCCAGAGTTAGGAGTCTCTCATGTTCTGTCTCCCCTTCTGATATTTTGCACTCATTTTTTCTCCTTTCCCCTTTATTCCCTTTCACTATTTCTTATATTCCCCAATAGAATGAGACATTGTAATGTTTGTCCTTCTCCGATTGACTTATCTCACTCAGCATAATACCCTCCAGTATTACTCAGCCATTAGAAACGTCAAATACCCACCATTTGCTTCGACGTGGATCGAACTAGAGGAGGAAATTCTTAACAAATTATGGGATCCCACACTATATAGTGTATAGAAAATATAATGCTTCATGAACAAGTGAACTTTATTGCAGTAAGGCTAGTATGGTTGCCCATTTAAAAAATCAGTCAAAGCAATTCAGAATGATAATAAAGGAAGGATGACCTCAGAAGTTGTATTAATTTGGAGACATCTGTATTATTCATAGAAAATGTACAGAACTTGCCCTCAAGTAGCTCATGGATATTTAAGCAGATAAATTATCATCAATATGATGATAAGGGCTATTAAGGAGTGACATGAACAAAATGCTGTGGAAGCTCATATTTCCTGGAGAAATCAGAGAAGACATTACCAGAGAATAGTGTTTAAATAATGACTACATTCCTGTATTCAATCAGTAACTGTTGACTACTTTCTATGATTCAAAATGGACTATACAAAAGGGAGACAAAGATGAATGAGAACCAGTTTCACTGTAAATCTCTTTAGCCACAATTATCACATATTCAATATTTGTCTTTATGTATAGAATATAAGCTTTGTGAGACCAAAATTCTTTCTGCTTGTTCACTGCTCTATCCCCACTACCTATTTTAATGTCTAGCTCATCAAAGAAAATGCTCTAATAGTGTACTCCCTAAGATAGATGTGTGTCCAAGGTATGGTGGGCCACAAAACTGGGAATTGGTTTATGATATATGAAAGATTTCATGTGTAATACAATGACTGAAAATTCCAAAGCAGGATTAGAGATATACAAATGGTGGGGGAAAAGAGAAAGCAGAAGTAAAATAAAAGGGATGAGAAACTCTTTCTCTATTGACTTATTAACTATACTTCTTTGTTTTATGATTTAATGGTTGCTAGAGTAGACAGATGATAGTTGTATATGTCTCCTTAAGATTGTCTACCTTTAAAAAATCTTATAGCACTATATGTTAAAGAATCTTATAGAGTATACTTCCATTTCCCCATTCTTGTTTTGTATTATTATCATTATCATGCATTTTTTTCTATATAGCTTATAAAACTGTCAATATACTGCTATTGATTTTGCTATAAGCAGTAAACTGTCATTATTATAGTGTAGAGATTAGAATGCTCCTATTCTATTAATTATGGAATAGTTATTTATCTAAATGTTTATCATTTTGAAAACTATTTAGACTGAAGAATTTCCTTGAGCATTTCATGTGTGGCAGGTCTACTGGCTCAGAATTCACTCAGCTTTTGCTTTTTGAAAATACTCTATTTTGCATGGAAGCTTTTGTTGGGTAATACAGCATCTAGGTTGACAATCGTTCTTTCGTTCAGCACTTTAAAGATGTTGTTACATTGTCTTCTGAATTGTATTTTGTTAGGAAATGTGTGTTATTTCTTATCTTTGTTCCCCTATCTTCTTTCCTCTTTGTCTTTTCCCTGCAGTTATACATATGATGGACTGCTGGATATTACCCGACAGGGCACAGAGCATCTGTTAGTTTTTTTAGCCTATTTTCTCTCTGCTTCACTTTTGGTAGTTCTATCTCTTGTCTTTACCTTCAACAATATTTTTTTTTTAATCCTTGTCTAATTTTCTGAAGAGTCTATCCATTAGTATTTTCTTCTAATTATTTTATGTTATGTATATTTGTCCCTGGAATTTCCATATCTTAGAGTCTCCATGTCTCTCTGCATCTTGTTTATGCTTTCTGTAAGTACAAAAATAGCTCTTTTAAAGTCTTTGACTACTGGGACGCCTGGGTGTTTCAGTGGTTGAGCATCTGCCTTCATGCTCAGGGCATGATCCTGGGGTCCTGGGATCGAGTCCTGCATCAGGCTCCCCACAAGGAGCCTGCTTCTCCCTCTATGTCTCTGCCTCTCTCTCTGTGTCTCTCATGAATAGATAAATAAAATCTTTAAAAAAATAAAGTCCTTGACTACTAATGACATCTTTACCATTTAATGTTTATATTGACTGATTTTTCTCATAGTTATGGGTCACATCATTCCAGTTCCTCACATAAGTAGTTTTTTATTATATGTTGAGCATTGTGCATGTTATGTTGTTAAGTGTCTGGATTTTGTGGCCATCCTATAAACAGTGTTGAATTTTCTTCAGGTAATTAACTGATTTACTTGTGAATCAGCCTGAAACTTTTGAGGAGACTTAAAAGACTCTGTAGACTTTTAATTATTACTTCTCTTGTCTAGATGTTTATTTTTCTTTATGTGTATGGTAGCTGCCAAACCCAAAGTTGTAAGTAACTTCACCCCTACAAGATGTGTGTAAGTAACATATTTTTAGGAAAAAAAAATAACTACAGATTCCAGATCTTCTTGGTACTGGTGCCTCACAGCTGCATATCTGATTTGCTTGGATCCTTTCTGGTTCCTTCCTACTACTCTCTACACTATCCTTAGTTATCTGCCTTGCTTTCCTCTTTGATAGGTAAGTTCTTCTTGCTTTCAGTAGTCTTCAAAATATCGTATTATTTTTACCTATATTATCTTTATACATTTTAGACTTTTGATTTCTCAATGGCTTCATGGTTTGACATCTCTTTCCACTGTAAACTTTCGGATCCTATCAGGACCTAATGGCAGATTAGTAGTGAATATTCCCATTATCCTCCCAAAAACCAGGCAGAGCAATGAGAAAAACAATATATCCCCCTTTTTTTCCCCAAATGCCATTTATATTTTGGAAAATCAGATATAAATAAGTACATATATGTATACATATAAAAGTATATATATTTGTGTATCTATATATAGATATAGATAGATATCTATATATGTGTCTGTATATATAGAAAGAGACATAGATATATGTCAATATATTATATATATATATATATATATATATATATATATATATGAAAAGGCTAATAGGGATTGATAGCATCATGTCAAAGAACATAGAAGTCTGTATAAAGAGGCTCTCATTGGCCAAATTTGGAGCAGAGGAATTTAAATAATAGTGACTGTAATTGAGTGACACATGTTGAGTAAATAAAAATTAATTGGTCCATAAGACTAAAGAAGAAAAAGCCAAAATAAGCAAAGAAAAAAATACACTACCAACTGAAACTCTTATAAATATCCTAAGAAACTGATGTTCCTGATGCTTTTATTTTGTATATAAATTCGTACTGTTTGCTAAACAAAGTGACATACTTTTTGAATATTTTTTTTCTAATATCTTTAGAATCTTAAAATTAGACTCTTAATCACTATCTGTAGGTTCTTTAAATTGATCTTTTATATTACAACAAAAAAACTAACACTTAAAAACAATCAGCCAATTCATTCATTGGGGTAAAATTGCATCTATTGACAAATTATGAATATAGCCTGTTTGTAATAGGCAATAAGTCTGAATATAAGACCATTATTACGCTTACTGTGATGTTTGAAATGTGTTACCATTTCAATAGGGTTATCAGAGATAGGCGGTAGTGAAAGTGTGCTGATACCGACTCAGAAAGAATTTTACTTTTAACCAAGTAGATAATTTATGCTCTGCTTTTCTCTTGAAATTGGCATTTTTTTTATAAGTGACAAGCCATAGAGGCATGCAATATTTATAGGAGTTTTCAACTGATATTATGAATATTTGTTTATCAAAAACAAATCTTTTAAAAGTTCAGTTGTTTCATTTATTTGTCAGTGTTAAACACTATGACTAGATTACCTTTTCATTTTTGTAGCTATTTATTCCTAAAATAGTAGCTCCCAAAATAATGAACTATTAAGTTACTGTATCAGTTTAATTTCAAGAAGCAAATTCTTGAAAGAAAATAGATATATCTATGTGTAAACAAAGTTCTCTACCAATATAAAATCTTATATGTCTTATTTTCTTTTTATTCTGTTATACTTGCTAATCTTTAAGCAAATTATAGATTTACTCTTTAATTTGTTCAATTAATCTTTCACATTATGAAATAACTCAGAGAAAAATGGCTAGTATGCAACTAAAAGGCTGGTTACATTAAAAGTCTTTGCTGCAGGGAAGAAAAAAAAAGTTGCAATTCTTTAATTCTTCAGATATTTAGTAAAGCTATAAAATATATAAAACTGCTACAAAATACATTTTTTATTCCATGGAAGACTATTTTGAATTTTTCATTGCATTTTTATTATATTAACAAATTCCAGAATGCATTATATATTCTTTTTCCCAAATTAAATAAATAATGTAATGTCATTACCTTAAAGTGCTTTGTCCATGATTATTGAAACTTGGAACTTTTGTTCTATAGAATTACAAAGAAACAACATAGAACTACCAATTTCTATTATAATTTTATGTCATTTGTAGCATATTATCAAATTCAGTAGTATTTTAATTTCAATTTTTAATTAAGTTATAAGGTCTCTGGTCAATAATAAACACACAATTTTATTATAATAATTATATAAGTTGTAAAATATTCAGAAACTGAAAACATTGTCTCTAAGTAAAGACATCAGTACTAGGAATAATAATGCACTTACAATGCGAATGATAGATCTAAGTGTTTTAGCCCTTCAGAGGTAATAAAACTTGTTATTGGTATGAATAATACCTTGGATTTTTGCAAACAATTGAATAGGTATAAAGACTGAGGAAAAGAATCCATGATGATAGTGTAGATAATGAAAAAACAAACCAGACATTTTAAGGTGAAAAATAAACCTGTTTGTCACAAAAGGTTATACATGTAGAGAGATATATGTGAGGGGAGAAGCTGGCAAAAAGAATATTGCATTTAAAAAAACAGAATGCAATGAAAGTACGAAAGATCAGGAATGGTGGTGCACTAAGAGATTTGGGACTTATTTTGTAGGTAATAGGAAGCCATTAAACATTTTAAACAATATAAAACCAATATCTGATAGAATGTAGTAGATGGGGAAGCTTGAATGCAGAAATAATTGTAGTAGTTGAGGTACGTAATGGAAGTCTTGGCCTAGGGTAGAGATATCAAAAAATGAATAGAAAGGACAGGTAGAAGAAATTATGTGGTTGAATAGGGAGGGATGGACTTGGGAAGGAATGAATGAGGAGAAGAGAAATCAAAATGGCTTTCTATATTCTCAGAGGTAACTAGGAAATTGAAGAGACTATAAAAAAAATACGCGCATGTCCTAAATAGAACCTGAAATCTTGCAATGCCCCCAGAAGCTTCATGTGAATATAATTGCTCTCAGTACGAAGTGTAGTCATAAAACTTTTGTGAAGAAATTATCTCTATCTCAAATAATATTGGCAAGTAAGTGAGGTTTTGGAGGTCTCATTGTACGTAATTTGTAGAATCTGTAGAAACACTTTAATATTCTTTTTCTTAACGATTTTATTTATTTATGCATGAGAGACACAGAGAGAGGCAGAGACATGGGCAGAGGGAGAAGCAGGCTCCATGCCGGGAGCCTGATGTGGGACTCGATCTCAGATCCTGGTTTCACGCCCTGAGCCAAAGGCAGATGCTCAACTGCTGAGCCCCCCAGGCGTCCCACACTTTAATATTCTTAGTGTTAAGTGATCTCCTCTTAACTACCTATCAAATGATTCTGGCATTCTGGGGTCTACCCCCCCCCCCCCAACCTTTACCACTTTCAAAGAGCATTCACCTATTTATATCTCTGGGAGCCTACTCTTTTAAAACATATAAAGTAAAAAATCATTATGTTGTGTCTGTGGAAATCAGTGACAATGTACTTGCTGTTATTTTGGAGAAACATTCAAATTGTGATAGATGGATGTGGATGTTTATCTACTTATTTATTCATTCTCCTTTCCCCTGAAATGTGTTCCATCCCTACCTATTAGGGACACTCACACACATGGTTCTGGATGATCAATGAGTATATACTCTGAAGTCTGGTTCCCACGTTATAGTTGTTTGGTCCACATTGTTCGAGCATCTATCCCAAGCTTTGAGACTCAAATACATTTTCTAATTTTTTTTAGAACCCACAGAAGTTAGTTGTACTCCATCCAGTTGGCTACTGCAGTAAAAAATTAAATTTTGCATATTCTCATTGACTATATTTCCTTGTCATATGGAAAAAGCTGGAATACAGAAAGGAGAAGAATGAAGGCTGAAAGTAGAACCAGAGATCCAGATGAAGTGAGAGTCTGATATGTTCTAGACTCTTTCTTCTTGTTATTTAGCTCTAGTGTTTAATTTGGATTCAATAAAATTATCTGATATTTTAAAATAATTAATTTGATTTATGTTTATGTAAAGCTAAAAATCTTAGCAGTTCCTTGAATATGGCAGGCCATTTTGTATTTGTGACATTTAAGAAAATTAATTATTTGTTAAAAATGAGCATTTCTAAAGCCTTTATCCAGTTATTTAAAAATAACCTGAAATTTAAATCATGTTTACATAGTTGTAGAGGTTAGTTCCTATATCAGCATTCTAATTCTTTGACACTTAGAAAATCTAAGATACTTCTACAAACCAGATTATTGTATTATACAATATTTAATAACTAAACCAAAAGGAAATTTCCGTTTATTCAATTACTGATCACAAAATTTAAACTATAAATTTTTTTTAAACTTTAAATTTTTTAACACTTTGATAACACTTTCTGTGTGCCAAGTTCTCTTCTAAGTACTTTACAGATAGTAACTATTTAATCTTAGACATCATCTGGTGAAATTAGATGCTAATTTTTTATAATTCTATGCCTTTTATAAAGTAACTAAGGAATAAGGAGGCTAAATCATTTATTCAAAATCACAGAGCTTATAAATGGTAGAGCTGGGATTTGAACCAGGCTATAGTCTTCCCAAGTTATTGCTCTTAACCAAGTGCTATGTTGCTGCCATTAGAGTAACTAGCCCCAAATAAGTAAAACATAAAGATCAGTTACTCACAATATTTTGTAAAGCAGAGAAAAGAGTAAGCACAGGTGCCCTGAATGACTCAGCTAATTCCTGCTGGACTTACCACAGAGGTGAATTCCCGCCTCCAAGGTAGATAATGTTAATCAGTCTGCTACAGATGGTATTTTGTATGTTCTTATATTCATATCTTTCTTCTGTTCCCTATAATAAGGAATTGAATTAATTTTGGTCACATTTATTTTAAAGAGACAAATATAAGTGATCTACTGTACTTCTTAACCCATATAGATACTGAGGGCCAGGGTTTCCATTATGAAAATATGGATACTCCAATATTTAATCTTTATTCTTGGCAGAGGTAAATTTTTTTTATCTGATATGGGAGATATTTCACAAAGACAAAAAGCTAATCAAGTGACTTGAAATTTTATTTACTTCATTTGGAAGACATTCTCAAATGTCTGACTGAGTCATGAAAATTGTGAGCCTCTTTTTTGTAGATGTAGTCTGGAGTAGTAACAGAATCATTTGCAATTTTACCAACCGAATCACCGATGGATGAATTGCTTAATGATTTCAGATTTGATGTTACTACCCTCCTACCACAGTCCTTTAGAAGAACTTGATCTATGGCAAAAGAAGTAATTAACAGAAGAATTAAAGTAGCAGAGGGTAGCCTTTCTTTTCTTCTTTGAGGGAAAACTAATTGAGATGTTGTTTGAGAACGAAAATAAGGTCTAAGGCATCTTTTGAGTTCTGTCAGAGTTTGATATAATTAACCAAGTAATTGGAAATAAATCATCTAGAATGTAATGAAAGAGTTAAAAAGATGGGCCATAAAAAGCATAGTGCATATACATGTTACTCTGAAATGTTTTATTTGAATTTAGCTCAAGACTAACAGAATTATATCGATTGGTCTTTCAAAATTGCCATATTTCAGATTTTCTTACAGCAAATATATTCCTTAAAATTAGAGTATATTAAAGTGTTTTTAGAGGGTATTAGAAATATCTTTTATATTTTCCTTTCTTCTAAATGGTATCTATTAGGTGTCTTATCTTTGGCTAACATAAGCCATAATCTTTACTTGCTCATGTTAAATGGTTGTGAATATGTTGTGACATATGGGGAAAAAGGGATTTTACAGATGGAATTAAGGTCTATTAAACTGACTTTACAATAGGGAGATTATCCTGGATTATTACATGGGTCTTTAAATACGAAAAAAAAAAGAATGCAGAAGAGTAGTCAGAGAGAGATGTGGTAAAAGAGTAGGAGACAGGCGAGCGAAAGTATGCGAAGGACTCAAGGCACTGTTGCTAGTTTTGAAGATTAAGGCTGCTGTGAGCCAAAAAATGCAGACAGTCTCTAGAAACTGAGAATGACCCTAGCCCACAGCCAGTCACAAGACAAAGACCTCAATCCTATAGCTTCATGGAACTAATTCTCCTGTCAACATACATGAATCTAGAAGTAAATTATCCCTGAGAGTTTTCAGCAAGGAATGCAGCCCTACATTGATTTGAGTCCAATGGGCTCCTTTTGAAATGTTTTTACTTAATGAATTATGAGATAATAAATTCATGTTGTTTAAAATTATTACGCTTGTGGTACTTTGTTATGGTATCAATAGAAACCTAATGCAATTGTCCACTTCATTTGTAGGCATTTTTTTTTTGAGGGAGGGGTAATTTATCTTCAGGAGAGCTTAGATGGAAATAAGCTTACATTTTCTGCAACTATTTTGTAAAATATAGAGATTATAGAGAGTATAAAGAGGCTTTAAAAATAATTTACATAGTTATTATTTTGTTGTGGTGAGAGAAGAGAAGAAATATTGAGGACAACTGGTAGATGCAGAAAAATTGCAAAAGAACAGAGAGATCAAATGAATGTAGCAGTACTGTGTAAACTTTAAAGTGTTAGAGAATTGCCAAGAAATATTGCAGTACATCACAATTATATTACATCCATATAATTAGGCAACCATTTCACTATAAAACAACCCACATTTTCCATTGGAACATGAATTTATCAAGCAATGCATCATGGAATTTGTGTCTAGAAAAGACACGTGGAAAAGAGATGGTGTCTGATTTGAACTTACAACAATCTGAGTAAGTAGGTGTTCTCTTTACAGACCTATTGTATTGATGATGAAATTAAGAAAGAGAGTGCAAATGACTTCTCACTGTGATACAGCTATAGATACCAACCTGTAACTCAACCTGAGTCAAGAACTTAAATTTGAATTCGGGCTTTATATCTCAAAGTTGAATTCAGAAATTGAATTCAGATCTTATGTCTCAAACGTACATTTTAAATAAATACCATGGTATTGTACAATTCTATTGCCACTGCTCTTTTTTTAAAAGAAAATTTATTTATTTATTCATGACAGGCAGAGATAGAGAGAGAGAGAGACATTGGCAGAGGAAGAAGCAAGCTCCCTGTGGGGAGCCGGATGTGGGACTCAATCTCAGGACCCCGGGGTCACGCCCTGAGCCACAGGCAGAAGCTCAACCACTGAGCCACCCAGGCATGCCTATCACTGGTACTCTGAAGGAGACTCTTGAAGCTGGGGTTGGCAGAAGGGACTATATACAAGATTATTATTTTATTTTTTCAATATTATTATTTTAATTTGAATTCAAAAGTTAAAAAAGGAAAATACTTTTATTATTAGCCATGAAGTTGCCAGGGAAAGAAATAATTTGATTAGACCTGTACGTGAATAACCTGGGTATCAAAAGTCTCAATTTCACATTGGACGTTGCCTTAATGAAATGTTTAAAATTAATTTAGCAAATAAATAGAACATCTTTTTTTTTTTGAACTTTCCTTTTTTAAGTTTTTATTTTAGTCTCTTGCATGTAGTTTCAACCATTACATGCAATAAATCTATCAAAAGGAAAAGGAAATATCAAAAGGTATCGATATGGACAATTTTGTTTTAAGAAAATTAACTTAGAAACTTTATTTTTGGTGTTCATTACTTTTCCTATAGGCATGCAATCAAATTTCTGGGAATTTGTATTATTTAATAATCATAATGAACATTTAGTCCATCATTGCTACTGATTATAAAGCTTTATTTGTTACAATAAATAACTTTTAAAGGACTCTGTAATCAAATATAATGATAGATGTATGATTTTTGATTAGAATCTGGGATAAAATTTTAGTACCTTCTGATATCTACAGATTTTGATTTTTTTGATTTTAATTTTTTTTTTATCTGAGTACAGTTGACAAACAGTGCTGCATTAGTTTCAGGAATCTAACATAGTAACTCAGCTTCTCTCTATGATATGCTATGCTCTCAAATGTAGTTGCTATCTTTTACCATATAGCACTGCTACAATATCATTGACTCTATTCTTTATGCTTTGATTTGCAGGACTTATTCATTCCATAACTGGAACCCTGTATCTCCCACTCCCCTTCACCCATTTTACCCATCTTCTCACCTCTGGCAACATCAGTTTGTTCTCTGTATTTATAGTCTAATTCTGCTTTTTGTTTCTTTGTATATTATGTTTTTAGATTCCACATATGAGTAGAACCATATGGTATTTTCCTTTGTAAGTCTGATTTATTTAACTTAACCTAATTCCCTCTAGGTCTCCATGTTGTTGCAAATAGCATTATCTCGTTCTTTCTTATGGCTGCGTAATGTTCCTCTGTGTGTGTGTGTGTGTGTGTGTGTGTGTGTGTGTGTTTTCCTTATCTATTCATCTGTCAGTGGATGCTGGGGTTGCTTAAGTATTGCAAATAATGTTGCAGTAAACATAGTGGTACATATATCTTTTCCAATTAGTGTTTTCATATTCTTTGAGTAAATACCTGGTAGTGGAATTATTGGATCATATGGTATTTTATTTTATTTTATTTATTTTATTTTATTTTATTTTAGATTTTATTTATTTATTCATGAGAGACACAGAGAGAGAGAGAGAGAGAGGCAGAGACACAGGCAGAGGGAGAAGCAGGCTCCATGCAGGGAGCCCGACGTGGGACTGGATCCTAGGTCTCTAGGATCACGCCCTGGGCTGCAGGTGGCACTAAACTGCTGAACCACCCTGGCTGCCCAGGTATTTTATTTTTAATTTTTTGAGGAACCTATTTTCTACAGGCTGTACCAATTTACATTCCTTTCAACAGTGCACAAGGGTTCCTTTTTTTCACATACTTGTCTTTTTGATTTTAGTCATTCTGACAGACGTAAGGTGATATCTCATTGTGGTTTTGATTTGCATTTCCCTGATGATTAGGAGTGTTGAGCATCTTTTCATGTGTCTCTTGGCCATCTGTATTTCTTCTGTGGGGAAATATCTATTTAGGTCCTCTGCCCATTTTTAAATTTCATTGTTTTTGAGGTGTTGAGTTGTATAAGTTCTTTATATATTTTGGATATTAACTTAACCCTTATTAGATGTAATTCAGCATCAACTCCACCATAACATGTCTGTACTTTTCGTAGGGCATGGTGCCCTACCAAGTCTTCCTTTGGTATAACTTATTTAGTTGTGAGATTTGCTGAGTGCTCAGATCCCAAGCAACTCAGCCAAAATGTAGCTACTTCCCTAAAATGAATATAGAATGCCATCTCTTTGTCAGCTGAAAATTGTTCTGGTCATTTAGAAACCTTAAGCTACTAAATTTTTGTGTAAACTTGGTTTATATATTCTCATCCCCCATCATGATAAAGATCAAGTTTTTCTCACATGCTGTCTTTGGATGTTCTTCATACAAAACCAAGAAATAAATTATTTGAATCACTGATTTAAGAAACCGGAACAAATTGCTCTTAGTTCTTTTATTTTAGGCTAAGCTGTATTATAGAAAGCAATAATTAAAAATGGCTGCTTATAAATGATCAAGTCTCCACTATTCTTAGAAAGAGAAAAATAATTCAAAACATTATTTACTCCAAAAATCTTGTCTATTTGGATTTGGTATTCTTTTCTTTTGTGTGTGTTTACATTGGAAAATAATTATAGAAATCCAGTTCAAGATGACAGACTGAACATGTGGGTTTATTGTTTCTCCCTCTAGTGATTGTCTTAAGTATATAGGATGTGGATTTTTAAGGACGCTGTATAAGGTAAGAAGAACAGATATAGCAAAGGAAATGAGACTTCAATAAAAATGTGCAAGATAAAAGAGTATTAATGGTAGAAAACAGGAAAGAGGAAAAAAACTCTCAACCTTAAGGAGAGGAAACCAAAGAGATTCTCATTTTGACTGATGGAGTTCTTTCGCCTGTTAGAACTCCAACAGTGGGTTAATACAAGGGGATTAATTAAAGATCTGTATAGGGGATAGCCTGCTTTCTATTCCTGTCACATATTCCTGGCCCACAGAGCAAAGGAGCCCAATGATTACCCTGAGGACAAAAATAAACAAGATTGTTCTCTTAAACATCCAAGAAGCATCTTGGGAGTAGGAGGGAAGTTAGCGTGAGTGTTGGCAGAGCAATTAAAGCCTCCTCAGTTTAGCCTTCCATACCCCCACTCCTCCCCCACACCCCAGAATACAGTGGCCCACATTCTCACTCATACATGGAACTCCAGTTTTCCTATTTCCTTATTTTTTAAAAATGATTTTATGTTAATGGAATATTTTCTATATACAAAGCAATAAATACAGTACAGATAAATAAGAGACAACACATAATAATAGAAGCTAAATATACATAGTTACATACCTCACGGTATGCGCTTTTTCTCACTGACATCCTACCCCCTCTACCCTGAGGGTAATCACAATTTCAAATCTTGGTCTGTTATATTTCTGTTTTTCACAGTTGCGTTGGCCAAGAAAAGAGGAAGAACTGAAATAAAGCAAAAACGTTTATTTGAGGTCTTAGAAATTCAATTAGGGAAACAGATTTGGGGAGCAACCCAAATTGTGTCACACTGAAGAGTAAAAGCCAGGGGTCTTTATTAGCAATTTGTGAAGATATTGGGAAACTTAATTTGTTTTCCAAAAGTTATGATCAGAATATATAACTACATTTTATCATTCATTGGTTTTCTGTATACATTATGTCAGTTACTAAAAAACTATCTTTTACATAATGTCAATTTTTATTAAGAATGTGAATGTAGCAGCGCCCGGGTGCCTCAGTCCATTAAGCATCCCACTCTCCATTTCTGCTCAGGTCATGATCTCAGGGTCATGGGACCTGGCCCTGGAGTCCAGCTCCATACTCAGTGGGGAGTCGGCTTGAAGATTCTCTCCCTGTGCCCCTGTCACCACTTGTACTTGCATTTGTGCATGTGTGCACTCTCTCTCTCTCTCCCTCTCCCCCACTCTAAAATCAATCAATCAATCAATCAATCAATCATTGGGGGGGAAAAAAAAGAAGAATGTGGATACAGTATTTGTTCAGTCATGTTTTTGTCCAGTTCAGTAGTTCAGTATAGTTCCTGTTTCAAAACAGGATGCAGTTTTAGCACCAAAATAGTCTGTCAAATTCAGAGGTTTTACATGGGGTCATAACTGTTATGCTACTTTGATAGTAAAACAAATGTATTTAAAAATTATTCTCAATTTTATGTAACTGGCATCATACTGCACATATTCTTTTGTTACTGCCTCCTTCACTCATCAATATTATACTTTTGAGACTTAGTTATACTGCTGTATGGTTCTATAATAATTCCTTTAATTTGAGTTATGGTATTCCATCACAGGAATCTGTTGTCAAATTGTCATTTACCTATGATAGACACTGGTATAATTTGAAGTCTTTGTTACTACAATACTGCTAATGAATGGTTCTGTATGAACCTCTTGGCATATTTTTGCAAGTACAAGATACATGAAATTACTAGCTCATGTGGAATGAGCACTGTCAACCGTGCTATATAATGTCAAAATGTCCTGATGTATGCTTCGTTCGCTTGTACTCAAATGTTAAATTAATATTTTGAAGCATAAATTATGTGTCAGTTACTATTCTAGGACCTACGAATAAATCAATGCACAGAACAAACAAAAAAATCCATGCCCTCATTGGATCTTACATTCTGTTGCCCAAGAGTAGTACCTAAAAGTTTCTGTTATTATGGGGGCACCTGGGTGGCTCAGTTGGTTAAACATCTAACTCTTGGTTTCAGCCTAGATGATGATCTCAGGGTCATGAGATCTTCTAGCATGGTGTCAGTCTCTGCGCTCAGCAGGGAGTCTGCTTGTTCCTCTCTCTCTCCCTCTGCCCTTCCACCCACTCATGCTCTCGCTCTCTCAAATAAATAAATAAATAAATAAATAAATAAATAAATAAATAAATAAAATCTTTGAGAAAAGTTTCTGTTATTATGGAATTATCTATGTTTTTATGTTTTGCCATTCTGGCTGGTATAAAATAGTATTAAATTGTATGTTTTTAAAAATAGCTTTATTCAGAAATAACATGCATTAAAATTGCAAATATTTAAAGTGTGCAATTTTACCAAGATTTTACATAAATACACCCATGAAACCATCACCCCGAACAAGATTTCTGTTACTCCCTAAATTTTTATCATACACCTGTGTAGTCCCTTCAGGGATTTCTGATAATTTCACATGTGACAGTTGATAAGCTTCACTGTGTACTAATGTACATATCTTGGTAAAGTCATATAAATGGAATCATAAAATGTGTACTCTTTTCTGTCTGTTTTTCTTTCACTTGGAATAATTATTTTGAAATTTCTACATTCTATAGCATGTTTCAATATTTCATTACTTTATTGCTGAATAGTATTCTGTTGTATAGACATAACATTTCACTTATCTGTTCACTTATTGATGAACATTTTATTGTAACCAGATTTTATCTATTTATGAGTAAAGTACTAGCACTGTTTAGAACCTTCAGCACAGTGTTGCATAGAAGGAGAGAGAACAGGCATTGCTGATTTGTTCTTAATTTTAAGAGGACAGAATTCAGTATTACACCATTAAATATGATAGAGCTAGGATTTTACTCCATGCCCTTTATCAGATGGAGGAAGTTCTCTTCTACCTCCATTTTTTGTTTGTTTTTATTTTGAGTTAGGGATAGATACTGAATTTTGTTAAATGTTTTTTCTGTGTTTATTGAGATGATCAAGAGTACTTCTTTTTGGTTTGTTAATAGAGTAAATAGAATTACACTGATTAATTTTCAAATGTTAAATCAACCTATATCCCTGGGATAAAATCCATTTAGCCAAGATATCCTTTTTTTATTTATTGCTTGATTCTGTATGTTAAAATTTATAGCAGTTTTTTTTTTACATCAATGTTCATAAGGAATATTGCTCAGTACTTTTTTTCTTTTTTAATGTCTTTGATTTTGGTATCTGAGCTCCAAGAATGACTTTGGAAGTATTTCCTCCTATGGATTTAGATTTAATAGTTTCTTAAATGTTTGGCAGGATTCATCAATAGAGCTGTCTGAGCCTTGTGTTTTCTTTGTGGGAAGGTTTTTGACTCTAAGTTCAAATTATTTAATAGATACAGAATTATCCATTTTGGCTGTTTCATCTTGAGTTTGCAGGATAGAATTTTAGAATGCCCATCCCCATCCCATAGTAATACCTGGGACTGTGAATATGATAAGATATCATGCCTGTGATTATGGTTATGTTATGTGGCGAAACAGAATTTGCAGATGCAATTAAGTTTACTTAATTAAGGTAACTTAAGACTTTGAGTTAATTAAAAGAGAGTGCAGACCTACACTAACCATATAATCCTTTTAAAGGCAGAAATTTTCTCCAGCTGGCAGTAGAAAGGAAAAGAAAAATCAGAGAGATTAAATAAAGCATGAATAGTATTCAAAGTGCTGCTGCTGAGTCAAAGAAGCAGGGGCCATCTACAAGGACCAGAAAGCAATCTGGAGAAGCTGAGAGCTATCCCCAGATGACAGCCAGAAAGAAAATGGTAGCCTCAGTCTTATGACTTAAGAAATTATAAATTTATTTATTTTTATTTTTATTTATTTATGATAGTCACAGAGAGATAGAGGTGGAGACATAGGCAGAGGGAGAAGCAGGCTCCATGCACCGGGAGTCCGACGTGGGATTCGATCCCAGGTCTCCAGGATCGCACCCTGGGCCAAAGGCAGGCGCCAAACCGCTGCGCCACCCAGGGATCCCGACTTAAGAAATTATATTATCCCAACAGCATAAGTTAACTTCAAAGTAGATTCTTCCCCAGAATCTCCATTTAAGCGCTCAGCCAGGTCAATACCTTGATTTGACTTTGTGAGAACCTGGCTAAGCTTGCCTCAATTTTTGACTTATAGAACTATGAGCTAATAAATGATAAGAAAATAAATTTGTGGTAATTTATTATACAATAATAGAAAGCCAGTAAAGAGCACTTTGCTAGTCTGTGCCTTTCAAGGAATTTGTTGTTAAATGCATTGGCATAAATTTCTTCATCATATTTTCTTAATATTATTTTATATCTATAGGCATGGATATAAAATGATACTGATGATTATGTCTCCTATCTTTCCTGGTCTAGTTAGACATGGTAGATGGCCCCATTGATCTACACCTCCTGATATACACACCTTCATGTCATTTTACTCATTGAGTATGCGCTGAGCCTAATGACTTCTTTCTAATGGGGTGATGAGATGTCACCTCTAAGATGAGGTTACAAAATGACACTATCTTGTATCTTGCTGTCCCTTTCTTCCCATTTATCTCCTTCTCTCTTTCTTCTTTCCTTCTTTCTCCTTCACTTTTTGTTCCTCACTTTTCCTTGCTCTATCTGGCTTCTTCATATTTGAATAGCCCTTTGGAGAGGCCTGCATAGCAAGAAACTGATGTCTCTGGCCAATAGCCAGTGAAGTTCTGAGGCTTGCCAGTAACCATATAGGTGGACCTTAGAACCACATTCTGCACACAAGTCAAGCCTAAAGAAGCCTGAAGCTCCAGCCAACACTTAGATTGTAACCTTGTAAGTAACCCTGAGCAAGATGACCTTTGTTAGGCTATGCTTGGAATCTGACCCACAGAAACTATGTGATATTAAAAAAAAAAAAAAAAAGAAAAGAAAAAAAGTTTATTTTAAACCATTAAGTTTTGGAGAATTTGTATAGATAAGTAATATAGTTTTCTGGTATTGGGAGTAAACTTATATTCTAACAAATGCCTAAATAGGTGGGGTGACTTAAGAAACTGATAGTGAATAAAGGCTGGAAAGAGTTTCAGGGTAGTGAAACTGTCCTACTGAAAGACTCTTAGTAAAAATCTGGACCTTGAGAACCTTTGCAAGAAGTACTTAAAGGAAATGAGAAAAATGTTAGTAAAAAATGGAGGAAGTGACATACTTTTTATGGATTGGCAGAAGCTTATCAACAGTATTTACTTCAAAAATATGGAAAGTAGAGTGTCTAATGAATTGGGTGATATAGCTAAGGAGGTTTGCAGGTAAAGTGTTGAGGGTGCATTTGAGAGTTCTGAAAGCGAACCTCAGGTTTTATGATTTACTGAAAGGACTCATAAGACACAGAAAAAGCTGACATACTCATAGTTACCATTCATTTCAGTGAAAGGAGAAAGAGAAGAAGCATAAAAGCATAGGAAAGGCAGGGTCCAGGAGAAACCGTGTAGAATCTTCCGTGTGTCTTCTCCCAGTGCTGTGGTATGGAAATGCTTAACTACATTTGCGGGCTAGAGAATGCCATCTAAGGAACCTTATCTAAACTTGAATCTGATTTAGATGTTGAGATTCTGGACTTCCAGCTGATGCTATATATAATAAGATGAGATTTAGGGGATATAAAGAAAGTGAATATATTTTGTATGAGGGAGGGATTGAATCATTTAAGGATATATGGAGAGAACTGTGGTAGACAATAGCCCTCAGTGATGGCTGGTATTCAGTCTTATTCAATCCCCTTCTCATATGTATGAGCTGAGCCTAATAACTTGATTCTAACAAAGAGAAAATGGTATAAATGATGGGGTGTTATGTTAGAAACCCCAAAATATTCTGGCTTCCATCTTGCTCTCTTGCTCTCATGTTCTTTCTCCAAGCCCTTGATGAGAGAAAAAACAAGTATGATAAACATAATTCAGAAATACTAGGTGCTAGGGCACCTGGATACTCAGTCAGTTAAGTGTCTGCCTTCAGCTCAGTCATGATCTCAGGGTTTTGGGATTGAGCCCCAGGGTTGGGCTCTCTGCTCAGCAGGGAGTCTGCTTCTTCCTCTCCCTCTGACCCTCCCCCTACTTGTGCATGTTCTCTCTTTCTCTTTCTCTCTAATAAATAAATAGAATGTTAAAAAAAACCACTAGGTGCTACCAATTCCATTATACAGGGTTTCTCAAACTCAGCACTGTAGATATTTGAGACCAGATAGCTCTTGTCATTTGGAGATGTTCAGTACTTTGTAGTATGTTTAAAGCATCTCTGGACTTTATTCTTTAGGAGCCAGCAGTAACCTTCTAGTAGTAGCCACCAAAAATGGCTTTGGATTTTGCCAAATGTCCCCTGGCAGACAAAACAATGCTGGGTTAAAAACCATCGTTTATTAAACATGCCAACAAACTAATTACAAAATGAACATAAAATAAAACAGAATAGCCAGATTTGTCGTAGAAAAAAATAAAAGTACAAAGGACAGGGATTCTTCTGTTTTTTCTTTTTTTTTTTTTCTTTAATTTTTAAACAATCTCTACATGCCACATGGGGCTTGAATTCATGAC
This sequence comes from Canis lupus familiaris, assembly GCF_011100685.1. Lineage (NCBI taxonomy): Eukaryota > Metazoa > Chordata > Mammalia > Carnivora > Canidae > Canis > Canis lupus. Next base: position 48,657,588 of record NC_049227.1, on the reverse strand, counting down.
TCCAAGATCAAGAATGGCATGTTCTACCGATTAAGCTACCTAGGCACCCTCTTCTGTTATCTTTTAAGATTTATTATAAGAGGAAGAAATTAAGACATTGTGGTATTAACACAGAAGTCATCCAATAATATAAAAGGTAAGAATTGGGATCCCTGGGTGGTGCAGCGGTTTAGCGCCTGCCTTTGGCCCAGGGCGCGATCCTGGAGACCCAGGATCGAATCCCACGTCGGGCTCTCGGTGCATGGAGCCTGCTTTTCCCTCTGCCTATGTCTCTGCCTCTCCCTCTCTCTCTCACTGTGTTCCTATCATAAATAATAAATAAAATAAAATAAAATAAAATAAAATAAAATAAAATAAAATAAAATAAAATAAAATAAAAATAAATAAAAGGTAAGAATTATCCTCATTTGGAGATCAGAAAACTGAGTTCCAGTGAAGTGATGTTCCCATGGTCTAGTAACAAGTTGATTTTATGAATGCTTGCCTTGGAAGATCATATTTTTTGATAATACACATGTGAACCACAGTCTTATTGGACTTAGCATAATTTTCTTAGCATTTAACTTTTTAGCGTTACATTTAGTATTTACTCTTTATCTTTATTTTTGTATTATTTTATTTGTTTTCATTTTTACTTTTACCCTTAGACCATCAATTGTCTAAACAGGGATTAACTCTTGAACAAATATTTTTTAAGAAAATCATTGGTTGGGCTAAAAGCTTCCTAGGAAGCAAGTTATTCTTGCCTGTTAGTTCCCATGATGGATTACTTCCCTGAGTTTTTATCCTGTAAGCATAAGGTTTCCAGTGTTAGTGACATTATCACCCTACCTCCTCAGTCCTGCTGCTGTTTATAGTGCCATTACTATTTTTTGTCTTTGTTATTAAAACTTGAGAATTATTATTTTCTGAATGTTCCCACAGCCTATTATATTCTGCTTGCCATCCAGCCTGGTCTCTCCTGGTGTCTGCAAAGCTGTTTTACCAATGCACAACTCCTATATGCAATGCTCCTCTCTGGAATTCACCAGTTTTAAGGTCTATGCTCTCCGTAGACTTGGACTTCCAGATACCTCCTAAATTCTAATCTATCACCCAGAGCTGCCTTGACCAAGCAAAAAGTCAAGAGAAACAGGGGCACTAGGGTGGCTCAATCAGTTAAGCATCGACTCTTGATTTTGACTCAGGTCCTGACCTCAGGGGCCTGAGACTGAGCTCCATCTTGGTTAAGATTCTCTTAAACTTGACATTCTTTCTCCCTCTCCCTTTGCCCCTCCCCCCCTCTAAAAAAAGAAAGAGCGGGCTAGAGAGAAACAAGGATCTTTTGAAATACAAATCAAATTGACTAAATTTATGTCAAAACAGGTCCATATTGGGAAATAGGTATACAAAATAGTGAACTCTTTTACTTGCTTATCAAAACAGAGAGTCCTCAATTTTGAAATATGTTCTATCAGGTTAGTAGAGCTTTATTTAGTGTATTAGGAGTTACAGTTCACGAGGCTGCAGGCCTATGAAAGTGAATGTGTTGTATGATTACTGGGCAAGCTTTACAAACATTCAGTGTGATTTCTAGGATTCTAGGATTTAAATTTATTTTGAATTCCTAGTGGCATTATGCTTTGGTATGTGTATGCATGTGTTTCAGGGTACAATTGGAAATCATTACTTTAGTTGGACACAGTTAAAACCACATAAAATGAGCAAGGATTAAAATAAAAAGAAAATAACCTACTACATGTAAATGAGTATTGTTTCTTTTTGTGAAACTACTTTTTTACAACTCAGCATTCTAAAAATTAAGTGCTTTCATAAACTTTTTTTTTTGCTTATGTCTATTAAAGTTGCCACTGATGCTGAAATTATGAATACTTATTGACATTGGCTAGGGTAATGGCAATGAACAGTCTTGCTGTGGTCCAATTAAGCTGGAAACCCTAGATACAGCTGAGATTAAGACTCTTGAAAATTACACTAGAAATAGAAATAAAATGACAAAGACCAAGAAAGAAGGAATTCACTGGAAAATAGAATAGCAAAGGGCATGTTATAATATAATGTATTCAATGTAGCAAGTCATTTTATACTTGAATTCCTCTTCCATTTATGCTGATTAGTTTTGAAACATAGTCTTTGAATAATAGCAAGTAGAATATTATATGACTAGCATAAAGACATTATACATTTTTAGTCAAGAGAGCAAAAGAGAGGAGAAAGAGAGAGCTCAATTGAAATAATAAAGAAGATCTGAGAATATTAAATTGCAGCTCTATCATTTCTCTTGGAAGTATACTAGTATCTAACAAATTATGATTGATATATATTGCTATATTCATATATATATAGCACTTAGGACACCTGGGTGGCTCAGTGGTTGAGCATCTGCCTTCGGCTCAGGGCATGATCCTGGGGTTCCAGGATCAAGTCCCACATCAAGTGCCCTGCGAGGAGCCTGCTTCTCCCTCTGCCTATGTCTCTACCTTCTCTCTGTGTCTCTCATGAATAAATAAATAACATTTTTAAAAGTATTGAAAATCTAGCAAAAGTCATATCGAAACAGAACAAAAACCTTAGTACTCTTAACATATTAGGGCAATTAATCAAATATGAAACATATTAGTTTCAAAGTATTTTTTATTTCACACACAGATTTAGATATCCTAATTTTATGCAAACAGCAATAAGAGATAATATTATTGAGTGATATCTATGTCAAGAATGCTGTAATCACTTTATGTGCGATATTGTATTCATTACTCACAACAGCCAGAAAAAGTGGATCATATTATTGTTCTCATTAAATAAAAAAGGAATTGGAGGAACAGAAAAGTAATCTACCCACCCAACATCACTGGGCTAACCAATGGTTCACTGGGATTAGGATTCTACTCCAGAATCTAAATGTGTAGCTGCCATTTAAATCACATTATCTTACCTTCCACTTAAATAACTTTTAAAATCTTTTAAAGATACATTTCTAGGGCAGCCCAGATGGCTCAGCAGTTTAGCACCTGCCTTCACCCCAGGGCGTGATCTTGGAGACCCGGGATCGAGTCCCACGTCAGGCTCCCTGCATGGAACCTGCTTCTCCCTCTGCCTGTGTCTCTGCCTCTCTCTCTCTCTCTCTGTGTGTGTGTGTCTCTCATAAATAAATAAATAAAATATTTTTTTCTTTTTTAAAAGATACACTTCTAAATATTTTGTGCACTATCATGTATTACTGTATGTATACACAATGTAACCTAACCATAACTTTATTATTGAATATTTAGGCTATTTTCAATTTGTTGTTGTTACAAATAGTTTTTTGACAAAAAACGTTGGGCAAAAATTTTGTCAGAATTTCATATTATATTTTAGGGTAAATTATTAAAAGTAGATTTAATGTGTGAAAGGGTATAAGCATGTTTAGGCTTCCACCAGCAAACTATGTGATAGCCCATTTCTCAGCAGTTTTATCAGCACTTCAGTGCAATTTGAAGAAAGCTAAAGATCTTGTTTTCTGTTTTGCTGTGAGAAGATGTGGGGCTTTTCTCTGTTTCATAAATTTTCAATTGCCTAAGATAAACTTAGAAAAGACAAGTGAAGGACTCAATTAGGAGTATTTTCTACTTAGAGGAATGCCAGCTAGATAAAAAAAATAATAATAATCTCTGATTTTCAGAGGACAGAGGTTCATGTTAATTGGAGATGATCCCACAACATTCATTACACTTTGATATATAGGGTGTGAGACTAACAAGGAAAATCAGTAATTAGGGAGGAAGAGACATGTTGCTTTAAGAAAGTGACTATGTCTGTGACACACTCATCCCTGGGGAAATGGTGACTGGATTATGCAGAAAGTAGTAACAGAAAAGATGTTAACAAAACAATCACAATGGGTAACTTTCGTGTTTCTTTAGGGGTTAGGATTTGCTGGTCTGCAATAAGCCAGGTTTGATTTTCTGTACCTCCCAGACTATTAAATTCAGAAAATTGATTGATCTAGATCCCTCTGCCACCCCCACAAAGGATTACTCAGGAATTTTAGGGCATGGATTGGAAGATACTGACTCTTGGCACATGTACTGGTGTTTGCGGCTATGAACTCATAAAGATTCAGTACATCTCTGAGACTGTTACAAATTATTATGCTATTTCCTCTTGAACAGTTTTCTCATTTTAAACCCCTTACAACCAGCACTTATTTTGAAGTAAAGTTGGACTAAACATAGAAATCAAGAAAGAGGAAAAGATAATGAAAATTAATTATGAAATATCTCATGTAGTAATATTTGTGAGAATGATTGCCACAGGTGGTAACTAGCCAAACCTTCTATTGAGGACTGTTTAGTGCCAATAACCACACCAAGTGCCTTTTGGAACTCACCTCATATAACCATTGGAGCAAGTTGGAAGAATTTACACATATTACACAGCTAAAAAGAGATAGTACATGACTGACGACACCAAGTCATATGGGTACCAAGTGGCACAGTGGGTATTCAAACCAAATTTTTTAAAATTTCAAGTATCTTGATATTCAAACTTCCATGAGAGAAGTCATTTATAAAATTACTATCTATAAATGATTTTTGAAAGCTCATATACTTCGAAAATGCCTTGGGTATGGAATAAATGTATTTTGTTATGTAAATTTTTTTGAGAGAGAGCTGGTATAAATGTCCAAAAGTCTGAATTCCCAAAGCTTTAAAGAAAAAGAAAACATTTTTTCAGTATTTTTTCCTTTGTTTAAATAATTTATATGTCCTCTTTATGTGCAACACTTTTTAAAATTAACTTTAGGCATCTGATTTTGAATATATTTCATTTTTGTTGTTTTTTAAAAAGTCATTTTCAAACCAAAGCAAATCGTTCTTTGCTCAATATCCATGTTATACATAGAAGACTTGTGATTTTACTAATAATCTTATTTATTTACATACACCTAAATCAATAATCAAATGATGGCTTATCTTACCCATTATTTTCCTTTTCCATATAGGGAATTGGGAGCCCTGGCAAAACTTCTTGTTTCTCCTTGAGAGTCCTTTCTTCCTTTGGTGTCATAAAGCCAAATAAGGAACCCTAAATTGAGTGTTTGACAGCCCAAGCTTTATTCAATGGTCAAGAATTGGAGAAGCAAGAACGAAGTTCATGAATCACCTTCTTGTTTGGGTGTGTTTGGGTAGTTTTATGCCGTCTGGATATTAGAGGGAAGGATTATGCATAAACTTTCCTGAAAAGTCAGGCTCTTTTACACAATCTGGGCTCCACTTCTTGTTCTAGGTCAGAAGTGAGTCAAAATGTGTCAGTGTGGAGAATTTAGTGTGTTAATTAGGGTATAATGAGGCTAGGGCATACTCAAGGTTCCTTTGGGCAGGATATGGTAGACTGCTCCAGTTGCTGCTGGTTCTCTGTTTATCTCTTTTTTCTCTTTCTGTGGTTTATTTTCAACTAAAGCCAGCCAGTAAATTTCTCTGAGGTCAGGGAGGGTATGGGGACCTTAGGAAAACAGCTTTGGCACACTTATTTCTGTATTGTTCTTCAAAATGACTTCAAAATGACTGAAGTCATATTTTACTGAAAATAGCAGAATATGAAGTTAAGAACTATATATTTTAATTTTCTTCTGATGTCTCCAAATTCTTTTATTTCTATATTTTAAAGACTTTATTTATTCAGAGACACGCAGAGAGAGAGGCAGGGACACTGGCAGAGGGAGAATCAGGTTCCCGACAGGAATCCCACTGCGGGATTCAATCCCAGGACTCCGGGATCATATCCTGAGCCTAAGGCAGAAGCTCAACCACTGAACTACCCAGGCGTCCCTATCTCAGTATTTAGTATGTCAGTTCATCCTTCTGTTTACTTGATCAAACAGGTAATATCTATCTTTAATATTTTATACGTTACTTAAAATTTGATTTAAATATGACTATGCCTATACACCAAAACAATGACAGAAATAAGGGTTTTAATTACCAACATAGATTAGTTGTAAGTAGCTACATTGGTTAGTACATTGGTCTGTTACTTTAGTGAGTCAAGTTACATAATTCAACAAATGCCAGAATGTGATTATTTTTTTTGTAACGTAAAAACAGTCACAGATTTTAATTTGTATTAATACTCAATAAATACACTTTCTTTTCTTGGAAAGAGATATTCAAAAAGTATGTTTAACTACATTCAAAGTATCATAAACTATAGAGAAACTCCCCCTACTTAAGAGTTATATTTAATTTTATTTTTTTAATATAGTCATTGTGTGGGGATCCCTGGGTGGCTCAGCGGTTTAGCGCCACCTTCAGCCCAGGGCATGACCCTGGAGACCCGGAATCGAGTCCCGCGTTGGGCTCCCTGCATGGAGCCTGCTTCTCCCTCTGCCTGTGTCTCTGCTTCTCTCTCTCTCTCTCTCTCTCTCTGTCTTTCATGAATAAATAAATAAAATCTTTATAAAATCTTTAAATAAATAAATAGCCATTGTGTTTAAAGATGCCATTGCTTAGAATGATGTATTTAAATGAACTAGTAAATATTTAATTAAAGTTTATGGAATTGAATGTAATCTGACAAAATAGCATTGGTAGCTTTCCATTTCCTGCATTAATTTAAAGGGATATCTCATGGGTGTGTTTGAGGTAATCGCTGCTAGGTTATACATTTGCCTGAAAATCAAGTAAAAAAATACTATGAGAAGATGTAAAGGAAATTCTTTTGAAATTGTTTTCTGCCTGATTAGCTTAAATGGTCATCATGATCTAAAGTCTTTGACAAAAGTCCTGATCTCGAATCTTTGTGGAGCTGTTGATTTCACTCTCTATCTGCTATGAAGCATCCTTTTATTAATGAGATATATTGAATACACAGTGCAAGTCAGTACACTGTCATATCTAGAAAAAAATGCAGGCTGCTTAGAATTGTTTGAAATTATTTGTAATTTAAGTAAAGCAATGCACGAGTTCAATATTCCTAGCAGAATAGTTGCAAACTGACTTTTCATTAGTATCTCTATGTTTTCATATATTTGTATATTATACATATATTGAAATATACATAGTATGCAATATTTACATTATGTCAAAATTATTAGGCATAAATCTTTTAAATTTTATAGCCACCTCTATGAATGTGTGGCCATCTGTCTTTATTGCTCTAATCTAGTTTGAGATTGAACTATGTTTAAATAGGTGACATATCTCATCATATATAGTGAGTACAGCAGTTTGTGGTTTTTGGGTACCATTTCTAAAATGTTCTTTATTCACTAGGCTTTATTTCTGTGTTGTGATATTTGAGTTTTCGAAAGAGAAATAGAACTGACAGGTTATATGGCTGTAATCTAGAGCTTTAACCAGGAAGAAATATACTCATAAATTATAAACAAGAATAGAAAGAGCATAGTCAGCACCTTCTTTGATTTGCTTTGTTCACTGTTCATTTTGGCAGACTAATAAGTGTTGTATCTATAGGATTTTAAAACCTCAAAACCATATGCCCAAACTTTTAATTTCTTATGACAGTAAGTGGAAAAATGAACCTAAAAAAAGTATTCTTTCTTATCTCTAGTAGATCAGGGTTTCTGTCTTTTCTTTTCTCCTCCTCCTCCTTCTTGAGACACTAATGAAATAATGAGGACATGGAGAGCATTCTGTGAAATGGTAAGCTTTAACACCTATCTGAATGTTGTTCTTTTTTACTTATTTCCAAATATGTATCTTTCCAGCTTCTCTTGCATGATTGCATCTCCAGCTTTCCTTTCAGGTGGCGTTGCATCTGTCTTTCCTACAGGAAATTTAAACCAAAGCATTTAGGTTCATGAACGGTTAGATAATATCAAATCAATAATTCAGATATACAACTAGTCATGTTTCACCATCAATTAATTTAAGTAAAATAAAAATATCACAGGTATTTTGTAGTATTTTGTGTAAAGCAGTGTGATAATAATTTCTGCTTTAGCCCCTGATGGTATATGAAAAGTGGAATTTACCTTTCCACTTACACAACTAGAAAAGAAGACAAAATATATGAAACTACAGTTGTTAGATATTGGACAGTAGACAGCTCAGGGCTTTGCCCACAGAGAGAAGAAGAACAACCAAGGTATGCTTATAATTACTCCAACTTTCTGTCTGGAAGTAGTCTTTAGCCAACAGTTCAGAAAAGGGGAGCTTAAACAAGTCTTGAGGCTCACTGAGTGGAAGAGATAGAAGCAAAGTTAGAGAAATCAAGCTGTGGAATAGAGTAGCAGAGAGGAAGATGTTGCTCAGAGAAGGATGGAGACTGGAAATGAGGGAGACCAGGTGAACTCTGGAGACCTGCATAGGGGTCCATTGGTCTATTGAACTGAATACTTTCTATGCAAATAGACACTAACCAGGAATGGGTAAAGAAATACCAGAAAGCAGTGGCCAAAAAATCTCAAGGCTGTCATAAACTGAGCATAGTTTGTTTTCCTCCTAGCCAGTTTGTAAAACATCTCATAACACCAGGGTCTCATGTATAATACTTAAGAGGCTATTATCCTAGTAGTGGAACTAAATAATCCCTTGAATGAATTTTCTCTGCACATACACTAATAAAGCTTAAAATTAATCCTGAAAAGGACCAGACTGATACCAAGTAATATAATTATGCCCCCTCCCCACCAAACCCCAACAATATTTAAAAGAATACAATATTAGGTGTTCAAAAAAAAAAAAAAAGCAAGAGAAGAAAGGCAAAGATGAACTGCAAAACCACCATAAAACAAATAACAAAATGGCAATAAGTACATATCATTCAATAATGACTTTGAATGTAAATGGACCAGATGCTCCAATCAAAACACATAGAGTGGTGGAATGGATTAAAAAGCAAGACCTATCTATATGCTGCCATCAGAAGACTCAGTTAGCCCTAACAACAAAAAGAGACAAAAAAGGGGCACTATGTAATACAAAGACAATAATACAACAAAAAGGTATAAACAATTGTAAATATTAATTCAGTCAACATAGGAGTATCCAAATACATAAAAAACTAACAACAAACATAAAGGAAGTAAGCAATAGTAATTAACGCCCCACTTATATCAATGGGTGAATCATCTATACAGAAAATCAACAAGGAAACAAAGGACGCATTGGACCAGATGGAACTAATGGATATATTCAGGACTTCCCATCCTACAATAGTGGAATACACACATTCTTTTCAAGTACACAAGGAACATTCTTCAGAATGCACCACATGTTAGGTCACAAAAAAAAGAAATTCACAAAGATTGAAATCATACCATGTATCTTTTCTGACCATAATGCTATGAAACAAGAAATGAACCACAAGAAAAAAATCTAGAAAGAACACAAATACTCAGAGGTTAAATAACATGCTACAAAGTAATGAATGGGCCAAATAAGAAATCAAAAAGGAAATTAAAAATGCATAGAGACAAATGAAAATGAAAAAAATGACCCTAAATCTTTGGAATGTAGCAATAGCTGTTCTAAGAGGGAAGTTTATGGCAAGAGCAGCCTACCTCAGGAAGCAAGAAAAATCTCAAATAGACAGTAGAACCTTATGCCTAAAAAATCTAGAGAAAGAAGAGTAAACACAATATCTAGTAGAAGGAAGGAAATAATAAAGATTAGAGCAGATTTAAATGAAAGAGTAAAAAAAGGAATAGAACAGATCAATGAACAGGAGTTGATTCTTTGAAAAGATCAACCAAATTGATAAGCCTTTAGCCAGACTCATTAAAAAAAAAAAAAAAAAAAGGAGTGAGAGGACTCAAAATCAGAAATCAGAGACAAGAAATAACAACTGACGTCATAGACATACAAAGGATTATAAGAGAATATCATGAAATTATACTTAACAGACTGGACAACCTAGAAGAAGTGGATAAATTCCTAGAAACATATAACTAACCATAACTGAATCAGGAAGAAATAGAATATTTGACAGACTGATTATCAGCAAGGAGATTGAATCAGTAATCAAAAAACTTCCAACAAACAAAAGTTCAGGACCAGATGGTGAATTTAAAGAAGAGTTAATACTTACAATTCTCCAACTATTACAAAGCATAAGAGAGGAAAACTTCCAAATTTATTCTATGAGGTCATCATTACCCTGATACTAAAACTAGGTAAAGACACTACAAAAAAGAGAACTATGGGCCAATATTTCTGATGAACATCAGTATAAAAATCTTCAAAAAATATTAACAAACCAAATCCAACACTACTTAAAAAATTAAAAAAAAAAATCATTCATCACAGTTAAATGAGATCCCCAGGAAGGATGTAGGGGTGGCTCAGTATTCACAAATCAATGAATACATCATATCAACAAGAGAAATGATAAAAAAAAAAACCCATATGATTTTATCAATAGATGTGGAAAAGGCATTTGACAAAGTACAATATCCATGTATGATAAAAATCCTCAACAGAGTAGGGTTAGAAGGAATGTACCTCAATATAATAAAGGCCTTATATGAATAACTCACAGCTAACGTCATACTCCTGGTAAAAAACAGAGAACTTTTCTCCTAAGATCAGGAACAAGACAAGGATGTCCACTCTTCACCTAGTTCATTCAAAATGACAATGGAAATCCTAGCCACAGCATTCAGACAGCAAAAAGAACTGAAAGGCGTCCAAATTGGTAAGCAGAAGATAAAACTTTCACTATTTGCGTATACATACTATATATAGAAAACACTAAAGACTACCAACAAACTACTATAACTGATAAATGAATTCAGTAAGTTTTCAGGATACAAAATCAATGTGCAGAAATCTGCTGAATTTCTACACGCTAATAATTAAGTAGCAGAAAGAGACATTAAGAAAAAATCCTATTTACAATTGCACCAGAAATAATAACTTAGGAATAAACCTGCATTACCAAATGCAGTATTTAACCAAAGGATACAAAAATGCTGATTCAAAGGAGCATATGCACACAATATTTTTACCAGCATTATCAACAATAGCCAAATTACAGAAAGAACCCAAATATCATCCATCCGCTGATGAATGGATATATATATATATATCTCACATCCCATATATATATATATATATAACTCAGCCATAAAATGAATGAAATTTTGACATTTGCAATGACGTGAATGAAGCTAGAGTTTATTATGCTAAGCAGAATCAGTCAGACAAAGACAAATACCATATGATTTCATTCATATGTGGAATTTAAGAAGCAAAACAGATGAACATAGGAGAAGGGGGATAAACAGGAAGGAAACCATAAGAGACTTAACTATGAAAAACAAACTGAGGTTTGATGGAGACAGGTGGGCAGGGAACTGGCTAAATGGATGACGGGTATGAAGGAAGAAACTTGTGATGAGCACTAGGTGTTATATGTAAGTGATAAATCACTATATTCTATAGCTAAATATGTTATTACCCTATATAGAATTTAAATAAAAACTTGAAACAAAAAAAGGAGGTGAAAAACTTATACTCTGAAAACTGTAAAATATTGATGAAAGAAATTGAAGATGACACAAATGGAAAGATATTCTATGCTCATGGATTGAAACAACAAATATTGTTAAAATGTTCAGACTACCAAGGCAATCTACAGATTTAATATAATACCTATCAAAATGCCAAAAGCATTTTTCACAGAACTGGAACAAACAATCCTAAAATTTTTATAGAACTGCAAAAGACACTGAATAGCCAAAGGAATCTTGAAAAAGAAGAACGAAACTGGAGTTATCACAATCTCAGATTTCAATATATATTACAAAGCTGTAGTAATCAAAACAGTATGAAAGTGGCACAAGAATAGTCACATAGATCAATAGAACAGAATAGTGAGCCCAGAAATTAATCAATGAATTATATGGTCAAGTAATCTTTGACAAAGGAGGCAGAATATGCAAGGGGTAAAAGACAGTTTTTTTTAACGAATGGTAATGGGAAAATTGGACAGCTACTTGCAAAAGAATGAAACTATACCACTTTTCTTTCACCATTCAGAAACAATGAACTCAAAATGGAATTGAGACTTACATGTGAGACCTGAAACCATTAAAATCCTAAAAGGCAGCCCAAGTAGCAATTTTTCTTATACCAACCATAGCAACATTTTCCTAAATATGTCTCCTACAGCAAGGGAAATAAAAGTGAACTCTTAGAACTACATCAAAATAAACAGCTTCTACCTAGCATTGGAAGTAATCAACAAAACAAAGGAACCTATTCAATGGGAGAATATATTTGCAAACTACATATTCAATATGGTGTTAAGATCCAAAATATGTAAAGAATTTATATAACTCAACACCCCCCCCCAAAATAAAACAAAATAAAAAATGGACAGAAGTCTACAGCAGACATTTCTCCCAAGAAAAGACATTCTCCCAAACATCAGACACAGAAGATGCCTAAGAAACACATGAAACGATGTTCAACATCACTCATCATCAGGGAAATGCAAACCAAAACCACAATGAAATATTACTTCACATTTGCCAGAATGACTAAAACCCAAAACATAAGAGACAACAAGTATTGGCAAGCATGAGAAGAAAAAGGGAACCCTTAATCACCATTGGTGGGAATACGAACTGGAGCAGCCACTGCAAAAAAAAAAAAAAAAAAAAAAAAAAAAAAGGGCATGGAGGTTCCTCAACAAATTAAAAGAATTACTGTATAATACAGTATTTCTACTAATAGTATCTACCCAAAGAATACAAAAACACCAATTCAAGAAGATATAGGCCCTCCTATGTTTATTGCAACATCATTTACAGTCGTCAAATAATAGAAGCAACTCAAGTGCCCATTGATGGGTGAATAAAGAAGAAGTGATACATGCACACACACACATATACACACACACACACACTCTGAATAGAATATTTCTCAGTCATGAAAAAGAAAGAGAATCTTGCCATTTGCAACAACATGGTTGGATTTAGAGAGTATGATGCTAAGTTAAATATGTCAGTCAGAGAAAGACAAATGCCATGTGGTTTCACTCATATATGGAATTTAAGAAACAAAACAGAGAAAAAAAGTGAACAGAGAAAAAACGAGAGGAACAAATAAACAGACTCTTACAGAGAAGATACTAGTGGTTACTAGAGAGGACATGGGAGTGAGAATAAGTGAACTAGGTGAAGGGAATTAAGGGTACACTTATCCTGACAAACACTGAGCCAAGTATAGAATCACTGTGCTATATGCCTGAAATTAATATAAAACAGTATGTTATATATATTGAAGTTTTAAAAAATGCATAGAGCAAAAAAATGCTAGATACAATTAAAGCAGATTAGATATGACACAAAAAGATCAGTGGACTTTAGGTATAGTAATAGAAACTATTCTATTAGAAACAAGTAAAAAATGGAGACTGAAAAAATGGACATCAGTGAATAGTGGCAATAGAATCAAAAACAGAGAAGCGCATTATGATAGGTATTGGGTTCTTCCTAAATGACAGATTCGGTGCAAAACAATGCACATATATTATCTCATTTATCACTAGGATGTGGGTACTGCATTCGTCCATTTGTCCCAATTTTGTGTGAGGAAAGTATAAAATTACAATAAACAATGACATCAAGCAAATGTTTAATTATAAAATAAAACCTTTTATTTGTATGAGCCTTTACAATTTTCAAAGCTTTTATTTTCACTGAAGCTCACAATGGAACTAGACATTCAGCTGGATAATTATTATTAACTACAAGATGTTAAGTGTTTTATTTAAGGTAACATAATTAGCAGAACCAAAAAGAGAAATCAAACTTCCTAATGATTATCTGCTGTTCCATTTCTATGAATCCTGCTACAGTTACAGCAGGTCAAAAAGGAAGAAAGAAAATTTTGCCTGAAGTCAGGAAAGCCTCACAGATAAAGTTGGAAAGGGACCAGGTTTAAAAATACCAAACAGAATTTCACAGGCAGAAGAGGGAATATAAGGCACTAGAGGCAGAGAGAATATGACACAAAAGGCACAAGGAAGAAAGCTCTGCAGATCCATTTAAGAGGTAACAGGTAATAAACATTGGCTGAAGAGAGATTTCATGGAGGGACATGTTACAAGAAAGCCAGAAAAATAGCTTGAATCCAAATTACTAAAAAGTTCGAATGCCATAAAATTTCATATAGGAGCAGAGGCATTTAAATCTTAACTGTTTGAAATCTGTCTTTTAGGATGTTTAGGCCACAGGAAAACCTGTAACCTTAGCAGTCATCCCAGCAATCACCCTGAACACCCAGAGGTCATTGAACTTAGGATGACTTTATTTGCATTTGATAGCTCTGATGATTATATAGAAGGAACCCAACTTTTTTTTTTAATCTATAAACCAGAAAGAGTGGGAAATATGACACTGGCAGAAGAGACAAGTGTGAAGATTGAAGAGCTGAAGAGATGTGGGAGCATAACGGAATCAGTAGAGGGTGCATTAGCAGCAGCGTTTATTAAACACTGGGGGAGGCTGTGAATGAGGGCTGAATCGGCTGCAGAATAGAGAAAATGTTGTAAAGGGACTGACGTTAGAAGAGATATGGTAAATATGGAGTGACCTACATTTCATCTCTTTTTCAATTCTTCATTGAACTATTAAATCAGAAATATAGAAGTGCCATTGAATGTCAGCTTTTTTGTCTCATAAAAATGCTAGAAAACTGTCCTTTCCCTTGTTTCTACTCAAACTCCACTAAGAAAATCTATATTTAGGCAAGATTCCTTTAGGCACAAGCAGTTCAATATTTTGAGTTATTCTTGCACCAATATGACTGCTAGGGGGCTACATGTATCAACCATGTTAACTTGATTCCTAGTATGATTACTTTCATTATAACTTGTACTGTAATTTTATGTCTGTGGGTATTATTTCCTGTAGCAACAGCTGTTAGGTAGACCCCTATTATCTTGTTCTCATGCTTTTCTAGAAAACCACTACCACTCAGTATTGAAATAATATAAGCCAATTTTCTTTACTTTTCCTTCTTACTCATTCTTCCATATAGGAGTGATTATCTGATTAGTAAGTTGGCAAACGTCTGCCATTTTTTGATATAAATTTTCCTTTTGGGCAGTCTAAGAGGAGTCCTCTTATGTAGTCTTCTATTCTTTTCTTTTACAGAGTAGTCTGTAAGTTTTCTTTCCTTGGATTTTCAAACTCAGTAGGCCAGGCTCTGCTTTTGCAGGAAATGTCTACAATTGTCTTGTTGTCCTTGCAGAGTCTGTGGGGGTAAGAAAATCACTCATAATGAGTAGAGGAATATTATTCAAGGCATCTGATTCCATCTGAAGATTATTATCTTTCTTAACTTCCATTATAACTATGTACAATTTATGTAGCATTTGCTATAAAAATGTGGAGGATACTGTCATATCATTGAACCAAAATCTCCTATGTAAACTCTTCTTGAGATTCCTTTAGAATTATAATTATAATTAATTATAAGACATTAGTATAGAGTAATGCACAAACCTCAATGTAGAAAACAAAAGGTAACATTGCTTAGGAAAATTGGGAAATATTTCCTAGGAGCAAAGACATTTTACTTGATTAGTATAGGATGAGTAGAAGTTTTATAGTTACAGGAAGTTGGGAAATGTATTTCTGACAGAAGGACTTATATAAAGAGAGGTAGATTTATTTATTGAAAGTGAGTGATGATTTGAGGACAATGCATATAATTTTAAGTTTCTATCTCGTAGAATGAGGTAATTTTTTTATAGAGACGTGAGCTAAAAATGGTGTAAGGTTGTTGAATGAATGAATGAATGAATGAACAAATAAATAGATCAAACAGACCATATATGACCCACAAAGCCTAGAATATGTATATTTAATATTTATAGGAAAAGCTCATGAGCCCCCAATGTATGTATATGTAGTACTAATATATACCATAAAACTTAATAATATATATTACCTCATGTCAGATGTACAGAAATATGTTCCTCTGATAATGAAAAAATATTTAGATGTGGATCACGTTTTCTTTAAGAAAATTTACCACAGATTCTTAAAATGGTCAGTTACCATTCATAACCCATGGTCAGATAAGTTTTAAGTGACCAGGAAGGATGGATTCAGGCTCAAGAAAGGAGCATGGGGGGCGCCTTGGGTGGCTCAGCGGTTGAGCATCCACCTTTGGCTCAGATCCTGATCCCAAGATCCAGGATTGAGTCCCACATTGGGCTCCTTGTGGGGAGCCTGCTTCTCCCTCTGCCTGTGTCTCTGCCTCTCTCTCTGTGTGTGTCTCTCATGAATAAATAAATAAAATCTTTTTTTTAAAAAGGAGCCTGGTTCTCAATGAGGAGCTTGTTTTTGTGGTATATAAATTTGATGCTATTTTGAATGGTACTTCAGAGTTAAAGAACATTGGAGAAAGCCATTTGGAAAAAGACAGACTTGGCCTTTTATTCTCTACTTAAACCTATAAACACACACACACACACACACACACACACACAGAGCTGTGCTACAAAGCAGAAATTCTGTACATCCTTCAGTCAACACGTTGAAAACCAAAATCACCATTTAAAAAATGGTTGACATACTTTTTAGAAATCAAGTCCTAGTTTCTGTTGTAGTTGCTACACTTTTTACCTCATGTACAATACCATTTTTAGCTGAACCGTTACGGAACGTTCCACTCGAGTGCCCAAGAATAACTAACAACTATAATGAAGACACTGAATCATAAAGTAAAAGCTATATTATGTTATTTGGAT
Organism: Canis lupus familiaris; assembly: GCF_011100685.1. Taxonomy (NCBI): domain Eukaryota; kingdom Metazoa; phylum Chordata; class Mammalia; order Carnivora; family Canidae; genus Canis; species Canis lupus. The sequence continues at coordinate 48,640,872 of NC_049227.1, read as the reverse complement.
CCCCTTTAGGAAGGAACGGAAATAGATAGTGGATTTTACCATGATTTCTCCTCAGCATCTCAAGGAGACATTAATGAAGGATTTTGCATTGCCAACATTTTACTTTATATTTTATTTGATTACTTAATTCACTTCTAGTCACCGGATACCAGGTCATTAATGAACTTTAGATTGGTGCCTCTCCTTTTTATAGCTGGAAGTAGACTCTTCTCTGAAATCCTTAAGCGTTTTACGTACATCTCTTCAATGGCATGTGTCAATTTAATCCTAGAATTTTAATAATTTATGCATGTGTCTTTGTTTTAGAACTATCAGATACTTAAGGAAAAGATCCTTTTGTATTTTATATATGTATTTAAATAGTAATTTGTTAATACATTATGTACATCAGATTATAGAAAAATCTTAGTTTTTCTTTACAGCTCTTAAATTATAACTGTAAATTATTTTACAGCTTTGTTTTGAGTCTTATAAAAATGTCTGTGTGCAACATATATAGCAAGTGTGGGTTAAATTCAGATTTGAAAATTTCCAAATTTTACCCAATTACAACAGTCTATGTATTTAGCCCTATTTTAATATAATTGATAATATCATTTTTCACAAGCATATATGATGCTAAGCAATATTATATATTTAGACTCAAAATTCTATCAAAGGCTAGAACTTTCAATATGTATTAGAATTAAGTTTTTACCTTAACAATATCTAACACCACAGGATTTATTTTAATAGACTAAGACATTTGCTCTTGTTTTAATGGCTCCGTGGAGTTTCATTCACTAATCACTGAGATACAAATTTTCTTTTTAAAATGCACTAATTCAAAGCACCCATTCAACTCCTAAAAGAGTTTAATTTAAGGTGAGATTATTTCACCAAATTTGTTATCCATCATCATTATTTAATTTTCATATTTACACTCTTGTCTTACTATCCTTTCAATCTGTGGGATCTTAAGGTAACAGAATTATAAGCCCCGAGTAAAGGCATTTACCATTTTTCATCTCTACAGATTCTCAGTATTGTGGAGCTACACGCTTTTTGTTCTAATTCTTCATCCTTGGATATGTCTATCTCAAGTTAGAATTCTTTTGGAGGCTAGTGGGAGCACTGATTCTACATGAGTTTCTTGTGAAAAGGCAGACTGTACAACCTCCAGAGATCTGTTTCTCAGACAAGGCTGCTTCTTTCCTACTCTCCTGACAAACCAGTAAATTGAGTGTTGGTACTCCCAGAGTAGTTCTCCTTTCCTTCAATATGATTGCTCATTAAGGTGTCATCCGTCATTAAAGGATCATGTCTATTGGTTAGAGTATGAATCATGAGACATTTTCTTCTTCTGTTGATGGATCAATGACTACCAGGACTAAGGTCTTCACAACTACACAGCTTCTCCAGAGCACCAATAGCCTTGGAGCTGCTCATTGATTTGGACAATTTGGATTGTGAAGATGATGACTTAATTTGCAATTCTTAGAATTTCATGCTTCAGTTGTTAAAACTTAAAAATAATTGTAGAGCCTCTCCTCTCCCACCACAATTGAGGTTCCTTAATCCATATTTTGCAATTCCTTAGGTTCCCAAATTCTGTGATTAAGCCAGAGGGATGTAGGGGTCTCTAATTCTATACCATAAGACTCATACTCTATCATATTTCCAGAAATGGTATTTTTAAAGGAAATACAAAGGGGAAAACCATCTGACTTGAAGACAAGTAGACATATTTTCAAGTGCCAGCTTTTCCCCTTATTAATTGATCTTGGATATCCCATTTAACTTCTCTTGAACCATTTCCTCATCAAGAAATTATGGTAATAATACTAAGTTATATATGAGAAAATTACAAATTAATAAATATACCTTTTTTCCCATCTTAATTCTCTGAAATGTTCAAGTCTGTAATCTTAGACCCCATATAAGATCTGTCAGCAAATCAGGATAGGTCTGCCTTCCAAATACATCCATTATTTGGTAATTTCTTATTATCTCCATCACTACCATCTTGATACAAAACTTACTGTGATAGCCTCAATATATTTTCCTGCTTCAGTTATTTCCTCATATATAGTCTATTCTCCAGATAGCAGACAATGATATTTTGTAAAATTTAAGTCAGGACATGTTACATCTCCTCTCAAAATCACTCAAAGGCTTCCTTTCTCACTTAGAACCAAATTCCTTAAATGACCCTTAAAGGCCTACATTTGCCCGCATTTCACTTCTCTGACCCTCCCTGATTATTCTATCTAAAATCAACACAGGGATATAATGTGCCCACTTTCATTAATATCTCTACCCCCCTTTCTTGCTTTATTTTTTTGTTCCCTAACATTTAGCACTATCTAGGAATCCATTATTGTGAACCACTTCAGATTTGCTCAAATGTTTTGTTTTTAACCCCTGCTCCTCACTTCAGCTTCCTTGATTATACTTCACAATAAATTATTTATATTTAAACTTCCATTTGAGGCTTTGTTTTGTTGGGAAACCCAGGCCAAAAGAGTCATACCCAAAATTGCCTAGATAGCTGAAACTTTGGAGATTAGTCACTAACTAATCCATCAGAGGGCAGAAAGAAACTTGCAAGTGTGAAGAGAGTACTGAAGAATCTTGAGGTGCACACCAGCTTCACATTTCTTATAATTCATACCTTTAATGGATTCAGATGAAGGAAAAATAAAAGATAAGACATTTTATTACATTGTGACTGTGATACTTAGGAATATAGAGACAAATGTTATAAAGATATTGGAAAGGCTTACATTGTGATCTCTGAAAAAAAGAAAATTATAGGTTCATGTAACCACCAACTGAAGACTAGCATGTCTCTATGGCAGTTTAAAGAAACCTTAATATCTTATAGTTTTCAAGACAGTACTGAAAATCAGGCCAGCTTCTAAGTATATAAGGAGGCAGAATTACAGAGAAGATGAATCTATTTCCTTGCCAGGTACACTTCTTACTCTGCTGCTGCTGCTTCTTAAGACCTTGATAGGAAGACTAAGATTCTGAGAACAAGATGGGGACATTTTGGTGGATGATTCTATGGAACTTAAACCATTAAAATTTCAACTTTATATGTGTTGAAAAAAGTCCCCTATTCCTTCATAGAAGAAAGAAATATTCCCTTTCCTGTACACCCCTTAAGTACCTCAACTGAAGCTATGTCTTACAGAGGTAATACTTGAACTCCTCAACCTTCACCCCCACCATCCCTCATTGTTCTAAGCCAGTCACCAAAATTATATTTTATCACAGTGATGGGAAAATGCAGTTTGTACTCCAGGATTAAGATTACTACATGTCAAATGAGTTACAGGGCCTGGCTATATATCAGCAGGAGAAGGTGAACTGTACGGAAATGATCCAGTTGGACCAAGAATGTAGGGCAGGCCATCAGGCTCTCTTGATAATTTTTGAATTGGTGGCACTCACCCATGTCTTGGGATTCAATGTTCTGGAGATGACATCTGGAGCTGGTCTTAGCTTTGGTATATTGTCTCTTTTAAGCCTGATTATGGCTTTGAGTAAACAAAACAAAGACGCTAGGATTTCATACCATTGAATAAGAGTGGAAAACTTAGAAAGACAAACATTTAGATTAGATTCATTATAGAAGACTAGAGAACCACAACCAACTATTCTTTTGGAGGGCCCTGGTAACACTACCTTCTGTAAGACAGAATGCAATAAGTTGATGAGATATGTCATAACACCTTTAGCTCAGTAGTGATTGTCATCTGTAAGCTGGGATTGACTATGGGAGATTTGTTCATGCTACAGAGATTTCTAATATAAATGTGAATGATGTAATTTTTGAAAGGCAGAGACTGAATGGCAGCATTTAATTTCAAAGGTAATATGATTTGATTACTATAATAAGTAACAAAGTAGATTTGACAGTCAGACTTATTTGCCCCACAAAGATCTGAGGAGATGGAAAAATTGTAGCATTCTTACAATTGTAAGAATTGTAATTGTGCTTCAAAAATTGTAGCAAGATAAGACATGCTGGATTTATATTATAAAAAATATTGAAATATGGCTAGTAGAGTTATGCTATCTGCCTTTGAAATGGAAAATCAAAGTAATTTTCCTGTTTTTGAGACATGATTAATTTCACAAGCCTAGAGCTTAATGATTGAAAGAGAAGGAAGACCTGGCAATAACACTGTAAGCATTTGTGACAAACATTTCCTCAATCCTACCCCAAAGGAACTTGCACACTGGGCAAAGGGAGATTCTGAAACTTTATGAGAACTATTGGGTATCTTAGTTCAACTTAATACCAGGGAACACAAAAGTATCTTCAAGAACTTCTAGTAGGAGGGGATTAATGGAAAGCAGAGAACCAATGTATTTCTGGCCTGAGTCCATCTTGCAGTGAACACTGGGAAAGTGAAACAACTGTGTGGTGACTTCCACAGTTTCCAAATGTATAATTGGATAATGTATAATTGGGATAAATATCCTTAGCAGCTGGCAAATCTCACAGAGCTTTCTTGACTTTCTCTAATAAAAGCAATTAAGCAGGAAAAATCGTGGCAGTCATTGCTTCTCAGTCAGTCAGGATTGTAAATCAGAAGCCATATTACATCTTCACAGCATCAAGGACTTAAAGTAATTATGGAAAGTGGCCACCATGCTTCCATTCCTACATGTTTGGCCCCTCTAAAAATGGATAGATTGTGTTGGACTAATGGAAATTTAATTAGATGATAGTGTCTATGCTCACATTAGTATTTTTACTATATTAGATTAAACAATTTCTGGCACTCATTTGCTAATATTATTTTGTCAGTGCTTTTTTTACTAATTTCTACCATGAAGGGGAAGCTAAAACTATTTTCATTTACATGGAAAGGATAGCAGTGCACATTCATTCTCTTGCCTCAGGGGTCTCTGTGCAATATCTAGAGACCTTGATCACCCTGATAGTCCAGAGATCATAATGTTGGTTCAACATCATGTTAATTGGACCTATTTGTTTTTAAGGCAAGTAGTCTAGAAACCTTAGGAAGACACATGTATAAAAGCATGGCTCTTTTTTTCATTATATTTGTGAAGTTTATAGAAATCCAATGGCCTGGAACATCTCCTCTGAAGTATATTGAAGATTGTTGCAAGTCCTAGTGGGTTTCTTTGGATTTGGGGGGCTTCATACATTTATTTTCACTGTTCAACCTGTTACTGGTGACTCTGAAGGCTCCCAGTTTTTTTTTCTTTTTTCTCATTTTTAATTTTTTTTTTATTGGTGTTCAATTTACTAACATACAGAATAACACCCAGTGCCCGTCACCCATTCACTCCCACCCCCCGCCCTCCTCCCCTTCTACCACCCTTAGTTCGTTTCCCAGAGTTAGCAGTCTTTACGTTCTGTCTCCCTTTCTGATATTTCCCACACATTTCTTCTCCCTTCCCTTATTTTCCCTTTCACTATTATTTATATTCCCCAAATGAATGAGAACATATAATGTTTGTCCTTCTCCGACTGACTTACTTCACTCAGCATAATACCCTCCAGTTCCATCCACGTTGAAGCAAATGGTGGGTATTTGTCATTTCTAATAGCTGAGTAATATTCCATTGTATACATAGACCACATCTTCTTTATCCATTCATCTTTCGTTGGACACCGAGGCTCCTTCCACAGTTTGGCTATCGTGGCCTTTGCTGCTAGAAACATCGGGGTGCAGGTGTCCCGGCGTTTCATTGCATTTGTATCTTTGGGGTAAATCCCCAACAGTGCAATTGCTGGGTCGTAGGGCAGGTCTATTTTTAACTGTTTGAGGAACCTCCACACAGTTTTCCAGAGTGGCTGCACCAGTTCACATTCCCACCAACAGTGTAAGAGGGTTCCCTTTTCTCCGCATCCTCTCCAACATTTGTTGTTTCCTGCCTTGTTAATTTTCCCCATTCTCACTGGTGTGAGGTGGTATCTCATTGTAGTTTTGATTTGTATTTCCCTGATGGCAAGTGATGCAGAGCATTAAGGCTCCCAGTTTTAAGTGGGGCTGAGAGAAATAGCACTATAGTCATAGGTAATTTGGAATTGCTAGAGATATTCTTAGTGAATAAAATTCTTAGTGCATAAAAAATAGGACAGACCAAAAGACCTTGTGGGCTGGTTCTATTGGAAAGTTATAATTTAGTAGCAGTATCATGTGAAAAACTTGCTCCTGTCATGTTATTGGTTACTGTGAAGACTAAATACCTAACCATAAGATACAAAATCACTATTTGATGGGAGCTGATATTTTTTGGTCCACTGTTTCATAAGATCAGGCAGGTGTAACAATAATGCATTTTGCAGTAGAAAAGATGTATTCAAGGTTGGGTCTCCAAAGGTTCAGAAACAACAAATAAATTAGATACAGGCAGCCTAGATTCCCACCAAAGACCTTTTACAGATCATACTTAAGGCCTCATGAGATATTTTTTATAAGCAGCTGATGAAAAACTCAGTCTAGTTCCTATATGAGAAAGCCTGATATGTAGATGCTACATCACAGCCCCTCTCTTGGGTGACCTAGAGGGTAGAGCTTTGGGCTTCATATTTTATCCTTCACTTTGTATGGAGGGGAAAAGTTCTAAATTATGCATGGATATTCACAGACTTCTGGGCAGAAGTGAATGGCTTGGCAGATTAGTCAGAGGTCTGGAAAGAATTAGATTAGAAGATCAGAGAGAAAAATTCTGGGAAGAAACACATGGGCGGACCTATGGGGCTTGGCAGAAAATGCTCGTTATCTTTGTGTCTCGAGCTAATGACCCCAAATGACAATCATCTACTACTGTGAAGCCTCTTAATAACCTGATGGAGAGGAAGAATTATCCTAAGGATGGCATTCAGTCTATCTCTTCAGTCACACAGTGTTGTTGTAAAGGGCCATAGTAGCAGGGCTATACCACCCTCTTTCACGGCTGAGCTAATAACTGCAATGAGAAATGCCCAAACTTTAAGAGGTTAATTTTGAACCTTTTTGGCACCAATCCTCAAGAAGACCAGCTTGTCATTCAACATTTTACCCTAGAAGGAACAACAGTTACAAATTTGAGTATAGATTTTAAGTACATTTTGCGTACAAATGTTGGGAGTAGGTAATCCCACAATGCTTTCTTTATTGTGACAAACTGAGAGTTTATAGAAGGCCTAAATTCCTGTATCAACACTTCCTTGCAAGAAGATCCCTGTTTTACAGCAAAGGATGTCTAAGAGTGAATTTATGGCAATGGAATTTGCAGATGTGACAGGTATTTCATCAATTACAGGTAGCTGGTTTAATATAACATGGAGTGTCCTGCTAAATACTGAAAGAGATTAAAGCCTGTGAAATTGGGGGCTGATATTCAGAATGTGGTGTGTATGTTGAAACAACCACCAACACATGGTATTGTGTTTCCAAATGCTGGAACATGTAGGTCAGGAACCAAGAGAGGGAAGTATTCCCACTGATCCTCTTTCACAATCTGTACTTTCCGTATACTTAAATTGGTGGCATTTTACGTTCTGATAGTCTCCTGATTCTTTGTGATGGACAGGATGCTTGTGTTCAAGGAAACACTATTTGTTCCATAGAACATTGATAGCATCACTTGTTCATGGTGGTCTTTTCATTCCAGCAGACCAGCAGGCAATGAAACGAATAATTCCAATTAAAATGAGGAACCGGGATTGCTGTTAAACAAGTGGAAGAGAAATAGACAGGAATGCAAGATATTCTCTTTAGAGTTTCTTGAGGATTTTGGGACTAGTGATAAATTTGAATGTACACATTACAGCAACCACAGGCTGACAAGGGCAACACAACAAAGAGCTCATACCTTTTGGGAATTTGGCTTCTACAACTCAGAGTAGCCAAGCTGATGGCTGAAGGTAAAAAAATAAAATCTAGAAGAATTTGCAAGGTATATCCAATGAATATTAAATATGATGTAAGGATCAGTGCCTCGGTTGTTGATTGTGGCTTATTTTAATAACCTTTCCTCAATACTTTGCAGAGATTTCAATGGACGATCCTCTGGATAGTAACTCTGTATTGGATTGGACGTAAGAGAGGAACAAGTGGAAGAATGTGGTGCAAGGGATGATTTGTACCAGATAACTCTTGTGCACAACTTTGCATCTGATTGTCTTCACTTGTTCCTTACTCCAGCCATGGCTGCTGTGAGTCGGTTCTGTACGTGCTCTTGAGAGCATCTCACAGCAGTCCTTTGCTGTACATAATGATTAGTTTTCTGCCCTTTACTACCGTCATACTCCGGGACAATACAGTAGTGACTGCCACAGTGTGGATACTACAAGAAGCTTCTTGGTATAAACATGCATGTTTGGGTAGTGCAAAGGGGTTAATGTCCTGTGGGGTTAAACTTTTACCAATGAAGTACAGAAGCTTATGGATAAATGCCTCCCTCACCTTCCATCCTCTAATAGGAGGTTCTATTATGAATTTCACAGGGCTTCTCAGGAGGACCTGTGGAATTCAGTAACCCCTTACAGCAGTTGCAAACTCAGTCACATCTTGTGATATAGGCTCTCCTTTGTTCTTGATTTGCTGCCAATGCTTCCTATATTATTCACTCCAAAATAAGTGCTTCCTCTATTAGTCACTCCGAAATAAGTGACTTTTATTTGAAACCTTATTTCTGATTTGATTTATTGCAAAATCATGTAATTTTAGAATGCACATTCTATAAAGACGGTAGTTTTGTCTGTTTCTTTTTTTTACTACTACATCTCTAGTACCTAGAGTGCCAATAAATATTTGTTAGGTCAGTGTTTTAGATGCTCTTGCTCCTCACAGACATCTACAAATCACTCATTGCTATTGCCCAACTATTTCTCAGTTCCTGCGTGACTTGCGAATGACAGCTTGCACATGAACTGCGCTTGGACAATTGGAGCCTTTTTACCCATAAGTACAAGAGAGCTGAAAGGTGTTTGGGATTCTACATTTTCTCCTCTGCCTCCAACTGGGACAGGCATAGATAGCGACCAACTAGCGTAGGGACATGAAAGCTCAACTGGTTTGCCTCAAGGCAAGACAAACTGTGAAGTGTAATTATGCTCCAGAACTCTCTGCATAATTAGGCATACATTGTGCCTGAAATATAACCCATACTTGTCTTCCCATCCTCTGTCTTACTTTGCCTGGTACCTGTTGGTTTCTTCTAGGAGCACTTCCTTAAAGGTCAGAAAATCTCAACTTGAAACAGTGAAAAAAATGCCAATAATATAGCAGATGCTCCATAACAGGTAATATGTTTTAAAATAACAAGTATTAATATTTATTATTACTATTTAATCAAATTATTAGTACCCTTTTTTTTTGAGAAATGAGAAACAAAAGCAAAACAGGCTTCTGCTTTCTTATATTTTTGTGACCCAAACTTTGAGTCCCAGAAATGTTCAGTTCTGAAAACTCACTTTTCAGATTATTCTCTGTGACTGTTTTAGTAACATGGGGAATCAGAAGATACGGATAACATAAATATAGTACTGGGCATTTCCCACACTTGGATTGTCATATGAATCAGCAGAGAGCTATCAAAAATACAAAATGTTCAAGCTCTACCTTTCAGAAATTCTGATCTATATTCTATAGATAGAAGATTCTATTCTATCTATATTCTGATTGTAGTTTTTTGGAAACTATTTTTAAAATTTTATCGATGTGATTTTAATGATATGTTAGGCTTAGGAACCACATAATTTAGTCTCTTGAAATAGTAATCCTATCTTGTTCTTGAGAGCATTGCAGTTGATTTCATGAATAAGTTTTATTCTATTGTCCTGTATTGTCTGTTGCTGAGCCCTTTAGAGACCAGTCAGGATCAACCTCCAGCCCGAGTAACCAGTGTAAGATTATACAGTCTTCTAATTAGTGGAAACCAGTTGCAGTTAACAGTGTGATATTATATATATTATCTTATATTGAAATATTGTAAGGTATGATTCTTAGAAATAAAATTTTTGACTATTGTGAATACTCTTTTAATGTAAAAAATTATCATACCTGTGTAACAAACACTTCCTTATACATATGTATATTTTTTTCTTTTTGTTTGCACAGTCACTTCATTATCTGACTAGGATGAGATACAGAGAAATGAAAGCAAGTTTTACATTAGCAAAAGCTAATCGCAGAAGAAATTGTACTTACATAAGTGAGATAATCCATTTGAAAGAATATATATCTATATTTATAAAGAGATCTAGATATTTTGATAATTAGGTAATGGCATATAACCAAAATTATATGTATGTATAATTACAGACAAATGTGCAATATATATGTATCATACATATATATATGTATGATATATATATATAATTTGTAATAACTCCTGTGAAAGAGTGGCCAAAATAATTATATTAGTCAAAGTAAAGATAAGAAGAAAATAATAGTTATTAAATTTGTTAATAACACATGATTTTACTGCCTTACGATTTATAAACTGTGCTCAAAAACTTTCTCATATTTTCTTCATACCAACTAAGAATTCCATATTACTAATAACTAATCAAAGGAAATGATTACTAAGTTAGAGACCCCTTGATAGAGGCCAGATATATATATTTTTTCATATACAATGATCATTTTTCAAGCATGCTTTTAAGTTGATATAATGCTTTTAAAATACATTCTTTCATTTGATTTTACAGTAATCCTTGGGGTTATATAAGATAAACTATATTTTATAAATTTAAGAAATACAAACTTGGAGAAAATTGACTTCAACAATGTCAATTAGGAAGAGAATAAGAGCCATGTAAAACAGTTTTTTTAACTTTGAATGGTAGTACCTATTCACGCTGTAACCCAGCTCTCCTTTTTCCTGATAATAGTAAATTGTTCACATATAAATATAAATTGGGTTATATTTATGTATCCTTTTCAACATTATCTGACAGAGTGGAGACATTTATATGCATATGGCAAATTTAGTGAACTAAACTTTATTTCAGTATCATTACACAAATGTTTTCTTTAGGGTTATGATACTTTTCATGCCTATAAAGCAGTTATTTTTCATCTTTTTATTATGAAAAAATTCAAATGTACACAAAAATTGAAAGGAATTTGAAGTGAACATAATCTTGATTCTACAGTTAACATTTTACCATACTTGTATCCTATTCCTTTCTCCATTCCTCTGTTAATCCATCTTCCTCGAGTTAATTGTGTTCAAAAAGTTTTTCTCTATGATTCTAATGTTTGTTTCATCTGTTACCAGTCTCTATTGCATTATTTTTTTTTCTCTTAAGAATGGATTGTATTTTCTTATTTCTATGACATGTAATTCTGGATTTCTTCTTGGACATTGAAAATTCTTGACAGTAGAAAATTTAGATTGTTAGGTTCTGCCAAAGAGTAATTTTCTAAGCAGCATTCAACTTTGATAAACTAAACTACAGTCTCTGATTTAATTGTCTGCTTCAAGTCTGCTCTGTGCATGTGTGGTTCAAAGGTCAATCAGGTATTTGGCTATTAGCCTAATTTGAGCTTCTGTTTTCTAGTATCCTTTCTTCAAGGATTTGTATCCTCACTTTTTAGTGGCTGTGGTGCTTCAAACACTGTCCTCTGATTCTGCTAACCAGTATGACCTCTTGTTTTCCATCAGAGTTTTAGCTAATTTACATGCTGACTGGAGGGTTTACCATTTGGCTAAATGTGATAAAAATAGAAGTTCTCAAGCTCTGTTCTCTTCATCCAAGTCTCAATTTCTCTCCAGTCAGCTTGTATTTGTTCACCCTCTAGTGTATTCAGGTAGCTGTTGCATGTTTTGTGCTGTTTTGTCTTCTGAATATTCTGTCCAGACTTTGTAGTTATAAATTATTTGTTGCATGCTTGTTCTTTTAGGAGATAATTGGCCATACTAGGAGCAGAACTCACATGGCCACATTTTAACTTAATACATTTCCTTTTTTTTTTTTTTTTTTTAGATTTTATTTATTTATTTGAGAGAGAGAGAGCATGAGTGGAGGCAGAGAGGGAGAAGCAGACTCCTCGCTGAGCAGGGAGCCTGACGTGGGGTTGGATCTCAAGTCCCTGGCATCATGATCTGAGCTGAAGGTAGACGCTTAACCGACTGAGCCACCCAAACACCCCAAAATTTGGTACATTTCAATCCATAATCAAAAACCATTTCGCTTTTATAGGATTTCTTATAAATATTAATGATTTATTTAAGTCATGTAGCTTATTAAACATAAAAATTTATCTGTTTTTATTCCTATTTAAGGTGGGCTTTTTTTTTTTTTTTCCATCCTCTATGTTCATGTGTTTTGTTTCTTAAATGCCAGAAAGGGGAACTGTTGGTAGGAATGCAAATTGGTGTAGCCACTCAGTAAAACAGTATGGAGTTTCCTCAAAAAGTTAAAAATAGAACTGCCCTATGACCCAGCAATTGTACTACTAGGTATTTATTTACTCAATGGATACAAACATACTGATTTGAAGGGATACATGCACACTGGTGTTTATAGCAGCATTATCAACAATAGCTGAATTATGGAAAGAGCCCCAATGTCCATCAAATGATGAACGAATAAAGAAGATGTAATATATATATTATATATATATATTATATACATATATATATGTGTGTGTATATATATATATATATTACATACACACACACACACAAAGGTGGACCTTTATAATAAAACAAATTTGGCCCAAATTTATGATAATATAAAGGTACAATTGAGAGCCATTCTTGTATTTTATCTGCAGTCTATAAGAAATGACAAAGTATTCCAAGAAGGATAGGTAAAAGAAAGTGTTCAATTTATTCAATTGCACTGAGGTTTTGAGAATTTAAGGGAGATCATTCAGTAGGTCGCTGCAGTGATACTGGAAAACAGGATTCTTGACCTTAACCAAGTGATTTTTGCCTGTGCCACACTGTTTCTTGATGAAATAAATGACATTACTTTTCAGCAGTCATGAAATCTTTAATCAGGATGATCATTTAAAACGTTATAGTCATTTAGGTCAAAGAGGTCATTTATTGATTTGTTGACATTCAGATAACCTCACTCATTGCCATGAAACCCATTGATATTGTGGTTCTTATTTTGGTTATTGCCTTCTTTCCCACATTTAAAACACAACTAAACTGTAGGACAGTAGAAGAAATCGGTTAGACTGTTTCTTTTCAATATCCTTTATGCTAATACCTTCCAGGCAGAATAATAAAGTTACTGTGACATTTTTCTCTAAAGTTAAGCAACTTACTAAATCATACAGAACAAATGTATTTTAATCATTTCAATACGTGCTTATTTATTGTCTTTCACAGTATTTTATTTACATAATAGAAGTCCAATATTTTAACATAAAATATTTGAGTAATTATAAAACAATGAAAAAGGTCTGTGCTGGCACATCAGGTGACAGCATTTGTAGAGATTTTGTGAATAGAAATAAGCTTCATAGTAGAGCATTTCAGAAATGTGTCCTGATGGCTGTTTAAAAACTAGTTCACAGACATGTTTTCTGATGATTATGAATCTTGGGCACAGATTTATTCCAGCATATTCCAAATGGCAACAGCTACTCTGCACAAAACAATTTTTGTCCTGTCACCACTTCACTAATCAAATGTCAGTCCCTTCTCCAGATTCATGTCTGATGAACAAAGGCCCAAACAAATTACCGTTGCAAATGTCCATCATAGTGAGCATCTGCTTGTCTCAGTCCAATGAATGGTTAGCTTGGAGCAAAGCATGCCACTTCTGCTAAAAATCCAAGTGACATGAAGTTTAAAAAAAAATTATGTAAGATGACCTATTTGAGAATGATGATTTGCATATCCACATTTTAATGAAAACAGTGCTTGTAGTTTGTTTTTCAGTTCTCATGCTACTATTGAATGTTGCCATATGTGGCCACATTATCCTTTGGGGAAAAAATGTTGATTATGTACCAAGATTGCTTTCCTTTAAAATGTGGTTTGCTCTCTGACCTTGGAAATAGAAGTAGGTAACTTTAAACTTAGTTCATGCTTTGACCGTAAGGATATTATGGCAAGAAGTAAGGTTTTGTGTATTAATGACAACTCTTTTCAATACTTATGTAAATTTGGGACTCAGTTTTATTAAAAATCAACCATCTTACTATATGCAATAAGATAGAGATATATGTATATATATATGAAAAATTTTTTAATGTTTATGCAAGACATTCAAACAATTTTTATGGGACACTAAAAATTTACATAGGCATGAGTAGATATTTTTATCTACATTGAATTTCTGGATGAAGCAAGTAAAAGAATGGTTTTGAAAGACACTGATTTCTATATCAAACGCAAATCTCTTGTGTATCTCCTTGAATTGCTTAAAATCTAAAAATACTCTCTTTGAATATATAGATTTCTTGTGGATAAAATAAAAGCAACACAAAGTATAAGAAATGTTGTATCTTTTAAACATTGTGATGAAAGTGTTACAAAATAGTACTTGGGACCATTATTCATTTCTTGTGTAAGCTAATTAGCTACTTGGAAGTGGATGCATCTTTTCCTCTCAAATTCCTTGTTATTAACATCTGAGGAAATACAGAAAGAGTATTTCTATTTTGGTTTAAGAAATCAAGGCAGAGAACTCAGAAGCTAGGTCATGCTGTGCTGATGTCAAGCAATGTCAGATGTCTGAATTAATATATATTCTATTTCAAAACAATGTGAGTATAACAGTAAATAATAATAGACCTCTCTACTTTTATATTTCATAGTTGATGTGGAATTTGCTGCAAACCATAGTAATTCTGTAGAGAAAGCGTTGTGCTCTTAAATCATATAAAATTTTCATTGCCTGTCTTGGCTAATATTTCTTTTGCTCTCAAAACACTATCAGCTTAAAAACAAGAAAAGAATTCTCTGCACATTTCTGCCACTGTTGAAATTGGACATGGTCTCAATTTAGGGCTATAATCTCCCATATTCCAGAATAATTCCTTAGGTAACTGTAATTGGAAGAGGTGAAATACACAAAGAAAATCATTAAAAGGGAACATCTTTCAGACTGTAATTAAATAGATTGGCTGTGAGGAATAAATTAAGAGCAAAGGAAATTAAAATCAGTATAATATAGGGAAGACACAACAGAATGCAAACTATGCAATCAAAAAGATAAATACACTTGACCCTTTTGTTATATTGATAAATATGTATTTTTCTCAGTGATTTGCCCTTGGACCATTTCAACATGAAGAGGAGTGACTAGCTATTTTAGTTATTTTTTATAGAAGGAGATTGAAGAAGATTGTTTTACGGACAATCTTTGTAAGTTTCCTCATGGTAGAATGGCTACAAGAACTCTGGGTTATTGTAAATGTTTCTTTTAGACTGGAAATTGGTTAATCTTTGTTATGGCAAGCTTCATTCTTGAATGCCTAACCTACTCTAAGGAAGGAAATAGGAACAGAAACAAAGTCTTAAAGACATTTCTTACCAGCATACTTTTCTATAGCCTCAATCAAGGATTTTATTTTGTATATAAAAATATTTTGTTTTAGATTATTAGTCTATCCAGCCACATATTTTATCTTTTGCAATAAATCCAACATATTTTTCATAGGAATATTTAGTTTGTTTCATCCACTCATGTTGTCACCTTTAGAAGTAGTATCTGTAAAGTTTCCAACCTCAATTGGTAGGTGCTGGAATTATAATCTATAAATTGGCCCAAGCCCTATACTTCTTTTGTGTAATGCAGTAAATCCTGGCAATAGTACTAATTTTATTAATTATTTTAGGAAGTCATTTTATTAAAATAGATCAACAACCATATGACAAGTGTTTCTCTTGTCTTCCAACAAAATTGATAAAGGACTTATATCTCACTTTCTTACATTATCATAAAGAGATATTTCTGGGTTAATAAATTTTGGGATTGATTTATAAATCCATGTAACCTTTCCCTTATCATAAATTTATATAAAATTTCATGTAACAGAGGTATAACATAACTGTCTCCAGCAGGATTGTAAATGCTATTCTATTAAATTATTTCTGTAGTAATGTCATAGAGCAGGTCTGTAAACATGTGATACAAGTCACTTCAAAATGTTAGCAATTATGGAAACAATTTCAGCTTCATTGTATGGATATATATGGATTAAGGTAATATAGACACATATTTGGGGGAAGAATCTTCTCTATTTCTCATAGCATGAAGTCCATCAATTGGATTTGTCAGAGAAAACTTATTTATGTACATCATTATATGACTCATTATTTCTTACTCATCAGCCAGTGTCACAAAAAACCTAATCACATTGATCAAAAGCACTGATAAGCCCTTAAACATCCTTTTAGGGTGCTGATTCTGAGCACCAAGTATCACAAAGATGATTTTATCTATCACCATACAAAATATTTCTTGTTATATGAAGTTTTGTAAGTTTTAATTCAAAGAAAAAGTATATACCTATCTTCCAAGAAGTGTGGTATACACCAGAGTTGTATTATTGTACTTTCAAACTACATCAGGTCAAAAACATGAGAGACACAGAGAGAGAGAGGCAGAGACACAAGCAGAGGGAGAGGCAGGCTCCTTGCAGGGAGCCTGATGCCGGACTCGATCCCGGATCCCAGGATCACACCCTGAGCTGAAGGCAGATACTCAACCACTCAGCCACCCAGGCATCCCAATCAGGTCAAATTTTGGATAAATATTGAATGTATGCTTTTAGATTAAGCTAGTTCATTTATTATAGATTAATAGTCAACATGATTCTGACTATTGGATGTGTCCACCTAATGCCTCAGAAGACTAGTGAAGACTCTTAGAGTGAAATCATTTTTTTTTTAGAGTGAAATCATTTGTAATAGCTATAAAAAACTCATTTAATTTATATTCATATGATAAGAGTCAATACACAACAGTGTTATTTATATTAAAGGCATGTCATCACCAAATGTGTAAAGCTGTTTTGGTATTTATTGCTTGTCTCTCTATATTGAAGTTCTTTATTTTTAAAATACTATGGAGACTATCTGAGGAGAGTTCCTCTTGCTTTCTTTAGACACTTTCAACAGGATATGCATATGACCCATATAATGATACTTAAGAGGAATAGCTCAGGAATATCACATTTCAGTATCATTAAAAACCTTTCTTATTAATTCAATTTTCTTTTGTAAAAATATTCCCACTACTGCAATTTGGCCTTTCGGATTTATGAGCTATTTTTATATGAGTATTGTCTTAAAAGATGAAGTACCTTGATCAATTGCCAGGTAACTCTTCCAGTATCCTTTCAATACCCTGTTAATCTAGCACGTTAAATTATTTTTAATTAAGCCATCATATTACCATGAATCTCTCTTTTTTATGAAATGAAAAGCATTTTGTGATATTTTCTAAATGGACAGACATAAGAATGTATTTAGGGAGGAGATTCCTGCAGAAACTGCTATCAATTTAGAACAAAACCAAAAATACATATACAAAGAAAGAATGAGCTATTTTCATACTTTAGAAGTGCAGCCTCCAATTTCTAAAAGGTTCTACATGATGGTCTTTACTAATGACTGCAAATGTAATTTCATTGGGCTCAGCCAAAGCAGAAACTTCTTTAAGAATTATGTTCTAAATTCAGTTTAGAGAAAAGGGATAAGATATATTTTTAAATTTTAGTTGGTATGTTATTACTCCCTGTTTAAAAAAAAAAAAAAAAAAAGCAAAACAAAGCAAGCCAAATAATCAAGCAAAAAACTCTCGACTTGGTGATTTGTGATTCATAAGACAATTCTTACCGCTATGAAATTACCACAGAAAAATTTTAAATTAAGAAAATAAAATAAAGTATTGGGGTTTCCTAAGTAGAAAAGTATGCAATATTAAGTTCTGAAATTCAGAAAAAAAAAAACAAAAGAAAAAATGACAGTTGTGCTTTGTTCATTATATGGAGCACCCCGTTCTTTGAGAAAATGATAGTAAGACTAATAGTGTGGGAGAGAAAAAGACTGAAAACACTAACAATTTTTCAACAAAACTAAGTTTTGCAATTTTCTCAGGTACCAAAAGACTATGAGTATATAAAAAATATTGTCCGCGATTTGAAAATAAGACACAAAAAGGTAGACAGCATACCTTCAATTACCATATGTGAGCAAAGGCTATACAGGGATAGTCTGGAAAAAGTTCTCAGTTAATTTCTTCATTATTATTGATCATAAGTCTCATATGTAGTGGATTTACTTGTTAACTTGTAGATTTTTGTCCACTGAGATGCAAATAACTTCTGCCCAGTGTTATAGATAACTTCAAATATTTATGGAACCATTTTTAAATACATTAAACCTATTACAACATCTTCTTGTTTTCCTCATTAATTAAGTTAAAGCTAATAGACTAAGAGCAAAGCAGAAAAATAAATGTATTTTTCTTATTAAATAGAGAATATTTTGAGTAGAATATTGATGTATTCAGTATAATCTCATGAAAAATTATCTTCTAAACCCAGACTGATTCCATATGGCTCATCTGAAAAAGAAAAAGAAAGAGAAACATAAATTTAAGTGTTTAATTCAAGAAATTCCAACTAAAAATGCTACAGATTTTTTCTATTTCTCATTTGTTTCCTTGGAAGAGTTATGTTCTAAGAATTCTTTCAATAAGCATTAATATGTTTATACAAAGACATATCTCCAGGAAAGGGTTTGGAATTCAAAACCATTTAAGGAAGTAGTTCATTGTACTTAAGAGTATTTGAACATGAAGTAAAGCCCATTTATTTTTTGGTCTATAGAATGAAGATGATATGCATAATAATTTAATAGCGAGAACTTTAGAAACACATTTTATTATATTCCAAAATGAGTAACTTTACAAATGATTATGATTGATTTTACATGATTTCTAACATTATCAAATTTACTTGGCTTTAAATATAGTCAAATACCAAAAGTCAAAACTAAAAGACAACCTACAGAATGGGAGAAGATATTTGCAAATGACGTATCAGATAAAGGGCTAGTTTCCAAGATCTATAAAGAACTTATTAAACTCAACACCAAACAAACAAACAATCCAATCATGAAATGGGCAAAAGACATGAAGAGAAATCTCACAGAGGAAGACATAGACATGGCCAACAAGCACATGAGAAAATGCTCTGCATCGCTGGCCATCAGGGAAATACAAATCAAAACCACAATGAGATACCACCTCTCACACCAGTGAGAATGGGGAAAATTAACAAGGCAGGAAACCACAAATGTTGGAGAGGATGCGGAGAAAAGGGAACCCTCTTACACTGTTGGTGGGCATGTGAACTGGTGCAGCCACTCTGGAAAACTGTGTGGAGGTTCCTCAAAGAGTTAAAAATAGACCTGCCCTACGACCCAGCAATTGCACTGTTGGGGATTTACCCCAAAGATACAGATGCAGTGAAACGCCGGGACACCTGCACCCCCATGTTTCTAGCAGCAATGTCCACAATAGCCAAACTGTGGAAGGAGCCTCGGTGTCCATCAAAAGATGAATGGATAAAGAAGATGTGGTTTATGTATACAATGGAATATTACTCAGCCATTAGAAACGACAAATACCCACCATTTGCTTCAACGTGGATGGAACTGGAGGGTATTATGCTGAGTGAAGTCAGTCCATCGGAGAAGGACAAACATTGTATGTTCTCATTCATTTGGGGAATATAAATGATAGTGAAAGGGAATATAAGGGAAGGGAGAAGAAATATGTGGGAAAACCAGAAAGGGAGACAGAACATAAAGACTCCTAACTCTGGGAAACGAACTAGGGGTGATGGAAGGGGAAGAGGGCAGAGGGTGGGAGGGTGGGGGTGAATGGGTGATGGGCACTGAGGGGGCACTTGAAGGGCAGGATGAGCACTGGGTGTTATTCTGTATGTTGGTAAATTGAATACCAATAACAAATAAATTTATTAAAAATAAATAAATAAATAAATAAATAAATAAATAAATAAATAAATAAAAATAAATAAATAAAAACTTGCTCTATTCTAAGGGGAAATCCTTTAGGTGTAGAAAACATGATTTTAAAATATCAGTCCAAAAAGGCCACTAGTAAAATAATGTCCACAGTGACAAATGATGAGAATGTATTTTTGAAATAGCATTTTAATTTTTATCCAAGAAAAAAAAAAGAATTTATTTTTCTAAGAATGCTCTGTTATTCCGAGGGGAGGTTTGCTTTCTTTCTTTCTTTCTTTCTTTCTTTCTTTCTTTCTTTCTTTCTTTCTTCTTTCTTTTTTTTTTAAACAACCTACCTAAAATGGCTTTCAACTGAACCCAAAGTGACAGAAGTCTTAATCACTGGAGCTTCACTTGACTGTTTCATTAAAATTCACTTTCCAGAAAGCAAAGCCATTAAAATGCAGCGGCTTTTTTTTTTTTTTTTTTTTTTTTTAAGTTCAGTTAGAGGTGTATCTGCAAAGAAGTATGGCCATTGTAACTCTTGGTCTAATCATTTGTAACATTGAATGAACCAGGAATTTGAAAATAAACTTATTGTTTTAGTCAAAACGATTTAAAAAATAATTTTTGTTAAAGGTAAAAATTATTGAGATGGAAGTTCCCTAGGTGAAAAGAAATGCCTTTTAAGACCAGTTATTTTTCTTAAGTGTCTCTATGGTAAAAGTCTACTTATTATTCAAAGTTCATGTCAAATGCTATTTCTTTTTTCTTTTTTTTTTAAGATTTTATTTATTTATTTATAAGAGACACAGAGACAGAGAGAGAGGCAGAGACACAGGCAGAGGGAGAAGCAGGCTCCATGCAGGGAGCCCGATGTAGGACTGGATCCCCGGACCCCAGGATCACGTCCTGGGCCAAAGGCAGGAGCTCAACCACTGAGCCACCCAGGCGGTCTCAAATGCTATTTTTCAAATATTTTTCTAATTTCTTTCCCTTAAAATAGAAGGAAAAAAAAACATACCATGGACATTTCTATAATGAAATGCTTTCCAGCAGTTATGAATTAACATGCTAGGACTACATGAATGAACATGAGTAAACTGTACAATCATAAAGTGAATTAAGTAAGGCAAGGTGCACATTTAATCCTCACAACGATGCTTTTTATCCTCATTTTACAGATCAGACCGTTGAGGCTTAGAATATGTGATTTTTCCAATGTAATGCCAGTTCAAGGGGTGGAATATTAAAACACAAGCAAAAATACAGGAACATATCTTTATAATCTTTTGGAAATATGCTTATTTTATTGGAGCTAGAGAAGAACTTCTTTAAAAACATAAATGTAGAACAGGAGAAATGAAAGAAAAACAAAAATTGAAAAGCTATTCAGGGATCCCTGGGTGGCTCAAGCGCTTTAGCGTGGCCTTCAGCTCAGGGCATGATCCTGGGGTCCCAGGATCAAGTCCCACAACAGGCTCCCTGTATGGAGCCTGCTTCTCCCTCTGCCTGTGTCCTTGCCTCTCTCTCTGTGTGTGTCTCTCTATGTCTCTCATGAATAAATAAATAAAATTTTTAAAAAAATGAAAAGTTATTCAGTCTTCCTAATAAACAATGGAATACATATGAAAGATGAAAGTAGTAGGACACTACTTACCAACCATTAAATTTACAGAAATTCTTAAGGCTTATAATATCTAGTGTTGGCTTACAAGTAGGAACAGGAACTCCAAAGCAGCGCTAGAGTGAGAAGCAACTTTCACAACTACTTTAAAAAGTAATTGGATCACATCTAGTGAAGATGAAGCTTATCTACTCTGTGACACAGAAAGTCTGTTTCTTTTTTTTTTTTTAATGAGAGAAATTCTTGCATTTATGGCCTTTGGATCACATCTAGTTCAGATGAAGCTTATCCACTCTGTGACACAGAAAGTCTGTTTTTTTTTTTCTTTTTTTTTTCTTTTTTTTAATGAGAGAAATTCTTGCATTTATGGCCTAGATGATGAGCAAAACCAGATAATTTCTGTCTTCCTTTGTCCCAGGGTAGAAAAAAATAGGGACAAGTAAATGTCCTCCTGTATGGAGAATAGATAAGTAACCCATGATTTAATGACTCAATTCAACTTGTTATCAATTGCATAATCAACCTAAATCCAGAAGTTTAAACAAAGTACATTTGCAAGTATTGACATAAAATTCATTGTAAGTAAAAGTTCAAAAAAATGCATTAATCAAAGCTTTGACTACAGAGTTAAATATTGGTAATGGAAAAAGCTTTTTTTTATTTTCCAATTTTTTTCTGATGATCTTCTTAAAGAATATATTGATTTCTGATTTTATATTATTTTATTGTGCTAATCTTTGTTGTATTCATCTTATATTATTGAATGTTATCTGCTTAACGTATATTGATACTTGTGAATTATTTGCATCTATTGATAAAGTGAAATGGTAGCAGAATAGTTAGAAATTATCAACTTTGAATAGTCAAATTTGGGTAGAGATAACAGGACTCTTTAATGGATTGGATGGGAATATGAAAGAGAAAGAAGAGTTAATGATGATTCCAAGTTACCTGCTTAAGCAATTAATGTTCAAGTTGGCACTGTTTACTACAATTAGAAACTCTCGAGTGGGAACAGATTTCTGAGGGACAATCACTATTTTGGTTGGGCATGTTGTAACTGTGATATCTACTAGACATACAAGTTGAGTTGTTCTGTAGATGGTCAGTTATACAAATCTGGAATTTCAAGTGAGGGTCACTTGTGGATATAGATCTGAAAGCCATTATCATTAATATTTAACATTGTGAGATGGACTTACTTAGCAAATGATTATAGTTGTAGAAAGGAAAAAGTTCAAGAAGGGAGCACTATGGAAATAAAGCAGAAAAGTTTAATATCTCAGAAGTCAAGTGAAGGAAATGTTTCCAACAGGAGGCAGTGATTATGATTAATTTATTCAAATGATGCTGAGAAGATGAATAATTGAATATTAGATTTGATAATGTGGAGGTTATAGGTGACATTGAATACAGCAGAATGGTATAGATAAAGTCTTGATTGAAAGTGGAAAGTGCCCCTGGGAAGCTTTTGTAACTGGAGAGAACAATCCTCCAGCTAGACTAGAGTCAGTTGGTCCCCTTTGATTTTTCCTTCATAGGTGCCTTTGTGGACTCCCAGGAGAAATGTTCTGCTGTTTCTCCAACCCTAGCATTTTATTTAGGTTCCTTCTCAGAGGATCTTTCACTCTTTAAAGGTATTATTTGTGGCATTGATTACTTGGACCAAATGTTCCCCTCAACAGCTATTTGGCATTATGTTGGGATGAATTTGAGTTTGGGTTATTTCTGGAAGTGCTCTTACCTTTGTAGTAATTTTCTTTTATGTGTATTTTAGTCTTTACATTTCTATGCATTTATTCTCTATTAATTTCATCCATTTTGTTTTCTATATTTGTGGAACTTATCAAAATGGAGTTCACTGAAGCCATCCTTTCTTGCTTTTTGTATTGTTACTAATTTACTTCTATTTATACCATAGCGTCTGACATATGAGGAATTTGACTAGCGGGGAGAAAATACCAAGATTTTCCTTTAAAAATAGTCTTTTTTTTAAAGATTTTTTTTTTTTTTCATGAGAGACACAGAGAGAGGCAGAGACATAGACAGAGAAGCAGGCTCCATGCAGGGAGCCTGATGTGGGACTTGATTCTGGGACTCCAGGATCAGGCACTGGGTAAAGGCAGGAGCTCAACTACTGAGCCACCCAGGCATCCCTAAAAACAGTTTTTAAAGTAAGCATGGTCTTTACAAAATCTTGACTTATAAAAATATATACACACAGTTATATTAGCTGATAGATTCTATCTGAAGCTTTAATACTAATCAAAAGTGATGTAAGAAAAAACAAAACAAAACAAAACAAAAACAAAAACCAAACAAAAGAGATGTAAGAGAAATAGGTGAATTCACTTAGGCTGAAAAAATATGCTTACTGTTGCCAAACCATAGATTTTGTTTAGATTGTTATTGAGAGGTCAGTGAGCTTTGAATAAAATGATTGCATTGAACATGGGAAGCAATATTATAAGATGCAGTTCTGATTATACAAATTATAATTAACATTGATGATGGATAAAAGGAGAATTTTTTGTTAAGTCTCTAGTCAAGTCAATGTTAAGGCCATAGATACCCCATAAAGTATTAGAGAAGTGTTTGATAGTGTAGAATTATTTCAAACTATTTTATAATTCTATCTATGTATGGGAAGTCAATGCATGACACAAAGACAAACTTATATAAAAAATATTAAATACGTAAAAAGAGGTTTAAAAACTCTGTGCTTTGAATAAAAATGAAATAGAAAAATGGCCTGGGGTAGAGTCTATAATTCATTTTCATATGAAGCTTTATGTTACATTCATTCCTCAATCCTCAACCCTTTGAGATGTGTCATATTACTATTCTCATTTTTATGGAGGGAAGAACGGAAGCATAGGGCCTATAAGAACTGATCCAAAGTCACACTGCTTGTTGGTGGCAGAAATAAGATTTGAAGCATGGAATTCTAGCTTCAGAGTGCACCTTCTTCTTTCAGAGAGTGTAGGAAGATTCTTTATATTTTTTCTTTTATATTTCTAAGCAACAGAAATCATTTTCAGAATGAAAAATGGAGTAAAATATGCTTAATTAAGTGATAAATGTAGGAGACAGTATAGCTCTTTAATAATTTGTTTATGTGTTAAAGTACAGATGAATTAGATGCCTGGGTACTGAAAGAGTTTTTCATTGTTATAAACTATAAAAAAATTAGACAGTCGTGAAAATGGAAATAAGTCAATGTCCTTTGTCTTTTTAAAAAAAAAGATTTTACTTATTTATTCATGAGAGACACACACAGAGAGAGAAAGGTAGAGACATAGGGAGAAGGAGAAGCCAGCTCCATGCAGGGAGCCTGATGTGGGACTCCATCCTGGGACTCCAGGATCACGCCTGCCCTGAGCTGAAGGCAAATGCTCAACTGCTGAGCCACCCAGGTGTCCCAATGTCCTTTGTCTTTTAAAGAAGAAATAGCAAAATAAAAAACTGCAAACTAAGAACATGAGATGAATCTTTGATCAAAATCTAGTCTTGTTAAAGAAACTTTCAGCATTTAGAAGAGAACACTGCATACATGAGGTGTCACTATAAATTCTAAGAGAAAATTATACCAATATAAGAAAAAATTTTAATTTATTTTACACTTATTACTATACTGGAGAGGTATGGCATAACATTAGTTACATATATTAAATTTCATAAATTATTTAACTAAAGAACTTATTGTTATTTTTCTGGTCATAGGAAATATTATGACTCATATAAAAATTGTTTAATATGTTTGCATTTTATCAAACATAAACAAAATATATAATGGGTGAATAAAGGAAGTTTGTGGTGAGTCTGCATTTTCAATATTTTTATAAAATATCTTTGAAGAAAAAGATTCCCATGTTTGCTTAATTTACTGTTGGCCATGAAAAAGAATCAAGAATCTGTGCTTTTAGGGAGATATATGTAAAGGGGGTGGGAAGAGAAGTCCAAATTCAACCTCATCATGATGCATATCCATTCTCCTCAGTGGTTTGGGATCAAGAAACAAATGACCCTGCTTAAGGATCAATACCATTGGGAGACCCTGCTCTATACAGTGTGAGGAAATGTAGGCAGGCAAAGTTTATCATTTAGGGAATTGGGTGACCACTGATAGTAGAGTCCAGATATAAGGAATATGTCAGAAAAACAGAAAGTGATAGTTTTCTAGAAGCCAGGTAGAAATATCATTTCAATAGTGGAAAATTAGGAGTGGGTGATAGAGTGAAAATAAAGATGCCTGGTATTCTTTATCCAAGAAATTTGGCAGCAGGTAGTAAGAGCATAGCTCCCGGGTCCATTTCTTTCACCTTGGACAGTTTCTCCATAAGTCTCATTGACCATAGAGATTCAGCTTACTGTTTTCTTCTTTCCAGAGTAGAAACAACTCATTTTTTTTCCCCTCCTGGGTTTCTCTCTTCTCAACTATGAAGTCAAATATGGTTTTTTTTAGTCCTTTTTTTTAATCCCAGAAAATTAGATCAGAGACTAGTCTTCCTTCCAAATATTTTATTGCTAATTTTTATTATCCTGGCTCTAATAAGCTAACTGCATGAACGTAGACAAGTTACTTAAACACACTTTGTTTTGGTTTCCTTTTCTTCTGAAATAGGCATTGGGAAAATATCAACCTCCTATTCCCATGGCATGGACTAAATAAGTTGATTCATGTTAACTGCTTGAAACAGTGTGGAACCTGGCTGACACCTTGATTTTATTTAGCTCAGAGAAACCTATGTCAAATTTTTAACCTATGTAATTATAAGGGAATAAAGTTATCTGAATTTGCAGTAATTTATTATAGCAACAATAGAAAACTATAGTAGCTGTGTTGCCTATTATTACTTTGGAAGAGATTTACAAAAATAGAAAAGATTGGAGATGTTAAAAATTTTTCACATAATTGTCTCTTGGCTACTGCCACAGAATGATCTTTGAATATGTTATTTGAAGTAAGATCAGGATTAAGGTTCTGATTAGGTCTGTTATGCAGCATGTGGCTTTGAGCAAGTCACAGTCTCTTTGAGCATCATTTTCCTTATCTTTAAAATGGTAATAAAATATTTACCTGTGCTAAAGAAAATATATTTTTTACAGATTTTGTTTATGTATTTAACAGAGACAGAGAGAGAGAGAGAGAGTGCGCAAGCACAAGTGGGGTAGCCAATGGCAGAGGGCAAGGGAGAAGCAGGCTCCCCGCGGAGCAGGGAGCAGGATGAGGGACTTGATCCCAAAACCCTGAGATCATGACATGAGCCGAAGGCAGATGCTTAACTGACTGAGCCACCTGGGCATCCCTAAAGAAAATATTTTAAAAAATACTTCATATTTACTAACCTATAATAGACACAAAATAAATTACAGCTATTATTGTGTTCATTGTTTTTATTATCCTTAGAAATTATAAGACAAACCCTATTTAAATAGTCTTTTATTTTCGTTGTGCATATTAGATCTTTAATAGCTACTATGTTTATTTTATTTGGGGAAACTATGGTCAGTGTAGTTTTTATTGTTCAAAAAAAATTTTTTTTGCTTGTTGTTGTAGATATGGGCTAGCATGGGTTCTTTTCTGCTATTGTTTATTATTGTCCGTTTGCAACGTCCTTGGGAACTTCCCAGGTATAATCTGAAACTGGTTCCCATATGTGCAGGTCAGGAGAGACCAAAGAAAGGCCAGCCACTGCATAATGGTAGGTGGCAATTTTAATAAGCAAGGGAAATTACCCATAAGGTTGGTCATGGGTGGCCACAAGGTAAGTAGATCTCTGCATCTGCCTGCCAAATCTTCAAAGTTTATATGGAGAGGCCTTAACTGGGTTTAGTCACATATACCATCTACATGGTCTCAACACCACAATTACTATCTCAAGGCTGTGTCCTTGCGGCAGCTTCTGAGAGCAGGAAAGGAAGTGGAGACCACATTCCAAACACAGGGGAAGGGGTTAGGAGCCTCTTGCCTGAGTCCAGCTCTGTGTCATCATGTCCTCCTGATGAACTTTCCCAATGATTCCTGAAGCCATACAGATGTGGCTCAGTCCTCTCTATCTAAAGCTTCTGAGAAGTCCTCATTCCTGGCTGGTATACTCCCATCTCAGAGACTGATCTGTGGCGGGGAGTCATCTGTGACATGGTGTATCAAACACATCCTCTTAGACGAAGGAGGAGTTTTAACCCCGAGCAACTCCAGATTTATTATTCTTCCTCAGATTCTCCTTTCATACACAGAATGAGTATTCTAATTCATTTGCTTATATCTCACATTCCTATACTTCAGATCCTCTCTTAAAAGGAAAAAGGTAGAACAATGAATTTCCCAAAATTTCAACCCTGCCCTGAGAGCTCCTGTCAATATAAGCCTAATGAACAAAATCATGGAATTAGTTAGTCACTACATGATTTTTTATCCTCCTAAAAAACATAAACAAATCTTGGAATCTCTTTAGGTTTTTTATTAGGTAAAATTAGTTCCTTTCTTGTAGATACTCTAGCTAAAATTAAGATGAAATCCTTAAACAATATAAGAGATTATGTTCTTTGTGTTTCATTTCAGCCTCAATTACAGTTGTTCATTTTTTGAAATTCCAAATAAATTATTCACATTTTTTGATACATGCAGAGTTTTCTCATTTAATTAAGTACAGGATTTTGTATTAGTATTTCTGTATAATAATCACATATTTCTGCATAAAATTTTTAGATGCCTCCCTTAGTTCAGTTCTTGATTAATATTGAGATGCTTAGTGAGTTGTTAAAAGGAATCATTAAGGCAACCAGAAAAACAATTAGACAAAAATTTATAAATGTATAAAAGAAAAATCAGGAGAATTTTTGTTTAACTGGATTTTTCTGGGTTTATATTTCAATAAAGAATTGTAACTCCAGTAACATCATTAGTCACCAAATTTCTTATTTTCCCTTGCCCATATCACTTTTAGAAATGGAAAGCCTATCCCTGAATGCTAGTATAATGGACACGTAGGTGGTGGGGTGGAATGGCCAGTGCTTTGAAGACACATTGATTTTTTAAACAAATTTCATCTACTACTTAACGACTGGTGGGGTGTTGAGTTAGTTGCTCATCCTGTCTAGCATTACTTCCTTTATTTAAAAATTGGCAATAATATCTATTTCACATTGCTGCTATACTTTTAAAGAACATGACATAGCATCTGGCATACAATATATGCTCAATAAATATCAGGTCTCTCATTTTCCTTTGTGTTATATCTGGAAAGACACTTGGAACATATATCCCTGCCTTGATTACTTAGTATCTGCTCCTCACCTTGTTGTCACTGTGTTTTGTCCACCTACTGTACCATTGCAAGACAGAATTTAGGAAAACTAGTTTGTTTCACCTGTTTTCTTCATTTTGGCCATTCTTCTTTTGCGCCCAGGAAGACTTCTAGTATAATTTGAGGGCCCTTAACAAAAAATTGATATCCAATATCTCCTCAAAAGAAAAGCAATATGGAAAAATAGATTTTCAGAAACTGGGACCTCTGAATCTCTGGAAAATTATAGAAGTTCTACCTGTGATACTGATATAAAGGAAAAGTTAAAACATTTGTATTTTTACTGCTTTTTGATTACAAAATATTCAGCTATCAAATTCTAAGCTATTGCACAGATTAGACTCAATTACCTCTTCTGAAAACAATCATTGACTCTGATCAAGAAGGTCAGAAAGCATATTTCAAGAAAGTAATCGGCATTGGCCAAGGAAGTATAAAATAGAACCTTGATTTGTGAATTTCTTCATTGAGATTTCCTTCTGGGAACATTAGATCTACTTCATACGCTCTAAGCTCTTCAAGTGTTTGCCTGAGTAAGGACAGATGAATGAATGAAAAGGGCAAACTTGACTCTCTAAACAATCATAGATGTGGAACATGGCAAATTAAACAGTTCAGGGATCTCAAATAAGAATATTATTTAATCTCTTCACTGTTAAAGGACAAATATGTAATAGTTTTAAAAATAACATAATTAGTAACTTAGAGCAAGTTTCTATCACTGAATAGCACTCATGAGCCATATTAGAATTGTTGTTTTAGGAATTCTCCACATTTCTTCATACTTACAAGTACCTATTATATATCAGACCCTACCAGTGCCACAAAAAAAAAAAAAAAAAAAAAAAAGCAAGTTCAATAAGGCGAAGCTTGAAGTGAATCTGAAAGATGGGCGATATTTATAAATAAAGCAGGAATTGTTGCTAGGGGGTGGGGTGCATAAAAGTTGAAATGAATATTGCTCTTTCAAAAGTTCAGCGCTCTGGCTTAAATGGCAGGTTTTGAGAATTGGAGGCAGTTTTATTTTAAGAAAAAAATAGAATATTTTTAAGCAACATATCTAAAGTCAGGTATCTTTTGAGAGATCTAAAATGGGAACCTTGGAAATAATGTAATCTAATATCTCCATTTTACCTTTGGAAGATGAGAGTCAGAGAAAAGTTTCTTGGTTTTGACAGGCCAGGTAACATGAATTTTCAGGGTTCCTGTCTGCAACATCCAATGTTTAAAAATACTGAAATACTATAATAAGTGGGGTCAAACCACATATTTAAAGATAAGTGTGTCTTAAAATGACTGACTCTATAGTTGAAGGTTAACAGAGACCTATAATATACTACATTTATGCACTTACGTTGCATTAAAGAAGTTTGTCCAAAGTAGGATACCAGAGGACATCTTTGAAACAAATTATAATTATCAAATAAATGAATAAACAAAAGTAAACACAAATTAATATATATATAAACAAACATAAATAAATAAACAAATAAATAAATCCTAGTTAGTATTCATGGGTAATTATTATATAATTTGTATACCATACACCATAATCTTGGTTCTAGAATTTAATTATAAAGGATTGAGTTATATATAGTACTATGTAGTATGTTGCAGATGTCACTTGGAAGTTCCAGGATGTAATTAAAATCCATATGTTTTTTTAAAAGTAAAGGTAACATTTTAAGTATGAAATTAAGTATAATTTTAAAAAATTTAAATTTTTCCATGAATAATTCATAAGAAGGCAAAGCTTTGTCAAGAGACAAAAATTACAGTGATGTCTGGGTGGCTCAGTAGTTGGACTTCTGCCTTCAGCTCAGGGCATGATCCCCTGTTCAGAGATTGAGTCCCGTGTCAGCCTTCCTGTGAGGAGCCTGCTTCTCCCTCTGCCTATGTCTCTGCCTCTCTCTGTGTGTGTCTCTCAAGAATAAATAAATAAAATCTTAAAAAAAAAAAGACAAAAATTACAAAGGCAAATATGGTATTGACTTTGATCTTCAACCCCAAATTTGAAAATTTTGCATTTGATTAGAAAGGTCAGAAAGATTGGTCATACATCAAATAAATTGAAACATTAAATATGAAATAACATTCAGATAAAATATTTTGATATATATTTTTAGGATTTAAGTAAAGAAAGTATAATGTATATATTGCCTAAATTCATGATTTATTGTCATCAAATTGCATACAACATTTTTCTGCCTGAATTAGCTTAGAGCGAACATTAAGATATAATTAAGGGTATTTGTGTTCAATACTCACATTTGGAAACCTGAGAGATCTGTAGGAAGATTATTACTATCTTAATTATCAATGCTATTGTTTGAAGTAGATTTGGGGAATAATTATAATGAAATTGCTGGAACAGTTCTTATATATCAAAGTTAAACCTCTTTCGTGTAAACTTTGTTAGTTTTTCCATTGTTTTGAGTCACACTAAAATGTCTAAATACTTTTAAAAATATGTAACTCAGTTTTGAACCAATATCATCATGTTTCTGAATTCAGACCTGTCAAAGGGACAATCAGGAAGGTACAGGACTCTCAGATCATTTTTGTATATGGCTTTTTACTGCTTGCTGACATAGAACAGGTCACTGCTCATACAATATACTTAGTAATATCAGGTGAATTACACAGAATTTCTTTCAGTGGTAAAAATGAGTTTGCACTGAGAGGTGATGAAAAGTTGTAATCTTTATAAGAACTCGATATGACTTGCAGAAAAGTACAAGACGCAGAAAATGTAAGGAATAGAGTTCTATAACATGGAATGTATTTAAAGATCATCTTTGAAGTTATTTCTGTTTTCTAAATAGCAAATGAGATGTTATAATTACAGATAACAATTATAACATTGCAGTACCAATGCTTCTACGTCACAAATAATATTTCTAGTTTAAAGTAGAGACAAAACTTTAGACACAGAAAGAATTGGGACAATTTTGAGAGAGGAAGGGTAGCTATAAATAACAATGCCAGGACAATAGCATAAGACAAAACTGTTTCAGAATAAAATGTATTCCAATCTTCTTTTTAAAGATGATTCAGCCATTCAAAGGAATTTATGAATTGTCCTCATCATATGATACATTAGTGGCAGAGCTAAAAGTAAAACCTAGATTTTGTGATACACATTTGAACTTCTGGAAACCCATAGTAGGCATATGGAAGGAGTACAAAATCAAATATACCATATTAAAGAAAGTTCAAAATATTTTTTCTACTTAAAAATCATTATTATCAAGGTAAACATAAGTTTTGCTATTAACACCACAAAGCAAAGTACAGGCAGTCTTTGTATCGTTTTTAGATGCACAGATTTTAGTTACCATGGTTTAGATATATGGCACTCGTCCTCTAAAAACAAGGTTCAAATTTCCACCACCTCAGTGTAGTAACTGTGAGTAAAAGGATAAGGTACAAATTTCTTTGCTAGTTCTTAAGTCCACAGTTCATAACAGGTGCAAATCGTGATCACTGACAACTTTATTCAAAGTCCGTCAGTGACTGATCGCCGTGCATCTCTTAATTAGTTCATGTGTAGAGAGCAAAACATAGTTTTGTTGCCTCCTTTCCTACCAGTTATTAACCCACTTGATCTTTAATAAAAATGAATGATAAAAATAAGAAATTGGCTAATATACATGAAGTACAGCAAAGAAACAAAATGACACTGAAATGAAATTCAAATTGAACGAAAAGGAATTCTAGAAAGAAATAACTGACCATGGCAATGTTGACATTGCTTCCATTCAGATGATTAGCTATGTAGCCACTGAAACTTAATGAAGGTGAAATTAAATGAGGAACAGAAATGAGGAAAGTAATCTTGTTGGAATGACGAAGATGTTCCAAGGGAAGGGACACCAGCAAAAACTTCACATTTAAGAAACATTTGGGGGAATGCCTCGGTGGCCCAGTCGGTTGCTCAGGGTGGTGAGATTGAGCTGCAGTCTGCTTGGGATTCTCTCTCCCTCTCCCTCTCCCCACTTGCTTGCTCAAATACATACATACATACATACATACATACATAAAATCTTTTAAAAAAAGAAATATTTGGAAATATTTCATGGCATTGAAAATGCAAGGAACATAATAATGTTGGAGCTGATTCAAACATAGTATAGAATAAGACCATTTGTCAAGTCAGAGAATGGCAAACACTCTGCAAACTGATCTTGGTACCTTTTTATGAAGAGATCATTTTCATTGTTGATGTTTCTAATGTTTTAAATTACGATGTACAAAATAAATATAGTTTTATTTTTTGTCATTTCCCTGTGGATTTATAACTGACATTAAGAGACTTTAATGTGCTGCCAAATTTTTTAAAGATCATGGAATGAACAATCAGTTTTTCCCATTGATTTTTAAGTGTGCTTTGTGTGTTTTCAGCTTGCATGATTATTTTATGGTCTCCCAATATCTGCAAATTGAGGACTGCCTATAACGTACAACATATTTAACCAGATTTTTTAAGTTATAATTTGTTTCCATCCTATTGACAATTATTGTAATTTTTAATTTTGATATAATTTTGGATTTTCGGAAAAGTTGCAATAGTACAGAGGACTAATAAAGACCGTTTATTCATATTCAACAGTTTACACTTTGCTCCATTTATTATTCTCTCTCTGTTGTCTGCCATCCTCTCTTTCCCTCCTCCTTACCTCTTTATCTTTCTTTATTTTGCCATTTTGAACCTTATAGGCAAGTTAGGTTTGTAGAATGCCCCTCAGTTTGGACTGGTCCAGTGTTTCCTCATGGTTATATCAGGGTATGTGCAAATTTTGGCGAAAACACCATGAAAGTGAGACTGTGTTCTTTCTAGTGAATCTTGTAGTTTAATCTCATGATTGATGATGTTAGCTTCAGTTATTTGACTAGGAAAATCACTAGTTTTGGATTATAATACATATACATTTTCCGGAAATAATTTTAAAATTCATAAATACCCAATTTCTCATTGAGGCTTTTAATCCACAGCTTTAGCATCCATTAATGATACAAGTTTTAGTTATTAAGTGCAAGTAAGACTAAGGAATATAG
This sequence comes from Canis lupus familiaris, assembly GCF_011100685.1. Lineage (NCBI taxonomy): Eukaryota > Metazoa > Chordata > Mammalia > Carnivora > Canidae > Canis > Canis lupus. The sequence continues at coordinate 48,606,963 of NC_049227.1, read as the reverse complement.
TTTTACTATATAAACGTGCCATCTTTCTGTGGAGTAATTTGAGAGCAAGTACCAGAAATTTGTAAGCTTAAATATGTAGTAATTTCTTTTGTGACAATTTGTCCTAAAGAAATAGTCATTGATGTATTCATCTCAGCTGCATTTATAAAGTCGTGAAAGTGGGCAGCCCAGGTGGCTCAGTGGTTTAGCGCCACCTTCAGTCCAGGGTGTGATGCTGGAGACCCGGGATCGAGTCCCATGTTGGGCTCCCTGCATGGAGCCTGCTTCTCCCTCTGCCTGTGTCTCTGCCTCTCTCTGTGTGTGTCTCTCATGAATAAATAAACAAAAATCTTTAAAAAAAATAAAGTAGTGAAAGTTTTGAAATAAACTAAGTAACTTAGCAGGAATTATTAAAACAGTACAATGGAATATTAGGCCACCATTAAAAATTTTACTTTTGAGAAATATTTAATGATCTAGAATAAGTAAAATAAATCAAATTATAAAATAGTATATGAATTATAAAATATTTTTGCATAGATTAAATGTTTATAATAAAGATTGGATATGTATTAAATGACAACAGTAATGATTATCTCTAGTTAGTAGAGTGACATTTTATGTAATATTTTGCTTTTTCTAACATTTATTGTTTAATTTTATAATATGGTCTATATTAAAACAGTTTTAAAAATGCTTTCATGGTGTAAAATTTCTACTTTAAGCAAGGGAAGTTTTATAAGTATTTTCAGTCCTGTTTTAATTAACTTTGCACAATATAATTTATCTGTGCTAAGTAATAAGTTATTTTATAATGTTCAATTCACTTCTTTAGCCATCTTTTTGGAGTGTGGTGCTAAGGATGCCAAATTCTGATTCATTGAGGTCACTTGAAAATAAAGAAATTAATCAAAATCTCAGCTGCTTATAAAATCATGTGTTTTGAAATAAAAACACAAGAATTCAGAATTAAATTAATAACCTTTCATCTTCTAGGAAAAATATCTATTCTCAGATTTCAATTAGTATATATTTTTAGAATTTATCATTTATTCATCTTTGATGTAAGTAAAGATAAGCTTACTATTTTTATTTTCCAGTTGAATGACGGAATTGCTTTATTGTAAAATACCATCCTATTCATGTATTTTGCAAGATTCTTCATAACACGTCCCCTGCTTTCTCATCTCTCTACGATTCTTATTTCCTTTGCCATAACTTGTACTTCCATGTTATACTAACATGTTTTCATTATTGTCATTCTTTGTCATTTGTTCCCTGAACTTGCCAATTTTCTTTCTTACATTGTCATAACTTTATATATGCTCACAATTCCTACCTCTCCTTCAAAATTCCATTTAAATCAGCTACTCCTGGAAAGCCCTTGGCTTCAATGCTCTATCACTTCATAGGCTACTACAGCATATTCACACCTTTATATAGAGTAGGGGCAGAAAGCTTCCTTTTCCTGGTAGATTCTTTGATGGGTATAGCAATTATATTGACAAAGAGGAGAAAAACAAATCTAATTTTGTATGTATGGGAGCTTGTAGATATATGATATTCAAAGAAGTGAATACCTTTTATACCTTTTAGACAAACAATTTACTTGTGAAGAATTGACAAGACAAAGAAGTTTGGGTTTGGGTTAGCAAATTAATGAAGTACCCAGGATTGTTTATATAGTCTTTTCTGCCCTGAATTCCCTGTTTCTAGAATAGAATGCCCCCTACCCTCTAGGTACAATGAGGTTATCCTTCTCCTGGGGAATTTATTTCCTGACTTCAGAAGAACAGAAGAGTGTCAGAGTGTCCTTGCACTGGCTGTTTCTTAAGTAACTTTAATTCAAAATAATCAGTATAACAAAGTGGCATATTTTGGGGAAGCCTGCCCAAATCTCATCAAGAGCAATTTCCATATTGTTCTGCAATTATTTGTTTCCATGCTTAGTCTACCCACAAATATGGTTTGCTTTCTTTTTATCTCTAGCAAATTATATAGAGATTAGTAGATCAATAATTTAACCAAATGTTAGAAATATTAAAATAATTGATGTGGTAATGTTGGTGTTCAGAGCGAATGGTCAAGAAAGAATTCTTGAGAGGTCTTTGGTATAAAAAGGTCGTATTATTAAAGCATGCAGACAGGATCTGTGGGCAGAAAGGGCTGCTCTGGAGTTGTGTGGGGTGACTTTCAAGTCATATGCTTTCAAGTTGGGAGGGGGTTAGGGATAGTCTAAGTCGCTAAGGAATTTTGGAAGCAAGATTTCCAGGATCTTCGGGGGGGGGGGGGTAGCTACTGTTAGGAGAAGGTCATTTATTACTGCCTAATAAAACCTTAGCCATGAGACTTCAGATATTTATCAGTGGACCATATGTTTGGAGGATGATTGCTAACATATATCTTGTGGGATAGAGATAAAGGAAGTTCCAAAGGAATTATATATGTTAAAGTAGACCTACAGGATCTTGGAGGTTGGGATAATATTAAGCTAAGATTGCCTTTTACCCTTAACAAAGTATTAACATTGAGGCGGTTGAGTTCCCAGAGGAAGGTCATTCTGCCTGTCTCAAGGATTTGTCAATGGGCTGTAAGTAGTGAGGAAATGTAATTTTTTCCTTTTACTTTTGTTTTCCATATCAATAATGATGATTTTTTTTTTGCAAATTTACTCTTTGACCACACTAAAATTTATATAGCAGCAATTTCTAAAATTAAATGTGATTTAAATATATTGTTCATTGTTAGTGTAATAGTTTTCCTAATGACAGGTGTCAGGAAGTTATTTATCTTTTTATCTTGATTCTATGTAGATTTATACTGAACTGTTGGATTGTCACTTTTTTCTGACACAGAATTTGTCCTGTTCAACAAAAATATATTAAGTACTATTGCTTGCAATATGCCTGGGAAAATGCTACACAGGGTGATTAAAGGGACAATTTTCCTAACTTTTATAACGTAACAAATCTCTCAGGTTATTTGCCCTCCAGGTACATAGCTATTAATAGTTAGAAAGGAAGTGAGGATAATGAGAGAAAAAAGATTAAGTTATAAGGAAATTATCATAATTCTAGAGCTCTGTAATTTTGCCAAGCAAAGATACATCAACTAACCTAGAGACCTCTATATCTTGTATTCTCTTAACTCATATCATTTGTCTGGAAAGCAGATAGAATAAGAATATCTGTCTTGTACCTGGAGCCCAACCAGGAGTCACAATAACCTTGAAAAATGCAAGGTAACCCTGAGTCTCTGAGAAAAGTGCATGAGAAAGAGTTTGAAGTAGGTTAATTAGAGTTTAAAGAAGACTTGAATTATCAAGTTTAAAGAAAACAGTTTAGATATTAGAGATATTATGGAAATTTAAAATTAATATATTTATTATCTATGTAATTTGTATTTTTCAAGAAAACAGTGTGCTAAAATATGTAAGTAATAATCATTAATTATATACATCGAGGTAACCAGAATAAAGTACATGATTTAGATTTAGAATGGAAAACTATGTTTTCAGTGGCCTGTTCTGAGAAAGGTGTATGTTCTTCCAGTAACTGAGAAAATTCAATTTGTGCTAGGATATGAGAAGAAAAATAAGCTTGTATCATGAACATTTTCCCATGAATAACGGCATAGTTTCTTTGTAAATATTTTTGGAAGCTTTCTGTTTTAAAAATACATGTATGAGAGTCCTCTGCCTTTGAAGATGACATTAGGAAAGATTTTGTTATCTTTCCTTTTTTGTTTCCTTCTAAAGTGTAGAGGTGGGCTAATTTAGGACAGAACATCGTAGCTTTCCACTCCGCTTACTTCCAGCAGCAGTCATTTGCTTTCTGTAGGCACCACAGCTCTTTGAAGCCCTGTAGTCTGACCTCACAAGCCACATTTCTCTATGACTTAAAATAGGAAATCCTTTATGAAATGACTGCACACTGGTTGACCTCATTCTCTCACGCCACTGTTACCGCCCAAAACCCACTGAGCCAATAAGGTCAAGCATAGAAATGGATCTGAAGTATTTGAAACCCCCTTGATTCCATTGTTCAATGATTTCAATTTTTTTAATAGCAAAACTCTACAAAAAATAGTAGGATGTTAAATTTATAAAAGTGTTAAAAATGGAACAGTTCTATCTGAAGAAGAGGTGGAATTTCTACCTTCCTTCTTAGAACCTTCCCCTATGGCAGTTTCTGAGCTGTTTTCTCAGCAACTTCTTATATTATCCATCAAGCACTGTTTGAAAGCTATTGGAAAACTTTGGAAAGAATGGAACAGGCAGCAGCCAATGGAAGCCAATGGAAGGTAAAATGGCTACAGGCAGATCTGTATATATATATATATATATATATATATATATATATATCAGTAAAGTATATATCAGTAAAGAAAAAAATATATATATATCAGTAAAGAAAAAATATTTCATATATATGTGATTTTTTTTTTTTTTTTTTTGCATTTTGCAGGCTAATAGTTGCCTGGACACTGAAGGAATTTGAATTAACAATTCCTAATTACTTTTTTTAAGATTTTATTTATTTATTCATGAGAGACACAGACTGAGAGAGAGACAGAGACACAGGCAGAGGGAGAAGCAGGCTCCATGCAGGGAGCCTGACGTGGGACTCGATCCTGGGACTCCAGGATCACGCCCTAGGCCGAAGGCCGGCGCTAAACCACCGAGCCACCCAGGGATTCCCCAACAATTTCTAATTAAAGCTTTCATTCTTTACTTTCCTTTTTCGCACCCATTAACTCCTTAATTCTTGTAAGTGTAGACTTAAACTAAAGCTTTTGTCTAGTGACAGTATTATTAAAAATTATCCAGACTAATTATTGGCAAATATACTTTACATTTCAAAGGACTGGGTTTCTAATCACAGGTTAAGGTGTACTAACTGATAACCAAAGAAAGATTGGTTAACATCTCTAATCCTCAGTTTTCTAATGTGTAAAAAAGGAATTCAAAGAATCTAGTGACACGAAACATGCAAAACATCAAGTTTAGGACCTTACCTATACTCTTTCTCAATTATATTAATTTTTCCCCATCCTTTACAGATAGAAAACTGCCCCTGTTACTTATCTACTGACTTGTTATAAAGGCAAGTACAGCCAAAAAATAAAAATAAATAAAAAATTCCCTGTTGTTGTTGGTTTGTAGAAGACTTTATTGGGTTTATTAGCAGGAGCTCAAGACTCATTCATATTATAAAAAGAATTTGTCTGAATTATTTGTCTTATCTCTCATTTTGTGCTAAATTAATGAAAATAATAGATAAAATATATTACACCACTGTCTTCATAATTGATAGAACTATTTGGTAAAAACAATAGTGAAAATGTAGAATATCTACATTAAATTGTCAACAACCTTGATGCAATTGATAAGCCCTACACAATTCCATTTCATACATTATTTTCAAGTTCAGATGTAATGCTTCTCAAACCATATGCTGAGTCATAAAACGATTCAGTAAATTCAAAAGATTGAAATCTCAAAGGGTATATTTTCTAATGTCAACAGAAATAAATTATGTTAATAATAATAAATTAGCTTGAATAATACAAATATTTGGAATTATGCACATATTTCTAAATAACCCATGGGTCAAGAAGAAATCACAAGTAAATTTAGAAAATATTTTATGTTTACTGAGAATGATTATATATCATGTACAAATTTATAGATGCAGCTAACTCTGCATTTAGAGGGGAATTCAGAACTTTATATTAGAAAATAAAAATGTTTAAATTTATGTTTGTGCCTGAAGAACAAATTAAATATAATGAAATAGAACAAGAAATAATAAAATTTTAAGCAGAGATAAAATAAAAATATATAATAGTGGGACGCCTGGGTGGCTCAGCAGTTGAGCATCTGCCTTTGGCTCAGGGCGTGATCCTGGAGTCCCGGCTCAAGTCCCACATGAGGCTTCCTGCATGGAGCCTGCTTCTCCTTCTGCCTATGTCTCTGCCTCTCTCTCTGTGTCTCTCATGAATAAATAAAATCTTAACAAAAGTGTAATAGTATTGGTAAAACCAGAAGTTTGTTTTTTTTAAATAATAAAATTGATAAATATAGATATACATTAACATTGATAGATCACAAATTAGTAATGGATGAATGGAAAAGGACATATTACTATAAAAACCTCCATATATTAAAAGAAAAAAATGAAGCATTATTTATGTTAATAAACTTCACAAATTCCTTGGGAAGAAAATCATGATGAATCAAAGATGACAGAAGAAATGAAAAATGTGAATGGCCTTTTACCTATTAAAAAAATTGAATTGGTAATCAAAATATTACCAGAAAGAATTCAAGGTCCAAATGATTGTACTAGTAAATTCTAACAAATATTTAGGGAAGAAATTATATCAATCCTGCATAAACTATTCCAAAAAGTAAAGAAAAACTACTCCTCCAAGTCAATTTATGATATCAACAAAAAGCAATGAAAATATTACAAAAAAGTAAAATTGTAAACTAATATCCCTTATGACCTTAAAAGCAAAACTTCTTAAAGTATTAACATATCAAAACCAGTAATATATAAAAAAATAACACTTCATAGTGAAGTAGAGTCTATCTCAGAAAAACATAGCTTTGCTTATTTAAAAAATAACCAGGGTAATTCACTACTTTTATAAATAAATTAGAAAAAAATTACCTTAATAAAAGTAGGAAAATCATTTGCCAGAGCTCAACAATCATGTATGCTAAAAACTCTAAGCAAACTATAAATAAAGGAATTTTCATTTCTTCTGGTAAAGAGAATCTATGAATAAACTAGAGCTAACATTATATTTAATGGTGAAATATTGAGTGATTCCCCCCCCCCACCAGGATCAGAGGTAAGCAAAGATGCTTGCTTTCATCATTTCTATTCAACACTGTATTGAAATTTTATTTACTCCAACAAGGCAATAAAAGTTACTTAAAAGAAAAAAAAAAAAAACTTTTAAAAGTAAACTCAGTACTTGTCTTTAGATAATATATGCATAAATCAAAAGGCATCTACAAACTACTCCAACTAGTAAGTGAACTAGTAAGGGAATACTAGATTAACATGCAAAATCAATTACCTTTCTAAACAGAAAGGACTAAATTTTGGAAAATAAAATTTAAAAAATTGAAATAGTGTCAAAATTAGACATAAAATGCTGACTTTAAAGTTTATATAGAAAAGCAAAGAGCCCAGAATACACACAAAAGTTTTCTGCTTGCATTCATTAATCAAAGTTTAGCAGATTATACACTGAAAATCAATGCATTTTCCTGTGTAAATATTTTACTTTAGTATAATTGATGAAATTCAGGGAAGATCATATATTACTTATCAATCTAAAGAGTACTAGTTGAAATCTTTTCGTATTTTTTGAGGTTCTTTTTTTTTAAATTTTTTTATTTATTTATGATAGTCACAGAGAGAGAGAGAGAGAGAGGCAGAGACATAGTCAGAGGGAGAAGCAGGCTCCATGCACCGGGAGCCCGATGTGGGATTCGATCCCGGGTCTCCAGGATCGCGCCCTGGGCCAAAAGCAGGCGCCAAACCGCTGCGCCACCCAGGGATCCCTTTTGAGGTTCTATATCTATCTTTATATTCTCATCATACTGAATGGGCTGCTTAACTTAATAAAGTACATTACTTAATTTTCCAGCATTTGGAAACACGTAGAATATCTCCATAACATTGTTATTCTTAGTATCTTAGCTGATCACCTGTTGATCCAACTAAAATCTCAATGAAATATTTGAAAAACTATCCTCGTTTTTTTTATTCTTATCTTCAGTATTTATCTGAAAGTAAAATTTCCATATGCAATCCTCACATTAGGGACCAGATAATAACTCTGAAAAAAAGTAGGTTACATATTAAACACCAGATAAAAATTACCTGTCATTTGCTTTTCTAAAATTTAAACATTTGAAATAATTTCATATCTTTATTGTTCTAGATTACCTTTCTTCACTTTTGAAAATGGTGAAACACTATAGTTATAAGATTGTAGAGAATAATATTGTGGAAACTCATACGTCTACCACTGAGATTTAACATATGTAGGCATTTTATATTTACCATATTTGTTGAAATACCTTTTAAATAAAATGCTACAGATCTCATTAAAGTTCTTTGTGCCCTGCCATCTTTCTATCATTTTCCTCTCTTCTCATTACAATTTTTATGTATCTTTAAGAAAAATTTCCTATGTGCCCTTTCAACAATATACTGCATAATTGTGGATATTTTACAAATACATATAAATGTATTTATTTTTTATCCTTCTTCAAATTTTATTTTTCGGGATCCCTGGGTGGCGCAGCGGTTTGGCGCCTGCCTTTGGCCCAGGGCGAGATCCTGGAGACTCCGGATCGAATCCCACGTCGGGCTCCCTGCATGGAGCCTGCTTCTCCCTCTGCCTGTGTCTCTGCCTCTCTCTCTCTCTGTGACTATCATGAATAAATAAATAAAACCTTTAAAAAATTATTTTTGCTTGATATCATTATATTTTCCACTTTAAAATGGGAAAGTAAAAAAGTCATAGGAAAACTCAATTGACATTGATTTGATTGTTTACCCTATGCTCCTCCATTTATTATTTAAATCAATATTTATAGGCATAATAAGGAAGAAAAGTAAGAATTAATGAACAACTGTTTTGTGCCAGGCATTGTGTTAAGCACTTTGTTTACATTATCTCATTATGTTTTTAAAGCAGTGCTATTAACATCATTAAACATCATTAAGAATAAAGACTTAAGTTACTGATGGAGTTGCAAGTAGCTATAAAACTCAATCTCAAAAAAAAAAAAAACCTCAATCTCAATTATCAAGAGGACTATAATGTAGGTAGAACAGGAGGATATTGATATAAAACCACAAATAATACAAATTAGTATATGCAAAGTGCTAAAGGAGTAGTCATCAAGAAAGCAACAACAGTAATAAGAGTTTAAAGTTATGAATATTTACCAACTTTAGGGAAGGATGCATGGATCTATCTAATGTTTGCATTGAATGTAACAATAAATTCTCAGTTTTCTTTTTTTTTAAAGATTTTATTTATTTATTCATGAGAGATACAGAGAGGCAGAGACTTAGGCAGAGGGAGAAGCAAGGCTCCCCAAGGGGACCCCAATGAGGGATTCCATCCCAGGATCTCAGGATCACTCCCTGAACCAAAGGCAGATGCTCCCACTGGGCCACCCAGGTATCCCAAATTCTCAGTTTTCAACCTGCCTCCAGTGTTTTCTGGAAATCATTCCAAAAGTTCTTAAACAAAATGTTTTTATTCCTCAGGCTTTCCCATGCTTTTCAAGCCTTCATTCAACTACCTTGCTTCTTGGGCCCAGTAGAAGTTTGATTCACAAAACACTAGAGATTATCTGTGAAGGATCACTGGTTTCTTCCACTCTGTAAAGCATGTAGAGTTCAGTGTCCCTTCTTGCTCTTGATTTCTTCCTTGGCCATATAAGTTACTTTGGCCATTGTGAAGCTAAAAGATGTGATGTGAGCAGGGACTTGAAATGTGCTTGCGTGTTTGGGCTTACATTTTTGCATTCCTGCCTTTTGCCACGAGGCACATCTGTCTTGAGTAGCCAAGATCCAAGGAGGTTAAGGTAGATAGAGCAGAGCTGTAACTAATCTGGTGTTGGAGACAATCCCATCTGTACAGTTTGTACCAGCTGAAGCCTAGCTCATCAACAGATGCAAGAGCCAAGCATAAATGCTTATTCTTGCCTGCCACTAAAATCTAGTTAGTGCAGCATTATTGTGGCAATAGCCTACTGATGCGGCCCCCTTCCACCCCTCCCCTGCTTCCAATTTTTAAAGTATTATGAACATTTTTCATGAATCCATCTACATAAAATATACTGATGTTGAGTTAATGCATGTCTTATACACCTATTTAAATCATTCTCTTGAGTGTTAAAATATGCAAATGTCAATTAATTACAACAGATATCTTTTACTCAAACCTAACCAGTTTGAAATTGAACCAATTATTTCTTTTCCCACCAGTCTTATAAATCATCTTTACAATTTCCCCACCCAGTTGATATCATTTCACCTATTGCTCAAACCAGAACCATGGGAGATATGACTAACTCGTTCTTCTCTCCATTATTACTCCATCCAATGATTCACTAAGAGCTTTGATTTTATTTCCTAAATATCTCTTCAATCTTCCTTCTGTGTCCTCTTTACTTTATTTTAGACCCGTGTTATAAAATCTTTCACTTTACCTCCTGGCCCACTCTGTGTGACCCTCCAATCATTTCTCTTTATTGCTGCTATAATCTTGAAAACCTAAGTCTGATCATGTCATTGTCTCTGCTAATACCCTCAGGGCCCTCTGTTGCCAAGACAATGGCAAGCACACTAAGCATGTCTAAGACACCTTCGCATAGTGAGTTAATGATCCTAAGAAACAAAGCCTACCTTAAGAGCTTTGCCTTCTGCCATTTTTTTCTTTCTTGAATTACTCCATCCAGCAGTAAGAACTGCTTACTATACTTGAATACTCTATGCTTCTCTAATCTCTTTAAGCTTTTACGCATGCTCTCCCAACAACATGCTCCCTAATGATTTGCTTTTTAGTCCACTTAAATATTATGTATTCTTCCAAAATCAAATTCCTAATTTAATTTTATCAAAATTTCTTCTTTAGGAAAATTTCTCTGAGCAAACCTTCCCCTCTCTCCTCCCTCCCTCCTCCCCCCACTATCTATTATATAGAGAATCAGGACTAGGACTTTTCTGTTTCACTGTCTCACTTATAACTTTGTATTTCCCTTATTCTAATTATTGTATCACACTACATTTGTATTTTTATTTGTTTCAATATCATAACACTCAGATTCCGGTGTTCAGATTACTCTCATTCTTCTAGTGCCTACAATAATGGGCACAGAGTAAATGCCATGAATGAAAATAAAAAGGAAAGAGGTTGTTAGTATTATTTTTTTTTAAGTTGTCATAGTCTCCCTTTACTTTTTTTTTAAATGGTAGCATATATTTTCTTTGGGGTTCTCCTTACAATTAAATTGCTGCTATATTTGAAAAGAAAATTTAACCCCTTTTGGCAAATTCTGATAAAATCTCTACTATTTAGTAAACTTTGCTTCTGACAAAAATGTCATAGGTGTAATGATATTGAAAATCTAAGGACAGAGAGGAAAGTAATATTTGTGGGATATTTGTTATACCTCATGTGTTTTTATTGGGAAGGCAAACTTTTACCTTTACCTTCTTCTTAGAGTTTGTTTGTTTGTTTGTTTGACTAGACCTGAGAAATTAGGTTGACATAAGATAGATCAACAGTAAAAATATTAAATCATATTTAATACTAGTTTTACATGATGTGGAAGCCTTTATAAGCAATGAAGACCCAAACCAGTGGTGTAACCAACTTGCTTATTTATATTAGGTTGAACAAAGACAGGCATTATTATATTAATATAAATAATCATTTAATGTAAAAGGTGACTGTAAAAAATAAAAAGATTTCTAAAAAAACAGGAATACCAGATACAATGAACCATCACTACTACTTTGGCTAAGATAGAGCACCCAATGAAGAACTTTCCCACCAGTCTGAGATCAGAGGTTTTTGGTGAGGGTTCTGCTGGCTGAATAGCAGAGAAATTGCCCCATAGCATGGTGGTGGGACATGTTGGAAATTTGTCCTTTCAGGTGCTAGCAAAAGCTATTCATGAGAAAGTCTTGTGGGAGGCTGCCATGGGAAGCTACTTGATGTTGCTGGCCATCATATGCTTCAGGAGCCCGGTATTAATGAAAGTGCCTGCACCAGAGGAACTGGTGGGGTCGGAGCTCATGTACTCCTGGAGCCAGCCTAAAGGCACCACAGAACCAGTAAGCAAACTTTTTGCTCCTGCAATATCTCCCTAGCACTCTTTTATTGATGGGTGGTAGAGGAAAATCATTTGTGAGATTAAATGACACTTTGCTAGAGCAGACGATTTAAGAATGAGTTTGGAGCTGGGAGGCAATAAACTGATAACTAGCACAGTAGGTATTACCATCTGGTTTTTAAAGGTGACAGCAACGAGTCTTAGAAAGGTTTACAAAGGCTCTAAGCTCATACATCTATGAAATAAAGAAAGATTTTGGTGGGAAGTGAGGATATAGGTTAAATGACATAGAGGATATTTGTTTTAAGATCTTTAGAATGATTCCCCAATTAGGAAGTGCAATGCCTTCAAAATAAAAGTTAATTTGTTTCTCAATAAAGATCACCTTTATATGCACATACTACATTACTAAGGTCAAAACCCTCAGTATCACTATTTTATCTGATCAATACATATTGTCAGAATTGTATAATATTACTTATTCTAAATTAGAATCATTTGCTCATTCATTCAACCAAAATTACTAACTGATGATTATGTTACATGTATTATACTAGTGTCTTATTTTTGGCATTATTTGGTAAAAACAGAATTTAAAATATAAATATAATGTTTTTGACTTGAACTCCAATTCTAAAATTCAATTTAACTTTCTGTATTTCATATCACCATTTGTTTTCTGAGTAACAAAAACACAAAACAAAAACAAAAACAAAAACAAAATCAAAATCCTCCCATTTATCAGGAGGGCATTTAGTTTTTAAAAAGGGAAGGTTGAACCTATTTTGAGATTACAGGATGGATGATTGGAGTTTTTGTTTTGTTTCTCACTAAGTTTTACTTTTATGTTTCTAATAGTTTCTACTTTGAGAATATAAATATGTCAGACTAAATGAAGTCAGCCCTTACTGGAAAGACTGAGAGTGCCACAAAATATAATAAGACCCAGAGTATAGCAGTGTTCTAAGTTGGTTTAAAAGTGAATGATACCTATGGAAAGTATAAATTATTTTATAAGAAAAGTATTAAAGAGTAAAATGGTTTCTTCATTCCCAGAAGAAACCTATATATGCTCAATGAATTAGAATCCATTCAAACTTCTTTAAAATATTTTCCCCGTGAGAAACAAATATTTCTGTCATTTATGTTTTTATTTTAATAAGATAAATATTTCTTAAGTATAGTTATTTTGGTCTGATTTCTTAGAAGGTGCATTATTTACTCAACAGAGAGTAACTGCTGGTTGTGCTTGAACATTTTAAAATAGGACTAGTAACAAATGTTCCATTAAGTCCATCTGCTTGGTCCATTGTCAAACTGCGAATGAGATCACTGTAGTTCATCTGATTGATGTGAAATTATTTGAAAGTGTCATTTTCAAAAGCAGTGAGAAGTTTTCTGTAATTTTTCCCTATTCCTGGAACTTGTAAGTCTCTGGTCATATCATATTAGCAAGTAAAACTTTTGATAGCTGCAAGAATCTATAGTCACCTGAGCCTGTGGCATTTGGTGCAATGTATCATTTATACTACCGTACTTAAAATCCATATAAAAGGCATTGGGAACCGTAGCTACTCTGAAAGTAGCTTTTTCTAGAAGTTAAATGACTTTGAAGTGTCAACATTTATAGTAGAAGGCAGCATCTAATATTAAGGATCTTGTGAATTATTCTATCATTGATATGATTGTAAGAATAGAATCTAATCTGTAAAACTTCACTAGAATCCTTAAATGTTTCTTAAAAATTGGAATTTATGGTAACCATACATCAACCTTTAAGAAAAGTGGCTTCCTAAGAAGTCATATATTTCATCTATATTGTGGATCTACAATATACATCAGATGTGCTTTTGAACTTCTCTTACATTTTAAAGCTTTCTCTGTGTCCTTCCTATTTTCGTTGACTTCCCAGGGAGTCCATGAAATATTAAAAATTTTCATTAAGAATGGTCTGTAAACAGAATGTTTTGATTGTTAAATATCCTTGTTCTAAGTGCCTTTATTTATCAAAACCAATTCTATTTCAGTTCATAAGTTTAAATTATTTCTATTTTATTTTCCTAATTTATTAAATATTACATTTTATAATTTAAGATATTTGTAATACTTCATGTATAATCATACTATCCTGTATATTACCACCTTTGTCATAGTGATTTCCATAAATGTTCTATAAGCATGTCTTTTTCTGAATTGTGAAGGCTTTGGTGTAGGTACTTCTTTTAATTATATGTGTTTCCTAGTAGCACAGTATCTGCCCTCAAAATAAATTATCTTTCAGCAATTATATTATAGTCACTGTCCACTGACCAAATTATCCAGAATGTAACCCAGACTTGGAGTCATTAAAAAAAAATTCTGTCTATGTAGTCTCTATGCTAACTGAAAGCCCTAGCACTCATATTCTTCATTTAGCAGAAACTCTCTTTAGAGATGTTAACAATTAATTTATTTTCTTAATCCATAGCAGACTAAAGCAAGCAAATATAACTCTAGGGGGAGAATGAGGAACTATAACTTACAATCCTAGCATGTTAAAACCAGGAGGTAGCATAAAGATTATTGCATCAAAGACCCTTACTTACTTCATTATTTAGGAAATTTAGGCCTATTTGGGGTGTGTTCTCAGGAAAACACACTTTCAGATGGAGATTGCATGTAGGAGGCTTACTGAGGAATGCTCTAGGAGAGTGACTAGAGGAAGCAGGATTGAATGAAGAGAGAAATTTGGCTGAGATGAATTGTAGATAGAGGTGTAAACCAGCCTCAGAAGACCTCGGGAACTGGGAAGCTTCAAATGGAAGCAAGGGAACAATGCTTTGTACTCCTAATCAACTAGTCACTGGAAGGAAAACAAGCATATTCGTGGGTGAGGGAACTCCCTACTGTGAACTTCCATTCCCAGAGTTGGGTCTCAATTATGAGGCATTAATAATCAACTCTCCTGGCATCTGGGAGAGTGAGTACCTTTCTGAAGCCGAGATGGGAGAGGAGCTTGGGTAGAGCATTCCATGGGTTGTTAATGTTATAGGACAGCACTGCATCATATTTCTTAAGGTAGGGAAGGGTCAACACACAGGTGGCATGAATAACATCTAGGAGAAAGCTCCCTGTACCTGCATTGCCTTAGCACCCATCTAACCCTTAGGGAGAATGGAAGCAAAAATAAGTGTTTTTAAATGTCATTGCCAAAGAATAATGAAATGTGGGGAGTAATAGCTACATTTTCAATACCCAAAGGAGCATGATAGTTTGATAATTGGAAATATATTCACCAAAGCCCCACAAGTTCCCCAGTTTTGAGATGTTTCCTCAGCCACACTGATGGCCATTTGCTCTTTTGAGGAGACATTAATCATTCTGGAAGCTCCAGCAAAGGAAATTCCAAGTTTGGCAGATTTTTTTCCCCCAAACCTACCCCAAAACTTTTTTTTTTTTTCTCTTTGACATGGTCAGTGGTTTGAGCTGGAAAACATCCCACAGTGAGAAAAAAAAAAGCCTAAAATAAATTACTTGGGGCCTGGCATTTGGAGCATTTGAGGATTAAAAAAAAAGAAGAAGAAATAGATATAAAATGCAAGTTAATGATAATTTTAATTTGCTTTTATTTCAGTCTACTACCCAAAGGGATTTTTTTTGTGATTCAGCTTTATAATTAGTACCACGAATACTGTAAACTTTGAATAAAATGTATTGATTACTTTGATTGTAGACCATGATAGCATGTTTTATAAATAAACATATGCCTGAGAATAGGATTATCTCCTTATCTTATTCTTTTCTTTTTAAATATTTTCAGTTCATTGGGACCCAGGGTTAGCATGAAAGAATATAAATAATCCTGGTTCACAGAATTTTTTAACTTTGCGACACCTCCACCTCCTTTTTTTTTTTAAGATTTTATTTATTTATTCATTCGTGAAAAACACAGAGAAAGAGAGAGAGAGAGAGGCAGAGACACTGGCAGAGAGAAAGGCAGGCTCCTTGCAGGGAGCCCAACGTGAGACTCGATCCCGTGATCCCAGGATCATGCTCTGGGCCGAAGGCAGGCGCTAAATCGCTGAGCCACCCCGGGATCCCCTCCACCTCCTTTTAATGAGATGTAACTGATATAAAACATTGTGTAAGAGGCACAACAAGATGATTTGATACATGTATATATTATGGAACGCCTAACACGATACCGTTGACACCTCTATCACCTCACATAATTATTTTGTGTGTGTGTAGTGAGAATATTTAAAATTTATTCCCTTAGCAACTCTAAGTATATAACACAGTATTGTTAACTATAGTCCTCATCCTGTACATTGGATTCCTCATGACTTATTTATCTTAAAACTGGACGTTTATACTCTTTAGACAACATCTTCCTGTTTTCCCCCATTCTCCAGTCCTGGACACCCACTATTCTATTTTCTGTCTATATAAGTTTGGCTTTTTAAGATTCCATTGTGAGTTCATATTTCCCTTTCTCTGTCTGACTTATTTCACTCAGCTAAATGCCTCAAGGTCCATCCATGTTGTTGTACATGATAGAATTTGCTCCTTTCTTATGGTTGAATATTATACCACTCTGTGTGTGTGTGTGTGTGTGTGTGTGTGTGTGTGTGTGTGTATTTATGTGTATCACATTTATCCATCCATCCACTGATAGAAGTTTAGTTTGTTTCCATATCTCGGCTACTGTGAATAATACTCAACGGATAGTGGGGTGCAGATACGTTTTTGAGATCCTGATTGCATTTCTTTTGGCTACATACCCAGAAGTGGTTTTGTTGGATTATATGATAGTTTTAAGTTTTTGAGGAACTTTCATACTTTTTTCCATAGTAGCTGCACTAATTTACACTCCTACTTGCAGTGCACAGGGGTTCTCTTTTCCTGACACCGTCACCGGTACTTGTTGTCTCTTGTTTTTTTGAGAATGGCTCTTCTGTCTGGTGTGAGGTGATAACATCATTGTAGTTTTGACTGGCAGTTCCCTGATAATTGGTGATAGTGAGCATCTTTTCCCATATCTATTGGCCATTTGTATGTCTTCTTGGAAAAACAATTTTAACTTTTTGTGTTTTGTTTTTTCTTGTTTCAGTTTTTAAGTTAATAAGTTGTTTGCATTTCTTATTTATTTTGGATTTTGACCTCTTATTAGATAGATGGTTTGCAAATAGTTTTACCCATTCCATACATTACCTTTTCATTTTGTCATTTCCTTTGCTGTGCAGAAAGTTTTAAGTTCAATTTAGTCCTTTTTGTTTATTTTTGCTTTTGTTATTTATACTTTTGGTATTATATTAAAAAAAACATTGACAAGACTAATGCCAAGGAGATTTTTTCCTATGTTTTTTTTCTAGGAATTTTATGGTTTCAGGTCTCATATTCAAGTCTCTTATCCATTTCCAGTTAATTTTTATGAGTGATGAAAGATTGGGATTCATTGCTACTCTCTGCATGTGATCGCCAGTGTTCCCAGCACCATTTAATGAAGAGACTTTACCTCACTGAGTATTCTTGGCTTTTTGTGTCAAATATTAGTTGAGTTTATATCCAAATGTTTCTGGATTCCTGTTTCTGTTCCATTGGTCTACTTTTATGCCAGTATCATATGGTTTTGATTAATATTGCTTTTTAATATGTTTTGAAATCAGGAAATGCAATGCCTCTACCTTTGGTTTGCCTTTTCAGAATTGCTTTGGCTATTTGAGGTCTTTCTGTGGTTCTGAATGAATTTTAGTATTATTTGTTCTATTTCTCAGAAAAATGCTCTGGGATTTTTATAGAGATTTTATTGAATCTATAGATGACAGGAAAAGTTTGGACATTTTAACTATTCATTCTTCTAATCCATGAACACAGGATATATTTCCATTTATTTGTTTCTTCTATTTTTTTATCAGTGTCTTACAGCTTTCAATATGCAGATTAAATTTGATTTAATTTTGATTAATTAAATTTTGATTAAATTTTCTCTATTGTTTTCAATACTATTTAAATGGATTATTTTCTTTATTTCTTTTAAAATATTTTGTTGTTAGTATATAGAAACATAATTGAATTCTGTATGCTGATTTTGTATCTTGCAACTTTACAGAATTAGTTTATGAGTTCTAACAGGTTTTAGGTGGAGGCTTCAGGATTTTCTCTATATAAAGTCATATGATCTGCAAACAGAGACAATTTTACTTCTTTGTTTTTGATTGACTTGGATGCCTTACTTTCTCTTGCTTAATTGCACTGACTTGGACTTACTTCTAGTACTAAACTGAATAGGAGAGGTGAGAGTAGGCACCCATGTCTTGTTCCTGATCTTAGAGGAGAAGATTTCAACTTTTCACCATTGAGTATGATGTTAGTTTTGAGCTTTATCATGATGAGGTAAGTTTCTTCTATAACCAATTTTTTGAGTTCATTGTTATTATTATTATGAAAGAATGTTGTGCTTGTCAAGTGCTTTTTCCACATGATGATCATGTGATTTTTATCAATTAATATGGGTGTCACATCTACTGATTATAGTGAACCATCCTTCCATCCCAGCTCTGTCATCTGTGGGTGATTAACTAATTTAGTGTTCTCCTGGGATTCCTGGATTGCAAACAAGACACTGGAGCCAGTTCATGGATCTACAGCCAGGACCAAATCTGTATGCCCATTACCCTATGTATAGGTGATGACATTCCCTTAGGATCCCTTGAAGTATGGTGCTACTGACAGAACCAAAGTCAATTATTGCTGGAGTTGAGTTCTCAAGGTAACACAGTTGTTTCCTGGTCTGAGGTTGGGACAATAGTCAGTGAGTCAGCCACCTGGGTGTAGGCCTACCTTCTCAGAAAAGCTCCTCCTCATTCTTATACTGCACCAGAGATCCACAAACTCCTTTCTGGATACACAAAAGCATTTTTGTTTTTGGATGAATGCTAAGTTGTTGTTGAGGGGGAATATATTGAAGAATATCTTATTAGATCTTCTTGCTGACATCTCTCTTTCTACTTACTTATTTTTTGTCACCATGCCTGGGGCATCATAGAACACAGCTTAAAAGTATACATTTAAATAAGGCCCTATATGACAGATCAAGTTGTCCTACTACATCCTAACAGTCCACATCCTCTCCTAATTTTAGCCTCTTCCTATAACCAATACAGCCAGGGATATTCTCAAATGAATATTGTGACACATCACGTTTCACATCTAAATACAAAATGTTTATCTCAAAAGTCTCATTTTATCATCAACTTGTTAATTCTTACCATTTGGGGATATTCACAAACCAGTCAAATATCTTAGCATCTGAGATTTTACTCAGGTCCCCCTTTAGGTGCAACACTAACTGATTAAATTATAGTAAGTTTTTATAGACTTGTCAAAATATTAACAAAAGATAAAAGCTAAATGTGATGGCAGAGATCTTTTATATTACCTAATCTGAGAGACTTTTCAGGAAAATAACGGGTTGATACAACACTTTAACTACATATCTCAGAAGCGTAGGTGGAACTAAAACTGATCACAAGGCACCTGGATGTCTGAGTGGTTGAGCGTCTGTCTTTGGCTTAGGGGATGACCCCGGGATCCCGGGATGGAATCCCACATCGGGCTCCCTGCATGGAGCTTGCTTCTCCCACTGCCTATGTCTCTCCCTCTCTCTCTGTATTTCTCATTAAAAAAATAAATAAAATATTTAAAAACATTTAAAAATAACACTGATCATATATAGGATTTTGGGGGACCCCAATCATTTGTTTCCTTTGTAAGATATTAAGTCACCTGATTGTCTAGTAGTTAGGCAGTTTGGACTGCTCTATAGAACTGTATATAAGCTGTCTGGCTCTCTGGTATTGTTTATCCTATGAAAAAATCCTATGAAATTATATGCAATGTACAAAAATTAAGATACTGCATTTGTATCTTGGGATGTCTTTATATAGTGTGTATTGTTCTTGCTTTTTCTAACCACAACAGTCCATTTATACAAGCAAAATTTAAAGAAGAGTTTTAGTTTAATGCCACTGAAAATGAAAACTACCTTTTAGCATTTGGCCATATTAATATATGATCTTGGGTTTCCTGAATTTTCTTTCTAGGCTCTGAAATAATATCAAGAATTGCCTCAAGTGCAGTTTTGGTTCTCTTTCTTAGCTGCAAAGGGCAGTTTGATCCCTGAATCAGAAATATTTCTAGCTTAATAAAAATATTCTTTTAACAACATAAATGTCTAACAAGTATGTGCATATTAAGATGCATTCAGATTCTAATAGTAATTCTGTATTGAAAGCTATGTTCTTTACAGATAGCATTCATATAATCATTCTTAAAACCTTATTTTTTGTTAAAAATAAGTAGAAAATATTTAAATTTTCTTCTATAAGGGAGGATATGGAGAAATTATCAGATCTTTTATAATAATGGAGCACTCTTCAATTTAATATGCCATTTACTATCTACTCAGTGCCCTGTACAATGCTTCATACAATGCAGACATTTAATAAATATTTTTAATCAGTGAATGAAAGGTACAAACATTCATTGAATATCTGATGTATACAATAGAGTTTTTCTATGTATGCTCTGGAGATTATTTCAGGGATTTTAATATTTTCCATACCAAAAGAGCCTTATGGTCAACAAAATTTAGAACATATTTATTAAAATACAACAAAATAGAGGCACCAGGATGGCTCAGTTGGTTGAATGGCCATCTTCTGATTTCAGTTCAGGTCCCAGGATCAAGCCCCATGTGTGGCTCTGTGTTCAGTGGGGAGTCTGCTCAGGATTTGCTCTCCCCCTCTGCCCCTCCCCTTCAAATAAATAAATAAATACTTTAAAATACAACAAAATAGGCTTCTTTTACTGTAGAATTCATATCAGAGCATATAACACACCACTGAAGATTTTTAATCTCTCAGAGAGAGGCTATAATATATGATGTTTCTTTAACTAATTTTCAAATATTAAGCCTTTTTGCATGTGACTAAAGGATGTGACTATCATCTTACAGAATATACTTCAGGAAATACTGGTATATTATATAAGTAAAACTGTGCTAGTCCTCCTTGGCTGTACAAAAAATGTACAAAATGAGAATCTTTTTTGTTGTCTAGGAGATACACTTTCAGGGCATCTGTTCATAAGTAAAGGCAGTTATGCAACTAAGATAAGGCCTCTACTTTTCAAGGTCTTGCTAACTATGTGGTTTTACTTGAGCTGATCACACTGGTCATCTGTGAAGCTTGAGTATGGAAAGTGATGCTGTTTGGATTCTACACTAGACACAATAATTTAATAATTCATTTTAACCACTCGTATACTGCCTTTAAATACTTCATCTTATTTTTTTAATTCTCTTTGATCAAACAATTTTATATTTGCCTGTGGAAGAAACTTACTCTCAAATATGTCTTTGGTATTGCATCCTTCTCAAAGCTGTGGACTGTTAAATCAAAATTTGCCTGTGGCATTATTGTTTCATTTATTATTTCATTTATTGATAATGTATAGTGATCATACATTTCTATAACATCATGACAAAATAAAATAAATAAATATAAAAAACATCTCTCATCTTTAATTACCTAATGTCTAGACTATTGTTAATTTAAGTATATTGAAAGGAAAACTACTTCATTAGTAATTCTAAGACAAGGCAGTCAAGCCTGAAGATCACCTGGCAAATTTTTAAGATTCAGTTAGATATATTCTATTATCTCATCAGTTAAAGTACTTTTATATGTCAGTCCCTATAGATCCAATAATTTTTCTAGAAAATTAAAATACAAATGCATTTTTATCATCAAACTACTCAGTTGAAGACTTTGTCATAAATTAAGAGATTATAGAAAAGATGCTTATAAGGTGGTACCATGACGAATTGTATGGCCACTTTTTCCAGAAAAACAACTATAATTTGTTTTAAGAAATTATTACAAAAATTTGTTAGCAAAAACAAAAACCCAACCATTTAAAGTCTCTGAAAATTGTCCTGAAGGCATACAGAAAAATAGAGAAACATTTATTAAAAAAAAATACTAAATCTCACATGACTGTGCATGCCCAAGGCTACACTCTCTGGGGGAATGACATCAGAGACTGCACACAGAAAGGGTAACAGATATTCCTGAAAGCAGGTCATTACACAAATAAACGAGCAAAAACAGCAAGCTTTTGGAGGTGGGAGGGATATGTAAGTATCCAAATTTATTGTAACATATTTCCTAAAGTGTCCAGTTTTCAACCAAAAAAACTATGAGGCATAAAAAGGAACAGAAAAATGTGATCCATACCCAGGAAAAACAGACAATAAAAATCTTCTTTGACAGGAACCAGATGTCAGACTTAGAAAACAAAGATCTCAAAGCAGGTAGTATAAATAGGTGCAAAACACTCAAGAAAACTATGCCTAAATAAGTAAAGGAAGGTATGATGACAATGTCGCATCAAATAGAATATCAATAAAAAAATAGACAATATAAAAAACACCAAATGAAGATTCTAGAGTTGAAGGGTAAAATAATCAAAATGAAAAATTCATTATATATATAACATCTGTATGCAAGGCATTGTACACAGAGAAAACAAGTTTAAATAGCATACCATTTTTGGCCTAGTAGATTAGATACACTGACAGAGGTTTAAAAATGCAATTTAATAAATTCTGGAACAGAAATACATAGATCACTGCAGAAGCAAAGTGGTTGAAATCATTCTGGGAAAATGGAGGAAGTTTTAAAGAAATGGTGATATTTATACTATACCTATATGAAAAGTATCCTAAGCATGGTAAGAAACGAAAGATGTTCAATGCAAAGGAGAAATGTCTGTGGCAGAGAATGATTGTGAAGATATTAGCATATAGCATATACCACTACAGATAGTAGTAGTGTAGAAAGGTTATCTCTGCTGAAATTGTGAAGGATTGATTTACCTGTGATACTATAGATTTTGGATTTTCAGTAAGCAATCAGGAACCAGTTTAAGATTTTAGACAAGAGGATGGCCTGTTGTGATTTTCATTTTGGAAAAAATACATCTGTAGGCAATGTGACAGACAGATAAGGAGTGGTGAGAAAGTTAAAGCAGGAAAATGAGTGAGGAAGTCATTGTTATTGCCCTGGTAAAAATTGAGAACTTATTCAATAGCATATGAGATAAAGAATAGGAATAGTTTAAAACAGTGTTTTTAGATAAAACCAATATGATTATCTGACTCTAAAATAAATAAAAAGTTGACTAGGATTTTCAAGTTTATAGTCGGAGTTAATACATGGTTGGTAATACAGAGAGAACAGGAGGACAGCAGGATTGAAATGGTCAGAAGAAAAAACAAGTAATGAGTTTATTTTAGGTCATAATGAATTTGAGGAGGAGCTTTCCACTGTGCCATTTGGTACATTGGTTGGGATCTTTGGAGACCAGATTAGAATGCAACCTGAGGCTTCATTTATATTATAAATTAATTAAGTGTAATCAATGACTTCTGTATACGAATTCATTTAGCTTACCTGTTACCTCAACTAAACTGGGAAGTCTAGAATAAGAGAAATTAATTGCAGTATAAACTGCTGCCCAGAGAAATTGTGTATAAATTTCAAGTGTATAAATTATGACAACTATTATTTCCTTCTTGACGACACATACAAAAAAATCAGAGCAAAAGAAGAATCCTTTAATCTAATGAATATTATCATTTTGATTGTGGTAAGGCGTGGATGGGAGCTAATTTGAGAGGTGGTTTTACTTATTCAAGTAACTTCTGTATTGCTGTACTTTAAGTGTTCTTATTTTCTTAAAATTTATATAAATTAAATTTACATTAGAAAATTAATTCTCACAAATTTAAATTAATTTTTTGTATATATAAGATAGTTTTATGAATAAAATTATTCAGTCTTTTTGGTCTAAACTCATTTTTTAACATTAATTGAATTTATAAAAATTACCATAGTAATGATACAAGATTCTCCATAAAGCAAGAAAAGGGAACTCTTTTCAACTATATGACAGAAATACACTTATTCATTCATTCATCAAGTATTTATGGAACACTTAAACTGGGCCTTATTCTTCTAAGTGCTATAGTAGGGAACAAAACTGTTCTGGAGATTGCTTTCTAGTAGAAGAGATAGACAACATAATTCTAAATGAATATGACATATATTAGTTCATCAGCACAAGATGAAAATCAGGAAAGAGATTTAAGATTCATTTAGAGAGAAGAGGATCCTCTTTTGATCCTGGTAGGGAGATTTTTAAAAATAACAATAACTTCTAGATTAATCAGCTTAAATACACACCAGTACTTTCAAAATGATTTCACTGAATAAGTGCAAAATGGAAACACTGAAGCATAAAGTTTCATTACCCAAGAAATCTTATTAGTAAAGAGGAAAATAGGAGAAAATATACAATTTAACACCCAAAAAAATAAGTGAGTTTTAAAGATACCTATGGGAGTTTGAATCTGTAAATGTTTATTATCTATTTTCAAGATTAAAATATAGTAGATTGCTGGTAAAGCAGATATATCAATAAGGACTTCAGAATGACCATAAATGACAGGCATAAATGGAAGAAAAAAAGGTTTCAAATTCCTCAACAAACTTTCAAACTGATAATTAAACATTTTTAGGGTTTATTTTCTCAGATGTATTCAAAATACTAGAAAATGCTGGGTTTTAATTATAAAAGTGAAAAAGAAAGCCATTTTCTTGTCTCAGGTTGAAATGTTTGTCCTTTACTTTTTTTTTTTTTTTAAATAAACTATGAAATATGTAGGTAAAGCACTGTTGGAAGAGTTGAGATAGCATAACACCGATAACACGGATGCATTATTATTAAAAGTCCATATTTTATTTTAATTTGCTTAGTTTTTACATGAAATCTTTTTCTGTTTTAGGATTCCACCCAGGATACCACCTGAAATTTACTTGTCATATCTCTAAGCTCCTTTTTGGTAATTATTCTTAGATTTTCCATGTTGGTGATGACCTTGGTAAGTTTGACATTTACTGGATAAGCATTTTGTAGGATACTCTCTACTGAGAGTTGTCTGATGTTTTTTTCATGATTAGATTAGGATTATGGGTTTGGAAAGGAAAATCACATAACTAAAGTGCCATTACATTATATTGTATCAAATGTTCATAGCGACATAGTGATTTATTACTGTTGATATTAACCTTGGTCACCTGATGGAGATGGTTTGTCAGGTTTTCCCATCATAAAATTAATCTTTTTCCCTATTTTCATTTTGTACACTTTGTAAATAGGTCACAATGCACATACTACACTTTTAAAATTTTATGTTTCTAATTCTTCAGGACAGATTATCTATATCACGTATTTGGATTTTTTCTGCAAGGAAAAATTGTGTCTTTTTTTCCAATTTCATCATTTGTCCAAGAATCCATTTAAATGGGTTTGGATTTATACCTATTTATTTTATAATTTGAATTAAAAGCCAAAATTCAACTGTCTTGTTGTTCAGATTGAACCAGCTTTAACCATTGGGAATTCTTTCATTTGGCTGCTACATCCGTCTGATACCCTCCCATCAATATAGGTTTGTTTGTTGTTTTGAGACCTTCCTTACTTTCTGGCATTACAGGATGCTCTAGGGTCATCTTGTATATTGTTTTCCCCAGTCTAGAATCAGCAATTTCTCTAAGGACCTATGTTTCCTTTTATTGGAGATTGGTATAAAAGAGCGAGATCTGGTTGCTAGGTATGTTCTTTGCTACTAGAGAGTCTTCCTTCTAAACAGTCTCTTCCAACAGAACAAATATCTGTACTAATCTGTGTGCATATTATTATCTATAAATATTTGTGTATATAATTATTTGCATCTATATTATGCTAAATATGAGTTCATTCTGATATCTCCAACACTAACCCATTACCACGTGGATCATTTTAGCTCCTAGCATCTAATAGTTATTTAATTGTTCAGTTCCGTTGGACTTACATAACAATATCAGAATTGGTGACCTGCACCCCAGTGAGAAGCAACTTTATGAACTAAAATACAGCTTCATGTATGATTCCTTTCATTTTGGTCTTTTGGGCTCTACTCATTACCAAAATTACTCAGATTAGCAATTTCCTCTCCCAATTTTCTTCACTGAAGTTGTTTACATATCTGTAGTACAATTAGATTCTCCTGCTCCAGTGTCCATTCCTTCCCAGGATCTCATAATTTTCTATTTTTTTCTTTTTAATTGTAGAAAATTCATTCTTTGCACTGTAAAATTATGTGGGTTTTAATAAGTGCATAATGTCAAACATGCACCATTAGAATATCATACAGAATAGTTTCACTGTCCTAAAAATCTCCTGTGCTTCATCATTTTAATTCTAAACCACTGGCAACCACTGATGTTTTTACTATCTTTATAATTTTGCCTTTTTCATAATGTTATATAATTAAAGTTGTACAGTATATACCTTTTCAGATTGGCTTCTTAGCAATATGCATTTCAGGTTCTTCTATTTTGGCTCTCTGATTGATAGTCTAATCTTTGCAATGATGCATAATGTTATATTATATGGACGTGTCACAGTTTATCCATTCACCTACTGAAGGACATTTTGCTTGCTTTCAGTTGTTGGCAATTATGAGTAAAGTTTCCATAAATATTCACATGCAGGTTTTTGTGTCGCCATATATTATCACATCAGTTGAGTAAATATCTAGGACCACAGTTTCTGGATTTTTATGGTAAGAATATAGTCAGTGGGGATCCCTGGGTGGCGCAGCGGTTTAGCGCCTGCCCTTTGGCCCAGGGCGCGATCCTGGAGACCCTGGATCGAGTCCCACGTCGGGCTCCCGGTGCATGGAGCCTGCTTCTCCCTCTGCCTGTGTCTCTGCCTCTCTCTCTCTCTCTCTGTGACTATCATGGATAAATAAAAAATTAATTTAAAAAAAAAAAGAATATAGTCAGTGTTTAAAATGACTGCCACATTGTCCCCTAGAGTGGCTTTACTATTTTGCTTTCCCATCACTAGTGAATGAGATTTTCCTGTTGCTCCTGCACTCTTTAATATTTGATATTTGGTTTAGCCATTATAATGGATAATAGAGGTATTTCAGTTTTGCTTTATTTTGTAACTTCCTAAGGGTAAATGATGTTGAATGTCTTTTCATATGCTTATATGCCACATAGACACCAATTTATTATTTGATGATGTGTCTCTTTAGATCTTCTGCTCATTTTTAATTGGATTGCTTTTTTTTTTTTTTGTAGAAGAATTCTTTGTATATTTTGGATGGAAGTTCTCTATTTTATATCTGTTTTGCAAATATTTCCTCCCAGTCTGTAGCTTCTTTCATTCTATTAACAGTGTCTTTCACAGTATAGAACTCTTACATTTTAATAAACAGTTATCAATGTTTTCTTTCATAAGTGTTTTTGGTATTTAAAAGCTCATTGCCAAAACAAAAAAAATATGCTTTAAAAAATCATTTTCTAAATTTTTTAAACAACATTTTACCTATACCCTTCTACCCAATCTTAAGCTGAAGGAGTGGTTGAAATATATATTTTTGTTATGAATTCAGCCTGAAAAGAATGTTGGGAGGAGCATCGCCTAGGTTTACCTTTGCTTCTCCAACCTGTGAGAGTTTAGGCAAATTACCTTACCTCTTTGTGCCTTAATGTCCTTATTTTCAACTTATTGATAATAAGATTTAAATAAGTTCATAAATAGTAAGTCTATCAACAACGACCACAACAAAGGCAACAAAGGCAGTACCCAATTCATGTGAGGTATTACTTTCATCATAACTATCAGTAATAGTAGTAACATTTATAAGTGTGAGTGTTTGTGTTCTATTATTAGCTTTTTCTCCCCTTTGGTCTTGATGAAACTAAATTAAGATTATGGTTATGGGTCAGGTTTCTGTAACCAGTTTTCAGTTATCCTGGAAAAATCTCCTTCATTTGCTTATTTTTCAGTGACTGTTTCCTTTGGAGTAGGAATGGTGTCTTTCCTTAATCTGATTACATTTGCATGCTCAAGCACTAATTTCTAAATTCCTGTTATACTGCTAACATTATTCCTTAGCTTCAAGTGCTGAGATCTTTCCCAGTTTTGGCAGGAGTTCAAGAAAAAATTTATTTGCTTGTGAGCTGTTACTTAGAAGTCACTTAAATGTATTAAAAAGTCAATTTTAACTCATAGAGTCAATAGAATGAAAATAAAAAAAATAAAAGAAATAAACATATTCTTTGCATAGTATGCTGATGACTCTTAAGTCTCACTTTTATATTTTTATTATGTATGTATATATTTGGATATTTTTAAATCACACTTATCCGTTTATTGTCCCAGTAATAATTGTTACATATTTATTGTTTGAGGACTACAGAGGCAATATATGTTGAGGGTGACTGATTGATCACCCATTTAAGACATTTTATCTCTAAATCCAGGCAGACTGCTAGGCACAGTGGTAAACCAAAGGATTTGCTCCTTAGTTCTATAGAGCTGGTTTTCTAGTTGGGAAAGTGGGTATTAATCATGGAAACAAATAAATAAGTATACACATATAAATGAATATCATGAAGAAAACAATACTGCTATTTTCTCTGAATATCACGAAGAAAACAATACTGCTATTGATAGAGAAAAATAAAGGGTTAAATGAGGGATTCTGCCTCTAGAGGTGCTCAGGGAAGGTCTCACTAGAGGTTATCTAGTCTGTCACCTTTTAATGCTAAAGAGAAAGTTAAAAAACAGTGTTTTTTTTTTTTTATCAGTCTTCTATAACTAATTGAACATAAAATAATTTAGGAAATGTGTATTATTGAATTGTTGACTAAACATCCAAGTGTTCATTATTGGAAAATGCCAAGGGAAAAATGAAAAATAGAAGGAATAACTCCTATGCTCCAAAGGCTCATAATCTTGGTAAATTCTCTAGTAGTCATGTTCTAATATAAAATTTGATAGGATTTTATAGGCATGAAGAGAACTGGTTTTTCTCAGGTCTAATGTCTCATAGGTGAACTTGATCCTGATATTTGTGTTAATGTTTTAGGTCGGAATTAGATCTGGTTCTCAGGTGTGTTGTCAACTAGAAACTAAGTCTCTTTTAGTTCATTCTCTCCGTTATCCTCCCTTTTCATAGTTTAATTAATACCTATATAAAAATTACTAAGAACCTAAAGTCTAAACACATTTCTTTTATGTGAGCTCAAGCTTTCTGGATTCCTGAAAACAACAAGGCATCAGATTCATGTTTCTTCTTCCAGATATACAGACTGGATAATAACCTGGCTCTTTATTTTTTATAAAAGAGTTGTAATTGTATTTTAAAGTATATAATTATATATCATTTCATAAGTGAATACCCAATAGGGTAATATAATCAATGAGTTGAACTATATATATATGTATTTTTTTAAAGCATCTGGCAGAGTATATGGCATCAAAAGTGACCATTAAATGTTCATATTTGTTATTCCAACTTGAAAGAATCACGTGTAAAAAACTTTACATAATTTAATATCAGATAGTTTCTTGAAATAATGTCTAGAATCTTTATCAACCACAATGATATGAAACCGTAAACCAATTAGAAGAAAACTAGAAAAAACTAGAAATACAGAGATTAAACAACATTTTTTGAACAACTATTGGATCATAGAAGAAGTCAAAGAAGTCAAAAATACCTAGAGGCAGATGAAACCAAAAAATATAATATACCAAAATCTTTGGAATGCAATATGTGATTCTAAGACGGGAGTTCATAGCAATACAGGCCTAGCTCAAGAAATAAGAAAAATCTCAAATAAACAAATAAAGAGTTTAGCCTTACATCTAAAGGTACTAGAAAAGGAAGAATAAAGCCCAAAGTTAGTAGTAGGAAAGAAAAGCAAAGTTCCAAGCAGAATAAATGAAATCGATACTAAAAAGATAGTAGAAATGATCAATGAAACTAATTGCTGATTCCTTGAAAAGATAAACAAAATTGACAAACCTTAGCCAAACTAATTGGGACAGTGGGGCTCAAATAAGTAAAATCAGAAGTGAAATAGAAGTTGCAAATGATATAGAAATACAAGGGATCACAAGATGAATAGACTAGTTTATTAAAGTTCTGTAAGTTATTTATGGCCAAAATCCCTGTAAATAACAACATACTCTTTACTAGCCATTTCTTCTGGCCCAAAAAGTTTCTGCTGAGAAATCTACTGATAACCTGATGAGATTTCCCTTGTGCATAACAATTTATTTTTCTCTTGCTGTGTTTTAGATTTTCTTTTTATCTTCAAGTTTTAACATTTTAATTATGATGTGTCTTGGTGTGGATCTCTTTGGGCTCATCTTATTTGGAGCTCTCTGAGATTCCTGGAGCAGGATGTCTGTTTCCTTCTTCAGGTTAAGGAAGTGTGTGCTTTTCTCTCTTTTCTCTTTCTGGGACCCTATAATGTGCTATTCTGCTTGATGTCCTATAGGTCCTTCAGGTTATGTTCATTTTTAATTTTTTTTTTTAATTTTTTCTTTTTGCTGCCCTAAGTTCCATTGTTTTATCTTCCAGCTTGCTAATTCCTTCTTCTACTTCGTCTAGTCTGCTGTTCAACCTCTAGTGCTTTTCTTAGTTGTTATTGTATTCACTAGTGCATTTTTTATTTTAGTTATCCCTGATGGCCTCCAGACCAGGAGATCTGGAGGTGTCCCCTGGACAACAGTTGCAGTAATTGGGGCTCCAGACAAGCATATGAACTCCTTTTTGGGAAGTCTCATTAAGCTGTAGTGAGGCCAAGAAGGTGCACCAAGATGATGTCTTTCTACTTACACTCCCTGGGAACACCTCCTTAATGTCTAAATGTGTGGGAAGCCTGAAGCCTATTACTCAGTTTAAAGCTCCAGGTTGTGTGAATAGGCTTCTTTTTCACAGGAAAACTGGGGTTGTATTCCAGTCTAGAGCCTGTGCATTATCTTAGTGAGGGTGGTCTCCCACGGACTGTCTTTCTAATTGTTACAGTCCCATGGGAGCTCTGGAACATCTGCTTTCTTGGCCATAAGGGTAATATGATCAAAAAATGCCCCCTGTATGGATTGTGCACTCTTACTGACTTTAGCAAAGCAGCTGAAAAATGTAGGGAATGAGCATGCTCAGCAGAGTCAGGAAGATAGCGGGAAAATTCCTTGACCGTGTGTACCTGTGGGCTTCGGCAATGCAGTGGGAGAGTGCCTTGTCAGCATATGCTGGACTTCAGGCTGGGAATGGAAGAATGCTACCACTGTCTGCACTTGCCAGCTGCAGATGGGGCAAAAGAGGGTTGCTTCTACCTGTGTTTACAGATTTTATCTACAGAATGGGAGAACTCCACAACTGTTTGTGTTCACCTGCCCTAATTAGGGAGCAGGAGGGCATTGCAATTGCCTATGCTCTCTGGCCTCAATAAGTGTCATGACACTGGCAAAGGGACAGGAGGGTACCCAAATGAGCTCACTCATCTGTGCTAGCAGGTTAAGTGGAGAGTGCAACAGGGGCAGCTGCCAGCATGCCTGACTCTGGAGTGTCTCTACTGTCTGTCCTAGCCAATACCCTCAAATCAGCAAATGGATCTCTTACATATTAAGGCACTTTTCAAACTACCTTTTTTGTTTGTTTGTTTTTTTGGTAGGTCTTGGGGGGAGTGAGACTGCATGCAAGGCCTCCGAGCAGGATATCTCAGTTTCCTATACCACTTTGGAACCCTTGGTTGGAACACCAACCCTTAACTCTTTCAGGAGAATCATGTGTTTCGTGAGATCTCTCCCTATTGTATATTACCATGTTGGGGTGTTTTTTTGTTGTTGTTGTTTTGTTTTGTTTTGTTTTTCAGAAACCATGTCTTTGCCTCTCCTACCTGTCTGGATGTGGAGAGAAGTTTATCTAATTTTCAGAAGGAAATGACCCATATGTAGCTGTAGATTTGGTGTGTCCATGGAGGAGGTGAATTCAGGATCTTTCTATGCCTATATCTTGGACTCCCCTCTGGCAGGAGGATTTTAAAGTCAGGGCAAGCTAATGAAATAGTACTAGGAGACATTAGGTAGGAGGTAGTAAGTATTATTAGGCCATTTATATTTGCTAATTATCCATTATTTAATTTAGGTTCCTACCCTCCTACTGAGACTGAGATGTAGGGGTGCTATCTTCTCTAATGATTACATTTCAAAAAGATGGCTCCCAGATTCTTGAGAAAGGCATTCCTGGTTTGTAAAACTGGCAAGAGGCTGGGAGATTTATGTGTCAAAGGGATAAAGAAGGAATTTGCAATTATATTTTCTAATGTAAATGCTCTAAGAAAAGAGCACAGGTTTAGGATCAGGAAGTAGCATGTCTAAAATTTAGTCAAGTTGAGGGGAGTAATAAGGCCATCTTGATAGTTTTACTTTTTTCCTCTTTTTCAAATATATTTTTCCAACCTGTTACCTAGTTAAATACTATTTATTTTTTGGGTTTTAGCTTTGTTATATTTCTTTTCCTAGTTTCCCTCACTGATTTCCAAAGCTAGGCTAGGTACCTAATTATACTTTCCCATTATATTCTTCCATTTGTTTTGTAACCCTTATGAATACTTATAATTGTTCAATTGCCTTCACTATTAGATTACAAGGTGTGTGGAAAAAATTATATCTTCCTTAATTTCCATGTAGCCTGAGGGCCTAGAAAATTGCCTACTATATTATAATCATTCAAAGCAACAATAAATAAACATTTGCAAGAATGCATTTCTTGATTTTAGCCTCAGAAACATAATGGCTAAAATAATTGTCAATTCATTCTGCCGGGTTTATGCTTGGTGTCCTGGACATCTTATAAGCTTGACATTTGTGCTACTTCCTTCCACTCTCAAAAGGATCCCAGTGTGAACGATCTAGTGCCCTGACAATAGATTTTGCCCATTCTGAAATTTTCTATTTAACAGGAAACTGATGCCTACTCAAATAAAAAAAAAAAATCACTGAAATTGAACTAATAACCTATGTGAGTTAGGGATCTCCCTAATATTCTGCTTTTGAAGAAATCTTAAGCCCTTTTGCAAAAAAAATTGCTAAATAAAAATGAGCAGTAATCTCCATCTCTGTATCAGTAGTATAAGACCATTGTTATCCTGGGAGAGTACCCAGATAAAACAGGCTAGGTATCCTTCATAAGAGAGGCAGAAAGAAATTAATTAGCTCCAGCTACCTGAGGGTCACCAGAGAATTTTAGTGGGAAAAGAAAAAAAAAAAAAAAAAAAAGCTCAGATGGGTCTGGCAAGTTCAGGTAAATTTCGGCTAATTATGGAAAGCTAAAGTTGTCCAATGTGGTAGCGAATGGCTCTGGAAAATGATGCTTTAATGAACACATAACATGCAGGTAGAAAATGATTTTTTCAGAGAGTATTTTCATTCATTAGAAGGATGACTGTGACTAAAGGTACAGCGAGCAAAATTTCATATTCCAGGGTGTAAAATAATGAGTGCCTTGTGGGACACAGGTATTGCTCTTAAGGGGCCTGAGTTTAATGGTTGAGTTACAGTCTGCAGGGACTTAGTCCATTCAGGATGCTATAACAAAATACTTTGGACTAACTTATAAATAATAGAAACTTATTTCTCCCAGTTATGAAGGCTGGGAGCTCAAGATCAGGGTGCCAGCATGGTCAGGTGAGGATCATCTTCTGGGTCACAGACTTCTTGTATTTTTAGATGGTGGAAGGGGCAAAGGAACTCTCTTGGGCCCCTTTTGGTAGAGCATTAATCACCCTCCAAATTTATCATTTCCCCTTAAGCATTAAGATTTCAACATATGAATTTGGGGGCACACAGATATTCAGACTATAGCAGGAACTAAATTTCTAGATAAGAAACATGTAAGAGATTGCAAGATTAGGAAAGGAAGATACAATAAATTCTTTGCCCTAATAGTTACTAAATTTAAAGTTGTCCATTAATTTTTCTAATTTTATCTGGAACAGCTAAGAACACAGTAGATTTAAAAGTGTACTTGGATTAAACCAGTAATTCCAGGTAATAGAGACTTTGGAAAGCAGGACTTATACTTTCTTAAGATTCTATAGGGAGATTCTTTGAGAATGTTTTCTAAATTTCCTAATTTCATCCCATGTCTTATGGACTTAGATTTTTTCTTGGCAGTACTATAGCCTAACAAAGTTTTTATCTAAAGTACCTGTCATCTGATGATTAAATCATGTTTTTTTAATTGCTTCTACCTTGTTAGCCAACATATTTTCTAAGAGCATAGTAACTCTGGCAGCAAAAGAAAAGAACTGTGCCTTGGGGACCCAGTGCTCCCATATGCCCCCAAACTACTTTCATCTGCTTCCTTGTAGGAAAGAAATGTTCCTGAAGTAGTGCTGGCTAACCAAATTACAAACAAGAAGTGTGACTATATATGTGTCACAATTCTCTTCTGTGTATGAACTGAAAGTTACACTTTCTTATATTTCACAAAAATATGTTCTGTTGATCAGTGAAACAAATTAGCAAGAAGGGATTTCACAGAGGTGTGTATTTTATAATCCATTTTCTTACACAAATTAAAATTTAACTTCTCATTACATAAAAGTATATGAAACAGTATTGAAACCTGATCCTTCTACTCTTTCAGCATGCCATGCAAAGGCCTTGGACTTTGATTTGATAAAAGAAGCATGATGTCACTGAACATCAATAATGTCCTAATTTTTAGACAAAAAGAAGGATACATACATTAGGAAAATAATGGAGTCTATATTAAATATCACTCTAGACCTCAGAGTTATTACTCACCACATTCCACTTGTTCAACCATGACCTTCATGACTCTTTTATTGTACTGAATCCTGATCACCCATTATGCAAAGCATAATTGCAACTCAGGGAAGTAAAATAATATTAATCAGGGATAACATTGCAATGGACTTTGACCCATAGGTATAAATCTAATAAATGTGTAAGGCTTTTTTTTTTTTTTCATAACATAATGAGTTCTTCCTTATATCATTACTCATGGGACCAATGTGAAATCATAATAGGAATATTTAAGGCAATTAATGAGACAGATAAGAAATGATTGTATGGTTTTAATTTCCTAATCATTTTAATGCTCCAAATTAAAGGTATACATCAAGATATATCCATTAAAGCCTGCCAGTCATTTTCCTCTGGAATAATGTGATAAAAGAGTAAAAGTAGAGGAAATCAGATAAAATTAAGCAAAGAAAATGTTAGGCTGACTATCAGAGAAGCAATATCCAAATGATTAAGTCAGATGGATTGTGAAACAGTCTATTAAGTGAAGTGCTTAGAAGTACCATCTCTTGGGCCATAAAGATACACTGCACTAGGCATTTTACCAAAGGGAACCATTCTGCAGTGGCTTGACTAGATAAACACAGGTCATTGAAATCTCTGATTCCAAACAACCTTATCATCTGTCTGTACCTTCTTTTCTGGCATCCATAAATCATTTGTTCAGTGATCCAAATTCAGATCTTTGTCAGCTGCACTGAATCAGCTCATTTTAGTCATATAAATAAAAATACTTTAAGTAGACCCCTTTGGCACACACAAAAATCCTTTGGAGAAAATTTTGCAAACTACTTAATTGACACACAAAACATCAAATAAGCAGGAAAATAGTGAAACCAGTGGATTAATAAGACCCTGTAATGATTTAGAAAAACTTTCTGTTAAATGCTTCAGCTTTGTACATTGTTCTAATCATTATCTATTGCCAAAGGCTTAATATATGAATTATTTTCCACAAATTCAAGAGACTTATTAAAGCCTGATATGAAAAAAATTTTATATATATATATATATATATTTTTTTTTTTTTTTGGAAAATACAAAAGTATTGGATATCCAAGAACCAGATTATTGGAGTTTCCTCTAAGACTGAGAATTGTGGATATAGGATACACTATGGCTTCTTTTTTTTTTTATGGCTTAGTTTTCCATTGTATATTCTCTTGTGGAACTTGTGGTATTTGTCTCATGCATATATCATCTTGCAAACCTATAAGAAATGATATCCTATCATGATTAAAATTCAAAAAATCTTTAAAAAACCCAAATATTTAAAAAAGGAGATAAATCTTCAGACTCCTAGAAAAGTCAGTTAGGAATTCCATTTCCAGATATGATATTGTAGAAAAAAGTGGATTGTGAATAATTATTTAAAATTATGAGAAATATCAGGAGCCTTGACTTTTCTAATAAAAATACTTTTAGGCAATATCTGTTACTCATATTTTCTCTAGTAATTCACCAAGCTGAGCATCAACATCAAAAGCTGACTTGAACATCTTAAAATAATTTTTAAAACTTTTTATTTATTTATTCATGAGAGTCACAGAAAGAGAAAGAGAAAGAGAGAGAGGCAGAGATGTAGGCAGAGAGAGAAGCAGGCTCCATGCAGGGAGCCCTATGTGGGACTCAATCCCAGGTCTCCAGGATCAAGCCCTGGGCGGGAAGCAGGCACTAAACCGCTGTGCCCCCCAGGGATCCCCTCTTTAAAGAATTTAAATTTAGATTGTCTTTATCAACCTTGCTGTTGGTTTACTATGACTCAGCCTCTCAAAAGCATTTGTCAATATTTCTTTCTGCATGGCTATTGTGAGGATATCTGTCAAAGTGGTTAGCATTTTTCCATTTAATCTTACTCATCATTGTCATGTTTTTTGTTGGAGCAATTTGACAAGCTAGGGTCTGAGTTACTATTTAAAAAACACTTAGATACCATAGAATAATAAATAAATGGCTATCTATCTCAACCAATAGCTAATACTTTGCATATTTATGGTTCATCTCCCTTTTATCTGCTTTGATGTGGTATTGACATATTTGGTTTTGCTTCTCCTAAATGTTGCTTTCCTTCTATTTTAGAAATACCTAGGATATAAAAACAAGTGGCTGGTGGCCTGTGGGATAGTTAGGAAGTACACTGAAAGTATGAGTAAGAGGGAGCTTTCAAGGATTACTCATTGGATATTTGGTTCATAATTGCACCTGCAGCAACTAGCATATCATCTCACATCTATTAAGTGCATAATCAGTATCTGAATGAATGAATAAAAATTAGATCATTAGATTATCTTGATGATGTATTTACATAATGTCAAATATGCAATAAGGCCTTTAAGACTGCAAGGAAAAAAATTTGGTTGTTGTTTGTTTTGGAACACATAGCATGTTCCAACAAAAGAGGTAAGAGAAGAAAAAACCAACTGGACGCTATTATGCAGAATTGGGAAGTCGCACCAAAAACCTCCTGAGCTTATTTTAAGCACTTGATAGAGTGCCCCATTTCTGCTACCTTCTTAGATTTTTGACTTCCTGACATTTACTATTTCCACATAATCACTTGCTTCTGACCTTTACTTTCAGTCCACAACTTTGCTCCCGAAAGCATTGATGAAACCATTGTCTGCTCAGGAGGATCTGGGACTGACCATTCATTACCTGCTTAATCCCCACAATAAACTGTGCCTTGTTATTCTGCTAACACCTATCAATAATGGGTCGTATCATGTGGGAGATTTTGAATTTCTTTCCATCTCTTTTGTTTCTGCTTTTAAATTACCACCCTCTCTTTCCAAAACCTTACTTTTTGCCAATCCACATAAAAGGAATTCATGGAATATGCCAGAAGACAGAAGCTGTGTATCTTTGGAAGCTAGAGGCACAACTGAAAAATAATATACATCCAATATATTTTTGCTGAATAGGAAATGAGTAAATAATTCTGACAATTGTCTACCATCTTTTTATTTTAGTCTCTTCTCTCGCAACTACAGGCCTAAGGTATCATACCCTGTATATAGCCTCTATGGCATAAAAATAACTAGTTGAGCTATCTGCTTTCCATTATTTGACCCAAACAATAAAAAAATACCTGTGCCTCCTACCTGTTACTAGGCTTCCACACATATTCTCCCTGGGAAGGGCACTGGCTTAACAATGTCACTGTTTGGGTTTTCGTTTTTGTTTTTTTGCTGTTGTTTTTTTTTTTTTTTTTTTTTTTTTTTTTTTTTTTTGGCCTCAGGTTCTTACAACACAATGGCTCCCTCCAGTGTTCGACACTTAACACATTATTGGCAAGACCTTGCATGGCATTCTTAGACCTGGACTTTGCCACAGGCTGGGACCCTGCTCGCATTCCTGGTTCTGCTGCCAATATATATCTTGTATTTTAAAGGAACTTCTTAAGGATTCTTTGCTTTCTGCTCCAAATAATACGAGAAATTCTGAGTTCTTATCTTCTATGTAGCTTATGGTAATGCTCATACCTTTCCAAGTTTGGCAGGGAGCAGAGATAGCTTGGTCACCTCCAATAGCCAAGTGATGTAATTTTGGGGAATAATGAAGTCTTTAAATTGTTTTATTTTTCTAGTTACTCTAATAAAGGGCTCACAAAGCTATTGGTTTGAAAAGTATTCAGGGTTATGGAGGAACTTTTCAGTAAAACATTAACATCACTACCAACCCTCTTCAATTCAGATTTTAGATTTAATAAATATCAATATGGAAAATAGATACTTGAAAATATATGTTACCTCTTTACCAGAGCTGTTAAACTGGGCTGAAAAATGCATTCATGCTCTAAGTTCATTAACCTGGCTGCCTGGTGACAGGATCAGTGCAGGTATGCTTCTAGGAAGTGGAATTG
This sequence comes from Canis lupus familiaris, assembly GCF_011100685.1. Lineage (NCBI taxonomy): Eukaryota > Metazoa > Chordata > Mammalia > Carnivora > Canidae > Canis > Canis lupus. The sequence continues at coordinate 48,568,447 of NC_049227.1, read as the reverse complement.
TGCTAACACATAACACTATGTTATGTTTTCTTTTTTTTTTTTTTTTTTTTTTTTTTTTTTTTTTTTTTTAATTTTTTTTTTTTTTTTTTTTTTTTTATTTTTATTTATTTATGATAGTCACAGAGAGAGAGAGAGAGAGGCAGAGACACAGGCAGAGGGAGAAGCAGGCTCCATGCACCGGGAGCCTGATGTGGGATTCGATCCCGGGTCTCCAGGATCGCGCCCTGGGCCAAAGGCAGGCGCCAAACCACCGCGCCACCCAGGGATCCCTATGTTATGTTTTCTATTGGAGTCATTGACCATCAAGCTAACACAGTGAAGATGAAAAGCTCAACTTTTTCATTCACTTGGACACCAACAAGGTCATATTTTCTACTACCAATGAAGTTTTTTTTTTAAGACATTGAACATAATCCATCAGGAATGTTGTTCCATATTTGAAACTCTATATTTAGGCATCTGCTCTCTGTGATGACTAATCTCTGGCCAAAAAATTAGTTGGGGGGAAGTTGAAGAATTGTGACATTCATTCTGATCCCCACATATCTGGAATTCCATTAAACTAAAAGCTGTAATTATGTGGAATTTGCTGTGATCATTTTTATTGAAGGTGACAGGAACTCAACTAACAACACCTATAAACAAAATGAAACAAAAGAGGTATTTGTTCACATTAGCCAGGCATGGTTAGATTCAGATGTTCAAATGGTGCTTCTTAGGATCTTTCAGCTCTACTTAGTTTTATTCTCAGAATAAAAGGTGTAATCTTCCAAGAATATATCACCTTTAGAACTTATATTTGAACAAAAGCAATTTGACCCCTTATAACATTTATATCATGCCCTGAAAAATAATGATGATGTGTTTCGTGTTGGTCATGGCCTCAGAGATGAAAAATAACAATATTTAAGAGGAGGAGGGGGAAGACAAGATCACTCCTGTGACAGGTAAAGTTGATTAATGGAAGAGCAGATCCCAAAAGGAAGGGATGATGTAAGACTGTGTAGGAAGATATGTCTACCAGAATGACCTATTCCTAATACCAAACATGTCATTCTGGTAGTGGCAAATTACTGACACTATTAGAAGCAGTTTGTTCATCATCTACTCCCAAACTGTGTATTTCTAAAGATAGAGTTGCTGGTTTCCACCCTACTTTTAGGGACTGTATCATATCTTCCAGTTCTTCTCAATGCAATAATAAGAAACGATTAAATATTAGAATATCTCTGCTACCATTGGCCATAAACACAGCTGACCCATCTATCAGCTAATTCCTGGAATTTTTTTCACTAAAACATCCCTTTATATAACAAACATAATTTTCACCCCATGCCCTTTACCTGAGAGACTATAGGCTGTATAAAGACAAAAATTATGATATCTTATAAATGCTGAAGATGAAACTAATTGAAATAAAAATGTGTTCGATAACTCAAAAAGTGGGGAATCAAATGGCAGTTGTTGTCTATCTTTCCTTCAGAGAAAAACAATTTGCAATTCCAACTCCAATTAGAAGCTCAGAGGATCTTCTGGTGCTATCTAAATCAAAGCATTTGACAATTCTATGGCATTTTTCCATGCAGCAATTCCCCATGTCCCATTGCTCTTTGCCCTCTCTGGTCCACTGTGATCTCAGTCTACCCTACATTCTGTGATATACTGTGTTCTGGATTGATTTACTCAAAGAAGTATGCAATTACCAAAGGAATATATATTGAGCCCCAGTGGTTAGTCTATTGCCAAAGATACAGGATTTTTTAAGAGCAGAGGCCACATATTTAATTGCTATTGGAGGCCATTGGGTAATGAAAATGAGTAAAGCATATTTGATGTAATATATTTGGAAGAGGTGAGAACTGCAGTAAACTTGAAACCATAATCCATGTCTAAAGAGATCTGCCATACTTTGCTTCAACTAGTTGATCATAGGGGGAAATGCAGAGCAACTTTTGCTACTTTTTACTATTACTACTTTTCAAGATCTACCATAATTCTGGATCTTATGGGAGATATCCCCTAATTAAAATACTCTGAGTCACACAAAATATGTTTGAAGGTTGGATCCAGTGTGGAGCTATAAATTTGAGGTTCTACTGCTTTTTAGAAATGGTTTTAGGGCAGCCCCAGTGGCTCAGAGGTTTAGTGCTGCCTTCAGTCTAGGGCGTGATCCTGGAGACCCAGGATTGAGTCCCACATTGGGCTCCCTACATGGAGCCTGCTTCTCCTTCTGCCAGTGTCTCTCTCTCTCTCTCTCTCTCTCTCTCTCATAAATAAATAAAATCTTAAAAAAAAAGAAATAAAATCTTAAAAAAAAAGAAATAGTGTTAGAGGTTTCTAAGCTAGTTAAAAATACATTTTACCTTTTCTCTACCTTTCAGGCAGAGGAAATGGTTAAGGGAAATGAAATTTTTCTTCTGAGGGTAGGGTAGCTCTATTTTCAACGTTTTGAAGAACCTCCATACTGTGTTCTGGAGTGGCTTTATTACCTTGCATTCCCACCAACAGTGTAAGAGAGTTCCCTTTTCTCAGGATCCTCACCAATATCTGTCATTTCCTGACTTGTTATTTTAGCCATCCTGATTGCTGTGAGGTGGTATCTCATTGTGGTTTTGATTTGTGTTTCCCTGATGCCAAGTGATGTGGAGCATTTTTTCATGTATCTGTTGGCCATTTGAATGTCTTTGGAGAAATGTCTGTTCATGTCTTCTGCCCATTTCTTGATTGGATTATTTTTTCTTTGGGTGTTGAGTTTGAGAAGTTCTTTATAGATTTCAGATACTAGCCCTTTATCTGATAAGACATTTGCAAATATCTTCTCCCAGTCTGTCAGTTGTCTTTTGCTTTTGTCAACTATTTACTTTGCTGTGAAAAAGCTTTTTATCTTGATGAAATCTCAATAGTTCATTTTTGCCTTTGTTTCCGTTCCCTGTGGAAACACATGTAGCAAGAAGTTGCTGTGGCCAGTGCCACAGAGATTGCTGCCTCTGTTCTTCTCTAGGATTTTGATGGAGTCCTGTCTCATATTTAGGTCTTTCATCCATTTTGAGTCTTTTTTTGTGTGTATGGTTTAAGGAAATGGTCCAGTTTTATTCTGCATGTAGCTGTCTAATTTTCCCGACACCATTTGTTGAAAAGACTGTCTTTTTCCCATTGGATATTCTTTCCTGCTTTGTTAAAGATTAGTTGACCATAGAGTTGAGGGACCATTTCTGGGTTTTCTATTCTGGATCTATGTTTGTATTCTTGTGCCAATACCATACTGTCTTGATGATTACAGCTTTGTAATAGAGCTTAAAGTCCATAATTGTGATGCCACCAGCTTTGGTTTTCTTTTTCAACATTCCTTTGGCTATTCAAGGTATTTTCTGGTTCCCTACAAATTTTAGGATTTGTTCCAGCTCTGTGAAAAAAGTTGATGGTATTTTGATAGGGATTGGATTGAATGTATAGATTGCTCTAGGTAACAGACATTTTAACAATATTTATTTTTCCAGTCCATAAGTATGGAATGTTTTTCCATCTCTTTGTGTCTTCCTCAATTTCTTTCAGAAATGTTCTGTAGTTTTTAGGGTATAGATCCTTTACCTCTTTGGTTAGGTTTATTCCCAGGTGTCTTATGCTTTTGGGTACAATTGTAAATGGGATCAACTCCTTAATTTCTCTTTTTTCTGTCTCATTGTTAGTGTATGGGAATGCAACCAATTTCTGTGCACTGTTTTTATATCCTACCACTTTGCCAAATTTCTGTGTGAGTTATAGCAATTTTAGGATGGAGTCTTTTGGGTTTTCCACATAGAGTACCATGTCATCTGCAAAGAGTTAGAGTTTGACTTCTTCTTTGACAATTCGGATGCCTCTTATTAATCTTTTTGTTGTCTGATTGCTTAGGCTGATTTCTAGTACTATGTTGAACAACAGTGGTGAGAAGGGAGTCCCTGCTGTGTTTCTGACCTTGGGGAAAGGCTCTCAGTTTTTTCCCTGATTGAGAATGGTATTTGCTGTGGGCTTTCATATATGGCTTTTGTGATATTAAAGTATATTTCCTCTATCCCTACACTGTGAAGAGTTTTGATCAAGAAAGGATGCTATACTTTGTCAAATGCTTTTTCTGCATCTATTGAAAGCATTATATGGTTCTTCTCCTTTCTTTTATTAATGTGATGTATCACACTGATTGATCTGTGAATGTTGAACTGCCCTTGCAGCCGAGGAATAAGCCTCTTGGTTGTGGTAAATAATCCTTTTAATGTACTGTTGGATCCTATTGGCTAGCATCTTGGTGAGAATTTTTGCATCATCAGGGATATTGGTCTGTAATTTTCCTTTTTGTCTTTGTCTGGTTTGGGGATCCAGGTAATGCTGGCCTCATAGAAAGATTTTGGAAGTTTTCCTTCCAGGACACTGGGTAGCTTAGTAGTTGAGCACCTGTCTTCAGCTCAGTCCTTCCATTTCTTTTTTTTTTTAAATATTTTATTTATTTATTCATGAGACACACAGAGAGAGAGAGAGAGAGAGAGGCAGAGGGAGAAGCAGGCTCCATGCAGAAAGCCTGATGTGGGACTTGATCCTGGGACTCCAGGATCACGCCCTGGGCCGAAGGCAGGCGGTAAACCACTGAACCACCCAGGGATCCCATTTCTATTTTTTGAAACAGCTTTAGAAGAATTGGTATTCATTCTTCTTTAAATGTTTGGTTGAGATGCCTGGGTGGCTCAGCAGTTAAGCATCTGCTTCTCCCTTTGGCTACGTCTCTGCTTGTGTGTGTGTGTGTGTGTGTGTGTGTGTGTGTGTGTCTCATGAATAAATAAATAAAATCTTAAAAAAAAATGTTTGGTAGAATTCCCCTGGGAAGCCATCTTGCCCTGGACTCTTATTTGTTGGGAGATTTTTGATGACTGCTTCAATTTCCTTGGTGCTTATGGATCTGTTCAGGTTTTTCTATTTCTTCCTGTTTCAATTTTGGTAGTTTATAAGTTTCTAGGAAGACATCCATTTCTTCCAGATGGCCTAATTTGTTGGCATATAGTTGCTCATAATATGTTCTTATAATTGTATTTCTTTGGTGTTGTTTGTAATCTCTCTGCTTTCATTCATAATTTTATTTATTTGGGTCTTTTCTCTTTTCTTTGTGATAGGTCTGTCCAGGGGCTTGTCAATCTTATTAATTCTTTCAAAGAACCAGCTTCTAGTTTTGTTGATCTTTTCTACTGTTCTTTTGGTTTCTATTTCATCAATTTCTGCTCTAATCTTTATTAGTTCCTTTCTCCTGCTGGGTTTAAGCTTTATTTGCTGTTCCTTTTCTAGCTCCTTCAGGTGTAAAGTTAGATTGTATATTTGAGACCTTTCTTGTTTCTCAAGAAAGGCCTATATAGCTATATGCTTCCCTCTTAGGACCACTTTTGCTGCATCCAAAAGGTTTTAAACAGTTGTGTTTTCATCTTCATTTGTTTCCATGAATTTTAAAAGTTCTTTAATTTCCTGGTTGATCCATTCATTATTTAGTAGGATGCTCATCAGCCTCCATGTATTTGAGTTTTTTCCAAATTTCCTGTTGTGATTGAGTTCAAGTCTAAAAGCATTGTGGTCTGAAAATGTGCAGGTAATTATCCCAATATTTTGGTACCAGTTGAGATCTAATTTGTGACCCAGTCTGTGTTCTATTCTGGAGAATGTTCCATGTGCACTTGAGAAAAATATGTAATCTTTTGCTTTAGGATGGAATGCTCTGAATATATCTGGAAGTCCTTCTGGTTCAGAATGTCATTCAAAGCCCTTGTTTCTTTGTTGATCTTCTGCTTAGGTGATCTGTCCATTGCAGTGAAGGGGATGTTAAAGTCCCCTACAATTATTGTACTATTATCAGTGTGTTTCCTTAATTGTTATTAATTAGTTTATGTAATTGGCTGCTCCCAAGTTAGAAGCATAAATATTTATAATTGTTAGATATTGTTGGTTAGAGCCTTTACTTAGGATATAGCATCCTTCCTCATCTTTTATTACAGTCTAGTTTATTTATGTATTTTTAAAGATTATTTATTTATTCATAGAGACACAGAGAGGGGGGTCAGAGGGAGAAGCAAGGTCCATGCAGGGAGCCCCATGTGGGACTTGATCCCAAGTCTCTGGGATCACGCCCTGGACTAAAGGTGGCGCTAAACTGCTGAGCCATCCAGGATGCCCCAGTCTTTGGTTTAATGTCTAATTTGTCTGACATGAGGATTGTTACTCCAGCTTTCTTTTGATGTCTGTTAGCATGATAAATGGGTTTCCACTCACTCACTTTCAATCTTGAGGAGTCTTTGGGTCAAAAATGAGTCTCTTGCATACAATATATCTATAGTCCTTACTTTTTTATCCAACCTGATACCCTGTGTCTTTTGATTGGGGCATTTAGCTGTTTACATTCAGAGTAAATATTGAAAGATATGGACTTAGTGCCATTGTATCACCTGTAATGTCACTGTTTCTCTACATTGTCTCTTTCTGGTGTATGTTACTTTTGGGCTCTCTCTTTTCTTAAAAAAATACCTTTTAATGTTTCTTGTATGGCTGGTTTGGTGATCACAAATTCTTTTAGTTTCTGTTTGTCCTGGAAGTTTTATTAAATCTCTCCTAGTTTGAATGATATCCTTGCTGTATAAAGTATTCTTGGCTGCATAATTTTCTCGTTTAGCACCCTGAATATATTATGCCAGTCCTTTCTGGCCTGCCAGATCTCTGAGGATAGGTCTACTGCAAGTCTATTGTTTCTACCCTTGTAGGTTACAGACCTCTTGTCCCAAGCTGCTTTTCAAGATTTTCTCTTTTCTCTGAAATTCTCAAGTTTTGCTATTATATGTTGAGGTGTTGATGTATTTTTATTGATTTTAAAGGGGTTTCTCTGTGCCTCTGTGACTTGAATGCCTATTTCCTTCCCCAGCTTAGGGAAGTTCTGTGTTATAATTTGCTCCAATATACCTTCTGTCCCTATCTGTCTTTCCTCTTCTTCTGGGATCCCAATTATTCTAAAATTGTTTCACTTTATGGTATCACTTATCTCTCAAATTCTCCCATAGTGATCCATTAGTTGTGTATCTCTCTTTTTCTCAGCTTATTTATTCTCCATCATTTTGTCTTTTATATCACTAATTCTCTCTTCTGCCTCATTTATCTTAGCAATTAGAGGTTCCATTTTTTAGAGCTTTCATTGAGCATCTCATTAATGACGTTTTTTATTTCAATTTCACTAGATTTTAGTTCTTTTATTTCTCCAGAAAGAGACTCTCTAATGTTTTCTATGCTTTTTACAAATCCAGCTGGTATCTTTATAATCATTATTCTGAACTCTAGCTGCAACATCTAATTTTATCCATACTAATTAGGTCCCTGGCAGTTAGTCCTGCCTCTTATTCTCTTTTTTGGGGTGTTTCTCCATCTTGTCATTCTGCCCAAAAAAAATAGATGAACAAGAGAACAAAATGCTAAATGGCAATGATGATCCCAGAGAAATATACAGTAAACAAATCAGAAGAGACCCCAAATAAAAATAAGTAAATGTTTTTTTTTTAAAAAAAAGAAGGAATATAATCAGACAGGTGAACAGAACAGAGTAATATGCCTAATCCTATGTGTATTTTGTTAAAAAGACTAAATCCCAACATTGTAAAGAAAGAAAAATATACGTAGCAAAATGAAATTAAATACATCAAAAGGATACAATGTGTAACTGTAAAAATGAAAATTAAAAGACCAAAAAAAAAAAAAAGAGTATAAACAAACAGGGGAGCAGAACAGAGCAATACACTGTATCCTGAGTGTATTTTTGTCTGTTTGTTAGTGGAAACTACATCCTAAAATTGTAAAAAAAAAAAAAAAAAAAAAAGGAAAAGCATATATATATATATATATATATACACAAAAGTAAAATTAATTACATCGAAAGGATAGAATGTAACTGTAAAGATGGAAATTAAAAAAGACTTTAACAACAGCAACAAAAAAGAACAAAAAAAAAAAGAGAGAAAGAGAATAAGATCAGATGAGAACAGAGCAATATCCTAGATTCTGGGTGTATTTTGGTCTATTTGTTAGAAGAAACTGCATTCCAGAGTTGTAAAAAAAAGAAAAGCATATATATATATATATATATATATATATATATATATATATATATATACAAAAATAAAATTAAATACAATGAAATTATAAAATGTAAGTGTAAAAAAGAAAAAATATTTTAAAAGAGAGTTGATAAATTAAGAAATTGGTTGAAACAGGAAAGAGAAAAAATTAAAATTGAAAGACTAAAAAATTCTGGGGGAAAAATAAAAAACAAAAGAACCCTGAATTCTATATTTTTCCCTAGCACTGGAGCTTTGCAATTCCGTGTGATCCATAAACTTGGTCTTGTCTGGATGTTCTTGCTGATTTTCTGGGGGAGGGGCCTGCTGTATTGATTTTCAGGTGTCTTTGCCCCCGTTGGAGCTGCACCACCCTTGCTGGGGGAGGGGGGGCAGGCAGGCTGAGTGTAAGCCGCTCTGGATGGCTCTATGTGGTTTATGTTTCCTAAAGGCTTTCCATGCAGCTTTAGAGGATGAGAGTGAAAATGACAGCCTCCCCTTCTCCAGCGCTGGAGCCAAAATCTTGGCCCCACTCCTCAGTGCACCCACAGGGAAAAGCAGTCCATCACTGCTTTCTCCCTGGTCTCTGTCCACACTCCATGCTCACCCAGCCTGTGACCAAGTGTTTCTATCTCAGGCACATGACCCATTTGCAGTCTCTAAACCCTGCAGGCTCCTGTGGTGTGCATTCACACTGCTCCCCCCGGGAGGGATAAGGGACAGTTCTCTGGTGGTTCAGCCACTTGCTGGGCTCCTGCTTGGAGAGCAGTTGCCCAACTGTGCCCTGGTTCATGGTTTATGGTGACCGCAAACTGAAATCCCACTCCTGGGCTTATTGATTGCAGCCAACGTCCCTGCTCCGATGCTTGGGAACTCTGCCCCATGCAGGCACCCCAGGTCTTCCTGTGACCCTGAGGATCCTGAGACCACACTATCCCACCTATGACTCTTCCCCGCTTTACCACCTGAGTGTCTTTCAGGCCAGGACATCCCTCCCTGGAACAGTCTTCTAAAAATTCTGTTTTGCTCTGTGCTGCTCTATTACTTTCCAGTGTTGGCTGATGGAGGTTTCCCACCCTCATGGTCTGTCTTCCCTTACCTCATCTCGGATTCACTGCTCCCATTTCCTACCTTGCAGAAAGTGGTTCCTTTACTATTTGTAGAGCTGCAGTTATTCTTTTCTTAGATCTTCAGTTGAGCTCGCAGATGTTCGGAATGATTTAATAGCTACCTAGCTGAATTCATGGGACCAGACCAAACTAGGGTCTCCTACTCCTCTGTCATCGGGACTCAGCCTCCTTTATATATGGCTCTTTAAGTCACATTATGAACCTGGTTGGAGTAACAGTACTGGTCTCTAGGGTTCAGCTACCTTGCCATGACACTTGCATATTGATTCTACTTCCTACAGTTTCCTGGTTCTATAGAAACCAAGCCTCTATCTCAGCAACTGAATATTTTTCAGGGGATTTCCTTGTTTCAATAACTCACTTGCCCTGTCTCTCCTTTCCCCATACCTAATTCTTCATTTATTTCTGTGGGTCCACAGTTCATGAAGTGATATATGCATCAACAGTTTCAGCCCACATGATGCACACTGACTGAAGCATTTTACCTATTTTCTGTGCCATCGAAGGAGGTTAATACTTTAAATTGTACTCTGAACTTGGTGAAACACCTATTTTTTTAAATAAATAAAGGCCTTTAATATGTATTTTCTTTAAACTTTATATGAGCATTATAACAAAATATACTATCGTTATTAGAGAGTAAAGATACTAAAAAACCTCTGAGAATAAGTGCCTGTGGAATAATCTAGCTCTTCACGAGACATGCCTCTTTTTCCTGGACATACAGGTAACTACATTTCCTGGATATCTTGCATTCAGGAGTAGCCATGCAACTGAGATGTAACCAATGATTAAAAGGAATGTTTGTACTGCCATCAGGCCATATTTAGATGGGCCTTTAGAAAACATACCAATTTACCCTATTTCTTCTTCTGCCTACATCAGAAAGCTAGGGGATTAGATACTTATATGCATACATGACTTTGCAGACATCTATTTCAATTGTTTCTCTGTAGTAAATACAAATTGTAAAAACCATTTTAGACTGTATTCAATTGAAGGATTGAATTAAGATTTTCATGCTAAGTCTCAATGTGAAATTATTTCTCTTTTGTCCTTAAAGGATTGTTTTAGATTAAACTTCACTTAGGACATTGTCCTAACAAATGTAATTCATCAGGCTAATTAGTATCTTCCATGTATATTTTAGCAGGTACGTCTTACATAGCTCATGTCAATCACATTTTCTCTATGACTAATAAATGACTTCCAGTGTGTTACTCATTTCATTTGGTTTCAGAATATTGCACCATTTTCTGTACTTTGACATTTTTTAATGAAACTAGCACTAATGCAGAAATCTCCTTTCTGTGGTAACACTGGAGCATTATGATTTCCAAACCATAATTTCAGTTTGGCTCTGAGCATTTATAATTTGTGACTCTATAGTAACTTTTTGCAGTGTAGGCAAGGGTTACTGATATCTGGATTGTGATATTGCCATAGAAAATTTTTGGGTAAGCCAGTTGTTTCAGTGGACTGGCTGGAGTCTGGGGCCAAAACGCTGACAGCCTCAAACTCTAACTAGAAGTATTCCCATTGCCATTTTGTAGGAATGGGTTGAAACCAGAAACAAATGGCATTGTCCATGGAAATCTTTTTACTGATCTTTAAGTGTTGTTCTGGATGTTCTTCTCTGAGACCCTAGCCTTTCTCTAGGTATGGTTAAGTGAGGAATCATACAGGGTAAAAATTGTATTTGTTAATAAAGGAAATGTTTAGAATAGAGGTAGAGTAATTGTTTTAAAGGGAATTCAGCTGTAGCTTGTTTAATGGATTAGGCATCTTTTAGACTGTATTGAGGATTTGGAACTATAGTTTCTAATAATGGATAGAGGAAAGGAACTTGAATTATAATAAATGAAGAGAATGGTACTAAGGAGTTCATAGAAATGGAGGGTCTTTGATGAAGGAATTGACGCTGCTGATTATTTCAAATGAGCAGTGATGGTAAAGCATGGACTAAAATTGACATTATTGGGACACCTGGGTGGCTCAGTGCTTGAGCCTCAGCCTTTGGCTCAGAACGTGATCTTGAAGTACTGGGATCAAGTCCCACATCTGGATCCCTGCATGGAGCCTGCTTCTCCCTCTGCCTGTGTCTCTGCCTCTCTCTCTCTCTCTCTGTCTCTCATGAATAATTAAAAAAAAATCTTTAAATTGACATTACCATGAAAGTCTGTACTATCACCAGAAGATGTAACCTTGGATGAGTGACAGGGTAGAGATATATTCTAATGAATTGGCCAGAGAAGCCTGAAAAGTTTTAAGTTGTCAACTTCCTTTTGGGTAGTAACCCTGGGTAAGTTATGTAAATGTTAGCAGTTTTAGTTATCTCAATATGACAAATAAAAGCAGCTTCATAGTGTTGTGGGAATAGAAATAGTAAATATCCTGAACTACAGAAAAAGGACATTTTATTTCATTGAACTTCTTACTATTAGTTATTCTAATATTTAAGTCAAACAATGTTTATGGTACTATTTTTTTTCCATTCAGAGCATTCATTATATCCTACAATGTTAAGAAAAAAATTACTGTAGGTAATCAAATAATGAAGAGCAGAGTGTATTACCTAATTTAAGTATATTAATATTGATTACTCGAGTCTTTAGAGGTCAGAAGATTCTTTGAATTATAGGTTTGATTTAATTTAAATCATGGAAGTTTCTTTGAGCTTTAAATATAATATGGAAATTAATTTTATCGCAAGTTTTTACAAAATGATTTGATCCTAATGTTACAAAGCAATGGCTATCTATAATAATCTCTTTCACTTTGGTCTTTCCTAAACAAACTTAATTTTGAAATATCTAATTATTGAGATATCAAGGGAGAATAGTTTTATTCCTAAAATAATTAGGTAAATGTTAACATACTCAATATTGACATTTTTGTTAGGCTATGATTGATTTGAGCTTAGTTAAGAAGAAACTACTGTGGACTGGTTATTTACAATCCAAGTTCTAGAAATATGAGTATCTGTTATTTTTTAGAATTAGAGTTCTGGGATTATTGTATGCATTAATTGTTTTTGTGATTGAAAAATAGAATTTCACAAGAAGAAAATGGAGTATGTTTTTTAAACTTGCATTAAATGTTTTCATAGACAAATTTCTTTCTTTTTCTCATATCCACATTATTAAAATAGAAACCTCAGGCACTCACTTAACTTTGAGAAATGGCAATGCGGTGTCCCTGAAAGGAATTGTAGTAATAGCTCTACAAATCAGACTCCTACTACACCAGTCAAAAATCAGCATGCTGCAAAGAGAGGACTGTGGGTCATCTCATGAAACATACATCACAAATCCCCACAAAGGGACCTCTGTTGTCATTGGAGGGTATTGTGTTTTGAACCCATGATGAGAAGGGGCTTTACTACTTATGGCTGGCAACAAAGTCCATCACATTTGACAGTGATTTTCTCTGCACAGTCATCTACAAATTAATGTCAAACACTGTAATTTGTGTATTGAAATTCTACTGACAAATGGCTCAGAAAGTTTTTTTTTTCTTCCATAGAAAATACTAACACACTCTGGGATCCCCGGGTGGCTCAGCGGTTTAGCGCCACCTTCAGCCCAGGACGTGATCCTGGAAACCTGGAATCGAGTCCCACGTCAGGCTCCCTGCATGAAGCCTGCTTCTTCCTCTGCCTGGGTCTCTGCCTCTTTCTCTCTCTCTGTGTCTCTCATGAATAAACAAATAAAATCTTAAAAAGAAAATACTAACACAGCAATAGTTACATATGAAAGTATGAAATGCTTGCTGTAAGTATGCACACAGATATCATTAAGCTTCTTAAAAATTAGAAGCTATTTTCAGGAGAAAATTCACTATAGTTAGGTCTATTTCTATTGATACATATCTTTAAGTTTTAAGAATTATTTTTTTAGTATATGAGAAAAGTGTATGTTACAGTAATCAATATTTGTATATACATACTATGAACATGAATTACTTTTTTGGTCTAAATTTCATAAAATTAAAAAATAAATGAATTTCATAAAATTATGTAAACAAAGCATAAGTTTAAAGTAAGTTCGGTTTTCAATATCAGTAAAATGTGAATAAAAATTGATCATTAATTGCCAAGTCATTTTTCCAATAAGAATCCTCATATGCCTCCCAAAGACATGTACATTAAAAGACAAACCTAATGTTAGTTACCAAACTCTACAAATAAAAAAGCTGTGAAGAAAGTTGATGAAAAAGCAAAGTAGTGAAACAATCAACTTTAGGTATAGTAATGAAGATGACAAAGTAAAAGGAATAAAATTTCATTTTTCCCTGATGTTATATATACATACTAGAGTTTGATTCTGATTACGGAGACTTTGACTATAAAAATATAGTAAGCTCTTGAATGATTTGCCAAGAACTTGGTTGCAAATTAAGCTCTGGTATATTCCCTGTGGAATAAAGCTGTTGGCAAAAGACCTTGGAGGAATTTTTTTGCATATTGACAGGTAAAGGAGTTGACTTAGAAAAAGTCTTCTCTAAATTTATTTTTATTTTCCTTCATATGTCCTTATATTATATCTGAAAAATTAAGTGTGAAGAGCTTTATACCAGGATCTCCATACATGATTAACTTATTGAGAAGAGTGGGTTATGTTGTTTTTATTTTATTTATTATTTAACTTTCCCATGTAATCATCTCGTGAATAGTCATCATTCTATCCCTAGATCCTAATATAGTACTTAGTGTATTTTAATTGCTTAATAAATTCTTATTATTTGATTTAATGGATCTTTAGATGAAACCAAAAAGAATAAACATGTATTCATTTTTTTCTATAAGAGAAATGAATTATTTTTAAACAAAATCTTGGAATTTTATTTTATTTTAATTTTTTTAAGTAAGCTCTATGCCCAACATGGAGCTTGAACTAAAACCCAGAGATCAAGAATCATATGCTCTACTCACTTATAGGTAGGTGTCCCAATATATTAATATTAATAATAATTTGTAGTACAGAGATAAATTATTTTTTTTGGTTAATGATAGTTATTTATTTATTTATTTATTTATTTATTTATTTATTTATTTATTTATCAGAGAGAGGAAGCATAAACAGGTGGAGCAGCAGGCAGAGAGAGAGAAGCAGGCTTTCCACTGAGCAGGGAGCCTGAGCTAGGGCTCAATCTCAGGATCCTGGATCATGAACTAAGCTAAAGGCAGATGCTTAATGGACTGAGCCACCCAGGCACCCTAATAGTTTAAATTCTTATAATTTTTTATTAACCAAACCATCATGAGATTGTTCATTTATTTGAGGGTGGGTTTGTCTTTTTACAGTAATGGTGAAATTTCTCTATAAGTCCTCAAGCACACATATGCACTCCAAGAATACTAATACTTTTTTAAATGATACAGCTGTTATTTTTAATATGAGCTATAATTAAATTTTCAAAGATGTTTTTCTAACTCATATTTTAATGCTCATTCAGACCTCCCATTTGAAAATTAGCTTCCCAAGAAAATTATTATTTATATATTTTGTGTCATCTCTAATGGACTAATATAGTCTCGCTTTCTATGTGGGGATATGGTTTCATACCTGACTGATGATTTTGCCAAAATACTTACAAATATTTTTTCCTGTATTCACTATGTATTACTTGAGTCTTTACTGTATTTCAGTGTTATTCCAAGTATGGGAAGAACATAAAAAATAAGAGAAATAAGTCTTGTTGTATGGAAGAAGAAGCAATAAATAAAATATGTAAATTAATAATAGGTACTGAAATTGCTATGATAAATCAAAGCAGGGACACAAAGGTAGGAAAATAAAGTTTCTGAGTTTAACATTAAAATTCTGTTTGTGATGACCTGAAATTGGGGGTTGGTATTAAAAAGAAGAAATTTAATTAAAATTTGTGTATGTAATTTTCACAACTTTTTCTTTTAATTTTTTTGAGAGGAATATACTTCCATATCTAGATAATATATGTTGCCTTAAAATCTTCTGTATGCTTCCAATTCCATTACAGCAACTAGGTATGTTACTCCAAACCTCTTGTTAGAAGTAGATAAAAAATGCTGACAAAATATTTAAAAATAATTTCAAAAGTATCAAAGAGCTGAAATAATAGTAGAGAATTGCTAGAACAATGAATGCAAATGAGACTACAGAGAACTTTTCCCTGGTACTAAACAGAAAGAAAAATAGAAGTTTAAAGAAATCTGTCCCTCTAGGCAGCCTGGGTGGCTCAGTGGTTTAGCGCTGCCTTCAGTCCAGGGTGTGATCCTGGAGACCCAGGATCGAGTCCCATGTCAGGCTCCCTGCATGGGGCCTGCTTCTCCCTCTGCCTCTCTCTCTGTCTCTCTGTGTCTCTCATGAATAAGTAAATAAAGTATTAAAAAGAAAAATCTGTCCCTCCAAAATTATAGCCATGACTAGAGAACCTCAAGCAGTGTAACTGATACTAAACCAGTTTTATCTTTACATATCTGGCAGAGATAAGAATACTCTCAGAAAAAAGTAACTTTTATCTTAGGCCTTGGGAAATCACCATATTTAATTTTTAGTCAAAGATAAACAGACAAATAATAAAATAAATCAAGAAGGTAAATCTAGAGAGCAGAAACAGAATTGCTGCAAGTTCATATTTTGTAAATATTAGCCACATTTAAAAACATCCATGCTTACCTTGTTATAAGAAACACACATACATACACACCTTTAATTAAATTTATAAAAACCAAGAAAATCATGAAAAGGTCCAAAGGAAACTAAAATAAAAATTTGGAAATTATAAATATAGTGAATGAAATTTAAAAAGCTCAATGGACATATTTGATAATAGCCTGGGTGGAGCAAAGAGCATTAGCCAGTTTATGCTACCAGATATTGAAATATTAATTCAAAATGGATCAATTACCAATGGCATGAATTGATGTAATCAGTCCCTCATGTAAATATATCTAGCAGAGCAAAGGTAAACCCCTTTTGTTTTAAGATATATCATCTGAACAGAAAGTTAGACTTTATTTAATATACTTCCAGTATATTATTAATATACTTAATAATTAATATACTTAATAATTAATATGCTTCTAGTTTGCAGAATGTATTCCTGGCTTATTTCACTCTAGTACAAACAACAAATACTGTTAGTATTTTGATGGTACTAGAATCCTGAGATAAAACAAAGAATTGGACTGTAGAGTCAAATTTATATAAGAATGAAGATTTCCTAACAATTTCAAAAATACAAATAGCTGTGAGCCACGGGACGAGCAAGGGATGCTCCCCAGACAGCCAATATAGCTCTCCTGGTACTTTTTTGCCACACAAGGACGTCATTTGGCCCAGATTAATTATAGAGGTCTCCAAGTATGTTTGTAGTTACATAACTTGTATCAAAAATGGATTTTTTTTTTTTTTTATTTATGATAGTCACAGAGAGAGAGAGAGAGAGAGGCAGAGACCCAGGCAGAGGGAGAAGCAGGCTCCATGCACCGGGAGCCCGACGTGGGACTCGATCCCGGGTCTCCAGGATCGCGCCCTGGGCCAAAGGCAGGCGCCAAACCACTGCGCCACCCAGGGATCCCCAAAAATGGATTTTTTAAATGAAAATCCTTATGTAACATTCAGATACTTCCTTAGTATATGTTATATTATGATGAATCACATATATAAATATAAAATTATAATATATAAAAATTATATAAAATAAAAATAAAACTTATATATAAAAAATATAAATATATATTTAAAAATTAAGTATATGTTAAATTCATATATATGATGAATAATATATATTCCATTCATATGTATTCAATAATACAAATATTTAGTTCACATTTGTGTGTGTGTGTGAACTAAATTCTATACCTCATACTGTACACAAAATCAATTCCTAATAGATTGAAGGTTTAAATGAAAATGATAAAGAAAATAAATAATTATTTTTTTGTTTTTATTTTTTTAATATTTTATTTATTTATTCATGAGAGGCACAGAGAGAAAGGCAGAGACATAGGCAGATGGAAAAGCAGGCTTCATGCAGGGATCCCAATGCAGGCCTTGATCCCAGGACTGCAGAATCACGACCTGAGCCAAAGGCAGATGCTCAACCACTGAGCCTCTGGGGCCCCCAAGAAAATAAACCATTTAGAGAGAAAGAAAGAGAATAGGTATCAAAATTACAATGGCATACTATCACATATCCTTCCACATGGTGTACATTGGAAAACAATGACATAACAATTTTATCCAGAATATGAAGGAATCAAAGCCATCACATGATGATGATAAGAATATACATTAGTAAAACTTTTTAGTAAGACTTCTGGCCAAGAAATACTAATAGATATCATATATATAATCTATGATCCAGCAATTCTGATATTAAGTATGTACCAAACAGAAATGTGTGTGTATAAATCACAAGATTCTACCAAAATTTTCATAGCATTATTACTCATAAGAAAACACTTGAATGTACTAAAACGACCACCAATAGTAGCACAGGTAAACAGTATTCTTATTATGGAATATTATACAGAAGTGAGAGAAATCTACAATAACACCTGGCAATATAGATGAATCTCACATAGCTAATGCTGAATAAGAAAAGCCAGATATATTAGAAATCATGTTATATAATTTGTTATATAATTATATTTATATAATTTTTATAATTTGTTGTATCATTATATTTATATTAAGGGAAAACATAATATATGCTAGTGTCAGCCAAGATAGTGCACATCTTGACATCTTGACATAGGACATCATGACTGGATGAGAGTATGTGCAAGTTTCTGGGCTTCTGCTATTATTTTTCTTGAGATGAATATTTATTATATGTTTGTGTTCAGCTTATAAAGATTTATTGAGCTGCACACTTCATGCATATGTTACTATTGTTATGATTTTGAATA
Source organism: Canis lupus familiaris (assembly GCF_011100685.1). Classification (NCBI taxonomy): domain Eukaryota; kingdom Metazoa; phylum Chordata; class Mammalia; order Carnivora; family Canidae; genus Canis; species Canis lupus. The sequence goes on along the minus strand of NC_049227.1, from coordinate 48,550,316 downwards.
AAATTTTTAAGTAAGAAAATATAACTTCAGACTGGGACATAAACACAAAATGCTATCTGGAGTGCATACTGAGAAACAAAATGAGAGAAATTGCATAATAAGAGAGATTAAAGAACCTGAGGAGACAGAAAGATGTTTTAGTATTTGTTTAAATAATCTTCCCAGCAGAGAGAAAAAATGAGGAAAAAGCATTATATGAAGAGATAATGGCTGACAGTTTCAGACAATCCAGGAATACCTCATGCAGGACATAAGAAAATGATCATATACGTAAGAGTGAAACTCCAGTAATTTAAAACAAAAAGACAAAGGAGACAAAAGAGTATAAAAGTTTCAAACTAATGCGGAGATAGAGTTATAATTTGTCAATCCAAGTCAAGCCAAGAAAGGAGAAAACAAAACAGGCCGCATAAATAGAAGGCAAAAAACAGTATGTAATACTTTCAAATACTTCAGTGATCATGTTAAATATATATGAATTTAACATGCCTTGTTAAAGCCTAAAGTGGTTGAGTAGGCAAAGAAAAAACTATGTTTTCTTTAAAAAAAAAAATTAAGTGTAAGCACAAAATTTTTAATGTAGAAAGATAGTAAATATCTACCAATGATAACCAAATAATAGTCAAAGTTGACAAAATAGACTTTAATGTTAAATGAATCATCAGAGATATAGAACAACTTCTTGATACTAAAATATTTAAATCACCAGGAAGATGTAACAATTTAAAATTAATATACACCTAACAACAACATAAAATTTGACAGAACTAAAATTAACAGGAAGAAATAAGGAAATCCACAAAGTAGTAAATTTAATATTCCTCACTCAACAATTGATAGAACACTGGGCACATAGTTTGTAAGAATATATAAGATTTGAACAACATGATTAATAAACTGAAACTGATAAACCACAGATTGTACCTTACTGCTAAGAAGACATAAAGCAGTTACAAAAATGGATCATAAATTCATCATAAGTCAAATCTCAATCAAGGAACTTAAATCATTTTAAACATTCTGCCTGAAATGCTATCAAACTAGAAATCAACACACAATAAGCAGAAAATGTCATATATTCAAAAATTAAGCCACTACTTCTAATTTACTCATTGATCAATTGGTCAAAAGAGAAATCAATATGCTTTAGAAAATACTTTGAAAATTTTGAAGATTTTACTGGACAGTTCAATGATTTCTTAGAATCTAAAATGCTCTAAGAAGTCATTTCCATCTGTTCTCTGATCTTGCCTCTATAATTCCCATGTTTTTGGAACCTAGTACTCTTTCAATCAAGTAGTGTCTAAAATATGTCTCCCTTTTATAATGTCCTGTTTACAAGCAAATATGGTGAAGGGTGCCTGAGTGGTTCAGTTGGTTAAGTGACATACTCTTGATTTAGGCTCAGGTCATAATCTCAGGTCCTGGGATAGAGCCCAGAGTGGGACTCCACACTCAGCGGGAGTCTGCTTGGGATTCTCTCTCCTTCTCCCTCTTCCCCTCCCCCTGCTCACGTGTGCTTCCTCTAAATTAATTAATTAATTACAATCTTTTAAAAATAATAGAAATAAAGGCAAATATGGTGTATTGCTTTTGTTTTTCATAGAGATCTGACTTTAAGATTTCAATTTTGTCTTAACAAACCTTCTTTCTCCACCAACTTAGCCTGTCTGCCTTTTTTTCTTTCTTTTTTTTTTTTTTTACTTTTTATTTATTTATTAATGAGAGAAAAAAGAAAGGCAGAGACATGGGCAGAGGGAGAAGCAGGCCCCCTATGAGGAGCGTGATGCAGGACTCAATCCCATGACCCCAGCCAGGATCAAGACCTGAGCCAAAGGCACACACTCAATTACTGACCCACCCAGGCATACTTACTGCTTCTTTAATAGTAAAATCTAAGGCATGCTTTTTAAGGACACTTGTTTCTTCCTTGATCTCTTTTAATAGGACATTTTAGCATTTGGGTTACAATCATTTTATTTAAATGTTTTTTCTAGATCAAACTAAAAAGATGAGATATTCTCTTCATATCAGCAGTCTATTGTTCTTTCTTATTTGCTCAGTAATAAGACTTGTCTGCCTCTTGCTTCCACTTGCACAAATTCTAAAAGTACACAGATCATGGTGTTGAAACATTATTTCCTTATAATCAAAGTTTTGCCTCAGCCATGCTTGATTAAGTAAATGTTGTGTTTTGTAGGCTAGGTCAAGTTCAGCAATAGAGCCCCACAACATTGTTGCTTATTAAGAATTATGACGTGCATTTAGTTAATACTAGTAAAAAAGTCAACTGCACAACTATATACAGTCTCAATAAACTGCTATAAACCATTAGATTCAAAACTCAGCATAAGTCAGGATTCTAGTTATTAATACCTAAAGATTCTGGAAAGGTGGTGAAAATGGTAGCAACATAATTTATGGATCTCCTTGAATTCCCATTCAAAATCAATGAAAGCAATTCGACGGTAAACCTAAAAACAAAAAGATGAGTAATCATGAACATAAATATTCAAGCCAGTGAATGACCAGTAATCATGAGACCTGTGTGTTACTGGCATCTATATGGGACAAAGCAGACAAAAGTAGTAAGGCATTTATAACAGAGCTGACAATAGGAGAACCCCAAATAAGCCTTAAAGTTACAATGGAGAAGTGCAGTCAGTTTCGAGAATGGCTGCTGAAACTCAGAGGAAATTGGCCTAATGGGGGAGCTGATGAATGAAAGGGTTCTGCAGAAGTGCTTAACTAGTGTAAAGACTCTACACTCTCAGAACTGACTGGCCAGACTGACTCTCCACATTGAGGAGATACTGTGGGGAGTGGAATCAAAATTAAGCAAGACAAGGATAAAGGTTAAAATAGAGAGACTATAATATGCAATTACTATATTAGTAGTAATTAGTAATTAGTGTATATAATCCTACACTAAGATAAAGAATGAACGTAAAAACTGGAGAATATTAAAATGATTCATGACTGGTTGCAGTAATAATAATTGGTAGTGATACTATTGGTTCCATTATTCTGAAATTAGTATACGAGCAATTTGGGGAAAAGCAAATTAGGAATTACAGAATGTTCTTGTTCTATCATCCTTGTGTTCTGGATAACTAGCATTTTTGTTGTGGAAGAAAGGAAAAAAGAAATTTAACATTTACGAAATTAAGTAAAAGTCCATGTTAAATTTGAATTGGAATCATTAGTTTGAGCTCATATATTTCCTAGCTCTCTGCCCACTGCAGAAGCTTGGAAACAATGATCAAACCAGTAATAATGTGCATCCCAACTGCTTAGATGTTGACTTTAAGTGAATTTTTTTAGTAAAAGAAACCAGAGCTTCTTGAAGAAATGGCTGATACAGTTCTGGGGTGGAATATCTGTAAAAAGCAATGTTAATCTTGCGATATCAGGTAGCCAGGAAGCTATCAAAGACCATTAAAATCGGGGATCCCTGGGTGGCTCAGCAGTTTGGCCCCTGCCTTCCTCCCAGAGTGTGATCCCGGAGTCCCGGGATCGAGTCCTGCGTCGGGCTCCCTGCATGGAGCCTGCTTCTCCCTCTGCCTGGGTCTCTGCCTCTCTCTCTCTCTCTCTATGTCTATCATAAATAAATAAATAAATCTTAAAAAAAAAGACCATTAAAATCATACCAAAAGGCCTCTGACACTAACATGAAGATATTATTACTAGCCAGAAATGGGAGGGATGTTTCAGGTTTCTTTTCTTTTTCTTTTTTTTTTCAGGTTTCAATAAGAATAAAAATTGCAATAAAGTTAAACTCACTAAGTATGTTTAAATCCACAAGTTTATGACACAAGAGTGATGTTTAACTTAATTATCTGGATAAATAAAAGGATAAAGTATTTTGTGTATCTCATATGAACTTTACCACTAGATAACCAAAGTGCAGATTCAGAGAAGCATCTCCTTGTAAAATTATTCTGGCTAATTAACAAAATGACAATATTTCACCATTTTCCAACACAAGTGAATTAATAGATCTAGGCACTGAGTACCCTCATTGATCTGCTTATATCTAAAAGGAGAGAAAAAAAGATAACTATTGCATCTCCTAATGGACACAACACTACCTGCTGTGTCTGCTTGAGTATATGCATCTAACTGCCAATATGAAATGAATTGAGAGAACAGAGGGGCATGCTGAACCACGTGACAAGTATGTAATCAGCAAAATCCAGATGATATGCAATTCTATAGGTCAAAATTCTCAGGTCATAAACAGATACATTGTGTGAAAAAGAAAATAACAAAGGAGAATCTGAGGCTAGTAGAGTTAAAAGACCTATTAAGCTTAAACAGGAGGCAAAACTATATTATTAATATTTAGTGCTGCATACTTGAGTGATATCAACTGTAAAGAAATATGTGAAAATAATTACCATAAATCTGATAATTGTTACTTTTGGTATATGACAGGAGTCTGTGATTAAGATGGGGCTCAGTGAGGACTTCTAGGCGGCTAACAAAATTCTGTTGACTTTGCCAAAGCTAGACCTGGAGTGTGTTTTCGAATAATTCATTAGGCTATACATATGTTTTGTGTCAATTTTTATACCTATGTTTTGTTAAACTAAAACCAAACCAAACAAAAATATACAATCCAAAGCTTTGAGTATAATGAAATCTTAATCTTCATATATATTTTGGTATCTAAATTACAGGGTTTGTCTCCTCAGTCAGTATTGCTAGTTGATGCACAAAGACTTTAAGATTAAAGAGGTTTTTTTTAAAGACTTTTTTCTTTCTAAAGAAAGAACCAATCTAAAGATAAACTATCTATCTATCATCTATCTATCTGATAATAGGAGAAACTGGTCTAGATTGGTGACCAAATAAATTTATCAATACCCTATCTTGAATCAAAAGTAGAACCCAATCCCTGGATTCCACAGAAGTAAAGCAGGCTACTATGAGTTGATGACTTGAAGGCACAGTGAATATAAACATCCAGAAGAGAGGCTTGCTCTGCAAAGAAAGGAAGGAAAGGTTGGATTAACACATCCTTTACAAATCTGACCATTCAAGGAGATGAGTGCAAGGTCTGGGGAAAGAGGACATATAAAGTTACTCTAATAGACATTCCCCATTATAAAAATAGGGGTCCGGGAGAAGGGATATTACATGAAAGAACATAGTATTCTTTTATGTATAAAGTGCAGTTTATTCAACCATCTCACCGTCTCCTTTGTTAGACTTTTAAGTTGTTTCCAGTTTTTCACCAGAATAAATAGCATTTTAATCACAACTCATGTCCATATACATTTTACTGTGTACCTCTGATACATTTGCCACCTTAGAGAGAATAAATCATTCATTTTAAACCACTGTCAATAAAACTGAACAGAGCACTGTTTCAAATTTAAGATCTCACACTGTGAGGCATTCCATTGCAGATTCATTCTTGTCTAGCAAAGAGTTGTGTGTAAATTAATCTCAAACAACAAGTAATGGAAAACAAAGCAACCTGTATATTTGATATAGATTCTATTTTTCTCACATAGCATGTACTCAGGAGTACATTAAATAGTTAAGTGCACACATTAAAGTGAAGAAGTGGGATTAGACCTCTCGCTTATCATGGTACACAGACTTCATCCTGCAGCCTCACAGATCAGTTCAGTTGACCAAAGCGCTCCAGTTGATCAGCTTTCCACCCCAGCTTCTCATCCTCTAATGGATTTTTACCACTTTTATATTCTGCAACATATAGCACAGGCAAAAATACTCCAGCATACTTCTTTTTTTCTTCTATAAGTACAAATCTTTGCTGATAAAAAAAAATGAGTATCAAAAAAGGTGTCTTTTAAAAAAAGACTTATTATTTATTTGAGAGGGAGTGGGAGAGTGAGAGGAGGGGCACAGGGAGAGAGAATCTCAAGCAGATGCCTTGCTGAGCAGGGAGCCCAACTCAGGGCCCCAGCCCAGGACCCTGAGATCATGACCTGAGCTGAAATCAAGAGTCAAATACCCAACTGACTGAGCCACCCAGCCGCCCCAGTGTCTTTTTAAAAATATCTATTTATTTAGTCATCTAACATTCATAGCAGAAAGAAGACCAAAGTGATCTATAGGAGATGAAAAAATAAATAGGCTTTAAAATGACCACAATTGTCAGTGTGCCAATTTCCCTATTGACAGCTCTTGGTAATCCCAGACAAAAACTGGATGAATCTTAAGAGTGGCTCTTTTATTTTTGTTTTTGAATACTAATCCTTATAATCCATTTTGATTCAGCTTAAATAATCATTTCTAACTTAGAAGAACCCTGGAGGACGGGGAAGTTTGACTACAATTTAGAGATTACTCGAGGTTGTCTGTATGTGAGATGAAATAATCTCCAAGGGTTTAGTTGACTTTGAAATACTGATGTTCCCTCAAAGAAGAAAAACCTCAAGGTCCAAATGGATTCTCTTGAGTCACTCTCAATTAGTGTTGGGTAACACATCTTTTACCAGGAATGTCCTACAGGGTTCATACTGCACATATGGTTCTAATTACAAGGGACTTTTACTTTAAAATATGCATCGGTCCTCTATTCTTATACTTCCTATTAATTATATTTTGTTCATGGGTGAGAACTTAAAGTTCATTATGAATTTCCTGGAAAGGTAGTAACTTGAGAGTAAGTGTCTAGCTTACCTCTGCCACTTTCTCTTAAACTCTCTGAGCAATGGTATTCCGGTCTTTGTCCTCAAAACTATTTTTTCACAATTCCCTTATTCCACTTTCTAATGCAAGATCTACATCAAAGACTCTATTAATTTCTGCAAGCTGTGTTTCTTAGGCTCTCAGTCACAGTCTCAGTCTTAAGGTTTTCTAGCTAGAGTCCACCCATTGAAGCACCAATGAGAGATTTTAGGGCCCCAGCACAGGAGAAGCTGAGCATTTCCTCCCCTAAAGCTTTGTCTAAGGCTGCGTTTCTTGCAGGCACTGATAGTGCTGAAGTTTGAGCTTCTGTCTTGCTACTTGGATTTTTCTAACCTCATGCTGTGGCAAATGAACTTTACCTGCAATGCAAGGAAGCCCCAGGGTGTGTGCATTGTTCTGGAAACCACTTTTTAAGAAGATATAGGCAGCACAATGGATTGAGAAACTAAGCACCCATGCATGACAGATTATTTCTATCCATTCACTTATTTATTCATTTAGTACATGTTCACTGAGCACATAACATGTACCAGATTATGCCTAGGTGTTGGAATTACAATGTGAACAAAAAAAAAAAAAGAAAAAGAAAAAAGAAAAAGAAAAAAAAACCCTTGTCTCTTAAGTTTGCACTCTTTTGGAGAATACATGAAACTAGCTAACTATAAATTCTATAATATATTGAAATGTGCTAAGTCTTACTGAAAAAAGTAAATGTGGAAAAGGGTACAGAGAGTCTTATGGGAGTTGCAATTTTAAGTAGGCTGGGTGGGAAAAGCTTTCCTGAGATGACACTTGAAAAATACTTAAGGAAGATGAGTGGTAAGCCATGCAGATGGCTGGGCCATATATACAAGAAACTGGGAATGGAGGGCCTGACACGTGAGGAGCAGCATGAGGCAGTGTGGCTGTCATGGACTGCATAGAGAGAGACTGGTAGGTAGGTAGATAGGTGAGGTCAGGGTGGCAATTGGAGACAAGGGTTGTGGGGCCTTTTAGTAAGGATTTTAGTTTTTAATCTGAGCTGAGAAATCATTGCAAGAGAAACATGGTATTACTTGCATTTCAAAGGCGTCAATCTGCTTGCCGCATTGGATAGACAAACTTCTTTTGAGAAGTTTTACTGTAAGTGGGAGTGGGAAATAAGTTGTAACTAGAGTGAATGTATGGTCAAGAGATGTACTATTTTTGCTTTTAGATTGGGAGTGATACCAATACAACATGTTTGATTAATGTCCAGTTGGGGAATGCTTTACGGAGAGAGAAAAAATTGATGATGCTGAAGAGAAGAAGGAAAAATTTTAAATCAATGTCTTTGAATGAGAAGGATAAGCCAGGGCAAATGTGATAGCTTGGCCCAGAGATAGGCGCACAGACCATTTATCTCTAGGAGCAGAGGAGTGTATACAAGCAGGGAATCTGTTTCACATGCTGTGAAGGTAGACGAAAGAGGTGAGAGAAGCTTGTGGAATTTCTATTCCTTTATTTCTTTCTGTAAAATAATAGCACAAGTTGAAAGTGAGAGTAAAATGGTATTGAAAATTTGGAGAGAAAAGAGGATTGATATAGTCTTCGAAAAAGTAGAAGACTGAATGGACCAGGGAAGTACACAATATGGTTCCTGGGAAGTCAAAGGCACACCAAGGAAAAAGCTCAGGTATTTTAAATAAGATCAGTATGTATGTATATATGTATGCTTTTCTACTGGTAAGTTGAATTGCACCAGTATTTAACCAGGGTTGGTGTTTTGCCAAGCAAGTATGATAGAGCAAGAACATGGTAAGGCACATGTGATTATATTCAAAATTACTAGTAAAGTGATACAGTGGATTTTAGTCTAGATTAGGTGAGAAGTTGGAGCATTTGGAGAGAACAGGGAAGTATTCATGCACTAATGGTGTGGAGGTTTCAGCAGAGTCAGAGGATTGTTGGAATCAAAAGATTAGTAGAATGAGTTGGAAAATACATGGTAAAGGAGGAAAGATGGATATTTACCACTAAAATAATGAATACTGCATGGACATGTCTTAGAGTGTATTCATATAAATAAATGAATGGCTAGGGTAGAATAGAAGTTGAAATCATTTGTGTAAAAGTGTTTAAGTGAGAAGCCAAGTTTTAGAAAGATTATTTATAAGGATATTGAAATCAGTAAGAATTAATTGAAGAACAGTGTTAAGGAGAAGGATATAAATCTAGGATTTCTTTGAGAAATCAAAGTGAATCATTCTAGGAGATAGGTGGTGAATGTAATAGTTGGTAGCATAGGCTGAATATAATGAGAGAAACTGGGAATTGCCAGGAAAGAGAGGAGAAGAATATTCTAGAATTGACAATGAAGACAATGAGGAAGCATACCATAGTTCTAAGTTCAGAAGCATAAAGATTGTGTGTAGGATGGAGAGTTTCCTGTTTTAGCTATCATAGCTATGACTCTTGCTTTCTCAGCTTCTCCCAGGCAAAAATAAAACACTGCATCTCACATTTGGTGATTTACTGCTGGGTTGTTGGTTTGCTCATTTTGATCTTCCCTTCCCCCGGGAAACTGAGGATATGAATAAAGGCATAGAATTCTAGGAGACCAAGGCTAGACCTCCAGAGACACGAAACTAACACCACAGAAATAAGGTTCAAGATACAGTTCCTAATTTAAAAAGAAAGAACTCAGATTGAAAAATTAGAAGACATTAAGAAAGTCGTTTAAACATAATCAAGAGAATTTGCTCTTACATTCCTTTGGAATTTTCAAACTACAACAACAAAGCAAGAAATCTCCAATAATACAGGAAATAAAAATTTAGTTTACAAACAAAAGAACAAAGTTGCATTGTCTTAGAAGAGCTAGAAGAAATAGAACAATAGATCTGCAGAGCTCTGAAGGAAGACAGATTATTAACCATGAGTTTCAAGATCAAGCAAGTTTATACCTTTAAAGTTAATAGAAAGTCTCATATAATCAAGGACTTAGATAGTATAATAATGCCCTGGTACAAATTACCATTGGTAAACAATTAAAAAATAAATGAGAAAAATAGTCAAAAGGAAGAGGCATAAATAAATTGTTACTCAAATAACTAGTTAAAAGAATTGAGATTAGTAAATATCATGTATAAGCAAATTTAAGATGAGGTATTTTTCCATCAGATTATCTAAACTATTAAATTAACAGTTCAAGTAGACATTTAACAATATTTTAAACATGGCTTCATCCTTATGTATTCAAAAACGGTGAAAAATATCACCAGGATCTTTCCCTGAGGAAAATGTGGGGCCATCTATTTGTGGTTATATTATATTCAAGAATATATATTATTATATTTTTAGCTATTTCTGATTATGCTATTTAATGCCTTCTTTTTTAAAAAATTATCAATTTCTCAGATTACAGTCAGCAAATATATTCAAACATAGTATATAGTATAAATAGATCACACTTGATATGACTATGGGTTTAAACTGATTCATATTTTTTCAATATAAAAGATATATAATATGCATTGTCCCCAGATCCACATTTTCAACAACAGAAGGTGTAGGAAGAGTATTTAAACAATTTAATTTCCAAAGTGTAGATTTCATTTATTGTTTTCTTAAAACATGTATGATTTGATTATCATGGCAAAATAATATTTACAAAAGAATGGTATTATGACCACTAGTGGAATTGAAAAGAAAGACTAACTTGATTCAGTTCTGCAGGGAATTGTAACTAAAGACTTTATTGAGGATGTGGCCCAAGGGTGAAAATGCAAACAAACAAATAATAATTAAACAACATGACAGAGACAAAACCAAAAAAGTTATGAGTATATATAAAATAGTTAAATATTTTATTATAAGAAAATATAGAAAACACAAAGCGCTTGAAAAAATATTGCCTGATTTAGCTAATAAAAATTTAAAATATATGTAGACTGTGACACCTGGGTGGCTTAGTAGGTTAAGCGGCTGCCTTCTGCTCAGATAAAGCCCCACATTGGGCTCCCTGCTCAGTAGGGAGTCTGCTTCTCCCTCTCCACTGTGTGTGCTGTCTCATGTGCATGCTGTCTCTCTCAACCTCTCTCAAATAAATAAATAAAATATTTTAAGAAAATAAATAAAAGTGAAATATATGTGTACATAATAGATTATAAGAAATATATATATTAAACATATCTAATGGATATAATGAATTAGAAAAAATATATATAATGTATTAAACATATATGTCTAATAAATAATAATCATTAAAAAATGATTAACCCAAAGGAAAGAGTGTTAAAGAATGTGTGTCACTAAAATATGAATATGTATTCAACCAACCTAGTAATTAGGGATGCAAACTAAAATAGCAGTTTCCTGTTGTATGAGGGAAAATTAAATGCCTGAAAACATCCAACACTTTGGAAGCTGTGGTAATGGGCACCATACTGCTCTGGATTGAGAACTGCAGAATGCTATTTTAGGGAAGGAGGATAATAAGCTGTTGGTATGATTTAAACACAGAACATTGAATGTGTTTTTTTCATCATCAATTCCACTTTTGGGACATATAGAAGATAGAAATAAAAGCATCATAATATAAAGATTTATGCACAAAAAACTTATAACATTAAAATACACATTACATTTTAAGGAAATGAAGTATTCCCATGTATTTTACAGAAACTAAAATTACAAGGTGGACTATATGTACTGGTATAAATGAGCAGCATTGGTATACTGTTAAATGAAAAATAAGAGAATATTCTAGAGCAAAGTGTATGTTTCACTTTGCTAAAAAAAGCTACATGTGTATATATTTAACTGTATGAACATATTGTTTGGTGCAGAAAGATCAAAACAAATATAATAATTTTGAGCAGCTTAAATAAAGGAATTTTAACTGTTAGAAATGCATTAATTCATAGATATAAAAATGATAAAAATATATTGGTTTAAAAGAATAAGCTGTATCAAGAAAAATGAAAAAAAATATAGAGAGAAATTACTTAGGATTGCCTTACACAGAAGAAAGTCCTCCTGTTTTCAGAATCCACAAAATTTTGAGGAAACTCTAATAAATCAAGAAGACCATGATTTTTAGATATTAAGTGTTCAATATAAAGTCCATATAATAGACATTAATTATAACTGTTTAGATAGCACCAGATATAATAATGATCCAAATACCTGAAACTTATGGAAAATTATAGCTGAGATTGTAAATATTTAAGAATCAATAAAATGAAAAAATCTCAAAGCACAGCTAACAGATGAATCTAAAGGCATAGGCAGGTGCTAATTAGGCTAATTTTCATTATATTTAAATATCATAAATATTTTAGAAAGAATGAATCAAAAAAAGAGGAAGACAAACCAAGTTAGTGATTGGCATCAGCTTCTATTGTCTGAAGACCCTAGATTTGAGTGTTGTCTCTGGCCTTACTTGGATAAATTATTGAATTTCACAGTCTTATTTTCCTTAGATGTGTGATTTGTTAACATTTAATCATTTTGAATTTAAATTTTCTGTAAATGAAGATAATATTACCTACTTCATGCATTTTTAGAAGTATTCAGTGTATTAATCTTTATCCCAGTATCTTCAAAAAGTTAATTATCTTCCTACTAATTCTAACAATAAAAAATGAAATTTTCACAGAGCAAGATATCTTCAGATGATCTTCAAATTATATCTTATTGAATATTTGCTAACTCTGCCTAAAAATAACATTGGCCTTGCACACAAAAGTTAGGTCTGCCAAAGAGCATCTGTGTATATACTAAAGCATAAAATTTGTCATCAAGACCCAGAAGCTATCTTCAGGTCAAAGCACTGCTGTCTCCTTGCTAAGTGAATTGAATTACTCATCTATAGCATATTGGTAATAACTTCCTTGACATGGTTATAGACCTTTCTGTTAAGAATGTGTTAAATAATTTTCTACATGCAGACACACTCAGCTATTAGTTTATGCTGATGGGTAGGGTAGAGCATTTGCTAGCATCTTCTTTTCATGCAAATCACTCCTCCATTGGAGAATTACATACTACATAGGAAGAAAGCATCATTCTCTAAAGTGGAATCTGGATATTCATGAGGATCTATTTTGGTTTATGAGATCTTATGAGACATAAATGTTGGTTGAGCTAAGGCAGTCAGTCTTTTAAATGAAGAAATGTGGGAAGTGAAACTATGCATTTGAAGGTATTTATTTCTGTGGAGAAATAAAGAAATAGAATCTTAGAACTAGCAAGACTGGACAAATGTCCTATGATGTGATACAAAAGGTGGGAAAACTGCTTGATTAGAAGATAAATCAAATGCCAAATCATGTCCTTATTTTTTATGTGAAGCTGACAGATCATAATAAGCAATTATTACAATGACAAAATGAACTACAATTGTGAAAAACAGCTTTAAACATTAAAAGTAGAAAATACTCTTAAAGTTCACAAATAATAATCTGAGGTATACTCATGATTTCACAGGCATGTTGGTTTATTCGTACACTAAGCCAGTAAATAGTTCCTGCCTTCCTGAAGCAAACAAGGAGTTTTGGCAGTACTGGTGAATTAGTCAAGTCACCTAAAACAACAGTGTGACCTGGTATTGTTGGGATAGGGATAAATACTTTACCCAGAGGAGGAAATATTCTTTGATCAGAAAAAGATGCAATAAAGCAAAACCATGCACTTTTCTCTTTAAAAAAATACAATCTGTTTTTGGAAGTACGAATGCAGGCACACAAAGCCACACCCACAAAAAAAGGAAGCTGTATATAATGCATAATGACATTATGATTCTTAAGTGATATGGAAATTTAGGAAAGGAAGACACCAATCAGCACAGAAGTGTCTGGCAGTAATTCCATGGGTAGGTTACTAAGTACTTTCACTATGTTACATGAAGAGAAAAAAGGAGCTGATGAGTGGAGAAAGTAGAGAATGACAAAGGTAAATACTTGAACTGTTTTTACTTTAATGGGTTTAATGGTTCTTAAAATTAACTTCAAGCTCTAATACTGCTTCCAAAACCATTGGAAACATCATTTTCACTCTGGAATGGATCCAGGTGAAGATAACAGCAAATATAATACACAGCAACATGTCTTAGGTAGAGCAAATAAATAAAAGTAATTTTCAGAGAGAAAAGAGCTGCTTCTATTAAATGCTGTGTAATTTTAAACTCGCTGGCGAGAAGGACAAAAGCAGAGGAGAACCATATGGGGTGTGGAAAAGAAAAAAAACTTTACATTAAAAAAATCTTGGTGATTCTGTTTCTATGCTTATGAATTTATCTGAGAGAGGAAATAAAATCATACAAAACGTTCCAAAAGTCCCGGACCATCACATATGCTTCTAACTCATCAGAAGTGAACTGTTGAGATACTGATTGATAAGAAATTGAGAACACAGTTTTGGTCTGCAAGAGCTATTGCAGGAGAACTATTAAACTTATTTTAAGTTGTACAAAATATCAAAGTAGGCTAATCTTCACATTATGAAGACACATTGAAATGTATAGTTTAAATGTATGGTAGCAGGTGTCAACTAGACCTATTTGTGGTGGTCGTTTCACAAATACATACGAGTATCACTTCATTATATGCACCTGAAACTAATATAATGCTGTATATCAATTATACCTCAATGAAAAAAATAAAATCAGCATAGTTTAAAACCATCTCTGTTTGTAATGAGTCTCCTACATGAAAAGTTGTCTTCAGGTTAGAGTTCTCCTTTCCCTGACATTGAAGTTCTTTTTAAATTTGTAGAGTACTTACCCCCTTCTGGAGTTTGCCAAATTTAACAAACAGAAATGCAGAATTATCATTTACATTTTAATTTCAGATAAACAATGTATAATTTTTTAGTATTATTTGTTGTTTATTGGAAATTCTAACTTAAATGCATCAACTGTATTTTATCCAGAAACCCTATAGTCTATATTACCTAGAATGCCTACCATGGGCAAAGTAATTTTGGGTCAGTATGATGGAAAAATAAAATTTATTTAAAAAAAATCTTTCGTTCTGGCCTTTCCTGAGAAGAGGATCAGATAACAGGTAGGCTATTTGGAGATGATCCTAGGAATCATGGATCAGAGAATCATGAAGAGAGGCAGTCTATAGTTAATTGGAATCAGCTATCAGGGTGAATAATCATACAAGTGATATCCATTTAGCCAAGAAGGCCCCCAGAAATTTGGAGATAGTAAAATGTATTGCAGAGGGACACCAACTATAGACTGCATGCCCACAGGCTTGCAGTACAAGCTTAGTCATCCTTAAAGTCCTTGGCATACTTCCACTTCCATCATAACAAAATGTCGTCCAAATTCCTCATAATCACCCAACTCGGCTTTATCTATTTCCACCATTTAATTATTTTCCTAATTTCAAATGGACCCTTCAAGCCATTAAAATAATATTTTATCTCTTCAACCAAATCAACTTGGAGATAATTAAACACTTTTGACTTTTTGTGTATATCCTTTTACTTACCTGGGGTGTCCTCTTCATTTTACTTGAATTCTTTCTTCAAATCCCACGAAAGTGTTTTTCAGATCTTATGCATGACATGAGACATGATGGAAACAAGAGCAAAAAATAGGTGGATATTTGCTCTGTTTGGATTATACAGATTTGAATATCCTCAAGAAATTAGAGAACTCCATGATTAAAACTTAGTTGACCTCTCAAAATAATACTTAGAGAATTCCAATCTAGGAACCATGATTCCCCCTTCAAGTTGTTTAGGTGGATTTTTGACACTGACTTTCCTTGTTCTTGCTGTATGTTGTATCAATTTCCTGGGACTACTGTAACAAAATTACCACAAACTTGGCATTTTAAAACAATAGAAATTTAATTAGCCCCCCCTCCCCCAGTTCTGGATGCCAGAGGTACAAAATTAATTTCCCTGGGCCAGAATCAAGGTGTGGACATAGGACTATGCTGCCTCAGGAGCTCTAGGGGAGGATTGTCCCTTGTCTCTTTCAGCTTCTGGTGACTTGCAACATTCTCCTATTTGTAGTCTTATTATTCTGCTCTCTGCCTTTGTGGTCACAGTGCTTTTCCCCTTCTAGGTATAATCTCTTCTACTCTCTTATAAGAACACCTGTGATTGCATTTAGGGGCTATAATCTAGGATAATATCCCTATCCCAAGGTCATTAACTTAATCACATCTGCAAAAATGATTTTTCCACATTAGACAGCACATTAGGTTCCAGGGATTAAAACCTGTTATCTTTGGGTGCCGCTATTTAGCCTACCTCAGATATTACTGAATCAATTGAGCATATGCCCTTCTAATATATTTTTTATTTTTGTTATTTATACTTTCACACTGAATTGTATCATTTGTTTTTAAAGTATTTACCTCCTGCAATAGGCAAAATTGATTTGTTTCATGCACTGTGCATCTTTGAAGAAGATTCTGGGTCTCATGCCTAAATTTCTAGTATGTACTACTTAGTATGCTAGACACCTGTAGACCCTCACCAGTTATTGTTGAATTAATGAATATGACTGATTCCACTTATTTTCTTTCTCCGTTTGCTCCTGCTCTGTTTCTTGGAGTTTAAAAATACTAATCTAGCATTTTCTTTTCCCTGTTGCAATTTAATGAGTTATTTATTTCAGTCCTTTTTCTTTTAGTCTTGATATACTTATTGTATGGCATACAATGTGGTGACTCATCAGGTGTTAGTCTATCCTACCATGACAAAAATATTACCTATTGCAAGGTGTTCTACAGACTGTTATTCATGCCATAATCATTTGTTTATGTCAGCTATTGCAGCCAGTTCTTTAGGCTTGAAACAAGTTATAAAAATTGGAGGAAGTTGTTAAGCTTTCCTGAGCTTCGGTTTCACTCTATATTAAATTGCTTAATTATATCCCAAGGATATTTGAAGGATTAAAATAAACCGTATGCTGTTAACTAACATACAAAATTTTGTTAGACAAATGAAATTACTACAACTACTGCTATTACTGCTTCCATCATTAATAACAAAATAATAATACCATGTTTGGTTCTATCCCTGCATCTGCCTAATGTCTCTTAGTATTTTCATATTTTATATACAATGTTAACAGTCAGGGAGGTTTTCAGATAACCTACACATTTGATTTTCTTATATCGCCTTATTATGACAACTGATTTCCATAAATATTCTCAGAGATTTGTTTTAAAGCTCTTGGGTTCTACCTGCAATGAAAAGGAAGAAGCATGAGTATGAATTTTCCTAACATTTTACTCCGTGACAGAGTAGGAAAGAGTAGGAACTAGGAAATGAATATTATTTTCAAAGTGAGGTCGACAGAGTGAGTCACAGGAAAGTCTTCTTTCTCAAAAATATTTCTTCAGAACTTTCACCAAGTCAAACAGCAGACCCAGGCTCTCCCACGTGAAGAGGTAGACTTTTTCCCTCAGCAGCAAGGCCTTATTTAGACTTTTATGTACAGTGAAGCACAGTTCCTCTAACTACTGGAAATACGTTGAATTGGAGATTAAGTTTGGTGAACATTCTTCTGAGAGACAAATTTCTGTGGCCATCATGACATTAACTCTAATGAGATCAGCCCAATGTCTAGCACAGATACTGCTCCCGAAATTTTGTTGGATAAATAAATCATCACTGCCTAGAAAAACTCCAGAAAAAAAAAGGAGAAGAAAATTTGGAGAAGATTTTTTAGAAATAAAAAACTGAGTCTGGTAGTGATAATGGTAATGAGAAGAAAAGTCCCCTAAATATAGGGTAAATGTCCCAGATTCAAGGCACATGGTGGTTATTGAGCCAATTATGTATAGCATGAATAAATTGAAGAGTCAAGATTAAAGAAGTATCCAGGAAAAAAAAGTTATGTTATTAAATATAAAACTTTTTTTTTGTAATTTCACAAAATTAGTCAAGAGGATTATTTAGAAATCTACTGCCATCAGCCCTCTTCCTATCCAGTCTCTCAATTTTATGATCACCTATTTTAACAATAAATTTCTTGTCCAGACCAGGTCAACTCCTCTATCTATCTCTTTCACTTTAAACAATTGGGAGGAGTGGATGTAGGAATGTAATAAAAATATGAAATAATATGTGTACAAACATACTCTTCAGCTCATTTCCATTATGAAGCACCTACATCATATCAGTTTTATCATCTACATTAGATGAGAAAGATGTCTTAAAATTAAACATAGGAATGGTCTGATACAGTATTAGAACTAGTAAGTGAATTTAGCAGCATTGCTGGATATGAGATCAGTGTAGAAAGATCCAGTATATTTCTATATATAAGCAAAAATATTTTAAAAGTATGAAACAATAGCATTTGCTATAGGATAAAAAAAATTAGTTTCTAAGATTAAATTAATGAAAGATATGTAAGACCTCGTTACTGAAAACCCATAAATGTATATATGCACATATGTGTGTATATACATATGTACATAAATATATAAATATGTTAATGAAGACTTAAAAATGGACTTGAATAAACAATATTATAAAGATGTCAGTTCTCCCCAAATTGATCTATATGTCCAGCATCAAATTATTAAAAATCCAAAGATTGGGTGTGTTTGTAAATCAAATATTATGCAAATCATACAAAATGCAAATGACTAAGAAAATTAAAGAAATCTTGATAAGATTTGGATACTTATTTATTTTTTTATCTATCAACAGGAAAATAATAGTCTTTTAAACCAAAGGTATTTTAAACCAAAGGTATTAGGTCAATTAGATACAAAAATGTAGGATTAAAAAAAGACACTTCAACCTCTAACAATACACAAAAGCCAGCTCCAGGAGGATTCCAGACCTAAATGTAAATGGTAAAGTTATAAGGCTTTTAGAGAAAAATAAATATAGGACAACTTCACGTTGGAGTATGCAAAGTTTCCTTAATCTTTCTCTTTCACACACACACACACACACACACACACACACAATAAGTAACCAGAAAGAAAAAAAATTAAATATCAGAATCAAGAATCTACTTCCATCAAAAAGCTTAATTAAAGAATGAAAAACTAGCTATGGAATGTAAAGAATGGGGTGAAAGCATTTGCAAAACCCGTACTCAACAAAATCCTTACCTCCAAAATATATAAATAAATACTAATAATTAATAAAAATCTCATAAAACAGTAGAAAAAAAAGATGAAGATTAAGCAAGCATTTCACAAAGAAACATCCAAATACCCAGTATATCTTTCAAAAATGTGTTCAATTTTATTAGTTAAGAGCGAAATAAAAATAAAAGCACAATGTGACTCTGCTACACAGACACCAGATGGTTAAAATGAAAAAGACAAAAACAAACAAATCCAGGGTAAGGATCTGGAGCAACCAGTCCTGTAATACACAGCTGGTGATTGTTGACTTTACTACCACCTCTCTGTAAAACTCTTTGGCAGTGTTTATTAAAACTCAATGCCTGGATGCCTTATGATCCATCGAATCCACTACCACTTCCATATCCACTAGAAATATGTACATGGGTTGACCAATGACATACACAGAAATGTTCATTTCCCAAAACTGAAAACACAAATTATGGATGAATCTCAAACATAATATTGAGCTAAAGAAGCCAGACATACAAAACTTTGTGTTGTGTGATTCTATTTACACAAATTTCAAAATGGGTAAGCAAATCTACGGTCAGGAAAAAGATTATAGTGTGCAGGGTAGTGACTGCAAAAACTGCCGAAAGCCTTCTGGGGTGCTGCTGATGATCTCTAGCCCTACCAGGGTGCAGGTTACACAGGAATATTCACTCTGAGAATCATTGATCTATGTAAGTATTATGTGTGCACTTTATGTATGTTTACATCAATTAAATATATTTTTTAAATAACAAGGATGATCTGTTTATCCTTCCATGACAAAATAAAATGTGAATTTTTAATATATGCATTTATATAGGTCAGGATTTTCAAATGTATTTATGATGGTAGTTATAGAAGAAACATAGGAACTAAAGCTGAGAAGGAAATAAACTGATTCTTGTCCACAGATTCACTTTTAGGTATGTTTCAGGAGGAGGTCTAGCTAGGTCAATATCACGATTTTGATCCATTTTAAAACTAAGACTTAATTGCTTTACGTAATGATCTTTGGATATTTATTTTACTTGATTTTTCTGCAGCTTTATGTTACAGAACTCTTATTTTCCTTTTATTTTTCTGATTAATATATTTTTTAAGATTTTATTTATTTATTCATGAGAGACACACAGAGAGAGGCAGAGGCAGAGGCAGAGGGAGAAGCAGGCTTTCTGCAGGGAGCCTGATGTGGGACTTGATCCCAGGACCCTGGGATCATGACCTGAGCCAAAGGCAGATGCTGCCTCTGACTAATAGTCTTAAGACTCCTTACTCTCCCACCACCCACATGTTAAGTACAGTATAGATATTCTCAGGGGTTTGTCCTTTGCCAATATTCTTTTTAAGTCTATACCATTTCCCTAGACAACCTCATACCTTACCATAGCTTCATATTTATAGATGATGCAACAATTTGCATTGATCATTCTGAATACTCTTAAACACATAAGACTTGTTTTTGTTTCTATTAAACAACCTCCTAGCAATGAAATAAACATTTTCTATCTGAAATTTTTTTTACTTTTGAATTTATTCTCTACCTGCTTATTTGTCAAAACCTTTTGATGCTAAATTCTCCTTTATCATCTTTCTCAATTGTCAAATCATAGTGACTTTAACTTTTCAATATTTTCCTATCAGTTTTTCTTCTTTTTTTCTTCAGTTCTACTGTCCTATTTTAGGATCTCATTACCTGATTCAGTTCACATCAGCAGTCAGTCATCCATTAATTATTTGCCATGAGGTAGGAGCTACGGCTATTAAGAAGAACCAAAAGTTTTTTGTATTTTGGTTTTGTGTGGGCTTAGGGGGAAGAAAGAATAATTATACAGTGTTTTAAGTATAATTCAGAAGTAATGGGGGCACCTGGGTGGCTTATTGGTTGGGCGTCTGCCTTCGGCTTGGGTCATGATCCCGGGATCCCGGGATCAGGTCCCACATTGGGGTCCCTGCATGGAGCCTGCTTCTCCCTCTGCCTATGTCTCTGCCTCTCTCTCTCTCAATCTGTGTCTCTCATGAATAAATAAAAAATAAAAAAAAAGAAGTAGTGGGTGCCAGATGAGAACAAACTAGAGGATATCAACTTTATTATGCAGGGAATTCTTCAACCTTAGCACCAATAACACCGTCCACCAGATAATTATTTTTTGTGGGAGTCTGTTATATGTATTGTGGTACCTTTTACAGTATCTTTAGCCTCTTTATTAGATGCCAGTAGCATCTCATCCCCAGTTGTGTCAATCAAAGATGTCTTCAGACATTGTCACACGGCCTCCGTATGGAAGGATGGGGAAGGCATGATTGTCCCCAAGTGAAAATCGCTACAATAATATAATGTTTTCTCTTATAAACTTCATGCCTTCCCATATCCATTGTTTTCTTAATACCCACCAAAGATGATCCATTACTTAATAAATAAAAATCAAACCTCTGGTGGCACCTGGGTGGCTCAGTGGTTGAGCGTCTGCCTTGGCTCAGGTCATGATCCTGGGGTCCTGGGATGGAGTCCTGCATCAGGCTCCCCGCAGGAAGCCTGCTTCTACCTCTGCGTATGTCTCTGCCTCTCTCTCTGTCCCTCATGAATAAATAAATAAAATCTTAAAAAAAAATCAAACCTCTGAGGGTGACATTTAGGCTCTCAATGCAACCATAATACAACTTTCTGGTCTAACATCAAATATATTTTTTTCTTTAATCAAAGGTGGTATTAATCGTAGGTGTTTATTGTTTCTAAACATGTCCCCAAATCTTCACATGTTACACATGCTTTAGAATTCCATCCACTGAGGTGCCTTGCCATGGTGACTTTCAACGAGTCATCTTAATTTTCAGTTGTTCATTTATTTACCTTTGTTATAGGATTAATAGTGGTTATTTTATAAAAGATTGTGAAGATCAAATTAAATAATTCAAGTAAAGATGGTGGCAAATATTGAAAAAAGTATGGATAATGTTATGTTCAAGATAAGTCACTCACATATTCAGGAAACTCAACTGGGAGTCATCATGCCAATTCTTCAACCTACAGGCTTTTCCATGTACTATTCAGGTTTCCTAATAGTATGATGGCTGGGTTCAAAGAATGAACATTTCAAGAAAATTAGCAAAGAGTTGTAGTGCTTTTAATGACCTAGCTTGTGGGTCACATAATATTAGTTCTGCTCTAGCAACAGGTTCTATCCAGATTCCAAGGAAAGGAAACATAAGGTTCACTTTCTGATAGGAGTAATGTTAGGTCTCCTTGTGAAAAGAGGAAGTGGAATGGGGAGTATTATTGAAGTCAGTTTTGGAAAGTACAATGTGCTACCCGAGAAAGAATATGAAGGTATGGGTGAGAAGAACTAAATTCAACAATACTCGTCAGAACCTTGTCACATGCTGGATGTTTTTTCAAGCTCCAGTCACACAGAAGTAAACAAAAGAGGCATAAATTACTTTCCTACCTTACAAGTTTTACATTCTAGTGAAATGAGTGAGAAGAGTGATAAGGGATGGGATTAGAAGAGTAGACAGACCTTTGTAGAACGTGCTGAAAATTTTGAGTTTTGTTTCTAAGTAAGGTATTTCTAAGGTTTAATGCATGGAAACAATATGATCTTATTTATACTTTCAAGATATCACTCTGCCTGCCCCAGGAAGAAACAGAAGTGTTTGTGTACCAGGAGTTGGGAAGGAAGAGAAAAACCAAGAGCAGTTGGAAGGAGAATGTAACATTGTAGGCGAAGGTGATGGGCTGGCTTGGCTAAGAGTGGTAGTAATGGCCATGGCAAAAATATTCAAGGTATGTTTTGATGGTAGAGGCAGATTTTAGGGATCACATGTCTACTGGAAGAATAAGAAAGTAATTAGGAATTATTTTGAGCTACTCTTCCAGTTGAAGGAAGCAGGCAGTAAAAACTAAGTAAACTATTTAGTATTAAGTTGCTTCAGGGTTTAACAAATTAATACAGAGTTACTAGGGAAGAGCTCACTGAAAAGGCAATTGGAATACAGATCAGAAGGAGACGTGGGAATGAGTAATGCTGTTATATGGGAGAAGCCATACCAGAAAGAGGACATAGCAATTGAAAATGATCCAAGAGGCAGAAAGATGCCTGATGTTCCAGGAACAGTAAGGATGGCAAGATCAAGTGTCAAAGAAGATATGTGGCAATGAGGAGGCCACAGTATATGGTTATATCATGCAGGTAGCCTTAGGAGCCCATGTAAGGATTTTTATCTTTTAGTCTAAATGAGATAGGTTTTTAATAGGGAGGTGACAATAAATAACTTATATTTTTTAAAAAGTCACTCAATTTTCTGTAATAAGAATTAATGAAGTGAGGGAAGGTGGTAGTCAGAGGTCAATCAGGAGGCTAATGCTCTAGTTCAAGTGGTTTTTTTTATTTTTTATTTTTTAATAAAACTATTATTGGTAGGTATGAGGACTAAGGTATAGCCACAAATTAAGTAGTTGAGACAGTTGGAAAACATGATCTTTTGAGAATTCTTCAAGGAACTGAGGTCATTACGCCATTGACAATTTTGATAAGCATAGTGCTGGAGAAACTGACCTTGAGATAGGACTTAACATTTGGGACAAATGAGGAGTTACCCAGAGATTTGTACATTGATATATTAAGTTGACTCATTGATTACAAATGAGTTTTTGAAATGAGATTCAAAACTGGATGGTTTTAAAGAGAAAATGGAAAAAGTCCTATGAAGATATTAGTGAACAATGGGAAAAATATTGATCTGGACTATTGATACAAAGAATTTGAGAAAGCAAACACCTGCCATCTTAGAGAATTTATAGGGACTCTGACCTCATACAAGAATCAGGCTTAGTTACCTAGGCTTAGTTGAATTGAAGAGAATAATATGATCAGAGAAGGGGCTGAGCACATAAATAATTGTATCAATGACATAAGGGCAATTGGAAAGTTTTAAGTGTTGGTGTATGGTGGAAGTTAGGCTTAAAAAGGGAGCATGTTCTGTCAGTTACTCAGTCTATTAGGCAATGACTTTTCTCCTAACTTTTGAGTTGCAAATACCTGAAAATATGTGATAATTTTTCTGCAGATGGGAATATCATGGTAAAGATGCTGGTTTTCCATCATGAACAGATCATCTACAAACATGGTTCCTTTGTGAATTTTGTGAATACCTAATAGGTTTGTGTACTTCTACACACAATCTTTACTAGTAAACGACCTTTCTTTTTCTAAATGCTTTTGTCTATAAGCCTTCCTTTTCACAATATGTTCTTTCTTGTTTCATGATCAGATTACCTATGTAATATTCTCTTCCACTGGTAGGAAAACATCATTTAGGTAGACAGGCATTTTTTAAATGAGTATTTGGATATTTTTATAAAAAAAAATTGAAATAGACAACTTGACTCGAATATTTATACTGAGTATGACCAAAGATCCAATCAAAGCAGTGAATTCTTATTGTAGTTTATCTTATGTACTCTCCAATCTGACCTAGTAGATAGATAAGAAAAATTCCCAAGGGATTATGTTCCTGAATACCTTCATACCCTCCATTGATCATGTTTATTGGGATAATAGACATTTTGTTCTGATGAATGCATATCTTTCACCAGTATATTACAGACTGTCTCTTTTAGATGAATTTTAGACAAAGTCAAACAAATCTTAGCAGATCTGAAATTTTATATTTGGGAATTGATTCTCTCATTTCTTCCCAGATATGTAAATTTTCTATTCTATATTTATAACTCTTTTCCAAGAAAGCCATTGTATATTTATTCATATGTTCTGAAATCACACACAGTAGATGGATGTCTTAGGTGCTGGACCTGGAAGTTTTACATGAGTTTCTGTTTCAAAATATTGAATGTTCACTCTCTTAGGGAGTTGTGTACTTCTGTGCTTTGTTTTAGGCCATCATGCTTACCATAGCTGACCTTCGTGGGGCTAGGGACATGATGTTTGACCTTTAGCGGCATGTGGACTTTTACAGACTGCATTATGCTGAACTCTCAAATGACTATGCATCTCCGGTACTTGCAAATGTCAAACATTCAAAGAACACAAAGTCGATTCATGGACTTAATACATGAATGAGTAGCTTCAATAAACATGATTTCTTGATTGAGTCAACTGGGATGATGAGATATGATTATGACTATAAAACTAATCACAACAATAATAATGTACAATTAGATCATTTATGCCAGTGGTTTTCAACACAAGTGGCACTAGATGATCCCTAGGAGTACTTTGAAAACTAGGTACACTTTTGATTATTCTACTCATTGGAGAGTACAGCTGATGGAGGACCAAAGCTGCTAGGCCTCCTATAATGCTAAGGATGGTCTTGCACAAGGACATATTTCTTCTATCATGGATGCCTTTAGGAATGATCTTTCAATATATATATCAGTAAAAAACTCTTGAAATGATCTGAAAGTATAATCTAATTCCATTGCACACATAACACATTGTTTTTGAAAGGTTTTAATAGGCAGAAATTTTCCAGCAGTGCACCTGATGTGTAAATCAAGAGATGATTGTAGTGTATTCTTCAAAGCTCTTCTAAGTGTTATTTAGTACTTCAGAAAATCTTTCTACAACACTGTTCACAGTATACAAGTAGCTAATATAATACTACTCAGTCTTCTTTTGTTATTGTTGCATTCAAAGAGATTTCAGCAGTCATTTCTGTTATAGATGTAAGCCTCTGACTCCTTGATAATGTTAAACAATAGCTGAGGCCGAGAATTTTCATATAGAAAAACAATATATTTGAAATTGCTGCATGACTCATTATTTTAAGGAAATTACATGTGCTTTTAAAAAAAGATATGTGAAGCAGTTAACATGCAAAAGGATAGACAACCTTGTCACTTCAATATGATATA
This sequence comes from Canis lupus familiaris, assembly GCF_011100685.1. NCBI lineage: Eukaryota > Metazoa > Chordata > Mammalia > Carnivora > Canidae > Canis > Canis lupus. Next base: position 48,524,693 of record NC_049227.1, on the reverse strand, counting down.
GGCATGAAATTTGTCAATAAAGTAAACTAAGGTTACTCCTGTCTAAATATCTCTACAATGAAACAGGTACCAAAGCGGTAGTTTCAACTACCTGATTATACATTAGAATCACTCTCCAAAACCCTGATGTCAAGGTCACCCTTAAGGCCAATTAAATTATAAATATAAGGTGACATTCAAACATCAGATCATTCAGTCCGCTGTAGATAATTCAAATTTTACAGGTAAATCTCTGCCAGTGAATGTATACAAAATCAGGTTCTCCATAGGGAACACTCCAGAGCAAACTGTAATTGTATTTCACAATATACTGTATTCCAAATCTCCCTCCCAAATTCCATCATTCTCCCTCTTTCATACCTCCTAATCTACCAGATATCACCTGCATTGCTACAGGAGCTTTCCAACTTGCTTTCTTATATCTAGATCTAGATCTTGCCATACATCAGGGTTCAGGAAACTTTTTTCCTGTAGTGTCACTTAGCAAATGCTTAGGATTTGAGGGCCATAAATTCTGTGTCCCAGCTTGCAGCATGAACACAGCTTTAGAAAACATCTAAATAAGTAGGTTGGCTGTATTTTAATAAAACTTTATTTATAAAAATAGGCAGCAGGCTTAATTTAGTCCACTTAGTAGTTTGCTGACCCCTGCCACAGACATACACACACACACACACACACACACACACACACACACTTGAATCATAACTTATTTTCAGTAACAGGTACAGATTTTTTAAGCTATACCATGTGTGATATTAACGCGGATATACCCTTATAAGCATTACCTGAAGCAAAATACAGCACATTTTTATGAATGGTTTTGATATCTGTTTTTCTGATATTAAACATGTTGATCTACACCCTATTTATAATAGTTTCTTGACTATCCTCATCTCTAATATGAGTATTTATTTCCTTCCTAAGTTCTTGATAACTTGTATAAAATCAATGAATTCTGTGTAGTTAAAATATTAAGTCCTGGAGAGCATTCATGTCTATAGGTTTTTCTATGTTTCCATGCAAATCAAGAATCTATTAACTACTCTGCTCTTTACTGAATGGGGTGCTTTACAGATTTCCAAAGAAAAATCATGGTCTTTGTCAATACCGAGTATTGCATATGAACATTTTTTTCAATCTGTTAGCAGACATTTTCTATATGCATATGTTAGGATCTTGGTGAATAAACCTTGACTAAAAAGCAGGAGACCTGAATTTATGTCTCCATTTTATACTCTAGAAGTGTGCCCATGATTAAGTAAACAGACCTTTATCTGAAGCTAAACTTTATGACCTTGTGAAAGAAGAGCAGTAATTCTTCTGTTCTTGTTCATCTTACTAGGTTGTAAAAAAGAACTCATCATAAAACAATATAATTGAGAACAATGTTTGAACTTTCAATAGGATAAAAAAGCTCATTCTTCATAATTGTATTGTTTTTTTCTATCTTTTTAATTATTTTTAATGATCAAATATGTAAATATCTTAGATGCATAGATAAACTGGGAAACAAAATCAAAACATTTATTTTGTTATCCATAATCTAGTAGCTGTTAAAAAGTGATGCAACCTAATCTTCCATTATTATTACTGAAGATTTCCTGGGCATCACCTTCAATAAGCTGCTTTTTTGTATGAAGCATTGTTTTTAATAATACTTTGTTCAACAGTCCTTTTCATATTTCTTTGAATATCTTCTCAGAAAGCAGCTGGGGGCGACTGGGTGGCTCAGTGGTTGACCGTCTGTGTTTGGCTCAAGGTGTGATCCTGGAGTCCGGGAATCGAGTCCCACATTGGGCTCCCTGCATGGAGCCTGCTTCTCCCTCTGCCTGTGTCTCTGCCTCTCTCTCTCTCTCTCTCTCTCTCTGTGTGTCTCATGAATAAATAAATAAAATCTTTAAAAAAAATAAAGCAGTTAAGTAGCCTTTCTTTATTAATAAGGAAGAAAGCTGCCTTCATTTATCATCCAATCTCTATGAGTTTCATTCCTTTACTTTCTAGGAGATCCATTTACCCTACAAATTGCATTGAATATATCCACTCTGTATTAGTTTATGTATGTTCTAATCCCTGAGGATAAAACCAGAAACAAAATACAAAATCTCCACCCTTGTGGCAATGAAGTTTTAACTGTGATTTTTAAAGAAAGTTAAAGAAATAAGTGCACTAACAGTGATAAATGTGGGGAAAAATAAAGCTGAGAAATTGGTTAGAGAGAATCTTGATGGGAGTGGATCAGAGTGAGAAATTCCTGTTTTACCTCAGATGGTGAAAGAAGGCATCATTGATAAAGTGACGTGTGAAAATCAGGATGTTTTGGAGTTCATGATTCAGATATCTTTGAAAAAAATTCCAGGCAGAGATAACAGACAGTGCAAAGCCCTCGGGTTGAGAACAAGCCTGACATGTGTAAGAAACAGCAAAAAGTCAGTATGGCTGAAGAAGAGGGGACAAAGAAGATTTGGGGTGCAGGTGAAGATGGGGATGGAGAATAGTCCTAATCTATTTAGATCCTCATAGATGAGACTGGGAATTTTGCTTTTATTCTCAGGGATCTGCCAAGCCATTGTGGTGTTTGTTTTGAGAAGTGATGTGATCTGACTTATATTTTTAAATGATCTTGGCTACATTGTTAAACTGTATCTAAATCAGTAGAAATGACTGTTAGTCTGTGGGTTTGATGAGCTTGGGTACAGTTTTAATTGGAAGTGAGCCCCAGATGACTGCTTATTCCATAATTGGCCACATCCTACCTCTTTGTGCTCATACACAGGTGTGGCCACCCACTTACAAGATACTGGATTTCCTCCCAGGATTCCTCATACTTAATTGTTCTTGTAAATTTTGGTTAGTTTTCCTTTTATTTTCAGATACAATTTCCAGAAGGGTCCAAACTTATCTCCATTAGAAGAACACAATGAAGTTAGAACTAGACTAGCTCTCTAACAGTATACAATTTTTTGTTTGTCTCAACTGTGTACAACTGATTGTGGGATACAGGATGGATTAAGATTAAGTTTGGGGTTTTGTACCTTTTATATAATCAGAAAACCTTTCTCTTCAAACTTTTACTATAAATCTGGCACAGTGGATATATTAAAAAATCTTTTTTAATGATTATGTAAATATGTGAATAAATGCATGAGTAAGTGTATAAATAAGACAAGGCCATTTTCATTGCTTTCTGTGTCACATATTTTCCAATTGTTTCTCCTGGGCTACTCTTCCAGTTTTTCTCCCCTGTTCTGTATCCTTGTGAGGTAACCTGTATAGACTATATCAGTTTCTGGGGGCCTCTGGCTCTTGTCTCCATTCAGACAATGAAGGGAAGGAGGACAGTCAGCGATGAGAGTGAGATTGGGTATTTATTGTTAGTTCTATCCACCAGAAGTAATCCTAGGCTAATATTTCCTTCTATAATGATCCAGTCTTCCTTTTACCAAGCCCACTTTGAAAGACTCTCTTTCATTTATGATTCTAGTAAATTCTTCCTCTCCTCATTCCTTTTGGCCCTATAGATGGTTGCTGCTCCATAGCTGCTGGCCAAGATTACTGTGCTCTCTGAGTCCTCTACACCCTGTCCACACCTCAGTAATTAATCTCTTTATTTATAAATCCTCTTCAAATTATCTTAATTTGTGTATGCCATCTATCTTTTGTTGAAACTGTAACAGATACGCCATCAATTACGCTGCTGCTCTACAAGTACAAGTGTGCATGTTATAAAAAGGAGGAGAAGGCATCTTTATATACATGATAATATTTTGCTTGTCATATTAAACATTCTCTATTCTATTTGATGTGACTTCCACTTTAGGAACTCAAAGGCTGATGAGATATTAAAACTTGAAGCAATTTTAGAGATATCAAACCGAAATCAGTGATTTTCTAGATGGAGAAATTTAGACTATTGTCTGCAATAGTTGATAGGCATTTGGCTGCTCCCATCTGCTATTGCCTGGCTCCTGCATTACAGCCATTGGTTCTAGATGGTCTTCTCCCTATCCCCTTGCCCATCATGAACTTAGCATGCAGAATAAGATCACCTCTTCAAAACCTTCCAATGGTTTCTCATTTCATTCTGAGTTAAAACCAAAGTTCTTGAAATCACTACATGATCCAGCCCCTGTCTGTCTTTGAGACCTCAACAATCTTATCTGTTCTCTCTCCTCTCTCTATACTTCCTCTTTTGTTCCCTGATGAGACCAGAATATCCTGTGTGTAATAAGGTTTTTGCATTGAAAAGTTACCTCCAAATATCTACATGGGATAGTCCTTCACTGATAATGAAACATCACTTCATCAATAAGGACTTCCCTAACCACTCAATTTAAAATAGCTGACTTCACTTGTTAGATCTTCTTTCCCCTTGTGTTAATTTATTTTTTAATATATCACACTAATCATCTTATATGTATATATTATATTGTATCTGTCTATTTATTCTTATTTTCCCCCTAGTCAAATGGGAGCTCACTAAAAGGAAGAGATTTTATTTTATTTTTTCTCTTTTGTTCATTACCAAATCCCTAGTGCCTAGAAGAATCTCTGGCACATGGGAGGCACTCAGTAAGTGTTTGTTGAATGAATAAATGAAATAATGAATGACTCGTAAACTGTCGTTTACATAATGGAGTAGTCAATATTGATAAACAGTTGTATGGTTTTATTGAAATGTTTGTAAAGATGCAAGGACTCAGGGGATCCATTTCTAATTTATTAAATTTTCTGTTATCAGCAGAATCCCTACTATTCTACTACGTGACAAGTTTATGTATAATTTCAAAGAATGATATAAAAATTTCCTACTTTTCTAGGATGTAGATTTAAAAAGAATCAATCCAGCTGATATATAATCAAGCAAGAGTGTCTATAGGTCACAGTGTCTGGTTACTTACCCATAAATTATACCTGGGTATATTGGCAATAATATGCTAGGAATGTAAATTGATGCTGGCTTTCTTGTTACATGTATTTCCCACACCTACTATTATGTGAATCTAATTAGGATGCAAAATTTGCATTACAAGAAGATGGTAAGGAAAAGGCATATATATTTTCCCCAATAGTAAATGATTCTGGTATTGATATTTTATTTCTATTGTGCCCTGTAGACTCTAGTAAAAAGTCTATTGTCTAAAAGTGTTTACAAATTCTTCTTTTATTGAACTTGGATTTGTCATATTTTTAAAATTTCATAAAATGGATGTGTCTGTTTTTATCTTCCTGCGTGACAGCTCAACAGAATCTCAGAATTTTAGAAAGTGAAGCCTTTGTTTTCTTCTTTTTAAGTTTTTATTTTGATGTAATTTTAGATTTACAGAAAAGTTACTAGACTAGCACAAAGAATTCTATATAACCTTCAACCAAATTTCCCCAAAGTTGACATCTTGCTATATTTGATTTTATCTTTCTTTTTCTTTTTTTTTCTCATACACACACACACACACACACACACACACACACAATTTTCTGAATTTACCAAATTGTAGACATGATGCACTGGTACTTGGTTGGGCCTTAAATTGAGGATTTGATAAGGTAGTGAGGCACAATATGAATCAAGGCTTAAAAAAGGATCTTTATTGTTATTATAAAAGAAGAAAGTTTGCTGCTATCCCTCTTTAAATGTGTTTGAGAAACACATTGATATGGTATTTTTTTATATATAAACTTAATACATATTTAGTTACATCTGGCAGTGTTCTGTTTGCACCCTCCAGTTATATTGTACTACTTATCCTTGGGGACATTGTCTTTTTAGGTACTCACTGGATAATTGTTTATTTATTGAATAATATGATCATCTGAAAATCATGCCACGCTCAACTATTATAAAAGAAGAAAAGTGTATTACCAAGTACCATGTAGGAATTAATATCGTTTTTGCCTCTTGCCCTGTATGATTCATCTCTGAGCTTTACCTACTGCCAAAAATAAATCGGATTCTAGTTAAGACCACCAAGTGTCCTTTACTCAATTTTTATTAGCACTGTTTGATATGAGTATTTTATTACCTGCAGCATATCTCCAGAGCATTGCTAAAAAATATTGATGGTAGACTGCCCATTCTGAGTTCCAAGTTTACTTTTGGCATTTCAACAACATATGGCATTGATAGTCAACCAATTACTATGGCTAATACTGAGTAATTTTGATTTATGTTACAAAATGCACCACATATGAACTAGCAGAAAACCCAAATTGGCCATAATTTTGAACTGATTGAAATGTCATTTATTCCCTTTAACCACTCTTACCACTTCTGAAATGCTGCCCTTCATATTTATTTCTTTGATCTATACTCTAAATTTAGAATTTAACTTTTTTGAAAAGGATAACTTTTTAAAAGATGTTTCAAAAATATTTGTGACTGGAGATCACTATGTGTAGGCCACATGATGAAGAGTAACTGATGAAAAAAATATATAGTTCAAAAGCACTGAATATTTCACATATTTAATAACCACATATCTACTATGCATGATTAACAAGGATGAAATAGCTCCAAATCCTACAAATCTTGTGCCAAAGAAAGTTACATATAATATCTAGACACTGAGTAAAGCTCTTAGTCATGGCTTTGAAATGAGCTTTTCCAATTCCATTTCAGTCGGTTCCTATGTGTATCTTCAGAAATATTGGATGTAGGCTGATAATAGAAATGGTTGCTTTTTGTGATCCCTAAGGTGATATAAATGAATTAAATGAAGCACATATTAGTAGAAAGTATGGCAAGAAGGTGATAATAATTACCACATTTCAGTACAGCAAGAAAAATAATATGCATAATTATGTGATCCATTTCCATTTAATACAAAATTAAAAGTAGCCTGGAGGGAAAAAATAACCTCACAGCAAGACATTATAAAATAATAATAAAAAATATGAACAATGATTTATTGACCAGACCTTTGAGAAACATGTGGGACTTCAGATGGCCAAAGCAAGGGAAGAAACTATGTTAAATGGATACAAGAACAGGTGCATAGAATTTCAAAACAAATCCCATGAACATAGAAGTTCTTGGATTGTTAACATGAACATATTTTTATACTTTTAAATGTGATATAATTAATTATATAGCTAAACTGTCTTCTAATATAGTGGATAAGTAATAGAAGATCCAGATACATAAAAGGTTTAAGTTCAAAACTCAGTAACATGAGTAGAACTGCATTTTGGAAAAATTCTAATGACTCATAAGTTAATGCTTATAAATTAGATTTTTAGAATATTTCACTTTGGGAAAACAAATATGTTTGGGCAAATGAAGATGGCAATATGAGGAGTGAGAGCCTATCAGGATACTTGCTGATGAAAGAATTAGAATCTATGTGAGAAATGACCTTTCCGACAGAAAGAAGATATGTAACCAAATAGGACTAGGGGAGAGAAAGAAAAAAAATTGCACACAGTATATTGCACTATAACCTACCTAACTTGCCCTGAGCATCATTCCATCTGATGGGAATATGCCAAATTCAGGGAATTAAGAATTGTAAACTCTCTCAATAACCCAAAAGGAACATTCTCTTATTAAAATATCACTGTGGTACCTACTGTTTAAATTTATTCTTACATCATGGAAGAAGTTTTTTTTTCATGGAAGAAGTTAATACTATTTTGAATAGATACCCATAAACTTCTGTTCCTTTTTATATGAAGTTAATGTGATAGTATTCAGTATTTCAGCAATGAAATGAATTATACTAATAAACTTCCAATGTTAAACAAAATTTGCCATCCTGGGATAAACTTCATTTGCTAATGATGTATTAATCTGTTTTGCATTGCTAGGTTCTGTTTGCGAATATTTTTTCATATGGATAATTGTGAGTCTTGTTTATTTTGACTGATTTTGTTCCTCATTATATATCACGTTGATACATGCATTTGGCACATTTAGTAAGAAATGTTTTAATGCTTAATTTTATCTTATTATGCATCTATTGAGTTACATTTTCTTTTAGGATATATAATTTCATCTAGCTAACATTTATCTGTGTAACATTTTGATCTTTTCTAGGCTTCATTATCTAATTTATTTTTTTATTGAGATGTAACCAGCCTGGCATAAAATATATACCTTTAAAGTGTAGGATTCGGTGTATTTTAATATATTTCAAAGTTATACAACCATCACAATATCAAACATTTTCATCACCCCCTAAACTAATCTTATACTCATTAGTAGTCATTCTTCCTCTCTCTCCTAGTCACTGGCAACCACTAATCTTTCTGTCTTTATACATTTGCTCATTCTAGACATTTAATATAAATGGAATCATACAATTATGTGGCATTTGTTTCTGACTTCTTTCATTTTATTTTTTCAAGGGTCTTCCACATTTTAGCATATATCAGCATATAATTATTTTTTATGGCTAAATAATATTCCATTGTACAAATATATCAAATTATATTTATTTGTTCACCAATTAATAAGCAATCCCTCTCCCTTTGACCCTCCCCCTTCCCATACTCTCACTCTTGCTCTATCTCAAATGAATATATATTTTTTAATTTTAAAAATCAAATAAAACTATATATCTTCAAGTTTGCTGATTTTTTTTTTCTTTTTCCATCTCAAATCCTTAGGCTTGTTTTTAGCAATATTAGTGTAGGTCCAGAGTAGCCTCTTCTCTGGGCAGGTTAAGCCAACTATTAAAGTGTGCCAAAAAAGTATTTTTGTGTGTCTCTGTACCAAATGCCTTTTGTAGTATATAAAGTCTCTTCTTGGCTGATCAAAATTCAATTGTCTCCCAGCTCAGTATAATCTTTTAAAATTATTCAGTTTACATCTCCCAAGCAATTTTTATTTTCTATCTTCTTTGAGTTTTCCAAAGGATTATGTAGCTTGGTATTCAGCAAAAATGCCAAAGATATTTCTGTGGAGATTTCTGTAGTTCTTATGTTTAGATCTCTCTTCTCCAGTATTTGTCCCATGTATTTTAACCACTACTTGCCCTCTGAAGTCTGATATGTTTCCTCAGCAACAATACTCCGCTTGTGATCTCTTTCACTATGCATGGTACATAAATTGATTCTCAGTAGAAAATAAGTGTAAGGAAAGAGCTCTTCTTGTTACTTTTGCCTGAGTGATCACAATCCTGCAGTGTTGTCCAATGTGTAACAATATTTTATTTGTTTTATACATTTAGTACAGTGTTCCATTTCTTTACAACAAGAAAGCAAGCACACTATCACTTATTTCTTCACACTGGAAGTGGAAATCTTTCGCATTTTGTAAACAGACAAATATCATTTCATTTATTTACCTTTTCATTGATGGACATTTGCATTTTTAAGAATCTGATTCAGTTTTCTTTAGATTTAAAGAAATAATATGTGGAAAAGGTAATATTTGAAGAAGTATATAAATATATGGCATACTTCAAATCATCTTATGTGTGTGTCTACCTTTTACCCGAGGGAAAATATTCTATGATCTATTCCATTCAACAAATATATTTTGGAGTCAGTCATTATGATAGACACTATAGACACAGGGAAAAACAGAAATAAATGATATGTACTTTTTTCAAGCAGTCCATTTGAACAGACAAGTAACAGTTAAAAATATACAGTTACTATATATAAGAGCTATAAAGGAATATGAAAATAAACCCTAAAAATTTATGTTAAATGCTGATCTGTATGTATATAGAAGAGGGAGCTGTGCAGAAAATCTTTCTTGTGAAAGTGACTTTTAGTTGAGATCTAAAACATACAATAAAAAAGTACAATAAAAGAAAGACAAAATAAAATGTATGTGAGACTTAACTAGTTAATAGAGAATGAAGAAGTATTTTATGTAATGAAGTATCAGTATGTGCAAAGATTTGAAACTAGATGGCATGCCTGCACAAAATATCTAACAATAGAAGAATGTGCCCAGAATATAAAACGGGAAAGTGTCATATGTAGGCAGATAAAGATCATCAGGGCTTTCTTTCTGTGAACAACTGAAAGTTCTAAGTAAAGGCGTGGCATGACATCATTCCATATTTAGTTTTTATCCCATGTTTTTAGTGTTTTGATCATGTATTTTCTTTAATTTATTTCTTAGAAATTATTCACCTGTATTTCATCTTTCATCAGTAAAATAAATATCATAGGTAAGAAGACTGTATCTTTTTCACATCTTCCCATGACTTTATGTTTTTCCTTTGAAGAATTATTTTTTACACTATCGCCCCATATAAACTTCTATCTTAATCTGTAGTACTTCATTACTCAATTTTATTTGTTTGCACACATGGACTTCTCCGTTTTAAAGTAAATTTTTGGAGTAGTTTTCTTTAGTTTTTCTCACAGTAGCATCAAAAAAAATTTTTTTTAAATGCTTAGAAATAAATTTAACCAAGGAAGTGAAAGCTGTGTGCAATGTAAACTAAGACTTTGATAAAAAAAGTTGAAAAAGATACAAGCAAGTATAAAGATATTTTGTTTTACCACAGCAATCAGACAAGAAAAAAGAAATAAAAGCCATCAAAATCAGTAAGAAAAAAGTGAAACTGTAATTGTTTTCAGATAACATGATACTATATGTAGAAAACCCTAAGACTCCAACAAAACTCTGCCAGAACTGATAAATGAATTCAGTGAAGTCACAGATACAAAATCAGGGTACAGAAATCTGTTGCATTTCTATACACCAATAATTAAGCAGCATAAAAATTAAGCAGCATAAATTTTTTAAATATTTTATTTATTTATTTATGATAGACACAGAAAGAGAGAGAGAGAGAGAGAGGCAGAGACACAGGCAGAGGGAGAAGCAGGCTCCATGCAGGGAGCCTGATGTGGGACTCATGTTGTCCTAGCCTGAAGGCAGGCTCTAAACCACTGAGCCACCCAGAGATCCCCAAGAAATCAAGAAAACAGTACCATGTATATAATTGCATCCAAAATAATAAGATTCTTAGGAATAAACCTGACCAAAGAAGTGAAAGACCAGTACTCTGAAAACTGTAAATCACTGATGAAAGAAATTGAAGATGACACAAAAAAATGGAAAGGCATTCTGTGCTCATGGATTGGAAGATCGAATATGTTAAAATGTCTATACTACCCAAAGCAATCTACACATTTAATGCAATCTCCATCAAATTACCACCAGCATTTTTCACAGAGCTAGAACAAACGATCCTAAAATTTGTATGAAACTACAAAAGGCTCCGTAATAGCCAAAGCAATCTTGAAAAAGAATAGCAAAGCAGGAAGCATCACAATTCCAGACTTCAAGTTACAATACAAAGCTGTAATGATCAGAGCAGTATGGTACTGGCACAAAAATAGATATAAAGATCAGTGAAACAGAATAGAAGACCCTGAAATGAACCCACAACTATATGGTCAATTAATCTTCAACAAAGCAGGGAAGAATATCCAATGGGAAAAAGACAGTCTCTTCAACCAACGATGTTGGAAAAACTGCACATATAAAGGAATGAAACAGGACCACTTTCATACACCAAACAAAAATAAATTTGAAATATATTAAATACCTAAATGTGAGACTTGAAACCATCAAAATCCTAGATGAGAACACATGCAGTTAACTATTTGACATTGACCATAGCAACTCTGTTCTTTTTTTTTTTTCTTTTTGAGTACTGTATTCTCAATTTTTTTAAATTTATTTTTTATTGGTGTTCAATTTACTAACATACAGAATAACCCCCAGTGCCCATCACCCATTCACTCCCACCCCCCGCCCTCCTCCCCTTCTACCACCCCTAGTTCGTTTCCCAGAGTTAGCAGTCTTTACGTTCTGTCTCCCTTTCTGATATTTCCCACACATTTCTTCTCCCTTCCCTTATATTCCCTTTAACTATTATTTATATTCCCCAAATGAATGAGAACATATAATGTTTGTCCTTCTCCGACTGACTTACTTCACTCAGCATAATACCCTCCAGTTCCATCCACGTTGAAGCAAATGGTAGGTATTTGTCATTTCTAATGGCTGAGTAATATTCCATTGTATACATAAACCACATCTTCTTTATCCATTCATCTTTCGTTGGACACCGAGGCTCCTTCCACAGTTTGGCTATCGTGGCCATTGCTGCTAGAAACATCGGGGTGCAGGTGTCCCGGCGTTTCATTGCATTTGTATCTTTGGGGTAAATCTCCAACAGTGCAATTGCTGGGTCGTAGGGCAGGTCTATTTTTAACTCTTTGAGGAACCTCCACACAGTTCTCCAGAGTGGCTGCACCAGTTCACATTCCCACCAACAGTGTATGAGGGTTCCCTTTTCTCCGCATCCTCTCCAACATTTGTTGTTTCCTGCCTTGTTAATTTGCCCCATTCTCACTGGTGTGAGGTGGTATCTCATTGTGGTTTTGATTTGTATTTCCCTGATGGCAAGTGATGCAGAGCATTTTCTCATATGCATGTTGGCCATGTCTATGTCTTCCTCTGTGAGATTTCTGTTCATGTCTTTTGCCCATTTCATGATTGGATTGTTTGTTTCTTTGGTGTTGAGTTTAATAAGTTCTTTATAGATCTTGGAAACTAGCCCTTTATCTGATATGTCATTTGCAAATATCTTCTCCCATTCTGTAGGTTGTCTTTTAGTTTTGTTGACTGTATCCTTTGCTGTGCAAAAGCTTCTTATCTTGATGAAGTCCCAATAGTTCATTTTTGCTTTTGTTTCTTTTGCCTTCGTGGATGTATCTTGCAAGAAGTTACTGTGGCCGAGTTCAAAAAGGGTGTTGCCTGTGTTCTTCTCTAGGATTTTGATGGAATCTTGTCTCACATTTAGATCTTTCATCCATTTTGAGTTTATCTTTGTGTATGGTGAAAGAGAGTGGTCTAGTTTCATTCTTCTGCATGTGGATGTCCAATTTTCCCAGCACCATTTATTGAAGAGACTGTCTTTCTTCCAATGGATAGTCTTTCCTCCTTTATCGAATATTAGTTGCCCATAAAGTTCAGGGTCCACTTCTGGATTCTCTATTCTGTTCCACTGATCTATGTGTCTGTTTTTGTGCCAGTACCACACTGTCTTGATGACCACAGCTTTGTAGTACAACCTGAAATCTGGCATTGTGATGCCCCCAGATATGGTTTTCAATCAATGCCCAGAAGTCAGTGGCATTTCTATACACTAACAATGAGACTGAAGAAAGAGAAATTAAGGAGTCAATCCCATTTACAATTGCACCCAAAAGCATAAGATACCTAGGAATAAACCTAACCAAAGATGTAAAGGATCTATACCCTAAAAACTATAGAACACTTCTGAAAGAAATTGAGGAAGACACAAAGAGATGGAAAAATATTCCATGCTCATGGATTGGCAGAATTAATATTGTGAAAATGTCAATGTTACCCAGGGCAATATACACGTTTAATGCAATCCCTATCAAAATACCATGGACTTTCTTCAGAGAGTTAGAACAAATTATTTTAAGATTTGTGTGGAATCAGAAAAGACCCCGAATAGCCAGGGGAATTTTAAAAAAGCAACTCTGTTCTGAATATGTTTCCTGAGGCAAGGGAAAACTATTGGGACTCCATCAAAACAGAAACCTTCTGCACAGTGAATGAAATAATCAACAAAGCTAAAAGGTAATCTATGTAATGAGAGAAAATATTTGCAAATGACATATCAGATAAGGGATTAGTATCCAAAATATATAAAGAACTTATAAAATTCAACACCCTCCAAACAATTATCCAACTTAAAATGGGAAGAAGAGAGAAATAGACATTTTCAAAGAAGACATATGGATGTCCAACAGCTGCACTAGAAAATGCTCAATGTCACGATCATCAGGGAAATACAAATAAAAACCTTAAAGGAATACAAAAATACTAATTCAAACGGATACATATACCTTGATGTTTATAGCAGCATTATCTACATTAGCCAAATTATGGAAACAGCCCAAATGTCCACTGATAAATGGATAAGGAAGATATGTTGTATACACACACACAGTGGAATATTACTCAATCATCAAAAAGAACAAAATCTTGCCATTTACAATGACATGTATGGAGCTACAGTGTATGATGCTAGGCAAACTAAATCAGTCAGAGAAAGACAAATACCATATGATTTCACTCATTTGTGAAATTTAAGAAACAAAACAAAAGCAAAGGAAAAAATTGAGAGACAATCCAAGAAACAGACTCCTAAGTATAGAGGAAAAATTGATGGTTACCAGTTGGGAGATGGATGGGGCATTGGTTAAATAGGTGGTGGGGATTAAGGAGTGCATTTGCTGTGGTGAGCACTGGGTATTGCATGGGAGTGGTGAATTACCATATTGTATACCTGAAACTAATGTTATATTGTATGTTAATTAACTGGAATTTAAATAAAAACTTAAAAAAATGTAAATAATTTATATAACTAAAAAAAAAAAAAACCCTCAAGTTGATTTTGAAAAAATGGGCAGAGTAATTAAATAAACCTTTTTTCCAAAGAAAATACCCAGTCAACAGGTACATGAAAAGAAGCTCAAAATTATCAATCATTAGGAAAATGCAAATCAAAGCAATAGGATATCATGTCACACCTGTTAGAATGGCTACACCAAAAAGATGAGTTAGTAAATGTTGGTGAGGGGATGTGGAGAAAAGAAAGCACATGTTCACTGTTGATGAGCATGTAAATTGGTTCAACCACCATTGAAAGCAGTATTAGAGAATCTTCAAAAAGTTAAAAATAAAGCTATCATGTGGTCCAGCAATTCCTCTTCTGACTATGTATGTTTAAGAGAAATGAAAAAAGGATATTAAAGAGATATCTGCACCTCCAGCCATGTTTATTGCAACATTATTCACAATAGCCATGATATGGAAACAACCTAAATATCTGTCAATGGATGAAAAGATAAAGATGTGGTGTACACACACACAATGGAATCTTTCAACCATGAGAAAGAAGGGATTCCTGCCATTTATGACAAAATGGATGGACACTGAGGTGTTATGCTAAAACAAATCAGACAGAAAAAAGACAAATGCTGTATGATTTCACTTACATGTAGAATTTTAAAAGCTGAAATTATAAAAACAGAGAGTAGAATGTTTGTTATTCCAGAGGTTATGGGCTGGGGAACCTGGGGATATGTTGTTTAGGGTACAAATTTGGAAATGCTAGATAAATAAATCCTGGAGAACTAGTGCACAGCATAGTGATTATATATAATAGTACTATATTATAAACTTCAAAGTTGCTAAGAGACTAGATTTAATTATTCCCATCCCAAAATGAAATGATAATTATGTGCCATGATAATGGTGTTAGCTAATGATAAGGCGGTAATCATATTGCAATATGTAAAAGTATCAAATCTATGTTTTATACACCTTAAACTTACACAATGTCATATATCTATTATATTTTAATAAGCAAGCAAACAAATAAATGTCGAATTTAAGACCCAGTCTGCATAGTCCTGATAGCCTAGAGACGCAGAATAGTGAATGCAAAATACACACTTAATGTCTTATGCATTTGCTTAATAAATCAAAAAATTATTATGTGATCTCTTCAATTGTAATTAATGATTTAGGAAATTTGCATGTGACAAATGTTTATACATGTTTTATTAATTTGTCTTATGTAAAATATACTATTAAACTTTTTAGCATTATAAACAGAAAAGAAGGATGATCAACAAATATGATATGTAACAACCTTCAGATGTCTTCAGCAAGAAGTCTGTGGTGATTTATAAAAATATGTTCAAAACTGGCCTCAGAGGTACAGGCTTCCAGCTTTGGAATAGGTAAGTCAGAGGGACAAAAGATACAGCATAAGGAATATAGTCAATAGTGTTGTAATAACATTGTACTGTAACAGATGGCAAATACACTTGTGGTGAATATAGCCTGACATACAGAGTTGTCAAATTAGTATGTCGTATTAAATTAATAAAATCTTAGGAATGAAACACCACTTTAATATTTTGACACTATACATCTACTATGTAAGCCATTTACGAGAATATTGAAATGGATTGGGATAATATAACATTGCAACTATGATGTAGTAAAGTAACCCTTAGAATTGCGGGTGACATCAGAATGGCCAATTTGGTCTCATCAATTACAATTAGATGAGATTAATTATGTAGCTTTTTGTTAAAAAATCAATATGCTATTTTATAATCCTAAAATGAATACATTTTTAACGTAACTGCTGCTTCAAGGTCAAAATTTAACTGAGGTATTTAATTGGAAATGTTGGAACATGTACCTGGACACATTTGATGCAATATTGATCTTAAACCCTTTAATTAGACACTTTTATTACATAACATAATTACATAACAGTATATCTTCTAATATTCTCAGGTCATTTAATTCCACTTTTCCTTTGGTTTCTCATTCTGAAATAAATAAAAGTGTTAAAGTAAGCTCTCTGATATCCTAAAATATATGTGTTCAGTGTATTTCATGTTTGCCACCCATTTAATCCTCATATTTTTCAGTTATTTTACTACTGAAAAGGAAGGTTATTTAATCATATTGCTCTAATTTGCTTAAGCCATATCAGTTTTTAAAAACCAACGGCTTCACCTGAAGGCTGGAGTCTTATTACAGTCAACCATCATATATGTGAATTTTCCTTCATAAAGTAATGAATGGATTTTCCTCGAAGAGCCCTTACTCCTACTATTGCCTGCCACTTGAAATCTATGCTTCAGAACTCATTCTTGTTTACCAGGCACTTAGCCTGGTTTTATCAAGACCTCTTACTGAACCTTTTTTTCTCATGGTGCATGGCCATTAGTTCCCTATCTATCACCATATTGTCTAGATCTCTGCACAGATATTCAGTAAGTCATCTGTTTTTCCTTCCACCTACTTTAAGAATCTGAGTTTACATCATTAGGAGATTCCAGTGTTGGCTCCTGCAAAAGTTTTGTGTCAAAGACATTGGTCCCTTGTTTTAATGTTCCTCAGTTCTATTCTCTTTACATATCCTCTTTTCAGGCTTTGACCAAGGTCCCTTGCTTCCCACCATCCTATATCTTCTAACTATCTCTTCCTCACAGTAGAAATACAATTATGGAAATAAATTGCTACTATTTAAGCCATACATCTTTCTGACTCCCCCACCTCATCTCATAAATACAATTCTCTCTCTCAGTTCTCCCCTAAGTATTTGTATAATATATTGTAGCTCTATTTGTCTGTTCTTAGTTTCCTTATTCTCTGTAATTTTTCAGAAATATAAATGGCATAATGAATTAACCCCTGTTTAATGAGTAACAATAATTTGATCAGGACTGTGTCAGGACAGAAAGAGATCGAAATTGAAAAATATTAAAAAATTGAAGTAATGATATTTAACGAATGATTTACCAAATATATGACTGGGGATAATGAAGAGAATGTCACCTCCATTACTATCTTCTTCCTTTTTTTTTTTAAACACAGTAAGTTTTGCTAAGAAAGTACGAAAAACAAGCTATAGAGATATTTTAAGGTAATAAAGGTTTTCATATATGGTATAAATCAGGAAATGTTAGAATTTACTCTTTAAGATACAATATTTAAAATACAATAATATCTATCCAACGTTCTAACTAAAGATTTACCTTAGGGATTCAAGTTTGCCAATTTTATAATACCAATTTATTAGTGATAATTAACTAGATGTTTAAAATTATTAATTTGCTCTTTAAAAGTTATGTGAGCTTTATGAAATTAAAAATACATGAATAATACAAAATGTGTACATTACTTTTTTTCTAATAACTTTTGCTATTTCAAGAGTTTGGCCATCAAAAAAGCAACAATAATAGGTTTGCATATTTTAAGAAACATAGAATATTTATTTTAGATATTTTCTTCTTGTATTATTCATTTTATGTATAGAATTTAATGATTCATCAGTTGCATATAACATCCAGTGCTCATTCCGTCAAGTGCCTCCTTAATCCCATCACCCAATTATCCCATCCCCCCACCAACCATTCTCCAGCAATTCTCAGTTTGTTCTCTACAGTTAAGAGTCTTATCGTTTACCTACCTCTCTGTTTTTATTTTATTTTATTTTTCTATCCCTTCTCTTATATTCAGTTTTGCTTATTAAAATCCACATATGAGTGAAATTGTATGATATTTGTCTTTCCCTAACTGACTTACTTGCTTAGCATAATATACTATAGTTCCATCCACGTCATTGCAAATGGCAAGATTTCATTCCTTTTTATGGTCGAGTAATAATATTCCAATGTGTGTGTGTGTTTGTGTTCTCTTTAAGCCTTCTCTTCGCGAAGTGCCAGGGAAGAAAGATGAATGAGGAGGACCTTTCTCACCCTCAGGGAATCTGGTAGTCGGAGACACATTTTTTTTTTTTTTTTTAGTTTGTTCTTCCTTTTTTATTTAGTCACAACACATCAGTATAACAGAGGT
Source organism: Canis lupus familiaris (assembly GCF_011100685.1). Classification (NCBI taxonomy): domain Eukaryota; kingdom Metazoa; phylum Chordata; class Mammalia; order Carnivora; family Canidae; genus Canis; species Canis lupus. Next base: position 48,506,293 of record NC_049227.1, on the reverse strand, counting down.
CAAACCCAATTCAGTGGAGGCCATTTAAATTATACCTGCTAAAAGAATAAACCTGTAAAATGATGCTTTGATAGCCTGAACCAAATTAAACCAAAAGAAAGCAGCAAAGCCCTTCTGAATATCTCAACAACCACGCTTCCATGCACCAAAGAGGAAAACACAACATAAAAATTTCCAATGAAAAGAGAAAACTTAGCGGTTCTGGGAAGAAGTAGCTTATGCATTTAACAGGTTCCACTGGACTATTCCATTGATGGCTTGCACCCCATGATCACTTATCTGTGTTAACACTTGTGAATTTGAAATCCGTGAGATTGAAATATATATATTTCATATGTATTTATCCATATATCCATAAGTATTTATCCATTTATCAGTTAATGGACATCTGGGCTCATTCTAAGTGTGGCTATTATGGACTTGCTACTATAAATATTGGGATGTGTGTGCCCCTTTAAATCACTATTTTTGTATCCTTTGGATAAATACCTAGTAGTGCAATTGGTGGGTCATACGGTAGTTTCTATTTTTAACTTGTTGAGGAACCACCATACTGTTTTCCAGAATGCCTACACTAGTTTTCATTCCCTCCAACAACACTGAAGGAGGGTTCCCCTTTCTCTGCATCCTCATCAGCCTCTGTTGTTTCCTGAATTTTAGCCATTCTGACTGCTGTGAGGTGGTGTCTCATTTTAGTTTTGTATGTATTTCCCTGATAATGTGTGATGTTGAGCATCTCTTCATGTGTCTGTTAGACATTTGTATAGTGAAACTAAGGAGTCTGTGAACACTAAATCAGTTCTGCAAGAAATATTAAAGGGGAACCTTTGAGTGAGAGAGACCAGAAGTAACAAAACTAGGAAGGAACAGAGACAACCCATAGGAATGGTGACTTTACAGGTAATACAATGGCACTAAATTCATATCTTAGTAATCACTCTGAATGTAAATGGACTAAATGCCCCAATCAAAAGACATAGGGTATTAAGTTGGATTAAAAAAGTGACCCAGGATGATACACTGGACCAGATGGATTTCACAGATATCTACAGAACTTTACATCCAAACTCAACTGAATACACATTCTTCTCAAGCGCACATGGAACTTTCTCCAGAATAGACCACATATTGGGTCACAAATCGGGTCTGAACCGATACCAAAAGATTGGGATTGTCCCCTGGATATTCTCGGACCATAATGCCTTGAAATTAGAACTAAATCACAACAAGAAGTTTGGAAGGACCTCAAACACATGGAGGTTAAGGACCATCCTGCTAAAAGATAAAAGGGTCAACCAGGAAATTAAGGAAGAATTAAAAAGATTCATGGAAACTAATGAGAATGAAGATACAACCGTTCAAAATCTTTGGGATGCAGCAAAAGCAGTCCTAAGGGGGAAATACATCGCAATACAAGCATCCATTCAAAAACTGGAAAGAACTCAAATACAAAAGCTAACCTTACACATAAAGGAGCTAGAGAAAAAACAGCAAATAGATCCTACACCCAAGAGAAGAAGGGTGTTAATAAAGATTCGAGCAGAACTCAACGAAATCGAGACCAGAAGAACTGTGGAACAGATCAACAGAACCAGGAGTTGGTTCTTTGAAAGAATTAATAAGATAGATAAACCATTAGCCAGCCTTATTAAAAAGAAGAGAGAGAAGACTCAAATTAATAAAATCATGAATGAGAAAGGAGAGATCACTACCAACACCAAGGAAATACAAACGATTTTAAAAACATATTATGAACAGCTATACGCCAATAAATTAGGCAATCTAGAAGAAATGGACGCATTCCTGGAAAGCCACAAACTACCAAAACTGGAACAGGAAGAAATAGAAAACCTGAACAGGCCAATAACCAGGGAGGAAATTGAAGCAGTGATCAAAAACCTCCCAAGACACAAGAGTCCAGGGCCAGATGGCTTCCCAGGAGAATTTTATCAAACGTTTAAAGAAGAAATCATACCTATTCTCCTAAAGCTGTTTGGAAAGATAGAAAGAGATGGAGTACTTCCAAATTCGTTCTATGAAGCCAGCATCACCTTAATTCCAAAGCCAGACAAAGACCCCGCCAAAAAGGAGAATTACAGACCAATATCCCTGATGAACATGGATGCAAAAATTCTCAACAAGATACTGGCCAATAGGATCCAACAATACATTAAGAAAATTATTCACCATGACCAAGTAGGATTTATCCCTGGGACACAAGGCTGGTTCAACACCCGTAAAACAATCAATGTGATTCATCATATCAGCAAGAGAAAAACCAAGAACCATATGATCCTCTCATTGGATGCAGAGAAAGCATTTGACAAAATACAGCATCCATTCCTGATCAAAACTCTTCAGAGTGTAGGGATAGAGGGAACATTCCTCGACATCTTAAAAGCCATCTATGAAAAGCCCACAGCAAATATCATTCTCAATGGGGAAGCACTGGGAGCCTTTCCCCTAAGATCAGGAACAAGACAGGGATGTCCACTCTCACCACTGCTATTCAACATAGTACTGGAAGTCCTAGCCTCAGCAATCAGACAACAAAAAGACATTAAAGGCATTCAAATTGGCAAAGAAGAAGTCAAACTCTCCCTCTTCGCCGATGACATGATACTCTACATAGAAAACCCAAAAGCCTCCACCCCAAGATTGCTAGAACTCATACAGCAATTCGGTAGCGTGGCAGGATACAAAATCAATGCCCAGAAGTCAGTGGCATTTCTATACACTAACAATGAGACTGAAGAAAGAGAAATTAAGGAGTCAATCCCATTTACAATTGCACCCAAAAGCATAAGATACCTAGGAATAAACCTCACCAAAGATGTAAAGGATCTATACCCTCAAAACTATAGAACACTTCTGAAAGAAATTGAGGAAGACACAAAGAGATGGAAAAATATTCCATGCTCATGGATTGGCAGAATTAATATTGTGAAAATGTCAATGTTACCCAGGGCAATATACACGTTTAATGCAATCCCTATCAAAATACCATGGACTTTCTTCAGAGAGTTAGAACAAATTATTTTAAGATTTGTGTGGAATCAGAAAAGACCCCGAATAGCCAGGGGAATTTTAAAAAAGAAAACCATATCTGGGGGCATCACAATGCCAGATTTCAGGTTGTACTACAAAGCTGTGGTCATCAAGACAGTGTGGTACTGGCACAAAAACAGACACATAGATCAGTGGAACAGAATAGAGAATCCAGAAGTGGACCCTGAACTTTATGGGCAACTAATATTCGATAAAGGAGGAAAGACTATCCATTGGAAGAAAGACAGTCTCTTCAATAAATGGTGATGGGAAAATTGGACATCCACATGCAGAAGAATGAAACTAGACCACTCTCTTTCACCATACACAAAGATAAACTCAAAATGGATGAAAGATCTAAATGTGAGACAAGATTCCATCAAAATCCTAGAGAAGAACACAGGCAACACCCTTTTTGAACTCGGCCATAGTAACTTCTTGCAAGATACATCCACGAAGGCAAAAGAAACAAAAGCAAAAACGAACTATTGGGACTTCATCAAGATAAGAAGCTTTTGCACAGCAAAGGATACAGTCAACAAAACTCAAAGACAACCTACAGAATGGGAGAAGATATTGGCAAATGACATATCAGACAAAGGGCTAGTTTCCAAGATCTATAAAGAACTTATTAAACTCAACACCAAAGAAACAAACAATCCAATCATGAAATGGGCAAAAGACATGAACAGAAATCTCACAGAGGAAGACATAGACATCGCCAACATGCATATGAGAAAATGCTCTGCATCACTTGCCATCAGGGAAATACAAATCAAAACCACAATGAGATACCACCTCACACCAGTGAGAATGGGGAAAATTAACAAGGCAGGAAACAACAAATGTTGGAGAGGATGCGGAGAAAAGGGAACCCTCTTACACTGTTGGTGGGAATGTGAACTGGTGCAGCCACTCTGGAGAACTGTGTGGAGGTTCCTCAAACAGTTAAAAATATACCTGCCCTACGACCCAGCAATTGCACTGTTGGGGATTTACCCCAAAGATACAAATGCAATGAAACGCCGGGACACGTGCACCCCGATGTTTCTAGCAGCAATGGCCACGATAGCCAAACTGTGGAAGGAGCCTCGGTGTCCAACGAAAGATGAATGGATAAAGAAGATGTGGTCTATGTATACAATGGAATATTACTCAGCTATTAGAAATGACAAATACCCACCATTTGCTTCAACGTGGATGGAACTGGAGGGTATTATGCTGAGTGAAGTAAGTCAGTCAGAGAAGGACAAACATTATATGTTCTCATTCATTTGGGGAATATAAATAATAGTGAAAGGGAAAATAAGGGAAGGGAGAAGAAATGTGTGGGAAATATCAGAAAGGGAGACAGAACGTAAAGACTGCTAACTCTGGGAAACGAACTAGGGGTGGTAGAAGGGGAGGAGGGCGGGGGGTGGGAGTGAATGGGTGACGGGCACTAGGTGTTATTCTGTATGTTAGTAAATTGAACACCAATAAAAAAAAAAAAATCGAAAATAAGGAAATAATGCAAACAAGAGCCAAAATCAATGATGTAGAAAAGAGACAAAACTAGAGAAAAGAAACAAACACAAAAGTGGGTTTTTAGGAAAGATCAGTAAAATTAATAAACCCTAAGTACAATTAATCAAGAAAAAAGTAGAGAAAATAAAAATTACAATAACAGAAAAGGAAGAGGGTTGTCAGCACTGCTCTTACAGACACCAAAAATGTCAAGAGCAGAGTATTTTTTTTCAAGAGCAGAATATTACAAACAATTTTATCCTAACACATCAAACAACCCAGAAGAAAAGTATAAATTCCTTAAAAATACAATCTATCGGATGCCTGGGTGGTTCAGTGGTTGAGTGTCTGCCTTTGGCTCAGGTTGTGATCCCGGGGTCCAAGGATCGGGTCCCACATCGGGCTCCCCACAGGGATCCTGCTTCTCCCTCTGCCTATGTTTCTGCCTCTGTCTCTGTGTCTCTCATGGATAAATAAGTAAAATCTTTTTAAAAATACTAAAATAATTTTGTATAAAGTATCATCAGTACTGCACATGGTAAGAGATGGGCAGAAAAAAAAACAGGAAGCAGGAAGGGCAGGATGTTATAGCCAGTCATGGGTATTTAGTAGATTTGTTTTCAGTTCTATGTCTGAAAATTTGTATAATAAAAAGTTAAAAAAGAAAGCAAAAAAAAAAAAAAAAAAAGTGACCCAGGGGAACCCTGGGTGGCTCAGTGGTTTGGTGCCTGCCTTCTGCCTAGGGCATGATCTTGGAGTCCTAGGATCAAGTCCCACGTCGGGCTCCCTGCACAGAGCCTTCTTCTCCTTCTGCCGGTGTCTCTGCCTCTCTCTCTCTCTCTCTGTCTCTCATGTTTAAATAAATAAAATCTTTAAAAAAGTGACCCATTGGTATATTGCTTATGAGACTCATTTTAGAGGCAAAGACACCTCCAGACTGAAAGTGAGGGGGTGGAGAACCATTTATCATGCTAATAGACATCAGAACAAAGCTGGAGTAGCCATCATTATATCAAACTGATTTTAAAACATACTCCACTAAGAGATGAAGAAGGGCACTATATCATAATACAAGGGTCTGTCCGACAAAAAGATCTAACAGTTGTAAATATTTATACCCCTAACTTGGAAGCAGCCAAATATATAAATAAATTAATAACAGACTTAAACTCATTGATAATAATACAAAAATAGTAGAGGACTTCAACATCCCATTCACACCAATGGACAGATCATCTCAACAGAAGATCAACAAAGAAACAAAGGCTTTAAATGACTCACCAAACCAGATGGATTTAACAGATACATACAGAGCATTTCACCCTAACGTAGCAGAGTACATACTTTTTGAGTGCATATGAAACAGAACATTCTCCAGAATAGATCACATACTGAGTCACAAATCAGATCTCAAATGGTACAAAAAGATTGAAATCATACCATGCATATTTTCAGATCACAAAACTATGAAACTTGAAGTCAACAACAAGAAAAAATTTGGGAAGACCACAGATATATGGAGGTTAAAGAGCTGCTAAAGAATGAATGGGTCAACCAGGGAATTAAAGATTTTAAAAAATACATGAAAACAAACAAAAATGAAAACAGGCCAGTCCAAAACCTTTGGGACACAGCAAAAGTGGTCCTAAGAGGAAAGTATATAGCAATGCAAACCTTCAAGAAGCAATATAAAAGTCTCAAGTATGCAATCTAACCTTACACCTAAAGGAACTGGAAAAAAGAACAGCATATAAAGTCTAAAGCCAGTAGGAGAAGGGAAATAATAAAGATTAGAAAGGAAATAAATAATATAGACATCTAAAAAAACATAAAAAACAAAAAACAAAAACCCAAAAAACAAACAAAACAAAACCAGTAGAATGGGTCCATGAACCTAGGAGCCAGTTCTTTGAAATAATTAACAAGATTGATAAACCCCTAGCCAGGCTTATCAAAAAGATAAAAGAAAGGACCCAAGTAGATAAAATCACAAATGAAAGAGAAGAGATCACAATCAATACCACAGAAATACAAATAGTTTATAAGAGAATATTATGAACAATTGTTGCCAACAAATTAGGCAATCTGGAAGAAATGGAGAAATTCCTAGAAACATATAAATTACCAAAACTGAAACAGGAAGAAATATAAAATCTGAACAGACTGATAACCAACAAAGAAATTGAATCAGTAATCAAAAAACTCCCAACAAAGTCAGGACCAGATGACTTCCCAAGGGAATTCTACCAAACATTTAAAGAATTAATACTTATTCTTCTGAAACTGTTCCACAAAATATAAATGCAAGAAAGACTTCCAAACTCTTTCTATGAGCCAGCATTGCCTTGATGCTAAAATCAGGCAAAGCTCCTACTAAAAAGGAGAATTATAGACCAATATCCCTGATGAACATGGGTGTAAAAATTCTCAACAAGATACTAATCAGATCCCACAGCACATTAAAAGGGTTATTCACCATGACCAAGTGGGATTTATTCCTGGGCTTCAGGGTGGTTCAACATCCACAAACCAGTCAATGTGATACACCATGTTAATAAAAGAGAGAATAAGAACCGTACGATTCTCTCAATAGATGCAGAAAAAGCATTTGACAAAATATAGCATCCTTTCTTGATTAAAACACTCACGACTGTTGTTCAACATAGTACTAGAAGTCCTAGTCTTAGCAATCAGAAAACAAAAAGAAATAACAGTCATCCAAATCAAGGAAGAAATCAAACTCACTCTTCACAGATTACATGATACTCTATGTAGAGAACTTAAAAAAATTCCACAAAAAAAAATTGCTAGAATTAATGTTCAGTGGAAAAAAAAATAGTCTCTTCAACAAAAGGTGTTGGGAAAACTGGACATCAACATGCAGAAGAATGAAATTGGATCACTTTCTTAACAGCATACACAAAAATAAATGCAAAATGGATGAAAAACCTAAATATGAGACAACAATCCATCAAATCCTGGAGACCTCAGGCAACAACCTCTCTGACATCAGCCACAGTAACTTTTTACTGATACATCTCTAGAGGCAAGGGAAACAAATTCAAAAATGAACTATTGGGACTTAATCAAGATGGAAAGCTTCTACATAGCAAAGGAAGTCATCAACAAATCTAAAACACAACCTACAGAATAGGAGAAGATATTTGCAAGTGAATTATCAGATAAAGGTTTAGTATCTAAAATCTATAAATAACTTATTGAAGTCAACACCCCAAAGTAAAAAATCCAGTCAAGAGATGGACAGATGGAAAAAAAAAAGAAAAAAAAAAAAGAAATGGGCAGATGACTTGAACAGACATTTCTCCGTAGATATTTTATAGTTTAAAAACACTTAAAAAGCATGTAATATATTTCAGGCACAATTCTACATGATTTAACTGTATGCAGATTTTATTAGGGAGTTTTAATTAATATTCACATTTTACTGAGAAAGAAACTAAAATACAGGGAAGTTAAGTAATAATACTGTATAGGATTTACAAATAAATGGAGATTCTTAAGTAAACTTGTTAGACAAAGAACTTGTGGTTTACTTGTTTGTTTTTGACTGTGTACCTAATGCTGTGTTTTTTATTCCTGTGACTTATTCATTACATAACTGGAGGTCTGTATCTATCCCACTCCTTCAATGATTTTTTCCCAGCCCCCTACCCCCTCTCCCTCTGCAACCAACAGTTTGTCCCCTGTATTTATAGTTCTGGTTCTTCCTTTTGTTTATTTATTAATTTTTCTAAGATTCCATTTATGAATGGAATCATGTAGTATTTGCTTTACTCTGAATGATTTATTTCATTTAGTATAATACCTCTAGGCCAATTCATGTTGTCTCAAATGGCACAGTCTCATTCTTTGTTTCTTTTTTATGGCTAATATTCCAGTGTGTGTGTAGTGTGTGTGTGTGTGTGTGTGTTCCACATTTTCCTTAAGTGCTAATCTATTGATGGACACTTAGGATGCTTCTGTGTCTTGGCTATGTAAATAATGGTGCAGTAAACATAGGGGTACATATTTCTTTTCAAGTTGATGTTTTCATTTCCCTAGTAGAATTACTAGATTATATAGCATTTCTACTTTTTAAGTTTTTGAGGAACCTCTATACGTTTTTTTCCACAGTGGCTGTACTAGTTTGTATTCCCAACAGTGAAAGAGGGTTCGTTTTTCTCCACATCCCCACCAACACTTGTTTCTTGTCCTCTTGATTTTAGCCGTTCTGAGAGGTGTGAGCTTATATCTTATTGTGATTTTGATTTGTATTTCCCTGATGATTAGTAATATTAAGCATCTTTTCATGTGTCTGTTGGCTATTTTGTGTCTCCTTTAGAGAGATGTCTGTTTAGGTCCTCTGCCCTATTTTTAATTAGATTATTTGGGGTTTTTTGCAAGTGTGTTGAGTTGTATAAATTCTTCTATATATATTGGATATTAAACCCTTAACTATTTATTTGTAAATATCTTCTCCCATTCAGTAGGCTTCCTTTTTGTTTTATTGATAGTTCCCTTTTATGTGCAAAAAGCTTTTTATTTTAGCATATTCCTAATAGTTTATTTTTGCTATTATTTTCCTTATCTTAGGAGACATATATAGAAAGATGTTGGTATGGCTGATGTCAGAGAAATTACTGCCTGTGTTCTCTTCTAAGATTTTTATGGTGTCAGGTCACATGTTTAAGTCTTAATACATTTTAAATTTATTTTTGGGTATGGTGTTATAAAACAGTCTAGTTTCATTCTCTTACACATAGTTATCCAATTTTCCCAGCACCATTTATTGAAAAGGCTCTTTTTTCCTATTTTTTAGTCTTGCGTCTGTTGTCATAAATTAACTGGCCATATGAGTGTAGGTTTATTTCTAGGGTTTCTTTTCTGTTTTCTTGACCTGTGTGTCTACTTTCATGGTATTACCATACTGTTTTCATTGCTATAGCTTCGTAGTGTATCTTGAAATCTAGAATTATGATACCTCCTGCTTTGTTCTTTCTCCAGATTGCTTTGACTATTTAGGGCCATCTTGAGTTCCTTACAAGTTTTAGTATTATTTCTTCTAGTTTTGTGAAAAATGCTGCTGGTGTTTTGATATGGATTGCACTGAATCTTTATATTGCTTTGGGTAATGTGAACATTTTGACAATACTAATTTTTTCCAGTCCACGAGCATGAAATATCTTTCCATTTGTGTTGTCTTCAATTTCTTTCATCAGTGTTTTATAGTTTTCAGAGTACAGGTCTTTTACTTCTTTGGCTAAGTTTATACAGAGATATCTTATTCTTTTTGGTGCAGATGTAAATGGTGTGTTTTTTAAATTTCTCTTTTTGCAACTTTTTAAAAAATATTTTATTTATTTATTCATGAGAGACACACACAGAGAGAGAGAGAGAAAGAGAGAGAGAGAGAGGCAGAGACATAGGCAGAGGGAGAAGCAGGCTCCATGCACCGGGAGCCCGACGTGGGACTCGATCCCGGGTCTCCAGGATCCCGCCCTGGGCCAAAGGCAGGCGCCAAACCGCTGTGCCACCCAGGGATCCCAAGGTTTTATTTTCAAATAATCTCTTTACCCAGTGCAGGGTGCAAGCTCACAACCTGGAGATCAAGAGTCACACACTCCACCAACTATGACAGCCAGTTACCCTTGTGTTTGTAATTCTAATCAAATATCTAAAGGAAATACTTTTCTATAAACTACAAAACAGAGAATAGGTTTTTAAAATTTGGTTTAGAGCATAGCCATGAATTAGTAAGCTTAAAACTCTATTGTCTTTCTCATGTAATATGTTGGTTTTTAAATACCTCTATGTGTATTACTAATGTCTTTCATTTAATAATAATACAAGTTAATTTAACTGAATTTCTTTAGATTTCATATCTAAAGTGTTAATAAGATATACTATATCATATTATAGCACAATATAAAATATGTACATTATGTAATAATATACTATATTATAATATATTGTAGCATATCCATACAGAGTGAACAAAGTAGGATATAGATATGAGTTTTCTTAAATTTCTTCCTTAAAAGAAATTCTAACTTCAGCATTTTATATTCTACCATTCATTTCCATTTCCAACTCATTTCAATTTTTTGCCTTAAATGGTAGTTAATATTTGACTTAAAAATCCATATTCTTATTCAAATACTTATATTAGTTGTACCACACTAGCTACTGTTGTTTTCATTGAGCACCAATATTCATAATTATTAACTGTGTTCTATCTAAAGACAAAGGGATATTTTCTAATCATTTTACTACATCTCTTCAAAATTGTTTAGCATTCTGTTTATTGTAATTCAAATAATCTCCTTGGTCCAGAAAATTCTTTTTTTAAAAAAGATTTTATTTATTTATTCATGAGAGACACAGAGAGAAGGGCAGAGACACAGGCAGAGGGAAAAGCAGGCTTCCTGAAATGAGACTGATGTGGGACTCGATTCCGGATCCCGGGATCACACCCTGAGCTGAAGGCAGGCACTCAATTGCTGAGCCACCCAGGCGTCCCCAGAAAATTCTTTTCCACATGCTTCCTTGCTTTCATATCACATCCTCTAATATGCATAATTACATTCAGTAATGGTATGACTCACTACAATTATGCTTTCCATTATCAAACACTTCTCTACTACTCCCTTCATGGATGGCCCACATCATCTGTTTTTCTTAATGTTTTATAATGAGTTGTCTTGTCCCTGATAAATACATATCAATATTCTTAATGAAGTAAAATATTTTATCTATAAACTAATCAAACCATCAGTGATTATTTTGTTGATGGGGTTTCAAACTTCATACATAAAGGTTGTCGAGTTTTTTAATTAATTAATTAATTAATTTTAATATTTTATTTATTCATGAGAGACACATAGAGGCAGAGACATGGGCAGAGGGAGAAGCAGACTCTATGCAGGGAGCCTGACGTGGGACTTGATTCCGAATCCCGAGATCATGCCCTGGGCCAAAGGCAGACTCTCAACTGTTGAGCCACCCAGGAGCCCCTGGTCTTTTAAATAAATGTTTTTAAAATATATTCTCTTGTTAATCTTCTCTATTAAATGTTTTAGAGGTTATATTTCATTTATGCTTGCATGGCATGGTTCCAGTTAATACCAAGTTTTTTTACAATACACACAGTATTTCATTCTTATGCATATGTTCCACTGCATTTTACAAAACAATTGTAGTAGCCTAAGTCTCTTAAAATAACACAGCATATTTTTATTACCTTTACCTTTATTACCTTTATTACCTTGTTGTGATATATTTTTAATTCATATCTATCTTTATTCTTAACATTTACAATGGGCTTTTTTCATGAAATAATACAATTTGAACCATATTAAGATTTCCTTATAATGTCCTTTATGCATTTTTATAATCTATAATAGAATTAATAGTCTACAAAAGGGTAAATTGCAGAAAACTTCAAAAGACAGTGAAAGTCAATATTGTAGTACATTATGTTACTTTTATGTTTCTAAATGTGCCATATTTAAGCCAAAAACTTTTGCAAAAAATGACATTTTGAAATGCCAAATGTTCAAAAATAGCCAAAGTAAAACCAATGAATCACCAAATAGTAAAGTTTATTGTGCACACAGAAAAAAAGTGTGCAAATGAGGGGAGCAGTCAACCAAAACATGGAATGAGGCTCAGAGATATACTGTTATAAAGCAGCCTATATAGTGAGAAAAAAATGACTGTTTCTTCTTCAAAGCAATTGGTGATATTAGACTTTTCTTTAACAATAGGAAATTGGATTTCTGAGACATAAGCAAGAAATGACCCAGGTTAAGTTAGGCTTGCAAAATAAACCAAATTAAGCTTTGCTTGTATGACTAGACTGACTGTGTCTGCTCAGAGAATTTTCAAGGCTGGTCTCCATTTGTCTTTGACTTTAATAGTAAGTTAAGTGAAAAACCAACAGTATTAGGAAAAAAATGTGTTTCTCAGTGATTTTCAGCTAGTATAAATTCATGCAGTTGACTGCAGCTTTTTATCATAATCTGGACAAAGGACAAATTTTATTTCTTACATTCAGTAATAATAAAGGGAGTTCTCCATTAAAATAGTGAAGTAAGGGACTCTGGGTGGCTTGGTTGGGTATCTGAATTTGGCTCAAGTCATAATTGGGGATCCTGGGTTGGAGCTCCACCTCAGGCTCCATGCTCAGGAGAGAGTCTGCTTGTCCCTCTGACCCCCCTTTTCTCTCTCTTAAATAAATGAATCTTTTAAAAATATAAATAAATAAGTAAACATAGTAAGTGTTCCTATTTCTTCATTTCTCTCTGAAACCAACAACAATGTAACAAAAAGAATTAAAAATTGAAAATCATAGAATATCTTAATAAAATTAGGAGACAATAAGTATCCTTAGACACTTGAATAATATAAACAAACACTGTAAATAAATTAAAATTTGTTTTTTTTTTAACTATTTTTTTTATTTATTCATGAGAGACACAGAGAGATGGGCAGAGACAGACGTAGAGGGAGAAACAGGCTTTTCTGTAGGGAGCCTGAACTGGGACTCCATCCCATGACCCTGGGATCACAACCTGAGCCAAAGACAGACATTCAACAACTGAGCCACCAAGGCGCCCCCATAAATTGAAATTTGGACCAAACTGAGATAGAAAAGATTTAAATGTACCTCTATAGAATTTGGATGGCAAGCAATAATTGCAAAAATAGGCAGCATAAAACTAAAGGATCCAAACAATGAATGATTCTTTTATTCACTTTTTTATGGAGCAGCAGGATTGGTGGCATGGATGATTATGGAAATGTCCTGCAGCTCTGTTAAATATAAAAAAAATATTAAAAGAAGGTGTTAAACACAATTCAAAATTCAACTGAATAAATCTTGAAGGTCTTACTGTCTTTATTCAAGGATTCATAAATCAGGCACCATGTAATCTAGCACATAGGAGCTCCAAGGAGCTGTAAAAATCAAAGACTTTAGGGGCACCTGGGTGGCTCAGTCAGTTGAGCATCGGATTCTTGATTTCAGCTGAGGTCATGAACTTAGAGGCATGAGATGGAGCCCTGCTTGAACTTCATGCTCAGCATGGAGCTTGTTTGTCTCTCTCTCTCTCTTTCTCTCTCTCTGCTCTTCCCTCCTCTTGCTCTCTCTCAATCTCAAATAATACATACATATATATATATATATGTATATATATATATATTTTTTTTTTTAAATCAAAGACTTGTATAGGTAGACGGGAGCAGAAAAAAAGCAAGTTATCTAAGAAAAAAAAAAAAACAGTTTTGTTATTACCAGCTCACTTTCCTTTAGGGGTTTTATTAGGCAGATGACCTAACTAAGGCTGATCAGGCTATTCCTGATTGACTGGTTTCAGATTCCATTTCTCGGAGAGGTGAAACCATAATTGAGTCTAAGTTTGGCGATGTGAGACTTAGCAGGAAAGACTTCATTTGACGCTTATTATTTTGTTTTTAACAAGGTAGTGTTGAAATAGAAATAGAAATAAAAGAAAATTTAAAAAGTTTCATACACGGGGGAAAAAAGCAGTAATATAGGAGATACTAGAGCCTATTACAATGAAATTAAGCAGGGATAGTATATTCGGCAGTCATGTCTGTAGAGCTGCCCAGGATCAGTTTACGTGAAGTATATGACAATGCAGAGGGTGAATGTGGAGACTCTCTATAAGGTAAAGTATATTCTTGCTTGCTCCAAAGGAAGAATTATCCAATATAGGTGAACCATTTGTAAATATTTTTGCCTATAATCTGATTATTATTAGTTTTGTTACATTTGCTTTTGTTTATTCATCTGTTTGTACAATACCTCATCTAGAAGGGTTTTTGTTTTATCTTGGATTTTCTGATATCTGCATAATGTTTAAGGATGGTCTTCTTCATGGAGAATTAATGGAGATATAGGCTCCAAAAGCTTCCAATCCAGTCTAAGCCAACCTGAAAACTAATGGTAGATTGTCTTATTAGATCAGTGAACAATAAAAGGAGATTGGTCAAAACATTGCTTTGAATTTCCATGAGAACATTTCCTGCCTGGTAATTCATTAAATAAGTTCAGTTTGTTTTGTTGAAGTCTGTGGGTCAAGGATGGTCCAGCCACTGATACTGGAGCCCATTCATATTCTCTTAGTGGTCAGGGACTTCAGGACACTAAAAACACACTTTTGACCAACCTGGCACCTTTTGGTGCTTTTTTTCTATTTGTTAGGAGTTTGTGTGCTTCAAACCTGCTCCCTCCATAATTCTGTATGAAGTCTCAATATAATCCTATACTTGTTTTCAGAAAACCCTCTAGAGATAAAAAATATAAACTAATCCTAACTTTGGTCATTGTGGGGAACTCTGGATATATTGATATTTTTTACTTTAAACCTTCATTTATTGTTATTATTATTTAAGTTTTTACTTAAATTCTAGTTAGTTAACATACAGTGTAATATTGGCTTCAGGAGTAGAATTTAGTGATTCATCCCTTACCTACAATACCCAGTGTTCATCACAAGTGCCCTCTTTAATACCAATCCACCACCCACATCCCCTCCAACAACCCTGAATTAGTTTTCTATAGTTAAGAGTCTGTTATGGTTTGCTTCATTGTCTTTTCTCCCCTCTTCCCCTGTGTTCATCTGTTTGTTTCTCAAATTCCACATATGAATGAAATCAAATGGTATTTGTCTTTCTCTGACTGACTTATGTTACTTAGCATAATACATTCTAGCTCCATTCATATCATTGTAAATGGCAAGATTTCATTACTTTTAATGGCTAAGTATTATCCTGTTGTGTGTATATGTATACACATGTATGCACACACACACACACACACATGCACACACAGCCCACATCTTTGTCCTTTCAATAGTCAGTGAACGTTTGGGATCTTGCCATATTTGGGGTATTGTTCACAGTGCTGTTATAAACATTGTGGTGTATGTGCCTTTCAAATTAGTATTTTTGTATCCTTTGGGTAAATAACAATTGTGGGTGGTAGGTAGTTCTATTTTTAACTTTCTTTTTTTAAAAGATTTTATTTATTTATTCATGAGAGACACAGAGAGAGGGGGAGTGAGGCAGAGACACAGGTAGAGGGAGAAGCAGGCTTCATGCAGGGAACCTGATGTGGGACTTGATCCTGGGTCTCCAGGATCACACCCTGGGCCAAAGGCAGGTGCTAAACCGCTGATCCACCCAGGGATCCCACATTTTTAACTTTCTGAGGAAGCTCCATACTGTTTTCTAGAGTTGCTGCCCCAGTTTGCATTCCCACCAAGAGGCTTGCCCTTTTTTAGCAACCTCTCCTACATCTATTGTTTCCTGTGTTGCTAATTTTAGCCATTCTGACCTAAGTGGGGTGATATCTAATTGTGGTTTTGATTTGTATTTCCCTGATGATGAGCAATTTTGAGCATCTTTTCATGTGTCTGGTAGGCATCGGATGTCTTCTTCAGAAAGGTGTCTATTCATATTTTCTGCCCATTTCTTACCTGGGTAATTTGTTTTTGGGGTGTTGACTTAGAGAAGTCCTCTATGGATTTTGGAGACTAACCATTTATCAGATTTATCATTTGCAAACATATTCTCCCACTCTGTACGTTGCCTTTTAGTTTTGTTTATTGTTTCTTTCCCTGTGCAGAAGCTTTTTCTCTTCATGAAGTCCCAATAGTTCATTTTTGGTTTTGTTTCCGTTAACTCTGGAGACATGTCTAGTAAGAAGTTGCTGCAGGTGAGGTTGAAGAGGTTGCTGCCTGGGTTCTTCTCGAGGGTTTTGATGGATTCCTGTTTCACATTTATGTCCTTTATCTATTTGAGGTGTGTGTGTGTGTGTGGTGTAAGAAAATGATCTAGTTTCATTCTTCTTTATGTTGCTTGTGGGTGACCACGAAGGGACACAAGTCTGATACAGTACAAAAGAACTGTTGCAAGGCCTTTTTAGAGACCTTGTACCCTTCTCGCTTCATAAGGGCCTGCAAAGCGGTCATAAAGAAGACCTGTTCCATAGATTGAGACTGTCCCATATTTTTTTACTCCTGTCGTGGCCCTAAGTAACCGGGCTCCCCTTACCTGATTGTCAGCGACGACTTACCTGTATGTGCGCCTCTCTTGAATGTGCTCAGGTCCCTGTTCGGACGCCACTTGTCGCGCGCACTTCGGCAGCACGATCAGGGTCCTGAGGATAAGGGGAGGAGGAAAATAAAAGAAAAGTAAAGAGATGGAGACAGGAGGGACACAGTGGATGATGTCCAAGCAGTGCCAGCTTTATTCAAGGTTTTACAACATTTTATAGCATGAGCAAAACAAAGCCAAGAAGGTGTTTATTTTTAGCAGGTTTGTGAAACCCTCTAAATTTCCCCTTTCACCCCTTTGGGGTGCCAGAAGACCTTGGTAAATAGATAAGCTTGTTGCTCCAGATGTGCATACTTCAAAGGAATATTAGGTATGGTAAACAGACCAGCAAGGACAGACAGACCGTTATTTACATTTATGACCAGGTCAGAATAAGTTGTATCTATTGTGTTATGTGGGTGATCACGTACCATTGCTCAAGCCCTTTCTCAAGTGTCTACCAACTATTCACCCTTTAGGCTCCAGAGCCTTTTGAGTGAATGAGGGATGCAAGTCCGGGCCTGGTTTGGTTCAGTTACTCCAGCTAGTTCGTGGTCGCCCACAGTTGCTGTCCAGTTGTCCCAAAACCATTTGTTGAAAAGGTATCTTATGGGTTTTGGTACCATTGTAAATGGGACTGGTTCCTTGGCTTCTCTTTCTGCTGCTTCACTATTTGTGGGGAACCAGCTGTGGAGCCTAAGAACTGAATCTCATAGTCCTCAGCACACTGGGGATATGGGAGATCCTGAGTTGGCATACGGACTCTTGACCATATTGTTCTCCAGATACAGATCATCCACTCCACCCTCCTTGATTCAATAGCCTATTCTTTTACCTTTTGAAGTAAACATGTTTTTCTCTGCTTCCCAAAAGTCAATCATTCCCATATCCAACCTGTTAGCTCTCTTAGTAAAAACTGGAGTAGACAAACCCTCAGGGTCCAAGTCTGAGTCCGAGCCACAGTCCTCTTGTCCCCCAGATTAAAATTCAGTGAGACTCTGAAGCTTTCTTCATATATTGCCTCAGACTATCCTGGATCTGCAGCAATTACTGGTGTAGAGGGATGCAACATATTTCTGTACATTGATTTTGTATCCTGCAACTTTGCTGAATTCATGTATCACTTCTAGCAATATGTTGGTGGAGTCTTTCAAGTTTTCTACATAGAGCATCATTTTGTATTTGAATAGTGGAAGTTTGACTTATTCCTTGCCAATTTGGATACTTTCTATTTCTGTTGTCTGATTGCTGGGAGTAGGACTTCCAGTACTATCTTAAATAACAGTGGTAAGAGTGGAAATCCGTTTTATTCATGATCTTATAGAAAAAGCTCTCAGTTTTTCTCCACTGAAGATGATACTAGCTGTGGGTCTTCTGTGTATGGCCTTTATGATATTGAGGTATGTTCCTTCTATTCCTACTTTGTTGAAGGTTTTTTTTTTCAATATTTTATTTATTTATTCATGAGAGACAGAGACATAGGCAGAGGGAGAAGAAGTCTCCCTGTGAGGAGCCTGATGCGGGACTCCATCCCAGGACAGTGGGATTATGCCCTGAGCCACAGACAGATGCTCAACCTCTGAGCCATGCAGGCCTCCCTGTGAGGGTTTTTTATCAAGAAAAAGTGCTTCATTTTATCAAATGCTTTTCTGCATCTATTGAGAGGCTTGTATGGTTCTTAACCTTTCTTTCATTAATTATTTCATTAATTCTTTCATTAATTATTTGCAGCCCAGGAATAAATCCCACTTGATCATGGTGAATAGTTTGTTTAGTGTACTATTGGATTAGATTTGCTAGTATCTTGTTGAGAATTTTTGCAACCACATTAACAGGGATAGTGGCCTATAATTCTCCTTCATAGTGGGGTCTTTGTTTGGTTTTGGAATCAAGGTAATGCTGGCCTCACAGAACGATTTTGAAAGTTATCCTTCCATTTCTACTTTTTGGAACAGTTTCAGAAGCATAGTTATTAACACTTCTTTAAATGTTTGGTAGACTTCTGGGAAGTCATTACCCTCAACTCTTGTTTATTGGGAGATTTTTGATTCCTGATTCAATTTCTTTGCTGGTTATGAGTCTGTTAAAATTTTATATTTCTTTTTGTTTCAGTTTTGTTAGTTTATATGTTTCTAGGAATTTATCCATTTCTTCTGATTGCTCAATCTGGCATATAATTTTTCATAATATTCTCTTATAACTGTATTTCTGTGGTGTTGGTTGTGATCTCTCCTCTTTATTTGTGATTTTATCTACTTGGGTCCTTTCTCTTTTCTCTTTGATAAGTCTAAGAGTTTACCAATCTTATTAATTCTTTCAGAAAACCAGCTCCTACTTTCATTAATATGTTCTGTTGTTGTTTGTTTGTATATCATTTATTTCTTCTCTAATCTTTATTATTTCCCTTCTTCTGCTGGCTTTACGATTACTTGTTTCTTTTTTAGCTCCTTTAGGTGTAAGGTTAGGTTGCGTATTTGAGACTTTTATTGCTTCTTGAGGAAGGTTTGTATTGCTATACACTTCTCTCTTTTGACCACTTTTGCTGTGTCCCAAAGTTTTTGGACTGTCATGTTTTCATTTTCATTTGCTTCCATGTTTTTTTTCTTTTAATTTTCTTTAGTTTCTTGGTAAATTCATTCATTCTTTAGTAGGATGTTCTTTAACCTCCAAGTATTTGTGGTCTTCCAAAATTTTTTCTTGTTTGTTGGCTTCAGGCTTCATAGCATTATGGTCTTAAAATATGCATGGTATGATTCTTTTTTTAGATTTTATTTATTCATTCATGAGAGACACAGAGAGAGAGAGACAGAGACAGAGACAGAGACACAGGCAGAGGGAGAAGCAAGCTCCATGCAGGGATCCTGATGTGAGACTTGATCCCGGGACTCCAGGATCCAAGCCGAAGGCAGATGCTTAACCGCTGAGCCACCCAGGCATCCCAGCATAGTATGATCTTAATCTTTTTGTACTTGTTTAGGTCTCATTTGTAACCCAGTAAATGATCTTAACGACCCCTTATTTCAGGGTCTTTCTCCGGAAATTGAAATCATATTGCACAAAATTCTCCTAATATTAGTCAAACTATCTTAGAACTCATACTAAGATTTCCTTTATCTCAGAAGTTAGCACATGCTGTCCAATTTCTATTGCTAAATAAAAACACAGTGTTACGCACCTGGGTGGCTCAGTGAATGAGCTTCTGTCTTCAGCTCAGGTCGTGATCTTGGCATCCTGGGATCGAGTCCCACATTGGGGTCCCCACGGGGAGCCTACTTCTCCCTCTGCCTATGTCTAGTCTCTCTCTTTGTATCTCTCATGAATAAATAAAAAAAAATAAAAAAAACACAATGTTTTTCAAGTACGTAATTAAATAATTATAAAAATTTGTTCCTTGCTCCTTGTAGGAACAAGGCATCTACTGATTTGTATTGGCATCTACTTATGTAACCCCTTCAATCTAGCAATTTTAATTCTCATCACCATCAAGGATAACCCCATAATTATGGCTCTGCAGCTTAATAAATGTCCATGCCATGAACACATATTTTGGACATTTTAATAACAAATTATGCTTTACAAGTGTTTATGATGGATTTATATTAAAAGTGAAAATAGTGCAGTCCGGGGGAGTCCTGGGGTCGAGTCCCAAGTCAGGCTCCCTGCATGGAGCCTGCTTCTCCTTCTGCCTGTGTCTCTGCCTCTCTCTCTCTCTCTGTATCTCTCATGAATAAAAAAATAAAATCTTCTAAAAAAATTTAAATAAATAAATAAATAGATAAATAAATGTGAAAATAGTAATGCTATTAATAACTATTCTGGGGGGATCCCTAGGTGACTCAGTGGTTTGGCGCCTGCCTTCAGCCCAGGGCGTGATCCTGGAGTACCAAGATCGAGTCCCACATCAGGTTCCCTGCATGGAGCCTGCTTCTCCTTCTCCTTCTGCCTATGTCTCTGCCTCCTCTCTCTCTCTCTCTCTCTCTCTCAATGTGTGTGTCTTTCATGAATAAATAAATAAAATCTTAAAAAAATAACTATTCTGTAGGCTGAATCTATTACCAGAAGCTATATCAACTCATGTGGCTACCCAAAGATAGTGTCTTTAAAGCTATAAGATCATGGGAGGAGTGACTGTATAGAAGTTAGTGTAATGATTTAACAGACTATTATGCTAAACAGACTTTTTAAAATTTAGTCTTATACAAAGACATCTTGTAGAGGACAAAGAGAAATTCGTAGATGTGCTCACAAAAATTCCATCATACATGAACAAGATTTAGTCCACAGTACTGTAAAGAAAATGAAAATAATCAGGATGGGAGAGCCAAGAGGCTAAGATTTGGTAATGCCTGATGGTCATCTGGTAAATGGATGTTTGCCAAAGTGTTCCATGGACCACTTATCCAAGTAGGAAAGAGTATGCGACAGTCTGTAGGGAAAAGCTACATATGATAGCAGAGGACATGGACTGGCCCTAGCTAACTTGAAGATGAATTTTTTGCCGTGATCCTGGAATACCAAATTTTTTGTAATGAAACTGTGATTAAAAGCAATATTCTTACTGAATTATGAAAACTATAGAACAGAAACATATATGGTATTGAAAGTATCCCCATATAACCTATAATCACATTAAAACAATTTGTGGTTTCTACCAATGACAGAGAAGCTATAAGCTGTCAAAATTTACAACAATGTATACACAATTCATGAACCTGTTAAACTAATTGAACTACAATATTTTGGGACAAAATAGCATTGATTGAATATCAAATAGAAAAATAGAGTTTAGAAATACTCAGCCTTTGAGGAGCTATTTTATACATCTGCTAAGGTTTTTTTGTTATGATATTGAAATTATTTTATACTTGTAGAGACAAATAGCTTCGCAAGTTTCAATGCCATCTTCAAGTTCAGCAAAAGTGCTCTTTTTTAACATTAAATTTGAGGTGAGAAGAATCACACAAGTCATTTCTTTGTCATTTTTAAGTATTTCAGTATTTTTATGAATTGCTTTTTTCATAGATAACATATCTTTCACAACTTATTTAGCCTGTTTTATTATTTCTTAAGCAAAAAAAAATTTATATTACTAGGGATTATATAAGAGGAAAGCAGTTACTTAAGATACTGAAATAAAGTAGAGTTAAGATGCTGGACAACAATGATACATAAAACTTACTTGACAGCAAGGTATTTTTATGATCCACACAATATAAATGTTGGTGTAATGGAGTGAAAAGTGTATTTAAATTGCCTAGAGAATAACAATGAAAGATGGAAGGAACTTTCTTTGTAAAGCTTTTATAATTCTACGGCACTTCTCATTTAATATCGATTATTTTTTTGAGTAATATATATAATGACCTAGGCTACTTATATTTCTTATTTCCAAGTTAAAATTGACCAACTACGCCATTCTCACTTATTTTAATAATTCTTTTATTTTAAGAAGCATTGCATTTTATATCTGTTTGTAAGCAAGGCAGATATTTTACAATGTTTATTTTATATGAACATAAAAATTAAAATATGGGTAATTTTGTTGTCATATGATGAAATAAGGTGATTAAAGTGTTTTGGATAACTCCATTATGTTAAAAATATATATTATCTTAAATTTGAAACTTGTAACAGAATAAGTTTCATGACTATCCGTTACAATCATTTAAAGTAAGTTGAGATCTAAATTTCATTCACACAGAAATCTTCCAACCTATTTTCAGAATTATCCCAAGAATTTCCTCCTAGAGTGTTTATTTATGGTCTAAATTCAGTGCCTTTAGTTATAATATTTCTGTCTTGTATCAGATTAAAAATTCTTGAAAGAGCTTAATAGAAGTATGTGCACGTTCACATGCATGTGTGTATTTAACTGTACATATTAATAACTAGTGTCTGCTGAAATACCCTTTATACTATAAAATTAAAAACTCATGAGGTAACCATAATTAGGTGGTACTTTGATAATTACCATATGTTTCAGGTGTGCAAATAAACTATTAGTGTTAAAATGTACACTTAAGACTTAGATTATTATTATTAATTTACTTTCAAAGACCCTTTAATGCAAATAAATAAATAATAAATAAATAAATGACCTTTTAATGCAATGAGAGATTAAACAACTCAGAATAACTTACTTTGGCAAAGGGTAAGTGCCTCTAAGTACATTGATCCAGATATATTAATTAATAAGACCAATTGAAGGAAACTATAATCATACAAAAAAATATGGACAAAGGCTATTATCTAGTTTTCATCTTTTGTATAGCAATTTGGTTTCAAACACTTATTTTTTTCAATATTTGAAAAATTCCAACTAGTTGGACGCCTGGATGGCTCAGCGGTTGAGTGCCTGCGTTAAGCCCAGGGCGTGATCCTGGAGACCAGGGATCGAGTCCCACATCAGGCTCCCTTGCATGAAGCCTGCTTCTCCCTCTGCCTGTGTCTCTGCCTCTCTCTCTCTCTCTGTGTGTGTCTCTCACAAACAAATAAATAAAATCTTTTTAAAAAATTCCAACTAGTTAATATATAGTGTAATTTTAATTTCATAGTTTCAGGAATTTAAATAAGTATTTGTAGGATATCAAGCCTGTATTCAATTAAGAGACATAAATAAAATATAGGGCATCTGCCAATTTATATATAACTTTCTGCAAACAAAATGTTGTATTTTGGTGGGAATATTTCTATCATTGACTCATTGAATTTGAGTTGTAAACTTGATGTCTAAGAGAATATATTAGTTGGAATACCCAGGGGTTGGTTGGAGGGAATAAAAACTTCTACTATGTGTGAGATTCCACTAAATGATGTATTGACTTCACCATTTAAAACATCATATAATACTGGCAGATATTTGAATTCCATGTTTTGGAATATAAGCAGAAGAGTAACAATGACAGATTCTCATTACAAAAATAAATATTTGCTCAAACATTACTAATAAGCTTTTAATATATTTTCACCTTCATGGTATGAAATTGAAATTTATGATGATAAATTATTTTCTCTGTAAAATTCACAATAAAATTTTGGCTATTGAACATTATTTGTAGTGTAGAGTTTACCATTTATAGATATTGTACCTATTGTTTATATATTTATGCTATAGTAACTGTAGTATATTTGCGATAAAATGATGCCATAAACACCTGTGCTTAAAGCTCATGACTATATTTGTGCCTTCTTTGATACATTTCTATAAATTACATTTTCAAACAACAATAGTTCTAAGTCTTGTGTTACCAGATACTAAAGTCCTTTGTCAGAAAAATAAAACAAACATACAATTCCACAAAAAATTAGAGAACATTTCTTCAAAGACATGCCATATATTCTATTCATAAATTCGTATGTATTTAAATATATTATTGTTATTTATTCATTTACTTCCTTCAGATTTTTATTAGATATGGAAGGATTTTATAAAGGCTTTTTGTTGTTGTTCAGATGACTTTGTCATAGCTTTCCTATTGGTTTTGCAATTTCTAATTTACCTAATGATGCTTTTAACATTCTTATTTCCCCCTCACTGCTTACTGCATTTTGTCTATTCTTTTTCTGCATAATTGAGTTGAATTTGTTTTTAATTCTTTAAGCTCTTTGGGTCTCTTCTATTTCTTCTTCTTTCTCCTTCTTTTGGAGGTAACATTTATGTTTACAGATTGCCACATAGTACAGAATAACAGTCTACAAGTTGTTATACACAGCTTTCTCCATTCCATTATTTAGTAAGATGTTTGCTTTTATAGGTTTTATTTTTTTCATTGATTCAATAGACATTTATGATTTTTTTTTATTTGTAGGTGACTTTAGTGTTGTTAATGAAGGGGTGGTAGGAATTGTTTCACTTAAAAAGCTTATGCAGAGTCAATACAGTGTTGTTAATTAATTTCCATGACATATCACCTATTTTCAAGTACTTAAAGTTACCCACTAGTAAATCCAAAATAGTAACATAAATCTTTTTATCAGTTTTGTTGCCAGCAATCTTTACTATGACTACCAGTTTTCAAAACTATTTGTATTTAAACACAACTTCCCTTCTAGAAATACTCTTCATCTCTGATTGTTTATGAGGTCAATTCAGCTTTAATAATTTTTTTGAGATGACAGAAAATATCAGTGTTGACAGAATTAATAACTGAGGTCTTTGTGTATAGGACAAAAGGTTTTACTTGAGGTAATATAAGTTTCTAATTTTCTGTTGAAATTTGTGACATTAAATTATTCGCCATAGCAACTGTCTGAGTTGTCATAAACATGGGAAAATGACTTCAATACAGGTTCAATAACACAAAACCAAAGGAAAACAAAATGAGAAACACATTTCTAAGCTAAAGATTCTTTTCATAATTTCATTCTTTATATCAGTAAGTCAGCATCAAGTACTTCTTTGAATATAAAATATAAATATATATACTATATATGTGTATATGTATAATACAAATAGATCATATAAAAAATATATATATAAAATGTATACCTGAAAAATATGCTTTTCAATGACATTATATATTAAAATAATCAGTAGATGTTTAATTTGTGAATCACAGTAGCCAAAGTTTTCTTAATGAATGAAACATATATTTGCTAACAAAATATTTTAAAATGAAAAATGTAGGCTAGTACATGATTGCTTACCTTCTATGAAACCCTGAATCCCCAGGGTATACAGCCTGCACCAATGATGCTTAGAGAAAACAAGAGAGAGAAGACTCTAGCACCCTAGTGGTCCCGGGACGGGATCTGCCTCTTTATAGAAGTGATTGTACTCAGATTGGAACTAACCTGAACATAACCAACACTGGGGCCTATGGTACAACTTGTACAAGTGCCTTCCTAGAACAAGTACAAGATCATTCAAAGAAAATGAATCCAATTGCTTTATAAAAATCTAAAGGAAATTAATATCAGCTCTGACATGTAAAAAGATAGAAGCCATCATTACTATACTTACAGTAAGAAAAAAGTTATATAAACTGAAAATCAAGGATTTTTCTTGAACCCATCAGATAATAGATGTAAAAAAACAAACATCCACCCTGAAATCTGGAGAAATAAGCAAATATGGAGAACCAAAGTTGAGATCTCTTGACTTGGAACAGAAGCTTCCGGAGCCCTCAACTGGTAAGAATACTTATTGGTAATATTGATACATGGATAGAGACTGCATGCAGACTAGAGTGAAAGTGAGAATTTACTTGAGGCCACAATCTTGTGGAAGATCTCCCTCTGTGGATTTTACTTTTAGGCCCTAATAAGGTTCTTACCGTTAAAAGCCAAAACAAAAATCACCTCATGTCTGTGACAGGGGAGGGAAAAGTGAACAATTTTGCAATAAAGAAACCAGAGAATTCTTCCTAATAAAGGCCAACTTTCCAAGGAAAAAGAGATTTTTTTTCAGAGATTGATCTATAGGAAAGGGCATTTTTTTTTTTCCTCCACCCCTCTGTAACCTTCCTGTCTCTCTTAAGGTCGGGAGTAAAATCAAAGTAACTTTCTTGAAGTAACCGCTCAGGGACACAGACCATCCGCATTTTATGACTAAAATTTAATCATAACATTGTAAAATGTTTCTCTATTCCACTGCTTACTATGACATCAGCAAGACTGTGGTATAATAACACTGGATTGCAACTGAAATTTCTGCAAGTCTTAACCTCTATTTAAGAAGGACTTTTTAGGAAAAGCAAAAGAAAACGGTGGAGACAAAAACAGGGACACAAGAAGAAAACAAAGCCCCTGGCACCTATAGCTGTAGCACACAGTAAGCATAGCCCAACTGCCACCCTAATTATCTTGTATATTACATCTGCTTTTCAATAAAATAAGTACAAAACAAGTACATGTTAAAAAGCAATAAGAAAATGAAGATGACCCAAAGTGAGCATCAGAACTGGACTCAGATGCAATGCAGATTTTGCAATTATCACACAGAACATTTGGAATAACTATAATTAACATGTTAAGGTCTCCAATGGAAAAAAGGAGGCAACATGCAAGAACAGATGGGTCATATAAGCAGAAGATGGACACTAAGAAAGAATAAAAATGTGAAAGGAATCAAACACTGTAACAGAAATGATAAATGACTTTGATGAATTCATCATTAGACTGGACAGGTTGAGGAAAGAATGAGTAAGCTTAAAGATATGTCAATAATAACTCCCAAAACTAAATTGCAAAGAAAATGGATTAATAATAATAATAATACAGAACAGAATATCCAAAAATGGTGGGACATTTCAAAAGAGCAACTTATACATAATTGAGACTACCAAAATGAGAAGAAAGGAAACACACCAGAAGAAAATTTGGAGTAATAATGACTAAAAATTTATAAAAATTTTGAAAACTGACAAAACTAATCACAGATGTCAAACCAGAGATCTATGAAGCTCAGAGAACCAAGCAAGATATAAAGTAAAATGTCTACAACTGAGGATATCACAGCTAAACTTCAAAGACAAAAACTTTTGAAAGCAGCTAGAAGGGGAATAAAACACCCCACCTATAAAGGAAAAAGCATAAGAATTAAAGCAGATTTGTCAGAAATCATGAAGACAAGAAGAAAGTGGAATGAAATTTTAATGTATTGAAAGAATAAAACATAAAAACATTTAATTCCACATGATTGAAATGAATTCAAATCCACATAAAGAAAAATATATTCTCAAGACAAAGAAAAACAATTGAGACAAATGGACAAGTTATCTATCCAGTAAGAAATGGCAAAAGAAGCTCTTCAAGGAGAAAGAAAATGATGCTGTCCTATACTGAAAGAAATGGCAAATTCTTTTTTTTATGGAGAAATTTTTAAAACTATAAAACTTGATCTTACATTTAAAAAAGGGAAAGCCTGGGAGAAGAAATAAATGAATATGAATAAAATCTTTGGTTTTCTTACTCTTATTTGATCTATAAATAAATGTTCAAAGTAATAAATCTAACAATGTCTATTGAAGTTATAACATATGGATAAGTTCTAGAATATTGGATGATAGTAATTCTCTAAGGGACAGAAGGAAGGATTTGGGAATATTTTGTGATAAGACTCCTGCAGTGTTCATGAGATGGTGTAATGTCACTTGAACCTGGACCTAGACTCATTGTAAATGTCTATTTTAAACTCTAAGGCAGGCAAAAATAGTTCACAAAACAAGCATATTAATAGGACAATTCAGGGAAAAATGGAATTATATAAAGTACTGAACTAAAATCAGAGAAGACAGAAAATGGAGCAAGGGGGATGAAAGAAACAAAGAATAGGACAAAGAATAGAAAGTAGTTATAGGGATCCCTGGGTGGTGCAGCAGTTTAGCGCCTGCCTTTGGCCCAGGGCCCGATCCTGGAGACCCGGGATCGAATCCCACGTTGGGCTCCCGGTGCATGGAGCCTGCTTCTCCCTCTGCCTGTGTCTCTGCCTCTCTCTCTCTCTCTCTCTTTCTCTCTCTCTCTCTCTGTGACTATCATAAATAAATAAAAATTAAAAAAAAAGAAAGTAGTTATAAACCATGGGAGATGTTATACAACTGTATCAATAATCATTTCAAATATTAGTGGTCTAAGTAAAACAAAAGATAGAGAAAGCTAAACAAATATACACAAAAAACAAGTATATGTTATATGTAAGAAACCTACTTTAATATAAAGCCAGAGGTAGGTTAAAAGTAAAGGAATAGAGAAAAATATGCCAGGCTAGCACTAATTTAAAGAAAGCTACAGTAATTTCAGACAGATCATATTTCAGAACGAGGAAAAGTATGAGGGATAATGAGTGGCATTACATAATGATAAAGGAGACATTTCTCAAAGAAGTCATAAAAATCTTTAATGTGTATGCACCTAATAACAGAGTGTCTATATATCACAGAAAAACTGATATAATTCCACTAAGGAAATAATTGATAAACTGGACTGCATTAAAAATAAAAACTTCTGCTCTGCCAAAGACACTGTCAAGGGAAATAGAAGTCAAGCCACAGACTGGGAGAAAATATTTGTAAAAGACACATCTGATAAATGACTCAAACAAAATCTGCCAAGAACTCTTAAAACTCAATGATAAGAGGGCAAATAACCTGATTTAAAAATGGGCCAAAGATCTTAACAGTCACCTCACCAAAGAAGATATACAGATGGAAAATAAGCATGTGAAAAGACTTTCAACACCGCCTGTCATTAGGGAATTGTAAATTGAAACAATGCGGAGACACCCCTACACAGCTGTTAGAACAGTCCACGTCTGCAACACTGACGACAGCATACGCTAGCAATGATGTAGAGCAACAGGAACTCCCATTCATGCTGGTGGGAATGCAAACTGGTACAGCCACTTTGGAAGACAGCGTGGCAGTTTCTCATAAAACTGAATATATTCTTGCCATATGATCCATCATTTGTACTCCTTGGTATTCTCCTAAATGAGTTAAAAACGTGTCTACCCAGATGAGCTGGAAAACCTGTGCCCGAATATTTATAGCAGCCTATTCATCATAAGGCAAAATTTAGAAGCAGCCGAAAAGTCCTTCAATAGGTGAAGAATAAACAAACTGTGGTTCATCCAGACAGTGGAATGTTATTATTTAGTGCTAAAACAAAATGAACAGTCAAGCCTTGAAAAGACATGGAGGAAACCTAAATGCATATTACCAAGTGAAAGAAGCCAATATGAAAACACTACAGTATGATTCCAACTATATGGCATTCTGGAAAAGGCAAACTTTAGAGACAGTAAAAAAGATCAGTGATTTCCTGGGGCTAACGGGGAAGGCAGGATGAATAAGAGCGCAGAAGATTTTTAGGGCAGCTAAACTATTCTGCATGAATCTGTAAAGGGGGACTCATGTCATTATACCTTTGTCAAAACCCATAGTATGCACAGCACCAAGAATGCACCATAATAGAAACAATGAACTTTGAGTGAAAATGTGGTTTCAGTGTGGGTCAGGGATTGTAACAAATGTATCACTCAGGTGAGGAAGGTTGCCAGTGGGAGAAGCTGCCGCATAAGTAGGGGAGAGTGTATAATGTAACTTTCTAGGTACTTCCCACTCAATTTGGTGTGAACCTAAGATTCCTCTAAAAATAAAGTTAATTTTATAACATTAAAAAAAAAAAAATCAGGGGCCCAGAGTCCTAGTCATAACTGATATAAAAGTTAGGTGAGGATTTTTTTTTTTTTTTACCAAAGAACACATTGCACATAGATATTAAAAATATAAAATTTGGATGCTATGTGGAGTCATGAAAAATTTCAGCATACATTTTGAACTCTAATGAATACAATCAAAATGAAAATAATGTGTATCGCTTTAGCTAGTGATAATATTGTTTTGAGTATATTGGAAAACAAGAGCAGATATGGTGTAAGAGAACTGTATCCTCCTCTACTGGTAAGACAGTAAATAATGTTTAACATTTAATACTGAAGTGTAAGTATAGTATGGAGACATGTAAAATGTTAAAAATAGTCAATTCTTCATTGTAGGTTGATGAATGATAAAGACTATGATAAAAGCTGTTTTGTTGTAAGCATTTATATTTATAGGTATATATAGCATGGTCATATAATGAATTTATCCTTCATATGCATATATACTGCGATAAAAATTTAAAGCATACTTGGCAATATCAGGAGTTTAGGTATGACACTGTAATGCCAAATTCATGGATTACAAATTCTGAGTTTAAATGGGCTGTTTTGTTTTGTTTTGTTTTGTTTTAATTCCTTTCCAATTCATGTACTTTCCATCCCCATGACAAATAACATTTTACAATAAATATTTTTGGTAATTTCCTAGAGAGAGGGGAAAAGCTTTTGAAGTTTCTGTTGGGCAAGTCCCATCTGGTGCTCTGATTATCTGTTGTGGACTCTGAACATTTTATGAGTTACAGCACCTGTCAATTAGCACTGTAAAATCCACAGATGGATTCTGGTATTTCATGCATGTTACAGCCAAGGATATGCTTTAGATTTATATATGCCCTCTTCACCAGCCAACATGCTCCCATCATATTTTGATGGGAAGGAGACTATTACTTGACGCACATATGTAACTGAAAGTCAAGACTTTCAATGCTAACTCTCCAGGAGTCTATTTAGAGCCCTAGAGAAAAGGTAAAGGCCAGTGGATAGCCAAAAAGAAGTGTTAGAAAGGTATCACACTATAGATAATCATATGATCATATGATCATATAACTTATCACCCAAATTACTGTGTTTTTGAGAGGGAGCCAGAATGCCATTAATTATTATACCAAGGTAACAGGTATAATTGGGACTATCCTTGCCACCAAGTTTTAAAATCTATTAGAGGAAATATTGTACAATATTAGTGACTAATAAGAGAAGTTGAGTGCATATCAAATACTTGAGGTCTCTTTAGTTATCTATGTCTCAAAGATATTTAGGATTATTGAGACTCATGTTTGCAGTGAGCATTTATTGTTTGCTTCTCTGGCATCCATATGCCTTACTTCCATTACAGCCTTATATTTTGTTTGTTTAGTGACTTCAACCACACGATCTGGTCTCTCGCATTTCTACCAATTGGCCAACTATTGATTTGTAGTTCCTTATTCTGATGATATCAGACATCATAAGGACAAACTCCAAAATTCTTTAATGTTTTCTTCAACTGAAGTATTGAAAACTTTCTGTTCTTTACTCCTGTAACTCCCACTTAGAATGAACACAGATATTAGCATCAAGTTCATATCTATGTTTAATTTGATTTATCTCCCTTATGAAGTTTGATTTACATCTCTTGTAATACTTTTTTATTCCTGATGTTCAAAATAATTAATTTCCTGCTCAAATTGACTTATAAATAATGCAAGAAAATATGGATCAGTTTTAGATGATTAGAATTTTATGGGTAAAAATAAATGAATTATCTATTTCCTACTGGGTAGGAAGTTCAAGAATGTATCAATTGAATGATGGCATAAAATGCAGCCTAAAATTCTTATTTTATCATATTTAACTTCCATTACTTAACATAGCCTATGATTTTATTTATTTTATTTTAATTTATGATTTTATTTTTTATTTGATTGTTAATATTATTTTTGGCCTGCATGCTTCATAATACTTACCTTTATCAAAATTATATATATATACTTTGATATATATATACATGGATTTCACAGACACAAAGATATATACATCCACAAACATATATGAAATCTGTATTTGTAATTTTGTGATAGAATTAACTCTTAAAGATAGCTGCCATAAAGAATTATGGACTAAATGAGGCATGCTAAAAATACCTTTTTTATTTTGAGGTTATGTATACACATGTCAAAACAACTGGCTGAAAATGTGAAGTACTCAGTCAATCAACCAGTTATGCTGTCTACATGATGCCAAGCAGCCAGTTTGATTGATATTTGTTCTTAACCAAATGAATTGACTCTATAGAGCCACCAACATTATCTTTATAAAGAATAAAGTTGATCAAGTCATATCTCTGCTTAAAAACCTGTCCATAACTTTGCAGATAAAATTCAAAAATCTTTAGCTTGACCATAAATGGCCTTTCAAGATCTGTCCACAAATTCCTTTTTTTACTCTATCCTCTTTCATTCTTTATACATTGTCCACCTGTAGTGTTCTGCGTGGTTAGGCTCTCCCCGTGACAGGACCTTCCGGACATGTTCATGATTATTTTCTGTGGGCTTTTCTTACACTATCATGTTCCCACCATTGCCTGCTGTCCCCAACAGCTTGACCTTTCATCTGGCAATTCTTTCTCTTTTTTTAAAAGATTTTTTAAAAAATATTTTATTTATTTATTCATCACACACACACACACACACACACACACACACACACACACAATAGATAGAGACATAGACAGAGGGAGAAACAGGCTCCCTGCGGGAAGCCTGATGTGGGACTCAATCCTGAGACCCTAGGATCACGTTCTGAGCCGAAAGTAGATGTTCAACTGCTGAGCCACCCAGATGCCCCAAGATTTTTTTTTTTTTTTAATTCATGAGAGATACAGAGAGAGGGGCAGAAACATAGGCAGAGGGAGAAACAGCCTCTCTACAGAAGCACAATGTAGAACTCGATTCCAGCGCTCCAGGATCATGCCCCGAGCCAAAGGCAGACGCTCAACTGCTGAGCCACCCAGGTGTCCCATCTAGCAATTCTTTTCTCACTCTTTATATCATATCCTAAAGGTCACATTGTCACTTATACCTTACCTTGCACCTCTGCCTTTCTGCTCAGTCCCAGTTGTTCCCATAAAATTTTTATTTGGGGTACAGTGAATAAATGATTAATGTTGGTTGGCTGGATATGTGAGTGAAAAAATTAGTAACTTGGTCAGTTATTTGCTTTTTAGTATCTGAATCAACATTCCTAAATTAATTACATGTCCTTTGGGCCTCTTCCACTTCAATTCATTTGGAAATGTGATATATACCTTAAACCTCAGGAATACTGAACATCCAGGCACTAGCTGGGATTCTGTATGCCATTTATGTATCCGAATCACTGTGAAAGACAGTTTAGGATGATGAAACAAGAATCAACAAAAAATTACCAAAGGTATGTTAAAGCTGATGAAGATTTAAATAAAAGTGCCCATTCACAAAATAATAAATGTATCAATTAGACTGGTTTCCTAGATTATTTTTGTAACATAGCTGATCTTACATAAAGAGGCTGTCACTTTAGTCAAAAAATATTTTCACAGCTTTTGCTCAAATGTCCCTTTTTTTTTAAGATTTTATTTATTTATTCATGAGCGACACAGGGAGAGACAGAGAGACAGAGAGACAGAGAGGCAGAGACACAGGCAGAGGGAGAAGCAGGCTCCATGCAGGGAGCCCAATGCGAATCTTAATCCCAGGACCCCAGGATCATGACCTGAGCTGAAGGCTCAACCACTGAGCCACCAAAGCATCCCCAAATGTCCCATTCTTAATAAGACCTTCTCTGGTCACGATATCTACAAGTATTACTGCTTTATTCTGATCTACATATTTTTTCCATATCCTATTTTGCTTGCTGGCTCTCATCACCTCCTAATACTCTATATAATTCATGTACTTAGTTTTTTACCTATCACCCTCCAGCAGAAAATAAGTTCCACAAAGGAAGTAATTTCTGTGTTTTAGTAGAAATTCAGTTATATTTGCCAAATTAATATCAATGTTTTTCCTGCAAAAGTTGAACTAGAAAATGTGACTAAAGTCTCTGACTGAAGATACTTCAACTTCAAACCCCAGTATTTAAACTCAAAACTGCAAGTTTTCCCTGAAAGGTAATAATATTTACATTTACCACATATTTATCACATAAATTTACCACAAACTCGCCCCTTTAAAAGGTAGATTTAAAAATCTAAGAAAAATTAAGGCATATTTTCAGTTCCTTCTTCTAAAAGTGTCAATCCAACATATCACTTCTCCTCCCTGGTAAAGAACCTAGATGCCCTCCTGCCATATTTTTTAAAAAAATATATCTATCTATAGAAATTCAAGAAGTGAAAAATCAGTGTTCCTCTCTAATGGACATGACCATAAATAACCTGGGGTGGGGGGAAGCATAAGGGCAATTTGCCAATTTCTAATTTATTTCATACATGAAAATACAAGACTGTGTCTCACATGGTCATGGTAATACAGTCATGGAAATCTAATGACACTTTGTTATATTACCTACTCCTACTCCTTACTTGTATCAGTGATTCTCACATGGGTATTGTTGGTTTCTTAGATGGATAATATTTTGTGCAGCAATTTCCTACTTGTTGCAAGTTATTTTGTATCTCTGGCCCTAGCCACCAGTATATAGAAACCATTTCTGTCATTAGTATTTCCACACATTTTCAAAAAAGGGGCATTTGAATACTCATTTCCTAAATAAATCTTTCAGGAATATTACCTCAGAATAATGTCTTTTTAAGTAAATCAAAGATGCCAGTATGCTTCCTTAGTAGATACTACCAGAAAATAATTTATTATTCTACTGCTTTGAGGTTGATCTGAATTAATCTTAACATTTCCTGGTTAAGGAAGTGTTCGTGACTGTACATATTCATTCAATGTTTCATAGGATTTAACTTGCATCACAAGCTATTTATTCAGAACTGCAATAATTAGAATCCAAAGAACTTTATATTTTTTGAAAAAGTTGCTTAGTAGAAAAAAAGTCTTGAAATTCTCTGAATGTTTGATAGTTGAAATCAGCATCCAATGTCCAATGATAGTATATACGTAGAGCATATGTTTACTCATTAAAAAAATAAAATGGACCGCTCCCAAGATTTTACATCAGAGATAGAAATTAGGGAGGCAAATAAAGAACGGTAATTAAAAATAGTACCAATTAATCATTTAAAACAAATTACTCGTGGAGCATTCTGGGGATGTATTAGAAATTTTGCAGTCATAACCAACCAGGCCAAAAAAAGAAGGAAAGAAGCAATTAATGATAGCATTGTTTTTTCAGATGTAAGGGCTTCTTAACAGCAATGCAGACATTATTATTAGTTTCAGTTATTCAGGAAGAAAAAATTCCAAAGAAAAAGTTTAAAAAATCAGTAATACATATATATGTTATCATTAATATGTTAATGTTATGTTAACTTAAACAATTTTGAACAGATCCTTTTGCATTAATTTAAACTCTTTAAAAACAATCAAATGGTTAAGGGAGCCCTCATTCTTAAAAAAAAGCAAGGATCAAATATCAACTAAACAGAACTCAAAGGTTCTATGTGAAATAACACATTTTCTACTATCTTGGATATCAGGAATTTGTCCAGATAGTGATACACTTGAGATAGAGTAAAGCAGCAAAACTTCAAAAATCATTCTATAAGGTGGGCTCCTGAGTTAGCCTTGGTTACTTTTAGGCACGAAAGTATACACTAATTTTACTTTTTTTAATACTTGCAGGGAATGGCATAAATGTTTATTAAGAATTAAGATAGGGACATCTGGATGGCTCAGCAGTTGAGCGTCTTCCTTTGGTTCAGGCTGTGATCCTGGAGTCCCGGGATCGAGTTCCACATCGGGCTCCCTGTGTGGAGCCTGCTTCTCCCTTTGCCTGTGTCTCTGCCTCTCTCTCTGTGTCTCTCATGATTAATAAATAAAATCTGAAAAAAAAAAGAATGAAGATAAACAAAGGAGGTATTGATAAAGAATGAAAGATAGGAATTTAACTTTTAAAACCACTTTAATAATTAAGATAACATTTTAATTAAAATAAAAATTTATATTAAAAAAGAATAAGTACAATGTAGTGAAATTATCTTAATATAGGGAAATGCTAACTATAATAGTTAGAGTGCTATCTTTATATTTGCTGTCTACTGGATATAATATGGCATTTATATCACCTTTTGTTTGCTAAACCTGGAAATTAATAAAATGATCTCATTTTATCTTTCCTAATTGAGTTATCATATGTAGAGTGGATAGAGATTATGGAAAGACAATTTTATTTCCTTCAGTTGAAAATTTGCATTTTTGACATTGCTTTAAAAGCCAGTGGAAGCAAAGGAATACTTAAACTCACAGGAGTATGAACAAATTATGTTATCGGAGTTTGTTTTCAGAAACAAAAACTTAGTGGGCTGCAAAAGAGACTAAAGAAGGAAGGCATTTAAGCAATCCTCAATTTATCTGTTGAATTTAGATTTTTTTTTGAAAAGATCAATAACAATTTATAACGTGTTGGCAAACTATAGTTTATAGGAAAAACCTGGTCATCTGCATATTTTTATAAATAAAATTTCATGGTACACATTTGTTCATGTATCATCATGAGCTCCTTTCATGCTACACTGGCAAATTTAACAGTTGACACAGAGACTGCATGGCTTACAACCTAAAATATTTACTATGTGACCTTTATATAGAGCTTACTGACTTTTAGCTTAGAACTGCTGGACTATCTTATTATCTTCCGTCTCCTTAAAAAAATAATACAGACTCATTATAAAATGACAAGAATTACAGAAAGTATAAATTAGAGAAAATTCCATACTCTTGAAGTTATTTGGATATCTTAGCTATTATCTGGAAGATTGCTTATGGAAATTGTGTTACTCCAAATGAGTAGGTCTCCACCTACGATGTACATTAGAATTCCTGGAGAACTTTTAACATCTGATTTTCAAGTCATTCCTCAAACTAATTAAAAAAGAATGAGAGGAAAGGAGGAGATGCCATGGACACACCATAATTGGTATTATTTTTAATGCTCCCTAGATGATTTCATTGTGCAGCCAATGTTAGGAAATGTATCTCTAGGCAGGATCTGATCTCTTTGTTCCTCCTATAATGTTTTGGTCAAGTAAGCCATAGCTAAAATTGAGGCAGCGAAGAGACTTAGTATGTGTTCCAACAACTTTTATATTTAGGTAATATTATATTTTAAATCACAATAAATATAAAGCAAAAGTAAAACTAGTCAAAAAATTAAAAAAAAAAAAGTTCAAATTACAGTGCTTGAGTGTAGGAAGGAAACTTTAACATTGAGTCTATAAAACAGGCGCAGACAAACACATGGGTAACCTGCTCACATCTTAGGTTGGTAAGGTTTATTTAGGTAAAAATTCTCATTTGGGTTACTACCCTTTCAACTCAGTTTATTTCCTTTAATTCTTATTATGGGGAGCAATCTTTAAAAACCTATCTGCAATATAAATTGACACAGAGAAAATGACAGTACTTTTCTACTTGTAAAAACATATTCTTTCAACTAAAAATAATATTCAAACGAGATGTAGAAGCAGCAAACTCTGAATTATCAAAATAGAGAGAAACTTCCTGCACCTCTATTAAAGAAGAAAGTTAAGCCAGAGTTGCCTAAGTACATGAAATCATAGAAGGCAATGTTAAAATAAAATTATATTCTGACAATGATGAAAATAAAGCAATAAATCTTGAATATAAAGTTGCTGAGGGATTTATTAATAAAGAAATGGAGTTGGGATCTGAAAGAAAAAAACACATTGTGTATCTCTAATGAAGAAAGCATAGGCTTTATTGTCTCAATGTTGTTTTTGGAAAATAGAAAGTGTAGGGAAAAATTATCAGGTTGCAGCTAGAATACTACTCTTGTGTAAACTTAGGATCTTATGAAAGGTATAGTCATTATTAAAAAGTGAAAAAGTGGGACACCTGGGTGGTTCAGCGGTTTGGTGCCCACCTTCAGCCCATGGTGTGATCCTGGAGTCCTGGGATCGAGTTCCACGTTGGGCTCCCTGCATGGAGTCTGCTTCTCCCTCTGCCTGTGTCTCTGCCTCTCTCTTTCTCTCTCTGTCTCTCATGAATAAATAAATAAAATCTTTTTTAAAAAGTGAAAAATTTGTAATTAATGCCAGAATTTCTTTTTCTGAACCAGAAGAAAAAATGATATATTGCCAAACTGAATTAATTCCAGAGAATATTATAAAGGAAGGAGAACAGAAATGAAGATTAAAAGACTTAACATGAATGATATTAATATTATTAATATGGATACGGTCACATTACTAATAAAAAGAAACCATAATAAGAAGATAGTTTCAAAAGTATAATTTCACAAAGTGTGAAATTTAATTAAATGATAAAGAAAAATTTGTATCACCAAAGTTTATGCTATCAAGGATGAAATCAAAGTTTACAATACTCCATTTAAGTTTGAATTATGAATTATATGTACAGAAATATTCTTCATTTTTCTGTATATGAAATCAGTTTATTTAAGAGACACATAGGTGAGTAGAAGAAATGTAACTTTGTGCCCTAAAAGGCATTATAACTGTCCAGTTTATTTGATTCCTTTGGGTAGATGGTCTTTCATGGTTTATCACTATACTTTCATTATACTTTCATTCTTTTTGGGGGGGGTTCAAATAAATTTTACATGAACCTCATGGCCTTAAGTGAGAGGCATTCAGTTGTGTACTCTATCCTTCTACTCTTTACTGGGTTAGCTGAATTATTCATTCATTTATTCCTTGAACATCTGGGGTATTTCTCAGTGCATGTGCAGGTGGGGTGTTCATAGACAGGAAACCCACAGTCTCTTTTCTCACATGATCATTTTCTTTTCTTTTTTTATTTTAAATATTTTTAATTTATTTATTCATGAGAGACATACAGAGAGAGGCAAGACATAGGCAGAGGGAGAAACAGGCTCCCTGTGGAGCAGGCAGCCTGATGCAGGACTTGATCCCAGGACCCTGGGATCACAACCTGAGCTAAAGGCAGATACTCAACCACTGAGCCACCCACGTGTCCAACATGATCATTTTCTACCCACACACTTCTTTTTAAAAAATATATATATATTTATTTATGATAGTCACAGAGAGAGAGAGAGAGAGAGAGGCAGAGACATAGGCAGAGGGAGAAGCAGGCTCCATGCACCTGGAGCCCGACGTGGGATTCGATCCCAGGTCTCCAGAATCGCGCCCTGGGCCAAAGGCAGGCACCAAACTGCTGCGCCACCCAGGGATCCCCACACACCTCTTTCTGATTCAGCTGTACAGTAATTTTCAAAGGCAATGCTGATAATCTGAGAGAGTCACCTCCTCCATATGAACACAATTATTAAGACTGATGTAATAGACTAATAAACAGCAGTATTAGACTGCACATAGTATGAGGAAAACATTAAAATGACATTTTAATATGTGTAAAGATAATAAAAGAAGTCATTGAAAATATGAGCAAGGAGCAAGGTACTATGAAAAGGACTAGATGTGGAAAATAATCCTCAGTAGATGATCCATTCATGTTCTGTTTAGGATGCAGAGAGATGGAAGTAAGATTGATTTCATCAGCCCAAATCTACACATGCAAAAATTTTCTTGAACCCATCAGAAAACTGGGTTCAAACTCTTGACTGAGATTTGAAGAACGGTGGATGCTTCCAAAAGAGACAAAATGCCAGTATTTTCTTTCCTACAGCAGTTACTATTGGGCAGGTAAAAAAATTCAGTGAAAACTTTTTAAAAAATCTCTCAAGATTGAATACAGGCTATTGAGAGAATATACAGAAGCACCTGGAGCAATAGAAAAAACCTACTCATAGGCATAAACTTCTTCACAGACATTTCCAAGTGATCACAAAAAAGATCAGGGAAAGCAAGAGTCCTGAGAAAGCATAGTTCATAGTGCAGATCTCAGGAGGGGGGCCGTGGCCACCATGGGGAAGACTGTAAGGCTTGCCTCATCCTTCTCTCCTGCCTTTCTCATGGCTCAAAAGCCAGAGGTTGCTAAGTGAAAGGCAGCAAACATTGTCAACCTGAGGACACGGGTGAAACCCTATTTGTGGCTAGTAGAAGGGAACAAATGACTTTCTCCTGAGGGAGGGACAGGAATACATCCTGGACACAGGTTTATAGATGGTTGTGGGAGATCATGGGGATCTTACCCTGAGATAGTGTTGGCTGAGAACTGAAGTTGACTTACTAAGTACAACAGAGCATGCCTGTATCTTCTGCTCCTTCCAGGTAAAAGGCTTACAAACACTAAATGCCAAAACAGAGCTGTAGTCAAGAAACTAACTGTAAATAGAAAGACAAAGTTATTTTATGGGTAAAATGATGGAAAAAAATACAATATGTATCAGGCCAACATTAATCAAAACAAACCTAAGGCAGCCATAGTCAAAGTAGACATCAGAAAAAAGAATCATTACCAGTGATAAAGAAGGCCATTCCGTGATGATAAGGGATTCATTTTGCAGGACAACCTAATTCTAAATGTTCATGCACCTGAAAATAAAATGTGAAAAATACATGAAGAAAAGATACTTCATAGAACTGAAAATAAAAACTGAAAAATATTCTGTGCCTTCAAATGAACTTTAACAAATGTGAAATAATTGAAATTATACCATGCATATCTGGGGGACATTATAAATTGAACCTGAAATCAGTAACAAAAAGATGTCTGTAAATTCCTTAAAATTTTCAGTATGAAGCATACTTTTGAATATTACATTGGTCACAGAGGAAACCACAGATGAAAATACAAGTGGGATGCAGCTACAGCAGTGCCTAGAAGGATATTATTTCACTAAATGCTTGTGTTAGAAAAGAAGATAGGTATCAATTCATTGGTATAAGCTTCCACCTTAAGCAAATAAAAGGACATAGCAAATTAAATTAAAATTTACAGAAGTAAGGGTATAGTAAAAAAAAAATACAGACTCCCGCATTCATAGCAGCAATCTGAAGGTCCTATGACCGTTGAATAAATAAAAAAATGCACACACACTGGAATAATTTCTAAGCCCTTTTAGAAAAGAAGAAAATCCTGTCATTTGTGAGGTTGATGGAACTAAAGGACATTATGCTAATGAGCAAAATAAGACACAGGAAGAGAAATACTGCAAGATCCTATATATAAGTGTGGAATCTAAAATAGTCAAACCCATAGACTCAAAAGGATAGTAGTTACCAGGAA
This sequence comes from Canis lupus familiaris, assembly GCF_011100685.1. Classification (NCBI taxonomy): domain Eukaryota; kingdom Metazoa; phylum Chordata; class Mammalia; order Carnivora; family Canidae; genus Canis; species Canis lupus. The sequence continues at coordinate 48,465,178 of NC_049227.1, read as the reverse complement.
ATGAGGAGAGAGAGAAATGGGATAATGCTGGTCAAAACATAGAAGTTTTCAATTATGGGGGCACCTGGGAGGCTCAGTGGTTGAGCATCTTCCTTTGGCTCAGGTTGTGATCCCAGGGTCCTGGGACGGAGTCCTGCATCAGGATCCTCACAGGGAGCCTGCTTCTTCCTCTACCTAGGTCTCTGCCTCTCTGTCTCTGTGTCTCATGAATGGATAAAATCTTAAAAAAATTTTCAGTTATGCAAGATGAGTAAGTTCTGGAGATCTAACGTACAATATGGTGACTATAGTCAATAATGCCGTACCGTGTACTTAAAGTCTGCTAAGAGGATAGATGGTAAATTAAGTCTTCTCAATACACACACACACACAATTAAATATTGAGGCAATTGATATGCTAATTAGCTGAATTCTGGACATTATTTCACAGTGTGTACATACATCACATCAAGTTGTAAGCCTTAAGTATACAATTTTTGTATCTCAGAAATGTAAATAAAATTAAGAAAATAAAAACAAAAAACTCAATGAACAAACTTTCTTTAAGTTGACAAAATTGGTAAAGCGCCCTGCAGAATGACCAAAAAGAAAAGGAAAATATGCGAATTACAAACAGTGTAGATAAAACTAGGAATCTCATTAAGGGTCCTTCAGACATCAAACATACAGTAAAGCAGACCATAGTATGCACAGTTCTAAGTCCTTAAATCTGACAATTTAGATGAAATAGAAAAGTTGCTACAAAGTCATAACTGCCAGAGTTTACTCAAGATTACTTATCTTTGCTTACCAATATTAGAAATTGGCAAGGAACTTAAATAACAAGAATTTATGATCTCACTGCTTTTGTGGGTCAGAAGTCCGAACACAGGCTTAGTTGGCTCCTCTTTTAAGGGTCTCATAATAAATAGGACAATCAAGATGTCAGTCAGGACTATGCTTTTATCTGAACCTTTACTGGGGTCCACATTTGCTTTCAGGTTCGTTCAGGTTCTTGGCAGAAATAATTTTAATAATAGTAATAATAATAATAAATATCTTAAATTAAAAGAAAAAAGCCACGTACTTAACACTGAGGTTCTAAAAAGTTTATTAAATGTATGCTATTTGATTGAGAATTATTAGAAGCAGTCTCCTTATATTATAAATAAATAAATAAAAACAAGGATGACCACTAACATTTTTTGTTAAAGCTTTTATTTATTTATTCATGAGAGACACAGAGACAGAGAGGCAGAGACACAGGCAGAGGGAGAAGCAGGCTCTGTGTGGGGAGCCGGATGTGGGACTTGATCCCAGGACCCTGGGATCATAACCTGAGCCAAAGGCAGAGACACAACCACTGAGCCACCCAGGTGTCCCTGACCACTAACACTTTTAAACTGGTACGGAATGTCTAAATTAGCAAGATATAAGTAGACAGTAGTACAAGATTTAAAATTGGAAATGCAAAAATAAAACTGCTGTTATTCTCACATAATATGATGACCTACATAGAAACCAAAAACTACCTAGGAACCAACAGATTTAAACATTTAAAAAATTTGTTGGGTGTAAAAACTTTAATATATAATAATCACATTTTAGCTTTAGCAATTCAAAATTAGAATATAAGGTTCAAAAAGGTATCGTATATACCCCAGTACCAGAAAAACAAAGTAACTGGTAAAAATTATAAAATTATGTTAACACATTCTCAAAAAGCCTCACTTGGATTCATGGATTTTTAAAAGTCAAAGTTTTGTTTTGTTTTCTTATTTGTGTGTCTGGAGATCAGGAACAAAGAGAAGATATTTGATTCATTTTATTATCCAGCTCCCCAAATTATTCAAGTACCATAATGTATTTTTGACTATCAATAAATGAGTACCATACATTTTCAACTATATGAGGAACTCTTTTTTTTTAAGATTTTTTATTTATTCATGAGAATACACAGAGAGGAGACAGAGAGATAGAGGCAGAGGGAGAAGCAGGCTCCATGCACCAGGAGCCCGACGTGGGACTCAATCCCAGGTCTCCAGGATCAGGCCCTGAGCCAAAGGCAAGCACTAAACCACTGAGCCACCCGGGCTGCCCTATATGAGGAACTCTTAAATTCTCTTTGTAAGTTAGTGGCATATTTTATTCTTAATGTATAATCACTACAAAATGATACACACTTTTCTAAGCTTTGCAAATAATTATGCATTCTATAATAGGCATGGAAGTGATGCATACATTTAGTAATCATAGCTAAATTTTTATGATTATAAGTGACAGATGTCTGCAGCTTGCAATCTTTTTAACTTGACATTTTCAATTATTATAGCTATATTGATGAAAAAAAGATTAAGGAGCTCTCAGATGCCAAATCCCATTATTTCAACTTTATGCATAGCTGTCAGGGCCTAATAATTCCAAAGGGATACAATTGTTCTTTGGTAAAAATGCACAGGGAAGGTCCTCTGGGTAGTTTGAAAAGTAATAGAAACTCTCAAAATAGAAGTGATAAAAAAAATGAGTGTAAATCTTTTAACTTTGGATTCTCCTTTAAAATGATTCTGTGAACTTGAAATGAAATGAAATCAACAAGTAGGATCATATTACTTAATAAATTTTGATAATTTATTTGCCTTAAATTTCTTAATAAATGTCCAAGTTAGAGTATGTAATTACGGTTAGAAATAGAGGTTTCCTGAGATTACAGATAATAGATAATACTCTCCTGTGTAGTACCTTTTTTCTTTTGTTTAAAATTTCTTTCAGCAACTTGCATCATAGTCCTTTTCAATTCATTTTTGAGGAAAGTTGACAGAGTATCATATTTAAATCCTTGATTTTTGCACAGAAACCTCTTTGCACCATAGCACATTCTAGCCCTATTGAAGATTATTATGAATTGCCTCTCTTTAAATTAAGAAAAAATACTTCTAAGTTTATTCAGTTCCCTTTTTTCTTCAGCTTTCAAAAATGTTACATTTTTGTATAGGAAGATAAATCTAAATAAAAATGTTTTTTTATTACTGAGTAGATAAAAAAATTTACATGTATAAACTTATTCTGAATATGGAATATAAAATGAGAGGTAGTTAGACTTGGAGAGGCAGTAATTACTTATTTTTAAAAAATTTTTAAAGTTTAACATTATCTTCCAGTTTCTCTTTGATACTTTCCCTCTGACTTTCATCTCAATGTTTTCCAGAAACTACAGTGTCTCCAAAACTATCAGTGATCAGCTGAGCCCAATTATTTTCTTCTCCATCCTTGATCTTCTGGCTACATTTTTATAACATATTTTTGAGATGTAACAGGCATACAATAAACTTTATGTGGTTAAAGTATAAAGTCTGATAAATTTTGACATATGCATACACTTGTGAAATTATCACCATAATTAAGATAATGAACATATGCATCACTCTCAAAAGTTGCCTCATTACTCTTCACAAAATAAATCTCCAACCTCTCATCCTTTCTCCATCTCCACCTAACCACTGACCTTTTTATTTCTGTACATTAGTTTGAATTTCCTAGAACTTTCTATTAGTGGAATTGAACATACCAGTTTAATCCAGGATTGTTAAACCTGTTGTGTTAGTGATGAAGATATTAGACATGGAATTCACATTGAAGTAGTCTGTTAAGGCTTCAGTGAGAATGGGACATTTGAGTAAAGACCTGAAACAGTGAAGGAGGGAACTGTTTGTATATATTTGTGGAAAGAATGGTGTGGACAGAGACATTGCACATGCAAACACTATGAGACAGGAACATGCTTTCTGTGTTCTTAGAGCAGCAAAGAAACCAGTATAGTTACCACAAATTGAATGATGCAAAGGATAGTATTGAGTTAAAATCAAGGATCCAATGCGGTGCTTTAGTTCCCTAGGGCTGCCATAACAAAATACTACAAACTACAAGCTTAAATAACAGAAATTTATGGTCTCACAGTTCTGGAAAATAGAAGTCTGATATTAAGGTGTCAGCTAAGTTGGTTCATGCCTCGAGCTATAAAGGAAGGATCTATTCCACGTTCCTCACCTAGCTTTTGGTCATGTTTTGGCAATGTTTGGTGCTCCTTGTTTTGCGGAAACATCACCTCAATCTCTGCTGATGTCTTCATATGGTGTTATCCGTGTGTGTGTGTATCTGTATCCCAAAGTCCCCTTTTGATAAGAGTACAGTCACATTGAATGAAGTGAGAGTCCACCCTATTCCAGTATGACTCCATCCAAAGTTAATGGATTACATCTGCAATGTCCCTTTTTCCAAATAAGTTCACATTCTGACGTACTGTGGGTTAAGGTGTCCATATGCGAGTTTTATGGGGATGCATCTCAACCCATTGTAATAATGCAATCATAGGGTTGCATGGGTGGCTTAGTTGGTTAATTAACCAACTGACTCTCGATTTCAGCTCAGGTCACGATCTCGAGGTTGTGAAATTGGGTTCTGTATGGGGCTCTACACTGGGCATGGAGCCTGTGTAAGATTCTCTCTCTCCTTCTTCCCTTCTAAAAACTAATAATGCAACCATAAAATGGTGTAAACACTTAGAGAAGAAGTAATGCTAAAACTAAACAAATTATTTCAGAAAAGAGAGGAGGAGACAACAGTTCCCTCTTCATTTTATAAGGAATCATAAGCCTAATAATAAAATCAGATGAAGACATTACCACGAAGGAAAGTTATGGGCCATAGCTTCCCATGAACACGTGCAAAAACCCTTAAATAAATCTTATCAAATAAAATTCAGCAAAATATAGGAAGATTAGTAGAGTTGACCCTTGAACAACATGGGTTTAAACTGTGTGGGTCCTCCTACACAAAGATATTTTACAGTACAATGCATGTATTTTCCTTATGATTTTCTTAATGACAGTTTCTCTTTTCTAGCTTATTTTAAGAATACAGTACATATAACATACAAAATATGTTATTAGACTATTCATGTTATTGGTAAGGTTTTCAGTCAACAGTAGGCTATGAGTAGTTAAGCTTTTAGAGAGCTAAAAGTTATACGTGGATTTTTGACCATGGATGGGTTAGTGCCCCAATCCTCACATCATCCAAGGCTCAACTATATGTCATAAACAAGTTTAGTTTGTTCCAGGGATCCAGCTTTGATTTGTTTGTTTGTTTGTTTACTATTATCTTAGCCAGTGATTAGTTTTTATTATCTTAAAGTCATTTAAATTATTTTATCTTAAGAGAAGATGGCTTATATCCTAGAGTAAAGATTATTCTAAAAATATATGGGAATAATAAGTAGTAGACTTATGACTGGAAACCTCACCTACTAATCATAAGTCTGTTATTCTTTCCTGTAAAGGATATCACTTTTCAAAAACATTGATAAAAGTCACCGAAATATCACTTAAGATGTACATTTTGGTGAAAATTATTTCATATGGGCTTAGGTTAGATTTATTCAAAGAAATCATTAAGTTATATGTGTTAGTTTAAATGATGTTTAAAAGCGACTTGATGGCATGTTTTCCACATTTTTGCCTGACAGATCTGAATCTTGGTCATGATTAGCGTTACATCTTTATTTTTGGCGTGACCTCTAAAAATTCTTATAGATGTTACATAGATTAGCCCATCAAGTGTTTGGTGATGGGCAAAGCATTCAGTTCTTTTAAGTGATAATGTACTTGGGGTGCCTGGGTGGCTCAGTTGGTTAAGCATCTGTCTTCAGCTCAAGTCATGATCCCAGGGTCCTGCTGAGCAGGGAGCCTGCTTCTTCCTCTCCCACTTCTCCTGCTAATGCTCTTTCTGTCAAATAAATAAATAAAAATATATTTTTTCAAAAAAGTGATGATATACTAAAAGAAATGACTTCTGAAAAAAACCCTAATTTTTTTCCTTCAAGGAAACATACACACACACACACACACACAAATAGGAAAAATAATTTAAAATATTAAGAATAGAACATCTACTGAATAGAAGATAGTAGGTTATATCTTCACATGATCTTGTTCTGATATTAAAAGAATCTTCCATTTTCAAAGAAAAAGAAACAAAGGAAATGATGATAAATGCCACTTCAGTCCATGTTTATGTCACAAGTGATCAAGGATCTTTGAAGGGTCTCCCTATTTTCATCTGTTTTTCTGTCTTTGTCTCTCTTTGGCTCACTCGCTCTCTCGCTCTCTCTCTCACACACACAATCATCTTCTAATTTTCCTCTGTCCCACATTTTTCTTTGTGTCACTCTAACAATTCTTTTCATTTTCACTCTGACAGGGAGAAAAATTAGTAGCTTACTATCTTTCCTCTTGACAGTTACCTGATTTCTAGAAGTCCAACATCTGTTAAACCATGGCTTTGCTCTGATTATTTCATGCCTTGTGATCACGCTTTATTCCACTTAAATTTGTAGACAGCAAGTTTTCTGGAGTCTCAGTAATTTGTTGGTATGAATTGTTGAAAGATACTCCCTGCTTTGTGTGTTCTAATGAGCCCAGTGGTTCATCCTGAGTGTCTGAGTCTGAGGATAATAAGCCAGGCAACTGTGTTAGTCACAGACAGGTCTGCAGTGAAGGATACAATGAGCTTCAAGTTTAAAAATAGATCTTTATATTTGAAAAAACAGTTTCAAACATTCGTCCTGGATTTTTTTTTACATAATTTGACATTCTAAAATTATATAGAAAATTTAGAAATCTGATTTTTAAAAAATTGTTTATCTCTTTCTTTCAGAAAAAGCAAAATAAAACATACGCTATATATCACCTTGTGAAATGAAAAATTATAGCCCCAGGGCCTTTCAAAATAACACTGATATTTTTGAAAGGTCCTGGGGCTAGCATTTCTTACTTGGGGTCAGAGGTTAGAAATTCAAATAGCTAGGTACTGAATAAGATTTTATTTAAATATATTCAAAAGATATGGTGGCTTATAAAATTTATTTGAGATTTTAAATAAGATTTTAAGTATTGTTGTCTGAAGAGTATTATTCTAGTTTTTGTCTGTTTTTTAATGTCCTGAAAAAGCCTTAGCTTGCTGAGAATAAAATACATCTCTTGTTAGATTATAATTATGTTTTTCAAAAATAATATACATTCTTTCTAACATTAGTCTGTAATATCGGGGAGGGGGCAATTAATCTAGGTGACTATTAAACTAAATACATTATTTTCAATCTAGATAAAAATTACCTGTCATCTATAGAGATTTAAAGTTATTGATTTTTAAAATAATAATTTGAGTGTTAATTTCATTCCATGGCTGATAAAATGTTAAAATACTTTGTTCTTGAAGTGGGTATTTTATTGTAACTGTACTTTAAATGTTTCCTTTCTTTCCAATTACTGGTTAACAACCAGATTCAGAATGTTTAGAAGTGCAAATTTGTATAAGATGGCAAAAATATTTAGAAAACTGGTGAAGAGTCTTCTCTTCAGCTATTTTTTAATGTCATCCTTCCAAGTTTATTTTTTCAGTGGCTCAACATGTTTGCATTGTGAAAATACAGGATGTTTTTTTTTTCTTATCCAGGACTGTTTAAGCATACAAAATATTTTCTAACAGGTGGCTGCTGTAATCAACAGTGTGTGTCTGCAATATATGAAGCAGAATTCATTTCAGAGTTTCTCCCCTTATATACATTTTTTTAAAATTTAAGTTTGGCATTTTGTTGTTGTTGCTTTTATCTTCATTTTGATTTGCTTTGCTTCAGTCAACATGATTTATTTGGGGATTAACTCAGAAAGACTAAAAGTTAGGCAACATAAAAATAGAAAAGGAGTATTTAGTGTTTCCGATTTTGTGAAAATGGAACATCTCTAGTAGTAAAATTAGTTTTGGGGGGACTCAAGGGTGCTATTTAGTGAGATACTAAAGCAGTTCTTAGATTTTTCAGAGGGGCCTAATTTATAAGCAGGGAATAGTTTAGGAATAGGAAGTATTTGAGTGAAGAGGCCATTTATACTTCATTCACTTACCTTGAAGGAATTTCTATCGGGCATAATACTTCATGTGATTTTTCTGCCCAATAATTTCCCAATGGTAAGAAAATTGCCTCTGGAGTTGAAGTGTAATTTGTGTTTCAGGTTTTCTATCAATTATAATTGTAAAATTCATGAAGTACAAAGATTTAAAAAAATTTGCCTAAGCATTAGGTAAACGTGGAATAAGCTTCTCTCTCTTCTAGTGTGATTAATCAGTGAATCTCCAGGTAAAATCTGGAGATTTCCTCATTCTAAGAAGTTGGTTATAAAGTTAGACACAGTTTAATATGCTTCATAGAATTGTGACATCCTCTGAAAGTAATAAGGCAAACCGAAGCATATCTTGAATACAATTTTTAAAAAAGATTTTATTTATTTATTCATGAGAGACACAGAGAGAGGCAGAGACACAGGCAGAGGGAGGAGAAGCAGGCTCCATGCAGGGAGCCCCATGTGGGACTCAATCCAGGAACTCCAGGATCATGTCCTGAACCAAAGCCAGATGCTCAACCACTGAGGCACCCTGGTGCCCCTTGAATACAATTATTTACAGTAGTTATTAATTTCTGTTAAACCGGATAAATTATTATAAAGTCATATTTTAAAATAATATTAAGAAGAGAAATATTTTGTAGCTGAACTTGCCTAACATAACCATAATTGTCATGGAGCATTACTTTGAACAATAGTAAAAAGATATATTTTTTTTTAATTTATTTATTCATGAGAAACACACACACATACACATGGAGACAGAGAGGCAGAGGGAGAAGCAGGCTCCATGTAGGGAGCCTGACATGGGACTTGATCCTGGGTCTCCAGGATCAGGCCCTAGGCTGAAGGCGGCGCTAAACCGCTGGGCCACTAGGGCTGCCCTAGTAAAAAGATATTAAAACAATAAATACCATCTGCAAATATACTATAAGGTGTTTCACATATATTTCTCCTAATTATCCTAATAATTTAATACTAATAAAAAGATACATTTATGCTTAAGTCTATGCAAATGGTAGAAATATAATATAGGAATGTACACAGATATATTGAAATCCTTTTCCTTGTATCAGGATGATTAATGTAGACCAATGTTTCAATGAACATACGGATTTTTGCTTATAATTAATAACAAGATATTTTCAAGTTTAAATATTAATTTATATTTTGGACATTATTTGTATTTGAAATATTATCTTCAGCAATTTACTTTGAGCAGATAACCGAAGTAGATCACCAATTCAATTTAATCCTTTATAAATTACTATACATTATCAATTCAACTTAATCCTTTACATGAGCGTCTGTTCATTCTTTGTTCATGCCCTTTAAAATAGAGCTGAAATCTGTGTATCACCTCGCATATTTAAATTGTTGACTATTTTCATCATGCTTGAAAAATAATACAAAGTAATACACACAGTTTGTGTGTTACAAGGAATTAAAACTGTATGTAATAGAATGCAAATATCATAAGAAATTGATTTCCTCCAATCCTCGTTAAAAACACATGAGCTAATGAATTAAAAGAAATTCTATATTTTCCCTTTTATACTTTGAGCTCAAAATCACTTTCTATTCCCCCCCCCCCAAATTTTATTATACAATATTTCAATTCTGGAAATTTATTACTGATCATTTTAATAATGTTTCTCTATGACAAAAACATGAAAATAATTTAAAATAATGCTTTCTGCAACTACAAGGCTTGGTGATGATCATTTCTTTTCTGTATATAAATGTTACTAGAATTATTGTTAGTGCAAAATTCAGTAAAATCTATATGCTATTAAATTTGATAATCATTAAACATGAAAAAAAGATATTTGAAGTGTTTTCTGAATGAGATGATTGGAATTATTTTGTTTGTTTGCTTTGCTTTTTAATCAGTGCATGTATTTGTGGGATAAATAAATTATGGCTAAAACAAGATAATGTTTAGGATCAGTTCAGTTCCTAATTTTTCAAATTATTGAAGATGTCAACCCTGGGAAAATACTGCTTACCAAAATAAATCAATAGGATTTTTAGGAAATTTATATAAAATGTATCAATTTCTAAAACTTATTTTATGTTATATGCTGAATATAATACAAAACTAGTCTTAATTTCTATTTATAAATAGTAGAAAGATAATTTGAAGCTGTCTTTTTAAAAATATTTTATTTATTTATTCACAAAAGACACAGAGAGAGAGATAGAGGCAGAGACACAGGCAGAGAGAGAAGCAGGCTCCATGCAGGGAGCTTTACATGGGACTTGATCCCGGGTCTCCAGGATCACACCCCGGGCTGCAGGCAGCACTAAACCCTGCCCTGAAGCTATCTGTCTTAGTAAAGTATGTGACCCTAGGAAAAATAGTCCAAAAGCCTACCAATATAAATAATTATTAATTATACTTATTTTTTCTTAGAGACACCTTTTAAAGTAATTTAAAAGGACATACAAAAATAATATGCACTTTATTATGCTTTTGTCTATATAGCTCTTATTATACAATATTTTTAATTAGCATTTGATTTATTTTTGCAAAAAATATGAAACACATATATATCTTATCAATTTAATGAAAAATGTTCAGTATACAAACTATTTGGTTAAGAGAGTCTATAGTATTATACCAATTAGTCAAAAGATACTAAGACAACACCTAACAGTTTCAGCTCAAGAATACACAACAATAGATAATCTGTAGAAAGCATAACATATCTAGAGTTTAATTCTAAGAAAGATAGATCAAGAAGATTTGTAACCCTATTGCTAGTTTGTCGTCTGGGCACAATAAGGCTGAATAGATTCTATTTCTTCTTATGAATGTTTTTGCTTTGCTTTCCTTGTCCTCTCCCTTCAAGTGATGTAGTCTTTGATTGTGATGGAAGAAGAAAGGCCTTAAAGCAAATTTTCTAGAATTATCTGTTTATTTGATACCCAGAAGATTTTTATACTCAAGAGCAGTAGATCAAAGTAAGATTCTAAAGAGCTGAGAGTATGACTTTCTTTTGTAACATGAGAGAAGAGTGATTGCCAAGCTAGGTTAAAGTAGAGATCCTCTGGGAAGCTAAGGACATGACAGTTCGCTGAATACTTTTGGGAAAGTTTTCATGTACCCCTGTGATACTGTATCTGAATATCACTGATATAGAAGAAAAACTTGTTACTTTACAAATATATTCAATAATTTCCACAACCCAGTCTCAAATTACTATTTATTTATTTATTTATTTATTTATTTATTTATTTATTTATTTGATAGAGAGAGAGTACACAAGCAGCAGGGAGGGGCAGAGGGAAAGAGAGAAGCAGACTCCCCACTGAAGAAGGAACCTGATGCCATCAAGGATCCTGGGATCATGGCCTGAGCTGAAGACAGTTGCTTCATGGACTGAGCCACCCAGATGCCCCTCAAATTACTTTTTTAACGCGTTTCTTATTATCATAAAATATCCATAACATAAAATGTACTATTTTAAGCGTTTTTAAATATAAAGTTCACTGACATTAAATCCATTCACATGATTGTGCAAGCATACCACTATTTATCTTCAAAACATTTTCAACATCCAAAACTGAAACTGTACCCATTAAACAGTGCTCACCATTACTTCCTCCTACCACTCCCCGGTAACCACTATACTACTTCTGTCTCTATGAATTCGACTATTCTAGGTAACTCCTAACTGGAATTATATGACATTTGTTCTTTCTTATCTGGTTTATTTCACTTAGCATAATGTTTTCAAGGTTTATCCATGTTGTAGCATTTATTAGAATTTTATTCTTTTCTTACAACTGAAAAATATTCCATTGGTGTAAGCATCACATCTGTTGATAGTCATTTGGATTATTTCCACCTTTTGACTATTGTGAATAAAGCTGCTATGAACATTGGTGTACTAATCCAAATTACTTTTGAATTCTTTCTTCTAATACACCCACACCAAACTTTTCTATCTATATCTGTCCTTTCATGCTCAGTTTCTGTAATTTACTTTCTTCATGTTTCCCAGTGAAATCTCACTCTCTTTTCTCTAAATTTATGTTATTTTTATTGTTGCCATTTATTCTCCACATCCTACTTTAACGAACAATTGTCCATACATATGGGTGGATGCAAGATATAAAGGGAGAGGTTGTGTATATTTTAGATATCTTTTATCTTTTGTATGTTATTTATTTTCCTTATCCCTCTCATTTAGGATAGCTTAACAAAAAAAGTACGTTATTTAAAGGTTATTTTTGTTAAATTTGATGAGTCTGATTAGTTCATCATCTTGACTTCAGCATTATGAAAATTTCCTTCTCAGATCATCTTTTAAGAAGTTCTTACACCTACATTGCCACATCTCTAATCAGTCCAAATTGATGTGCATCCAAACATCAATTAGAAATTTAATCTATGTTTATTTATTTACTAATTACTTATTGGATGTTCAGGCCATGGAAATTAGACTCATAATGCAGATTTTGAAGCACAAATTAATCACCAATATGCGCAATGGGTTGTATATGTTGAAAACTGCCTATGTGAATTTTTCAGGTAATTGATTAAATGAGATTTGAGAAACAAAAATAAAATTGAAATATTTCATGGACTTATGAATAAATACAATTTTCAAACAAAATAAATATATGTGTGTGTGTTTGTGCATGTCTATATGCCTCAAAAGGCCACTCTTATATTGTTTTTGAGATTAAAAGAAAAACAATAGACTCATTATATTCAAAAACAAAAAGGAAAAAAAAAAACCCTGAAGGCTTCTGCTTCCACCTTATAGGATTGCCCTTATTCTGTAAATAATTAGAAAACTAGAAAATGTATGAGAAATAATTGTTCTTATGCCACAGATAACAGGTAGTATAGAACAGTCATCTCTAAAATAAGGGAAATAAATGAGATCAGGCTTACAGTTGCCTCAGCTTGTGGCCTGAAGATGGTTACCAAGTTATCACTAGAAAGAACAAAATCAGACACCGAACCCTATGATCACAGATGGAGGAGAAAGATCAAATTTAAAGAAAGTACAGAGGACTATATTTTTATGGGGGTAGAATAACAGAAAGGAAGGAGCTGCACCAGACAGAATAATTTGGAAATCTGAAGAAGGAACCTTTTAAGACTTTTGACTAAATATTGATGTGCACATAGATTAGAAAGAATCGCCCATGACTAAGGAAGGATCCATTGACAGCAACAGATTATAACAATAATGAGCTCTCCCTCATACTCTATGTTTCCAGAAGTGAGAATTGGAAACATCGCAACACATCGATTATTAGGAAGAATCATCTTAATAGTCATACTTTAACAATGGATATTTAGTCCCAGAGTAGAAGTTGCCAAAACTCTGCTAGTTCCAATGAGGCATGAATCCTGGGCTCTACCCGTTTTAGAGGAAGTGCTTACCCCCTATCTCAACTATTCTTGTATTCTTTAGAATTTTCTTTTATTCTCATTAGTCAATTCTCTGTCATCCTATTCCTCTCTGTTAATATTTTTTTGAAATAATTATTTTATTAAAGTTTCCCGTTCAAATTGTTGAGTGATGTCTATCCCCTGATTGAACCTGAATAATACAATCCCACTATATTTAAAACTTGCCAAACTGCTAACCTTAAACACACTTATTGGAAGTAAATACCCAGTGAAAATACTTATTTATTGCATGAGAGATCAGAGGTAAATATTTTAGCTCTGGGTAAGAAAAGCTAGTGGACCATATAGTGTATTTAGCTTAATATTTGGTTGGAAACGTATACATATAAACAATTATTTTAAGCAAATAGCTTATATTAAAATTGTGTTGAAGATGAAGGGATGGTGATATATTATGTCTAACTTTTTAAAGTTTGTTAGAGGCTTTAAATAGGTTTTCAGAATACTAATTTATAACTAGCACGATGTGATAGCTATGTGTGGAGGGAGGATATTCTATTTTTATCTTAAAGGAAGTATTCGTTCCCCTAAATATTCCTGTCTTATAAAACAATATCTGTATGTCTCTATCTCCATTTTTATCTCCAATCTACCCATCTGTTTCATCTATCCTGCCTTAAGGAGAAGGCATGTATGTATAACTTCAGATACTAATATGTACTTTTTTAAAAAAAGAGAATTTATTTTTAAGTGATCTCTACACCCAAGTTGGGGCTCACATTCGGAGATCAAGAGTCACATGCTCTCTGGCTGAGCCAACCAGATGCCTCCTAATATTCACTTTTTAAAAGACCTCTTATTTCCCACAAGATGCTCAGTTTGGAAGGGGTGGGAGGACTAATAAACCAGTAGAACAAATGTAATGAAATACAGCTTATATCAATAAATTTCTTATGCATTGGTTACAATGTTGGAGTACTTTCATGACTTCTTCTGACCTACCCCATCTCCTCCAAGTTTTAAAAATTGACACAAGTTTCCTTATGTAAGGTAGGTTAAGATAGATTTCTTTTATTTTGCAAATAAGGACAATAATATACATATAAATTTGGTATATCTTCAGGAGTATTCTCTAAAGTTTTCTGGAAGTCAGGTCTCTTTTGTCCTTTCTTTTCCATCAAATAGGCCCATAAGACCTTGGTGCTGTGAGGTTCAAAATGAATGTTAATTTAGCATCTTGAAGGCACAGGTATGGCCCTTGGTCAGTCTACCTTTCATTTTTGATCATGTGTTTTGCACCAACTTAATAACCACAAAATTGGAACAGCTTCTCAGATTGAATGAAAAATATCCCAGAGAATTATTTCATTCATTTATTTGAATAATAAATCATTCATATATTGACTATATTTTAAAAGATCTCATGCCAGTATCATGGGACTCAAAATTGAATATGTGGTGTCTATTTTAGAAGGAAGTATAATCTAGGAGAAGCCACAAGTATGGAATTAATAGGTGCTACAGGATCTTGTATCCCTACCATAGAGGGATATACAGGGTACAGTGGCATTTGACTCTGCCTGTTAAAGTACACAGGCAAGAAGGAAGCAAGGTCCAGCCACGTCTGGACCTTGTGTATATATGCTGAGCTTTACTCTTTAAGAAACAGTAACTGGAGGATTTTATTCAAGGAAGGAAAAGCATCTGATGATCATTGAAAGAAAAAAAAAAAAAAAAAGCTGCCTGGCAGCAGTGTAGAGAATGTATCAGGGGTGGTAATCTTTGATGAAGCTTTCAGGAGATTATAGCAATGGTGCAAAAAAGAGATAATGAGGATCTATATTTAGTAATGACAGTGGGAATTTTAAAACAATAGGCCAGTACGGAAACATATTAATGTAATAAAATTTATATGGCCACATGACCCATTCGACTGGAAATGGGTTTTAAAAAAAAGTAGTTTGAAGGATGACTTTCAGGCTTCTGGCTTTCCTGGTATCACCATGGAGAAGGATAGAATTAATTAGACATGTCAAAGAAAAAAAATTGCCTTTCACATTTTGAATGTGTTTTAAATGTTGAATTTTTAGTATTCATTCACCCATGAAAAATCCAAATGTATGTTATTCTTGAATTGGCCAAAGCACTGAAATCAATAAAAATCCGTCAGAGTTGTATAGGTAACAGAGTATGTAAATGTTTTAAAAACTCTAAGTGGACATCCCCATAGTCTTTTTATATTTATAGCTTAATTCAGAAGAGTAAGTGCTTTAACATTTATGTGTGACACATACAAAAAAGAAATTTATCTTTGCATATAGTGGCATTTTATCACTGAATAATTTCACTTACTCTAGCAGTAAGTGAAAGGACTAATAAACCAGTGTGTATTATTCTGAATATTTATATCTATATTTTGCCTCAGCAGCACAATCATATTTGAGAAATAATACATGATAAAATATATACATCTTCTAATAAAAATAAAGAAATTCTAGAAATCTGATATGTCATATAACTTATTTTAAGTCTTTCTCTCTTGTGAATGGCATATACAAATAATTCTGTTCCAAAATTTATTCCAGATATTATGTCACATATTTTGAAAATGAAAGGGAAGAATTAATAGTTATGGATTAGATCAATTATAATATCGGTTGTATAAAACTGTTTTTTTAAAATAAAAGAATAAGATGCAAAATCCGAGGAGATAAAGATACATCGTGCCTTTGTATAAGGAGGATAATGTGATTTGTATTTTAATGCCATTTGAATAGAAATACAGTTGACTCAGCCCTAGCTCCTAATAGAAACTAAAAAGTGGAAAAAAATTATAGCATAATGTTGAAAAACATACCCATTCTCCATATTTTGCACTTATAAAATGCAAATACTGGAAGAGAAATGAACAGGTGAAATGTTTATATTTTTAAGATTATTATTTTTTTTTTTTTAATTTAGAACTGTTTGAAATACCACTTCATTGAAATCTAACAGAATGACAAACCCTGCTCAAAGGTATGACTTAGAGCACATCCACAGAGGGGCAAAGGCAGTGCCAAACACAGAGTTCTAATTTCTGTTCTGGTTCTGGTCTGTGAAGAGCCTCCCAATTCTGATATTTATTAGTTGTCTTTACTTGGTAGGTTCCCACACTAGTGGAATGTTGGTTCTGCTTCTAGGATTCTTGTACTCCTGAAAGTTCTGAATTTACCCTTTTTTTGGCTACTCTGGTTGACTCTTTAATCTTCTTTTGCTGTAGCTTCTCAACTGTTCTGAAATAGCCACCTTTACTCTTCTTGTCCCTTTTTTCAGCACATTGCAGTAAGGGCATTCCCAGGACTTGGCCTTATCCATAGAGACTGCTCTCCTTCATCAAGGTAATATCTTCTGTTTCATAGAGAAAAGAATGAGAGGTAGATAATTAAGAACTATCACATAGGAGAATTTTAGCATACTAGTGGAGCTTGTTAATGTACAAAATACGACTTTCCATAATCATATATCCCTTATACAATTTCACAAAATGAAAACTCAAACACATTCACTTATCACAATTCAAAGCAACAGCCTCTCTATAGCATACTAAACAAATAAAACTTATATAAACTTAAAATTATGCTTTCTAATCAGTGTTTTTGTTATTCTATCATACTTCTACATATCTAATAATTGTTAATTAATTAATTTATCATTCCTATTAAATTACATTTCAGGATATGACTTTAAGATACTAAAGATCAGAAAATGATCTTTAGGGACACCTAGGTGGTGGCTTAGTTGGTTGAGCCTCCAACTCTCGGTTTAGGCTCAAGTCAAGATTTAGGATCATGGGATTGGGCCCCACGTTGGGCTTTGCACTTAGTATGGACTCTTCTTGAGATTCTCTCTCTCCATTTCCCTCCCCCTCTCCTCTTCCCTCCACATTCGCTAGCTCACTCTAAAATAAATAATTAAACCTTTATAAAAAGGATCTTTAGCTGTGATGATTACTATTGAAATGTTACTATTAAAAATTTTAATCATAATGACAGTCTATAAATTAGGAAATTTAGAATTTTCATAACATAATGGAGTAGCATTAACTTATTTTTGTTATTAAACTCATAAATTTATGAAACACAGTCAAGTGGGATCCCTGGGTGGATCAGCCGTTTAGTGCCTGCCTTTGGCCCAGGGTATGATCCTGGAGTCCCAGTATCAATTCCTGCATCAGGCTCCCTGCCTTGAGCCTGCTTCTCCTCCCTCTGCCTCTCTCTCTGTGTCTCTCATGGATGAAT
This sequence comes from Canis lupus familiaris, assembly GCF_011100685.1. NCBI lineage: Eukaryota > Metazoa > Chordata > Mammalia > Carnivora > Canidae > Canis > Canis lupus. The sequence continues at coordinate 48,447,590 of NC_049227.1, read as the reverse complement.
AAGTAAAATCTTAAAAAAAAAAAAAAAAAAGAAAGAAAGAAAGAAAGAAAGAAAGAAAGAAAGACAGTCAAGCGGAATAAAATGTATGACTATTATATTTAAAACCTATAGGGCAGCCCCGGGGGCTCAGCGGTTTAGCGCCACGTTTGGCCTGGGGTGTGATCCTGGAGACCAGGGATGGAGTCCCACCCACATCAGGCCCCCTGCATGGGACCTGCTTCTCCCTCTGCCTGTGTCTCTGCCTCTCTCTCTCTGTGTGTCTGTCATGAATAAATAAATAAAATCTTTAAAAATAAAATCTTTTAAAAAATAAAACTATAACCAACAGAAAGACAGCTGTTTTCTTTTAAACCTAAATTATTTAATATTGTCATCTATCAATAATTCAATTAACTATGTAGAGCTAGATTCTTTTTTTTTTTTTTTTAGAGGAAGTAGAGAAGTAGAGGGGAAAAGGGACAGGGAGAGAGAGAATCTTAGGCAGGCTCCGCACACCACCAGACACAGAGCCCAACACGGAGCTTAATGTCACAACCTTGAGATCATGATCTGAGCCAAAATCGAGTCAGGTGCTTAACTGACTCAGCCACCCAGGCACCCCATGTGGACCTGTATCCTTAAAATGTTTCTGACTTAGTCTCTATAAGAATTTTTTTTTTTTAGTTTGGCATACTTGGGAGTATAAGAAATTTGATATTCCTTATTTTCTGGGAATTTTAGCAACATTCAATTTATATAAGTACTTACTCCTATAAACCAATTGAAACTACTTTCTTTTAAGAGAGTCTATTAACACAAATTATTAATATGATATAGAGATGGGAAAGTATTTCATATTCACATACAAGTGGTAAAGACCTTAGTAATTTTTAGACATATAGATGCAGAAAGAGGTTGTAGGTTCAGTTTTGCAATTCATAAAAAAGCCCAAGAACACAAGAAGCCATCAGTCCAGATATCAAAGCACTGTTTTCCTTTCTGATAGCCATGGTATTCTTAATTGGTTTGACCTCAAATTTATCAAAAATACAAACAACAAACAAAATGATTAAGAAACTATTCTCTTTGGGCTCTCTGCCAATAGCTCAAACATATCTATAACCATTTATACATTGTATCAGTTGTTGATCACCAAATGGTCAGAACATAAAACCAAATTCCTTATTGTTACCACAATCAGGTATAATATCAAGTGTGAACAAACTATATCCTAAAGGAAAACCCAGTATTAGCAAAGAGGGGAAAAAGAAAGGAAAGAAAAGAAATAAATAAAACATAAAGAAATATCAAAATTAAAGTTCATTTATAACTTAGATTTCACCCCTGTGAACCAAGAAAATATATGCCTGAGCTCAAACTTCTCCTAAGAATCATTTCTCGGACAACACATTTACTGGATCATATGAAGTGAATTCATCAGACATCTTAGTGGATGATTTCTAGAAATGACATGTAATAATTTAAAAAAAATAAATACACGTCAAAGATTTTACTAGGCTTATGAATAAAGAAACCAATAAGCCATTACATCTGGTTCAAAGGTAAATTAAAAGACACACATATAGACACATAAGGTAAATTTATACATAAATGCAAAATGGGTTTATCTTTAAGGGAAGCAATCAATTAAATTTTGTTGGTAAAATTAATTTCTATGGAGAAGAATCATTTGCCTCATCATCAGTGTCTGTGCTTACAGACTTTGTAAAATATCTCAAATACAATGAAAAAACGAGAAAACCTGTTAGGGTTATCTAGGTTATCTAGTTAGGACATCCATGAGTTTTTTGGTCCATTTAAATTTTTTTACTTTTTTTATTTTTCCTATATCTCTGGTACCATAAGAACAGAGTACCTATTTCTAAGTCGTTAAGTGTCATTATGAGGTTTCCTCTTATAAACCAAGAAGCTAAAAAATAAATAAGTGTGATAAAAATTATGAAACTTAAAGTCCTATCCTAAATTTCACTGTTTGAAAGTTCTCTCCAACCTCTGAACATATGGCCCCATTGCATGACACATCTCAAATTCTTTTCTGGCTCTTCACTCCTACGTTTTGATTCCCACTCTCAAGATGTTATAGGAAACTGAAAAAGAGAAAAAAGAAAACACAAATAAACACACACATAGTAGAGTAAACATCTGGAATTTTTGGATAGAAAACATTTACTTGGCTTTTTGAGTAGTGTTATCAGGTAAGGAAGAGCCAAAAGCTACAATGAGCTATTATTTTGAGAATTACTTTGATTAGAAGATAAAAAGTCTGTATTAACTATATACATTTTTACTAATACATAAATTAGATATACTATTAAAAATTAAATATAAGTAGTATTAACTGATAAATACTAATTTTTTTTTAGTTAGGAACAGATTAGCATATAAGCTGTTAGCAAATAATAGAATGTAGAAATAAAAAAGGAGATTGAAGAATATAAAGGATACATAAAAATAGAAAATGTAAAGTTCAATGTATTTCCTCATGACTTTTAAAATGATGTTTAGATGTTCCCATGTAAATTTTGTGATTCAACATTCATAATAAAATTGCAATGATTTTCATATAGCAGCTATATTTTTCCTCAAATACAAATATGCTACTATTCCAATCAAATTTGAACACAAAGTCACATCATAATGTCACTGCTGAATTTAGGGAACCTGTAAAGCTCACATGTCAGGAGAACTGAAAAGGCAGTGTGTGGATATTATGATTTAATACCCTTTGCCACTGGGAATTCCTGGAGCTCAAAGTAATAATGTCTTCCACATGCTGCATTAATCTTCATAGAAAGTTCAATTCTTTTGAGAGGATAAGGAGAATAATATCAACTGTATTAATATAGGAAAATTATTAGGTAACATTAGAATATTATATTACATATGTTTAATATTATATATTTACCATTTTCACTACTTTACACTAAATTCAAAAATGCTGATTGACTTTTAGTTTAACATTCAAATTTAAAAAAAACATATTTTTAATTTATTTTTATTTGAGAAAGAGAGAGAGAGAGAGAGAGCATGAGGGCTGGAGAGAATCCTCAAGCCGATTCCCCAGTGAGCATGGAGCCTGACGGAGGGCTCGATCCCATGACCCTGAAATCATGACCTGAGCCAAAACCAAGAGTCAGATGTTCAACTGAGTGAACCACCCAGGTACCCTTAACATTAAAATTTTAACTGATATTTTCCTTTTTTTGTGATCCAGAATTTAAATACATGCTTATAAATTCTTTATTGTCACTATTATATTTCATTGTCAAATGTTTTTTAAAGTAATTGGTCAGTTACTTTGTTTTGATTTAATATGGTTTGATATCAAATGAGGATATATAGATCAATATTAATACTTTACATTTTAAAATTGCTTTTATGCACTCTATCTCATAATTTCAGTGCTTTATGGTTATTAGTAATGGCTTCCTTCTGGTTGCAAATATCTGTTTCTTAGGGAAGGATATCAAGTTAAAATGTATCATTTCAAAACTCATAATTAAAAAAAACAGAGGCACAAATAAATACACATACCCTGGGATTTTTCTACTGAGCCCTTAAAACTGTACTGTGTTTCCATGTTTAAATATTAGAGGTAAAGAAGGCATTTGGGTCCATTGTAAGTACTATTATAAGAGAGATCTATACTTAACCTTCTTATCTTTAGAGACACTAGAAGTTGGCATTTTCCCTGGTGAGAGGATTTGCAAATAATTCATTTCTCCTTGACAATTAAGTTCTAGAATAATCTTAAATTTATCAAACTTACAACAGTTTCTTGATATGGGATTCTGTTCTACCTCAAAACTAATTATAGGGATTTTTAACTGGAAGCAAAATACTCAAACTACATAATTAGTTACCATCCAAGAAAATCTCACAGAATCTGTGTTTTGCTCTTCTAAAATGATTATTTTTATGTTGGGACAAATTAGGATCCATAAAAATATTTTTAAATCGTGAGACATTGTTCTATTAAAATATATTCTTGAATTTTACTAAAACTTTCTTTTCTTTTTCCTCCCACAATTTAAAAAAAATATATTTATTTATTCATGAGGGACACAGAGAGAGAGATGAAGACATAGGAAGAGGGAGAAGAAGGCTCCATGCAGGAAGCCTGATGTGGGGACTCAATCCCAGACCCTGAGATCAGGCCCTGAGTCAAAGGCAGTTGCTCAACTGCTGAGTCACCCAGGCATCTCTCCTCCCACATTTGTTATTTCCAAAGCCTTTCTAGTTTTAGGCACTTAACTGAATCTGGATAATATTAATCATCATGCTTAAATAATTTTAATTATTTTTAAAGTAATTTTGGTGCTATAATAAAGAGAATAATGCCTAATGATACCACAATCTTATGAAAATATTTTATAAATTCTAGAAGCATTGTATGGGATTTTTAGTGATGTACACAAGATAACATGATATTTTGGAATAAAGATTTTGCAATTTGTTGTATTTTTAAAATACTATAAAATTATAATGAGCTGTGAAGCGGGTCTATGGAGAGGCCCATGTTGTAAAGAATTAAGGCCTCATGCCAACAACCCGTGAGGAACTGGAGCCTCTTGCCAAAAGTTGTGTGAGAACTCTAGATTCAATCTTATACTTTTCTCCAAAATTCACTGTGGATTCCTTACTCCCAGTAGTTGAGAGTGTGATCTTGTTTAGAAATTGGCTCATTGCAGATATAAATAGTTAATATGAGGTCATTAGAATAAACTATAATCCAGTATGACTGATGTCCACATAAAAGGAGAAATTTTTACACGGAGACAGGTGCACATGAGGAAAGACAATGTAAAGAGACACAGGGAGAGGCAGCTACTTACAAACCAAGGAAAGAGATACAGAACAAATCCCAACTCCGCCAACACTCAATTTTGAAGCCTTTAGAACTGTGACAATAAATTTCTGTTGTTTGAACCACCCAGTTTGTGGTACTTGTTATAGCAGCCCTAGGAAACCAAAATACATTTAGTGAGGGAATAGTTTCTTCTTTCTTTTTTTTTTTTTTTTCTTTTTTTTTTAGATTTTATGTATTTATTAGAGAGAGAGAGCACAAGCAGGGGGAATGACAGGCAGAGGGGGTGGGAGAAGTAGACTCCCCATGGAGCAGGGAGCTGGATCCCAGGACCCTGAAATCATGACCTGAACCACAGGCAGACACTTCACTGACTGAACCACCTAGGCACCCTGAGGGAATAGTTTCAAGGTGAAATGATAAATTTACTTCAATGCACAAATATATACATTCAGCATTTTACATATAGATACCTTGGTAATTTGGAAAAAATAACTTTGAAATGTGAATGAAAGTCTTGGAAAAAGTGTATTTGCTTTGATATAGCTTACATTTTGTGATATAATGAATGCAAAAAAATCCTTATGCCTTAATCTTCACTTATTTGTGATTCTTACTTTTCACAGAAAGGAATGATTATAAACAAATGACAATCAGAATATACAAAAATTTGAGGGAAGTATTTTTCAAGTTCTTCTGCATGAAATACTTATGTTCAGTAAGTAGAATTAAATCTTCCTTAAAGGAAAAATATTAGGCAATGGAAGCATTAGGCAGTGGTAATTTATACTCAGCAATTTATGAGTTCCTTACAGACTTCATTATTCAATGAGCAAAATCCATACTCAGTATAGGAACCTTTATATTCACTCTTATTTAATACATTTAGAAGAGAGAGCACATCAATGCAATGTGATATCAACCACCAAGGATCTTTTAAATAGATTTTATTCTAAAATGTATATCATACATATTTTAATTCAATTCAGTAAGCATTTCTTGAGGATAAAACTTTGTCAGATATTTTTTCCTAGTTTCAGTTATAGCTAGATAATATTTAGAAATATTAATTTTTTTCAATATTTCTTGTTTAAGTTGGCCTTCTTCTTATTCATGAAGAAATGAAGCAATTTAACATCTCTTTCCTTTAAAAAAAAAAAAGATTTTATTTCTTTGGGAGACAGAGCACAAATGAGAGGAGAAGCAGAGAGGAGAAGCAGACTCTCCTCTGAACAGTAAGCCTCGCATGAGGCTTGATCCCAAGACTCTGGGATCATAACCTGAGCCAAAGGCAGATACTTTACTGCTATTGAGTCACCCAGGCACCCCATCTCTTCCCTTATAAGGGGGAATTATTAGTAGAAGACAGAGAAAGAAAAATGCTCCCCTTCTCCCATTAAAGACTAAGTTCTTGAATAAGAAAAAAGGTGTCATGACATAGACAATGTGTTTGAAAGGATAATGATGAGCAAATTTAAACTATGCCTTTCTCTCTTTCCTCTCACCTAAATTTGGGCAAGTAAAAAATTCTCCCAAGTTTGACATGAGAGAAGTGCTTTTTAGACAAACAAGCAATGCAAGCTTAAATGCTGGCATGTCACTTCTTGCTCTTCACCTGTAACCAAACCCAATGATGAGGAACTTAACGTGGATTTTTAGGAAACAACTGTGATCCTTAATCTTATATTCCAATTTTTAGATCTGTTATTACCATGTTTTACCTTTCTTCCAAGTTTTTATTTAAATTTTAGTTAACATATAGTATAATATTAGTTACAGGAGTAGATTTAGTGCTTCATCACTTACATATAACACTCAGTGCTTATCACAAGTGCCCTGCTTATGCCCATCACCCATTTAGCCCATCTCCTTGTCCAGCACCTCTCAGGCAGCCCTCAGTTTGTTTTCTATAGTTAAGGTTCTCATATAGTTTGCCTCTCTCTCTTGGTTCTCTTTTACTTTTCCCCTATGTTCATTTATTTTGTTTCTTAAATTCCACATATGAATAGCATAAGGTATTTGTCTTTCTCTGACTTATTTCATTTAGCACAATACACCCTAGCTCCCATCATTGCAAATGGCAAGATTTCTTTTTTTCATTATTGAGTAATATTCCACTGTATGTATACACCTCATCTTCTTTATCCATTCATCAGTCCATGGACACGTGGGTTTTCTCCATAGTTTGATTACTTTTTTTTTTTTTAAGATTTTATTTATTTTTTCATGAGAGACACACAGAGAGAATGAGAGAGAGAGAGAGAGGCAGAGACACAGGCAGAGGGAGAAGCAGGCTCCATGCAGGGAGCCCTACATAGGACTCAATCCCGGGTCTCCAGGATCAGGCCCTGGGCTGAAGACGGCACTAAACCGCTGAGCCACCCGGGCTGCCCAATAGCTTGACTACTGTTGATAATGCGGCTATAACAATCAGGATGCATGTGCCCCTTCAAATTCGTATTTTTATATCTTTTGGATAAATACCCAATAGTGCAATTACTGGATTACAGGGTAGTTCTATTTTTAATTTTTTGAGGACCTCCATACTGTTTTCCAGTGGCTGAACCAGTTTGCATTCCCACCAAAAGTGTTAAGAGGGTTTCTCTTTCTCCACATCCTCGCCCAAATCTGTTGTTTCCTGGGTTGTTAATTTTAGCCATTCTGACAGGTATGAGGTGGTATCTCATTGCGGTTTTGATTTGAATTTCCTTGGTGATGAATGATGTTGAGCATCTTTTTCTGTGTCTGTTAGCCATCAGATGTCTTCTTTGGAAAGATATCTATTCATGTCTTCTGCCCATTTCTTAACTGGATTATTTGTTTATTTAGGTGTTGAGTTTGATAAATTTTTTTTTAATATTTTATTTATTTATGACAGATACAGAGAGAGAGAGAGAGAGAGAGAGAGAGAGACAGAGACACAGGCAGAGGGAGAAGCAGGCTCCATGCACCGGGAGCCCGATGTGGGATTCGATCCCCGGTCTCCAGGATCATGCCCTGGGCCAAAGGCAGGCACCAAACCGCTGCGCCACCCAGGGATCCCGAGTTTGATAAATTCTTTATAGATTTTGGATAGTTATCCTTTATCAGATATGTCATTTGCAAATATCTTCTCCCATTCTGTAGATTGCCTTCTAGTTTTGCTGATTGTTTCATTAATTGTGCAGAAGCTTTTTACCTTGAAGAAGTACTAGTAGTTCAGTTTTGTTTTTGTTTTCCTTGCCTCCAGAGACATGTCCTAGTAAGATGATGGGCTACTATTAGTGCTATTTCACTAAATAATCCATCTCCCCCAAGATTGATTGTTCTAACTTAATTCCTTAAGTCTAACCCTAGTTTGTCATATTTCAAAATTTTTTTCCCGTGGTACATAATAAATGATTGATAGCCCTGACTCACCATTGGGGAGTATCTCATGTTAATAAGTCAGCGTTCAATGATCCTAATACTTGACCATGTTTGTTTTGGGGAAAAAAGTATGAAAATGAAGATGTAGAAATTTAATAATTAATAAATAACCAGATATGATAAGATTCTTTTTTTTTTTTTCAGATATGATAAGATTCTTAAACTTTCAATTATAAAATGAGAGTCCTTGATTTTCAATTAGAAGTTCTTGCAGATACTTCCTTCTTCTGGTTAGTTTGTTGAAACAAAAACAACCAAGCAAATATTAAACTTCAGGCAATTTTAAAAAATCATTTGACATACAGGATACTTCAGGAAAAATCAATATTAATTTTCAAAATATTCACCACCTGAATACATCTTTCAAATATATAGCCCTTTATGTACTTTATGTATCTTTCAAGCTTTAGAATTAAAATGTGCTGATATGCATTATTCCACTTAGCTCTTGAAATGACTCCACAAAATATGACCACTAATATTTTCAGTCTACATGATTGGAAAGCTGAGTCTTATTGAAATTGTTAACAGGCTTTAAAATTGGATGGGAAAAAGTTCTTTTTATTCTGTGAGCCATTTTCTGAGTATCTTTCTTGTGCTGGGCACTGGGATGTGAAGTGAACAAGATGTGGTTTCCTGGCCTGTGGTACCTCAGATCACACTCTCAAGTACTAGCAAGATTGCATCTTTTCTAGAATGTAGAAGAGGAAGACAGGTGAGAACAAACAATGTAAACTGGGGCAGCACCAGTGGACTAATTCAGAAAGGTCAAAGACAAGGGCACTCAACCATTCGGCTCTGTATTTACTACTGGGGCCTGGAGTCCCTAGCCTGTTACAAACATCAAATCAGAAAGGCAGAGGGGCTGTACTGTCCATCTTCTCCAATGACATCTAATTTAATCCAGCTTCCAGGTTCCCCCTATAGAGCTGGTGCACTTGATAATAGTAGTTCTAAATCCATCCTCTCCCCACAGCCTGTTGCAGGTCTTCCCACCCACCCACTAATCCCTCTCAGAGGCTGCATTCAAAATTAAACCACAGAGTCTAATTTTTTTTTTCCAAGTCATAAACTTTTGCTTGCTGGTGCATTTCAGAGAAAGGAATCTAAGTCTGTGGATGGATGAGTAAGTTTCCACTAGGGAAACTGAACACGGGATCACGAGTAAGGAGAAACCATAGTGAAGAGACCCTCCCATGCTTTCTGCAACAGCTAAACACCTTTGACATTGCTGTGCTTGCCCAGAAACCTCTGGGGACCACCTGATTGAGTCCATATTGATGGAAACATGTCAGAATCATTTTCCAATTCAATGTGACTGTTCTACTGTGGCCCCATTCAGTCTTGTACAACCATCCTTGTATGCTGTCATATTTTTTATTTTTTTACTCAAGCAGAGATAAGCTTCTCAAAACCAAACCAAACAAAAACATTTGAAAATTTTATTTATATAATTTAAAAAAAATTCTGTGTATTTATTTGAGAGAGAGTGAGAGACAGCGTGAGGATGGTCAGCAGAGGGAGAGGCAGAAACAGGCTCCCCCCTGAGCAGGGAACCGGATGCAGTGCTCTATCTCAGAACCCTGAGATCTTGACCTGAGCTGCAGGCAGATGCTTATCCAACTGAGCCACTCAGGTGCCCCAACATTTGGACATTTTAAATTCTTTCAAAGAGTCAGCCAGCAGTCTCCTTTCATCTTGCACTATGCATGTTGCTTTACTGTTGTGGGAAAAAAAAAAAAACATAGTTTTGGCCTTGAGGGCTGTCAAATTGCTCACTTCCCTTATGAAAATGTAGGATAAGACAGTAAGCTTTTTCTCCAGAAAACTATGTTTGAGCCCTGATGGAGACCACATAGGAAGAACAAATGACCTATATGATATATAGAATCTTTGTAGTTATAAGCTGTAATGAAAGACAAAAGACAGAGAGAGAGAGAGATATTTAAATTACTATACTCCACAAAACTGCTTGAACCCAAATGGTTTTGGTGATGACAAAGGCAAAATAGCTAATCTAATTCAGGTACTTCAGCAGCCTTTGATCTAATATTGAACAAGGCTATGACAGACCATGATTGGAATATCAGCACAGTATTTGGCTGACTTTGTAACATAAAAGACAGCTAGGACCACTTTTGATCTAAGTATTTCAGAAGCAATAGTGTGATCCTCATCCTTATGTATGGTACAAAACTGGGAAAATAGCCAGGAGACAATGCATCTTCCTGCACACAAAACATCTCTGAGACGTGTATCATCCTTTCAGTGGGAGGATGTGACAAAAAGGTGAAATCTTCTTTGTATTGTGTAATAAAGAGTAGGCATCAAGAAATCAATTAGTTGCTTAAAAGTAATAATGAAACTCATCCTGAAGCAGTCAACTATAGATTTAATCAGTCTTGAAAGAACAGAAGCAATGGAAAATGTTATACTTTTCTGTGAAGTTTGGTTTCAGCAAATAAAGTGAAATTATCAAGGTGCAAACATTTAAGAATAGGTAATAAGGTAACTACTGGGTTTCATTGCTTATTGTCAAGGTGAAAGAGTAGAGTAACTTCCAGAAGATTGGTTTTCTTATGAGTCAGTATATGATGATAGGGGGAAATGGATTGCTTCTACTCATTTTTTTCTTTGAAGTAACTTCCCCCAATCCTTGGTAAAATCTTGGCTAGAATCTATCCAGTTTAGATTGATGTCAAGGGTATATCTCTGAAATTAACCAAACTTTAACCAAACCCACATAGTCAATTTATATTTGAGAAAATAGCAAGTCAATTATTAGATTAAACTAAAGATCATTTATGATTTAGTTTAGATGCCATTACATGGTTTATCATATTTTATTATAAAATCCCTGTATATTATTTTAGGATTTCTATACTTACCATAAAGTTATAAATATTACTAATATAATCTAAGTTGGTAATCAGCATTTTTGCATTTTTGTTATTACTTTTCTTTTAATATGAATTTACTAAATATTTTTACCTCTTAAAAATAAAAATACAGATATATTAAAATCAAATAAGTGGTTTTCTACTTTCAAATACTTATAGAATATTATCTTAGCTTCTTAAGCATATTAGTCTTAGCATCAATCTTTTCTAAAGTGATAAAAAATGTTAACTCTAACTGCTTTCATGCTGTGTTAAAAATTACTTTGCATCAAGCAGACTTGTAGATATATTAAAATTATTTTTTAAAGTTATAGTAATGAACCTACTTACTCAAGTAATGTTTCTTAGTTCTTCCTCTTGAATATCAATGGCTGGCTTTGGATACTCTTTTGTAATATGCATTAAAATGCCTTTTTTTTTTTTTTTTTTTTTTTTTGAGACTTAGGTAACAGTTTTCAAAGGTCCTCATGAGAACTTACACTCTGCAAAAGACCCTGAAATGGATTCTATGCTCTTCATCTGACTACTCCTTAGGCCTGACTCCTATCACTTCTGTAAGGCCCAATCTTACCTAATGTCTGCTGTGTCCATCTAGCCATGAGAACCTCATCTGTCCTTTTCATGCTAAAAACTAGGAATGTAGACTTTCCCCCATTACCTTTTCCCAACCATCCATCAGTATGGGCTCTGTACTGTCTCCCAATCACAGAATTCTTCAGGCAAGAACACGCCACTTGTTATGTTTATATATATCTGCAAGTTCCAGAATTCAAATATGAAGCTCTTGTAAACACTTACAAATGCCTTATTCTCATGACCACACCAGGTCTATGAGGTTTGGTTGAAATACCCATCTCTCCATTTTATACATTCCTTTAGTCTCTCAACAACTAGACTTCAAAAGGGTTGTTCCTTCCTTCTTTCATGAAGAAAGGTACAGAAATTCTACACCGTTCTTTATAAGACCAAAGATTCAGTAATCCTTACTTAACTTTTTTTTTAACATAAACATTTATATAAACTGGGTTGGATTATAAAGTAAATGTCACATGACAAGTTTGCCAGTTGTCCTAGGAGAAAACAGGGAGTATCTGACTTAATTTGGAAGGAGAAGAAATTTTGTTCCCATTTTTCTCATTTGTTACTGTAGTTAAAAATAAGAATCAACCTGAAAAACTCAATCAAAATTATTTTATACATTGATGAAATAAGATTTATTTTAAATTATCATTTAGGTAATTACTATAATTTAGCTACATCTTAATGATAACTTAGTCAAATGATTTAGCTTATACAATGTTTTACTGTGGTATTAGATTTAGTGGAAAAGTGTAACACTGTGACTCTCCAGAGGGATATTTGTATGTAGAATACAATAATTACAGAGAAAACAAAGGCAAGTATTACTCCCGTAGACACACTATAAGAGTAATTAGTATCTGAAGAAGGATGGGACGGGTGTAAACTAGTGAAATCACAGAAACATTAGCCTACACTTTGAAGGATGCAGAGGATAAGGGCAAGTATAAGGGAAGTGTTAGTTCTGGAGCTATGAGAATATACAGGGTGATGGAATTGGCAGGCATGGTATATGGAGGATGCAGAGGAAAATAGTTTGCCTGGATTACAAGAAGAACATTGAAAAACAATGGGAGATAGCTTTGAAGATAACAGAGTAAGACTTATTGGGGAAGATAGTAATGAGCACAAAAATATCTTAATAGAGCCATTATTGTACCTGACTTGTGGGAAATATAGCAAATGAAGTTTTAAGAAATGATCTGCTAATTTTCTAGGTATGATATCACTAAGTTAACAAAAGAAACTAATTAAAAAAATTAGAACCAAAATTGCCACATGCTGTTGAGCACCACAAGTAAAAACCTAGTGACAGATACTGTGAGACATAATGAAAAATAGGAGGTAATCACTGTGCCTTCAATAACAATGACTGTGCCTTATATATTCTAAGTTGATAAACAAGTAAGTACCTCTGCTAATGTAAAAAAGCCTAGACATTCCTAGAAATAATAGTTTTGTATTGTTTGATTGTTAGGGGAAGGAAATAAATAATATGTACAGTGCAAGGTATTATTATAAATGGTTTAATATGAATTAATTTATCACACAATTATTGTATATGCATAGTATGCCAGGAAGTGTTCTAGGGAGACAGGACAGGGCAGAGGGAGAGGGATGGGGAAATAACATCTCTGCCCAATAGTACTTCCATTCCAATGTGGGTGGCACCCAGCAGCAGACACACAAGACGATTATGGTATCAGTTATCACTTGATACCTTCTGGTATAAAGAGGAGCAGGAGTACCAGGGAGTGGAAAGAGAAGATCACTGTAGTTGTTTTTATTTAGAATACTCAGAAAGATGGTACAAATTTGAACAGAGGCCTTAAGGAAGTATGGGAATGAATACTATAGATATGTAGAAGAACTCTATTCTAAATAAAAGGATATAAAATGCAGAAGCCCTGATACAGGAGCTTGATCATTGTGTGTGTGTGGAGGGGGGTATCAGGAAAATCATTGTGGCTGGATTGGAATGAGTGAGTGAGAAGTAGACGATGAAAGTGGAGAGAAAAGTGCCAGGATACTGACTGCTATGCATGTGTGTGAGAAGTCTGGGGCAAAGTTTATTATGTAGAGCCTTGTAAGTCATTGTGAAGTCTTTTGCTTTTATTCTGAATGAGATGGCAGGATATGGGTGGATTTTAATCAAAGGCATGACCACAAGATGATCATTCTGGAGACTTGCTAACAGGAAGATTTTGCAAAGTAAAGTCATTAATAACCTTGACAAGTACTATTTAGAATGGTGAGGGGGAAGGAACCCACCTTATTGGTATATATTTGGGTTGGTGTTGAGTAGGCAAGCAGAGATAGATTTATGGGACAAATTGTGACGATGTCTTTAGAAAAGAATGTTGAAGACTCTTTTATAGGAACCAGAGGAAATTCAAAATACATCCACACAGCTGCAGATTGGTTAGCAAATGTGGAACATTTGGCAGTTTTCTGATGATCGTTTCCATTTCCTGAGTGAAACAGGAAAAGACTAAAGATGGGAAAGTGGTTGAAGGGAAAAGCAAGTATGAAGTGGTTGCCTTGGAATGAATCAAATGGATGAGACATATGTAGTGAAATCGCTAGGCAATACCACATCTCCTTTAGAGATGGTCATGAATTTAAAGTGAGGCCACTCAGGATGGTTGTGTTTCCTTTCTGCCATATTCAACTGCCATTGGTATAGGTGAGGAAGAGAACAGAGGGTCTGGCTTCTGTAGTGCTGATGTCTGCCTCTAGAGAAAAGGGAGTATAAAGAAGGTAAGAATATATGCATTGGAATAGTTTTAATGAAAAGCCATAGAATCAAAGCTTGGTAATCGAGAAGGTAAGAGCATAAAGGGGATGGAAGTAGGTCCTTGTGGAGCTAGGGACGCTTTGCAGTTGGGAGTACTCTGAGGGAGGGAGTTTGAAAATCAAAGGTGATTGCCAGGAAAGGAGTGCTTGATGCTGAGATTATGGGGAGTCTGCAGTTAGGTAAATATGAGATTTAAGTTATCAGTCTGGGAAGACTGGGAGAGCTGAGGTAGTTGGGCATACTGAGAAAATCATAGGTTTGGGAAAGATCTGTACTGTTAGTACAAATAAAAATTAAAAATAAGGTGCTTAATTCTCCCTATTAAAAATAAGGGAAGAGCATTGTCTTTAAAAAACTTGCAAATCTTTTTCTGTGTCTCTTTGGCATGTATATAAATCTTTTTAGAAACTACTTAAGCCTCTTGCCAGTTTTATGACCCAGGAATGTCCTTCCCAAGGACGCAGGAGGCATCTTTTTGAAATGTAAACAGCTGTGGGAGGTTGGGAACCAACTTCAATGGATGTCTTTCTTGCTCCAAGTTGTAAAAGTATCTCATCATAAAGATAGGGGAAGTTTCTTTTTCAGCTGGATAAAATCAATTAGCTAACACAGATGGTTACCCCAATTACCAGGTGGATTTAGAATAAACTATGTGTGACAAATAGTGCAGTCAAGTCTTCTTACTTGAGGACTCGTTGTTTATTTTGAAAACATGTTCTGTAGTGGGCTGTATGAAAGAGAGTCTTTTTTTGCTCTTATCATCTCTTTGTAGATTACCTGTGATGCACATCACATTCTGGTTGAACACTTACTCAGTAATAAAACTGTTTTCTTATTCTACTACTTTTGCAAAGAAGTTTCCTGGGCTGGGAGAAGATAATGCTTTTAATTATATTTCCCCAACAGTATGAATATTTAGGCCATGGAAAGTCATGGCAATGAACTATAATACAAAATCTTCTGGGAATGAGGAGTGACCTAGGAGTCTGGAGGTGAGGGCAACAGAAGGATTAGGGTGGCAAGCAAAAATGAGAGACCTGGGATGGAGTCCCACATAGGGGTCCCAGCATGGAACCTGCTTCTCCCTCTCCTTATGTCTCTGCCTCTGTGTGTGTGTGTGTGTCTCTCATGAATAAATAAATAAATAAAATCTTGAAAAAAAAAAAAAAAAGCAAGAGGCCACAAATGGAATGAGTTGAAAAGATTTTTAAAAATTAATATGTATGAGGATTCTCCATTATCAAATCAAAGAATCATGTCTAAACTAGCTTTCAAATAGCACCTAGGATAGGACATCTACCCCATGGGGGCTCAATGAGTGCTAATTATCATAGTATCAAAGAATGAGAGGCACCTCATCTAATCTAACCCTCAGGCATCAGTTTTAAACCATCCTGGGTAGATGAGAGGCTGTCTAAATCTGAAATGCTTCCTTGAGGAACCTGTTTCATTACTATTTAAAACCTTTACTTGTTTTTAAACCTAATCCCATTCTCTGTGCAATTACTTTTATTATATTTGTAGACAATCAAATCATAAAGATTAGATAATACTACTTCTTAGTTACTTATTATTCTCTGATGAATTATTTCTTTTTGCTCCTACAATATGTCAGAATTAGATTAGACACAGTATTCAAATAAAGCCCCGATAATCATTCACTCATCCATCCATTCATTCACCTCTTCAGTATGTATTTTTGAAGCAAACATTTTATTATTTATTGCTACATACAAATTATCTCAAATTTGGAAGCTGAAAGTTCTAAGTTCATTTGTTTGGATGGTTCTGACTTAGAATCTCTTGAGAGACCTTGTGAAGATATTGGCTAGCACTGCAATTATTTCAAGGCTTATGTAGGAAAGGTTCGTCTTCCAGTCTCACTCACTTGTCAGTCGGCAGATCTCAGAATACCCTTCTAAATTTCTTCTCTTAAATTTAGTCATGAGGGTATCTCCATTGGACTGCTTCATGACATGCAGCTGCTTTCTTCCAAAAGCATGTAATTCAAAAGAGAGAATAAACATCTAAGGCAAAAGCCACAGTCTTTTTTATAATCCAATTTTAGAAATGATAGCCCATCACTTCTTCCATATTCCATTTTTAGAAAAGTATACATAAAGTCCAACCCACACTCCAAAAGGTAGAAGTCATTAGGAGGCTGCAGTATTGTTCTGTGATTTATCTGATCAAGATAAATCTGTGATTTATTTAACAGGGGTGCCTGGGTGGCTCAGTCAGTTAGCAGTTAGATGGCTAAGTGTCAGACTCTTGATTTTGACTCAGATTATGATATCAGGGTCCTGAGATCGAGCTCCATGTGCATCTCCATGTTTGGGGGGAGTCTGCTAAAGATATTCTCTCTCTTTCTCCCTTTGCTCCCCCATCCTGCATGAGCACACAGTCTCTCTTTCTCTCAGAAAGAAAGAGGGAAAGAAAGAAAGACAGACAAGTGTGGAGGCCGAGAAAATTAAGGCCATTCCCCTTTGAGTTCAGTGTTATCACAAGTGCAGCCATCCCAGGCCCCTGTGAATTAGAGCTGAACTTTACCTTACTTCAGTTACAGGAGGAAAACAGCTTGCAGCTTAACGTCCTAGAAAGCCCCTATTAGAATGAGAACAGAGCCCAAGCCAAGGGCAGGAAGCCCCTATTAGAATAAGAACAGAGCTCAACGCCCTTGAAAGCCCCATATCAAAATGTAAGCAGAACTTGAGAAATTCCTCCCCCCTCTTCTGAAGATCCCCTAGACCAGCCTATAAGAACTAAGCTGAAACCCATCTCGGGGGTCGAAGTCCCTGATCCGCTGTGTCGGGTATACTTGGACCCAAGCTCGAGCTTGTAAATAAACCCTCGAGCTTGTAAATAAACCCTCGTGTGTTTGCATCGGTGTCGGCTCCTTGGTGGTTTCTCGGATTCGCAATCTTGGGCACAACAACAAGAAAGAAAGAAAGAAAGAAAGAAAGAAAGAAAGAAAGAAAGAAAGAAAGAAAGGAAGAAAAGAAAAGAAAAGGAAGAAAATAACCCAGGCAATAGAGTTTGAGTCAGACAGACAGATCAAATTTAGAATTCCATATTGTCCTTTCTTCCTTATATGAAGGCACTTAATCTCTTAGGCAGCCTTTTCATTTACAAAATGACAAGAACTGTGGGTACCTTAGATGTCATACAGATTCAATCACATACCTTATAAGCTCCATAAGTGTGTGTTTTTGAAGTAAACTGCCTACTGTAGTAGGTTTTCAGGAAATGTTAAAGTGCAAAAAGATAAATTTAGAGTCTCCCAAATGAATAAAATTAATCTTGGTAAATTCTCCAATAAATATAGGCAACTACAGCCTACACAAGAAATGACTAATTTTTAGAGGACACATTGGGAAGAGGTGGTAGTGAAAAATGACACTGAGAGACACAGCAAAAGATAAGATTTGAGAAAGTGAAAAACTGTTATCTTCCCCAGTTGAACATTTCCCCAGAGGAGACCCAAGAAAGTATTGAGTAGAGTAACTACTTAGAGTTTTAGTTACTTTCAAGGCTTTCAGAGATAGTAATAAAGAATAAATAAAGGTTTTCTCTTCCTTGTCAAATATAGTCACAAATCAGTCATGGGCTCACACCAAACTGGAGACTTTGCATTCAACCAAGCCTCCTCAGCGTTGGAGATCTCACTCATGGAGCTGAAATTGGTTCTAGATGAACCTGGAACTCCACTAGTGGGAAGTCCAGTAGAAGAGAAAGGAAGCTGTAAACATTTTCTAATGTATAAGTAATATATAATTGTTTAGTTCATGTGCAGTTGAATCTGAAGTAGACTTACATCGGCATTAAAAAATAGAAATATATAGTCATCTATAAATTGCATCAAGTTTTGAGAAAAGTATGTGATGAGGGAAAGATGATTTATTTCTGTTATTTCCTTTGATATATCTGTGAGTAGGATTTTGTTGTTTTTATTTTCCTTGTACAAATCATCTAGAGAAATAAACAGAAAAGAATTATAGTATTAATTTTTTTCTTTTTGTTTTAAAATGCATAGCAAATTAAATAGAATGGTTTATACTGAAAGTTTATTGAAAAAAATTAATTAATCATGCCACTAATTATTATGATTCTTCTTATTGAAGATCTCTCAAAAAAAATGACTTGGAAAATTTTTCTTAAAAAAATGAAAAACAAAAATAAATAAAAAATTAAAAAATAAAAATAAAAATAAAAATAAAAAACAATAGCTGTAACACATGCTAGGAAGAGAATTGAATACTTTTAATTCTTGTGCTTCTTTTTAATCCTCTGTATTCAACTGTGTTCCAAACAATTATGTTTATTTTTTCAAAGAGAAGTGAACACAAACTCACTCATAACTGTCTGTAATCAAATTATTCTTTTCTAAAACCCAATTGTTTTGAATGACTGCATTAGTGGAACTAGATAAATTTGTAGGACAAAAATCTTTGAAATTCTAAGTTTTATAAAACAGAAGGGTTTTTAAGGGCATGTAGGTTGCAAATACAAAAGCAACAGATCAGTTGGAAAAGTTTGCCTTGTCATAGACTATATATACACAAACCAGTTCAAAACTTGATCTGACATACAGTATTGTGACTAAAATGCTTATTTAACCCTTCTAAGCTTTAGTTATTGAAACTAGGAGTAGATAATAGTACATGATCCATGGGATTGCTATAAATATCAAATGTGATATTGTGTGGGTTAACCTAAATTACTGGCCTATCATGTGGATGATGGTTAAAAATATGAGCTATTATTATCTTTACTGTTATTATTATTTTTAGAGCTTTTATTTATTTATTTGAAAGAGAGAGGGATCCCTGGGTGGCGCAGCAGTTGGCGCCTGCCTTTGGCCCAGGGCACGATCCTGGAGACCCGGGATTGAATCCCATTATCAGGCTCCCGGTGCATGGAGCCTGCTTCTCCCTCTGCCTATGTCTCTGCCTCTCTCTCTCTCTGTGACTATCATAAATAAATAAAAATTAAAAAAATATATATTAAAAAAAATGAAAGAGAGAACACAAGTGGGGGACAGGGAGAAGCAGGCTTCCCACTGAGCAGGGAGCCAGATGCAAGGTTCAATCCCAGGACCCTGGGATCATGACTTGAGCCCAGGGGAGACACTTGACTGAGCCACCCAGGTGCCCTGTTATCATTATTACCATGACAATTTGAATTTGAAACAAAAGTATATTTTTACAAATAATGACAAAATAACCTTGCATTGTTTAGCAAATTTTATGGAGATGGAACTGTATCAAATGATTAAGACCTTAAGAGTTGATGAATTCATTACATAAAAATGTGTAATGAAAAACAGAAAGTGAACATCACTAACTTCAAAATCTATAAAGGAAAAAATATTTATAAATTGGACCTGATCAAAATTAAAAATCTTCATTCTGCATAAGTTCCTATTGATAGGATAAAGACATACTAGAGACTGAGAGAAATATTTTCCAACTCCTTATCTGACAAAAGATTAATATCTAGAATATAAAAAACATTCAAATCTCAAGAGCTAAAAAAATAAACAATCCAATTAGAAAATAGTCAAAGGACATGAAAAGGAATTTCACCAAAGAGGTATGAATGGGAAATAAGCAAATGAAAAGACGGTAAACACCATTAGCCATTAGAGAAATGTAAATTAAAACCATGAAAATATTTTACTATATGCCTATCATAGTGGCTACAAATAGAAATAAAATAGCAACAATATCAAATTATGGCAAGGATGAAGAAAAACTGATCTCTTATTCATTGCTTATAAGAATGTAAAATGACATGGCTGCTCTGGGAAATAGTTCATCAGTTTCTTTAAAAAAAGAAAAAAAAAGTGAAACATACCCTTGCCTGACAATCTATCAATTATGTGGCTGGGCATTTATCTAGAATATTGAAAAGTTATCCCCCCACAACAACCAGTACACAGTTGTTTACAGCAGCTTTATTTGTAGTAGCTAGAAACTAGAAATAATGAAAATGCTCCTTAAAAGGTTAAACAGAGGGTGGCATATTCATACCATGGAATACTACACATCAGTAAGAAGGAATGGATGATTGGTATATGAAAGTTGGATGGATCTCAAAGCTATGATGCTGAATGAAAAAAAGCCAATCTCAAAAACAAATTGTGTGATTCCATGGAGATGACAGTCTCAAAATTACAACATTATAGGGATGGAAAAAATGTTAGTGGTTCCCCGAGAGTAAGAATAGTGAGGGTGGGGATGTGACTGATAAAGTGGTAACATAGTGAGATATTTGTGCTGATGAAGTGGTTGTATATCTTGACTGCAGTGGTAGTTAGTACCTGAATCTACACATATGATAAATGACACAGAACTGTATTCACACATTGCTCCAATGGCAATTTCCTGGGTTTTGATATTGTACTATAAATACATAAGATGTAACCGTTGGAGGAAACTGAGTGAAAGGTACAAAAAAACCTCCTTTTGCTATCTTTGCAGCTTCCTGTGAATCCATACTTATCTCAAAATTATGTTTTTAAATGGGTGAAAAATATAAGCATCTCTAATTGATCAGCTTCTCAAAAATGTCATCAGAGAACCTTATCAAAATCTTCCTGAAGAAGTCCTTCTAAAAAAAAAAAGAGATAATCTTGTAAATGGTTTTTCAACTTTCCGTTTATCACATCTGAAAAATTAGGATCTATACAAGTGTGGTAAGAATGTTGCATAGTGGATTGTGACACTTTAGCATATTAAATCAAACTCTATATTATTAGTCTGCAATCCACTTTTAGAAGGTATTTAAAATGCACCGTCTTACAATACTGCAAGCAAACTGCTAAACACTTAAGTGAATAATCTACCTGCATTTTATATGTAACTAAAAAAAATCCAAGATGCAACATAAATGTTCTTATATCGATGAGCAAATGCTATGCTTGTGAAGTTTGATCCAGATATGCCTTACTCCAAAGCCTCTTTTATTTCCAATACAGACCATCCTCAATTTACAATTGTGTTATATCCTGATAAACCCATCATAAGCTGAAATTATCGTTAAGCCAAAAATGCATTTAATACACCTAACCTACAGAACATCCTAGCTTAGCCCAACCTACCTTAAACATGCTCAGAACAGTTACGTTAGCCTACATTGGGCACAATCATCTCACACTAAGCCTGTTTTATAATAAAGCAGTGACTATCTCATGTAATTTATGAGATACTGTACTGAAAGTGAGAAACACTAGTTGTAATGGGGACCGAATGGTACAGAATGGTTGTGTTTACCCTGTCAGTCACGTAATGGTTGTTTACCCCCTTGATTGTGTGGCTGATCGGAAGTTGCAGCTGCAGCTGTCGGTGCCCAGCATCATGAGAAAGTATCCTACCACATACTCTTAGCCTGGGAAAAGATCCAAAATTGAAATGCAAATACAGTTTCTACTGAGTGCCTGTCACTTTCAACCATCATGAGTTTAAAAATTGGAAGTCAAACAATAGTAAAGGCAGGAATCTTTCGAATAATAAACCATAGACTATTTTCTGGTTTACAGTTGCCCAAATATGATACTTTCAACCATTTCTAGAAAAAAAAAATTAGGCATCAAGATCTAAGTCAGATTTTCCAACAAATTTTCTCTTAACCAACTCCTATCTCATTGCTTTCATTTGAAATGTAGTTTGTCTGATTATCAGTAGGTTTTTTTTAGGAATCTAAGACAATGTAAGAAAGAACTACAAGCCTGATCTCTCTCTCTCTCTCCCTCTCTCTTAGAGGCTGCTGGTCCCCACAATAGAATGCTTAGCCGTCTTTAACTGTGGCATCAAATCTTGCTGTAGTCAACTCCCCGCAGAGAGATTGATATCCCACTACAGCCCTGGAGCAGCTGTTATTTCTCATTCAGGAGAACTTCAACCAAGTAACGAACTTTGCCCAAGAGGGCCAGGATTTTCTTTGGAAGATCATAACAATTTCTTAACAACATTTTTTTTTTTTTTTTTGCTGTCCTCAGTAAAGTTTTCAAAATGTATACTGTGCCAGTTATCTAAAAACCCCAGGTCGATGTCTCCACTGGTATTTGAAAAAAATCGCTATCATCCATTGAGAAATGTAGACTAGTAAATTCCACCATGCATTATATGTTTACATCCAGTTCATTTCTTGGTGACAGCCCAAAGTACAATGGATTTATGTCCAATCTGGGGCTATTGATCTCTGACGTAGTCTAAATTTCATATGTTTTGGTGTTTTCTTTCTCTTCCTAGGCCCAGCCAAACTCCTACTATGACTCTTTCCACTATTCTCTACAGAACCCCCATTCCATGAGCAACCCCTTGCTCCCCACCATACATCCTCAAAAGCATTCTCTGGCAAACTTTTGTCTTTAACTGGAATGTGAATTTTCTCTATTATTAGTTTATCCCTGCATTTCTTCTTGCATGCTCAATCTGCCTTTCCCTATTTATTTTTTTATTTTTTTTAATTTTATTTATTTATGATAGTCACAGAGAGAGAGAGAGAGAGAGAGAGGCAGAGACATAGGCAGAGGGAGAAGCAGGCTCCACGCAGGGAACCCGACGTGGGATTCGATCCCGGGTCTCCAGGATCGCGCCCTGGGCCAAAGGCAGGCGCCAAACCGCTGCACCACCCAGGGATCCCTGCCTTTCCCTATTTAGTTCAAGAAAAACAAATTGAAGTTGAATTTTCTGTAAATATCTACTTTTGCTTTCATCCTATTTAACTGTCTTTTATCTTTAAAAGCTCATAGTATCTCACCAGTGTACCTGTGTCACTCTTCACACCCTTTATCTACCAGTCTTCCAACATATCCCCGATTAACCTTAATGATTAGAATCTCTTCTGGACTCCTCTCAGATACTTCTCTATATAGGTGGAGAAACTTCACATTTTCATGACTGATTATCTGCAGAAATAGACAAATAGGCCAGGAAAGTGACTTTGAGCTCTTTTCTGCCTTTCAGATATCACATGAGTACATCTAATGGGTAAAACTGAATTTCTCCTTCAAACTCAAACCTCAAGGAATTTTTAGAAATGTACCATTGAGCTTCCAACCTCTCTAATAGAAGGATTGTAGAATAAAATGTAATGAGTAATCTACAATAATCCCTGAGGGGCATCTCTACTTGGATGTCCCAAACACACTTTAAAATCAGTTTGTCCAAATTCATCCTCAAAACCAAACTCATCCTTGAAATCATACTCATCCTCCTCCTGTATTCCACAAATCTGCTCTTCTCTGCTTGTTGAATTGTGTATCTTAATGAAGAATATCATTGCCAGTTTTCTAAACTATAATTTTTAGATTTACTTTGACTCATTGCCCTTCATGCTACTCTTCAATCTCCACTGGTAAGATAGGTCAGTTGGAATCACTTCTTTGACCTCACTAGTCTTGTCTGGGCTCTAAATCTAGTGCCACTGGCTTGGATTGGGCCTTCTATTATCTTAGGTGGACTATTAAATAAGCTATAAATTTCTCTTTATCATCTAGCTTGGCTCTCTCCTAATCTATTTTCCATACATTGTGCTGATTGCTCTTTCTAAACACAGCACCATTCTTGTCACTCTCCTTTAAAGACTTTTCCAAGGATCCTCACTGCCTTCAGAAAAGTAGACCAATTTCTTACCCAGCATAGTCCCTCCAGCCTCGTTTCTCACTACTCCTCACTCATGCTCCATGGAGGAGGCATACTGAAGCATTTAAAGTGCCAAATTGGTGCCTTCATTAACATATGTCTGTAGGACTGAAATATGCTGACCTCCCTTTCTTAGGTCTCTGCTTCAGATTTCCCCACCTCTAGCCAGTCTCTTTGCTGACAGATCACCTATTCCTTAGCCAAGGTGAGATGCCATTTCTATGGCTCTTCAGTACACCTCTATCTTACTTATTTTTTTTAAAGATTTTATTTATTCATGAGAGACACACAGAGAGAGAGAGAGAGAGAGAGGCAGAGACACAGGCAGAGGGAGAAGCAGGCTCCATGCAGGGAACCTGACGTGGGACTCTATCCTGAGTCTCCAGGATCAGGCCCTGGGCTGAAGGTGGTGCTAAACCGCTGAGCCAGCTGGGCTGCCCTCTATCTTACTTATATGTTGTATGTAATCATTTCCCTCTACTTATAATCCCATTAAACTGTAGGTTCCTGGGATCCTGGGATCTATCTTTTACCTCTGTTTATCTGTGCCTAACATAAAACTTAGAACATGGTGAGTAGTTTTTATAAATGCCTGTGTAATTAATGTACAGCTTAAACTTTTAATGTAAAATAAACTTTATGTATTATCATAAAACTTTATTCTTTTCCTTTAATGTTTCCTGACCATCACACCTAACAACAATATCAGAAAATTAATCTGTGCAAAACACCATTCTTCTATTCATTGTGTAAGAATCTGATAGCTGTTTTTCTCCTGGATGAAAGCAAAGATTCTAAATGAGTGTTTCTATCTTCTCCTGAACTGACTTCAGTTTTATAGTTGCAAAAACTTTAATTCCCCGGTGAGGCTTAATGGTAGTATTTATATTTACCTGTGTCCGGAATGGAAGAAAGATTTGGACTATAAGGAAAATAGTCGAACAAACTCCAGATTATAGTGGTGACTGTTTCTTTATACACTAATTAATTTCCCCTATTCAGAACACCTCTATCAGAGGCTGAGCAGATCTGCTTTAATAGCACTATTAAATATAATCTATGCAGTGATCAGATAAGGCTGAACTACACACATGTAAATATAGCTTCATTTATCAAATCAGTCAGTAGTTTTAGAGTTTTTATTATTTTTTTTCGCATGAAGGATTATCTGACAATGGCAACTGATAATGACTCAGAACTATAAGCTTATTGACTTCCCCTCACAGTTTCCTTTTTCTCAGCGGAAAACTTTCTAATACCTTTCTTTCTTTGTTCTTATCTCCAAAACCCCAGTATAGGACCTACCAAGAATTATTCAACACAGAGTCTGATCTTCAATATCTGTGTAAGACGTAAGGCTTGGAGTGATACGTCCTTAATTCTTGACTCCCTACTCCATTCCCCCAATTTCTGAATCTTCCAGAGTTTCTTCGTGAAATACTCCCAGTTGCATGCAACATGTAAATTTAGAAAAGAATGTTAAGAAAAAGATGCCAGAAATAAAATAGTACATCCTGCATGATTCCATTGACATGAGGCACAGAGTAGACAATACTAATATATGTTCTTTGACCTCAGGGTTACGGTACCTTTGGAACATAGTGACAGGAAAGGAACACCAGGAGGATGTCTGGAGCCAAGAACTATTCTGTTTCATGATCAAAGTGCTGGTTATGTGGGTATGTTAAGTTTATAAAAATTTACTGTAGCTGAAAAAACTGCAATAGCCTTATTAGAATTATTAGTTACTATTTCCATTTACAGATGGGGAGTCCAAGCTTCTGGGGGGCTGACACCAGGGTCAAGGTTGCACATTCCTTACATGGCAAAGGGGACTGGATTCAGGCTGCCTGCCTTCAGGCCCCAGGTCCATAACTATTCTGAGAAATCATATCTGCCTGGAAATTATGGCTCCCTCAGGCCTCAATAAAAGAGCTTGATACTAGGTCTTTCAAATAACCCAAGATATTGTAGCAGGTTTTCCTGTATCTTTTATATTCAGTCTTTAATAGAAATCTTTTACTTAGATCATAATCAGAGAGTTTAATGTGTAAAAATGAGAAATCAAACCACACAGAAAGATTGCATCCTAAGTAGCCAACATTCCATATAACATTAAAGAAATTATATACATAAACCAGAAAAATATAACACAAATCTAAAACACATTGAAATATAATGTGGGACACAAACAATTTGGATATAAAACACCTTTATTTGAGTGTTCTATACGATCAGCAAATTTCAAATACATTAATTTTGTTAAAATTTTGCCACTATCATGAATATCATGTACATTTGTTCGACAAATATTAACAATGCCTTCTGGATTAATATAACCAAAGGGGGAACATTTATCATTACTTTTTGAGACCACAGTTTGCCATAAATACTCAGGTAGGTTATGCTTAATAACTTGAATTAGAAATAAGTATTTGAATTATTTTAATTTTTAATAAATATATGACATACAGCTACATATATGTCTTATAAATAAATTGAGAAGAATGCCAATTCACTAACTAGTATAAAATAATTGTCATAGATTAATATACAATTTCTTTTACCTGGCTGACTTGTTAACTTTTACTCATTGAGATGGGAAATGAAATGTATTATCAGAGAGCCTCATGGAATATGTTCTTTTGACTTCCTGGAAAGAAACCTTTGATAAAGTTCTACATGACAGGATGATGAATAAGCTGAAAGCTTCAAAAACTCAAGGCATCTTATCCAAAACACTTAAACTAGCTCAAATGGATAATGGAGATTACTTTCAAAGTGGTTTATGACCATACTCTTTGCTAAGTGTTAAGTGGAGTTTTATAAGGTCATTCTTTTGAACTCCATTACTTTGAAGGCATAGAAACACTTTTATTCTTAAATGTAAAAGTAGAAGAAACTGTTATTCATCACCATGATATATTTAATAAAGCAACTTTTTAAAATTTGTATCAAGAAATAACATTATAAAATGTTCAAATTATAAATTTGCTTTTCATTGAATTTAGATTTAGCACATGGACTCTAAGTGTTATTGCTTTGAATGTATATTTTAAGACTAAATTATTATTCACTGAATATATGCTA
Source organism: Canis lupus familiaris (assembly GCF_011100685.1). Classification (NCBI taxonomy): domain Eukaryota; kingdom Metazoa; phylum Chordata; class Mammalia; order Carnivora; family Canidae; genus Canis; species Canis lupus. Next base: position 48,420,362 of record NC_049227.1, on the reverse strand, counting down.
TGAAAGACAGCTCTACACAAATGCTATTGGTTGAAATGTAAGGGCTTTAAAATCCAGTTGGAAAATGAAAATATAAAAATGATATTGAATTTGATTAATTTAAATCCTACTCCTTTCCCTGAATCTGACAAGAAGTATCAAAAAAAATGGAAAACTATCTTCAGTGAAGCTAGGTTATGGGTACAACTCCCAAAGGACAAGGTATGAGAACTCTCTCTGCCACGATACAGAGATACAGTGAAATGTAGAACAAATTGAGGAAGGACATAGGGTTATAGTAACTACCTCTCAGGACAGGTACCCCTTACCTAAAATGACAATTTCCCTAGAGCATTGTCATCAAAAGTATGAAGCAACCATGGGGAAGCCAATAATTTAGAAAGAGAATTTCACAGAATGACTAAGGGAGACTGAAAGAAGGTAACTGTTAATGTGCCACTTTTACTTTTAGACACCCAGACTACTTGAGGATTGTCTATTTGAAGAAATGGCATTTAATCTGAGAACTAAAGAAAAAGTAGAAATTAGTTGGTAAAATATGGAATATTAGGGAATAAAAGGTCACTAGTGGAGAGGGTTGTTTAAACTGTGAATTCAGTAAGAATATTCTTAACAAAGGTTTTCTAAATAAATTGAATGTGTATCCTGTTAAAGTGGATATGTTAAAATCTTCTAGCGGTGTTCTGATTGGGTGAAAGGTTTCTTAAGCTTCCTAAAGTGAGGTTGCAAGCTTGTGGTTGCTGCATGGTGATTCAAGGGAGACTGGCAGCTCTCTGCCAAAAAGACACTTTTCGGCAGTAACTTGACATGAGTAAATGAGAAAAGAACTAAGTTTTGAGCAATGATCTAAGTAAATTTGAAACAGATTCATCTATAAATGTGGTTGGTTTTTGACTGTCATGATCTGGATCACCATAGCGGTTCATGCACACCAAAGGGCTAAGAGTATGCCAGAGGAAATAGCTGCAAGACTCAAGGAGTATTTGGGAAAAAATGCAAAATTGGGGCACCTGGGTATCTCAGTGGGTTAAGCATCTGCCTTTGGCTCAAGTCATGATCCCAGGGTCCTGGGATCTAGTCAGGCTCCCTGCTCAGTAGGCAGTCTGCTTCTCCCTTTCCCTCTGCCCTGCCTCCTAGCTTATTCTCTTGGTCTCTCTCAAATAAATAAATCATCAAAATCGAGAGACACTGGAGCAATGAAGAGATATTGCTTATTTGCCACAGATATTTGGCAAAATCTCTTTCATGATAAAAAGCAATCAACAAATTAAGAATAGCAAATCATTTTCTTGACCTGATTAAAGGATATCTGTGAGAATCCCACAGCTAGCATCATATTTAATAGGGAAAGACTAAAAGGTTTTCTCCTAACATCAGAAGCAAGACAAAAATGTCTATTTTCACCATTTCTATTTAGCATTGCACTTAATATAACAGCCAGTGAAATTATGCAGATGACATATTCTTGCATATAGAAAATCATAAGAAATGCACTAATGATCCATTAGAATAAATTAAAATAAATGACTTTATCAAACTGGTAGGATACATGTTCAGTATCAAAAAAATAATTGTAGTTTTATATGCTAATATGGAACAATCTGAAAATGAAATTAAGAGAATTAGCCCATTTATAACAGCTAGAAAGAATAAAATACATAGGAATCATTTTTAATTGCAAAATATTTACAATTAAAACTACAAAACATTATGCCAAGGAGTTTAAAAGATCTAAATAAATGGAAAAATATCTCATTGCCATAGATCAGAAGACAACATTGTTAATATTTTGCTACTCCCCGATTAATCTACATATTATTCAATATAGTTCCCATCCAAATTACAGCTGATTTTTGTTTGCTTACACCATATTTTTTTCACCATAATATTTTAAAAGCCTACTGTAAGCTATGATCATCGAGTGTGAGGCTAAAAGAAGGATAGATATAGATGTAGTAGAATTAAGAACCCAAAATAAACTGATTTATTGAGTCAGTTTGACTGAGTCAATTGATTTCAACAATGTTGTTTAGACAATTCAAAGAGATTTAAAAAAATAGTCCTTTCAACAAATGGTACTAGGGCAACATAATATCTACATTCAAAGATTGAATTTGGATGGCTTTTTAATATCATCTACTAAAATCAGCTGAAGTGGATCATAGGTCTAAATGCAAGAACTACAACTATAAGACTACTAAAGAAAGCATTGGAATTGATCTTTGTAACCTTGGATTAGGCAATGTTTTTTTTAGATGTGGGATCAAAAGCACAAATGGACAAGAAAAACAATGTATATTAGACTTCATCAGAATAAAAACTTTTGCTCTTCAAAGGACACCATGAAGAAAGTGAAAAGCTAACCCATGGAATGGAGCAAAATATTTGCAAATCACATATCTGAGAAGGGACGTACAGAATATAAAGACTCTTACAACTCAATGATAAAGAAAAATAATCCAACTAAAAGGAAAAAAAAAAAGATGGGGCAAATACTTTGAATAGATTTCTGTAAAGATAAAGAAATGGACAATAAGTGAAAAGATGCTCCTATCTTTAGTCACTAGGGAAGTGCAAATCTAAACCACAAAGTATTGCCACTTCATACCCATCAGAATGGCTAATTTCAAGACATTAGCAAGTGAAGGTAAAGATGTGGAGATACTAAAACTTTATAAGCTGCTGATAGGACTATAAAATGGTGCAGCTACTTTGGAAATCAGTTTGATAGTTCTCAAAATGCTAAACTTTGAGTTACCATATAGTACAGCAATTCCAGTTTTCAGCATATACTCAAAAGAAAGAAAATTTAAGTCCCAATAAAAACTTGTATACTACTGCAACATTATTCATAAGAGTAAAAAAGGTGGAAATAATCTAATTGTCCATCAACTAATAGATGGATAAATAAAATCTGTATGTCTATGCAATGAGTTATTACTTGACAATATAAAAGAATGAAGTTCTGATATATAACATAATTTGGATCAGTCTTTAAAGTGTGGTTTTTTTTATCAGTAAAAGGAACTTGTAATGTGGAACACATATTATATAATTTGTATGAAATGTCCGTGTAGAAAAATTCATACAGATTAGTGGTTGTGACTAGGGTGAGGGACAAAGAGTATGGGAAATGACTGCCAATGTGTATGGTGTTTTTTGAGGGGGAGGGAGTGTTAAAAATATTCTAAAATTAAATTGTGGTGTTGGTTGCACAATTCTTTGTTTTTTTTTATTTTTTAAATTTTTAAATTATTGTTTTATTTATTTATTTATTTATTTTTGGCACAATTCTTTGAATGTATAAATAACCCCATTTTGTAAACTTTAAATTGGTTAATTTCATGAAAAATAAGAAGCAAACTGTATATATTTCCTGACTCATGTGGAGTTTTGTGGTTCAGGAAAAAAACTGATTTAAAAAAAGTAAAATAAATTTTTGAAGGATTTCAAAGATAAAGCATCAATCTGAGTTTGATAGAATAAGACCCTACTATACATCCTCTCTCTGGAGCAAAAAGCTTTTCAACTATCACATGAAAAGCAACTACCGGGATCCCTGGGTGGCGCAGCAGTTTGGCGCCTGCCTTTGGCCCAGGGCGCGATCCTGGAGACCCAGGATCGAATCCCACGTCGGGCTCCCGGTGCATGGAGCCTCCTTCTCCCTTTGCCTATGTCTCTGCCTCTCTCTCTCTCTCTCTCTCTGTGACTATCATAAATAAATAAAAAAATTAAAAAAAAAAAAAAAAGAAAAGCAACTACCTAAATATAAAGAAGAGTGAACTGAAAGACAGACTCAGACTGTGATGGGAAGTTTACACTCACTCAAGAAGGCTGGGCATATAGCAAACCATTTCATCTCTCTGACTCAGGGAACCAAAAAAGTGGTCAGGTGTCATGCATGTCCAAGGAGGTGGGGGGATCATCAGAGAAAAAGTCAAGAGAATTTTTTGGTCCTATATGCTTACACCTCTGATTTACCCTGCAAACATAATCTCTAAGCAACTCAAGACAATCTGAATAGAGCTAGGATTTGTCATCATGTAAATGCAGGTCAGTACAGAATCCACACCACTGAGGGGGAGGGTGCCCTCTTGCTGGGTGAAGAAGTGAAAGGAGCTCTACAGCTAAGGTCCCATTGGGCTGGGTTTTTTTTGTCTGAGGGAAAGCAGCAGTGGCAAGGTTGTTCAGAGCACAGATTTGCTGGCCTGGAGAATGAGAAGAAAGAAGCGGGGAAACCAAAAACACTGAAGACAGTGGGGAAATCGCAGAAGCCAGAGAGGGGAACCCCCACATTGTGTCCCACATCACTGACTCTTTTTTGGGGGGAGGGGTTTTGATTTGGTATCAAATAAAATACTGGTATTTCATTTATTTATTTTTTTTTAATGTATACTCAAGAATGAAATGCACCTTTTAAATTTTCTTTCTTTGGCTCATCTGCTTTTGCCATCAAGATGTTACAAGCCTCAAGAAATGATACAGGAAGCTTTCCTTCTTTAGCTTTTTTCAGTTAACAATTAATACAACACGATTGTCTATTCCTGGAAGGTTCGATAGGTCTCTTCAGTAAAGTTTGTTGGTTGCTGTTTTTATAACAAGAAAAATTTGGATGTAGATTCAATTTAATAAATTTATTTTGATAAGCAAATCTCAAATATCTAGGTTTTGTTAGTCAATTATAGTGATTTTATGTGTCTAGACTTTTTTTTCAAATTTATTGGCATTATGCTATTTAAAATATCACTTTATACTTAAAAACTATGTTCTATGTCTATTTGCTTTTTTAAACTTCTTAATGATATTTTTCTGTTTCTTCTCTTTTTTTCTTAAAGTCATACTACAGAATGGGTTTTTAATCTTTTCAATAGAATAGCTTTTGCTTTTGTTGTTCTTTCTCTTTTCTTCTTTCATTGATATATTTTCTTTATCATACCCTTCTTCCGACTCATTGTAGATTTATAATTTTGTTCCATTCCTAACTTTTTTCTTTTGGCCTGTAGATGGTTTTTCTTTCTTTTTAAAACATTTTTCCAGGGGCGCCTGGGTGGTTCAGCCACTTCAGTGTCTGACATCAGCTCAGGTCATGCACGATCTTGGGGTCCTGGCATTAAGCCCTGCATCAGGTTCCCTGATTAGCAGGGAGTCTGCATCTGCTTTGGCCTCCCACTTGTGCTCTTTCTCTCTCTCTTTCTCTCAATCTTTCAAATAAATACATAAATAAATCTTTAAAAATATTTTTCTTGCTTTACTGATATGTAATTGACATATAATATTGCAGAAGTTTAAAGTGTATAACATGGTGATTTGATATATGTATACAATGTGAAATAATTACCACAAAAAGGTTGGTTAACACCTCCGTTAGCTTGTGTAATTACCTATGGCATGTGGTAAGGACACACAGCAACCTTCAAGAATATAACATAATATTAATTATAACTATAGTCACCATGCTGTACCTAGAACTTATTCATTTTATAACTGGAAGTTTGTATCCTTTGATCAACTGACTCTTGAACTATATGTGTACAGAACTGACTTAGAGCAGTTCAGCTGAAGATGAAAGATGAAAGATCTGACCTAAGATCAGACTAGCAAAGAGTTTGCTGTTGAAGCTCACCCAAGAAAAATATTTGCTAAAACAAACAAAACAATATTTGTCACAGAAAAGACACAGAATCCAGAATGTCTATAACCTGACTTTCATAGAGTTCAGGATGCAATAAAAAATTTAGCCAATAAACCAAGAACCAAGAAAATGGATTACACTTTCAAGAGAAAAGAAAATCAATTGAGTTTGATCAAGAGATAAATCAGATGTTGAAACTGATTTTTAAAATGTTAAAGTGGATATTATATCTGTCCTCAAAAAGTAAAATGAAATGTGTTTCCTATGCATAAAACTTTAGCAGAGTGATTGGGAAGTGTCACCAGAAATAAAAACAATAAAAGAAGAACCAAATAGAAATTCTAAGATTGAAAAAACAATGTTAAAAAAACCCCACAAAACCTGAATGGATTTAACAGCTTGATGGACATGACTGAGGCAAGATTAAGTAAAGTTGAAGTCAGAAGAAGAGAAATTATTTTGTGTAAACAATGAACAGAGCCCCAGGCTCTGTTAAATAATATTGAATGAGAGAGGAAAAGACATTTTAAGAACACTGGGGAATGCCATATATGAGATGATATATGAACATCAAGCAGAATAAACACAAAGACACTCATGCTGAGGCACATCAGAATCAAACCAAAGATAAAGAAAAAATATTGGAAGCTGAAAGAGAAAAATGACACATTACACATAAAGAAACAAGGTTATGATCAGAGACTGGCCTTTCATCAGATACCGAAGAAGTCAGATGAGGGTGGAACATTTTAAAAATGATAGAGACAAACAAACAACAAGGGAGAAAAGGTTAACTCAGATTCTATCTCCAGCAAAAATATAATTCAAGATGAAAGATGAAAAATAGTATTTTTAGGAAACAGAAAGTAGGAGAATTTGCAGCAAGCAGACCTGTATTATACAAAATGCTAAATAAATTATTTCAGGCTAAAGGGAAATTATATCAAATAGAAATGCAGATATCCTCAGAAAAAAATACAAAAGCATTGGAAATAGTATCTGGGGAAAAAAACCCAAAAGATTACATATTTTGTCCTTGTCCCTCTAATTCATTTGTAAAACTGTTTCAAATCATGACATTGTCTTATGGGATCTGTGATATATTTAGATATAATGCATTTAATTATAACCTAAGGGATGCATGAGTATATAGAACTATACATTTATTAGATGTCTATACTTTACATGAAGTATGACTTTATTTCTTTTGAGTGTGGAAATCTATAAACATTTGAGTTTTAATCCCTATGGCAAAATTTATAGCACCAAAAGAAAAATCAAAATGGAGTTCTAAAGCTCTCAAATGAAGTGTAAAGACAAAAATAGGAGGGACAAAAAAAAAAGATGCACAAAAGTAAAGTTTCAAAATCTATAAAACAATAATTGACAGAATTAAAAAGAAAGAGAAATAGACAATACCATAACCTTCATTCAGATGAAAACACTTTCATCAGCAATTGATAAAACAACAGGACAAAAAAATGAGCAAGGACACAGATCTTAAGGACAGTAAGAACTACCTTGATTTAACTGATATTTATAGAACACTACCTCAAAAATAACAGAATACATTATTTTTATATGCATATATAAAAATTCATATCCTCTGAGATCCTAATTAATGAAATTTACAACTTTATTTTTCCACTAACAATTCTGACCACTGAAAGTGACCACTGTTCATTGTTAAATTTCCAAATATTTGTGTATGTATTGATTATCTTATTTGAAGATTTCCACTGTTCACCCAACTTACATGTACATCCTAATCCTCTCAAAGCAGTAATGAGTGCACAGTAAAATGGGACAATTAGTGAAAAGTCTAATATTTTCTCAAGTTGAGAGAGAATCTAATTATAATGATATCCATGAAATAGAAAAACTATTTCATAGCTTCTGAATAAGCTGCATCATTGTAATGGACATGCAAAATGGCCCCCACATTTTCCACAGGAACTTGAGACTTCCTGTGGCCAAGGATGTCTTGGTTCCAAGTACACTCTATTGCAAGCTCAGTTTGCACAGTTTTGGAGTGGATAGAACTGTGTATGACGACTGTTGCAAACCCACACATTCACTGCTGGTCAGTTAGAATTCTTTTCTATATTATATTGTGTTTACTTTCCAAGATCTAAAACACACACAGAGCCATTGGATGCACTGGTATCCACTCTGCCCCCTCGGACATTCCAGCACATCTTGAAGATGCTGCCAGTACCATGGTAGCTGTGGACAAGACTTCCACTCTATTTGGATATGCCCACACTTGTCAAAGGAGCCACTGGACAAATATCTCCAGTCAGGGCTAAAAGCTACACTGTAGACAAGTTCCTGGTGTTGGTTAGCAGGCGGATACAAATGCCTCCCTCCACAACTCACAATTGAACCATAGAATCAAACAACACACTTGCTAGCATGATATTGGAATTTGGGTTGCTGGTGACTGGCCCGGTGGGACTCCACTTTATGATATATGCCTCTTTGCTGAGAGCCTGAAGGTCAAGCATACAGTAATATCAAAGGGGAAAAGAATGGTTTCCATCCAGAACATTCAGACTGGGAAGCTAGAAACTACTGGGTAGATGGTGCACGGTTTGGTTTCATTCCAGAACAGGCTCTGATGGCTGAGAAGAGAAAAGAAGGAAAATTAAAAAAAAAAAAAAAAAAGGGGGGGGGGGAGCTGTGTCAAAAAAGAAAAAAAAAATGCTGAGATAAACCAAAAGAGAGGAGAGGACTCTTCTCCAGGTGGTGGGTTTGTCTTTACCCTTAACACTGTGGACACTAGAGTTGCTCTCACAAAGGATGCTCAAAGAAAAAAAAAAATCAGTAAAAAAAGTACAAGACACGTGTAACAGTTAAGATTTTTTTTAATGTCTCCAAAGATATACAAGGCAAATTTGAATGGATTAAACCAAAAAAGAATTCATTGACATTCAGAATGAAAATTCAGATGCAGGATCATCATTAGACACAGCTTTATCTGGTAGTTTAAATAATACCATCAGGAGCCAAGGACTTCTTTTTCTCTTATCTCTGCTTTCCTAGGATAGACTTACTTTTTGTAATACATATGGTACCTACCTACCTACCTACCCCCCCTCCACTACACACTAGCATATCCAAACTAAAAGGTGACTTCAAGGTGTTGCCTTATTGTAGAAAAATCATCACAAACTGATGGTTACCAGAGAGGAAGTGGGTGGGGGTAATGGATGAAAGAGATGATGGGGATTAAAGAGTACACTTATGATGAGCACTGAGTAGTGTATAGAATTGTTGAGTCACTATATTTTACACTTGAAACTAATATAATACTATATGTTAACTATATTGGAATTAAAATTTTAAAAGACCCTAAATGAATGATTGCAGCTCTCAAACGATCATAGCATGATACTGAGAGTAAGAGACTCAGATCCTCTTTCATAGACATTGGAGTAAATGTCACCTAGCTTGTTTTTTACCCTGAATGGCCTACTTCACTTCTGGGGACATTTATTATGGCTAGGGAAATGGGCTGGACTGATTGATTAGAGTAAGTAGGCACTGCTCTGGACCTAACATTGGGATAAATCTCACACAAAATTTAGTAAATTCATTAATTCATTTCTTTTATTTCCATTACTCTTTTGAAAGCGCTCTCGTCAAGGTTACCAAGTACTCCTATATAACCAGTTACCTTGCAGAAGAAAAAGGTTACTGTAAGTATTGTTTAAAATAACATTTAAATTAATCTGGAATATAGTAAAAAATATCATATATTCAATTGAGAAATGTGATTTGATGCCTATTATGTGGCATCACATAAATACATATAAGATAGAGAAGATAGAGAATTACACAAAAGAGACAAAGTTCCTTCCCTCTTGTCCTGAGTTTTACTCAACGAGTCTATAATCAAAAGAACAATACCTCTGCAAATATAAGGACAGGCAATGAAAGGTGTGGTGGAGCATAATAAAACAGGATACCATTTAAAACTATTAGGGGGGCACCTGGGTGGCTCAGTGGTTGAGCGTCCACCTTTGCCTCAGTTCTTGATCCCGGGGTCCTGGGATCAAGTCCTGCATCGGGCTCCCTGCATGCAGCCTGCTTCTCCCTCTGCCTATGTCTCTGCCTCTCTCTGTCTGTCTCTCATGAATAAATAAATAAAATCTGAAAAAAAAAAAACTATTAGGGAAGGTGTTTCTGAGGTGGTACAGAAATTGGAACTGGAGGGTATTATGCTGAGTGAAGTAAATCAATCGGAGAAGGACAAACAGTGTATGTTCTCATTCATTTGGGGAATATAAACAATAGTGAAAGGGAATATAAGGGAAGGGAGAAGAAATGTGTAGGAAATATCAGAAAGGGAGACAGAACATAAAGACTCCTAACTCTGGGAAACGAACTAGGGGTGGTGGAAGGGGAGGAGGGCGGGGAGTGGGGGGGAATGGGTGACGGGCACAGAGGGGATAGCACTGGGTGTTATTCTGTATGTTGGTAAATTGAACACCAATAGAAAATAAATTTATTTAAAAAAAAACCTTTTAATTCTGGGGTGCACAAATTTTTTAAGGAAAAAAGAATAGTAATTGCAGAGCCTTATGGTAGGAGTAAGTTGGGTATTTTAAAGAAACGGCAAAGGAGGTCAGTATGATTAGAGCACAGGAAATAAGGGATAATACTAGAAAAGGGTGCAGATCATTTAATTGCATGGAGGTGATAGTAATTACTTTGGATTTATTCTAAAATTGATTAGGAAGCCACTGGAAATTTGGAACAGAAAAATGACATCATGTGACACACAATTTTTAATTGTTAGTCCAGCTACTCTCTGTAGAATATGCTCTACAAAGTTGTTCAGGAGGGATCAGTTGACATCATCCAAGTAAATGATGATGACCAAACAGAGTGAATTCTGGGCAAGCAATGACTTGCAGTAGGTCTTCGAATATATTTTGATTATACAGTCAATAGGATTTACAAATTAGAATTTCGGTTCTTCCCATAAGCAAATGAGTGAATGTTGATGACATTTATTGAATGAAGTACAACTGAAGATGGAAGCCTATTTTAGATGGTAAAAACAAAGAATTAAATTTTTTGTTCTATTGAGCTTAAAACATGATTATTTTCCAAGTGAATTCATCATGCCATTTATTGGCTATATAAATCTGCAGTTCAAGAGTGAGGTCAGGGATGGTTATGTGCAATTGGGATTCATTAGTGCTGAGATAGTATTTCATGATATCTCATGAAGCCACCTGTAGAATAAGCATAAATGGATGGCAGAGAGGATCACAGACCTAACCTTTATGCTCTCCAAACAATCATCATTTAGAAAAATGTGCAAAAGTTGTCATTGTGACATCTTTTTCTGAAAAACAAAACAAAACAAAACAAAACAAAAAACACCTTTCTTTGAGTATGAGGAGAAGCATCCAGTATGATAGGGAGAAAACTAGGAGAGTGTTTTGTCTTGAAAATTTAATGAAAAAGTATTTGTAGAAGGAGGGAGTAATAAATTTTGAAGAATTATGCTGACTATTCAAATCAAATGAGGACTATCAATTGACAACAAGGTAACTGGTTATATAGGAGTACTTGGTAACCTTGACGAGAGCGCTTTCAAAAGAGTAATGGAAATAAAAGAAATGAATTAATGAATTTACTAAATTTTGTGTGAGATTTATCCCAATGTTAGTTCCAGAGCAGTACCTACTTGCTTTAATCAATCAGTCCAGCCCATTTCCCTAGCCATAATAAATGTCCCCAGAAGTGAAGTAGGCCATTCAGGGTAAAAAATAAGCTAGGTGACATTTACTCCTATGTCTATGAAAGAGGATCTGAGTCTCCTACTCTCAGTATCATGCTATGATCGTTTGAGAGCTGCAATCATTCATTTAGGGTCTTTTAAAATTTTAATTCCAATATAGTTAACATATAGTATTATATTAGTTTCAAGTGTAAAATATAGTGACTCAACAATTCTATACACTACTCAGTGCTCATCATAAGTGTACTCTTTAATCCCCATCATCTCTTTCATCCATTGCCCCCACCCACTTCCTCTCTGGTAACCATCAGTTTGTGATGATTTTTCTACAATAAGGCAACACCTTGAAGTCACCTTTTAGTTTGGATATGCTAGTGTGTAGTGGAGGGGGGGTAGGTAGGTAGGTAGGTACCATATGTAGTACAAAAAGTTAAGTCTATCCTAGGAAAGCAGAGATAAGAGAAAAAGAAGTCCTTGGCTCCTGATGGTATTATTTAAACTACCAGATAAAGCTGTGTCTAATGATGATCCTGCATCTGAATTTTCATTCTGAATGTCAATGAATTCTTTTTTGGTTTAATCCATTCAAATTTGCCTTGTATATCTTTGGAGACATTAAAAAAAATCTTAACTGTTACACGTGTCTTGTACTTTTTTATTGATTTTTTTTTAAGTGTTTTGACACATGATGCTATATTACTTTCAGGTGTACAACATAGTGATTCAACTTCTCTATATGTTATACTGTGCTCACCACAGGTGAGCTACCATCTGTCCCACAAAACACAAATACAATATCATTGACTATATTCCCTTATGTTGTGCCTTTTGTACCTATGACTTATTCATCTCATAACTGGAAGCTTGTATGTCCCACTCCCCTTTATCCATTTTGCCCATTTTCTCGCTGTCCTCCCCTGGAAACCATCAGTTTCTGTATTTACAAGTCTGATTCTATCTTGTTCTGTGTTTTATTGAATCAAACCTATATTAATTTGTTTTTTAAATATTTTGTTAGAGGATAATAATATATTTTTCCATAAAAATAAATGAGAAATGCGAGTTGGCTAGCAGACACCTTAAACATCACACCATGTAAAATTAATTCTAATTCCTGAGGTCTTAAAATGTAAAAAATGTATGTCCTAAAGTCAATCAAATATGTTATATAGTCAACACTTGTCATATACTGTATACTTAAATCATAACATCATTTAAAGAGATCTATTTTTATCCTCATTTAATACATAAGAATACTTCCCTAAGCTTATATAGCTCATACGCAGTAAAGATAATCAAGGATTCCATGAGTTGTGGAGAACATTTTGTGCCTCTTTCTTGTTAGCAAACTAGGTAGGGAATTGGAGAAGGGAAATTGAAAAGGCAGCAAGGAGAACCAAGAGACTGCTTAAATTAATTTAGGCAAATGTGCTCCTTTTGAAATCTATAACTACTTAATGAGATAGGTAAGCTTCAATTATACCTTACTATAAAATGCACTAGTATAAACTGGGGCAGATATTATCAGAGAACAAAAATTTGAAAGAGCATAGTTCAGATGTGGAAGTTTTATTAGCAGAAAATGTGTAGAAAAATCAGGAGCGAAAGGAGGATATAGCAAATTTAGAAAGTTAAAGTGTGAAAAGAAAGGACTGCTGAGATAGTTAAAGTTAGGAACTTTTGATATTCAAAGATGTTTTGTTTGACTAGCTTTTAACCAAATCAATGGTTAGAAACTAGATGACGTTTGCTTCCATTGGGATGAGAAAGATGTTAAAGGACCTTCACACTTGTAATAACTAGAAAAAGTTGATGAGGTAAAATTTATATGGGAAAGGAGAATATTCAAGCATTTTAAGGATTTTGACACAAGATCTGAGTTGACATTGATACGCGGGTACCTGAAACATCATAGCTCTTCAGTTTATAGTGGGAACAGATGGAGAGAGAGGTAAATGTGAATTTAGTAAAATTATTTTTATAGTGAGTTTCAGTGACTCCACAGAACTACCAACTTATCATTCCCTGTTGTATACATATACAGTTGGGAGTGACATAATTGGCTGTTGGAGGAACCCCTATGTAGAGACATTGGCCAAGAGTGTCATCCACCTCCTCATGTTTCATCATCCCCAAAAGTTCTCTGTGTCTTTTGGAGTCAACGTTCTTACTGCTGCACAAGGCAAATAGTAATAAGCTATGCTTTTAAAAATGTTCCAAATGTTGATATCATTTTAGAATCATATAATGTAATCATAATACTGAGTTTTTGCATATTCTCTCATCCACCTTCCCCTAATGTTAACATATTAAATAGTGATAGGAAATGACCAAAACTAGGAGATTGGCCTTGGTATAATACTACTAAGTAAACAACGAAATTAATTGGAACTTCAACAATTTTCCACTAGTGTCCCCCTTTTATTCCAGGATTGAATTTCCAATCTTACTTTGCATTTAGTCATCTTGCCTCATGGGAACAATCTTTGAGGCACAGATCTTTAAGACAAGCATCCGGCTTCTGCTCAAACTTCTTCACACTAATTTTAGCAACCAACAGTAAATCGAGTTCATGGCAATATCACTGTGTATTCTGATGATGATTTTCTGTTTTCCTTATTCTTTCCCTGCCCTCAGAGTTTCAGTGAGAATAATATATATTTCAATTTCATTAGCTTTACCAAACTAAGAAATACCTCATTTTATATACTTACATAATTTCTCATTTAACTTTATAATGCATGCAGGTGATCAGAGTATAAAACTCCAATAAATTCAAAGCTCTAAATTCAGAACAGCTCAACCTTTTGCAAATAGGTGAGCAGAATAATCTGCCATGTTGTTGTCAATACTGTCAATCTTCCATGCTTCCAAAGGAGGTGGGGATTGATGTCTTGCAAGCTCTAATTTTTGCTAATCACTTATAAAAATAAAAATGTTTCCCACTCACTGAATGTATATTAAATACCAAACATTGAATGTGGCATAAGGACATTTTTCCATTTTATTCTCATAAGTAACAACTGTGAGTAAAAAAATATAAGGCTTATACAAAATATAAGGATTATAGCATATCTTCCAAGTAAAATTTAATAAAATAATGGCTCACAGACTGTAATACTACAATGCCATTCTAATATCAATCACCTAGATTTAATACAGAGTATACAAATTAAGTGAGTCCCCAACCGTTTGCCCTCTCTTCAGATGCAAGCCACAAATTTGAGAGTTCCCAGGTGACCCACAATGACTAATTGGCTATAATAATTAGTTCCCACAATCTACTCAGGTTTAATAATTGCTAGAGTATCTCATAGAACTAAAAAAAGTGCTATATGTACAATTAGTTATATTTTTAAGGATATAAATCAGGACTAGCCAAATGAAGAGATGCATGGGCAAGGTCTGGGATGGTCCAGAAGTCAGAACTTCTGTGTTCTTGCCCCATCAAATCAGTATTAGTCACCCTCTCAGCCATTGTCATGTTTACTAACCAAGAAGTTCACCCAAACTCCAGTGTCCAGAGCTTTGACTGGAGTCTTATTATGTTTGTATGATTGTTTGAATCACTGACCATGTGACTGAACTGAATTTCCAATCTTCCTCCTCTCCTTGAAGGAGTTTAGCTCGATATCACCTGGTTCATACCTGATTGGTCTTTCTGGCCTGTTACCATCCTGAGTGAACTCATTAGCCTACACTCAGATGTGTTAGGCCAGTCTTCCAGATGTCTTCCTGATGACATAAGAGTCAGAAATTTCCAAGGCTGTACAGGTTATCTCCAAAGAACTTGAGAAAATGATGAGACAACCTCTTTAATATACAACAAGATTAACAGACATTAGTATCTGAGACAGGATCTGAGAAGCAGGCTTAAGAAATAACATTGCATTAATTACTATGAAGATCAGGAGCTACTACCCAACGGGTAATTTACCACCATACATTGTGGGTAGAGGGGGAAGAGAGTAGGGGAACCATAAAAATTACAGATCATCTTTAGATGAAGGAATTAACAAGACTGAGCTAGTCTCCTAGAGTATAAATGCCATAATTTTCTCTTCCCTTAAAATTACATAGACCAGATATAAAATCTAAGTCTTTCTGATGAAATAAAAGAAAGGTATCTCTAACTCACCAACACTGAGAGGTTTTAACAAAATTTTAAGTAGCTTTAGAAAAAATGAAAAATTGATAAATTAATTCAAGTTTTTAAAAAAGAAGAAAAAATTATATAGAGTGTGGTGTCTCTCACGATTGGACAGGGGCCCCCAAATGTGGGGCTATGATCAAGTGGAAGCCAGTGACACAGATGGCGATAGGATCCACCCAAGGCAGAATAAAGGAGATAGAAGTTGATTGAATGCACCACAAGGGAGCAGCTGCAGGACAACAAAGCAAATACGGTTGGCCTCAAGGCAGTGGGTATTGAATACACACCAGGGGAGAGGTGGGCAGGACAGCAGAGGAGAGGCTGTCTGCCAGGAGGCAGTAGGGGGAGGCTGTTTGTAAAATGGAGAGGGGAGGAAGTATAGCGATGTGTAGAATTTTCCCTTTTTTGGTAACTGTGTCTGGTTGTAAGTAGCCCATTGGTTAGTTAGGGCTTGTGGATATTTTGAGGTGGTTCGCCTGCCTAGCCTGTCTCTATTCAGCCTGGTGGTCTTGCTCTGGGCCCTTTCTGCATTCCATTGCTCAAGGCTGTTTGTCTCAAAGTGACCTCTACAAAGAGGACTCAGACTAGAGTTTGATGTTGAAAGTGTATGAAGCTGGAAAATAAAAAGTGATTTGTAATATGATACCAGAATGAGAACCTTATCTTGGTTATAAACATTCTACCTTTTGAAAAAACAGCAGTCATTAATAAGCATCAAGAAAATACTTGGTATCAGCAAATTAGTCAGCCTCTAAGAAAGAAAATATATATTATGCTGTTCAACCTTTCCGTGCAAAGATTGAGGAGAACCAGAAAAAGTCTGTGAACTTGAATTTATATCAATAAAAATGATCCAATTTGAAGAAGAAAGAAAAAAATAGATTTTAAAAAACCCCAAAAACAGCTTCAGAGGCCTGTGGGACAATAAGAAAATGTCATATGAGTAATCCATAAATACATGTTTGTTGTGAAAAATTCAAGCCTCCTGAAATACACGTAATAAAATGTTATGATCTCTTCTCACATTACCTTCCCAAAGGTTACCGGTGTTTGCATTGGATAATATATATCCTTTTATGCTTTTTGTCTGTGCATTTACCCAAGTGTGAATATGTAAAAGGTTTGTTTTGTACATAAATGGGATTATACTAAAATAAGTAGTGCTTATTTTTAAGGATAGGTTAACTTTGTGGATGATTACTCCAAGTATATTGAATAAAATAAGACAAAAGCTGAAGAAAAAAATAACAGAAGTTTTTGCGGGAAAGAAAAAAAAATTTCCTTCTATCCATCTAGGGTTTTTTTTTTTTTTGTTTTTTTTTTTTTGAGACCTCCCTATAATAAAAAGATTAATAGGAGAAAAACACAAATTCAACAACTGTGTAACTCCTGTATACATGAGAAATATCCAGGAAAACTGAATAACTCCTTGAAATGGCCTGAACCATCACCTTATATACCATCTCCGGCTAAAGACAAAAGAAGGCAGGGTTGGGGGACAGTTGTGGGAGGTTACTAAGAAAAGCAGTGTAAAAAAGGATAAGTGTGGGTTTTTTTTTTTAAAGCATTTATTTGTATATTTCAGAGAGAGAAAGAGAGAACACGAGAGCAAGGGGGTGCAGAGGGAGAGAGAGAGAGAGAGAATCTCCAGTAGACTCCCCACTTGGTGTGATCCCAGGACCCTGAGGTGATGACCTGAACAGAAACTAGGAGTCAGACAATAAATGGACTGAGCCACCCAGGCTGTGCAGCTGTAAGCTTGTCCATTGGTAAGGCTATCTAGAGATTTTAAAGACATCCTTTCCTATCTGGGACAAGGGGGGAGACACCCTTACAAATGGAGATTTCCCTATAAATGTATGTGTCTTTAAAACTTCTACTCACTTTCCAGAGCTTTTTCTCTATCTGTTGTTTCTTAAAAATAAACATCCTAAAAGAATTCTTTTTTCTCAGCTATGGAGGTCTCATAGATTTGAGACCTAAGAAGTGGCCAAGGCAGGCTGTCTTCATACTTTTTAGAAAAAGTAGAGTAAATCTGTGAGGAATTGACAAGACGAAGAAAATTAATGTTTGGGAGCTTCAATTTGTAAGATATTCTAAGCACAATTTGACCTGGGGTAGTAAATTAACAAAAACAACAAAGTTTGTTTATATAGGCTACTTTGGTCCTGAATTCCCATATTTGGTGATAAGGATGGCTTCTCTCAGTGTCCAGATGAAGGGGAAGCACCCTTCACATGAGAAATTTATTACCTGAATGGAGGGAGATGAGGGATCAAGATGCCCTTCTTGCACTGGCTGCTTTTTGTGTAACTGTAAATCAAAATAATCTATATACCAGTGTGGCATATCTTGGGAGCAGGCTGTCCTGAGCCTCAAGAGATATCACAAATGATATCTGGGTTTTGTTTCTGTAATACTATTTTTAAAACTGTGTATTTAACCTATCTTGTGGTCATGATAACATAGTAACAATACAGGTTTTAATAGCAAAGAGTTTTAAGTATATTGTATCAAGTGACAAAAATAACATAATTTAGTAACGAGTTTGATGTCCTTTATTTAGGGAAAAACAATCCATGGATTGGAGAAGTACAGTGCCTCACAAGCACTGAAACACTCTGGAGAGATTTGGGGCAAGATCAGGGGTCTATTAAGCATTAGATGTGCAGATGATTGGCTAAGATGTTGAGGTTTCCTGGTAAGGCTAGCAGGTCCTGGTTTTTGTTTTTGTTTTTCTCTTACTTTCATTTATTTGAGAAAGAGAGTGAGAGAGCACATGGGTGGGTAGGAGGGGCAGAGGGAAAGGGAGAAGCAGGCTCCCTGCTGAGCAGGGAGCCCAACATGGGCTCAATCCCAGGAAACTGGGGTGGACTCGAGCCAAAGGCAGACGGTTAACCCACTTAGCCACCAAGGACCCCCTAGAAGGCCTTTTTTTATAGGGTAAGGTAAGCTAGCTAAAGCTGAGTTGGAGGATTGTAATTGGGTTCTATGTTAGGTTTCCTAGATTGTGAGGTGTTTCCCATTAAGTACAGGATGACTTGGGTTCAGATTTGTGATATAGGCCCTACCACTGGAGCACTCTCCATTTTGTAGGTCCTGATATACAAATTTCCTTTATCAATTGAAAAAGATGCTTCAATATACTAGGAGAGCTTCTAATGTCTATAAATACCAGGCATTTTTAAGGCTCCTCACATTCTCATCATTAAATTATTAATCATTAAAGCAGAAAGCTGCGATCTGAAAACACCATACCTAAATGATTTCGGAATCTAGCATTCATGGTAGCCATCAAATTCTTGCCGGTGTTAATTGCTTTTTTAAAATGCATTTGACATTCATGTCATTGTTAAAGAAACTTTTAGTTCTAAATTTTCCTGTTTTTATTTCAAAGCTTTGAAAAATTGAATTCCTATTACAGAAATTGACTGAATAAACTTGCAGAATAGCAAGCTAAAAGGCCTTCCATCAGAATAAAAGAGGCTTGTCACACACGGTCATCAAAACTTTGACCCCTGAAACCATGTGTCTTGATTCGCTAGTATTCTCAAAGGAAATGTAAAGATTAAAGAATCAGTCCATTAAACCAATTGGCACAATTCAATTATTTTTCTGGAGTGTGATTGAATTTGCGGTGGTATTTTCTTAAAAAAACACCTGAGTAATTTCCCTGTTACATTGACAGTTAGACTCCTTTATGCTTCAAAAACAAAACAAATGAAAGTCTTTGTTATTTCTGAGGATAAACAAATTCCAAAGAAATAAAAGATCTTATATCTGTGCCAGTAGTTTATATCATCTACATGTGAAAAATCCTTTCCCAGCAAATATAACGTAAGGCAGGAGTGTAAATGCAGCTGGGCTTGACTCGTGTAATTAACATGAGAAGCGCAGTAAGATCAGTATTCATAGAGAACACCTGCTTTTTTCACTCTCCATAAAAATTAGCATTTTGTGAATTGTGGCTAGTTAAAGTAGTGGTAGGAGACACTACCATACGAAATGTAAAAAGAAATCTTTGGAAATGCATGCCTCATTTATTTAGTGCCTATCCTTTAAAATTCACTTTTCTTACTGAGTTATAGAACATTTGGTTCCTTTTGCACAACATTCCATCATGTGGTGCTCCCATTGTACCATTTCCAGTGAATGAATACTGAATGGCAGTTGCAAAGCTATTTTGAGGAAGTTCCAGTTTTGAACAGACAATAGAATCCCTAGAAAAAATGTGCTATTACCATCTCAGAGTGAATTGAAATGGCAATATCTTCCACATTTATATGTATTTAGACAATCTTTATAACATCATGTTACTTGTGGGGAGCTTAGGTGGTGTGAGAAATGATTATAAAGCAAAAAAGTTAGGAGGCCTGATTAAAAAAATCTTAAGCGTATTAAAGAGAAGTCCATTGCTTTTGGAATAAATGTAGAAATTTCTTTAAAATGCCCTGTAGTGATTTCAAACTCGTATTATATTTGTATTCTATGAAGGTGAACAATTTTAAATTATTATTTCCAATGAGATTTATGAAATGATGTACAAACTCAATTCCTGTATATAAAAACATGGGCAGAAAAACAGGTCTGTTTTTTTGGGGGAAAAATCTAT
The DNA here is from genome assembly GCF_011100685.1 of Canis lupus familiaris. Classification (NCBI taxonomy): domain Eukaryota; kingdom Metazoa; phylum Chordata; class Mammalia; order Carnivora; family Canidae; genus Canis; species Canis lupus. Next base: position 48,400,207 of record NC_049227.1, on the reverse strand, counting down.
AGAAATATGATCATATGGATATATAAAAATGTAAAAATGTATCTTGGTTTTGCACTTTCATCTATGCTGTCAGGGAGCAAGAATGTCTTGTCTCCTTCTTGGGAGCAAGAACTCCTCTCCTCTTCTAGATCCTTCTAGCTGTACAAGGATCAAAATGACATGAGACAGATTAACAGGTAAAAATCATATTTAATAGGCATACCTATGGGCAATTCACATAGACATGGAAATTTCAGACACTCAGGCAAAATGAGGTATATATGTCTTTCTAAACCAAAGAGAGGGATAAGGGTCCAGTACTTCAGAGGAAAGGAATGCACTTCGCAGACGGTAAGTAGAGCAGATGTTTGGTAATTAGATGTTCACCCTGCCTGTTACTCAGATAAAATTAATCTCTGCTAATAAATCTTATTCTGGGAATTATCCCCAATTTAGATCCTTCTATGTAGTTAAGAGAGGGGCAAAAGTTTCTCTTGAACCCACATGTTCTCAAATACCTTCAACTCATAATAATCCACATGCCAAAGTAGAACATTCTGGGAACTGAATCCCTTCAATGCTATCTATTATTACTATTACTATAGGAAAATTTATAAAGCAATAAGTAAGATATATCATCCATTTTTAATAGCACCTGTAAAACTGTGGTTTTAATTGCCAATTTGCCAAATTTGGTTGTCAGTTTGTTGTGTGAATTTATGGAGGCTTATCTGGGGAAAAATCAGCATCAAAATATCGAAAGTAGCATGTCAGCAAGTAATGTTTATAAAACATATACTCAAGTTAATTAGATAAAATAATAGACCAAGAGCCTTAGGCTACACACAAGAAGAAATGACACCAATATTAATAGTGTAACTATTGTTCAAAGTAAGCCAAGATAACTGTGGGTTTAAAATTTTACAATGCATTAAATTGAAGTTCCTTGAGAGAAATTTGATAATTCAGAGAGCTAATGTGTATTTAGAGGTAGGAAGAGAATTCGAGGTACAGGAACCTGACTCTAAATAGAGAATTGGAAATCTTTGTCTAGTTGGAGGAAAAAGTAGAACTTTTTGGACTGTTGTGGAAAACTCACATAAAGTCATGTTGTGGGTAGTATATACCACTACAATTTCATTATTTCAGCCTTTCTGGGCATGCGGCTTCATAATTAGTATTAATTTGACAATAGAAAATATACTAGATAAAAAGTTGGAGAATGTGGTTGTACCCGCTAGTGCATACTGCTAACCAAATTTTAGTTTTTATTCTAGAACTGCTCCACCTTATTTCTTGTTGAACTGCTTAGTATTTTATTGATCTGTTACTTGTCTGAGTTCCCTTAATACCATCACCAATCTTATCATTTTTGCTGTTATTTCATGCCTATTCTTATTTTCAAAATTACATGGAAACTCATTGGTGTCGTGCACAGTTGTTGACTAAAGAGGGAGGGAGGGGGAAATATGACGGAAAAGCATGGTGAAAAGAACAGAATAAAAGAAGCCAAAATAACTAGATTTAGGTCCCAGGTTTGTCTTTTCCTATCAGCGGTGTCAGATAATGTTATTTGACATGTTTGAGCCTCCTTCTTCTTCTTTATAAAATGGATTTCTATCACTGATTTTCAAGCAGTTTCTCAATAATACTTACATTTAAAATCCTCAGGGAGATTGTGTAAGGAGATTTTGGACTCTGTTTCCTCCTTCACATTTTAAATTGCTCCAACTTAAGCAATATTTTAATATATCGAGGTTCTGCAAATACTGGTCAAGAAAAAGACAACTTAAAATGATTGGGATGCATTAATAACATTTTTGCTTACCCTTGCCACCACCCTCCTTGGTTACTGTAGTCTTGAAGAACAGCCCACATTTCCAGGCTGGACGCAGTTCCCGGTATCTGCAGGATGCACAGCAGGCCTTATTATCAGAGAATTGTATTGACATGCACATGAATGATTCAGGCAAGGCACTTGTCTTTGCTTTGCCTAACTGAGAACACACTCAGGGTGGAGAAGTGTCCTTGTTACTCTCTACTGGCCTTAAATTTTTTTTTAATACATAATTTTTATTCAGTTTTTTTAGTTGTTCTTGATGGAATCATTCATCTGATACAAGGTACTCCATCATAGTCAGAAGCAGAAGGTTGCCATCTCCAAAATGTGGGATTTTAAAATGAAAACATAATGTCAGGATTTTTAAGATACTATACCACAATGTCCATTTTGTATTTGAGGGCTAATGAAATATCCTTTTTCTCTTATTTTTCACTAAGCATATATTTTTTAACATGTGAAAAGTAGACAGATCATGAAATCTTTTTTTTTTTTTGGAGGAAAAGGAAATAATTTTTTTTTAGATTTTTAATTTATTTGTTTATTTATGAGAGACACAGAGAGAGAGAGAGAGAGAGAGAGAGAGAGAGAGAGAGAGAGGCAGAGACATAGGCAGAGGGAGAAGCAGGCCCCACGCAGGGAACCAAGGTGGGACTCGATCCCGGGTCTCCAGGATCATGCCCGGGCCGAAGGCAGGTGCTAAACTGCTGAGCCACCCAGGGATCCCCAGGAAATAATTTTTGAATGGATGTATCATACTGATCCTATGATAGATACCTTTGGTATTTTCACCAAAGACTACTCACATTGTGTATGTCTAATAAAGTCATACATGAGTAATTTTTTAGAAGTTCTGTGTATGCAGGTCACTGTTTTAATTAGCATAATTAACAAAGTTTTTCTGACCTGATAAAGTTAAAATTGTGATCATACATTTGACAAATTATTTTAATCAGAGCATAGGATTCATATTAGTGGGGTCATGGGAGTTGTTTAAAGTGGTTAAGCATATAAGAATAAAATAAAGAGAAAAATATAATAAAGGAGGAAGAGGGATCACAAAACATAGACAAAATTGTTTGCAGAAGAAATACTGTGTATTACAAGATAACCATCAGCATTAGCATCATTTAACATGTATTGACTTTCCCAGAAATTTAGAGCTTCACATTCATCACGTCATTTAATCTATATAACAAACCTACATGTTAATTATTAGTTGTATAGATTTAGAAATGAGGAAGCAATCTTAGAGATTGACAGATAATGCATGGCAGAGCTGATATCTAAACAAATCTGATTGTCTTGGCTTCAAGATGTAGCCAGAGCTCTGGGGGTTCCAAACAGACCAGATTAAGTCACTTGCCATTGACAAAATCCAAAAGCAGAAAAATGAGTGGTGGTGAAACAAGAATTTATTTCAGTGAAGTGCATATCAGGAAGACTTAGGACTAGCGTCCCAAAGTCTGTCTTCAAAATGCTGAAAAAGCTTCTAGATTTATATAAGGAAAATGTGGAACAAAGGTTAGTAGGTATGTGCAGCTGGGCAATAAAAGTCAGGTTCATCATTGTCTTGGGGTCAATCAAGTGGGGTCTTGCTGGTGCCAGAGGAGTCATTATTGCTGGAGGGGTAGCTTGGATTCCCCATCTCTGGATACTTTGCCTACTAGATCTTTTGCCTGAGTTAAAGAAAAGCTGGAAAGAACATAATCAGTTAGAAAGTAGAGATTGAGGTCAAATGGAGGCAGCTAAGGGAAAACCCAGGTCCTCTTTCAAAAGTATGTTTTTTATTTTTTTATTTTTTATTATTATATTTTTTTTTAGTAGTAAAATGAACACTTTGTTGTTGATCTGCAACAACCCCTGCGGGAGCAGCTTAGGAGACTGGGTTTAAAAGAATTTTAAGGAGTTTGAGTAACATGTGAAATTCCAAAGATACGGGTGAGGGCAGCCCGGGTGGCTCAGCGGTTTAGCATTGCCTTCAGTCCAGGGCCTGACCCTGGAGACCTGGGATCGAGTCCCACATTGGGCTCCCTGCATGGAGCCTGCTTCTCCCTCTGCCTGTGTCTCTGCCCCTCTCTCTCTCTCCTCTCTGTGTCTTCTCATGAATAAATAAATAAAATCTTAAAAAACAAACAAACAAAGATACTGGGTGAGATGTTGTCTCAGAAAGGTAAGGCTGGACTGTAATTGCAATTGAGAAATTTTAAACACCATCCATTTATTTATTCATTAGTGTTTATCAAGTGTTGTAAGGCAAATGCTCTTAATCATTAAACTAGACAGTCCAGGGAATGTTTCCTAAACTTGTAGTATAGACAGTAAAACTGGGGAGATGTTTGATCTTAATGATTCTTAATGAAAAATAATAGAATGGCATTATTATTAATGAAAATGATAGAATAGATCAAATAGCAAAGAATAGGTTATATACAAGCTTATTTCACTGAGTAAGGTCATTGTATGTGTTAGTGTGTGTGTGTATATAAACTTTTGTTTATGCATACACGTGTGTACTCATACATATGCTGCATCAAAATGGAAAATGTTTTTTTTTTTTTTTTTCCCCTGTGCTTCTCAGTCACAAAGATTGGAATACCATTTTCTGAGGAACATCAGAAGATTATTTACTCAGAAACAAAGGTCTACCAAATTTAACTCAAGGACTGGATGTTACATTATAGGATATTTGGAGAATTAGTACCGTAGAGAGTAACTGGTGATCAATCATTCTTGCTTTCAGCCTCCTTCCAAGAAGCTGGGGACAAGCTATTATAGATAGAAGGTTTAAAATAAATTTGATTGTTTGATCTCTTTATAAAAAAATCCTTACTTTGGCTTTTTTTTTTTTTTTTTTTTTTAAGGAATCAATGAAAGAAAAATGTTCCTCTATTCTAAAGCTTCAAATTCACATTATTTATTTTTTTCATATCAGTGATTTGGGGTATTTGGGGTTTCAGCCATTTTTGATTAAAATTCTTCTAGTGATCAAGATTGACCTGAAAGCTTGATGGTTTGCATATTTGTTTACAAGCTGGTAGCATTCCTCTAATGAGCTGTGAGTCTTGGGACAATAATGTCTTTATTGGGACCATAGTTAGATCATGAAAAGTATTTATTACATGCTGTTTATGGTGCTGTATACTTTCTTTTTTTTTTTTTAGCTTTTAAAGTAGGAAATAGTTGTCTGTAACAGAATTTTGAAGTCTATTGCTTTCATGTAGGACACACTGCCTCGATTAAGTACATTATTTCATTTGCATATAAAATATTCAACATTTAAAAAAATCTGTCCTGAATCACAAGAAACAGAATTCAAGATATTCAAAGGAATCCTTAGCAAAATAAATTATAATACAACATAGTCACGATACTAGACTCTTCAAAAAAAGAGCTGGAAGTGAAACAATGTAATCTATCAGTCTAAACAGAAATTTTGTTTTTTTTTTAAAGATTCCATTTATTTATTTGGGAGAGAGAGTATAAGTGGGGTGAGGGGCAGAGGGAGAAGCAGATTCCCTGATGAGCAGGAAGCCCGACTTGGGGCTCCTTCCTAGGACTCCAAGATCATGGTCTGAACCAAAGGCAGATGCATAACAGACAGAGCCACCCAGGCATCCCAGAAACTGTTGAAAATACTTCACACAAAAACATTTAGTAAAACATTTAATAATATAGATCTCTTATCAGAACATAGAAATTAAATAAGCCCGAAGTTTTTTTTGTTTATATGTTTTTAAATAAACAATTTCATGTATATGTGTGTATATATATATTTATATATAGTATATATATTATTATATGTTATATGTTATGTTATATATAATATATTATATATATTATATGTTATAACATATATGCTATATGTTATTATTATATGTTATATAATATATGTTATATGTTATATAGTATAACAATAACAATTTCATGTATATGTGTGTATATATATATTTATATATAGTATATATATAAATAGTATATATATATATAGTATATATATATACTATTTAACATAACTGTCAACCTAGCAGTGGCTTAATCAGTATCACCTTAAAATAACTCTTGAGCCTAGATTCTCTTGTCTTTGGAGTGATTGTGAGATAGGGAAGCTGAAAGGATTCCATTTTAAAAAGGCTCCATTTCTGCCCTTTTCCGGCTGGGCCCTATTTACTCATGTTCTGTATTTCAACTTGCATCTGAGAGAAAAACAAAGAAGCTATGCTCCCACTTCAAGGGGGAAGTAAAACAGTTAATCATTCTCTGAGTTTTGTCTTAGGCCCCCAAACACCTGATAATATCTAAGAAGAGAGGGATCACAAACATGTTCCAGGACATTAGCTTCTAATGAATCTAGCATCGATACCCCCTACCTTTGTTGATTTATGCAACAACACCTATTGTTCGTCTGACACTCACTTTTTTTTTTTTTTTTCTGACACTCACTTTTGATCAGACCCTACCCTGGATTCCTGGAGAAACACATATTCTAGACCCTTTCCAATATAAATCCCTAAGCCTACATGGTGGGGAGACTCATAATCCTTTCCTTTCTGAGTCTCCCAGACACTCCGTCTGCTTTTCTCTGTATGTCACTCACACTATTCAAAAATCTCTGCTTTCAATGTCTTTGGCTTGTGTTTGATTTCTATCCTGTAAGAAGCCAAGGACCCTCTTGGTGGTCCTGAGGGACCTCACTCTGGGCCCTTAGAACCAGCCTGCCCACATCAACTGCATGTAGTCTTACAGACTACATATTTTACAAGGCACCTAGCTTCAGAGATGTTGGGGGGTGTTTTGAAGTTGGTGGGGATGAAACCATCATTCTTTATGAAAAAATTACCTGTAGGCTGACAGAGGCCTTGAACAACCTTTTATTGGTCTATATGTTCTTCTATTCCTGATCCAGAAACGAAAGATTTGAATGGGAAGGCATCACTCTTGGCATTACCACTTTTGCAGGAGGACTACAGAAAAGGGCTGAACGTAGAATTATTGTAATTCAAGTAAAACAAAAATCATAATTATACATATTATCAATATATTAAATTTTAAAAATTTTCCTTTAGGGTATATGAACATATTTTTAACAAATGATTTTAATTATTTATTTTCTTAAAGATTGTATTTATTTATTTGACACAGAGAGAGAGAGAGAGACAGAGCAAACATAAGAAAGTGGAGTGGCAGACAGAGGGAGAGGGAGAAGCAGGCCCCCCACTGAGCAGAGAGCCTGACTTGGGGCTTGATCCCAGGACCCTGGGATCATGACCTGAGCTGAAGGCAGACACAAGGAATTTTATTTAAAAAGTTATTTTTTAGGAGTGCCTGGGTGGCTCAATCTTATGTGTCCAACTCTTGATTTTGACCCAGGTCATGATCTCCGGGTCTCTGAGCCTGCTTGAGACTCTCTCTCCCTTTCCCTCCTCCCTTTCCCCTTAAAAAAAATTAAATAGAAGTGTTTTCATATGTCCCACAATGTATAGTAAAACCAATTTTCTATTCTAGAAATTGTTTCAAAAATATATTCCAAGTTTTATTCAGTGCTTCTTACCACTGTCAAATATATGTCTTATATGATTAAGACAATCATAGTCTAGATAATCACAAATAATTATAATTGTTTCATTGGGTTATAAATACTTATGAAATTTACATCTTATATTCACTCTCAAAATGTAGATCTTCCCCATCTGTAGCCTAGCAAACAAATTTCACATACAGTAGATTTTCCTTCTAACTTTTCTGTATTGAAACAATCTGATTTTTACCTGTATAATTTATTTATACAGACATTTCCCAAACCTTTTTTTTTCTTTTACCAATCAGACCTGCCATTCATACCATTTGCTATTATGCATTCCACCCTAGATAGGTCATTCCATCTATTGATTCACAGAACTTGCTTGCTTTTGTCTCCTGTGACTCTGCAACCTATAAAACCTGTACAAACAACTTTTAAAACATCCTTATACTATGCAGTAGGGACAACTACAGAAGGTATTGAGAGTGAGTGTGCACCCTTGGTTTACATGACTTGTTTTGATTTGTTTATTTTTGATGTTTCTTGGAGTGAAAAAAAAAAAAAACATAGTGGAAAGGTAGAAAATACAACCAAGACTAATTTTTCTCCATCCAAAATTACAAATGCTAACTTTTACCATTTATACTTTTAACCTAATTTTTGAAAAACAAACAAAAAAAACATGGATATATTTAGTTCCATTTAATCAGGTCTCAAAGAAAATTGCCATTTTGAGTTTGTATTTTCTAGTTTTTTTATCCATTTATTGTTTTTCTCTTCATTGAAGACATTTATGTAAACCCATCAAAGAAATGGACAGCTTGGGTCTATAACAAAGTGTCATCTTTTAAAGCATCAGTCAGTAATTGTATATGAGAGCATAGACTGCTACACATAAATGAACTGATCAGAGCACAACTATTCGATGTTTAAAACAGAATAGGATTGCCTGTAAAAGCAGCACCCTTGTGACATTTTTAACTTTAGTATTCGTGTCCTTCTTCTTCACCCTCTCTTTTGACAGAATCCACACCAACCTCTTCATAATAACAAGGGCAGCTATGTCCTCAGGCCTCAGAAAACTCTTTCTTCCATGCCCTCACCCATATATCATTCAATATACATTACGTCAAACTTGTGGTTCAGGTGAGGCCAGACGTCAACAATGGCTGTGCTATTTCTCATCATGCACACAGATTGCTTTACTTTGGCCAGGTCTCCACCACATACTACAGCGGGATGCTGGTAATTAGTGCCAACTTCGAAGCCAGTGGGGCACCAATCCACAAACTGAATTGGTTTTGAAGGTGGCAAGGGCAACATTGACATCTTTGAGAAGTAGGTTACCACAGTACAACAGGCAGCAAGACGCATATTTATCATGGCAAGGATGACATTTCACCATCTGGTTGGCTGGCTCAAAGCATGCGTTGGTGATCTCTGCTACAGAAAGTTGTTCATGGTAGTTTTCTCAGAAGACATGACAGGGGCATATATGGCTAGAGGGAAGTGGATGCAGGGATAGGACATGCAGTTGGTCTGCAATTTTGTCAGATTAACATTCAGGGTTCCATCAAATCTGAGGGAAGCAATTATGGAGGACACAATGTGATCTATCAACTATTCAAGTTAGTTTAGGTTGAGGATTCAATATCAATTTTCTACCACAGATGTCGTAAATGGCCAAGTTGTCTACCATGAAGGCACAGAGTACTCCAGGGTGATGTGGGTGGTGAGGGTGGAACTCTAGGGTTGAACTAAAGCTAGGGAAGTTTGGAGGGCTGGGTGAATGGAGAACTCCAGTTTGCACTTCTTGCCCTAAATGATAGAGAGACATTCTATCAGCAGGGAGGTGAACCTGGACCCAGATCCCCATCCAAAGCTGTGAAAGTCAAGTAGCCCTGAAGACTTTGTGCACTGGTCAGCTAGTCTCCAGATTTGGTTGAAGACAAGGTCAACGATCTCCTTGTCAATGTTATAGTGCCCTCCGGCATAGTTATTGACAGCATCTTCCCTGCCTGTGATGAGCTGCTCAGGGTGGAAGAGCTGGCAGTAGGTGCCAGTGTGAACATCATCAATGACTATGGGTTCCAGGACTATAAACACAGCCTTGCAAGCACCTGTCTCAATGAAGAAAGTATTGAAAGAGTCATTTCCTCTCCCAATGCTCTTGTCACTTGGCATCTGGCCATCGGGCTGGATGCCATGTTCCAGGCAATGGGACTCCCAGCAGGCATTGCCAATCTGGACACCAGTCTGGCCAACAGGATGGAGATGCATTCACACATGGTTGCTGCTTTGCAACTGCCCAGCAGATGGCAGAGAGGAAGAGGAGAGGTTGCTGCTTCATAAAGCATGACTCTTAGGTGGTAGATGTAAGAGAACCTATCCATTTATGTTTTTAACTAGGATATATAACACATACATAGAAAAGAGTATAAAATAAAATAATGTGCACTTAAATGCATGATTACAAAATGAACACTGTATAAACATATCCTGGGTCAAAATATATAACATTGTTAGAATCTCAGAAATTATTCCCAGCACACCTGGGTCACTCAGTGGTTGAGCATCTGCATTTGGCTCAGGTCGTGATCCCAGGATTCTGGGGTAGAGCCCTGCACCAGGCATTCTGTGGGGAGCTGCTTCTCCCTCTGCCTATGTCTCTGCCTCTCTCTGTGTGTCTCTCATGAATAAATAAATAAAATCTTAAATAAGATTATTCTCAATTGTCCCTTTTCCATAGAATCTTACTCCCTATTAAATACTACTGTTCTGACTCCTGTGACAATGTTTCCCTTGTTTTGTCAAGTTTAGTTTCCATCTATGCATTACAAATAATATAGTCTAGTTTTGTCCATTTTTTTATTAAAGATTTTATTTTTAAGGCATCTCTACACCCAATGTGGAGCTCCGAACTCACAACCCTGAGATCAAAAGTCAGATGCTCCACTTACTGAGCCAGCCAGGGGCCCCTAATTTGTCCATTTTTGAAATTCATGTATTTATATATAAATATATATAATTTATATATCAATGGATTCATACACCATATATTTTGTTTTTCACTTGACATGATACTAATTTAAACTCAAATACATAGTTTGCACTTTTCCTTGCTGTATTGAGTGCCATTTCATGAATATAATTTAATTCTTTATTATTGACAGAAATTTGGGCTGTTTTATTTTCTCAATATGACCAACAACATATGAGGGTAACTAAGGAGTGTATATTTGGAGTGGAATTGTATTTGATAGATTATGTGAATTTCTAACTTGGCCAGACAATTCCAAACTTATTCTTAAAGTCAGTATGCTAGTTTATACTCCTAATAGCAGTATATAAAAATTTCTTTGCTCTACACTCTTGGATAAATAGAATTATTTATGATTTTAATGTATTAAAATATATGTAATAGATACTCATCACAGTGAATGTGAAATGGTATCTATTACACTGTTACTTTACATTTACTTGATTGTTAACGAGATCAACTGCATTTTCATGTTCCCCCTATAAAATAGGGCTTTTTTTGAAAATTATGTAAGGTTTTTACTCATTTTTCTATTGGATTATTTCTCCTTTATCATTTATTTGTAGGATTTCTTTATCTACCCTAGATATTAATTCTATATTTGTATTACATACTACAAATATATTCTGCTACTTTGCATCTTTACTTTTAACAATGTTTGCAGATTATTTTTTAGACATTTATATACCTTGGTTTTTCCATTGATGGCAGATAGCCCTGATTCCCAAACTGTCCGGAGACACTCCAGGATACCTCATTGAATTCACAAGGGTGCTCTAGGACATTCTATATTTTCAAAGGGAATTCGGCAACACAGAACACTTATTGAACAATGTGTAAAATACTTTCCAGAGGAAGTTTACAGTTTTACTATTAGATTGTGCTATATTCTTTTGAATGATAACATGTTTGCTAAGCTAGTTTTCTGTTGTTTCTTATGGTCAAAAGAAATTACCAATCTAGACACAGACCATACAACCCTTCCCAAAATTAACTCAAAATCAATTATAGCAGTAAATGTAAAACTCAAAAAAATTTTTTTTTTATTATTTTTATTTATTTATGATAGTCATACAGAGAGAGAGAGGCAGAGACATAGGCAGAAGGAGAGGGAGAAGCAGGCTCCATGCACCGGGAGCCCGACGTGGGATTCGATCCCGGGTCTCCAGGATCGCGCCCTGGGCCAAAGGCAGGCGCCAAACCGCTGCGCCACCCAGGGTTCCCTAAAACTCAAAAATTTAAAACTCCTAGAAGATATCATAGGAGAAAGCCTAGATGACCTTGGTATGGTGATGACTTTTTGGATATAAAAAAAAAGACATGACCTAGGAAAGAAAGAATTGATACGTTAGACTTCATTAAAAAAAAAAAAAAAAAAAAAAAAAAAAAAAACTTCTGCTCTACAAAAACAAAACAAAACAAAACCAAAGAAAAAAAAAACAGTATCAAGAAAATTAGAAAAGTTTTAATTCTGCAATTTTTCTGAGAGAAAGTTTTGTCAAAGACACATTTGATAAGGGACTGTTATTCAAAATATACAAAGAACTCTTAAACTCAGCAATAAGGAAATAAAACATCTCAGTTAAAAACATGGTCCAAAATCCTTAACAGACATATCTCACCAAAGAAGATATACAGATGGCAAATAAGCATATGAAAAGATGTTCCACATCATATGTCATTAGAGAAATGCAAATTAAAACAACAAGGAAATACCACTGCACACCCATTATTCTGAACAAAATCCAGGACACTAACAAAACTAAATGCTGGTGAGGATGTGGAGCAACAAGAACACTTATTCATGTTTGGTGGGAATATAAAATGATATAGCCGTTTGGAAGACAATTTGATGTTTTCTTACAAAACTACTCTTACTCTTGCCATATAGTTCAGCACTCAACATTCCTTAGTATTTAACCAGAGGAGTTAAAACTATCTGTCCATATAAGAACCTGCAAATAGATGTGGATAGCAGTTTTACCTGTAATTGACAAAACTTGGAAGCAACCGAGATGTCCTTCAGTAGGTGAATAGTAAATAAGCTGTGGTACATCTAGACATTGGAATTGTATTCAGATATAAAAAGAAATGAGCTATTGGGGCACCTGGGTGGCTCAGTCAATTAAGCATCTGATTCTTGGTTTTGGCTCAGGTCATGATCTCAAGTTTGTGAGATGGAGCCTCAGCTGAGCTCCATGCTCAGCACAGAGTCTACTTAAGATTCTCTCCCTTTCCCTCCCCCCTTCTCCTGTTTGATCTCTCCTAAATAAATAAATAAACAAACAAACAAACAAATAAATAATAAATAAATAAATAAATAGAAATGAGGTATGAAGTCATGAAAAAATATAGAAGAAATGTGCATGTATATTACTAAGTGGAGAATGCAATTTAAAATGGCTACTGACTGTTATTTCAATTATATGAAATTTTTGAATAGATAAATTACAAAGACAAAAAGATTAGTGGTTGGCGGAATTGGAGGAGGGGAGAGGGGTGAATAAATAGAGTACAGATGCTTTTGGGGGCAGTAAAAACATGCTGTATGGTACCATAATGATGCAAAGATGTTATTATACATTGGTCCAAACCAATAAAATGTAAACCATCAAGAGTAAGACTTAACATAAATACGGACTTTGGGTGATTATAGAGTGTTGACAAAGGTTTGTCAATTGTAATTAATGTACTACTCTGGCAGGGGATGTTGCTAACAGGGCAGGCTGTGCATGTGTGGGGCAAAAGAGATATGGGAAATCTCTATATCTTGCTCTCAAATTTGCTGTGAATTTGAAACAGCTCTAAAAATAGCCATAATAAAAAAAAACATTTTAAAAAGCAATTACTACTCAAAAATAAATTTGAAAGAGAAAATGAGAGTGGCAACATCCAATCTAATTGAAAGGTTAACAAGTAGTGCAGCACTCAACAGGCACACGCATCCCATTAATAAGTTAATGAGATTATTTAAGAATGAAATAAAAATATTTTTTTTCAATTTATGCACATTTATTTTTCAAATGTCTACTACACTTTTAGGACATAAACATGAAGTTTTCAGAATCTAATTATTAAATAAACAGAATGATTGAATATTTCTTTTGGCTTATGAACATCACAAAAAAAATTGAGGCCCTAAGGACATAATGAACAGAAAACTTTAAGAACTGGAATAGTGTTGCAGTAAAGAAAGGCTGTAATTTACTGGTTTGGAAAAATGTACAGGAATATCCTAGAGATGCTGTGGGCTCAGTTCCAGACCATGGCAACAAAGCAAATATTGCAATAAAGTAAGTCAAATCATTTTTGGGGTTTCCCAATGCATATGAAAGTTATGTTTCAGGGATCCCTGGGTGGCTCAGTGGTTTAGCACCTGTCTTCGGCCCACGGCATGATCCTGGAGTCCTGGGATCGAGTCCCACATCAGGCTCCCTGCGTGGAGCCTGCTCCTCCCTCTGCCTGTGCCTCTGCCTCTCTCTCTGTGTGTCTCTCATGAATAATTAAATAAAATATTAAAAAAAAAGAAAGTTGTTTCCACTATACTATTGTCTGTTAAGTGGAATAGTATCATGTCTAATAAAATACATAACTTAATTAAAGCAATACTCTATTGCTAAAGAACACTAATCATTGGGTGCCTGGGTGGCTCAGTGGGTTAAGCATTCAGCTCTGATTTCAGCTTAGGTCATGATCTCAGGCTTGTGAGACTGAGCTCCTCATCAGGCTCCTTGCAGACCAGGGAGTCTTCTTGAGATTTTCTTTCTCCCTCTTCCTCTGCTCCTCCTCATCGTGCTCTCTCTTTGTCTAAAATAAATAAATCTTAGAAAAATGCTAACCATCATCTTAGCTTTCTGTGAGTCAGCATCATTTTGCTGGGGGAGGGTCTTGCCTCAACGCTGACGGCTTCTGACTGATGGGGTGGTGGTTACTGAACGGTGCAGGGGCTGTGGCAATTTTGTAGAATAAGGCAACTGTGAAGTTTGCTGCATCAATTGACTCTTCTTCCATGAACGATTTCTCTGTAGCATGTGATGCTGTTTAATAGCATTTTACCCACAGTAGAACTTCTTTCAAAATTGGAGTCAATCCTCTCAAATTCTGCTGCTGCTTTTTCAGCTAGGTTGGTATAATATTCTAAATTCCCTGTTGTCATTTCAAAAATCTTTACAGCATCTTCACCAAGAGCAGATTCCATCTCAAGAAATCACTTTCTTTGCTCATCCATGAAAAACAACTCTTCAGCTGTTGAGGTTTTATCATGAGATTGCTGCCATTCAGTCACATCTTCAGGCTCCACGGCTTTTCTCTTGCTGTTCCCACCACATCTATAGCTATTTCCTCCACTGAAGTCTTGAGCCCCTCAAAGTCATTCATGGGGATTGTAATCAACTTTCTTTTTTGTTTAAGTTTTGAATTAGATCCCAGTTAGTTAACGTACAATGTAATATTAGTTTCAGGTGTACAAGATAGTGATTCAACAGTTCCCGTACAACACCTGGTGCTCATCACAAGTATGCTTCATACTACTTTCCAGAAAAACCCCACCAGTTTGTATTTCCAACAGTGCAAGAGGGTTCCTTTTTCTCCACATCCTTACCAACATCTGATGTTTCTTGTGTTGTTGATTTTAGTGATTCTGACAGATGTGAGATTATAGCTCTTTGTAGTTTTGATTTGTATTTCTCTGGTGATCAATGATGTTGATTATCTTTTCATATGTCTCTTGGCAGATTATTTGGTTTTGGATGTTGAGTTTTATAAGTTCTTTATGTATTTTGGATACTAAGACTTAATCAGACACGTCATTTGCAAATATCTTCCATGGATTGCCTTTTAGTTTTGTTGATTGTTTCCTTCACTGTGCAGAAGTTGTTTTTTTTTTTTTTTTTGATGTAGTCTCAGTAGTTTATTTTTGCTTTTCTTTCCTTTGCTTCAGGAGGCATATCTAGAAAAAGTTGCTATACTGATGTCAAAGAGGTTACTGTCTATGTTCTTCTCTAGGATTTTTATGGTTTCAGGTCTCACATTTAGTTCTTCAATCCATTTTGAATTTACTTTTGTGTATGGTGAAATAAAGTGATCCAGTTTCATTCTTGTGCATGTTGCTGTCCTGTTCTCCCAGCACCACTTGTTGAAGAGATTGTCTTTTTCACATTGGATGTTTTTTTCTGCTCTGTTGGAAATTAATTGACTATATAGTTATGGGTTCATTTCTGCATTTTCTATTCTGTTCTATTGATCTATGTATCTATTTTTGTGCTAGTACCATACTGTTTTGATTATACCTCCAGATCTGCTTGTCTTTTTCAAGGTTTCTTTGGCCATTCGGGGACTTTTGTGATTCCATGCAAATCTTAGGATTGTAGTTCTAGTTCTATAAAAAATTGGTATTTTGATAGAGATTGCATTTAATCTGTAGATTGCTGTGGGTAGTATAGACATTTTAACCGTATATGTTCTACCAATCCAATTTCTTTGTGTCATCTTCAATTTCTTTAATCAATGTTCTATAATTTTCAGAGTACAATGTTTCACCTTTTTTTAAAAACAGATTTTTACTTATTTACTCATGAGAGACAGAGAAAGAGAGAGAGAGAGAGAGGCAGAAACATAGGCAGAGGGAGAGGCAGGCTCCCTACAGGGAGCCCGACTTGGGACCCGATCCCTGAACCCAGGATCATGCCCTTAGCTGAAGGCCGACTCTCAACCACTGAGCCACCCAGGCATCCCTCTTTCACTTTTTTTTTTTTTAAAGATTATTTATTTATTTATTCAGAGAGAGAGAGAGAGAGGCAGAGACATAGGCAGAGACACAGGCAGAGGGAGAAGCAGGCTCCATGCAGGGAGCCCGATGTGGGACTCGATCCCAGGTCTCTAGGATCACACCCCAGGTTGCAGGCCACACTAAACTGCTGGGCCACCGGGGCAGCCCCCTTTCACTTTTTTGATTAGGTTTATTCCTAGGTTATCTTATGGCTTTTGGTGCAATTGTAAATGGAATTGATTCCTTAATTTAGCTCTCTGTTACTTCATTATTGCTGTTTAGAAATACAACAGATTTCTTTACATTGATTTTGTATCCTGTGACTATTGAATTTGTGTATCATTTCTAGCAGTTTTGGGTGGAGTCATTTGGGTTTTCTATATAGGGTATCATGTTATGTGTAAATATGGAGCAGACTTCTTACAAGCTCCTGTTAATGTTGACATTTTGACCACTTCCTATGAATCACAAATGTTCTTAATGGCATCTAGAATAGTGAATCTGTACCAGAAAGTTTCAATTTACTTTGCCCAAATCTATCAGAGGAATCACTATCTCTGGCAGCAATAGCTTTATGAAATATATTTCTTAAAAGATAACACTTGAAAGTCAAAATGACTCCTTGATCCATGGGCTGTAGAATGGATGTCTCATTAGCATGAAAACAACATGAATCTTGTTGTACATCTCCATCAGAACTCTTGGGTGACCAGATGTTTTGTCAATGAGCAATAGTATTCTGAAAGGAATCTTTTTTTCTGAACAGTAGGTCTGTCTCAACAGTGGGCTTAAAATATTCAGTAAACCTTGTGAACAGATGTGCTGTCATCCAGGCTTTTTTGTTCCATTGAGAGAGCACGTGCAGATTTAACATAATTCTTAAAGGCCCTATGATTTTCAGAATGGTAAGTGAGCACTGGCTTCAACTTAATGTTATCAGCTGCATTAGCCCCTAAGAAGAGTCAACTTGTCCTTTGAAGCTTTGAGCCAGGCATTGACTTCTCTAGAACTATGAAAGTCCTAGGTGGCATTTTATTTTAGCATAAGGCTATCTCCTATCTCCTCTACACTGAAAATATATTGTTTAATATAGCCACTTTCATTAATGATCTTAGATAGATCTTCTGGATAAGTTGCACTTTTGTTACGGAGATGGTTTCTTTTCTTAAATCTCATGAACCTTCCTCTGCTAGCTTCAATCTTTTCTTCTGCAGCTTCCTCACCTCTCTGTTGGGGCCAGGCGGGAAGGGAAACTCCTCAATATGGCGGATACGCCAAAATGGCTGAGGTTCCTGTCACCACCTCCACTTGGGATGACAGCTTGAGCAGACCCTTACACCTCTCCTTTGGACTTCCTCAACCGAACCCAATGCCCTTCAAACCCCAGAGGAGGAAGTCACCTTTGACTGGTCGAATTGCAATCCTTCCTTTGCATAGTGAGGGTCACTCTGACTGGTTGGATTGCAATCCTTCCTTTGCATATGAGCCAACCAATAGGAAACCGTTCTGCCTTACAACGTTATGTAAACCCCCTACCACCTTGTCTTGGCGCAACTTCCTCGACTCACTCTCTTTCCCCCGTGAGTCGTGGAACCTCACCCGAGGGTGCCTGCAATAAAATCTGTTCTTGGACCCTCGCTTGCCTTGGAGATCTCATTTCCGTCTAGTTACTAAAAAACTTAACATTTGGTGCCGAAACCCGGGAGGAGATCGAGCCCCTGCAACAGCACGGAGGCTCTCTCCTCTTCCGTCGGACTGGGACTCTGCTCTTTCTCTGCTGGGGTCACCGGACTCCTTGCGGTGTTCCCTGGTTTCCGACCCTCTCCCGGGGCGCCCTGTCCTAATCGCGGCCGCGTCAGGGCAAACCCTCCTCCGCCACCTGGTGGCTCCGCGGTTCCGGGGAGTAAAGGAGACGTCCTCACTCCACGGTGACCACTTCTGTAAGCAGCAGCTCAATTCACAGTCGAGGGGACGCCCTCCTCCAAGTCTTGAGCTGATACGGGAAGGAGCCATGGGTACCTCCCAGTCCAAATTCGATTCCAAAACGCCTTTAGGGTGCCTACTGGCTAATCTCCGAACTCTGGAGTTAGACCAGGACTTACGAAGGCGACGCCTTATCCATTACTGTACCATCGCTTGGCCTCAATATCGGCTGAATAACCAGTCGCAATGGCCACCTGAAGGCACTTTTGATTATCAGATACTTATGGACCTTGATAATCTCTGTAGACGCCAAGGCAAATGGTCTGAGGTGCCCTATGTCCAGGCTTTCTGGACCCTGCGCTCCAGACCAGAACTCTGCTCTAGCTGCTCAACCTTTCAGGTACTCCTAGCCCGCTCTCCCCCGCCGACTCTTCCCCACTCCACCTCTAGAGACTCCAACTTGGCCCCTCCATCCCCCCTCGTGGAGCCTCCTGAAGATCTCTCCAGGCCCCCTGTAAGGGCCCCACACCTGTCTCCTCCTCCCTACCAACCCGCTCCCCAACAACCTGTGTCCCCGACTCCTTCCTCAATCTCTGAAACTCCAGGCCCAGGCCCAGCCTCGAGCATACCCTCTCCAACCGTTCCTCTCCTCCCAGCCCCAGAACCTCAACCACCTTCCAGCCCCCTCCCTTCTCCTCCTATCTCTGCCCGTACCAGATCCCAAAACTCTTCCCCGGACCTGGTCTGCCCCTTGAGGGAGGTTGCAGGGGCTGAAGGGGTTGTCCGAGTCCATGCGCCCTTTTCTCTACAAGACCTATCCCAAATAGAAAAACGCTTAGGTTCCTTTTCAGCCAATCCCGACAACTACATCAAGGAATTCCAATACTTGGCATAGGCCTATGACCTAACCTGGCATGACTTGCATGTCCTCCAGACCACCACCCTCACCACTGAGGAGAGGGAACGTATCCAGGCTGCTGCCCGGGGACACGCTGATCAGGTCCACCTTACCGACGCCACAATGGCGGTCGGTGCTCAGGCGGTCCCCGCCGTAGAGCCAGGCCGGGATTACCAAGACGGCCAAGATGGCCGCCGGCGCCGCGACCACGTGGTCCGATGTCTCATCGCCGGCATGCGGGCGGCCTCTAATAAGGCCGTAAATTATGACAAGATCAGAGAAATCATACAGGCCCCTGACGAAAACCCGGCTATATTCCTTAACCGGCTGACCGAGGCATTAATTCAGTACACTCGCTTGGACCCGGCCTGTCCCGCGGGGGCCACGGTTCTAGCCACACATTTTATCTCTCAGTCAGCCCCAGATATCCGCAAAAAATTAAAGAAAGTCGAGGAAGGCCCTCAGACCCCCATTTCTGACCTAGTGAGAATGGCATTTAAGGTCTTTAACTCCCGTGAGGAAGCCGCAGAGCTGAAGCGACAGGCCAGACTCCAGCAGAAGGTTCAGCTACAAACCCAGGCCTTGGTAGCAGCCCTGCGGCCGCGGCTCCAGGAGCCAGCAGAGAGGGGGACCCACCCGCACCCCTCCGGGGCCTGCTTCAAAGGCGGGGCTGAAGGCCATTGGGCCCTTCAGTGCCCCACCCCGAGGGCACCAACCCGACCATGCCCTCTCTGCCATTTGATGGGCCACTGGAAATCCGACTGCCCTAGCCTCAGGGAATCCTCGGCGCCTCAACGCGGGGGAAGACCCGAGACGGTGAGTCCAGCCTTCCAACTGCTCGGGCTGGAG
Source organism: Canis lupus familiaris (assembly GCF_011100685.1). Lineage (NCBI taxonomy): Eukaryota > Metazoa > Chordata > Mammalia > Carnivora > Canidae > Canis > Canis lupus. Next base: position 48,380,390 of record NC_049227.1, on the reverse strand, counting down.
GAGACTGACGGAGCCCAGCCTCGGCCACCCCTCTCACCCAGGCCGAGCCCAGGGTCATGCTCCAGGTAGCGGGTAAGTCCATCTCCTTTCTGCTGGATACGGGGGCTGCCTATTCTGTTCTGCCTTCCTACGCGGGACCTACTCTACCCTCACCAGTCGCTGTTATGGGGATCGACGGGAACCCCTCCACTCCTAGGGCCACACCTCCCCTTACTTGTAGCCTGGATGGGTTCCCCTTCTCTCACTCATTCCTGGTGATTCCCTCATGCCCAGTGCCCCTGCTGGGTAGGGATATCCTCCAAAAGCTAGGGGCAACTATTCATTTGTCCCCCTCTCCTCCCTCCTCACCCTCAGCTCGTCTCATCCTATATCTCTCCACTCCATCTACTCCTACCCCGGATCAATTACCCTTCGTGAACCCCCAAGTATGGGATACCTCGGAACCCGTAGTGGCCTCCCACCACCCTCCCGTCAAAATAAAACTCAAGGATGGTTCCAAGTTCCCCTCTAGACCCCAGTTCCCTATCTCCCTCCTCCATCGCCTCGGCCTCAAACCGATCATAGAACGACTAAAGCGTCAGGGACTTCTGATTCCCATAAGCTCTCCCTGTAACTCCCCCAACCTGCTGGTCCGTAAACCCTCCGGAGCTTATCGATTGGTTCAGGACCTCCGACTCATTAATGAGGCAATAGTCCCTCTCCATCCAGTGGTTCCTAACCCTTATACCCTGCTATCCCATATCCCTCCAAGCACCACTCACTTTATGGTGTTGGACCTGAAGGATGCCTTTTTTACTATTCCCCTACACCCCGATTCCTACTTTCTTTTCGCCTTCACCTGGGAAGACCCAGACACACATACCTCTGGACAATTAACCTGGACTGTCCTACCCCAGGGGTTCCGGGACAGCCCCCATATTTTTGGTCAGGCCTTGGCTGCGGATTTACAACAATGCCTTCTTAAGGCTAATACCTTACTACAATATGTAGACGACCTCCTCCTCTGCAGCCCTGCCCTCACCATCTCCCAGGATGACACCACCTCCCTATTTAACTTCCTAGGGAGCAAAGGGTATCGGGTCACACCTCTAAGGCACAACTCTGCACCCCTTCGGTCACTTATCTGGGAATCCACCTGACCCCCACCTCTATATCTCTTACCGGAGACCGTATCCGCCTCCTACGAGAGCTCCAACCCCCTCAGACGGCAGATGAAATACTTTCCTTCCTCGGGTTGGCTGGCTTCTTTAGACACTGGATTCCAAACTTTTCTATTTTGGCCCGCCCCTTATACCAAGCGGCAAAGGACACTCCCCAGGGTCCTCTCACTGATCCCTCTTCGGTCCGCCGCCTGTTTTCCAAGTTAAGAGACTGTCTCACCGCTGGGCCGATACTAACTTTGCCTGACCCTTCAAAACCATTCCACCTTTACACTGATGAGCGGTCGGGTTCAGCTACTGGCCTTTTGGCCCAACCGGCTGGACCTACTTACCGGATTATAGCCTATCTATCTAAGCAGCTAGACAGCACCGCCCGCGGATGGCAGCCCTGCCTTAGGGCACTCGCAGCTGCTGCCTCCTTAACTAAGGAGGCTCTCAAATTGACTTTGGGACAACCCCTCGTGGTTTACTCCCCCCATCGACTTGGGGATCTTCTTAGCCACCGATCCCTGGCCCACCTAACCCCCTCTCGTCTCCAACTCTTCCATCTGCTATTCATCGAAAACCCTCAAATCTCCCTCTCTACCTCTCCCCGCTTAAATCCTGCAACTCTGTTGCCTACACCTTCGCCTACCTCTGAACCCACTCACTCCTGCCCGCAGCTCATAGAGGATCTCACCCCTCCCCACCCTGGACTCTCTGATCAGCCATTATCCAACCCTGACCGTATACTCTTTGTAGATGGCAGCTCCTTCCTGGCTGCGGATGGTCGGAGACACGCCGCCTATGCTGTAGTCACCCCAGAGACGGTAGTGGAGACAGTCCCCCTCCCAATTGGGACTACTTCCCAAAAGGCTGAACTTATAGCTCTCACCAGGGCTCTACATCTATCTAAGGGACAACGAGTCACCATCTACACCGACTCAAAATATGCCTATCTCATCGTTCATACTCATTCTGTCCTCTGGCAGGAGCAGGGATTTTTAACCACCAAGGGGATGCCTATAGTAAACGGACCTCTCATTGCCAAATTGCTTGAGGCCCTTAGTCTGCCCACTGAGGTTGCAATCGTTCACTGTAGGGGCCATCAGACTTCTAAAGACATGGTCTCCATAGGAAATAATAAGGCCGACTCAGTGGCCAGGGAAACGGCCTTAAGTAACCCAATATCTCCCATCCTCTTCCTTAATACCCCTCATCGACCTTTCTACTCTATAAAGGAAACTCAAGCCCTCCAGGCCCTGGGAGGAAAGGCAGAAAGTAAAGGATGGATTTACATCCGAGGGAAGATTGCCCTCCCAGGAAACCTGGCCCATACCCTAATTACTGATATCCACCAATCTCTCCATATTGGCCCAAGGGCACTGAACCAGTTTCTCCAGCCCCTGTTTTACTATCCATCCCTACCTAAGGTGATTGAGGCTGTCCATAGGGCTTGTAAAACCTGCTCAGCTGTAAATGCACAGGGAGGAATCCGCAGGCCGGGGCCTAACCATCAGCTCCGAGGCCATCAGCCCGGTGAAGACTGGCAGCTGGACTTCACTCACATGCCCCGCCATAAAGCCTTTCGTTATCTACTGACTTTGGTTGATACTTTTACAGGATGGATTGAGGCATACCCCACAGCCAGAGAGACTGCAGATGTGGTGGCCACAATCCTCATCGAGCACATCATCCCGAGGTTTGGGTTACCCCGGACCCTACAGTCAGACAACGGGCCGGCATTTATCTCCAGTGTGACCCAACAGGTGGCCGAGAGCCTCAACATTACCTGGAAGCTGCACATCCCCTACCACCCTCAGTCTTCGGGTAAGGTGGAAAGGGCCAACGGGCTACTTAAGGCTCAACTCACTAAACTTACCCTGGAGACTCGCCTGTCGTGGCCCACACTGTTACCTATAGCTCTCACCAGACTCCGGGCGTCCCCCCGAGGACCATCAGGTTTGAGTCCCTTTGAGTTACTGTACGGTCGGCCCTTCCTTATCAACCACAACCTCCCGGCCATTCCTCCACCTCTTTTATCCTATCTGCCTTACCTTACCCTCCTCCGGGCCCTCTTGAGAGCCCATGCCGATGCTGTCATTCCGGCCCCGACCGACAATGCCTCCGAGGAAGCCTCTCCACGAGACTTATCCCCAGGGGACCAGGTCCTTCTCAGAAATCTGCAGCCAGGCTCCCTGCAGACCTGATGGACCGGACCTCACACGGTCATCCTCACCACCCCAACCGCGGCAAAATTGCTGGGACCTACGGCATGGGTGCACATCAACAACCTTAAACGGGCACCCACAGGTATCGAATGGACCTCCCAGATGGTGGGACCCACCAAACTCCGCCTGGCTAGGGATCCTTCTCATACTTCTCCTGAGCCCCCCGATCCAAGCGGTAGAATGTGATTGCATGAAAGGCAGCGGTACCTCGTGCTACTTTTCATCTTATACCCACATGCCCAGAACTTGTTACTCAGGGAAGACACCCATCACCTGTACTTCAAGACATGCCGAAGGAACCTTTTGGATGTCTGAACTTTCTCAAACCAGCCGATCCCCTTGCAGCCGGTACCCCAAGACTGGTAAAGTATGCTGGACTTATCTAAGCCATGTGGGCCTCTCTGATGGCGGGGGGGAGTCCAAGACCAGGCTGGCCAGGAGCAGACCCGACAAAGGGTCATCCACCAACTCCAGACCTCAAACCAGTTGACCTATAAGAGTATTTCCCTTGATGACATCAAGAAAGTTCCCACCACCGAGCAGCTAACGACAGCCCTCCTAAATTCCAGCTATAACTTATGGCGAAATTTCTCCAAAACCGGGGACAGCAACTGCTGGATCTGTTTTCCCTTCTCTACACTCTCTAATATCATAGGAATCCCTCTCCCAACTAATTGGACGCTCCCCAACTCCACAATCACCAATCAGACAGTCCATATTGGACCTATTGGGGGGAATATACCGATCATTAATTCCTCTAACTCTCTCACCCCTGCAGCTGCCAACATCACTAATTCCTCTCTTCCATACTGCGCCCCCTCGGGAATATTTCTCTCGTGCCCCCAGGGCACTTACCGTTGTTTAACTGCTAATGATTCCCTAGACTGCACGTTCATCCTCCTGTCTCCCTCAACCAACATTTACTCCGATTCCCAGCTCCAGTCCACATTATTTCTCCAATACCGGAGAAAAAGGGCTGCCTTTCTCCCCTTTCTGATAGGAGCAGGAATAACTACTGGGGTCGCTACAGGAGTGGCGGGAATGGGAACTTCCATAGACTTTTATTATAAACTTTCCCAAGCTCTGAACGATGACATGGAACGGATCGCTGACTGCCTCACGGCCCTACAGACTCAGGTCACTAGTTTGGCAGCTGTTACCCTGCAAAATCGACGGGCTCTCGACCTTTTGACCGCCGAAAAAGGTGGAACCTGTCTGTACTTAAATGAGGAATGTTGCTATTTTGTTAATCAATCAGGTATAGTTACTTCCAAAGTTAAAGAACTCAGAGACCGAATCCAGACCAGGCGCCAGGGCTCGTCTTTCTGGGGCCTAGACCCCCACACTTGGGTAACATGGTTACTCCCTTTGGCGGGACCCCTATGCCTAATCCTTCTTCTCATCTCTGTCGCCCCTTGCTTGTTTCGATGTTTACAGGAACGCCTGCAAGAACTCACCCGGGTATCTGTCAACCAACTTTTACTTCACCCATACTCTCGCCTGCCCACATCCGACTACCCCTACAACGACGCCCCACCGTCAGCAGGAAGTAGCCAGAGCAGAGTCGACGCCCCCGACACCATTATATAAAACAAAAGGTCGGAATGTTGGGGCCAGGCGGGAAGGGAAACTCCTCAAGATGGCGGATACGCCAAAATGGCTGAGGTTCCTGTCACCACCTCCACTTGGGATGACAGCTTGAGCAGACCCTTACACCTCTCCTTTGGACTTCCTCAACCGAACCCAATGCCCTTCAAACCCCAGAGGAGGAAGTCACCTTTGACTGGTCGAATTGCAATCCTTCCTTTGCATATGAGCCAACCAATAGGAAACCGTTCTGCCTTACAACGTTATGTAAACCCCCTACCACCTTGTCTTGGCGCGACTTCCTCGACTCACTCTCTTTTCCCCGTGAGTCGTGGAACCTCGCCCGAGGGTGCCTGCAATAAAATCTGTTCTTGGACCCTCGCTTGCCTTGGAGATCTCATTTCCATCTAGTTACTAAAAAACTTAACACTCTCTCAGCTTCCTAGAGTCGAAGTGTTACAGGCGTGTTCTGAATTAGGCTTTGGCTTAAGGGAATGTTGTGGCTGGTTTGGTTTTCTATCCAGGCCACTACAACTTTCTCCATATAAGCAACAAGGATGTTTCACTTTCTTTATCTATCACTTGTGTGTTCACTGGAGTTGCAATTTTAATCTCCTTCAAGAACTTCTCTTTTGCATTCACAATTTGGCTAACTGGTGTCAGAGGTCTCACTTTCAGTTTATCTTGGCTTTCAACATGACTTCCTCACTAAATTTAATCATTTCTATATTTTAAAGTGAGAGATGTGCAACTCTTCATTTCACTTACAGACTTAGGAACCTTTGTAGGGTTTTTATTGGCATAACTACAGTATTGTTGTGTCTCAGGAAATAGGAAGCCTGAGGAGATGGAGAGGGTTAAGGGATGGTGGGTTGGTCGGGCATTCAGAACACACATATTTATTGATTTATTGTCTTGAATAGGCATGGTTTATGAGATCCCAAAACGGTTACAATAGTAATATCAAAGATCACTAATCACAGATCACCATAACAATTATAATAATAATGCAAAAGTTCAAAATATTTTGAGAATTACCAAAATGTGACACAGAGACACAGTGAACAAACGCTATTGGAAAAATGGTGCCCATAGACTTGGTCGATGCAGGGTTGCCACAAACATTCAACTTGTTAAAAATACAGTATCTACAAAGCACAGTAAAACAAAATACAATAAAATGAGGTATGCTTTATAATTTCTTTAATTAAACATGTAACTAATAAGCTCAGAGACTGAGTTGGAACCTGAATGTCTCTTGATATTGTGCCTGGATAAGCTTTGGTCTCATTAACTGAATAGCAGTTTCAATATGGCTGTTTCTTTACTTAAATTGACTCAAATTTGTCATCATGAGATTTTTATTCCTCATAATTAAATAATTATTAATAGATCATTTAAAGGGTTCTTTAAATAAAATAATAAGCCCTATATACCTGTTACCTCTTAATTTCCCACTTTAATTATTATAATTAGCAGTTCTTTATTCTGTTTAATTCTACACAGCTATAACAAGTAACCTTTAGCTATTTTTATTATCTCTATAAAATTTTAAAGTTTAAACTTTGTTTTGATAGTTTGTCAGATTTCTGAGCATTCTGATTTTGTAGCATAATAATTCCTGTAGCATTTTTTAACCTATATGGAGTTATAACTATTGAAATTGGAGATAGAAAAAATAAGAAAATCTTGTTATGTGTACAATTGCCCTACTTTTCTCTGATATTTCTTTTTCTCTTCTTTATGTAGGAATGAACAGAAGTTCTGTGTGGGACAAATACCAATTATTTCATAGGTTAAGCTGTTTTTCCATTCATTTTAGCTCATGATGGACAGAGACATTCTTAAGACCAATTCTACTCTTTTTGAACTTTTATTTATTATACTTTTACATCATTTTTTAAAATTGTCTATTGATTTTCACTGATGTATTTCCCCCCAAATAAGTAAACTATATAAAGTACTAAAAATGTCTTTGGAACTTTATAAATAAAATTTCTTTCATAAAAGCTACTGTACTCTACAAAATATATTTACATTATTATCTCATTTGAAGCTCACAACTACTCTGTATTTATGAAGAAAAAAGAAGAAAAAATAAACTTGAGTAGATAAGATGATGTTTCAACACTCACCTAATGTCAGTAGATAGAAATATTTTAAAATTAGATATTTTAATTCAATATCAAATATCCTTTCCAATGTACTACATTAAACCACTTTTCCACGGATATTAAAAAGTAAAAGTAAAACATTGTTGACAGGTTCTTCTGTATTTTGTTCTTCTTAGAAAAAAAAAAAAAAGCTTTGAAAAAAATCCTAAGATTCTTAAATAATATTGTCTCTTCTTTCATTGTAATTATGCTTTCTCCACCTATTCCTTTAATTTATGTGAGTTCACATAAATGAGTTCACATTAGAATGTCTTTTTCAACACATATGGAATTATTCTATAGCTGTGGAATATTACAGTCATAGTCTATAGGCCTTACCTGGCTTGCTATCTGTTTTGATAACCAGAGATTTTTTTTAATTATCACTAGACCCATTTATTTATGTGTTATCAAAGTCTGCCTTAATGGCCCAAGGACAAAGTTGAATGAGGTGACAGACAGTATTGGCCTGAAAATCAGAAAACATTTAGTATCTGGCCCTTTAAACAAGATGTGGTCAACCACTATTCTCTACTAACTAATGTGAACCAGAAAACTTTGCTATTCTAATTATTAAACTCAGATCAAATAAACAAGTTAAGAGAAAACATTCAAAATGAAGCTATGGCTTGCAGAGACCATAATATATTTTGTATGTTAGGAAGAATAAATATTGATTTGTAGGTCTAATATTAGACTTTAACTTTTATGCTTTTTATTCCTGTTATATTCTTGTTTGCTTTCTCTTAAATTTTATAACTTCATTAATAGATACAATAGTATTTACTATTAAACCCAGGTCTTTAAGGATGAATTAGGTCAAAAAGGAGGGAGAAAGAGAAAAGTGTTCTAGGATGAGGAAATAGCTTATGGAAACACACGTGGAAATGAATGAATATAGAACTGATACTGTCAGAGTAAAGAGTATGTAGGGAAATACTTAAGATTATAGCATATACATTAGTGTATAACTTCTCTGTATGTTGTGGATTAAAGATGATGAAAGGTGTGAGGTTTATCTTTCCTCTTATAATATGGACAGGCTATTGATGTCTGTGACTGAAAGAATATAGGACAAATGACACTATTTAAGTTTCTGGACCTATCTTTAAGAGACTGTCAGCTTCCACTTCCTGTCTTTTGGAATTGTCACTCTTAGAATCAGTTGCCATGCTGTGAGAAGCCCAAGCTACATGGAAAGACACATGGGATTACTCTAGTAAATAGCCTCAGTTGAACTTCTGGCCAATGACCTCAGTATCAACTTCTAGTCCTGTGAGTTTTAGGACTCACATGCAGTTCAGTTGAATCTAGTCTTTAGTAAATGACTTCCACATAAGCTGGTATTTGACTGTGGTCACATGAGGATCCTGAGCGAGAATTATTCCACTGACTCACAACTAATTTTGACAAAGCAGGAAAGGATAGCGGAAGGGAAAAAAGCCTCTTCAACAAATAGTGTTGGGAAAACTGGACAGTGACATGCAGAATAATGAAACTGGACTTTTTTTTTTTTTTTAGATTTTATTTATTTATTCATGAGAGACACAGAGAGAGAGGCAGAGACATAGGCAGAGGGAGAAGCAGGCTCCCTGTGGGGAGCCCAATAGGGGAATTGATCTCCAGGATCATGCCCTGACCCAAACACAGATGCTCAACCACTGATCACCCAGGTGTCCTGAAACTGGACCACTTTTGACACCATATACATAAATAAATTCAAAATGGTTGAAGGACCTAAATGTAAGACAAGAGATCATCAAAATCCTAGGGGAAAAAAAAACAGGCAGCAAACTCTTTAACCTTAGCCACAGCAACTTCTTACTAGACATGTCTCTAGAGGCAAGGGAAACAAAAGCAAAAGTGAACTACTGGGAACTCTTCAAGATAAAAAGCTTCTGCACAGTGAAAGAAACAATAAACAAAACAATAAAGGCAACCTATGGAATGAGGGATGAATTTTGCAAATGACATATCAGACAAGGGGCTAGCATCCAGAATATATAAAGAACTCATCAAAATCATCATCAACAACAACAAAACAAATAATCCAGTTAAGAAAAGGCAGAAGACATAAACAAATTTCTCCCAGAAGATATACAAATGGCTGACAGATGTAAAGATGCTCAATATTACTCATCAGAAAAATACAAATCAAAAAGACAATTAGATATCGCCTCCTATCTGTCAGAAAGGCAAAAATTAACAACAGGAAACAACAGATGTTGGCGAGACAGTGGAGAAAGGGAAACTCTTATGCTCTGTTGATGGGAATTCAAAATGGTACAGCCCTTCTGTATAATAGTATGAAGGGTCCTCAAAAGGTTAAAAATAGAGCTATCCTCTGACCCAGCAATTACATTACTAGCATTCAAAAATGCTGATTTGAAGCACATGAACTCCAATGTTTAATATATATGTATATATATATATATATACATATATATATAAAAAATCAAAATAATGATATCAGCCATCAAAAATAATGAAATCTTGCCATTTGCAACAATATGGATGGAACTAGAGTGCATTATGCTAAGTGAAATATGTCAGTCAGAGAAAGACAAATATATGATATTCATATATGGAATTTAAGAAACAAAATAGACAAACATAGAGGATGGGAAGGAAAAATAAAATAAGATAAAAACAGAGATGGAGGCAAACCAAAAGAGACTCTTAGCTATAGTGAAGAAACTAAGGGTTGCTGGAGGTGCAACAGATGAGGGGTTGGGCTAAATGGGTGAAGAGCATTAAAGAATGCATTTGTTATATGTAAGTGATGAATCACTGAATTCTACTCCTGAAATCAATACTATACTATATGTTAACTAAATTGAATTTAAATTAAAAAAAAAAGAGAACTATTCCATTGAGCCCAGTCAATCCATGGAATTGTAAACAACAACAATTGACCGTGGTTTTAGATTTGATGTAATTTATTGTGCAGCAATAGTGATCTGATAGGTTATCAGATAATTGCTTCTCAAAATATTCACAAGCAGCATGTCTGTGGATCTAATATTTTAGTTTATTAAAGATGTGACCCAAAGAGATACTGTTAAATTTGGCATGATGAGTATTATTTAAGCTGTGCTGATTCACAAGCTCCAAAATCTTGTAATAGGAGAAAGAAATAACATTTACTTGATTTTATCTTTGATTTTCTTTGTGATGGCTACTCGTCTTTTTTGTTTTTTAATGAAGTATAGCTGACATACAATGTTACACTAATTACAGGTGTAAACATAATGATCTGACAATTCTGCACATTACACAATGCTCACTACAATAAATGTAGTTATCATCAGTCACCATACAATGTTATTACAATATTATTGACCATATTCCCTATGCTGTGATTTTTCATCCCTGGGACTTATTTATTTTATACCTGAAAGTTTGTACTCACTACTACATGATTTTAAAATACACACATTACAAATTGAATCATACTTTTTTTCCTATCATGAGACTCGGTTTAACAAGCGTAAAGAAAAAATTGAAAAAAAAAAAAACCCCTCTAGACAGTAAATATAATTGTATTCATTGTATTATTCTTTTAATTTTTAAAATATGATTAGTGTTGTTATGGATTTTAAAAACTAAGAAATAAGCTTTTCAGCAAAGTCCAAACAGAAGCTTACTTATTTTGGTGCAAAATCACTTGCCTTATTTTTTTTCAAGAGGACTACTTTTTTTTTAAAGACTTCACTAGAGGTAGTGTTTTCCTCTCAAGCCGATAACACTCACAGCAGCAGTACTGAAGGACAACTGCTCAGCATTTGCATTCATAGCATCTCAGTGGGAACAGCTAGACACAAAATGATTTAATTACATCGGTAGTTCCTTGCCAGACCATACATTTCAAACTGGTAGGAAAAAAATTTTTGTTTTCTGTGATATGTTTGTTAAATTTCTGACTCTTAGTAGGTCCTAAATAAAGGTTTGTTGAGTAGACAAAGAAAAAAAAAAAAAAAAAAAACCACAGTCTCTCCCAAACAGAGGTTTTTAGCCCTTATTCCTGGTTGAACTGCCTGATGCTTCATTCAGATCCCACTTTAAGCCCAATCTCCCTGATATGGAGAACTGTGTTCACACAGGTTCTTGCTTCTTGTGAGGGCTTATCACTTTAGATGAAAGTGATAGCTCCTTGCAATTCATTTTAATTCCATGCCTTTTATCCAGGTGAGTAGTAAGTGTCGGCCCAAAGATAACTGAATAGAAGAATGTCATTCCCTGTGATTGCATCATTATCTGAATTATAGGCTACTTGTTCTATTAATTCTAAATCTGTACTCTTCCCATTCTATGAAGTGAGATGATTTGGATGGTTAATTAACAGAGGATTTTCTCTAATGATTCAGAGGGCATGGATTCCTGAGCATGCCTGTTTACTTCTTTGAGGCTCATTTTTATCAACCACATGAAATCCTATCCTGCCATATTTTTATGAGGATTGCTGTCTATAGTATCCATTACATTAAAATGTATTAAAATTACAAAGTTTTGGATATATATGATAAATATATGTTCAGATACTTAGATAAGTGCATATTATTAATTTGTCTGCTAACATTTGGGGGTCTTTCCTACATTATTTTATCCATATGGCATGATAATTCTTCTAAAGGTTGATACAGCTTTCTGGAATTATGCTCAAAAGATAGGTTATACTATATATATTAAATGTTTAGTTGTCTTTAATCCAATAGAATTTTTAAATTTAATAATGTCTAAATATATTTATTTTATATGCCCAATATTTAAAGTAACTAAGTTCTGAAATTGGCATTAGGCCTATTTTGTCTATAAGATGTGTGGATTAAGATTTATTTCCTGTGATCCATTTCCCTAGGATCAAATAGGACAGCTTCTTTAAAACTCATTTCTCATTATATCCTTATAATGTTAAATATCATCCCATTGTGTAGGCAGAGGATACATCTCATCTACCATCTCTAACAACACTATTAACTTTTAATAAGCAGTTATTCTTCAATTGGCTATACTAAACAAGATGGGAAATGATGGTTTTCATTCTCAGTGAAATTTTTATTCTTTACATAACCGTCCTTCCGACCCATTATAAAATCATACAAGCTAAATAGCTATGCCATATGTAGCAGCAACTGTGTGCTAGATCTTGTTCTGAGTCCTTCATATTATTAGGTCATTTATTTCATGCGATATAGAAGATGTGTACTATCATTATTCCCATTCTCTGGAGAAAAGAGATATCAAGTAATCTGTTCAAAGTCATATAGCTAAGAAGTAATAAAGACACAGTTTGAATCCAGGCAGGTTTTCTCTAAAGTTTGTGGTTGTATCACTGTGGTACGCTGTCTTTTGAGATCCCAAACATCTGAAATGCAGAACTAGTAAAATGACTAAATTAGGTATGGGAATAGATTTTGCTGGCATCTCTATAGGAGTAGGAAATTCATGGCCTACTCATCACATTGCATCTGGTAGAAGATCCCACTTGACAGGTATTGTTTTTTTAAGGCTGCTGCAATGAAATACCACAAATTTCGTAACTTAACATAACAGAAATTTATTATCTTATAATTCTGGGGGCCAGAAGGCTCTAGGGGAGATTTCTTCTTTGCCTCTTATACCTTCCTGTGTTCATAGGCATTCCTTGGCTTATGGAAGCATGATAGTAATCTCTGCCTTTACGTTCTAATGGCCTTCTTTCCTGTATCTCTTCTGTGACTGTGACATTGTCCTTTTGCTTCTCCTCTAGAAACACAGGATGACCGCATTTCCTGATTCTTACTTAATTACAAGTACAAAGTACTTTTTTCTAAATACTATCATTTTTATAGTTTCCAAGGGTTGGGACTTAGACTTACTATTATTATTTTTAAAGATTTTATTTATTTATTCATGAGAGACACAGAGAGAGAGAGCGAGAGAGAGCGAGAGAGACAGAGAGACAGAGACACAGGCAGAGGGAGAAGCAGGCCCCATGCAGGGAGCCTGACGTGGGACTCCATCCCGGGTCTCCAGGATCATGCCCTGGGTTGAAGGCAGTGCTAAACCGCTGAGCCACCCAGTTGCCCTATTTATTATTATTATTATTATTATTATTATTATTATTTTGAGGCCACAATTTAATCCACCACAGTACTTATCTCTAGATCAATGATAAATAAAAACCTTAAATTTAAAGAAGATAAGCTCTTTCTCCTCAGCACTAGATAAAGAAGATGGGTTGACAAAACCCAGAAACATCTCCCTAATGCCCATGAGACTGTCCCTGAAAAATATCTTATTGTCAATACTAAGCTATCTCAACAGAGGCAGAAAGAACTATAACTGCTCAAAACTTTATCTTTCCTGTCTGGGCAAGCAGAGAGAAAATGCAGTTATCATAACCACAGAGTGCTAATTCTTTCCACAAGAAATAATAATTGAAAAGTACTCTGGACAAGAGAAAATAAAAAAACTGGGATCCCCAGAGAGAATAGGAGTATGAAACAAGGAGACACATTGAGAGCTCCAGGTGAAATTCTCCCTTCCTGCAATGTACTAATAAAAACGGTGTCCAAACCGATATTATGAGATGCCCTAAGCTTTTCACTCTTTGAACTTGTAATGATGGGTGAGAGAAATGTGGTACTGAATAATGATGACAAACTAAGGTAAGCATTGGCTATAAAGCTTCATGCCAGATTAGGAAATTCTCTGAGGCTTACAAGTATCAATCTATTGTGCTAGAATAGCCCAAAATAAATGAAATGACACCTAGTATATAACACAGAGAAAACATCTCAAAGGAGAGATCAAGTCAGGTCCTCAAGAAGTGCTACAGGTTCCTGGACTCTAAAAAGGTCAATTTAACGCAATTTCCTAATGTCATACTCTATTGAGAACATGGGAATAAAATAATCTACAGCTGTTTTACAGAGGACTAACTGGGAAGATTGAATAAGGCATGCCACTAAACAAAAACAAAATTAAGAAGAACAGCATGAAAATCATTCAAATATACAAAAGTAACAAAGTGGCAAAAACTGATGTTGCGAAGATAAATGGAAAATTCAGGCTATAGGAAAATGTAATCCAAAGGATAAGAAGCAGAGATAATAAAAACCTTAGTTTCTACAACAAGTTGTTATATGCTATAGAAATAAATTACTAAAATCATGAAATCAATAAAGTAAATGCTCAAAGATATAATACTTAAGCGAAGTAGAATTAGAGTTAAAAAGAGAAATTGACAAGCTAAGGAAACAATTTGAGGATGCAAACTAACATAACTACAGAATTATTATTTACTCATAAGTGTGGTAAATAAGGCTGAAAAATAGAATTCAATTGAAACATTAACAGTGAATGCAAAGGGAACAGGCCAAGAGGTTTAAGTAAGAGAAAATAATACAATGGAGGACAAAGGAAATACAACTTAAAAGCAATTGTTATCAAAATGGAAAATTCAAAAAATGCAAGAGAACGTTCTTCAAATTTCCAGCTTCTGCCTGGTTTGGTTTCTGCGAAGCAGCTATGCCATCTCACGATCCCTGATATTGAGACTTTGTTATCTTCTTGGACCAAGAGAACCAAGTAGGGACAAGGAGGAATCAATAGATGCTAGAGGTGTCATTGAAGTAGAACTTTCATTGTCTCCCAACACTATTTGCTGTAGAAGACCCACCACACCTGCTGCTTCTTTTATGCTTGCGTCTCCAGGAACATCAGCGCCCACTAGTTCAAGCCACAAACCTCAGACTAAACATCAGTGCTTTCTTTATCCTCCCCCAGCTTTATTGAGAGACAAATGACATACAGCATTGACACATGCATCAATTACCACATCATTACCATAACAGGATTAGGGAGGGTAGTTAACACTGCCATCACCTCACATATTACTTTATGTATGCATATGTGTGTGTGGTAAGAATTAAAGATTTAGGGACACCTGGGTGGCTCAGCAGTTGAGTGTCTGCCTTTGGCTCAGGTCGTGATCCTGGAGACTCAGTTGAGTCCCACGTCGGGCTCCCTGCATGGAGCCTGCTTCTCCCTCTGCCTGTGTCTCTGCCTCACTCCCTCTGTCTCTCATGAATAAATAAATAATTTTTTAAAAAGAATTAAAGGTTTACTCTTTTAGCAACTCTCAAGTATATAATGCAGTTTAGACAGCTTGCTGAATATTAGATCCCCAGAACTTATATGTATATGATAACTGGAAGTTTGCACATTTGACCAACATCCTCCCATTTTCATCACTCCTTGCCCTGAGAAACATCATTCTACTCTCTTCTGTTTCTATGAATTTGGATGTTTAAAAAAATATTTTATTTATGAGAGAAAGAGAGAAAGAGAGAGAGAGAGAGAGGCAGAGACACAGGCAGAGGGAGAAGCAGGCTCCATGCAGGGAGCCCTATGTGGGACTCGATCCCGGATCTCCAGGATCACATCCTGGGCTGAAGGTGGTGCTAAACTGCTGAGCCACCTGGGCTGCCCTGGATTTTTTTTTTTTTTTTTTTTTTTTTTTTTTTAAGATTCCATATGTAAGTGAATTCATGCAATATATTTTTTTTTCTAAATTTTTACTTGAAAAAAATTTTTATTTTTATTATTGAAGTATAGCTGATATAAGATGTTATGTTAGCTTCAGGTATAAAACATAGCGATTCAACAATTCTATGCATTACTCAATGCTCACCATGATAAGTAGATCATACAGTATTTTTCTTTCTCTATTTGACTGTTTCACTTAGCATAATGCCCCCAAGGCCTATCCACGTTGTTTTAAATGGCAGGATATCATTCTTTTTTATAGCTGAATTATGTTCCATTGTATGTATATATCACATTTTTGTTATCCATTCATCTGTTGATGGACACTTAAGATCTTTCCAGGTCTTGGCTTTATGAATAATGTTGCAATGAATATGGCAGTACATATATCTTTTTGAGATAATGATTTAATTTCCTTCAGACATATACAGCAAAATGGGGTTCCTGTATCAAATGTTACCTCTACTGTTAATTTTTTGAGGAACCATCATACTTCAGTTTTCCACAGGAGTTGTACCAAATTACACTTCCACCAGTGTACAAGTGTTTCCTTTTCTCCAGATCTTTGCCATTATGTTATATCTTGTCTCTTTGGTAATAGCCATTCTAACAGACATGAGGTGATATCTTACTGCGGTTTTGACTTGCATTTCTCTGATGATTAGTGATGTTACATGTCTTTTCATGTACCTGTTGGACATTTCTATGTCATCTTTAGAAAAATGTCTATTCAGGTCATTTGCCCATTTTTAACTGGATTATTGGGATTTTTTTTTCCTGGTATTGAGTTGTATGTGTTTCTTAAATATTTGGGATGTTAATTTCTTATCTGATCTATAATTTGCAAAGAACTTCCCCTAATTCATAGGTTTCTTCTTCATACTATTGATTGTTTTGTTGTGCAGAAGCTCTTTAGGATGGGATCCCTGGGTGGCGCAGTGGTTTGGCTCCTGCCTTTGGCCCAGGGCGTGATCCTGGAGACCCGGGATCGAATCCCACGTCGGGCTCCCTGTGCATGGAGCCTGCTTCTCCCTCTGCCTGTGTCTCTGCCTCTCTCTCTCTGTGTGACTATCATGAATAAATAAATAAAATCTTTAAAAAAAAATAAAAGAAGCTCTTTAGGATTCTTGGAGGCACACACATGAGAGAGTCTCTGATCTGGTCCCTGTTCCAGCAGGCCTGCTTTTGACCTGTGGCTGAGAGAGAGCTATGCATTGTAAAGTGCCCTTTCAAGGTCTCAGGGGGCTCAGGCAGGAGTCTCTCCTCCTGGATCCCTGTGCCAGCAGGCCTCTTCATGGACTGTGGTCTTCACGGACTGTGGTTGAGAGTCTCCTGGAGTTGAGTACATGGCTCTTTCAGGATCTTTGGAAACACAGACAGGAATGTCTTCCACTGGAACTTGAACCCTCAGGAGTGGATTGTTGCTGACAGACTGGTGGATTGTGGCTGTGAGGAAGTTGGAGCCCCATATAAACCCCTTTCAGGATCTCCAGCAATATAGATGGTACTGTCTCCCTCAGGGACTCTGTACCAGCAAAACTATTTATGGACTTTAGCTGGGATAGGAGCCCACTTGCAGGGGCCTGTCAGGATTTACAGTGGAACTGTGAAGTTGGTGGGCTTACCTCTAGGCTCTCTCAGACTGGGGCTGAGAGGGGCTGGAGCCAGTTTACAGAACATTTCAGGGTAAGTAGCATGAATTCTGTATTATGCCTATCACCTGATGCATAGATAAACATGACTGCTCCCAGGTCCTTTGGCATAGGGTGCTGGTGACAAGACCAAGCCACCCCTGTAGCTGAGTCCTCAGGGCTATGGAGCTGTTTCTGGGGCTGTAGTAGAGACCACAGTTGGTGTGTTGGCTGCTTGGCCATGAGCCTGTGTTCCCAGAAAGGCTTCCCTTGGTCTTTGACTGTCCTGGGTTTTCATATAGTTTCCTATGTGGATCCCCAAAATCCCACAGTCACTTTTGTCCTTAGATGGATGCCAAGCTGTAGTTGAAGTGGGGATAAGAAACGACATCTTATTGAACCATATTACTGATGTCCTTTCCTTATGCCATCTGTCAGGTTGTACATCTTGTTGACACAAATAGCAAACCATCTTATCTCAGTTACCATTTCTATCATTACTTTCCTATCCCAGACTTATTTGGCCATTTTTTTAAGGAGTGAATCGTTCACCAACATCTCTCATGAATGATACATGCATGTTCAATAAAAGGCTGTGAAGTAGATTATTTAAGGCCCATCAATATGCTGGCCCTGGAAAAATTAGGCATACTATTGAGTTCATGCCAAGATTATTTTAAGGAACTTGAAGGTTAATCGATTTTTTTTTCTAGCAAAAAAAAAAAAAAAAAAGAAAAAAAAAAAAAGAAAAATTCCATTTAGTAAGATACTGCATTCTGGAATTTCAGCTAAACATGGGTACAAGTATGTGAGAAAAATCAGATCTATATATCTAAGGGGGCAGAAAGGTGGTTTTATTGGCCACTGTTTTTATTTTTTATTTTATTTTTTATTAGTTTTTTTAGATAATGAGAGACAGGGAGAGGGAAAGAGGGAGAAAGAATCTTAAGTTCTGGGTGTCAGAGCCTGACTTGGGACTTGATTTCACAATCCTGAGCTCATGACCCGAACCAAAATAAAAAATCCATTGCTTAATTGATTGAGCTGCCTAGGTGCCTCTGGTCATTGTTTTCAAATGAGAGTATCCCTATGTGAATTGATGTCACATAGATCTTTTTATTACAATATAAACTCCACAACACTGTTTTTATTTTTTTAAATCCAATTTAACAATACTACTTTCCTACTTTGAAAACATAAGTGATTACTCTTTGGATAAAAGAACATTTCTTCAACATATTTTCTCACATATATCAAACATTTAAATACCATTAATCAAATGAAACCCTTTTTCTTTTAATATGAGACATGAAACATAAAATTCTTGCCAATCAAAAACACAGATCTCCAGTATTTCAAATGTTTTTCAGAGAACTCAACCATTAATTTCACTGACCTAGCATTTGCCAAATGCTTATTTGACTTAACTTGATATTTGAGATAGAGATTATGATAAACATATATGTCATTGTCTGTTTGAGCTGCTATGTCAAAATACCACTAACTGAGTCGCTTATAAACAACAGGAAGTTTTTTCACACAGTTCTAGAGTCTGGGAAGTCTGAGAACAAGGCACCAGCCTGGTTACATTCTGGTGAGGGCCTTCTTCCTGGTTCACAGTCTTTGCCTTCTTGCTAAGTTCCCCCGTGGTAAAATGGGTCTCTGTGATACCTCTTTTATAATGGCACTAATTCTATTCATGATGACCCCAACCTCTTAGCCTATACACCTCCCAAAGGCTCTACCTCAAATACTATCACCTTGGACATTTGGATTTCAACATGTTACTTTTGGGAAAACACAGACATTCAGAACATTGCAACACGTTAACTATTATTCTAGATTATCCAAAATCTCTTTATTAAATTTTTTAATAAAGTACTTAGATTATCGTACTTTTACTTCTCATCAGAAATATTTTACTAAAATGAAAATGATTGTTGTCTACACCTTTTACAATGTCACTAAAAGAAATGTCATTTGAAGAATGTTGGAATGTGACAATATTGAACTTTATCCAAGCCCTGTGATCCTAGAAGACAGTAAAGGTTAAGAAAACCTCCTACCCTTTGTATTCTGGGAAATGGCTTATGGCCAAGACCTGTCCCTCCCCATAGGATTTAGATAAGAATCACAGATGATTCTTCCTGACTACTTATAACAGGCCAAAGACTCTTCAAATTCTTAATCTTTGTTTAATGAATGATTAGCTGAACTGATCAATGGGAAGAAAACATTGTTAACTGAATTATGTTTAGGCTTCTCTTCTTCCCACAAATTCCTGTATTTAAGCCAGCCTTCTAAGAAAAGGCTGGTCTGGGGGTAAAAATTCTCTAATGGACTATCCAGTCACTCCATTGTTTTATTCCTCACATCTGTTTCTTTCTAGCTTTGTTTAATCCTCTCTATTAAAACAAGAAAACAAAGCCAAAAAAAAAAAAAAAAAAACCCAAAAACCTCTGTCTAGCTTTTCAGAGGCTTGCACACCATTCTCCCTATTGCAAGTGTCCCTTTTCTTCTTTGCGATTATCCTTTTGAATAAAGTTTCTATTAAGTCCAGATTTGTTTTTATTTGACAAATGTTTCTGGATAAGAATAGTTATAAAAATTAAAATATTTAAGGTTAACTTCTTTATGCCACAAAAATATCTATACTGAAGAATTTCAGAACAATGGCAATACAATGTAAACTAGATAAACCTATGGGTTCCTATTATCTGTCAGGAAATCACAGCAAAATGTAGTGCCTTCCATTACGTATACCTTTGCTTCTTTTCATTGCTTCTACATTTTGTCATTTTTTTCCTTTTTATAAACAATAAAGCTTTTCTTTGTAAAATCTTGTAGATGTGGAAATCTACAAACTGCAAGAAAGAAACCCTTAATATTAAGAATTTTATAGCAATGTAATTAATTTGTATAAATCTATATGTGCATATAATGTATATTGCCAAAGAGTTGAGAAAAATTGCAGATCCATTTAAACCACAGTTAAACACTCTATGAGTGATTAGTAATTGATTTCATCATTTTAGTGGCAGCTTGGTATAGTAGTAATTGTTAGATGAGTGGCTGCTCTGTTCAAATGACTGGAACAAGTGCATTGATTTGGAAAGCAGTTGACTTTGTTGCTCCTTCTAAAACCAGACTCATTTCTTTCTTTCTTTTTTTTTAAACATTTTAAAGAAATATCTAGTTGGAAACTAGCAAGAATAGAAATTATATTTCAGTATGTTCTCAACTTTAGGCAACTCAAGAACTTTTCATGTGAAATTATATCATTTTGGGAATTCACTTTACATGAGCCTGATGCAATTCTTTCACAAATAATCAATCATTCAATCAGTAAGGATGGTTCTGATGGACTGTGAGATTCAGCAAGGGAGAGAGGAGCATCTGATTAGTCAGTGCTTAATTATGACCAAATATATTACCTGCATAATACCCTGCTATTGGAGAACCCAAAGAGCTCTCCTGTGTTCTGAACTCCACAGGTCTATCCATTCCAATGCCCAGGACTTGTTCCTAAAGTTTCAGCTCAAATACTGTGGATTACTGATTGATTATTTGGAAGCATAACTGAAACACAAAGCTAGAGGTTCTTTTAGTTCAGGTCACTAAAAAAAAAAAAAAATAGCTACATACTCTAGACCATTGACTATAATAGTTTGAGGATCCCAATGATTCTTAAGTTTTTATTTAAATTCCAGTTAGTTAACATAATATTGGTTTCCGTGTACTATGTAATGATTCAGCAATTCTATACATTACTCAGTGCTCATCATGATAAGTGTACCCTTTAATCCTCTTCACTTATTTCACCCATCCCCACCAACACCAATCATTTTCCCTCTGGTAACTCAGAGGGAAACTGTTTGTTCGCTATAATTAACAGTCTGTTTCTTGGTTTGTTTCTCTCTTCCCCCTTTTATCCTCCCTCTGCTTGTTTGTTTCATTTCTTAAATTCCATATATGAATGAAATCATCTGGTATTTTTCTTTTTCTAACTTCTTTTTTCTTCTTAGCATAATACCCCCTAGTTCTACCCATGTCATTGCAAATGACAAGATTTCATTCCTTTTATGGCATGCCATGTTTTCTTATCTGTTCAACAGTTGATGGACACTTGGGTTGTTTCCATAGCTTTGCTATTGTAGATGATGCTTATGCACAGTAAAGGAAACAAATCAACAAAACGAAAAGGCAACCTATGAAATGGGAGAAAATATTTGCAAATGATATATCTGATAAGAGATATTTTTAATATCCAAAATATATAAAGAACTTATAAAACTCAATACCCCCAAAACAAACAATCCAGTAAAAAAAAATTAGCAGATTGGAACAGACATTTTTCCAAAAAAGACATACAGGTGGCCAACAGACACATGAAAAGATGCTCAACATCGCTCATCACCAGGAAAATACAAATCAAAACTGCAATGAAATATCACTTCACACATGTCAGAATTGCTAAAATCAACAACACAAGAAACAACGGGTGTTGGTGTGGCTGTGCAGAAAGGGCAACCCTCTTATACTATTGGTGGGAATGCACACTGGTGCAGCCATTCTGGATAAAAGTTTGCAGGTTCCTCAAAAAGTTAAAAATAGAACTATCCTACTTTCCACCAATTGCAGTACTAGGCATTTCTCCAAAGGATACAAAAATACTAACCCATTGATTTTTGTTCACAGTAAATGTTCATTGTTTTCAAACAATTGAGATCTTTTGTTAATACTAGGATCCATCATTTTTAGAAAATTATACCTTTGTTCTACATTATGGTATGTTCAAATACTCTGCTCAATACTAGGTTACTACTTTTCTAAGAGACATATTAAATACATTAAGAAGAGATTTTTGAGAATGTCACTACTACTTCCACATTATATGGTATTGATAGCCATTGACATAATTATAACACAGTCCATATCATCTCAAAAAGACACATATACTCAAAAGGATTTATTTTTATTTCCTTTTAAAAAGTGGCTGTAGGGACACCTGGGTGGCTCAATAGGTTACGTGATCAACTCTTGATTTCAGGTCAGGTCATGATCTCATGGTTATGAGATTGAACCCAGAATCTGGATCTGCACTGGGCATGGAGCCTGCTTATGATTCTCTCTCCTTCTTTCTCTGCCCCTCCCCCACCACTTGTGCACACTTTCTCTAAAACAAGAAAAGAAAAAAGAAGAGAAAAAAAAGTAGTTGTAATTTTTTTTATCATAGGTACCCCAAAGAGATTTTATAATTTTTCACTTTTTTAACCTAGGTATATGACAAGAACTTCTTGAAAAGTTAGGGCCTCAATGATTTAAATGGTATTATTAGTATTCACTTTGACAATCTAAATTAAGTGTCTAGCAGCTAAAAGTTATTTACCCTAGTATAAGTACAGTTGTATCGTTCACTGTGTTTACTTGTTGACTTTATTCTTTGAGTCTCAGACACTACAGTTTGCTTATTTTTTTCTACCCTACCATAGTGATGTATAAGTCCATGTATATCCATGAAGCTGTAGCTTTTAGTAAGTGCATTTCAGGTATTTCCTACATTTAGAAAGAGCTACACATAATGCTTCACTGTAAAAGGTCTCTGCAGATGGTGAGGGTTTTGGGAAAAGAAAACTTTCAGCTTTTTCTTTTATAGTTGTTTACAGCCCTTGAGGTAGGAACATTTTCTCTTTTAATGATGCAAACAGGCCCTAAGTATGAGAAACTCACTGTCCATTATAAAGCTCAAAATAATCAACAGGGATTGTATTCACAAAAGCCGAATTAGAGAGGAGGGTTTAAGAATATTATACTAATAGATCTAAGACTTGATTACTAATAATGTCAGTGAAATTTCTACAAAGTAGTTTTGTTACTTTCCTATCTTGCAAGGACAGGAAGATTTTCTTTCAAATGCTTTGTTTTTAATGCATGGACCGTTTTTACCTACTTCTTGAAATACATATATCTTAACCTTTTCTTTTTCATTATTTTTTTTAGGATTTTATTTTTTATTTATTAGAGAAAGAGGGAGAGCACAAAAGGAGAATGAGATGGAGAAGCAGATTCCCCGCTAAGCAGAGAGACTGATGTGGGACTCAAACCCAGGATCATGAGATCATAATGTGAGCCAAAGGCAGGTGCTTAAGTGACTGAGCCACCTAGGCATCCTCTTTTCTGTTATTTTAACATTTAAAACATTTTCCTTTGAAAATGAGCCCTTACTTTTTTTTTTTTTTTTTTGCTCTTTATTATTTTATCTTTTTTTGTTTGTTTGTTTTTCAATTCTTACTTTTCTCAAGTCTCTCCTTTCCTTGGACAAGGTAGTAAGCTTAGTAAAACAGAAATAATTCAGGAGCAAAACAGAACAAATTAGAAAAAAATTATTTTAGGGCATCACTTCTATGGCTTTCAGAATGATATACCTCTTACTCTTTTGTAAATTTGTATTCTTAAGCTACTGGGAAATAAGCAATTATTGATGGACCAAGGTAAATTAAAAATTATTTCAATAATAGTTTACCTTCCACCAGATATCTGAATTAGATTAAAAATTACCTAATTGACAAAAGAGAAGAGCAAATAGAAAAAAGAATTAAGTTTGTAATACAAGCTCTATCATTACATAGTTCTCAAGTCTTCAATACATTATTCAACCACAATAAAACTTGTTTTTTAAAATTCATACATCCAAAGATTGTATCATAATTTTGCAAACATCAAATAAATAGGAAAATTCTTTGCAAATTACTTGACATATATTCAATATTGACTGCAACTAACACTTTCTTCAATCTGTTATTTTACCCTACCTACTCCCATATTCTTTAAGTATTTGGTCTATCAGTTACATTTCTCTTTTTTATTTTTAACAATATGTCCTTACTGACATTGTTTTTAAATCAGTCTCTAAATATATCCATGACATTTCCATTTGAAAAATAAAAGTTATTACAATCCTATATTCCCTTCCAGCTTTCCTATTTCTTCTTTTCAGTCTACCTCTTGGAAACAAAGTAGTGCATACACACACACACACACACACACACACACACAGAATAAATATAAAAATAAGGAAAATGTAGAATTTGAGATTATTCAATATGAATCATAAATCACATATGTATATACAATCTTCTCAATTTTAAAATTTTCATTATTTTCACATTTTTCAATCTCCATTCCTTTTTTCCAATACATTCCCTAATCCAGCTCTACCATCTGATCCAAGCTTTCTCCTACCGCATCCACTGAAACATTTCTAGCAAGAACCAATACCATATCTTAACTGTCAAACCCTATTTTAATGAGTTTCTCTCTGCTATGATGCATCTTACCCATTTTCTCTCACCATTCAAATAGTTCTCTTTCAGTATGAGTGGTAAATTGTTTTTCTCTTCAACTGATATTAAAAATTAGGATGTTTCATTATCCCGACTTTCTTTCTGACCTAAAAAAGATGGCTCCTAAGTATTTTTTTTTTCTCTAGCTATGGCCTCTCTGTTAATTTTCAGGCTCATATACCCAAATATCTTTCAGAAAAATTGATTCTACACACCTAATAAACCCAAAGTAGGACCTAGATTCACAGATTCATGCCTTTCAAATCTATTTATTTTTCTATAGTTTTCTATGTTAGTTAATCCCAAAAGTCTTCACATGAACAAAAAATGCTATTAGGGCCATTCTCAAAATATATCCTGATCCTAATTAATTCTAATTTCATCTTTCCCCATATACCTTTCTTTAATGTGAAATGCTCTATTAAGAACCTACAGACACAGTGAATTCTGAGTAGGTTCTGAAATCAATCAAATTGACATTGACCTGATATTTGTGATCTTATTTCAAAAGTAATATTCTATTTATATTATATGTATTATATGTATTCTATTCTATTATACTAGCCAAAGTCTTTTGCATGGACTTCAGAGTTTCAAGGGGTAAGGGTGAATTGATACTGCCTCTTGATGTGAGGAACTAAACTATAAAATCACATTTCAACAGACATGGATGTAAGTAGAAAAACAAGGCAAAATTTTTAACCAATTCACCAAAATCCTAGTGTCTCCAGGAAATTTAATGTTGATCTTTTGGAAGGATAAGCCTAATGGATGTAGTAGGCAAATCTAATGACTTTTGAAGTAAAATAAGGTAGTGAGCACTGGTATCAACTGTCTGGATTCTAGCACTGGTTTTACCACCTACTCAAATGTGCTCAGCATATTTATCTTTAGCCTGGGTTGTTCTGTCCTTCAAATGGAGCTAATTTTAGAACCTACCTCAGAACTTTGACTTAGTTCAAACAAGTAAACCGCTTAGAATGGCACTGGGCACATAATACTCATATGTTTTAATAATTATAATTATGCAATAAACAGGACCACAAAATATTAGATTAATAGCAATTTGATTGATTTCAGAGAATACTTAGTATAAATTGTCTATAGAGCTCTTAATAGCCCAAATTAAAGGATTCTATCTAGACCCACCTTTTTTTCCTCTCTGTTATATACTATCCCTTAAGAATCTCAACCAGTGCCACAGATTTATACCGATTTATACCATAATCCCAGTCCTGTGATCCAATCACCCCCTGTATATATCTGAACATCATATTAAAGTCAATGGCTGCAAAATTAATTCTTTCACCCCTTTCCAACTCTTCCTGCTTCCTTTTCAGTCTTTTTCACAATAATAGAATTAGTTGCTTAAGTTAAAACCTCATGATTATCTTTGTTTTCTCTCTTTTTACTCTCAGTTTCTAGGTCCAATTCCTCAGCAAGTCATTTGCTGTGACACCAAAGTGTACTCCTGTGTTTTCTCTCTTCCTCTCTCTATCCTTACTGAAATAATCATAAAATAAACCAATAGTACCTGTCATCTGTACTCCTGCAATAGGATCTCTTGTCTCTCTGCATTCACTCTCCTCTATACCTCCTTCACCTACAGTTAATCTTTAATAATATAAATCAGATCATCTTACTACCTAATATGTAATCATTTAATGACTTCTAATAACACTTAGAATTAAATTCAAAATTTTTTTACATGGCATAAAAACATGTGCATCTCCTGTCCTGGTCTCTACTCTCACCTCATGTTTCTCTCCATTTGCACACTGTGTTTCACAGTGTCCTCCTCTATGAACCCCAAATCTGCTGAGCTACTCCTAATTAAGAATGCTTTCAAATATTCTTCCTTTTATCTGGAATGTTTTTTGCTGAGGTTTCTTAATGGATTGTTTCTTTCTATTATTCTGTTCTCTGGTCAATGTTATCTTATCAGAAGGACTTTTCTGGAACAGCCTATCTAAAGTAACCTCACCCCATCCTATGTTACTTTCTATCACATTGCCATGTTTTATTTGTGACTTTTATTTCTATCTGACTTTACTTGACATATTTACTTTCTTATTATCTGTCTACCCTCAATATTTTGGAGACACTTGGTTTCCACAACTGTATTCTCAGAACTTTGACAGTGCCTGGAACATAGGAGCTTTACAAGTGATCCTTGAGCTGGGTCAGTTAAAAAACAATGCAAATCATTTGAACATTGAATCCAAAATGTCTTCAAAATATTGGACCTATGGTTCCAATCAATATCTATAATACATATTTTAAAAATAAATATTCTAATGAATTGATCTATATACCAATTTTGTTAGGTAGTTATTTAAATGTGTCATCATAGCTGTAATATAATACAAGCAAGTAACAAGCAAGTGAAGCAAGTGATATTCAAAATAAAAGTCACACAGAAAGCCATTCGTGTGTTAACTGGTTAGTAGTAAAAAATAAATTGTCTTATTCCTGAAAGAAATTAAACTATGAAATGTTAAAATTCATTCAGCAAAAATATTAATATAATTTCCAGATGGCAAAATCTTAAGTCTTAAAATACATAAAGAAGTTTATTAAATGACATGAATAAATTATACATCTTGAATGACAGTGCTAAAGTTACTTATGAAGATAGTATTATGTCTATATTTTCAGTACTTTATACTGTGCTTTATACAAAATTTATATAATAAATATTGGTGGAATTAGTTAATAAATTAAACTTCTATACTTCATAATCCTTAACAACAATTATCCTTGTCAGAAAACCACAATTCCTTCTCTTTACTCCTTTGAAAGCCATGTATTTATTTTCTGACTTTTCATAAATGTAAGTGAAAAGGACATGGCCATTCATCTTTTTTTTTTTTTAATTTTTATTTATTTATGATAGTCACAGAGAGAGAGAGAGAGAGACAGGCAGAGACACAGGCAGAGGGAGAAGCAGGCTCCAGGCACCGGGAGCCTGACGTGGGATTCGATCCCGGGTCTCCAGGATCGAGCCCTGGGCCAAAGGCAGGCGCCAAACCGCTGCGCCACCCAGGGATCCCATTCATCTTTATATTAGTATAAGATGCTGGTAGATCTTCAAACATCAAATCTAAGCAAAACAAACAAACAAGGCAAACAATTATATTTTGAGGTTCTTATATGAACCTACACATGTGACTCCAGTTACTTCAAGCTAAATCTGGAGTAGATACTAAAGGATGACCAAATATGTCAGAAACTTTGAGAGATTCTTACTGAGTTCAAAAGGAACTTGGTGTGAAGTACTAACCAATTACTTGCTAAAAGAAAACTTGCCTGGGAATTGCGAAGATGAGATTTCTCCCAAAGAGAACAACCTCTCCACCAGTACCACTACCAAAACCATAGGCTTTGGGAAGCAGTGGTAAGAAAATGCTAAAATAAGTACATGTGATAGCAGGCAAAGCAAATGCCATCAGTATCTGTACCATTACTTGTACACTCTGCAGTAACCTGATGACACCATCCCATTCTCTCCATACTTCCTTCACATAGCATGAAGGGATAGCCAAAATGTGTCACTAAACATTTCAAACTTGAGTTATGGCTCTTTTTAAAGAAAGATCACCCACTCCATAAGGAAAGCAATTATAGTAAGTGATATTATATACATCAGATAGATATCATACAGAAAAAAGCAGTAACTTTTAAAGTGTTCAGTAATTGTTTAGTGGCAAAGCATGGATTAAAACGGCATGCAAAAATATAAAATATATGAGGAAAGTCAAGAAAAGTCAGCTACTTACACAAATACTTAAATAATAAGAAAATATAACAGCATAAAAGAAGCAGTTATTAAAGAAACTATAAAGAAAATTTCTCCAATATGAAAAAGCCCAAAAGCTGTCACAAATCATCAGTCAACATGTTTTAAACATGTTGGGTTTCTTTTTTCAGAATGAAAGAAAAACTCTTTAAGGATCTGAACAGAAAATAATATGCAATTCTCTCCCCCCACATACATTAAAAATAATATGTAACCCCCTTCCATCCCACATATCTAAAATTTCTCCTTTGTAAACAAAAGTACCAGAATCAATAATCCATGACAATTACTTTTTTCTTTTTCAAATATCAAAGAGAAGACAAAGGTGAAACTTCCAGGAAATTTTACTAATCTCAAATTCCTCATGATATCTAATGAATTCTCCCATAGGTGGATAGTTAGCATTAGAAACCATTGCTGTTTTGTAACACTATTATCATTTCAGAGAAAGTAATATGCCTTTCAAGTGTTCAGGGGATCAAGGTGGTGAGTGGTGGTTAGAGAACACTACAAAACCATATATCTACAGCAGTTCTCCCCCAACCCCCTAAAATATGTAAAAAAAATTATATATTCAGCCAGGCTAATATGTACTTCTGAAAGAAGTTAATACAAGGAGCAAAAAGTATTACATTGCTGATCAATAAATATGTCAGATAAGTATTCTAGCATTTTGAGAAAGAAATCATATAAAGAAGTGAGAAATGTGAAGATTAAAAGAAATGGTAGGGAATAATCAAAAAACAGTAATACTTCAGAGTCAATATTTAAGTTATTCTCTGTAATGTGATCATAAATAGAACATATGTTAAGATGTATCACTTATTTAAGGTAAGGCACAACATTTTTAAAAACAAATTTATTATAACAATCTGCATTCAAGTCACAGTGTTTCCTAAGAAAAACAAAAAGGAAAATGAACTATTTTATACTAGTATTTTAAAATTAATCTATTTATTCTTAGTTTTAGTATTTTATTTTAGACATCAAAAAACATATATATGAATATACAATTACTAGTAGAATAAAAAGTATAAGAAATATCCAAATCATAAGAAAAAAACAGAAAATTAAAACAATATAGCAAAATATCTCTTAAGAAAACTAGTAAGAAAGTATCAAAAATCTCTATGATGTCATGCTGTGCAAATGTTCCTTAGGAATATAAATAGAAATTAAAAAAGTTGAAAACACACTTCAGTGTTTTGAAAAATGATTTGTAAGCATGTCATAAATTCGTTGAATAATTTGCAAGTAAATATGAAGTACCAGCACAAAACACATAAGAAAATAATCCCATTATTTCATGTCTGCAAGAAAAATCTTTGTCTGTATGTCTCTCTCTCACTCTCATCTATATATTAGGAAATGAATATAAATGTGAAAGTACTTTTATTTTTAGGCAGTTTGGAGTAGCCTAGAGCAGACTAATGCGTCCACTTAGAATAACTAGAAAAAGATGGGAAAATACTAATCTGTTTAAATGCATTAGAGAGATTCTAAAACATAAAGAAAGAATGGGCCAAGAGTGTGGAGAGGAAAGAACATGAAGATTAAGCTGTCACTGTGTAGACACGTTTCCCTAGGAAAATTTTCCATTTCTGCACACATGACAGAATGGTGAGAACCAAGGGTTCGTTCTCAAATCCAGAATATATACAAACAAAGGCCATTCCTGGAATGACAAGGAAATCGTTAGTGCTTTTAATATTGTGTAAGGGGTGCTGGACATACAGAGTTAGAAATTTGAAAGCCCTAAAATCTGTGTCTGCTTTTCCCATCAAAATGTATTTGAATTTTGAAGCCAAATGAAGCAAGTGTCTAAAACACAGCAGAAAGCATTTCGAAGCAGAAGAGAGTTCTCAGAAAGCATAGAAGATAATTATGCTAACGTCTTCATGGGGGAAAGATTCCTGGTGACTACAAGGATGGACCATGGTTCTTTCCAAAGCTATAGAGGGCTCCATCCTAGGAGCAGATTCTAACAGAAGGTAAGAGTGAATTTTCTGATACTTTAACTGAGGCTTGACTCAGATCAGCCCATGCTTAGGTTAAAGTAATCAGGTCCCCATCTCTCTACCTACTAGAAGAAATGCTGAACTGTTTCTTAAAGGATGACATCATCTGGATTCTCTATGATATTTTATTTGTTTTATAAACAATATTCTACATTTTTAAAAGGTTAACACACATTCCAAGGTATAGGATCATCTGACATAAAAGCCAAGAAAACAAATACAAAGACTAAGCAATCCAGATATGAGATTTATCCTAAAATAACTTTTAAATAATTGTGATTAACATGTTCAAGAAATAGAAAAACAAAAAATAAGAAAATAAGGGAGAATGGTAGCAATTCAGTTGGCATCTGGGCTGCAACGTCATCAGAGGCTCAACTGAGCAAAAATGTTTCCAAGCTCCCTAGTTGTTGACAGAATTCATTTCCTTATGGTTGCAGGACTAAGGGTCTCAGTTTTGTTCTGGAGATCACTGTCAAGACTTAGAGATTCCTTTAACTTTGATGCCACATGGGCATCTACATATAGGAGCTACTTCATGAAATCTTACTTTTTTAAAGCCAACAGAGGAAAAAAGGAGAGAATGTGAGTTGGCTAGGAAGATGGATTATATGTGTAGTAATATAATGATGGGATGACATTCCTTCATCTTTGCTATATTCTATAGTTGAATGCAACTCAAAGGTTCTCCACACAAAGGGAGGTGATTACACAGAATTGGGTGGTGAAAATTAATGTGGATCAACTTAGAGTCTGTTTTCCACATAGAGACAATAATAAAATTCTTCACATAGAGAATAATAAAATTGTATATAGTGTACTTTTAATTATATCTCTGTTTAAAAATAACTAATACACACACAGAGCTTATGGATGACTCAACTTTTTCTTTTTTTTTCAATTTGAAAACAGTGGCTTACATGAACAGTGCATTGCATGATAGATATAGTCATAATGGGATACTAAAAGTCTGGTAATGCAGGACTGCATTAACTATTCCAGCAGAAGTCTTGATATTTTACACTACTCAAATGAGCTTCTCAGCGTATTTCTATTTAATAACAATAGCCTCTCTCATCTGATGCCTCACTGCTAGGACCCTTGAAAGAAAAACTTCACAACTGGGAGCTACCATGTAGAAACATAAGAACGTTCTTAATTTTTCCTCCTGCTATTCACTCTAATTCAGGAAATTAGGTGTTAAAACACCAAATATATTGTTCTATTCACCGAGCCAACGGCTCACTGTCACGTCAAGATCAGAGAGGGTGGCTTATGAATTAGCATACTTATTCATACATCATTTTCTCTGATGCCAGCTTTGAATAGATGTCTTGCCACATAACATACTATGTTTGAATAAGAAGTACTTTGGAGTGTACTTGGAAAGATTCCAAAGAAGGGAGCTCATCATTTAGTTATTTACTTTATCTAAGCACAACTACTTCAAAAAAAAAAAAATTCCTAACATGAAAGAACAGTGTTCTGATTTTTCTCAATTTGCATCTGCATCTGGCCTTCAACAACTAAATGTTAATTTTCTGATATTCCAATGGTCATTATTTCTAGATTTACAGCAATTTTGAAATATTGATTTTAATGCCACAATTTTCCATTGGTTTAAGGTCATGTTCATCAGCTTCATTTGATTACTTTGTTTTACTAATTTATTTACAGCTGCAGAACAAAAATATACCTGAACTTTCTGTTTGTTCTGGCACCCAAATCACAGTGCTAACAAAAGTTCTGTTTTTAGTTAACCGTGAATAAATAAAGAATGCTCGAAGGGATTAACTGTGGGGTCACTTTTCATACCAAATAGCAAAGGCTTGATTACAACCAGCAGTTAATGGAGATTTGGCCTGGGATTTCTTAGGGTTTGAACTAGTCGTCCCAGGAGAAAGGGCCCAGAGTTCAGGGGGAGAAATGTCAATATTTGAAGATACTCTGGGAGTACACAGTTAGCCTTATTTTGACAAAGAGAACAACTCAGTTTCCCGAAAACTGACCAAAGTGGTATAAAAACAAAACAAAAACAAATTTTGTTTTACTTTTTCATCTCCACTAAGAAGAGGATTCTGGCAAACTGTCTTCATGGAACAAATGCACTTCCTTACTTTAAAATTTATCTGTCCTGAAAATTTATCTGAGTTGTATATTGTCCTTTCCCAATTTGAGAAATTGTACTAAAGCCAAGAAATTCATGCTTCCTTCATGGGGTGGGGTTGAGGAGTTCCAAGGTTCTATTACAAGGATCACTATTAGGTAAATTACCTTTCTGACATACATTGCTACTTCACACCTTCCCACACACAGGAAGTTCAATGACGTGAAGTAGCAATGCTTCCATTATTCCTTTTTAACTTTCTCTTATGTATCTGACTCTTAACATATGTTGTTCTATTCTGCTCCATTACTGCAAGGAGTAATGGAAATAATCATTCCTCAAATATCGTTCTGTAAGAGATGGGCTTTTGTGTTCTGCTTAACCTGAACTCACTTTAAAAGTTGATTCTGAATTCCAGTCAAAAAGGTGCATAGGCCTGTTTCTCTCTGAGCTTCCTTACTAATTACAAGTATAAACCAAGGAAATAACTCAAGGGAAAAGTAATAAAGAATCATGAAAAGCTGTAAAAAGAGAAACTGGTAAAGATGGATGTGGAAGACTGGAGAAGGGAATATGGCTAGTTAAAATTGCAAGAAGATATAAATTGACTGTTATAATTGAAAATTTCAGCAACCCTTGTCAATAATTGATAAAGCAGGTAGACAGGAAATCAATAGGTATACAGAGTTCTTTTAGACTCTACCAACCAGCTTGACCTAATTCCCATGTATAATACATTAATACTAACACCACCAGAATACACATAGTTATCAAATGTATATGGATTATTTACCAAGGAAATCATATTCTGGGATATCCACAGTTTCAATATACATAAAAGAATTTAAATTATATAAGCATGTTCTCTGATTACAATGTAATTGTATTGCTATAGATTAAAGAAGAAGATACAAATCACCAATATCAGAAATGAGAGAGAAGATATCACTAGATAATCACCAGTATTAAAAGAATAATAAGGTAATTCTATTAAAACCATTCTGTCAAACTTGACAATTTGGGTTTAGTGAATATGTTCTATAAAAGATACAAACTGTCCAGCTCATTCAGGAAATAACAGTAATGAATTATGAAACATTGTCACTAATGTGAATAAATAAATAGTATAATAGAATTTAGTTAGGAACCTTTCCACAAGGAAAAATTCATACTCAGGTGCTTTCCCTTGTGAATCCTAGCAAACTTTCGTGGAAGAAATTATGCTACACGAACTCTTTCAGGAAATCGAAGAGGAGGGAATATTTTCCAATTCATTTTATGAAGTCTGCATTACTCTACTACTCAAACCAGAAAAAGTCATTAAAAGAAAACTGCAGAGCAATATGTCTCTTAAACATTGTTGCCAAACTATTTTTTTTAATTTAGTAAATTGAATCCAACGTATATTAAAAAAATCATTAATCATGACCACATTGGGTTTATGCCAAGAATCAAGGTTGCTTTAATATTTAAAACTCAAACAATGTAATCTTCCATACACAGAAAAAATGTAAATGCATAACCACTTCAACAGCTGTATAAAAGACATTTGACCCAAGAAAGTTATTCATGACAAAGCCTTTTGACTAAGTAGGAATAGAAAAAAGTTTCCTTCTATTAATTAAAGGCATTATGGAAACCTACAGCTAATGATCCAATTAAAGACAACTGAATACTTTCCAAATAATATTAATAAAAAGTCAAAGATATCAACTTTTACCACTTTTATTTCCCACTTAACTGGAGGTTTGAATGGGTATAAGTAGGAAGGAAAAAGAAATAAAAGATACTCACTTTGGAAATAAAGAATGAAAACTGTTGCTATTTCCAGATTGTATAATTTACTTACATAAAAATTATTTAATCTCCAAAAATGTACTAAAACTAGTGAGCTTAGCAAGTTTGAATGATACAAAAACTCAATTTTATTTTTATATCTAGCAAGGGCACAATCAGAAATTGAAAAAAATACTTAAGTAGTGCAAAAATATGAAACACAGGGCTAAATCTAATGAGTGACTTGAAAGACTCATACATTAATATTATAAAACATTTTAAGAGAAATTAAAGAATCTTTAAATAAATGGAAAAATATACTTATGGATCAAAAGTGCCAATATTGTCAAGATCTTAATTCTCCACAAACTGATCTATAATTGCAATCAAAATCAGGATTTTAGTTTTTTTGTAGAAACTGCCAAGCTAATCCTAAATTTCATATGAAAAGGAAAAGGTTGGGATCCCTGGGTGGCGCAGTGGTTTAGCGCCTGCCTTTGGCCCAGGGTGCAATCCTGGAGACCCGGGATCAAATCTCACGTCGGGCTCCCTGTATGGAGCCTGCTTCTCCCTCTGCCTGTGTCTTTGCCTCTCTCTCTCTCTCTCTTTCTGTGTGACTATCATGAATAAATAAATAAAATCTTTAAAAAAAAAAAAGAAAAGGAAAAAGTTATAATAGGCAGAACAACTTTGAAATAGAAAAATAAAGTTAGAAGAGTTATATTATCTGCCTTCACATTTATTATAAGGATACGATAATCAAACAAATTTGTTATTGGCATCAAGATATACAAATATACCAACAAAACCAAATAGAAAGTCCAGACTCATACGCGCGCACACACACACACACACACACACACACACACACCGCTAGTTGATCTTCAACAATGGTGCACATATAATTCAATGAGTAAAGGATAGTATTTCCCAACAAAATATACTGCATCAATCAGTATTATTAGCAAAATGAAACTTCAGTCCAATTTTGTATACCAAAATTAAATCAAAATGAATCCTAGGCCTAAATGTAAAAAACTAAAATAGAACATCTAGAGAATACCTAGGAAAAGATCTTTGTGACCCTGCTTTAGACCAAGATTTCTTAAACAAAACACCACAACCATGAGGAAAAATATGAGGAAAAAATAATTAACAGCTTCAACAAAATTAAGAACTTCTGTTCTTTGAAAGACGTCGTTATGAACATAAGACAAATATTTGTTGAAAAAAATATTTGTAAATATCATATATGTTAAAGGGCTTGTCCCAATAATATGTAAGGAACTCTCACACCTAATAATAATTTTAAGAAATTCAACAAGGCATTGACAAAGATTCGAAAAAAAAATTCACTAGGGATGATACAATGATGGCAAATGAGCCTCTGGAAAGAAAATGGATATCATTCAATATATGGGGAATACAGGTAAAGGCACAGGGTGACACATCTATACAACCAGTAGATAATCTAAAATCTGAAGAAAAACACTCTACTTGGTTCTGGCAAGGATGTGGTGCAAACTAGAACTCTTCTATTCTGGTGGCAGAAGAGTAAAATACACCAACACTTTGAAAACCAGTTCAGCAGTATCTACCATTTTTTACTTATTCCACTAGAAGGTATTTGCTCAAAAGAAATGAAAGTTTTGTCCATAATGAATCTTCATCAATAAATGTGGCTTTATTTTTACTTTCCAGAAAAACAAGGATTAACCCAAAGGGTCATTTAAAAAGGAATAGGAAAACAGATTGTAGTCTACCTATGAAATGAAATATTACCCAGAAATCAGAAGGAAAAACAACTGAAACATGGAATATCTTGGATGAATCTTAAAATAATGATGGTTGGTGAAAGAAACAAAACAAAACATGAAGCTTATATATTATAATTCCATTTAGATATGATCTTAGAAAATTAAGCTATTCAAAGGTGATGTGAGGCAGTTTGGTATATTCCCAGAGTGAGGAGACTTAGGGAGGTGTAAGAGGGAGGAATCATCAAGGATAAATAAACTTTTGAGATTATATATATGTTCATTGTCTTGACAGTTTCACATTTGTATACGTAGGTCGTGGCTTTATCAAACTGTACAAGTCATGTGCTGTTTATTGTATGTCAACCATTTGTCAATAAATCTGTTAAAAAATGAAAAAAAAACTAATCTTAGGCAAAGAAGGGAGGGATTGATTACTCAGTGTTATTGAATTTTTTTAAGATTTTAAAAAAATTATTTCAGAGAGAGAGAGAGAGAGCAAGAGTGCAAACATGAGCGTGGGGGAGGACCAGAGGGAGAAGCCATCTCCCTGCTAAGCAGGGGGACCAATTCAGGGCTCCATCCCAGGACCCCAGGATCATGACCTGAGCTGAAGGCAGATGCTTAACCAACTGAGCCACGCAGGTGCCTGCTTAGTGTCACTTAATTTCAGAAGATTATTTATACATTACTTAAGTGAATCATTTGTATATTCATGGTTCTGATTATTGTTAGAGCAAAAATCTGTGGTTGCCATTATTAAACTTGTCCTATTAGTCTAGAGCAGCATATATCATATAAATATATTTATTTGCCAAAAGCAATTTTCAAAGAAAAATACCACCAAAAAATACCACAGTAGCAGAGATGAAGGCTGTTATATTCTTGGGGATAAAATAAAATAAACAAATAAGAGTTCTCTCAATCAATGCCATTTCATCTAAGTCTTGTAACTCTAGATTTCTTTTTTTTTTAATCAAATGCAGTCATTTTCTCTTTAGTTCTAGACCTCGTTTTTCATCATTTTCAAATACATTAATACATTTCAAAATTAAGTACTTTCTATAAAATTATATATATTTATATATAAGAAAAAATATATATACCACACTGAACTGTATCCTGGCTAATGATTAACTATAGTGAATTTTATATTATTCTTTTAACTGTAATTTAATATTTTTTAAAAGAACTACTACTAAAAAATTAAAAGAAAAAAAGTAAAATGATATGCAATTATGAATGAAAAAGGCCACAGCCTTCCATAAATGGAAGAGAGAAGAGACCACTATGTAATTAAGAGACCACTATGGAAAATTCTATGCTAATACATTTTGATGTCTCCGTTAATTGTATGGTATTCTGGGAAAACAGAACATGTTTCAGGAAGATGTAGAAAACTTAGAATGATTGAATACCAGCAAAATGATTCCATCATCATGTGAGAAGAGAGCACTCATAGACCTGATAAATAATTAATCGCTGTTATGACCTTCTCATTGCTGTAGGATGGTTTAAATAACTTGAAACTTCTAGCAGGGCACCTGGGTGGCTCAGTGGTTGAGCATCTGCCTTTGCTTGCTTCTCCCTCTGCCTGTATCTCTGCCTCTCTCTCTGTCTCTCATGAATAAGTAAATAAAATCTTTAAAAAAGAAAGAAAGAAAGTTCTAGCAAACAATGGCAAAATTCCTGTATTCATTTCTTAGGACTGTTATAACAACGTGCCACAAACCGGGTGGTTTTTCACAACAGAAATGTATTGTCTCACAGTTCTAGAGGCTTAAAGTTCAAACTTGAGGTGTTGGCAGAGCCTTGCTCCCTCTGAAGCCTCTAGAGGAGAACCTTTCCCGTCTCTTCCAGCATCCAATAGCTCCAGGCATTCCTTACCTTATGACAGTGTACTTCCAAGCTCTGACCCCACCTTCATGGGGCCTTCTTCCTTCCTTCTGTGTCTCTTCTCCTTTCCTTATAAGGACACACCAAGTCACATTGAATTAAAGTTTGCCCTACCTCAGTATGACCACATTTTGACTCATTATACCTAAAAAGATACTATTTCCAAAAAAGATCACATGTTGAGGTGCTCAGGGTTTGGATTTCAATGTACCTTTTGGGGGAAGAAATTCAACCCTAAACACCTCCCCAGTGACCTAGAGGAAAATACTATTACTATTACACAAAATACCCTGGTGAAATCATTTTTCTTCCCATTTGGATTTTTAGCTAAGTGGACTGTTTCCCTTATGCCCAAGAAAGAAAACTGCATAATCCCTTCCATAGCTCTGTGAAGTAGGTTCTGATGTTATTCCTAATTTAATGAGGGGGAAACAAAGGCATAGATAGCCTAAGTGAATTGTCCAAGCCATATTAATTAGGAAGCAGTAGGGCCAGGATTCTAACAAAGCAGTTGTTTCATGGATCAATTTATTGGCCCCAGAAAGTAGTAGTACTCAGCACTCTCTACTGGTAATTGTGCTGATAATTAAAACTGGTTTCACCTGATACCCTTCTACAGTTCACTACACATTCAGATTGTTCTAGAACAAAAGTGCCCCATACCTGGGCTGCAATAATGGATATTGTTATGGCATGTCCCGAGGATGATTTTCCCCTTTGCATGCACACCTCAGGCTGCCTTTGTCTGTTGAGCTGTTATTACTCATCTGTGAGGCTATTTTCCTTGTCTGCATATAAACTGTAGAAATTAGCCCAGGGCTCTCATGTGCATAGAAACGTGCTAAGCAAGAAAAGAATAGATTACAGAATAAGAAATGAGCTTTGTCAGTAAAAGTTTAAGTTACTTAAACATTCATCTGTGCTCCAAGCTGTTTTTCCAGTAGTCTGAATATTTTTTTTTTGTCAATGTGAATTTTAAGGCCCTCTTAGGGATATATTTGTGTACATGGTTACATAAACCCCCACACTCAATAGCTGTGATCTGGTAACCAAGCTGAGGCTCCTTTGAAAACCACATTCCTTCCTGAATTACACTGTGACAGGTTAATGCCTCTGTTCCACTACTGTTGCTGTGCCAGCATGATGGATGATATAATGTGCAGGCGTCCAACTGAAAAAAGCCACTGAGCTTTGGTGTGAATTTAGGTGTTGATGAAAGATGAGCTCTTGCTTAAAAGAACATATGTTGTTCATGAAACCGGTAAAACTATTAAAAATGCACTACTCATTTTTAACAGAGATTTAATTACTGGTTAGACAGCATATAGCAGTATTCCTATAATCTTTTCTTTGCAGTCATTGCCGTGAATGATTGGATTGAGAAATATTCTGTGTGTGATTTCCAAAAACTGGAAGTTAGAAGGGATAAGGGGATCATTAATATGTCATCAGAAAATTCTACTGGGGGGTCCCGCATAGTGTGAGGCTACTCTGTTTCATTTGTTTATTTTTTTAAAGATTTTATTTATTTATCTGATAGAGAGCATGAACTGGGGGAGAGGCAGATGGAGAGGGAGAGGCAGATGAGAGGGAGAAGCAGACTCCCCGCTGAGCAGGGAGCCCGACGTGGGGCTCAATCCCAGGACCCCAAGATCATGACCTGAGCCAAAGGCAGATGCTTAACCAACTGAGCGACCCAGGTGCCCCTACTCTGTTTAATTTTAAAAGCTACTCCTTTTTGACATGTAAGGAAGTCACAAATACCATTTTGGCTACCTAACATTAATTTTTGAATTAGAAGATAATGTACATATACAGACAAGATTTTGCCAATTAAGAGCTATAGAATTAGCTATCGTGGCCAATAGAAAGTCAGTCAGCTGGAATAAAATGTAGCCAATATAAACAAGATAAAAGTGGCCAACAAATGATACTTCTTTGGGGTTGCTTCTTAAAAGTATTGGACTCCACTGAAATATAGTAAAAGTCCATCTAGTCCAATTAATGGAAATTGTGCTGCGGGAATTATTTAACTTTAGAGAAACAACCCAAGAACTGAATGAAAGTTGCTAACAAAAAGGTAGAGCTAAAAAAAAGAAAAAAGAAAAGAAAAGGTAGAGCTCCTGTATTTCTTTGTCTCCAAACCATCATCAGTTTTAAGACACACCATTAATTTAATTATAAATTGCAAGGAAAATTAATTCAACATATTCATACATTCTAAATTTTCGTAACCAACAATATACATTCTAAATTTTCATAACCAACAATAACATGTATTTATCCTTACAATATTGTGACTCTGCCCCTTTAGTCATATATGTAATTTTAAGATTTTATTTATTTTTTGTTTATTAGAGACAGACAGAGAGAGAGAGAGGCAGAAACACAGGCAGAGGGAGGAGCAGGATCCCTGCAGGGAGCCAGACGTGGGACTCCATCCAGGGTCTCCAGAATCAAGCCCTGGGCTGAAGGCGGCGCTAGACTGCTGAGCCACCTGGGCTGCCCCTTTAGTCATATTTAATGTTTGAATCTAATCATTCTTTCAATTCAGATATTAAAGATTACTTTGTATTACCAATGGTAATTTGAGTTTGTATGTGGCACACTGGCATGCTGCTTTGGATTGTCTATACTCATAACCTTGACCTCTAACATCTTTAAGATTGACAGAATAATTTCAAGGATATTGAATAGTCTTAAGATTTTGCTTGCATTTGATATTTAAAACTGTCTACTTGACTCATGTTATTTTTTTCTCTTATGGTCTATTATATAAATCTGGCAGGATTGTATTATATGGTTATTAGAGAGACTATACTATTTTACAAATAGTAAAATAATGCAGATGCTAAAATTGGATTCACTTAAGAGACACAAATATGAAGAAAACCTATTAATATATTCCTAGGGTACTCAGTTCAGTTATTATTTTGGTGATCTTATTTACATCAATTTTTAAATCAGCTACATATTTAGGATTTTAAATATTCTTAAACTGACTGGCATCCTTCCCAAAGGGAAAGGTTAAAGTACTCAAAGAGGTAGCCCACTTTTAGTTATTTGTTTTAATTTAAACTTGACTACTAACCTTTTTTGAATTATGTCAGTTCTGACCTTCTTGAGGGGACTGTTACATCCCATCCCAAAATATGTTTTCTATTCAAAGCTTAGTGAAGGATTCCCCTACAATTTCTCTATCTTGTGGTTTTAAAGCTTTTAAATGCAAATATGTTTCACAAAGATTGTAGCTTGTATCAGTCATTTGTATTGTCTAATATTGATTTTTATTTCTTGAAATGAGAATACAGTTGGACAAAAAGAAAAGGACAAGAACTAAGCCACAATGCAAGTTGTTTAGTTGTAAAGCAGGGATCACTAATGGATAGGAAAATTAGAAGCTAGGGACTTTCCATCACCTGCCCTCCTTAATGCCCATCACCCAGTTACCCCATCATATTAAGGAGGGCACGTGATGAGATGAGCACTGGGTGTTGGCAAATCATAATTAAATTAAAAATAAATAAATAAAATAGGGATCCCTGGGTGGCGCAGCGGTTTAGCGCCTGCCTTTGGCCCAGGGCGTGATCCTGGAGACCCGGAATCGAATCCCACGTCGGGTTCCCGGTGCATGGAGCCTGCTTCTCCCTCTTCCTATGTCTCTGCCTCTCTCTCTCTCTCTCTCTCTCTCTCTGTGTGACTATCATAAATAAATAAAAATTAAAAAAAATAAATAAAATAAAGAGGCTGAAGATTTTATAAGAAAAGTCCCTTATTTAATGATTATACTCAGGGCTTATGTAGCTTAAGATTCTGTAAAGATGACTTATAGGAACATCCGAAACAGTCTTACAGATTCTCAAGCAGAAAAAATACAGGTAAATGTGTGTGTGCGCACGCATGCGTGTATTTGGCACTGTGAAAATTTACTAGTATACCCCTAGCTGCTCTTTTATAAAAGATAGAGAATGGGTTTTGGAATTCTGAATTTACTTTCTTTGTGACCTTGGATGAGTACCGTAAGCCTTGAATTCCATCTTTATAAAATGGAAGAATACTATAAAATAGGATTATCTTGTGAGTTTAATGATAGGATGCATGTAAAGAGCCTGGGGGCACGTGGGTAGCTCAGCGGTTGAGCATCTCCCTTTGTCTCAGGTCGTGATCCCGGGGTCCTGCGATCGAGTTCCGCATCGGGCTCCCTGCATGGAGCCTGCTTCTCCCTCTGTCTATGTCTCTGCCTCTTTCTCTGTGTCTCTCATGTATAAATAAATAAAATCTTAAAAAGAGAGAGAGAGAAAGAGAGAGAGCCTAGAATATGCCTTGGGGTGAACAAACCCAAAGGATGTGGAAGCAGGTGTCAAGACAAGGCATAGATTCTTTGCTCCAGCTCTGAGGTTGGATACACGAGGATGAAGTGGAGCTCAGGAGATCCCCTGAGTGAGTAATGCTTCCTGATTCTTGTGTAGATAGCAGAACCCCACATGAGTCACTGGCTTGGTAGACTGGATTACTCTGCCAATACTGGCTCTAGAACAAGATCCCACCTCTTCTCCTCACTTTATTCTCAGATATGGACTTTTGGACACATGCCTAGACTTTCTTTTATATCAACAATTTAACTTTTTCTGTATAACAATTCCTTTGTCATATTGTCTTCTGAAGGGGTGTTAGAAGCCCAATAAATGTGCTGTCCAAATATTGATTGATAGAGTACAGTATTTCCTACAGACTTAATGAAAAGCAAGCTTAAAAACATTATGTAACATTTAATTCATATCATTTTCAAAATCTAAGTTGGTTCCACCTTTGAATTTTATTCAAGACATATATATCACATATGATATTGATATAATATTCCATATTGAATTTTTAGCATAAAAACTATACTTTGCAATAATTTTTAAAGTATGATTCTGGGACTCAGTGGACAAAATAAGTTTTAATCTTATTAAATGAGCACTTTTGCTATCTTCTTTCCTATTGTTAGCTTACATAACAGGCTTTAGTTCTCGTTTTATTCTATCACTAATCTCTATGAAGATAATATTTAAGATCTATCTCTGTTTGCTAATTTTGAATTCCAAGTGTAATTCTTTTAAAATATTATTACCCAGTGCAATATCTAATAGAATACACATATGTATAAGCTGAGATACTACAGAATAGCTGAAATACTATGTAATACTGAGGTCCTGGCATTCATTTTGTGTGGCCAAGCAGCCTGCTGGGCCTTGACTGGACATAAGCTCCCATCATGAGCTCATGCTCCAGATAACAGTTCACAGAGTCATTAGTAAATATAAGTTCCTGATATCACTCCCTTAACCACTGCTGTCATAACATTCTCCCCTTGCTCCTAGGGCCTTCCCCTTGTTCCCTTCTTAGATAAGACCCTCCCATAGCTTACCAAATCCCTGCTCTTTTTGGTTTGAATTGACCAAGATAGAATTTGCCTGAGAACCCCAAAGCACTCTACCAGTGGACCCTACTAAAGGCATATGGTCCAGGTCCTGCTCTGTCTCAGCCTTCATCCTGCCTTCACCTCCTCAAGTGGGCTTTGGAGAGCTGCCACGTACCTCCTCCAACACCTTCTCTATTTCAACTTCCTGTGTTCTTTTGTTGAACCAGGGCTAACCACCCCACACTCAGAACTCTACTTAACAAATGTTAATTTTTTTAAAGAATTTATTTATTTATTCATAAGAGGCACAGAGAGAGAGAGAGAGAGAGAGAGCGCAGAGACACAAGCAGAGGAGGAAGCAGGCTCCATGCAGGGAGCCCAATGTGGGACTGGATCCCAGGTCTCCAGGATCACGCCCTGGGCTGAAGGTAGATGCTAAACTGCTGAGCCACCCAGGGATCCCAACAAATGTTAATTTAATGATCACAACAACACAGGATTACTAAATAATAAAATAATGGTTAGCCATAATCCAATGATATGCTACCAAAATTTAGTACATTCAAATAAGGTTTTAAAAGTTTTTTAAATGAGTAGTATTGATAATACATTTCCTCTTTCCT
The DNA here is from genome assembly GCF_011100685.1 of Canis lupus familiaris. Classification (NCBI taxonomy): domain Eukaryota; kingdom Metazoa; phylum Chordata; class Mammalia; order Carnivora; family Canidae; genus Canis; species Canis lupus. The sequence goes on along the minus strand of NC_049227.1, from coordinate 48,336,394 downwards.
AATATCTTTTTACTTTTGTTTTTAATATATTTTCCAAACTAAAAACTAGAATGCATGGTCTTAGCTCTCATGGTTCTGGAGAAGTGAGGTAACCTACTTCCTGGCCCTAAATTCTGATTTATTCATGACCATCACTAAGCTACCAATAAACCTGAAAATCCACTTTCAAATGTGTGGGAATTAATTGGCATCTTATTCTTGTTGAGAGCCAATTTTATTCAAAACTTGCCCTCCAGAAACTTGATGCTACTACTGCCAGTTTATTCTGCATAGGAAATCTCCTGTGTTTCTCTTCCAAGGGGAACATGAAGGTAAGGCCCACACCATGATACAAGTAGGTTTTGTATTTATGTGAGCTTCAGGTTCCTCCCATGTAAGAGATGAACTTAATGGCTATTTCTCAAGATTATTGTAAACTGTTATAAAAACTATTTATGAGGGAGCATATTATGAACAGTTTCCTTAGTCTGCTAGGATTGCCATAACTATATACCATAGACTGAGTAGCTTAAACAACACAAATTTATTCTCTTACATTCAGTCCATAACTTTCAGCTCAAAGCAACATTCAGTTTATAACAATAATTATAAATGTCAGTTAATAATAGTAGACATGATATTTTATAGGTAGTTTCTCATAAATAATTTAGTTAGTATAAAGTGAGCTTTTTCATAAAAATTGATTTATTGGAATTTATTGGCAAACTGAAAATTAATTTTAAATAAATGAACATTTGCATGGCATTCTTATAAAATATGAATAAAGTCCAGGGTTTGCTAAAGTTCACTCATTTCAAAACAATCTTTATGAATTTGTCACATTTATATATTTCCTCTATACCATTCTACGCTTAACATTTTCTTTATATAAACTTTTATTGAAATTTGACTTAGATTAATTCTAGCCAATAATGCTCATAACAAGGATTCGTTTTGATGTACTTTGTTTTTTGTACTTTGTTTTTATTTTATTTTGTTTTGTTTTTGTTTTTTGTTTTGTACTTTGTAGTTAAACTTTACAGTTACTAAAATTAAACAACAATAACAAAACTTATGAATGTATCAATCAAGGTTCAGTCAGAGAGAAGAAATCATAGCAGTCATTGGAACTGAAAATATTTAATATGGAGAACTGCACACTATACATTTGGCTCATTACTAAAAGGAGTAAAAGTCTCTAAGGTATAAAGACGTAGCAGATGCAAAAATCAGGCCAACAAGAAAGAAGTAAAGACAGAAGAATGAACTTAGAAATATTTTCCACTGAGGCTAAGTTTCAGACTTCATTGAAGAGGGTATGACTGCACGGGAACAGGCTATTAGCCAAGAACTTTGACCAAGGTCTTGGGCCATAAGCAGTAGGCAGTAATGTTCCACTGGGCAATGGAGAAATACACAGGAGGATGCAAGCCAGCTGATCCATTGGCCTGTGCCAAAGAAATGAAAGCATAAAAGCTGACTGAATCAAGATGTGAAGGTCTTTTCTCCTGATCTGGCCTTACAGTGTCACTCTGTCACCCTCTCCTCTATGACAAAACCCAACTTTAAATCAGATGACAGAGGAAAAATACAAATATAATAAAAACATAAGACAAATAAATATTAGATGTGTGCACACATTAGCACAGCTCTTTAATACAGCTCTTACTTCAGGCTCTAGATTACCATAACCTGGCTTTATTTTTTTTTTTTAATACTTCTCCACTTCTTACTTTGTATTCCTGTAGTGAGGTTTGTCATTGATACCTGTGGTTGCCAAGAGCCCCTGTAAAGTTGTTTTATTGTTGTTACAGATAACGACTTAGGCTCTGGCACCAGATCCTCCACATTTATATCAATGTTTCACCAAGCTAAGCTACTAACGTTGGTAGTTATATACTCTTCTTAGATGAATGGATGCAATTCATGTACTCTGTCTTGTAGTATATTCTAGTGTATGTATTGCATGTAGAAGAATGTAGAAGAATATTGAAGTGTACTTATAGCTTATTTTCCTTCCTGTCATACAAAAACCTGGGGCCTGACCAGACAACTGAACTGTTTGGTGCAAATTCAACACATAATCCACTAACTGGAGTTTAGTTTTTGGATAAATCTCATTCTTCAATTCTTTCATGTGTCACCTTAAGTACTAAGCCAGGAATCATTTTCTTCTACATTAGACTGGACGCCTGCATGATGTGCCCCAATCAGTTGTTGAGACATGTCTAGGAATATCTAAATCCTATAGAGAATATAGCTTTGGCTTGAGCTGGAAACCAAGTTACATTAGTAATCCAGTACATGCCTGTTATATACCAAACATCAAAGTTGTAAAGATACATCAGACTACACTTCCTTTCTAAACTCTTATAGTCCAGGGATCCCTGGGTGACGCAGCGGTTTGGCGCCTGCCTTTGGCCCAGGGCGCGATCCTGGAGACCTGGGATGGAATCCCACGTCGGGCTCCCGGTGCATGGAGCCTGCTTCTCCCTCTGCCTGTGTCTCTGCCTCTCTCTCTGTGACTATCATAAATAAATAAATTGAAAAAAAATTAAAAATATTTAAAAAAAATAAAAAAAAATAAGGTCTTATAGTCCAGTAATGAAGAAGTCATATAAATAAGCACATACAATAAGATAGGTGATACGACTGAGGTACTATAGAGTATAACAAAAACACAAAACAATCACTGGTCATTTCTTTTTTGGTTATAAAGGGATTCAGAAAGTTTAATAAATATTGTGATTAGCTAGGATAGGAAAGGAAGCAAGGAGATCCCACAAATGAGGAGTAGATGAGCAGTTTATGAAGGTGCAAAACAGCAGGTTGCCTTTAATAGAAACCTAGGTAGCATGTTATGATTTGAGAGATTTGAGGCAAGTGTAATGAGGAATAAATGCAATGATATAGGTAAGGGTTGGATCAAGAAGATAATTTGAGCAAAGTTACTTTAAAACTAGCTTGTGTAATTATATATATAGTTTTTTCAATTCTCCTTTGCCTACTCAAATGTTGTTAACTGAATAAAACATGAAAAAAAACAGTACTCATAAATAAAAAAAAGTCTTATATATTTAGATATGTATACTCTAAAGGAAATTTAAAAACTGCCTTTGCCCCAAGATTTTATTGCTGGTCTAATATGTTAATGTCACAATCTTGATTTTCATCCTTAGGATATAAATAGATGGCAATGGATTTGTCTCAATGATTACACTATGGGCTCATTTGGGTTTCCTGACTTATTCTTTTATGAATATTTCTTGAAGAGGGACACTAATTTTTATTGTTTTTTTTTGTCAGGTCCATTCAATTGCCTGGGTTCAGGCCTCTTAGATTATTCTTTTCTCCCCTGTCTCTCTATGTTAAAAGCACACTTGCATATGGCTGATAATTCCCCAAGTATGAAACATTCAAGTGGGAATTTATCTTTCAAATATTTTCTATTAATACACTTTTAGAGAGCTGTGAAAATATTTTAAAAGTTGACAGATCCAAGCATTGTCCTCACAAGCTTACATTGATTAATACAAAGCACTTTTGATCCCTGACCTTAAACAAAAATATTATCACTGTATAAACCTTAAACATTAATATGGGCCATATCAAAAATAAATTTGGCCCCTAACGGAGAGATGCTCAAGTAAGTTCAGGCATTCTGGTATTTAATGTGAGAATAGTTTATTTTAATGCATTTATCTAATAAGGAAAGATTATCCAGAACACATAAATACCTCACATATCAGTAAGAAAAAGACAGAGAACCCGACAGAAATATAAAGTTTTAATGAGCACTTCACCAGAAAGGAAACTAAAATGTTCATTTTATTTCTGAGACAACGTTCTTAGTAATTATCAAAAAAAAAATACAAAATAAAACCATGTAAGATAACCATCAGAGTGGCTAAAATAGAGACAATAGACAATACCAAGTATTGGTGATGATGTAGAGCAACTGGTATTTTCAACACCACTGGTGAGGATACAAACCGTTATAACCACTTTCTTTCTCTCTCTCTCTCTTTAAGTAATAGTTTAAATTATTTTAAATATTTATTTATTTATTTTAGAGAGAGAGAGTTGAAGGAGGAGCAGAGGGAAAGAATCTTCAAGCAGACTCCCCACTGATCCCATGACCCATAAGATCATGACCTGAGCTGAAACCAAGAGTCAGATGCCCAACTGACTGAGCCACTCAGGGATCCTTGTTATAACCATTTAACAAAAACAGTGGAGCATACTTCACTATTAATTGCATAGTCGTAGAATTTCATACATGGGTTCACCAAAGTAAATGTGCAATAGTGTTCACAAAAGGTTTATTTATATAGGCCAAATATCAAATCACTCCCAATGTCCATCAGCAGTAAAATTATTTTTAAAATTGTACTACATTCATATAATAGAACATTTCATAGCAATGTTAAAGTTAGAAATAAAACACCAAAACCATGTTGAGCAAAGGAAATCAGGCACAGAAGTATATATGCTATATGATTCTATCCTATAGAGAATATAAAAATATGCAAAATTAATCTATACAACTGAATTCAGGGTGATGCTATCTTTAACAGTGATCATGTGGGGTCTTCTGGGTACTGATAATATATTTTTCTATATATTGGTATTGGCACAATGAGTATATTTATGTTGTGAAAATTTATCAATCAACAGACTTATGTGCACCTTTACTATTTTATACTTCAATAAAAGTTTTACTTACAAAAATATAGAATTTTTCTTAGAAATTGGTAAGCATTTACTAAAACTTACATAGAAGAATACAAAACCTATAAGATGTTCCCTAATGAGTATTGACACAGGATAGTTATCGCTGTCTTAGTTTATATCAAATCTGAATTACTTCACATGGTGTGGAATTGGTGCATAAATAGATCACTAACAAGTGAAGCTTCACACATTTACGAGATTGCAGAAGACTTTACCCATGATTATTATCTAGTTGTTATTACTTAACCATCTATTAATAAACAGAACTGCAAAATATGAAAACCAAAAATAATATTAACTCTGGATTCACCTCCCATTCCAAATCAAATCTAGGCTAGGGTTTAATCAATAAAGCAAAACTTAAAACTCAAAACATTTTAAGATATTTGAGAAAATCTTTGTTAGAATAGGAAAGAATTTTCTAATCAAGATGCAAAAACTTGAATTATAAGAGAAATAACTGATATTTTCCACAACATTAAAACTAATAATTTATTTCTGCTTATCAAAAGATACATTAAAATACTCATAAAAATATCAAATTTGACAAGATATCCCAATAAAATAAGCAACAAAAGGGTAGTGTTCTGCATACATGAAGACCTCCTCTAATTCTGTAGGTGAAAAGTTGTAAGCCAAGATAAATGACAGAAAATGCATGCAGAGCACTTACACAAAAAGTGAAACATATTTGTCTATTTTTACATTAAACAATGTATAGTTTCATTTGTACTTTGACATTATATGTTGGCCAACTGAGGAAATGCATTGCTATTAAAATCAAATTAACACTCACATATTCAACATAATTTGATATTATCTAATAGGCCCATAACATAAAATTATATCCCCTAGCATCAAGGAATGTGTTGCTGTACCTGCATAATTGCATGAGCTTCTCCTCCTACTCTTTGACATGTTTTTATCTGACCAGTAGATACCAGGTACCTGATACCATTACCATGTCATTCTTCTCATGAACTAGCACAATGAACTCTAAGGTGGTGAAAAAAATCAAAGTCCCTGTGGACTCAATTTTGGCACAGGACCAGCAAGCTGACTCAACTATATCATAAGAAGGTTAAAAAGTACAGTGTTTTGCTTGGTGGACAAAGTACTTCCTTTCCTTGTTTATTGACTTCCAGAAAAATAGCAGTTAGCAGTTAGTCACATTCCTAGCGCCAGCGATTGATTGAGCTGATTTGCTTTCCTAAAAACGACCAAACCTAGAAGAGCAGCTGTAATTGGAGTCACCACCCGATTAAGGTTTCAATAATTCATTGTCGTTGCGTTATATCAATCTGTCTTTAATAATTGCAAAACTGGCAAGTTAATGGAGATTTGATAAGAATCACCAACCTTGATTCTCTCAAGTCTTTGATGATGGTAGTTAACCTCATAATTCTTTCAGAGATGTAGTATTGGTTTTTGTTTCTTTCTTTGACAGGGAAAGAGAATTCTACAACCTTCTACTTAGATTTCATTGCAAAAAATATAGTTCTTATGCTAGGGGTCAAGTTACCAATGAAATTATTCTACCATTATAGTCTGGAACTGAGGAAAATTTTCTTCATGCTGACCTATTTTGAAGCAAATTTGGGTAAAACCAACTTCTCCATTTATTTCTTGGCTACTCTATTTCTTGTTTTGATCAGTGGAGGTGATATCATATTTCCTCAGGAAACAATATAAACAAACACAGAGCCAGTGCATGTTAACCTCTATATTGTCTGAAGCTTTGCTTTTTCTATTGCACAGTTATCTTGGAGAATGATACCAAGAAGAAACATTTAGGAAAGACTGGAAGGGAAATTTACACTGTGGCACTTACAATGTTTGTATGGCTTCTCTTCAAAGAAAAACCTTTATTTCCTTGAAGGGTTTTTATGTATGAACTGACTCTGGTCAGATTGAATGACTGGCATTGGCTCTATATCCTGGGACTCATATCAGACTTCTCTTTACCTAAATAACTTTCTTAACTTTAGTGTGCTGCTTATCTGGCATTTCATGAATATTTAGCTGCAACCAATCTTCCTGCTCATGAACCCATTTTGATTGTTGTATCTTTTACCCAAGGTAATAATATCAAACTTGACTTTAGAATAGTTCTGCTCCCTTGCCTCTATCACAACAGTCAGAGAGATATTTTGGAACTTTGAGTCCATTTCAATTGCAATACCCTACTAGCATTCTCAGACTACCAAGAACACCCACTGCAAGGTTTTTCAAAACACAAGTGCTCACTTCAGTGATTTATTTTTCAATCCCTTGGTAATAGAAGTATCTCCTGTGTCCTTCCAGGGTATATAGGAACAAAAATTATTTGAATTGCATCTGGTAATATCAGTCCATATTCCTGTATCCCTATCTTATATTTCTTCCCGTGTATTATAACAAATTATTTCTGATATCTTACCTTCATTTATTATGGGCCATAATAATTAAATACAGATATCAATCAATTAGGCAAGGAGTTACAACTTCTCCCAGCTACTTAGCCTAGTAAATTGAGTTGAGAGTCTGGGATATCTTGCATCTATATTTAGAACTTGAATTTAGTTAAACTTTTGTTCTTTCACTTATCTGTTAAGGACGTATTTTCTCCATATATATTCACCATATTTTTAGATACAGTTTGCTACTTCTATCATTCATTTTTTATTGTTTGTTTTCCCTCCTGGAGTTTGGTAATATAATTTTATAATAAGATAGATTTGGACTAAAGATAAATGTCTGGGGAAAAGGAGTATTGGGTGGACTACAGGATGACATGGTTTTCCTTGCAAAGTGACTCTCTAAGACGAGTATTGGAGTCTTTAAACAGTGAAGGATAGACTTATACATGGAAAGAAGGACTCCTTCAATCTCAGAGTCAGTGGTTGGGAATTCAGTAGATTCTGATTCATCTTCTACATTTTCTCATAAATATCATCCCAAATGTCAATATTCCACTTTCCCAATTGGTACCTAAACATTCATATAAAAGTTCAATAGACTTTGTAATTCACCTACCTAAAAGAATGAATATGACACTTGATTTTGGAAATTCCTTAATTTCTCTATAATAATAATTAAAATAAGCATAAAGTTATTATGTATAGATTATAAAATCTATTAAACATAAGATAATAGAAAATTTAAATTTTAATTGGAGTATTTAACAATTCATTTTTAATAATAACTTGTTTTAAAAAGCTTTACCTCTTACCTCCACTTATAAAATAAAATTTTATGAGTGTTTCAATGTTACTTAATGAATATCTCATTTTCTACAGGACTAGTTTCTGTATTTAATATATCTCATATACCTAACTCACCAAAACTTAGAATAATGTATACTGTACATTTGACATTAGTATAACAACATTTTTCTCAATTTCATATACATTCTGTTCCGCAGCACCGTTAGTCATACATAATTTAAATTTGTATTTCAATTTTAGATTAATATGTTATTGTTGATATGTTAAGCATTTATTTTCTTTGTGCTTACTATGGATATGTGACAGATGCTGCCAAACTTTGTAACCTCTGATATTTCTTCATTTAATAAACTTTACATAAATTTATGATATAGAAATATCTCCAAATTTTAAAGTTAGAATAAATAATTATCATCTACCATTTCAAATGATTGGTGAACTAAAGAAGTTTTAGAGAACCCCCTATTTGTACTCTTCTGTGGAAAGTTAAAATGTCTTAAAGGACAGAAATTTTTCTACAGCAATGCATAGTGTTACAATATTCAAACTATAGGGCAAAGTATCTAAATTGTCATAAAATTCATTTGATTAAACTAACTCCTCCAGGTTTTTTTCCTATGTGTGTTTTTAAAACAAATCTAGTCTGACCTGAAAGTAGAAGTGAAGTTCATATTCTGCTTCCCAAGGATTTCCTTCCACTGAAACAAATAGAACCGAAACATTCTTCTTTATGTTTCTCCTGGCGACTTTTTCATTTTCTAACAGAATGCAATGACTAAATATTTTTCTCGCATTTTTCCCTATTTTCCCATTTTATATATTCTAATATTGATAATCTTTTTTAAACAAAGTTGTTTTTAACACTTAGTTTTTCTAACTGCTATATAATAAACTTTTAAAATGTAAAAAATGAATACATATAATCACAAAATCTGTAAAAAATTAAACAATAATGGTATAATTGACATATAACAACATGGAAACCTTAATTTGTTTTTAAAATTGTTCATGGTAAATGTCTATTAGCCACTGTATTTTGTGTCATAATGAAACTTTTGGTACATTGAAATAGGAAGTAAACTATATTATTTTGGTAAATAAACATCAAAACAAAATAAATTCCAAATGTGAATAGCAAAATAATTCAGTAACTAATGTACCAAATGATCTACATGGTTAGGAAAGTAGCTTCTTGTGCATTTTATTTTCAATGTGGCTTAAACAATATTAGAATTTTGATTATTAAGCTCACTTTCAATGATCCTAAACTGACAATAACCACACTTTCTGATTTCATAAAATTATTTCAATGTTTTGTTTTTATTGATGCAAGAGAGTTCATTCCCATCTGCTGAGAAGTTCTTGTTATAAATTTATAAATTTCTCATGCCTAGGCATAATTTTATATTGACATATATGAACATTTAAATAATACAATTCTGTATCATGAGAATTGTGCCCCTTTAGATCCAGCACTCTTTGCAGTACACAGTATAAACAATTATCAGCCACATCTTTTTTTTTTTTTTTTGGCCACATCTTTAATATAGTAATCATCACAAAAATTCATTATTTATATGAATATGAAGTAGAGACAGAAAGGGTAGATATTTCTCCCTACTTAGAATTCATAAAAAAAAATACATTTAAAGGACTTTTAAAAAAATTTAATTCCAGTATTACAGGACTTTTAATCTAAAGAAAAATTGAAACGTTGGCTACCAAACTAAGAGAAAAACAGAAATATAATTTTTAGTGGATGTAAATTTCAGTAAAACTAAATAATAAGTATATATATTCTGTCTAATTAATTATCCTAACATATTTTGGTAATTTTTTTAACACACACATAAAGTGTAGACTTACATTATGGCCCACAAAGAATGATAACCCCTGGCATTCACTCCTCTGGGTAAACTCCTTCCACCGTGATCCTAGGCTTGGCCAAGAGACTTGTTGGTCTAATGAGAGATCAGAAAGTGTAATGAAACACATATGGAAGCTTACCCTCTCAGTAAGTTCTCCTTGGAAGTCAGTTGCCATGCTATAAAGAAGTTACGATGCAATTAGTAAATGTGGGAGGCTATCTGGAGAGAGATTTTGGGGGAAGGAGGTCATCTTGGTTGCCCCAGCCCTCACTGAGCTCCCATCTGAGTGTGGTTGCACAAGAGGCCTCAGATAGGATATGTGAAGGAGAACTGCACAGCTGATCAACCAAAGCATTGTGAGAAATAACAAATCACCCCTGTGTTAAGCCACTAAATTTTTGAGTGCTTTGTTACCCAGCAATAGATAACTGAAATATAAATGTGGAAAAAGATTTTTTCCCAGTCAAATTCTGCATGTGCTTATTTTACAGCACTGTCTTGCCTGAACTTGTTCCATGGAAGATGCAAAAATGTGTTGTTTTTTTACAATATTCATAATGGATTTTGTATCTAATATATAACATTTTATTGCTCCTTGGAGACTTGTTTAGAAATAAGAAGTCCTGCAGGGGTTCCGTAGTTAATTTTTTTTAAAGCATGTGACTATAAATAGCAGGGAAGTGTAAACCAGCAGTGTGATGAGACTCTTATGGCAATTTTAAACAACCCTTAAGTAATTTCCCACAGAGACACAACTGAAATCCAGGTTTACAGAGATGCTAAACTGATTAAAACTTCATCAAATTCTTAAAGGAATAAACAGACTATAGATCTAAAGAAATTGAGAGTTTATGCATGGATTAAGTGTACTTATTGACTTAAATGGGTTGAAAGTTATTTTCTCTTATAGAAAGAAAACCACTTTTTTGGACTTTGAGGACATAGGCTTATATTTTCTGAAACTCAAAACAAATGTAGGAATTGTTCTTTTGGGCATTCATGCAATTTATACATATTTTTAAAGCTTAATATCCGGATTGATTCACATATCTTTGAATGGAATATAGAAATGAATGTAAAGAATTAATAAGTGTGAACTAAGCATACAGAAAACACCATAGCTTCTTTCTAGGAGTCTTGCACGTGATTCCATAATATTTGTGTTACACATATTTTCTATACAAGGCCACAGTGTGATGTTTTCATCTCATAAGGTAAAATCCCCTGTGACCAATTCCTAAAGGCTGCTATTATCTTTCCTTTGGGAAATGAGGAAATCTTTTTCCTAATTTAGAACACTTTATTCTGCAATCAATTGCATTTAGGTAGAGCTTCAGAGACTAGAAATTCCTTGAAGACTAGGAAATTGTTTAAAAAGTCTTTGGCCTTTATCTGAAGGATTGGACCTACTTCCAAAGAATTTCTCTACTAATTTGAGAAATGTTGCAACAAACCCACATTAATGCAAGACCTACTACTGCAATCTATAATGTTATTGTGATTTAGATATGGTATATATTGAGCACAGTATTGATCAAAGAGAGAATATATGGTTTAAAGAAATAGCAAATGGCTAAGATCTAAGAGAAATGGAAAACCACAATTAGTAAACTAGGAGGAACTGTGAAGGTGTAAGAAAAAGGTACTTTAGAAAGAAACAAACAAAACACTAAAAAGTATAACTGATTTTGTTTGAATTATATAAACCTCAAGAGTGATGGTACTCAATAGCATGGGATATGAAAAGCATATGTTAAATATTGCACTCCTATTGAGCAAGCAATAATGCTTTTTTATAGAGATAATGACGTTGAAATGAAAAATTCTACATGTAAAGAAAACAACTAATATTGTCTAATTAGATCTACTTGTGGAATTGTCTATGAAAATGCTTAAAATAAGTTTATGCTACACACAGAGAATGAGGTTACCAAAAGGAATGTGATATGTATAAAATAATTAGCTTGAGGTTTTAGATACTTCTGGGTATCCCCAAAACTTGGTTAAATTCAGTAATAAGTACTAAAATGGTATTAGTGTAGCTATAATATAGCCACTTGGCAAGATGAGCACTGGGTATTATATTATACATTGGCAAATTGAACTTCAATAAAAATATATATATATATTAAATAAATAAAAATAAATATATATTTGCCTGATCTTACATTATCATTGATATTTGAAAGAAAACACTGTATACTGGATATCCAATTTGGAAAGGAAAAAAAAAAAGTTACTCTCCAGGTGTCCTGTGTAAGGATATAAGATCCATATTAATCTAGGCACTCTGCTCTTACCATTACTTCCAAAATTGGAGTTTTCCAGAGATACGTGGGGTAATAGGAGAGGGAAATCAATACTATGTTTTAAAGAACAATAGTTTTATAATAACACAGTTTCATGATTATAAGACATTGGATTCATGAAGTTTTCTGTTCCAAAGAAAGAGGATAAAAATAGCTATATTAAACTAATGTTTAAAAAATAACTGAAAGAGTTCTGGAAGAATGGCTGTGGGACAGCATTGTTTACCAGTCTCTCTAAAACCCCACATAAAAATGGACAGAACAACTAGAAATCAAAACCAAGAAGCCCATGGAATAGATTTATAACAAAACAAAGTAACACAGTACCCGGTAAAACCCCAAATATAAATATAAGAAGGCAAGGAAGACTTCCAACTGCTACAAGACTACATGATGTCATTTTCTATATGGGAGGATGAAAGAAGCAATATGGTGACGTGTGTTGGGCTGAGAAAAGGAAATCTTTAAAATAGCCAACGGGTATTCACTAGAAAGCACAGGAGGCCAATTTGAGAAAAGAAGCTGAAACCAAGACACATTTCCCCCTACCTTCCCTAATATGGACAAGGCAAGGGCCAATCATAAGGAGGAATCAGTAGTTTAGCTCCTATACGCTCACAATTTTGACCTACCAGAGTTCCTTCTAGGATAGAGACACATACTGAAAACAACATTTAATAGTGAGACGAATCTGCTGAGTGAAATTAAAATTAACTGTCAGAGATCACAGAGGCAAGGAAAGAGAACAGCTAGACCAAAGTGTTGGAGGTGAATACTGCCAGAAAATCTCAAGCAGTTGCATTTTTGAACACTACACAAAACACAAAAGAAAGAGTACTATGAAGTTGAAAAAGCTATTCTCAAAAAATCAGTGAAACCAACTTCACATAATAAATAAGAAAATAAATCAAGATCAAATCCCAGTAAAGTTATTATAAGAACAACAAAATAAACAGAATAATCTCCAGACAGTGAAATTTTGCCCAAAACTGTACCTATAAAAATGTGCCACACACACACAAAAATCAGACTGTAAGATCAAAACTATAACTATTCCAAAATAAGCTTAAAGACATTATCAAAGTGACATAAAACAGGAAAATACATTATCAATCAGAATTAGATAAACTCAGAAATAAGGTGGCAAAACCAAGGAAAAAATTAGAAACAAAAACATTTGAGAAAGATTAAAATAGAAGAAACACTAAAGCAAATAAATACTATACTTAATCAATAAAAGAAGCAGAAAGTATGAGGAAAATACAAGGAAAACTTTGAAAAGCAAAAAGAAATGAAGAAAAAAATGGATTAGAAAGAAAATGGCATGGAGCATGTGGCTGGCTCAGTTGGTGGAGCGCATGATGACTCTTGATCTCAGGATTATGAGTTTGAGCCCCACATTGGGTGTAGAGAGTATTTAAAATCTTAAAAAAAAGGGGGGAGGAAGTGGGGAGGAAAGTGGCATGTATTGAAGATAGGTAAAAAAGACTCACAGATAACACAAGATAACACTGATGAGAAACTCCTACTCTTTAAGTTTTTGTTTGGGATTAAGTATCTTTGAATTACAGGTTTTAATTTTTTGTTTTTGTGCTTTGATTTTTCTTTTTTAGTGTTATCTGTATCTGTATTATTTCAGTGTTAAGGGAGCACACTGAAGTCTTGATAATATTGACCCTAAACAACCATATCAGAACACATTCTAATAAAATTCCTTATCTTAAAAAATTTTTAAAGAGCGCAAAACTTGTAAGGAAATAAAATTATCTGCAGACTTTTTGACAGCAATACTTCATGACAGAAAAAAAAAATGTAATAATATATTCAAGATATCAAAGAAAAGTATGACCCAAATATTTGTTATTCAGAAAAACAAACTTTTAGTAAATAGCCATCAACAAGACAGAACCCAGGACATAGTATTCTCACAGACATTTCTTGAGGAAACTATTAGAATACAATATTTAGATTTCCACTGGACCAAAAAGGGACACATTGAACTGTAATCTAATAATTGCAACAGATTGAAACCTATTTAACATGTATATATCTATAGGTTCACAATGCTATAATATAAGAGTAACATTCTAATTCACAAGTACCATGAAATGGCTTTGTTGTGATTATTGATTTTGAGAAGGAAGCCCTCTGAGATTGGGAACACCTAGAAATGACTCTCCTAGGTAAAAATTGAAAATGAAATGTCCATGGAACTAGCTACTATAGATTACATACTTCACTTAGCATACTGCATTACATCACATAACTCATATACTTTTAAGGACCCAATAATTCGTGATTTTTATCATCTTTAACAATGGCAGCAATAATTATAATTCTTTGTGCAAGTGTAGATAGTTTCTTCTCTTGAGTCTGCTGAGGATTTTATTCATTTTGTTTTTAAAGATTTTATTCATTTGTGAGGGAGAGAGAGTGTGTGAGCAGTGGCAGGAGGGGCAGACAGAGAGGGCGAGAGGGAATCTGAAGCAGAATCCCAATGAGTATGGAGCTGAACACAGGGCGTGGTCACAACCCTGAGATCATGACCTGAGCTGAAATCAAGAGTCAGACACTTAACCAACTGAGCAACCCAGGCGCCCCTCTGCTGGGGTTTTTAGAAGAGTCATGAATGCCTTCCATTGTACTAGACTACAGCTGGGAGAAAGTCCACAAAATAGGAAAAAGTGATTATGAAAATTTGACAACAAAAATTCTAAGATGTATTTATTAACTAACAAATCATGAAATTATTGATTCCATACAGAGCTTTCTAGGTATAAATGGTTATAAGGCTATTTAGAAATAGATATATATAGATATATATATTTCACTTTATATATATTTTATATATATATATATATATATACATATACATACATATCACCTTATATATATTCTCCTGTATGATATAAGGGAATCAATGCTCTCTACTATTAATTTAGTTAACTTCATGAAAAAAGACCAAAAGAAATCATTAAATGGTGTTTTCAAATTAATGCCAAATAAAATGCCAAAATTATCTACATTTGTAAATCATGCTATACTAAATTAAAAGATAATTTAAGTTGTACCAAGAGAATTACAAAACTCCTACTCTGTAACCTCCCAAGATAGAGCAACAATCCAATGACTAATATGCTCTTTTACTGTGTATATTTGGCCCAACTAGTTCAGCAAAGCATCAGAATGTATTAATCAACATGGTAAAGACAAACTGATTCACTCCTCTGAGCCACTTAGTTAGAAATAACAGAACTAAATACCTTCTTATTTTTTGAGAATTTTCCTGATGGAAGAAGTGTAATAACAAACAAAATTAAAGAGGGCTATAACATCATATAAAGTGCCTTATTTCTTCTTTCATATTAATAATTTGGATTGGTGCTAGTACTAGAGAAGACAAGATCTGGAGATAATTAAAAATGTGTTATGTCTTTATACTTTCTTTAAAAATGTGGTGAAAAAAATTGATTTTGGCTAAGCAGAGCCCTTATAACATGGCCTCCTAGAATGTCCTCTCTCCAGTCAAATATATTAAAGTATCTCTAAAAGGTAATGAGGTTTGTTGAATAAATGAAAATATAAGGTAGATATTATTGATGAGAAATTGGTATATATTCAATAAGAGAGTGGCATAGACAATGGTAAATCAGAAATACATATTAAATGTAAACCAGGGCAGCCCAGGTGGCTCAGCGGTTTAGTGCCACCTTCAGTCCAGGGCCTGATCCTGGAGACCTGGGATTGAGTCCCACGGAGGGCTCCCTGCATGGAGCCTGTTTCTCCCTCTGACTGGGTCTCTGCCTCTCACTCTCTCTCTCTCTCATAAATAAATAAATACATAAATACATAAATACATAAATAAATACAATCTTAAAAGAAAATGTAAACCAAATAGATGAGAAAGGTAAATAAACTTTGATGTTAAAACATGAAGCATCTAAGCAAGGAGTAACACAACCTGATATATATATATATATATATATATATATATATATATATATAAAATAAAGACGCCCCACTAAGCACAGAGCCTGACACAGGGCTCCACCTCATAACTCTGAGATCATGAGCTGAGCCGAAATTAAGTTGGATGCTGAACTGACTCAGCCACCCAGGCACCCCACAACCTGGTTTATATGTTTAAAATGTCTCTTTGCTATGTGAAAAATGGATGTTGGGAGGAAGGGAAAGTTTAGAAACCAGGGAACCCATTAGTGGATTACTACAAAGGTCTGGATGAAAGAAGATGGTAGCTTAAAGTAGGCTGATAAAATGGAGGTAATGAAAAGTTGAAAAGACTCTTGAAAGTAGAATCTACAGCATTTGCTGTTGGACTGGCTGTGCAGTATGAGAGAAAGAAGAGCCACAAATGGTTCTGAAGATTTTTGCAGTGAGTAATTCTGCAAATGACAGTGTAACATACTAAGTTGAAAAATGCTAAAGTAAGAGCACATTTTGGGGGAGCAATGAAAACATTAAGGCTTGATTTTCTTTTAGGTAGCTATTTGATAATCAAGTAGAATATGTGAAGAGCATATCAAAACCTGTAAGACTGAAATTCAGAAATAAATGATTGCTGTAGATATGTTTTGAAAAATCATCAGTATTTATTAACATTCAGAGGCATAAGATGAGAGCATAGGATCCAAACATTTAGAGAAGTGAAGTTGAGGAGTGAACTCATGGCACATGGACACAGAGAGATCCAGAAGAAGAAGGCCATCAGAAAAGACAGAAAACTTAGGTGCCACGAATACTAGGAATAAATGCTATTTAGGAAGCCAAGTGAAGAAAGTATTTTAAAAAGGAATGACCACTGTTTCAAAAGCAGCTGAGAAACCAGCAAGATAAAGATTGAGAATTAACCATTGGATTTTGAAGCCTGGAGGTTTCTGGCGACCCTCATGAAAACTTTTGTTAGACTAATAGCAACAAAAGCCTACCTGGCATAAATTTGAAAGACCAAAGAAATGAGGATTTAGAGCAACATAAAAGTTCTCTTTGAGAAGATAATTGCAGGGTATTATGTCACAACAATGACTACTTTTTTAAACTAGTATTCTATGGCATGTTTTATGCTGATGTGGATGAAGAAGAGAAAAATTGTGTGGCAAAAGCAGAGGCAATTGTAAAAACAAAGCCCTTCCCTAGATGATAGTGGGTGGCCTGCTAAAGCTGTTCCTTTATGATTTTTTTCTCACTCTTCTGACTTCTAAATATTACAGGGCTTCAGGATTATATTCCTGGACTTCTCTAACTCACATCGTTAGCCCATTTAATCTCCTGAATTTAAGTATCACCTATAATACGAACTCCCAGGTTTATATATTTAAGTGGTGGGCAGCCCAGATGGCTCACCAGTTTAGCAACGCCTTCAGCCCAGGGCATGATCCTGGAGACCCAGGATTGAGTCCCACTCGGGCTCCCTGCATGGAGCCTACTTCTCCCCCTGCCTGCATCTCTGCCTCTCTCTCTCTCTCTTGAATAAATAAATAAAATCTTTAAAAAAAAAAAAATATATATATATATATTTTTTTTTTTAAAGTGGCCATACAACATTGACACTTGGATATTTAATGTGTGTCTTTAATGTAAATGTTTCAACACTGATGATTTTCTCAGAAGCCTGCTTGCTCTCCAGGCTTTCTTACCTCAATCAAGGGCAATTCTATCCTTCTAATTTCTCAGATCTAAAACATTTACTATTCTCATTTTAATTGCATCTTTTCAAGACATGTTGATTCTATCTTTAAAGTATATTCAGATTCTGACAACTTATAACCAATTGTACAACATTTGATTCTCTTGATTTGCAGTAGTTATGTTCTATAAAGTCATTGTGAACACTGAAGTAAAGAATACTGAACCATGGCTCCCAGGGAAAAATACAGTGTTAGGTCCTTAGAACCTCTTATGATAATTTATCTGTCAATTGATCAA
The DNA here is from genome assembly GCF_011100685.1 of Canis lupus familiaris. Classification (NCBI taxonomy): domain Eukaryota; kingdom Metazoa; phylum Chordata; class Mammalia; order Carnivora; family Canidae; genus Canis; species Canis lupus. The sequence continues at coordinate 48,318,355 of NC_049227.1, read as the reverse complement.
CCCATAATTTTGTTTTATGTGTGTTTCTGTTTAAAGACAACTCATTTACGATATATTACTGATCGATCAACACGGAACTAGCAGTCACTTGCACTATAACTTATGCTTGAACAAGCTTATCTAACACTTGTATTTTCTCCATAAGGTACATCACAGGCCTTCCTGTTCTTAGAACACTAGACAGCATGTCCACACTACACTCGGGGACAATTTTAAACCGTGAAATCACAAAAACACACAAAATGTGAAAAATATGACGTTACATGAAAGGACCCCTGTTTCATATTGAACATTCGAATAAGAAAGTAAAACACAATCTTATTGACTTCAACTGGGAATATGTGTGTCTGGGGCCTCAAGTTTTTTGCCACTGTGCATATGCCTGAGAATGACCTTGAACTCATTGTGAGTATTGATTTGGACCCTACAAATAAACTTTAGCAAGTAGGCAAAATTGCAAATATGAAATGTTCAAATAACAAGGATTGATGTACTATCATTCCTTATCCTCTTCCTCTACTTGAATTTTCTCCATAGCAATGATCACTACCAGGCATGCTATGTTTATTTATTTATTTTTGTTGTTGTTATTTATTGTTTGTCTGGTCATGAGGAAACGGAGCTTTAAAAATTTTGTTCATGCTGAATCCTGATCCCTTATTATAGGACTGGGCACATAATAGGCACTTAATAAATATCAAATAAAAAGAATCAGATAGGTATAGACAGACAAATGGTTTTAAAAGTGAGACAGTGATATACATATTTATTGAAATTTAGTTGATTTTTGATGAATTAATAAATTCATATGACTTAAAATTTTAAAGTATAAAGGGATATGCCAAGAAAAGTCTCTCTGTACCATAAATGAAATTCCAAATTTTCCATAATTTACATTTCCACATAAAGTGGAATATATAAAGAGTAGGTTAAGAAAAGAAGACAAAAAAAAAATCTGAGGAAACCATATGAACTTGAAAATCAAAGTTCCTTGTGAAAAATATCCCCAATAAAAATGTAAAATATCAAAGAGATTTGAAATGAGAATATCTTTGCAGTAGTCAGAAACGGAGTGCAGGAGAAAAATAAAATAATTACGAAAACTAAAAGCAGCACAGTTCTGGAGATGGCTAGTAAGAGCTCATATTTAGATTTATAGGAATTATGTGAGCTAGTTTTTAAACACAGGCATTATTAAAAATTAAACCACATACTTACAATTAGACAAATTCTATTAAAATTACATGAAAACAAAGAAAAGTACCTAAAATTTATCACTTTGGAATTGTTTTACTATACTTTACTTTTTCTGTTATCTTGAGGTTATTTAAATCTATTGTATTTGCATGGAAATATCATGCAAATCACCATGATGTTGATGAAGGATAGTTGGAAGAAAGGGACAAATACCACCCATGTCTGTCCCTCCACTCCCCTGCCCTCCCTCCCCCATTCAAGAGGAAACCACCTTTAAAAGGATTTTATACCACGATGGAGGGAGCCCTCCACCCTCTCCCATGTGATAGGTAGTTGACAAAAACTTGATTGGGTGAAAGGCACAAGGAGTGTTAATCAGATTAAAATAGCCCTTCACCAAGCCCATAAAAACCTCTAGTTTTAGAAATTCTGGTGACAACCGTCTCAGGTCCCCTCCCTCCTTTGGAGCTTTGTACCACCACTTTGGTGCTGATCAGATAGGCTCTGTAGGCTAGAGCACTGGGGCCATGGAGGAAAGGGACCCCGTGTGGCTGCAATTCATTAATGCTGTTCAAGCATCACAAATACATGCACAATGGCCTTGTCTTTATTTAGTATGTCTCAGATCTTAGCTTTGTGTATCATTTCCTTGGTCATTTAAACAAGCTCTTCTCATATACTAAAATAAACCCATGTATCTTATTTATTTATTAAAGATTTTAGTTATTTATTCATGAGAGACACAGGAAGAGAGAGAGAGGCAGAGACACAAGCAGAGAAAGAAGCAGGCTCCATGCAGGAAGCCTGATGTGGGACTCGATCCCAAGACCCCAGGATCATGCCCTGGGCCAAAGGCCGGCGCCAAACCACCCAGCCACCCAGGGATCCCCCATGTATCTTATTTAAAGGTCTCTTGCCTCAGGTCTAATTATACATTTATTTGCATGATTAGAAAATAGGTTTTATCTCCTGCTCAGGTAGAGTGAAGGGAAATAAAGTATATATTCAGAGACATCAAATGACAATTGTCTCAACTATCCTTTGCTTCTTCTAACAAGACGACTTCTTATCTCAGGTTTTATTGTTCCTTTCTGGGTAGAAGATGAGCAATGAACTGTACAAAGAACCCCATTAAGGTTGAAGTACTCAACTGATGATCTGGTGATCACCTCTTCTTCCTCCTTCCTTTATCCTTCTGTCAGAGTTTTTCATCAAAGTAAAATAGGACATATAAAAAAAAATGGGACCATTTTGTTTTATTTATTAAAGTTCTGGGGAGGAAAGGGTTAACTTGACAGTCCTGGGTTACTCTACACCCTACACCTAGCAAAGATATGTCTGTCTTCAGGATGGGCTGCTGAGTAGGCCCTGAGATAAAATCTCTGAACCCTTGGACTATTCCAAAGTCTTGGAACAGGAGATACTGTACCAGGGTGGATTGCTGAGTTACCTTTCTTTAGATTAAGGAACACATTCTACAGTCCACAGATTGGGACTTTAGTGAAGTGGGTCAGGCAGTCTCGACAAATATTGATGGATGATGCTAGAGTGGAGCTTCGGCGCAGGGCTTTTTTTTTTTTTTTTTTTTTCTATCCCAACACCCCCCCCCCCCGCCGGCGCAGGGCTTTTAACCTGATGCGACAGGGTAAGGATCTGATGTGAAGGACCTTTTGACTATTTTAGTATAGACAGAGCCCAAAAAGCCATGGGACAATGGCTTTCCATCCTAATGGCTAAGAATCAAGGGACACTATTATGGGAATCTTATGTCTTCCACATGTATGGAGGGCCTCTGGAGATACTTGTAACTTATACTAATGCACCATGATTGTTATTTCCTGGAGAATAGATCAGAATAAGACATATTCTATAGCACAGTTAGTAGAGATAGGGACAATTTTGAACAACATCCATGTCCTCCCATAGGAGGAAGGTGGGCTTTGCTATATAGCAGCATCCGATGAAAACTAGTCTCAGTATAAGCTTGTAAACCAAGACAGGGTGTCGACTTTGTCCTTAATTTATTTGGAGTAAAAAATAACCAAATCTTGGTCAACTGTAATGATTCCTATCCTTCATATTATCGGATGTATGGACAAGGTCCAATTCTTTGGGGAAGCATAGCAAATATCTCTGTGATTCTTAATGAATTGTTGTGTCTTGAAACTGAATTGTGTCATGACAATACTGCAAAATAGCATCACATTGGGTTTGTTGGTAAGATTATGTAATTAAGCCATATGTAACCACCTTGTGTAATTAAATCATATGCTAATCCTGAGATTGCCATCGAATGTATTGGAAAATCGAGTTAAAACCTCTTCAGGAAATGTTACCAATACAAATGTGTGGCCTGAGGAAGAACTGTATTTATGTAGCTACAAGGCAAATTCTGCACTAAAAAGTTTGGTCAGATTTATCTCAGGATAAATGTTATACTAGACCAAGTGAAGAAATGAGTAATCAAATTAGTACAAAATGTGAAAATGTATGTAATGGCTTTTTAGGGTACATTCATTGTTTATCTGTACTCTACATTGGCTTCTCTGGATTTTAGGCTATTTATGCATATGATATTAATGCATTTATTATGTTTATTATATAAATGCTAAACTAAAGGTGCATGCTGAGAAAAATATGATTTTTTTTTTTTCTTTTGTGAGAGCCGGGCCAAATCGGGGTAGAATGAGCAGGAAAGGGTTAATTCAGCAAGGCAGGGTTGCTCAGTTCCTACCGGTGCCAAAGAAATGCTTGACTTCAGTGTTGGCTCTTCACTGACTCCTGGGATATAGCCTCTGAACTATCTGCTACAGCATTTTTGTATGTCTGAGGTCTTAGGTCATGCCCAAATTTGACCAGACAGACTTATCCTAACAATGTAATTCATGAGCTGAGCTTTCCTGGTTGGCAACTTTTCAGAAGTATTGTCATACCTTATTGCTGGGAGAGTTTAGCATGTCCCTGGGCGACTCCACTGGAAGGGTACTCCTGAAGTTTAAGTCTGGTTTCTTCTGGACCTCAAATAATGTATTCTTTTCCTTTGCTAATTGTGATCTCTATCCATTCATATGACAATGAGTATGGCAGCTTTTTTGAATCCTGTAAGTCCTGACCCTTGACATAGTCCCCTTTCCTGCTTTCCTACTCCCTGTAAGTGGATTTTCCAGACCTGGTCCCACTGACATCTCGGGGTAGTTCCTTTAGAAGCCCGTATCCTATTACGTGATATCTATATCCATATCTATAGCTATACCTAGTCATATTTATCTCTGTTATTATTTATCTTCACCAAAAGGGAAAAAGGTGAGCATAGATAGGTAGATGAAAGAGAGGTATAGATAGATTGGTAATAGGGATATGGATATAGACATGGATGTAGGTATACAGATAGAGATATCCATTGTGTTTTTTTTTTTTTTATTTTCCATTTTGGGCCATATTTGGCTTTATTTTTTGGATAGTTTTGGTTAATTTCTGTTTTTAGTTTTTAATCCTTTTTTTGGTTCATCGAAGACTATATTTTTGTGTATTTTCATCTGTTTCCCATTATTTTTGTTATTTTAAGTGGATTTCAAAAGAAATACAAAATGTCTTTATTTTTGGATGTTTAACTGGATAGCCCTGACTGCTTTATAATATAGAAAAGTGTAAAATGCTTTGGGTTGAATCACTTTTAAAGAACAGCACCAAACATCAATCAGACACTAAGTAAATTGCAGCTATTACAACTATTTCCATTTATTTTATTCAGCTATATATGTTCTCTTTTTTTTCCAGCTATAAATATTCTTGTATAAAACACTGTGAATTCTTCCAAGAAGATAGTGAATAATTCACATAAAAAAATGGCACACAAATCAATTTATCTGCCTGATTTGGTAGAAGAACTCTCAGATCTTTTACTAAAAAGCACATCATGAGACAGTGTTATATAAATTATTAACCTGATTAGTGAAGAGCAATAATCATGTATTTTTGTGGTATTACTGTCAATTGGAAACAAACCAGCTCTATTTTGAATAGAAGTAACATAATTTAACAAACAACAAACATACAGATTGTTTTAAACATGTTGTGGAAATCAGAAGTATTAACTGTGAGTTAGTTCCTTCAGAGAACTTACCATACCTCAAAACTTATTTTCTCTGTACTTAAAAATGTTAACACCTACCCCTCAAATATATTCTTGAAAATTTATTTGATGCAAGTCTGAAGTCTAATGGGGGATTATTTTCTTTCTAGGGACTTTTTTTTTTTTTACTTTGCTTTTAAATTACCTAGTTTCAATCAATGGGACAATATTTAACTTGGCTCTGAATTGCTAAAGTCTCTATTACAGTTCTCTGCAAATTATGAATATGAAAAAAATATGTAAGATCAGCATAACTCCTATTCCTAGGGCTTCAAATTTAGCAAGAAAATGTGTTTCCCTATTAAAATATAAGCAAATATATTATAAAATAGAAATTTTCAAATGGTTTGAGAAAATTTATTAAACATATTACTGGACTTGAAGAGAACAGCATTTTCTCCACTGCCTTAAGTTGGATTCCCAGCTAGCAGACTCTGTGACAGAGATTAGTATATAGGAAATTTATTTTGGAGTGCTCAGTGGATCAGCAGCTATGGGAAAGGAGGAGGAAGGATCAATATCTGGGTTGTTAGCATGGGAAAAAACAGTATGGAACACCCAGTGAAGTTGAAGTATGATGCTGCTTTGTGGTGACCTTGCAACCCTGTGGGAGCTCTGAAGTTGGGATGGCTCTTCAGAATTGCCTCAAATTGCCACCTCTTTATGAAATTTTATTTAAAAATACAAGAAAGGAATAAAATATACCTGACTTCATAGGCATTGAAAATGGGAGAGGAGGAGGCAATAGCAGACAAGAGATGTCAACAACTTTTTAAAACTTTAAAAAAAAAAAACTTTTTTTTAAAACTTTTTAAAAAATGGCAGGTGGATGAGGGAAGAATGTCAGAATAAGCAGAGAAGAAGAAAATGAAACTTAAATGTTTCCAGAGGGAGATAAGAAGTAGGCAGTTTTCCTCAGAGACCCTCATAAAGTCTTGATTGCCAGTAGTATAGAAACGTATTCAGATGAAACATTTTCAGAATTGAAAGAAGGAAGTATTTTTAACTCATCAATTTGTTTCCAGACTAAGGAATGGGAGATATTTTAATGTTAACTGAAGCCAAAATTTGACTTAAGTTTACCCACATTGAATAAAGTTTAAAGGAATGATGCAAGGGGAACATAGAATTACATTTTGAGGATAAATTTGATGCTTTTCACATTTTGGATTTATTTGCTATTGCAAGAAAGAAAAATTGCAAATGATGAATAAATAAGTTGTAGCACATTTATACAATTGTAATGTTATTCAACAACGAAGATGAATGAACCACGATTTAGATACAAACAACCCTGTGAAGAAGAAGCTAATAGTGGAAGAAAGTATTCATAGGTTACAATTTGTAAAATATCCCAGACTGTGGAAAATTTAACAACATATTGTTTAGAAGTCCATCATATGTATGAGGTAAAGCTATAAATGAAATAAGTGAAATTTCAGGATAGCAGTTACATATGGCTGGAAAAAAAAAGACACAAAGAAGAAAAACAAATCTTTCAAGAGTGTTGGTAGTATTTAAACTCTTAAAATGGATGATGTGTTATGTAACACTAATGTGTATATCGTACACTAGTGTTTATTAGTTTTTAGCCTTATACGCATCATACATTTCTTATATCAGTAGTAGTCCATAAAATAAGAAGGAAATAGCAAGAAATAGAATGGAGAATTTGGCTATGTAATCAATGATGTAGTTTTGGTCAAGTCTAACAAAATGTTTTCTAAAAATAGAACGGGTAAGGGGCGCCTTGGTGGCTCCTTCGTTGAGCGTCAGCCTTAGGCTCAGGTCATGATCCCAGAGTCCCAGAATCAAGACCCACATTGGGTTCTCGGCTCAGCAGGGAGACTGCTTCTCCCTCTGCCCCTCACCCTACTCATGTTCTCTCTCTCTCTCTCTCTCACATAAATAAATAAAATCTTTAGAAAAAATAGAACAGGTAAAGAAGAATCCCATTAGTTCTTGACTATAGCTATGATTCATTTGATGAGATATTATATTTGTTTCTTAACTGCACACTTAATGCTTTTCAAAATTGAAAATGCATGTGCTTTACAAAGGAAAAGATTACTTATAGTTATTTGGATAACTGGTTCAGTTAAAGAGACTCTCATTTTTGAAAAGACGACATTTCACAATGGAGCAGACGTGCATTACAATAACCTTCAGTTAAACTGGGTTTTAGATTACTTAGCCATTGTACCTCTCATTATATCCCGTGGTGTTGCTCTTTTCCTATTTCATCGCTCTTTATAACTATTTACGGGAGGATGTGGAAAAGAAGGGGAGGGAGGTGAAACTTGAATTCAGCAGATTTAAAAATTAATAATGAATCTATCATTAGCACTTAATTCCAAACCAGAAAATGAGCTGGACTCTTCTTATGTGCAAAGAGAAAAAAAAGAATATTTTATTTCTGGACCACCGCCAGGCGTCTATTTGTAACTGTCTAACCACTTGCAATGATTTCTATGCCACTGCAGTTTTGAATATCATTCCCACAGATGTTGATTCCTGCTTTTGCAGACATTTAAACTAAACTCTGTCTTCCTAATTTGCATATGTTGTCAACAAGCTGTGCTTTGGTGTAATCCCTGCCAGAGCTTTCCCTCCAATAAATGGAACAGTGGGGATGGGGTGTTATTTCGAGTGACTGTGTAACTCAAGAGCTTAACTAATTACACTATAATTTGAAATAAATCTTTGATGCACTATCTTCAAGAATTAATATAGTAGGAAGGAAAATCACTTTGAGCAAGATGGCTTCATTTCATTCGGCGAGGCTCTGAAATCCGATGTGCAATAAGCTGGCGGACAAACCATTAGAGAGCTAGCAGGGATAACATTCAAAGCAAGCACTTCCACAGCCTCATCCAAAATGTGCTGAAATGACAACAGTGAATATGTATTAGAAGTTTAATTTAGTCTCCTAAGTGACCTTGATCATTTGATTGGGTAGGATCTGAGATCGTGTTTTCAAGTATATTTATGAATGCCTAAAACAGGAGATGGGAAAAAAAAAATCCTTCAAACAGCTACCCTGAAGATTTCTTGGATTAGGAAAGAAAATGAAAAAAGACCAGTTTGGCTCATTAATAATTCAACATCTTTCTGATTTTAAAATCCCCTCCAGTCAAAATCTTGACTTTATTATTTTTTTTCAGAAAATTCTTATTAGTGAAAGCTCTAAGGCATTAGCAAAATGTTTATAAAGACTGTTTCTTTTATTTGCACTAAAGTGGTGTCCTTCCATTACTCCTAATCTGTCTGGAAAATCTAGACTGCCCAACTCTTGCATGTACTAGATCCTTCTGTTTCTTGTTTTTCTCTCACTTGCTGCTGCATTGCTGGTTTTCTGATGCACATTAAGTGGCTCAGCTAAAAACCATATGTATATGACCCACAGAGAAATCTTTTAATCTTTAAAGTATCTTTTTGTATTAATAAAACCATAACCTAAAATATCTTGAATAAAATTTTAGTTTCCTAAACTTGTAAGAATAAACCCCTGTATTAAAACCATCTCACAGTTACATGAAGATTCTTATATAGAAAATCATGAGTACGGCCCTTCATTTACACTGAGTCTCTGAGCATGGGTGTTCTCCTCATTTGAGTATACATACAATGGATATCATATAATAGTGCATACAAATATTTGAATAATCAGGTGGTTGTATGTATTGTACTCATGTCCTTATAAATAATTGGGCAACTGCCTTCTATTTCAAAATTACTCATTGAGCACTTATTATGTGTCAGGAATTAGGCTATGCACTAAAGATTCTTCAGGGAACAGAAAAGTTTCTGCCTAGAAGAAGCTTACTATCTGGTGGTAGTTCACAGAGAAATAAATAAGCAACTATGTTATTATATGGACAAATACAGGATGCTATGTGAGCATAGGTGGAAATTTAACCCAGTCTTAAGGAATGAGAACAGACCTCCCAAAAGACGCAATGTCTACACTGAATTTTCCAAAATAATTGAATTAGATATGGCAGTATTATGTGGGTTTAGGCTTGGGAACAGAGTGGTTTTGTCCTAGGAATAGACTTCTAAAAAGAAAATGCATAGTTTAAAAGGCTAAAGTGATAAGAGATCTATTTGCATGTGAGTGCCTCCCTAGCATTAATAACATATCATTGTATTTATGTGTAAATATGCAAGCCTAAAAAGATAAATAGCGCATTACCAAAATTCACCAAACATGAATGTAGTTCAAGGTACAGTAAAGGAGGAGAGGCTTTTAACCTGAAGCTCATATAACAACTATCAAAAACTTTAAGTCTCACATAAGGAAATTCATCCAAAACTTTCTAATAGTTCTCACTTTTCATTCTGTGCCTTGATTCTTCATACAATTGTACCCTCCTTCCCAGATTGCCAACCTTTGGAGGATACAATCTGTATCTTTTCTTCTTCTTCTTTTTTTTTTTTTTTTTTTTTTCCTGGTTTTCCTGCCCAGCCCAGAGTCCTATATGCAGCAAAGGAAGAAATTTATGTAAGCAGGTGATTGCATATCGGCAAATATTTACAACAGGTATACAAATTAGGTATTTCATATTTTTAAAGACAGGGAATCTTATTATGAGATACATTTTCAGGTGAAACTGCCATTTTTTGCTTTCATTTCCCAAAGTTGCAGTAATAGATATTTGAAAGATACTTTCAATTTATTTTTCCCCCTGTTAGTTAATACTAAGATCTACTTAATTCCAAAGGAAGAAGCATACATTATTGTATGTCAACGATAAACATTTCTAATTCATAGTTTTCCTTCCACATTGAATATTATCATCTCTTTTACAGATACTCAATTCAATACAATCCTCAGACCAATTCAGGCCTAGAGCAATGGCAGATTCCGATTTGTTTTCCTGAGCCAACTGGCCCTCCATCTCTGTTTATATTAGAGCATAGACCTTATATCTGAGAGGAAGTAATCTAAATCTTCTGAAATGCTCTCTTTATCTGTCAGCACTCAGGTATACACACAAATGAAAAACCACAAATAATCACATATATCACAAAGTAATACATGAACTGACAGTTCTGTAAAAATTGGTATTTAAACAACCTTCAAATGGGTATCTTGATGATTCCATAATATTTCTAGATCAGTATACACTGTTGAACTACCGAAGAGCTGATTTTTTGTCTTGTAAATACCTGATTATGCAAAATAAAAATCACACTTCCTTTAAGTGTAGACTGTATATGAGCCTTTTAAGGAAATTTTAATATGTTTTAAAATATTTTAATACATAATTGGAAATGTCATGTCTAAAAACTTTTGGAAAAAAAAACCCTAAAAGCTTGTAAGGACAAAAATAGTTCTAGATACATTATAGACATGGGTATTTTTAAATTTAGGCTATTTTAAAATGCTTTTATTTCTTATCTCTAGATAGCACAACTAATTATAATTTCAAGTTGCTTGGAGTTTTCATTTTACTTAGATTTAAAAATCTCAAATAAAAGGTAAAAAGCTGATAACAGAATTTTATAGAAAACACATTTTCAGGGAATGGCCTGGGATAGTAAAGATCCAGCCTAATTTCTCACACCTCCATCTACAACCTAGTGTAATAAATATTGATGTTATGGATGATAGCATGAAATTACCAAAACTCAATCAATAAACACATATTGTCCTTGAGTGCACTGTGCATACTAAGGAGAACATTTCAGTTTGCAGGAGGAAGAAACTCCTGATCCCAGCTAACTGGCTTACTTAAGGACTTCTACAAACTCACAGAGCAGAAAGAAATTTGCAAACTCATCTATCACAATGCCTACTACATTACATTCACTTATGCATTTGTCTATTTATTTTCCTCTTGCTTGAAAGTTCCTTGTATTTTAAAGTTTTTTCCTCCACAGTGCCTAACATAGTGATAGATAATAAGAGTTCAGGAAATGATTGTCAAGTGCATGCCTAAATGAATGAAAAAATGAAAATGTTTGTACAAATTTAAACTAAAAAAAAAAGAGTAACTAGAATATTCTCTCATCCTTCGAAGAAAGAGCTATTTTATTAATCTTATTCACCTGAGAATATATGATGTGTCATCATCTTATTTCCATCTTATTATTGGACCTTTTGTTTTGTTTTGTTTTTAGCATAAAACCCTTACCACAGGATATTGTTGAACACAAAAAAATGAATGGTGGAGCTTTTAAAAATTTTTTTTAATGTATTGGTTCTCTAAGTCATCTGATATCATAAGTAAATTTTCATTCTGGGTTAATGTTTTTCATTATTACAGTCACCTCAACATGACATTGATGATGTTTATATTTGCTAGTCTTCTAAGTCTAAAGAATGTCCTGATAAATACTTAGCCTCTGCAGAGTTAAAAATATAACTCAGAGGCAATGAATAGGGATGATAATGATTCCTTTTTATGCATTATTATTTTATGGAGCCCATTTGATATTTATAGATACCTATACATTGTCCAGTACGTAAATTAATAAAATATTTTTTCTTATATATATTTATTATGAAGGCAATATACATTTGTTGTGGCAAATGTTGAGAGGTATAAAATAAAGGAGTAAAAAGTGAACTTATAGTCTCATGGAAAAAGGATACTCATTGACCCACATGGTAATTTTCCTTTCACTTTCTTATTCATGTAAAATTTTACAAGGTTTAAGTCATAACATATTTCTTCACACTACGAGGCAAATATATTTTTATAATCATTCATTCATTCCTTTAAAAAATATTTTCCAGCATCTACTGTGTGCCAGGTACTCCTATGGGCACTGGTGATACATCCAGTGAACAAAATAGAAACAATATTGCCCTCATGTCACTAAGGCTTTGGAACCTACAAAAAACAAAAAGAGATAAGTAAATTATATAGTGTGTAGAAAATGCCATAGGAAAAACTAACATGGGGAAAGAGGATAAAGAGATTAGGGAAGGAGTGTGTTTTTTTTGTTTTATTTTGTTTTTTTTGTTGTTGTTTTTTAGCGTGGGTTTTAAATATGATAGAGGAGGCATAACTGGGAAAGTTGCTTTTCAGAATAGCTTTGAAGGAAGTAATAGAATGAATCCAGAGAAATATGGAAATAAAAGAAGAAGGATTGTGAAGAAACAGGAGGGAGAGTAAATATGGCTGCAGAAGAGAGGACTCAAGTCCAGTTGTAGTGAAACTATAACACATTAAGACAAGGGGGGCAGCCAGGAGGCCAGGTAGGCAGCTATCTCAATATAATCTGAATGAGAAATAATGTTGGCTTAAGCCAGAGAAGAAGCACTAACAGCAAAGAGAAGTATGTAATTAGGCAATAGATTTAGTTGACATAAAAACAGAGTGTGAGAGAATGAGCAGAACTAAGTATCGTGCTAAGATTTTGTTCCAAATTACTGGGAAGATGAAACTGCCCTAATCGAATTGGAAAGGTTAGAAAAGGAATAGATTTGGGGCAAAAGATCAGATCTTCAAGTTGAATATATAGGGTTGCCTGTTACGTATTAACACATGTATACAGAGATGAAAATATAATTTGGGACATATGGGGGAAGGTCAAGACTGCAAATTAAACTATGGCAATCTTCAGCATGGAAGAGGAAGGTGGAATGCTCCTTACAGAAGGAGCACAAGTGAGGCAGAGGTGTCCAGGGACTGAGCCCGGCAGCCCAGCTCATCCACATCGGGAGACAAGGAGACACAGAAGAAAATACTAAAACACATGGCAAGGGGAAAGAAGAGGGAAATCTAGGTCTCTTGAAAAACAAGTGAAGGAAGAGGGGAGTGTATTCATCTATCTGAAGGCATAATCAACAATAGTATTATACCTAACACTATTGAAACATTGGTTAGATGAAGCTTGAGAAATAAACAGAGGTTTTAGAAACATGGATGTCTTTAGTAGCAGTGATGATTATGGTTATGTTGAAGTTGTAGAGTTTAAAACCCAATTATAGGGGGTTTAAGAGCATATGTGAAGCAAAAGAGACAACAAATATGGTTTCTTTCTTTCTTTCTTTCTTTCTTTCTTTCTTTCTTTCTTTCTTTCTTTCTTTCTTTTCTTTCTTTCTTTCTTTCTTTCTTTTCTTTCTTTCTTCTTTCTTTCTTTCTTTCTTTCTTTCTTTCTTTCTTTCTTTCTTTCTTTCTTCTTTCTTTCTTCTTCTTCCTTCCTTCCTTCCTTCCTTCCTTCCTTCCTTCCTTCCTTCCTTCCTTTCTTTCAATAGTACAGATTTTGCTGTGAGAAAAATGGAATGGAGTGAATGCTATTGGAAAATGTGAGCCAGAGGCTTTTAGTTTATTTATATTCTTTTTTTATATAAAACTATAAAACTTTTGAGAAACATTAGCTTCTTATACTCTGATGGAAATAATCCAGTAAAGAGGTAAAAAGTGACAGTGCAGGAAAATGTGGACATCGCTATGTAGATTGACTTTGAATAAACATGAGTGTACATGTGGTTGAATACCTGTTTTCAAGTCTTTTGGGTGTATATGTAGGAATAAAATTCTGGGCCACATAACTACAACCCTTTGTCCCTAGTTACTGGATATTTTTTTTTTTACCACCTTTCAACATTTTCAAGGAATGCCCTTTGCTTTTCTGCCATGAGTGAGTTCTACTTAGGTGAAACAAAGACAAGCACCTGTGTCAGGACTTTAGGTAGACCTAGGCTAGAACGGACATGCACACTTATTTGCAAATAAGTTCTGCTCTTCTCCTTTCAGAACAAAGACCGGGGTCCCACATTGAGAACACAGACCACCATTGTCAAGGCCACCACTGATCTTGGGAGAGGGTGAGGAAAAGGTAAGTAAAAATACCACAAAGTTTTGCTACCTTTTTAAAGTTGCTTTTTCTCGATTCCGCATATGCCTGATTTTTTGCCATTTCTCCAGAGGGATGTGCCCATGGTGCTGCCAACTCTGCCATTTTCCCAGCCATTTATCCGCTTCTATTTTTTTCAATTATATATGAGTAATCTCATCAGTTGAAAAAAATCTGTGAGATAAAGATTTTGAGGTTTGGAGTCTTGTTATCAGGTATGAAGTACAATCTTGAAGATGAAGAGAGTCAGTATAATGGAAAACAATATAATTGACCAAAACTATTGGAACCTTGTTAGGTTTACCGTCACATCTTTAGAATGAAACCAGTTAGTATAATAGGGTACTGTTCTTAAGTCACAGATACCATGTGTGGTGTAGGCAGATAGATAAATAGAAGTCAGGATTGAGGTTTTGATAAAAATAATATGATGAAGTAAGTGAGAGATAAGAAATTTGATGTTGCATCAAAGAATTTAACTAATAGTGATTAATTGTGGAGTTTAAGTTGGGCAAGGAAGAAAGTAAGTACATGAGAGGTCTGAGAAAAAAGTAAAAAGGTTGAGGATCAATTAATTTAATATTCTAGTGGGGCAATAGGTTTGTGGATTCAGGTTTCAAGAAAGAACATGGGAGATTGGAGGGTAGTTGGAAAATGTGATATTTGCAACAAGATTATGGAGGGACTACAATTATTCATAACCCATCACACATGCTATTTCAACTTCATCATTTATCATTCTTCCTCCCATCTGCTTACTATGGTTCAGCCCTACTGGCCAATTATTCTCTTCTTAGAATTTTATTACATTCTTATTTTTGGTAAGTGTGACCTTATTTTCTCTTCAACATGGAGCACTTTGTGTCCAAATCTTTAATAACTAGCTCAAAGAATATCACAGACAAGTTTTCTCTGACTCTCCAAACTAAAGCTGTCTTCACTCAGTTCTCCTTACATTTGTCTGTGCATCCACACATACACACGTGCACACACACACACACACACTTTTTTTTTTTTTTCCAGATCTTTCTGTTTTATGTTATTTGAACCACTTGTAATGATTGAAATTTATCTGGGATATTTATTTACTTCTGATTTTCTGTCTTTCTATAAATTTCTCTAAACAAAATATTAGCCTCAGATTGGCAATGCTCTATCTAGTTGAGTATTTTCTGTACAAGGTAAATAGAACAATTAGAAATGAGTAACAAATGATGGTAATGATGTGGAGAAATTGCAACTCCTGTATTCTGCTGGTAGGCATGTAAAGTAGTCAGCTGCTGTGGAAAACAGGTCTTTAAAAACTTAAAAGAATGTACATTTTGAAAAAAAATTACACTTCTGCCCAAGTGAAGGAGTATGTCCATTTATCACATCTTTGATATAGTTTTCTATTTATGTTTAAAAAATTGTCGCTAACTTAGTAGTAGTTAAATGCTTTCATGTTGTTTCTACATATGATGTATTCCCTAGGTTTGCAAAATTTGAACTACCACCAAATATCCAGTTGTGGTCTGAATTTTCTGAAATGTTCTTTCATATATGCACACATATTTATTGTATTGCATACAGTGAGAAGTTAAGCTGACTGCATGATAGTAATACAAATATTTTGTATTACTTGTAGAATTGCTGTCTTTCAAATGTACTATAAGTTATATAATTGAGCTAATACCTAGGATACCTTGTCGTGTTTTTTTTTTCTTTAAAACTGGAATATTGTATAATATAGTCTGGTTGAATTCATAGACTTATTTTTCTTATAAGAAAAAAACATTTATTTTTTAAGTATAATTTTGCATATTGTCTTTTGATGCATTTGTTTTGGGGGGAAGGAGGGAGTCTTTTACAGTCATTATTCACAAGGATAGATGAGTTTGAAAGAAGGATTTTATTGCCCACTTGAACTTAATGGATTCTAGTACATAGAATGAAATAGAGTTTACACTGTGTCATTTACATTGGCATTAAATTGGTAAGACTCACAGAACTCTCATCTGATAGCTTTGCTTGCCAATATAAAATATGATCTTTGGATTATGTCTGGCCTGTTACTGATCGTGCCTAGATGGAAAATCAGCCTTTCAAACTAATAAAATCTCGTGGTCTGGACCTTAATGTCTCATGTCAAATTGATAATAAGGGCTCTGAAGTACCTTCTAGAAAATCCTTAGTTTTCATTCAGACCTAGTAAATGTTGGGTCAGATTGCCTACTACTGAATGTTATTTTACTTGTCTTCTCATGCATACTCTTATTCTGCTATAATTTTAGTCAGATGACTGCATGATAATCAACTATCTTTATATGAAATTAAAATGTCTCCATTTTATCAATATAGAAATTATTTTTACAGTGCCACCATAATTATAAATACAAGTGTGTGACCACATAATTTTAATTGATTATGCAAACTCTTGTCCAATTAAAATTTTAAAATCAAAATCTTAGAACCAGAAGAATATTTGGGGTAAGATCTTTAAAATCATATCAAGTTCATGAAGTGATAGATTATTATGAAACAAACCAATTTATCATCATAAACTTGTTTCAAAAACTTGTTGGATATATTTAAAAGGTGCACCTAACACTGTTGCTTTAACTTAGGCCCTTATTTTATTTTTTATTTTTGCTACATATTTTTATAGAAATGGACTATTTCAAGAGGAAGTTCTATATGTAGCTCAAGAGTGCATTTTTCAAAATAAACTGTTCATGAGGTTATGTGAAGAATGATAACAATAGATTTTTAATGAACTAAAGATAAAAAAGCTGTACAAGATATGAGGTTGTGTTGAAAGAGCCACAGGTTTCAAATGAATGGATTAAAAAGAGGTTTAGTACACAGCACATTACATAAAATAATCAAAATTCAATAAAGTCATAGGCATTGAGCAGTCTTTGTTAATACAAAGATAAATTAGATTTGCTTTTTTTCAGAACTCAGTCTAGTAGGAGAGAAAGGATCTTGACTAGATAATTAAAATGCAATGTTAGACTTCTGGTACAAGATGGCAGACTGGCCACTTAAAAATATTTACTCTGTGTCCTGAGTACACAGTCAAACGATAGCAATAGTATCATGTTTTGAAGTATAAACACTTTACTCTGAGAACATTGGGAAACACCACAGGATGAAATATATCTACACAATTTGAGGGGGAAAAGAGAAGCAATATGGTTCTATAACAAACTTAACAGACAGAATTCATATGTTACTATTATGGAAATAGAACATATCTGAAATATATGTCTTTATACATCCATTGTTAATATTTTTAATTGCTCCAGAATTCTGTCAATAAGTAACAATTATTGTTCCAACATCCAAACCTAATTTATCAAGTCTCTTAAGTTTTCCTGGAGATCTCCTTCTCATCTACATTGGCATTAAATTGGTAAGACTCACAGAACTCTCATCTGATAGCTTTGCTTGCCAATATAAAATATGATCTTTGGATTATGTCTGGCCTTATTGTTCTTTCCCCTTCTAACACCCATATCGCTGTAAATAAATTAGCAAACAACCCCAAGACTGGCAGAACAGATATGCCACAGCTAACTATAGACAAGAGGCCACATCAAAGTGGGTAGGAAGGCAGAGTTGCAGTCAGGAGGAGCCAAACTGACCTATGGGACTATCAATAGGAGGGAGGGATGCTGCAGGCAAGGAGAGGACAGAGGAGCAGATCCTACCCTTAGCATCCTAAGCATGGGGTCACATACCAGGAAAATGAATCTCCCTAATATTTGGCTTTGAAACCAGAAGGCTTTGAAACCTGGAGATTTATTTACTAATCTCAGAGCATGTGCTGGAAGGACAGCACTCTTTGGCAGATTACTCGGAGAACAAAAGAGCTAGTAGGTGACATTCCCCTACCCCTCCCCAGCCTAGACACACAGGCACCTGCAGGAACCAGCACAGCATGAATACTCTCCACCTAATTTGCTTATAGTGTACCCCAACTCTGCATTCTCCTTTGTACCTGTCCCCTCCAACCTGGCCTAGGCAGTTGATCCAAAGAGGCACCATAAGCATGGCTGTATGCAAGCAGCCCCAACAAGGGTCAGCAGCTTGATGTGACTCCTGATGTGACTCCTGCCCTGGGGAGAGGAGAAGAAAACCACACATATCACTTTGGACTGTGGCCCCACCAGTGGGCTGGGGCAGACATCTGATCTGACTAGAGGACTTGCCCACCAATGAACGCTTCTTGGGGAACAATCTAGGGAAAGAGCCCTGTAGTTCTGTGTTACTGAAACTGGGGAGAATGCGGGTCTGACCCTAGTAAAGCCCAAGATGTCCCCATACTGGCCCATTAACATCATAGGAACCAACTCCTGCCCATAACAGGCAAAGAGAGCCATTTCTGATTACTGTCCTAAAGGCAAACAAAGCTCAGCCACAAGAGTAGGGTATATGAAATATGCATAGGAAACACCCCCGAAGAGCCAGATTCTGGTGAATAGGGAACATTGCACTACAGGGCACTATAGGAATCTTCTTTATAAGGCCACTACTTTCAAGAGCAAGTGACATAACTGACTTTCCTGACACATAGAAACAGACAGAGATTTAGACAGAATGAGGAAGCAGAGGAATATATTGCAAACGAAAGAACAGAGCAAAATCCCAGTGAGAGAGCTAAATGAAGCAGAGATCAGTAATGTGCCTGATAGAGAATTTAAAATAATGGTCATAAAAGCACTCATTGGACTTGAAAAAAGAGAGGAGGATCTCAGTGACACTTAACAAAGACAAAACATTAAGAAGAAACTCAGAAATGAAAAATGCAAAAACTGAAAATAAAAATATCCTAGAGGGAATAAATAATAAGCTAGAGAAGTAGAAAAAATGGATCAGTGATCTGAAAGACAGAGTAATGGAAAGCAACCAAGCTGAACAGGAGAAATAAAAAGAATAATGAAAAATGAAAATAGATTAAGGGAACTCAGCAACACTATCAAACATAATGACATTCACATTACATGGATCCCAGAAATAGAAGAGAGAAAAAAAGGGGCAGAAAATGTATTTAAGAAATAATAGCTGAAAACTTCCCTAAACCAGGGAAGGAAACAGAAATCCAAATCCAAAAGGCAGAAAACCCCTAACATAATCAACCCAGGGAGGTCCACACCAAGACACATAGTAATTAAAAAGACAAAAAAAAAAAAAAAGTAATGATAAAAAGAGAATTTTACAAGCAGGAAGAGAAAAACAGTTATATATATGGAAAGGAGCTATCAGCTGATTTTTAAGCAGAAATTTTGCAGGCAAAAAGAAAGTGGAATAATATATTCAAAGTACTAAAAGAGAAAACCTGCAACCAAGAATACTCTATCTAGCAATGCTATCATTCAGTATAAACAGAGAAATAAAAGAGTTTCCCAGACAAACAAAAGTTAAAGTAATTCATCACCACCAAAAAAGCCCAAAGAAATGTTAAATGGATTCTTTGAGTGTAAAGACCATAAACAAGACTAAGAAAAGTAGGAAGCATAAAACCAATACAATTAAGTATATCTATAAAAATAAATCAAGATTCACAAAATAAAAGAATATAAATTATGACTTTATATAATTAAAACACTGGGGGAGGTGATGAGTAAAACTTTAGTACTTTTAGGATAGGTTCAAATTTAAGCAACCATCTATTTAATATAGACTGCTAAATGCATAAGATGCTATATATAAACCTATTGGTAACCACAAATCAAAAACTACTAATAGATATGGAAAAAATAAAGATAAAGGGATCCAAGTATAACACTAAAGAAAGCCAATAATGAAGGAAGAGAACAAGTGAAGAAGAGAGAACTACAAAACAACTATAAAACAAGTAATAAAATGGCAATAAGTACATATCTGTGAATGAGTACTTTGAATGTAAATAAATTGCCTCAATCAAAAGACATAGGATGACCAAATGGATAAAAAAGCAAGACCCATCAACATGCTGCCTATAAGAGACTCATTTCAGACCTAAAGATACATGCAGATTGAAAGCAAAAGGATGGAAAGCATTTATCATGCAAACAGAAGTGAAAAAAATAAAGATAGAAATGCAAAGCAAACTTTAAAATGAAGACTGTAACAAGATACAAAGAATCAAAGAATGATACTACACAATCACAAAGATAATGATGTAATGAGAAGATAGAATACTTATAAATATTTAACCGCTCAACTCAGGAGCACCCAAATACGTAAAGCAGGGAATAACAATGATGAAGGAAGTAATGGATAGTGATATAATAATAGCAGGGGACTTTAACACCTCACTAATGATCAATGAATAGATCGTATAAACAGAAAATCAATAAGGAAACTGATTTTGAATGACACATTGGACTAGGTGGATCTAACAAAGCTATTCAGAACATTTCATCCTAAACAGCAGAATACACATTCTTAAAAAAAAAAAAAAAAAAGAAAAAAGAAAAAAAAAAGGATTTTTATTTATTTGAGAGAGAGAGTACAAGTGGTGGGGGAAGGGCAGAGGAACAACTAGACTCCCTGCTGTGTGGGGAGCCCAACTCAGGGCTCACTCACAGGATCCTGATATCATGACTTGGGACAAAGTCAGGAGCCCAACCAACTGAGCCACCCAAGTGCTCTGAAACCACATTCTTTTCCAGTGTATGTGGAACATTCTCTAGAGTAGACCACATTAGATTACAAAACATTTCACAACAAATTCAAAAAGATCGAAGTCATACCATGCATCTTTTTCAGCCACACACTATGAAACAAGAAATCAACCACAAGAAAAATTCTGGAAAGACCATAAATACATGGAGGTTAAATAATATACTGGCAAACAATGAATGGGTCAACCAGGAAATCAAAGAGGAAATAAAAAAAATACATGCAGACAAATAAAAACAAAAACATAATGGTCCAGAATTTGGGGGAAAACAAACAGCAAAAGCTTTCCTAAGAGGGAATTTTTATAACAATACAAGCCCACCTCAAGAAGTAATAGAAATCTTAACTAGATAATATAATTATACACCTAAAGGAGCTAGAAAAAGAAGAAAAAACTCAAAACCAGTAGAGGGAAGGAAATATTAAAGAGTAGAATAGAAGTAAATTAAATAGGATCTTAAAAAGCAATAGAATAGATCAGCGAAATCAGGAACTGGTTCTTTGAAAAGATCAACAAAATTGATCAACCTTTAGCTAGACTCATCAAAAAGAAAAGAGACAGAGACAGGGAGAGGACACAAATACAAAGGATCAGAAATGAAAAGAGAAATTAACAAATGACACCATCTTTTCAACAAATGGAAAACTGCAAGGTGCCTGCGTGGCTCAGTGGTTGACCTTTGGCTTAGGCCCTGATCCCAGGGTTGTGGAATCAAGTTCCTCATCAGGCTGATCTCAGGGAGCCTGCCTCTCCCCTGCTTGTGCCTGTGCCTCTCTTTTTGTGTCTCTCATGAACAAATGAATAAAAACACTTTAAAAAAAATGGGAAACTGGATAGCAACATGCAAAAGAATGAAACTGAACCACTTTCTTACTCATACACAAAAATAAATTTGAAATGTATTAAAGATCTAAATGTGAGACTTGAAACCATCAAAATCATAGAGGAGAACACAGGCAGTAAACTCTTGGACATAGACCATGGCAATTCTGTTCTAAATATGTCTCCTGAGGCAAGGGAGATAAAAGCAAAAATAAACTATTAAGACTACATCAAAATAGAAAGCTTCTGCACAACAAAGGAGACAAAAAGTAAAAGACAACCTACTAAATACGAGAAGATATTTGTGATTGACATCAAAAAAAGGATTGGTATCCAAAATATATAAAGATTAAATAATTCAACTCTCCAAAAACAAATAATCCAAGTAAAAAATGGGTAGAATGTATGAGCAGACATTTTTCCAAAGAGGACATACAGACAGCCAACAGGCACATATAGATGTTCAAAATCACTCATTATCAGAGAAATGCAAACCAATACCATAATGAAACCTCACCTCATACCTGTCAAAATGACTAAAATAAAAAACACATGAAACAAGTGTGACAAGGATGCAGAGAAAAAGGAACCCTCATGCAGCATCACTGGTGGGAATACAAACTGGTATAGACCCTGTGGAAAACGGTATGGAAGTTCCGCAAAAAATTAAAAATAGAATTACCATATGATCCAGTAATTCCACTACTGGTATTTACCCAAAGAATACGAAAACACCTATTCAAAAAGATATATGCACCTCTGTGTTTATTGCATTATTTACAATAGCCAAATTATGCAAGCAACCCAATTGTCCATTGATAGGTGAATAGATAAAATATAATTTATATATTTAAATGTACAGATATTTATAGATAGATGTGTGTGTGTTACTCAGCCATAAAAAAGAATGAAATCTTGCCATTTGCAACAACATAGATGGATTTAGAGGGTATAATGCTAAGTTAAATAATTTAGAGAAAGACACATACCATATAATATCCCTTATATGTGGAATTTAAGAAAAGGAACAAAGAAGAAAGAGACAAAAAACAGATTCTTCGGTATAAAGAACAAACTGATGGTTACCAGAGGGGAGGTATGTGAAAGGATGGGTAAATTAGGTGAAGGAGATTAAGAGTATACTAATGATGATAAACACTGAATAATGTATAGAATTGTTGAATCCCTATATTGTTCAGCTAAAACTAACATAACATTGTGTGTTAATTATATTGGAATTAAAAAGGAAGTGTTTCTCATTAAAAATAAATAGGATTATTAACTTTTTGAAAAATAAATGGGATGATTAATTCCTGTGAAAACATGATGATATGGTGAAATGAATATAGGAAAATTCATTTAGCCATGACTATACTACTCTGTTTGAGTTATACATAGTCCTGATATTTTCTCTATAGTGAAGAAAATATAATATACCATTTTAGTGCTCACTAAAAAAAAAAAAAGTAGATTAAACCAATTTATATGAATTATAAGGATTAATACTAATTAAATAGTGGAATGTAAATCTGGTTAACAAAGACAAAATGCAAGTTGTAGGTATAAATTAGGGAGGTTGAGAGATACAGTTGATTAAGGAGGATGAGGAAGACACATAGTAGCACTGGTGTCCTCATCTCATAAAATTGGAAGATATGTGCTGTATGGTTGGTAGAATGAAAAACAGTCCCTGCAGGTTGTTTGAATTTCCTGGAGAAATCAGTGTAGTTGCTAAGAGTAGTGTTATAAATAGTTGTCTAAAACAATATTATCTGGCTAGTACTCTTTCTCACTCCCAATAGTGTACGGATTGAAACAATACACGATCTGATACTTTGGTTAAAAGTAAGCTCAAATAAATAGATGGATAAATGGCAAAAAGTTTGAAATAAACATTATTAGTCATGCTTGAAATTTAAGTAGCACCAGAAAACTGCCATTAAAAGAATGAAGAGTATAAACAATGTGAGTAATTGTTGGATTGGATGCTTTTTATTTCATTATAAAATATAATTTTTTGCTATTTTCTTTTTGCTATTTTCGCTACTTCACTTTTTATCCACTGTGATTTATAGTTTGATAAAATATGTATTAGGGTGATTGTCAAGGATATGAAGCAAATAGAACTCTAAGAAACTGTCAATGGAAATATAAAATGGTATAGTCAGCTTGGAAAATGTTTGTTTTGGCAGCCCGGATGGCTCAGCGGTTTAGTGCCGCCTTCAGCTCAGGGCCTGATCCTAGAGACCCGGAATCGAGTCCCACATCGGGCTCCCTGTGAGGAGCCTGCTTCTCCCTCTGCCTGTGTCTCTGCCTCTCTTTCTCTCTGTGTCTCTCATGAATAAATAAATAAAATCTTTAAAAAAAAAAAAAAGAAAAAGAAAATGTTTGTTTAGTTTCTGCTAAAGGGGAGTATAAATAGATGTTACTCTTCAGAAATTCCATTCCTAGGTATGGAAGACAGCTGAAATAATATGGGACATGGATTAAAATACTCACAGGAACAATTTTTTAATAGCCCAGAACTTGGAAGAATCAAGAGTCCATCAACTTCTGAATAGAAAACAAATCGGAATTTATCCATTTTATCAAACATAAGGAAAGAAAAAGATCAGGCTAGAACTACAGTTAACAGTATGGAGGAATTTTGACAACCTAATGTTGAATGAAAAAAAGAGCAGCCTGGGTGGCTCAGTCCATTAAGTGTCTGCCCTCTGCTCAGGTTATGATCTCAGAGTCCTGGGATCCAGCCCCCAGGGGGGCTCTCTGCTGGGGGGGTGGGGGGCGGGGCTCTGCTTTTTCCTCTCACTCTCCCTCTGTGGTCTCTCTTGCTCTCTCAGGTAAATAAAGTCTTGAGAAAAAGCTAGACAGAAAAGATTACATAATTTATTATTCCATTTCATAGTTCAAATAGACAAAACTAATAGTGTTAGACATCAGAAATATGGTTGCTTTCTAGGAGAAGGTAATAATGACTAGAAAGGGACCAAAAAGGTGATGCTTTTGTAGTGCTGGTAGTATTTTATTTATTTGGATAGAATTGACATGGATATTTTTGCGGCGTGATAACCATACACTGATGATTTGCATAAACTTTATATATGCCACATTCCAATAAGATATTTGTCAAAAATATAGTAATTGATACACAGAAGGTTGAACAGACTTTTGAAACAGAATAATAAGTGGCTGGCTAGGAGAATGAGTGAATGAAAAGTAGAAGTGTTCAAGGAGAACAAGAGAATAAAAGATGAGAAATTAAGTAGAAGAAATCATGTTCAAAGAGGGGTCATTGAGAAGAAATGATCTTTCAGTTCATCAGAGTATCAGTAGCTAAATTCTGAGCAGAAAACAGGTGGTCGGCAAAACACCTTTAAAATAGTATCTTAATTGGAAATCTCATTGAATAGTTCGATATGTTGTTGTTTTTTTTTTAATTTAATTTTTGGCTGTAAAGAAAAACTAGAGACTTGGGCCTTCAAACTCTTCCACAGTGTATCATACCTAGCCTGAAATGCATTACTGTCAAATCAGAGTTAGTGTTCTTCACGATTAGCCTTTCAATGGGTCAGAAGTCCATGGGGAATGAAGTTGGGGGAGTTCGGGGGCTCCATTTTTCACTCGCCTAATGAGGTGAATGATAGACTCTGAAAGAGACCAGTCGACTGATTTCTTGGCCAGCAGCCATTACGAACTCATTAGAGTGTCTCTCTCAGGCTTTCCTTAAGTCAGATGATCTGAATTTTCAGTCTGACTGCTTCCAAGTAATCTAGTCATGGCTTGCTCACAACTAATGTGTCTCTACTTCTTCTCTTCCTGGTGGATTACTATAATTCTGAGGGACAGATATTTATATCTCCTAAAAAGAACAGTTTTCTCCCAGAGAAGTTTAATATGCAATTTTTGTATCAGCAAAATAAAGACCCAAGAGCATTCTTCTTGCAGATCATTTCTGAATTTTTAGATGCTAGAAAAGAAATCCCATGGTGAGGCATATTGGAAAGGTATAATTCTTACTTCCTCTTAATTAGTAGTGGTTAGCTTGTTTATTCCCTGCACTGGGCTGCAATCCTATTCAGTCTGACAAATGAGATTTAAGGGTACATAAAGGATTATTTTAGTGAGCATTTCTTGTAGAGCTGATGTGGTACCTTAAGACTTTACCACTTAAAGCTATCTAGCCAATGCCTTCTTACTTCTGATTAAATCTCGAGACCAAAAAATCTTTCAAATTCACGTCCTAACAATAGCAAAATTATTTTTAATGTAATCTCTTTTTAAAAGACTTATATATTTGAGAGAGAGCACTGTGGGGGGAAGAGCAGGGGGAGCAGACTCCCTATTGAGCTGGGAGCCCTCCACAGGGCTCCATCCCAGGACCCCAGGACCCCAGGACCCCAGGACAGCAGGACCCCAGGACCGCAGCCCCTGGGATCCTCACCTGAGTGGAAGGCAGATGATTAAGGACTGAGCCACCCAGGTGCCCCATTAATGTAATCTCTTATTTTTTCCGACAGAATAGTTTCTTTTCACAACTCCCCACCTCCACACTCCGAATGGCTAAGGCAGGGGGAAGAAGGGAAGTCAAGAGGCATTTATCCATGTTATGGATGTTTTCATTTTATTGGCCTGATACCTCTGTATCTACTTCCTTGTTACTGAGAGAATGGATGATTTCTTTTTTTGTTTTTTGTTTGTTGTTGTTGTTGTTGTTGTTGTTGTTGTTTTTCTACTATCTCCTCTCAAATAATGCAGTTTCACTTAGGTTGGAACCAATTCTTCCCCAAGATTCACCAGCCCTATGGTAACTTCTCGTAGAAATTTTAATGAAGTTTGACCTTCTCTTTTATTTTCTGTACTAAACTATTTTGTAGTGCTGTCAGAGGCAGTTTAATAACAGGTGAGTTTCACCCCTAGGCTGATTGTATTTCAGTAGAGGTTGAAGTGATCTCTGTATGTCAGGTTGTTAAATCTGTAAAAAGCTATGTGATCTTTCAAAATGAAAGTCAGTACATCAAGGCAATATAGTTCTCCTTTTTCTTTTTATGGACCTTTCTAAATCTTTCTTCAGTACAGCTCTGAAATACCAAAAATGACTGTTTTTTCCCCCCACAATCATGTATGGTCATCAAATATGCAAATACAAAAATTGTCAAAATAAAATATTCTTGTCTCAAGCTTTACAACCTTTCCAAGGAACTTCATAATTTAGTGCCTCCATATGGACCTATGGGGGATTATTAAACTGTGATTTCACTATTTTAATATATATTCACTTAGCGGTGTTCTTGAGGTCTTACTCTAATTTGTTTCTTCAACATTCACCACAATTCAAGGTACTTCTATATGCCAGCAGATACATATATTAGCAGATTATATGTTAGTAGATAATATATGCAGATTATATATGTCATATATATAGCAGTTTATATGTATGTATATGTGTTTATGTGTTTGTGTGTGTGTATATATATATATATATATATATATATATAATATCCGGACTCTTTCCCTAAATCTGAATTATTTTGGACTTCCTTCCTCCCTCCCTCAGAAACCTACTTAATATAACTGAGCACTTGAAGAAAATTTGTACTTATTTGGTTATATTTTATATTTAAATGCATACTATAGTTTTGTTTACTTGATTTTTATTAAATACAAGCTATATTTCTACTGATCCCTATGTAATCAGTTAAAACTGATTCCTATGTAATCAGCTAAAAACAGAAAAAAAAGTGAATTATAAAATTGCCTTAGAATGTACAGTTTCTGTTTTGTTGAATTGTTTCTGTTTTCTAATTGTACCATTCCTGGAATGTTTGAGATCACTACACCATTATATTATATATTTCATAAGGTCTCAGATTCCTAAAGTCTATAACTATCAACTGATTGACTATGTAAGTTATGATTCTGTACTTTAGAATAACTTAAAAACTTTTTGTATTATTAAAAGTTACATCTAGTTCCAGACTCATAGCTCCTCACCATATCACAGGTTAGTTCTTAAACACCTTATAACTGAGTTACTGGAGTAGTCCTTTAAAGTATTTTTCTAATTCCATACTTTGCATACTGGCACAATGGACAACATTAGGTTGGTGGACCAGATGTATTATTCTGACAACTTTCTCCTTCATCCATAGGAGAGCTATGCTTCTGCTTAATAGTCCCGTCCATGGTCCAGCAGTGGATACATGACATAAGATTTGTCTATCAGATTTTCTTTCCCCAACATTTTGATGTAGAAACTTGGTTCCTAAATGATTTTAATGACAGTGTATTAGGAAGTCATATACATTAACAACAACAGTTGAGTTCTGCACAAATGTCTTAATTTCTGTACCTCCCAAAACTTAGTTTTTTTTCACATCATCCTAGGATCATATAAAATACCCCAATAGTTGGCCAACGTATCCTTTTGCTTGGCCTAATGGATTAATTTCTGCTAGAACAAAAAATAAAAGAAAAATAAAAACACTTGACTCAAATGTATTCTGATATTGCCATCAACGTGATATATTGAAGATAGTATTTCTCAACCAAGATTGCATGTGAAATAGGTTTAGATAACTTTTTTCAAAGTAGTATACCTTGATTCTATCTTTAGAGATTCTGATTAAGTAGGTGAAGAGTGACATACAATTATTCTAATGTGCACCTGAGGCTATGAACCCCAACCTAAAATATAATTCTGATTAAGTTGCTCACTGCTTGTGGCTGATTTCAATAATGGACACAATTTTTTGCAACCCTTCCCTTCAAGAGATGGATCCACTCTCCCACCCCCAAAACCATATCCTGTCATTGAGATTTACTTTGAGTAAAATATGACAGTATGCCAGAATACATACATCATATACAGTGACAAAAAGCTAAATTCTATAACATAAAGATTACTCATTATTTGCCTTCTACTTTTTTCTTTAACTTTATTGCTCATTATTGTCTGATTCTTGCCTTATTTCTTAGTAATATCAAATTGCTTGTAATACAACATGATGTCTATACCTTACGTTGTTTCTTTTATATGTATTTTTAAAGATTTTATTTATTTATTCATGAGAGAGAGAGGGAGAGAGATATTGGCAGAGACACAGACAGAGGGAGAAGCAGGCTCCATGCAGGGAGCCTGATGTGGGACTGGATCCCGGGACTCCATAAACATATTGCCACCAATTACTGTAAATAAATATTCATTCACTTCCTAGGGTTGAGATATGGATAAGACATCGAACTGGCTTAAGTATTATAAAACACTAATTTTATAAATGTATGGTACCGTAAATGATAATTTTATAAATATTTAATCACACCCTGGACTGAAGGCGGCACTAAACCACTGAGCCACCAAGGCTGCCCGTTGTTGTTTCCTTTATAAACTAACTTTCCTTCCAACTTTATTCAAAGTAGCTAAATGTGGGCAGCCTGGTGGCTCAGCGGTTCAGCACTGCCTTCAGTCCAGGGCCCGATCCTGGAGATCTGGGATCGAGTCCCATGTCAGGCTCCCTGCATGGAGCCTGCTTCTCCCTCTGCCTGTGTCTCTGCCTCTGTGTCTCTCATGAATAATAGATAAAATCTTAAAAAAAAAATAAAGTAGCTAAATGTTACACATTCTTTAGACTCCTTGTTATTTCATTCAGAATGCCTTCTTTGAAACAGATTACCATGTTCCTTATCAGTTCTCACATATGCATCTATTTCCATGTTAACACAGTGCATTTATATTATAATTATTTTGTAGGGATTGGAATCTCCAGTGAGATTGTACCTTCTTAGATAGCAGGCTCTATTTATTCACTTTTGTGTGTGCACAAAGTGAATTATGATAATTGTGAAATTTGGTATTATGCGATTTGGTATTTATAACATAGTAAAGATTGAGTGGAAAAGGAAGAGTACACTTAACTGAGCCACTGCTATAATTCAGGAAACATCAGGGGGATTTTGCATTATATCACATGTAGAATGAGTACCCAAGCAGTACCTATATGCTATATGGCACAACTACATAGCCCTGTTTCCCCTCCAGGCTTCTCATACACATAAGCCATGATTTCCTACAGCTCTGCTGACTGGTAGCCTAGCACCTTGGAGCATCTCCTAGGTCAAGGCATATCTAGGCATATCTGGTTAATATACCAAGAGGCTGGCACAAGTGCAGCACTGAGTATTTCTTATTGTACCAGAGTCCTGGAAAAGTTAGCTCTCTCTAGGCACTTGAATCCCAGGAGACTTCATCAAAGGCCTACATGCTGTCCTCAAAAGGATGATGAAAGCTACTTTGAATTTGGAAAGGATTGCAAAAAGATAAACCATTTATTGATGATCATATTGCAGCGACATATTAAAGTGAGGATAATAGTTCCCGCGTATTTGTCATACACACTAATAAATGACGCCTTATTAAATTCTGAAAGTACCAATTAGAAATCTACTAAACTCTTTTTGGCTGATTTTACAACTGCTGCTGTTACCACTACTACTAACAATAATAAATGATAAGGCTGGGATAAAAGCTAACCTGGGAGATATGCTGAGAAAAAAAAAAAAAAAAAAAAAAAGCTTTAGGCAAGGGCTACTCCGGGCATGGTGTGTGTGGTTTAAAACATTTTTAATGATCAATTTCTTTTTTTAAAAAAATTTTTTAATGATTAATTTCTAACAACAGTATGGGCAAAATAGAGGAAATGGTTTAAAATACAAAATTCATTGGTTTATTGTTCAAAATCTATTTCTCATATATGCTATTATAAATTCTGGAAGTATAAAATTCCCTAGAAAAGTAGTTCAGATAAACATATTGGCACCGATTACTTTAAAAATAAATATTCATTCACTTCCTAGGGCTGAGATATGGATAAGACATTGAACTGACTCAAGGGCGATATTAATACTAATTTTATAAATGTATGGTACCGTAAATGATAATTTTATAAATATTTAATAAAATCGCACAATTAAAATATTATTTTATCCGTAATGCATGTTATTTTTTACTCAGCTGATATGGTAAATTACAAAGTTTTATATTCCTGAGAGATGAAATCTTGAGAATATTTTTCTTGAGAAATTGAATGTTAATTTTAAACTATATGTATTTCCTCAGTGGTTTTTTGAAGATATTATAATCTCCTTTCTCAATTAAATACAATTATTAAATGTTTTGAAAGTAAATGCTTTTGTTTGTTTTAGCTTATAAGAGCACCTTGTCTATGCAACCAGTGTCTTTACATGGGCAGCATTGTTTTTGGCCAGTCAATCAGCATTTAAAAATCCGTAACATATTGAATCTTGTTTTCTCCAATTCTGAAATTAAAAAAGGATGGAATTCTTTTTTATCCTACTTTTATGAAGATTATGTAAATTATTTCTGTAACTTAATACCTGAATTGCCCAATTAATGACAATCTAAATACATGTGTTTGCCAAATTATGACTGGAGATATGAACTCTGTTTACATACATCAATTAAATTGATAAATGTATAATTTTTGTCTTTCAAGTTGAAATATCATTGATTCTGACAACAGTTTAAAGTAACTTTAAATTTGTTCTTTCAAGTATCATCTTTTAGTTTTTATGGAAGAATTTCAAGTATGTGATGGGTGCAGTTTGGTACAATAAAATCATTAGTGTATTCATTTGTAAATACAGAAATTATGTCCTCTGAAAAGGAAACCTTTTCAATGTTTTCATAACTTATAAAAGCCTAATTAAATATGCAACCATCCTTTGGAGAGAATCTAATTGAGAATTCATGAACAATCTTTGTTGGTCAAGATCCCTATATCTCTTCCCTTCCTTACTGCAGACAAAAGATCATGGGTTCTATTTTTCAAACTGAAAAGCAATAATGATAAAAACAACTGTCTAATAACCAGTAAATGTAGAAATACATCACTATTTTCTTTTGAAAGGAAAGATTTGCAACTTGCCAACAAATATTAATACCCTCTAAATTGCTTTTAAATCTGTATATGTGATTTAAGTCATTGGGCTTCATGTTCTACAGCATTAAGGATCCTATAAAAGTTTAATTGACTTTCAGGAAGCTTGGAAGGGAATCTTGTTGGTCAAGGAATTAAATCCTAGGCAAATCTTAGAGGGAAAGAGAGAAAGGGCTTGGAGAACATATTTTGCAAAAGAGTAAGCAAAAATGACGCATCTGTCACTTAGCCAATGAAAATAGACCAATGTATGAAAATGCAAGCAAATAATAAATGGGATCTGGATTCAAGTACTGGCTTGTCAACTAATTGGCTGTGTAATCTGAAGTATGTATTTCATGGTTCCAGAACTCAATTTCCTAATACTCAGTTTCCTTCTTGTAAAATGAAGAAGTGGCACTTGACTTATATCTAAACTCCCTTCTAATATTAACATTGTCAAATCTGTGAGACAAGTATCAGTGCTTACTACATAATCTTTGAAATTTTCTACATTTTGAGATGTATTGACTATCCTTTTGTTATCTGTACAGATTCATAATGATAGTGATTATCTAAGTGTTAGATTAAATACATATTTTAAATAAACACCATGAGAACATTTTAACCCCACCCTTCTAGGTTCACCAAAAAGAAAGATACCATCAAATCTTCATGTCATAAGTCTTTTATTAAATAAATAGTTTTTGATATCTCTGTAAAAAGCCTTCTTATGTTTCATGTTCTCTAGTATGCTTCTCTGTCTGTAGATACCAGACCTAAAATAGCTGATCTCAGGAGTAGCAAAGAGGAGCCCAAGGGGAGAAACATATTATCATTCATCTGAACTCATGATCTCCCTTTGATTACTCCACTTACACTTCTTCCCTACCTTTTCTCTCCATCTCCCTCCATCCATCCCAGAATCTACGCTGTTTCTATTCCTTTGACTGGACATAGAGGGAAACAAATAAGAGACAATATAGCTTGAATACATAAACTAATGAGATAGGAAGAAAATGCTAATTATTGAAATGAATGCACTGGGATTTTATTTAGAGGCAAATGAAAATTCAGCTGCTTAAGATTACCGTTCTCAAGGAAAATAGTCTTCAAACTAGCCAATATTAGGCCCATTTTTTTTCAAAACATATTTGTAACTAGATGGATAATGATTATTATTTTTTATTAAATAGTGATTCTGTTTCCACTAAACAAATACAATGCCCGTTGTGGTTATATTTCATTTTAATTGATTATTTAGTTAATCAATTGTTTATTAATGATAATTACATAGCTTCCCCACAAAGTACACTACTCTCGTATTCCTTCTAGGAATTTATTTTATTTTATTTTTTAAGAAAGATTTTATTCATTTATTCATGAGAGACAGAGAGAGAGAGATGCAGAGACAAAGGTAGAGGGAGAAGCAGACTCCCTGTGGAGAGCCTGATGTGAGACTTGATCCCAGGACTTCGGGATCACACCCTGAGCCGAAGACAGATGCTCAACCACTGAGCCACCCAGGTGTCCTGCAATATTTTATCTTTTAATAAATAAAAGATAAATTCTGAGTTAAGGAATGCAAGGTCTTGAAAAACTTTGTACAGAGAATAAATGTGATGATAGTGACTTGGCATAGCTAAACTTCTTTGTAGGGAAGACACACATAGAAATAAATACTTGTATTACAAAGTTCTAAATGCTCTAAGGGGTGTGGGTCAGAAGAAGAGTGCTGGAGGGGAGAAGACTTCATGACAGGGTTGATATTTGGCTGAATCTCAAAGCATAGTATCATTAAGTGCCCTTTAGGAGGATATGTGGAAGACATATTCCAAAAAATGGAAATAGAAGTTTCTAAAGGCACAATGGCATCAAAGAACATGATACTTTAGGACACTGTTATTTTGGCTATGTTAAAATAATGGATATAAACAGCCAAAGGTAAATGTAGCTAGGATGAGAATATGAAAGGCCTAAGCTATCACACTGAGAAATTTGGACTTGATCCAGACATCTGAAAGCCTTTAGATGTTTTTAAGCTGAGTTGCTATATAATTTAATCTTCACTTTAGAAATAAAACTCTGGCAGTATGGAAAATGGGCTGACTGAAGAAGAGAGTAGAGAGGGGTCTAGCCAACTAAAAGTGGTGACAGTAATACCAGGTGAGAGAGATAATGATAGTCTCAGGGGGTGGTGAGGAGAGGAAATATTAGGGAGGCATTTTACAAACTAGAATTTAAGAACTAGTTCATTTAGCGCTGAGAAGTTGCAGATTTTATAATTTAATATTACCTAAAATTTTGAGCTTCGCTATAATACATGGAGGCCATTGCTTAGGATCAGTAAAGGGAAAGTCAGAACTCTAACCAAGGTTTCATATACTGATCTCCATAATGAAGATTAAATTGTGCTATTTAAGTCAGCCCACAACTCCATTTTTGTAATTGAACTATAGATGTGATTCTAATTCACTAATGTATGATGATTTCTCCCTACTTTCCAATATAACTTGTCATTACAGGCGTGTATATGCTAAATGCCTAAGACTAGCATGTCAAGTGGTAGGGAGGGAGCGAATAGGTTTCCATGTCATTGTATGATGAGTCTAGATTATAGACTTGTATTCTTTATTCTTAAGGACTGAATGTAGAAGCATTTTTCAAGTCCTGTTAGGCATTATTGGAGAGTAAAAAATAACATTCCTGTCTTTAAAAAGGGTGTTTTCTTTGATTTTTAAGGACAGCTGAATGTGCTTCAAGTGTCACAGTTCCTTAACAGAAACTCTAAATTTCTGGGATGGGAGAAATGTTGTTTATATTTTCCTACTGGGCACCAAGGTTTTTTTCAATAATGTTCAAAAGAAAAGAAAAACAGAAAAAGGAGAGAGGGAAAATAAAAAAGCAAAAGAATGAAGGAGTGCAGGAGAAAGAAAAGAAGGTGCTGATTGGGGTAGAAGAGCTAAATGGAAGCTGTCTTCGGACATGTTAGCTGCATGGAATGAAAAATAATTATTCCTCAATAATTTTTACAAGCAATAATTAACATTAGAATTAAAATGAAAAATTTAAGGGGCACCTGGGTGGCTTAGTTGGTTACGTGCCCAAATCTTGATTTTGGCTCAGGTCATGGTCTCGAGCTTGTGAGATGGAGCCCTGTGTCAGGCTCCACATGGAGTACACTTCAGATTCTCTCCCTCTTCTCCTATGTGCTCTTTCTTTCTCTCATAAATAAATAAATAAATAAATAAATAAATAAATAAATAAATAAATATCTTTTAAAAAAAACAAAAAGGAAAAATGTAAAAACCCTAATTATTAACTTGAAATTAGTACATGCAAACACATTTTAACACACATCACATGTTTTTATATAAAATAACTATTTTCCAAAATAAGAAAAATAGTAAAAAAAAAAAAGAATAATAGTTAAACCGGGTACTTTCTATCTACTTGATTTTCTCATACTTCATTACAAGCCATACTGCTATATCTGGCTCCATTTGAGCACCCACGTTAGCTCAGTAATTTTTGAAGAGTAAGCTTAATTCAATAGATTTTGAAAGCATTCACTTAACTAATGTCTGCAAATCTTATGAGTATTTTACCATATTGCAGCATTTCAATTTTAAGTCCTTTTATAGAAATAAATACAAAAGCAATAATTTATTTTAATTATTTTCTTAGGATATATTTGTTAAATTTTGAAATATGGCAGATTTTCTAATGGGAGTTGGTTAAGTGGAGCTGAAACACAGCTAAATAGTGTCATTATGATCTTTCCATTCCAGCTTATTCTCTGCTAAGACAATGCTAGCCTTCATTGACTTCCGGTTGGAAACTTCTCTTCGATGTTGTCTCTCCTACACTTAGAGCCCCTGAAAGGCAAGTGGCAGAATGGGTTGGGATATCTCCGTTCACTATCATGACACCTTCAGAATACCCTCAATGAGATTATGCTAGTCATCCACATGCACCTCACATCACACTGACAAGATTCACTTATATCTGTCTTAAGAAAGGTGTTCAAATAGAATAGCAGTTTATGATTGAGGAGCATTAGAGGGAAAAAGTGTGATCATGATGTGAGGTTTGCTCTGCTTCACCTGAGAAGTCCAAAAATGTATTTACCTAGACGGGTTGAGAATAAAGAAGGCAGCTTTAATTTGCCAGAAGAAAGCAACACATATTTTGAGTATATATCAAAGCCTGAGAAACTGAAGTTCTTGTTTCAGCTCTTCAATCTAATGGACTATAGTTCACAAAACTCTATGCTTTTTTTTTTTTTTTTGTCACTGCTTTTAAAGTTTTCTAAGATGATAGCTTGAACAAAAGGTATCTATTAAGGGTGTGATGTAGGTGCTTTGCCTCATATGGACAGTCTTGTTTGGAATCAATTTCCTTTGATGTAATTCCAAAGGAAGATTTATCTTTAATGGGAATGCTAGATCTACTTTTTGATGCAGAAGTTTTTTTTTTCTCTTATAAGGAGAACAACAACCTGCAGTGTAAGGAGTTGAAATCTGAAGCTTACTTCTTTATTGAAGGAAGGAGATTTTGAATTATAGATAAAAATTTTAGAGAATTTTTAAAAGTAATTTCATGAATTATTTTAGGCAATGTGGTGGATGTTCATTATAGTGGGACAGTTTATATCTACCTTGTTTATTCTCACATGAATATTGGGAGTGTTTTCAATATAGAAAATTATTTTACATTAGAATATTTATACACAAAGATAGAATTATATATAGTACATTAGTGCATAGATATATTACATTGCCATATATAATGTACAATATGCACATATGTGTATATAGTACAGTATACTATATATAGCTAAGGATTTACTTTTTTAATACTTCCTCAATGTTCTTTCCCTAAGCTATGGATATCTTCTATACACTCCCTTTTAATTTTTAAATAATAGCTCCAATGACTTCATAGGATCTTTACTTATTTTTACGTAGAGTGACTTTAAGAGCTTTAAGACTTTAAGACTTTAAGACTTTAAGAGTCTGGTTTCCTTTACCTGTGTGGATCCAGAACCCCTCACAATGCTTTGTCATTACCAGGTCCTCAATAAGAGCTGCTTGAATATATGAATACATAAAGAATGAATAAATGTACAAACTTCCAGTTACAAAATAAAAAAAGTCGGGATCCCTGGGTGGCTCAGTGGTTTAGCACCTGCCTCTGGCCCAGGGCGTGATCTTGGAGTCCCAAGATCAAGTCCCACATCAGGCTCTCTGCATGGAGCCTGCTTCTCCCTCTGCCTGTGTTTCTGCCCCCGTCTCTTTCTCTGTGTCTCTCATAAATAAATTTAAAAAAATATTAAAAAAATTAAAAAAGTCATGGGGAATTAATATATAGCATGGAGAATGTAGTCAATAATATTGTAATAACGCGGTATAGTGAGTTGGTAGCTAGACTTGACTTGGGATCATTCATAATGTATAAAACTATTGAGATGTTTTATATCAGATGTACTATGAGGTACATCTGATATTGCATGTCAATTATACTGCAATTAAAAAATGATTGAATGGATAAATACAGGAGTTTGAATAGTCTTATGTATGTGAGTATGGGTGTGTCTAATGAAATAGATTCTTACAGCATTTATGCTCAAATATATAGAAATGTGAAAATGAAGAGAAATAAACTTATTATGTATAAGAATAGTTTACATTGGTTTACAAAATGGCTGTAATCTGAGACAGAACTGTATTATTTATGTTTTTAGTCATTGATGCTTCTGCATCTAAGACACTATCAATATAGTGTCTTGACTAGTTTTTAAAAATCCATTAAATGTTATCAAGAAAGAAAATCTCTTTATATTAAAACTGACCCATTACAGATTATCTAATTCTACAATGAAGTTTAAGTCATAAAAAGAGACTATAGCATAGTCAAATGATTTTCAACAACTGTGCCAAGACCATTCAATAGGTAAAGGACAGTCTTTTCAATAAATGATGTTGGAAAAAATATCCATATTGAAACAATGAATTTGGGAATCTGACCCCTTATCTAACACCTTATAGAAAAAATAACTCAAGATGGATCAAAGACATAAACATAAGATCTAAAATCTATAAAACTCTTGGAAGACAATAGCTTCACAATCCAGGCAATGATTTCTTGGATTTGACACCAAAAACATGAGCAACAAAATAAGAAAACAAGCAAATTGGATTTCATGAAAATTAAAAAAAATTTGTGCATCAAAACACTATCAACATAATAAGTTATAACCCATGGAATGGGAGAAAATACTTGCAAATTATATATCTGATAAGTGATTAATATCCAATATATAGAGTACTCCTAAAGTTCAATAACAACAAAAGTTCCTAATTCAAAAATGGGCAATGACTTGATAGACCAATAGACATAGGCATAGACAAATAATGGCCATAAACACATGAAAAGATGTGCAATGTGACTAATTATTAGAGAAATGTAAATCAAAATCACAATGAGATATCACCTAACACACATTAGGATGACTATTATTAAAAATAAAACTAAGTAACAAGTGTTGACAGAATGTGGAGAAATTAGAACACTTATGCACTGTTGGTGGAAATGTAAAACGATCCACCACTGTTGAAAGCAGTATGGCTCTTTCTCAAAAAATGAAAAATAGCATTACCACATGATCCAGCAATTCCACGTACATACCCAAAAGAATTGAAAATAGTCTCGAAGAAGTGTGTATTTGTACACACGTTTTGATAGCAACATTATTTATAATGGCTAAAAGGATGAAACAATGAAAATGTTCATTGACACTGAATAGATGAATAAAATACAATGTATACATGCAACAGACAATTTTTACTCAATGTTAAAAAGGAAAGAAATTCTAACAGATGCTACAACATGGATGAACCTTGAGTACATTATACTAAGTTAAATATGCCAAACATGAAACAAGACAAATAGTCTATGATTACACTTGTATGATGAAACTAGAATAGTGAATTCCATTGAGACAAAAAATAAAATAGTTTTTGCTAGGGGCTTAGTAAGAATGGAATGAGGAGTTTTTATTTCATAGGTATAGAATTTCAGTTCTGCAAGAAAAGAAGATTTCTAGAAATGAAAGGTGGTGAAGATTACATAGCATCATGGATGTACTTCTTATCATTGAACTGTATACTAAAAAATGGTTTAGATAGTAAATGATATGTTATATGTATTTTACCAGAATTTTAAAAAAAAATGGAAGAGGAGTCATACTATATATTTTTGTAAAATATTGCTATGAGTTTGAAACTTGGTTTCCATTTTTGGAATATATTTGTTTATTAGTCTTTTTTAAGATTTATTTATTTGTTTGAGTGAGAGAGAGAAAAAGAGAAAGCCGAGTGGGAGGGGAAGATGGGGAGGGAGAGAGAATCTCAAGCAGACGCCACAGTGAGCATGGAGCCCATTGTGGAGCTCTTCACCACCACCCTTAGACCACAACCTGAGCCAAAAGCAAGAATCGGACACTTAACCAGCTGTGCCACTCAAGTGCCCCTGTTTATTAGTCTTATTTAAGCATGATTATGTCCAACAATTTCTTTCTTGATATAATAAAGAATATAATGTTTGACAAGAATAGCGTATCATGGTGGGAAAAGTACTGGATTAGAAGTCAGAAAAAGTGTCCTTTCTAAATGTCTCTACCTGGTCATTTAGTACCTTTGACTCCACTGAGTGAAAAATAATAAGTTTAGACTTGAATGAACTTTACTACCCTCTTTCAGAGCTATATTACTAAGTCAAATGTAAATTTTTTGGCTTGACTGGGTTGAATCTGAGATAAGGAAGAGATTTATTCAAAAGAAAATACATCATAGGAACACAAGCAGGAAGCAATGAGCAGAATGATCCCTTTATGTCCATTTCCATTCAATCCACTTGCAATTCACACAGAAACCAATATCCAAGAGATGTTCTCACATGTGAACGTCTAGATGCAACAAAAGGAAAAAAGGGAGACCTGAATTCCTTCTGTATTTTCTAGCCCAGTCATTCCCATCCTTAACTATAATGTCAACCTGTCATAAGTAGTTTTCTGCCTGAGGGTTTATACCAGTGCGTTGAAATCAACTAGAGAGAGGAAGATAGAATTTTATATTCACATCTAAGTAGAATTGTCTTTATTTGGCACAGCTTACCACCTTCTGTTGATTTAAAATTTAAAAATAAAAAGGCTCCTTAGGTTAACAGTATAATATGTTCATCTATGATTCACTGTACACCCAATCATTGTGCAATTTCTTGCATTTGTTTAACCATTACATTATCTTTTCAGTAAATTAGCCTTTATATTCTCCAATGCACAAATGAATACTCTTTAAAGGTTTATTAAGTTGACTCATTGTCTCTGTGATCTTGATAATCACTGCAAATTAAGGCTTTGCAAACTCTCTCTCTGACATTACCTTTCTCTCTGAAGCTAAAGAAAGGAACAGACATAGTATGATCCACATGCAACTTTGGGACCTTTACAACAATTTTTTTTTTCTGCAATAATAACCATTTTGCCAATTCTTCTCTAGCTTAAACTTGTTTGAAACCTGGGCATTTATCTAGAAATTGCAGAGATGTAATTTGCATATGCACATATCTGTATGTGTGCCTGAATATACACATATATATTTATATATAGATATATTTTACATACATACATATGATAAATAATGTTGGCTCGTGATTAGATGGTGAAGATAACTTATTTTTATTTCATTTTTATCGTACTTTTGTCTATTGTCTGAGCACACAAGGAAGTCTTCAGAGCTCTTGTCTCCATCTCTTCTGACCCACACTTGTTTGTCTCCCCTCCAGATACATTTACATGAACATATCCAGAACACTATTCACTGTGTGTTATTTGTGAATATTTAGTAGAAGTTAGTCAAAACATGGCACACTATCAAAAACATTTGTTTGGATTTTTTTTTTTTTTTTTTTTTTAGATTTATTTATTTGCGAGAGAGAAGCAGGCTCCCTGCTGAGCAGGGAGACCGACTCAAGGCTCAAATCATGACCTGGGTGGAAATCAAGAGCTGGATACTTAACTGACTGAGCCACTTAGTGACCTCAAAACATTTATATTTAATTCAAAGCATTTGTATTTTATTCAACACAGTCTTACTGCAGTAACCATGCACAGAGCTAAGAACCGAGACAATTACATTGAAAAGGAAAGCCAATAGTGTAAACACCAATCTTCAGAATATGATAAGTGCTGTAAAAATTATGATAGAATAGATAATATAATGGGCATCCCAGGTGGCTCAGTGGTTTAGCGCCACCTTCAGCCCAGGGCATGATCCAGGGGACCTGGGATCGAGTCCCACCTCGGGCTCTCTGCATAGAGCCTGCTTCTCCCTCTGCCTGTGTCTCTGTGCCTCTCTCTCTCTCTGTGTTTCTCATGAATAGATAAATAAAATATTAAAAAAAAGATAAATTCAGAGATAACAAATTCTTGGCAAATATAAAAAACTAAAGGGAAATTCAATGAAAAATTATTTTCCTTTGAAAATTTGTTTTAAAATGCAACACATTGGGATCCCTGGGTGGCGCAGCGGTTTAGCGCCTGCCTTTGGCCCAGGGCGTGATCCTGGAGACCCGGGATCGAATCCCACGTTGGGCTCCCGGTGCATGGAGCCTGCTTCTCCCTCTGCCTATGTCTCTGCCTCTTTCTCTCTCTCTCTCTGTGACTACCATAAATAAATAAAAAAATTAAAAAAAAAAATAAAATGCAACACATTAAGGTCACCTGGGGATGCAGTCTGTTATGCATCTCACTCTTGGTTTTGGCTCAGGTCACCATCTCAGGGGTATAGATCGAGTCCCGCCTTGTGCTCCACACTCAGCATGGAGTCTGGTTGGGATTCTCTCT
Source organism: Canis lupus familiaris (assembly GCF_011100685.1). Lineage (NCBI taxonomy): Eukaryota > Metazoa > Chordata > Mammalia > Carnivora > Canidae > Canis > Canis lupus. The sequence continues at coordinate 48,276,899 of NC_049227.1, read as the reverse complement.
TCCTCTCCCTCTGCCCCTCCCACTCATGCTCTCTCTCTCTCTCTCTCTGTTTCTCAAATAAAATAAATAATTTTTTTAAAAGGTAACACATTAAATTGACTCTTAAGACAAAATGAGGAATTTCTTGAATTACTTCTCAAGGAAGTACTTTAAGAGAGAGAGAGAGAGAGAGAAGGGACAAGGTATAATAGATTCTAATATACCAATCATGGCACTCAAAGTTTTGTTTTTGTTTTTTGTTTGTTTGTTTATTCATGAGAGACACCGAGAGAGAGAGAGAGAGAGAGAGAGGCAGAGACACAGGCAGAGGGAGAAGCAGGCTCCATGCAGGGAGCCCTTCGTGGGACTCAATCCTAGGTCTCCAGGATCATGCTCTGGGCTGAAGGCGGCACTAAACCACCAAGCCACCCTGGCTGCCCTAAAGTTTTACATGAAGTTAATGAGAATATAAAATTAATATTTGCATTTATATAGTCTCTGCTATTATCCACAGATAAAATTCAAGAAAATAAAAATTATATGTTAAACCTACTGTGATACTATCAAATGTAAATTTATCTCTAAGATATATTCATAAAGAGAAATAAAATATTTCAATTCATATAGTTTATTAAATTTGTCAGAAGTTTATATTACATTTTTCTTATATAATAGCAAATATAATATATTTTTAAATTTTAATGCTACACTGTTCATGGTAAGGTAATCTTTTTAACTGCAGTTTTTCAGACTCCATATTTAAGAATAAAGTACATAGTCCAAAATTTGTTGTATATCACATTCTGTCAGAGGGAATGAATGCTTTTAGAGAATATTTTATACTTCTAAAATACAGTAATAATTTCTCCTAATAATAATTTCAGATTTTGCAATATCCAAAATTTTTTTCTAAATTCTTTTTCATTTTTGCTTTTCTTTCTTTTGCCTTCGTGGATGTATCTTGCAAGAAGTTACTGTGGATGAGTTCAAAAAGGGTGTTGCCTGTGTTCTCCTCTAGGATTTTGATGGAATCTTGTCTCACATTTAGATCTTTCATCCATTTTGAGTTTATCTTTGTGTATGGTGAAAGAGAGTGGTCTAGTTTCATTCTTCTGCATGTGGATGTCCATGTATACAATGGAATATTACTCAGCCATTAGAAATGACAAATACCCACCATTTGCTTCAACGTGGATGGAACTGGAAGGTATTAGGCTGAGTGAAGTAAGTCAATCAGAGAAGGACAAACATTGTATGTTCTCATTCATTTGGGGAATACGAATAATAGTGAAAGGGAATATAAGGGAAGGGAGAAGAAATGTGTGGGAAATATCAGAAAGGGAGACAGAACATAAAGACTCCTAACTCTGGGAAACGAACTAGGGGTGATGGAAGGGGAGGAGGGCGGGGGGGTGGGAGTGAATGGGTGATGGGCACTGAGGGCGGCACTCGACGGGCAGGATGAGCACTGAGTGTTATTCTGTATGTTGGTAAATTGAACACCAATAAAAAATAAATTTATTATTAAAAAATTCACAACCAGGAAAAAAATAAATAAATAACACTTGATTATAAAAAATCACCTAGAAGTATGAAAAACCCATTTACTTACTTTAAAAATTTAGGTAAATGCATTTTTTTCAATTTTCTAATACCATGTAATAAACCAGATGAAAATTTTTAAAAAAAAGAAAGGTTTCCATCATTAGAGTCTAAGCCTATAGTTTTTTTTTTTAATAGAACTATTTGTTTTCTTGTATGCATACTTAACCCTTAATTTTGTGTCTTCAAATTATATGGATCTAATATACAATATAAACAAAAAAAATCTGGTTATATCATTCTATTGCTTTTTTTCAACATCAATTTTTATTGTACCATTTCAGAAGCTTAAGCTATGGTAGCGTTTTCAAGCCACATAAAAGAATTGTATTGACTACATTGGAAAATTGCTATATTACTATACATGGGTTCTACTCAGTGCTTAGTATATTCATGTCTTCAGGTCTTGCTGTTGTCTTCCAATAATGTAGTATCTTGAATGAATTCCAAATGAGATGTTTGATATTGAAATGAGCTAAGGCATATGGAAGAGTTGAGATAGAGTGAATGAATGTTTCACATATTATAAATGTGAATTATTGGAGGTCAGATAGTGGACTGTTGTGAGTTGAATATTGTATTCCTAAAATTCATACCCTCCTGGAACTTCTGGAATGTGACTGTTACAGATTGAGTTGCAACTCCCCTCCAAAAATACATATGTTAATACTACCACTGGCACCTGTGAATGTGAATTTATTGGCAGATCAGGTCTTTGCAGGTAAAGACAGTTAAGAAAAGGTCATACTGGATTACGGTAGTCTGTGTTCCATGACTGGTATCCTTATAGGAAAATAAAACAGAGATGCAGTGAAATGCACAGAGAGAGGACAGCCATGTGAAATTAGAGGCAGGAGTTGGGAGTTCTTGCCATTAAAGCAAAGGATGCCAAAGATTGCTGGCAAAAAACAAGAAGACAGCAAAAGGCAAGGAAAGCTGCGGGGAAAGATTGGAGGGAATGTGGTCCTGAAAATACCTTGATTTCACATTTCCAGAACTGTGAGACAATAACTTTTTTTTTTTGTTTTAAGCCACCAAGTTTGTGGTACTTTTTACAGCCGCCCTAGAAACCTAAAGACACCATAGTTCTCTCTTTATGTTATACTAGCCTCTACATCATTCACTTTGTTACAATTACCACCTAAATACAACCTCCATCTCTCATTTCCTCATCTCCCTTCTCATCTTTTCTGAGATGTTTATAACTGTCTTACACCTATTTTATCTATTTATCTTATAACCTGTCAATTTCCATACCTAAAATGTAATCAGATTGAAGACAAGGGAATTCTTGTTTCTATTTTTGTTCAGATGTTTGCCATATAATAGTTCCTCAATGAATATTTGCATAATAAATCAATTATTCTGCAAAACTGTATTAGCCACTTAAATAATAGAGTTTGCTGATATAAAGACATTTGTGTTGAAGATATATGTGAAAACTTTTAACTATCCCATTGGGCTATTGAGTGGTTTAAATAGAGTATGTGTAAAGTCTATAATAATCATTCAAAATAGGGTAGCTATTTTCACTAAACTGTACATTTGAATGTAGTAGCTTTTTTTTTTCTTTTTTTATGTTTGGTTTACTCAGCAATGCTTGGAACCTGACCTGCTTCATAGCAGATCCTACAAAAGCATTTGTTGAATCAATATTATCTCTGAAGTAAATGAAAACAAACCTTGGCATGTCGAAAGGAACATTCTAAAGAAGTATTTCAAATGCATTAAAAGTTTTTAAGAAGGAAAGTGATATAATACACTTTAAGTTTTAGAAACAGGTTTTTATGGCTACTATATAACAATAGATTGCAGGAGGTCATGAATGAAACAAGATAAATAAGGAAATTGTTAGAGTGGCCCAAGTGAAAATGATGGGTTTCAATTCAGGAATTATATATGGAAAGAAGTAGAAAAAGTATTTTGGAGGCACAATAAAAATGCTTATATATGGAGTAAAGAAGACCAAGTTTTCTCTTCAAGAGAGTATTTCATTTTTCTGGCTTGAGAAACTGGATTGATGACGGTGTGATTTGTTGGTGTGGAAGACTGGGATATGTATACATTTAATATGGAAAATTGATTTTAATTTTGGACATCTTAAGCTTCAGATGCTTGTGAGGTATCTAAGTGAAGGTATAAAGAAAATAGCTGGATGGTCAGGTCTAGAGGTCAGAAGTAAGTTTCTTACTGAATATAAAAATTTGTGAGCCTGGGCAGCCCGGGTGGCTCAGCGGTTTAGTGCCGCCTTCAGATCAGGGCATGATCCTGGAGACCCAGGATCGAGTCCCACATCAGGCTCTCTGCATGGAGCCTGCTTCTCCCTCTGCCTGTGTCTCTGCCTCTCTCTCTCTGTGTCTTCATGAATAAATAAATAAAATCTTAAAATAAAAAAAAAATTGTGAGCCTGTGATATATAGGTAATTCCTAAAGCCAAGACAATAAGGGGAGATGAGATGAAATCTTAGAAATTCAATATGTCGGAAAAATACGGAATTACTAGAAGAATCAGTTGCTGGAGATGTGGGGAAAAAAACAGAAGATACACTGTGTGAAAGTCAGGAGTCTTACAAGAATATTATCAAAGGTCAACTAATTTTGCAACTCCTTTTTTATTCTGGGGCTCAGAAATGACATCACCATAGGGTCCTATTGAATTGCTTATGGCTTATTTATTACCTTTTTTTGTCACTCTTTGTTCACAAATACTATGTCAATTTCCTTGGCCAACCTGCTGTAGTCTACATTCTCAGTCTAGTCATAATGATAACTTAATGACCCTGTCTGATTTTACCAAATCACCCATTGTTATTTAATTTTTTTGTCTACAATACCCATCCACCCAAACTTTTAAAGTTATTCCCATCAAAGATTCCTATTTATATTCTAATTGGTTTGCTATTTCTTTGTGCTGCATGCATTTAAATTAAAAAAAAAAAATAAGAGGCAGTGAGGACAAAGAAAACAAGAGACAGAGATTCAAATTGCAAAATAAGGCAGCTTAATTTCCCTCATGATTTTCATTGCATTGTTGCTAATTGTATATGACAACTCACATGCTAATAACACAGCCTAAACTAATGTATTAGACTTCTTATTTTATGATGTTTTATAGAAAATAAAGAGTAACATTTGATTGAAATGAAAAGTTGGGCATGTAAATGCCTTGTAGTTGTCAATATGTAGACCACTGATTTTGTGGAAGGACTCAAAAAAGTTTAATACATATATTTTAGAGAATTTTCACAGAGCACAATAGTTCTTATTCGTGAGACTCAGACTGATTTAATTGATTGACTGATTAAAACTCTGAGGAATAGCTGTCTGCCTTAGAGACAGCCCTAGAGATTCTTTGTAATACATTTCAGAGAAATATAGTATTCAAACTAGTTGTTGAACTCTGCTTTTTCTCATGTATACAATGCATGTTCTGAAAGGTGAATTTCCTCTGAGATTATTATTTGCAGTGAAAGATTTTGTGACTCTGGAAAAGCCCAATTCTAACAACCATTTTATTTCCTCTAGCAGAGTTTCTAGAAACTCTCTCTTCAAGTGCCTGAGGGCAGAGAATTGAGAGTTCAGATGCCTGGAGATTCTGAGAACAAGGACAGTCATAAACATCCTTTGAAGGTTTTGTGTTTCTTTAGAAAACATAAGTAAAATTTTTAATTTTATTAGATAATATCTGTTTATTTTATTTTAAAGTGTATTCTTCCTTTCCTACCCTATTGCAATAAGATCTGTGCTCCTGGAAGATGTTTAGTGTTTATCACAGAGGGAGTTCTATATACTCCTGGACCATCTTCTTGTAGGTCCAGAAATGCCAGCTTGTGAAAATTAAAGAAACATGTGATAAAGAGGAACTGAAGAAAGTGGAGAGGGAAAAACAAAACAAAACAAAAAAATAGCAGGAGGGTAGAATATTCCAAAAGAGACTGCAGCAAAAATAGGACAAAGTTATTTGATTTAGGACCTTCTCTTCTTTTTAGGGGTATTCCCTGTGTTTTTTGTTAAGCTCTATTTTTCAGTTTTTCACTTCCCTTTAAATGTATCTATGATGTAAGCTAAATACATCGATGATGTAAGCCTTTGTGTTTGACTTTTGTTGGCTTAAAAGATATATATCAATCTATTATAAGTTTAACCTTTATGAATTTGTCTCCTGAAATTGCAAACAAAATTAAAAATGGTATAAAATTGCATGATGCAAAGCATAACAAAGAGAAGACGTGTAGAGGAATCTAAAATGTAACCACAGGCAGAAGGAGATGCTGAAAAGAAAGCCAGCTGGGTTGCACAATCGTGTTTAGTGTTGCAGGAGTTGATAAGGTATAGGTATCTGAAGTCCCACTCTTGAGAATGTAAAACTTCTCTTGCTGTCCCCTCTCTTCAGTAGACCTGATATAAATAAAAATAAAAAATTGAAATCCTCTCTGGTTCCATTTCTCCATCTCCTAATATTATGAGAAAGGGGTAGTTATGAGTATGCATCAGAGAAAGGTGGGAATTTGAGGGGTCTGAATATTCTTTTTACAAATGTTTAACAAATTCTTCTATTGGTTTTTCCTTATCCTTCACTCTCATTCCAAGTTGAATGACTTTTCAGAATTTTTCAAGAGTAAACCAAAACTTAGAAGGAAGTTTTACACTAGGAATTCAAGAAAGAGAAAACAGAGAAAGAGGAAAAAAGAAATTGTAAAAGAATAATGATGCTGATAATGATAATTAATAACAATATAGGGAAGCTCCACTGTTGAATTTCATGAAACAGCCCAAATCAATAAAGTTTAAACAAAATCATCAAGGTACGCCATGGGAAAATTTTTAAATATTATAGGTAAATAAAAGATGTTAAGAGCTTCCCAAAGGAAAAAGCAATAGGAAATATAATGGGATCAGAAACAAAAAAGGAACTAGACTTTGCAAAACAATGTTAGAAACTAAAAAAATAATAATAATATAATTAATGTCATAAAATTTCCTGAGGAAAAAAAGTTGATTTATAACAACTTATTCTTCAGTTGGCCAAGTTTTCCAACAAATATGAAGATAACACAGAGACATTTTCAGAGAAACAATGTCTCAAAATTTGCCTCTCAGGTATTGTCCTTCAGAAATATATTGGAAAAGATGTTCCAGGAAAAAAGAAAGGATTAAGCAAAAAAGAGGAGGACACAGAATTGGGAAAACAAAGATGTATTCCTAGAGGACAGAAATCAAAAGGATAATATTGAAAAAGATTCCATAGTGAAAGGCAGGGCAGCCTAAGGCACAGTATGTCCAGATCAGAGGAGAATGGAGATACTAGGAGGGAAACCTCCAAAGCAGGGGGTGGCTGACAAATTCCTTGATATGTTTGTCTATGTACAAAGACAAGCTTTATAAGAAGTTTTGTAAGTCTTGCATTTCATTTATTTTGCAATGGTACACATACATTATTTTGATAAAAATGAAGGTTACCATCAACATGATGTTGCTCTCAAAATAATGGCAATATAAGGTAGTAAAACTACTATGTATGATACTATAAAGGTGGCCATGTGTCATCATAAATTTGTTCAAACTCATCGAATGCACACCACCAGTGAACTCTAATGTAAACTGCAGACTTTGGATGATAATGATGTATCGATGTAGGTTCATCAATTTTAACAAATGTCCCACTCTGATGGGGCTTATAGATAATGGGATAATGGGGCGGGGGGAGAAGAGACTATCTGGGAAATCTCTGGCAAACCATAAAGCTGACTTTTAACCTCTGTAGAGAACAAGCTGAGGATTGGCAGAGGGGATGGGCTAGATTGGGTGAAAGGGATTAAGGAAGACAATTGTGATGAGCGCTGGGTGCTGTATGGAAGTGATGAATCATTAAATCCTACACATGGAACTGTTATCACACTGTATGTTAACTAACTGGAATTTAAATAAAAATTTGGGGAAAGAAAGAAAAAAAAATTCTCTCAAAAAATAAAATAAAATAAAATAAAATGTAGGATACATGGGAAATCTCTGTACTTTCTGCTCAATTTTGCTGTGAACTGGAAACTGCTCTAAAAAATAAAACTTCTCCAAAACTTCTCTTAAAAAAAAAAAAACCTCCAGAATTTATTTAAAGTGAGAACTGAAAAATCAGAAATAAAGTGAGGAAACACAAGCAACTCACATTAGTCTTTTTTAGAATAAACTTAAAAAAAAGTTTAGATTCATAGAAAAATTCAGCAAGTAATAGAGTTCTCACATGCTCCACACCCAGATTCCCTTATTAATGTGTTGCAATAATATGGCACAATTGTCACAATTAATGAGCCAATATTGAGACATTATATTAACTAAAGTTCATACTTCATTTAGATTTCCTTAGTTTTACATAATGTTCTTTTTCTGTCCTCGGATTTCATCCAGGCTGCCATGTTGCCTTGAATCAAAACGTCTCCTTAGGCTCCTCCTAGCTGTGAATTCCCTTGAATTTAATGACCTTGACAGTTGTGAGGAGTATTTTATAGACTGTCCTTTAATTTTGATTTGTTTTCATGTTCTTCTCATGATTATACCGGGAACACGGGGAAGAAGACTACAGAGGTAAAATGCCATTATCACCACATCACAGCAAGGCTACATGTATTAATTTTACTTATCACTGTTGATGTTTGCCTTGAAAGACCAGGCTGAGGCAGTGTTTTTCAGGTTTATTTAGTGTAAATTCTTTACAGTAAAATTACTCATTTTTGTCCCTGTCTTCATACCTTGCTCACGGGAAGGAAGTCGCTATGCATACCCTACACTTAAGGAGTAGGAAGTTATGCTCTATTCTTTTTTTTTTTTAAGATTTTATCTATTTATTCATGAGACACTGAGAGAGAGAGGCAGACTCATAGGCAGAGGGAGAGGCAGGCTCCCTGCAGGAAGCCTAATGTGGGACTTCATCCTAGGACTTGATCCCAGGACTCTGGGATCACCACCTGAGCCAAAGGCAGACGTTCAACTACTGAGCCACGCAGGTGCCCCTAAGTTATGCTCTATTCTTTGTTTCATTTCAGTGGAACACTTTAGCTAGCTGTTCTCCTTTCTCACCTTACCTTTAAAGTCCTCTTTATAGATCATAAAATTCATTACAAAGTAGCTCACATTGGTGACATTACCTGCTTGGAAATTTGTCTTTGCAGCTGAAATTGTCTAGCATAGAAGCTCTAAGGAGGTTATTTCTTTTTTTTTTTTTTTTTAATTTTTTTTTAATTTATTTATGATAGTTACAGAGAGAGAGAGAGAGGCAGAGACACAGGCAGAGGGAGAAGCAGGCTCCATGCACCGGGAGCCCGATGTGGGATTCGATCCCGGGTCTCCAGGATCGCGCCCTGGGCCAAAGGCAGGCGCCAAACCGCTGCGCCACCCAGGGATCCCAGGTTATTTCTTCTTTTCTTTTTCTTTTTAAAAATATTTATTTGTTTATTTATTTATTTAATAAAAGAGAGAGATAGAGACAGAGCACAAATGGGGAAGGGCAGGGTGAGGAGGAGGATAAGCAATCTTCTTGGTGAGCAGGAAACCCAATGGTGACAGGATTCTATCCCAGGACCCTGAAAACACAACGTGAGCTGCAGACAGATGCTTAACCAACTGAGCCACCAAGGCGCCATTTTCTTTTCTTTCAGTCTTCCTAGAAATTTATTTGATACTTAGAATAAGGAAATCTTTTTCACAGTGGGTATTTTGGAAAAACAAAACTCTCTTGATTTAAGTGATCAAAATCATCTTTTGTTAAACACAAAGTCATGATTGAGCATTATGATTTTTAGCTTTTTTCTGAAACACATTAATTAGCTTCAACAGCACTGTCAGTTTTATTTCACATTTCTTTTAAATATTTTGTAGTTCATTCTTCAACACTTCTCTGCGTTCATCCACCTTACCACTCCATTCATTTTTGCCTTCTTTTTAAAGAGTCAGAAACTTAATGGGGCATGAGATCTTTAAATGTCCTTCTTTTTCCCTTCCAAATCTATCTAAGTTCAAGTACATTCTCATTCTTAACATCCTGGAATGCATATGATAAGCCAGGCCTTATGCCAAGCCCTTGGGATCTGAGATGAGTGAGACAAACCTCAGCCTTCAAGGAGACCACCATGTAGAATGTTCATGAAACTAAACCCTCCAGCATATTATTAATATCAAAGTCTCTTATCTCTTCTAGGATTATTCTCTATTAATTATTCTTTTTCCTATTTCATATTCAATATACTTTCTCTACTGGACTTTTTTTCCTTGCCTCATGGCTATACTCAGCACCATTTAAGGATTTTACAGATTAATTAAGTGCCTACCAAAAGAACACAGTGACATCAGAGAATGTTAGATAGTCTAGAAGATCAGAAGCTAAGGTGCTTAAAGAGGATATCAGAAGCTAATTTTGGAAAGACAGGGGGGATGAGAATACAAAGTGTCATTTACGCATTGAAAGATATCCAGGAATGGATAAGAGGAAGAATTTGAGCTGTATGACTAGATAAACATTTGCCAGTAATCATGTACAGTTTTCCTACTAGTTCAACTCTTTTTTTTTTTAGTCTTGAATCTGTTCCAAGAAAAATGAAGACTAGGTTCTTACTATATTTTATGCCTGAAAGTTCATTATTCTTGGTGAACTAGCAGAAATGCAAAATTCTTTTGAGTAGGGAATCTTGAGGTTATGCTTGCCTCTGATGTCCTTACACATCACTTGAAATGTGATGATTGTGGCTAAAGAGAAGGTAGTTGTAATGCAGAGATTGAAGCAGCATGAAAGAAGCTTCAAGTTCTAATTTTAACTCATAGGGTTTATCTTGTTCTAGTGCCATTTGCTCTAACTAGGTGCTTTTTGGTCTCCATAAATTGGAGTAATACTTTTAATTTTAGCTGCTATTATGAGATAAACCTTTCTATACTTCCAATAAGCTCCATTTGGGAATGTGGAGGTTTCTCTAATTCTTAAAACTATCAGAAGTCCTGTTGTCTTTGCTGCATGCAGGCTTGATTCTTCCTGGTCTGGTAGCATAAGGTGGTTTTTTTCTACTTGCTCAGATTTTGAAGTTCATGAAATTGATTGTCATTTATTTTATTTGGCTGTGTTGTAGGGGATTTTTTAATTTTATATTAGCATTCTTTTGTTTCTTTTCCCAAATTTAGGACATAAAAACTTATCCACTGCAGCTGTCATCTTTCCAAAATGTTTATCATTTTCTCATTAAATAAATATCTTTACCAACTCATTTTAACCTACAGTTACAAAATATAAAATATTTTTATTTTATATGCAAGACACTGGATTTTTTGTGTATTTGAATAACTAGAATGACATGCATTTGTTTTGGGCTGAAAGATAAGTAAGCAAATAATAGTATTCCAAAATAAAAATTTCTCTTTTTTTAAAGATTTTATTTATTTATTCATGAGAGACACAGAGAGAGAGAGAGAGAGAGAGAGACGGAGACATAGGAAGAGGGAGAAGCTTGCACTATGCAGGAAGCCTGATGTAGGACCTGATACCAGCACTTTGGGATCATGCCCTGAGTTAAAGGCAGATGCTCAATTGTTGAGCCACCCAGGTGTCCCTAAAATAAAAATTTCAAAGCAGCATCACAAATGTTCAAAATAGCATTTAAAAATTACTTCCAATCTAATGTGAAGTAAATCAGTCTCTTTCTGAATATTCCAATTATGCAAGACTTAATCTTGGCTCTTTCATTAATATTCTTGTTATGAATTATAGTGAGTCGAGCAGCATCTCCCCCCTTCCCCATCAAAAAAAAAAAAAAAAGAGTCTGTATACCAGGAACTCATTCATATGACATTATTTGAAAAAGGGTCATTACAGAAATAATTGTTAATAATTTCAAAATGAGATCATCCTGGATGTATTGAACCCTAAATCCAAAGACAAGTGCGCTAATAAGAGGACAAGACAATATGAAGTTAGAAATAGAAACTGGAGTGATGCATCAATAAACAAGAAATACCAAGGATTGCTGGCATCCATCAGAAGCTAGAAAAGAAGCATGGAACAGATTTTCCTCAGAGGCTCTAGAAGGAACCAACCTACCCTACACATTAATTTTGTACTTCTGGCCTATGGCGCTATGAGATAATAAATTTCTGCTGTTTGAACACCCAGTTTATAGTAAGTTGCTATGGAAGCCCTAGAAAAGTAATTACATATCTCATCAAATGTTAGATATTTTTTCTGATTCCAAAGATTCTTTATAATTTACTAAAAACATAACTTTGGCAAATCAACTGAGAAAGGATAGGTTGTTTTTGTTTTTGTTTTCAGGAAAAGTAGACCCTGGAGGGCAGCTTTAGCGGTTTAGCGCCGCCTTCAGCCCAGGGCATGATCCTGGAGACCCGGGACCCAGTCCCTCATTGGGCTCCCTGCGTGGAGCCTGCTTTTCCCTTTGCTGTGTCTCTGCCTCTCTCCATCTCTCTGTCTCTCATGAATAAATAAATAAAGTATTAAAAAAAAGTAGACCGTAGAAACATATCTCACACCTTAGACAAAATTAATTCAGAATGGATCATAGACTTAAATCATAAATTTAAAATCATAGACTTAAAACATTAAATCATAAAACTTTAAGAAATAGAAATAGAAGAACATATGCATGACATTGGGTTTGATGGTGAATTTTTAGATATAAACTGAAAACATAAACCATGAAAGAAAAAGCTGGTAAACTGAACTTTCTCAAAATTAAAACATCCTACTTTTTGAAAAGCAACAGAGAAGATGTTTGCAAATCACATATTTGATAAAGGGCTTGTGTGCATAATATATGAACATCTTGTGAAACTCAAGAAAACAAGCAAAAAAATTAAAAATAAGTAAAGAGCTGAATAGATATTTTACCAAAAGAGATGTATGGATATCAAATAAACTCATGAAATGAGGCTTAACATCATTTGTCATTAGGGAAAAGCAAATTAAAACCGCAGTGAGATTCCACTAGACTATTCAAATGTCAAAAACTTAAAAAATTGACAATAACAAATGCTGGCAATGATGTGGAACAACAGGAATTCATTACAGGTGGGAATACTGATGGTGCAGCTTCCATGAAAGACAGTTTGTCAGTTTGCTATAAATTAAACATAGACTTAACATATGTCCCAGAAATAGCATTCCTAGGAAATTATTCAAGTGAATTGGACACTTATGTTTACACAAAAACCTGTATAAGGATGTTTATAACAACCATTTATAAATGCAAAAAGCTGGAAGCAACCAAAATATGGTTCTACTGGGAAAAGTGTGTAAACAAACTGCGGTCCATCCATACAGTGGAATACTATTTGATGGTATAAAAGAACAACCTATTGCTTCATTAAACACCATGTATTAATCATAAATGGATTCTGCTAAGTGGAAAAAACAGACTCTAAAGGAGACATATTGTATGATTCTATTCATGTGGCACTATGGAGAAGGCAAAACTATAGTTGTAGAAGGCAGGTCAGAGTTTGCAAGGAATTGGTAGAGGGCTAAGTAATTGACTGAAATGGAGATCTACCAAGGAAATTTAGGGTGGTAGATCTGTTCTGTATGATATGGGGTAGTCAAAACCCATAGAAAAGTACGTACACAGTGTGAACCTAAATGTATGAAAATTTAAAAAAAAATCCAACCAGCATTTTTGGGGAAGCCAAGACACAGCACAAACTGTATAATCCAATAGCATTTTTTTACAAATGAATAATATAATTTCACTGAAGAGAGTCAATTGACCTAACAACATTAGAATTGAATGTGAGACAGACATCAGTACTAAGTTATGTTTAGCTTAGTATTTACTCTAATGAATAGATTCAGAAACAACTAGAGGTATATGTGTATGTATTGGTTGGTATTCATAAATATATTCTACTTCTGTCTGCTTAGATGATGTAGAAACAATGACACCTAAGTAGTAACTACAGGGACATAAGAGATCTTGAGACAGAACTACAAGAGATCTTGAATCAGATTTCTCTCAATTTCCTGACCCAGAGAAATGGTGAAATAATAAATGTTTGCTCTTTTAAGCCGCTAAATTTTGAGCTGTTAAATTGTTATTTCCCAGTAGATAGCTAATGCACATCCCCAAAATGTCTTTATAACCATCTCTTCTCACTCCAGGATACAATCTAAGATTATGCATCGGAAGTAGTCATCATGTTTCTTTAGTCTTCTAAACTATGGAAGGATCCCAAATCTGTTTTTACTCTTGCTTATAATGACATTTTTGAATAATGAAATTCAGTCATTTTATAGAATATTCTTTAGCTTGGGTTTGTCTGATGTGGTCTCATAATTAAATTTAGGTTATGAATTTGGGGCTGTAATATTTTTAATTCATGTATACTGCAGGATTTTTTTTATAACAGCAAATAATTTTAACAATCTATATGAATGAAGAAAAGAAATTGGTTAAGCAAATTATAGTTATTCTGATCAACAGAATATAGTAACAGCATTAAAAGTTATTATACAAATGCATTTTTTACAAGGTTAGAATAAAGAATTGCCTGGAAAAAAGAAAAACAAGTTTCAGAGCTGAAGGGATGATTTAATCTCATTAATTAGATTCCTGTTTGTAAATATTGATTTTCTTTGTTAGGGCAAAGATATAAATTTATAAAATATATTTTTGCTTGGGCAATATAAGTAAGCCAATAGGTAATTTTTTGAAAACTTTCTACTGTGTAATCTGAGTCCAAACATATGATCTGAAATCAAAAACTTGTTTTATAACTTTATCACATAATCAAGTTCTAAAATAAAACTTTGTTATGCATTTTTCTACAAATAATGTTATAGATTTTCTCATATCTGTTAATATAAAATAATACGATGAGGGAGAAATACCAATGACATCATTCAATTAAACAATTGATGTTTATCTGTCAGTGTTCTACTCTATCCCAAATATCCTCCCTGCACCAAATAGAAAAAACTACTAAGAAAACACAGAATATTCAAGAAAAGATAATCATAGATTTTACCTGTACATTGAAATCCTGGATGAACCATCCAGTTAAAGCCATTTAACTTCTCCTAACATTAAATTATTCATCTATAAAATCAGAAAAAAAAATTCTATTCAAACAGCCTGAAATTAGTTATTTATGTAAAAGTATTTAGTGGCTTTTCCTTGGGATTATGAAGTTCCAGAGAATTTACATAAAACTGAATATTTGAAAAAATGTACATTTGTTCTTATTAAATTTATGTTTTTTGTCATTTGTGTTCTAAAATAGAAAACATATGACAGTACTTCTTTGGATATTATCCATAAGCTGTTTTTAATTAACCATAAACACGTATAAGTGTTGGTACTAGGAGGAAAGAAAATATGTAGGCATATGCCTTAATAGTTCAGAGTGTTTGGAGTTCTTTCATAAGAAAAGCCATATAAAAATTATATATCAAGGCAAAGTCTGTAGATGCTGAAATGTATAGATACTTGTGACTCAGAGAACTCTTTTGAGGGTGACATAAGATAATGTGTAAGAAGGTCCAAGAATTATATCTGATCCCTGGCAAAATGTCAGGGATATTCGTTTTCTACTTTCCTGTTAAAAAAGCAATTAACTGGTACTAGCTGAGACTCATCTTGCTCCTTCTATCTAAATAGGTCGTTGGGAGCTTGACAGATTTTCATGAGAAAAGAAAAGTGAAATCTCAAGAGAAATTACTGTGTAAGAAAGCATAGGTATAGCAAAAACAAAAAGTTGGAATTTCTGATGTAGATTGTTAGTGTGGAATGATCTAGTGCTTGGGGACAATGTTCTCAGTACAGCCATTTGTGTCTGAATGCTGTTTGCCTCATTTATTCTTCCTCTTTTTGTTTCTATCCATTTTCTTTCCTTCTGTTTTTTTTTCTTCTCAAAACTTTTTGGTCACTAACTTTTTTGATAGTGAGTGTTATACATTTCAAGTAGATATCCATCTAACACAATACCATTTATTTCTTTTAATTCAATATCTGGTGCTTTACTATAATCCATTTCTTTTGTCTCTCCTTGAAAACTTCCACTTATAAGCATTCTGTCCTTTTCTGGCTATTTGACAGTATCCGTTCATCTCTGTTTGCAAATGCTCAGGTCTTTGTTTCTTTGATGCACAAGTTCAACTGACTTTTCTTAAGTCATAGACAGAGCTTAGGTTTTTGGGCTGAACACTCCATTACAATATAATTATTCCTTTTGCATTGTATTCTTTTTTTCCCCTCTCTTTTCTTTGAAATGCCCATCTTTCATCTTTTTGTTCTTAATTTATTAATAATGAGGTGAGGCTCCGCTTTTTTCCTTTGAATTACTTTTATAATTAGTTCAATTAAATCAGTTTAATTAAAATGGCATATATACATAGTGATGAAGTGAGAGAGAATGATGAGAAAGATATTGAAAACACACCAAGCATAATGGCATTTTTATTTCATTCAGTGTAAAGATTAGTGATTCTTTACCTGGGTACACACAACATTTGAGGTTCAGATGGATACAATCCCTTTCTGAGAAACAATACACAAATATCATATATACATTGTCTTGCATAAAACTGAAAGAGACAGATCTCTTTGAAGAATATGTGCAATATATGTCAGGCCATACACGAGAAAATGAGTAGCAAGAAAAAGGCAGGATGGTAACGTGGAGTATTGCAACACAACTTGAACTGAAGGGAGAGTGGGAGGAGGAAAAGCCTCTGACTGAGTAGTACTATAAAAGTACAAAAGAATATAAGAGCTACTCTACATGGAACTGCAAAGAAACTCTTCCAGATACCCAAGGAGTAAATATGTGATTGTGACCATGGGATCTGAGAAGTTAGCATTCAAGATGGGTCCTAGGAAACGGGCAAGAGAAATTGAGAAAAATCATCCCTGACTGCAGTGAGAAAAGTGCATTCATATCGAATGATTGGTAATACCAGTAAATGCTTCAGTATGTTCTAAGTGTTTTGTACATATTGACTAATTTCATCCATTTAACAGTCTTCTCCAAATGATGCTGGTATTGTCTTTTTTTTTGATGAGCCACATGAGGAAGACAGAGATTGATTAATTGGCCTCAATTCAGTGAAAACAATAAATGGTGGAATCAGAGTTTGGACTCAGAAAGTATTAGAGGAAGTCCCCAAGAGAACATGACCTCTGGTTGAGGAGAGCGGGATACCGAGCAATCAAAGTCTTCTCAACCCCTGCCCTGAGACTATGTGGACTGATTAAGACTAAATTTAGTTAAGGCATCTATACAAACTTTTCATGGACTTCCTAGATATAGAGAAGTACTCATCTTGCAGCCACTCAAGACAAATTTTGTATGTAAATTCCCTTGCTTAAACCTTCCACCTGCCAAACTGGAACAGCTTGCCTCTTTCTTTGTTCTCTTCTTGCCCTCTATGCATAGGGGCCACTTTCGAATTTCACCTGGGACAACTCACAAGTTTGAGAAACAACAAGAAAACTGGCTCCAAGTCTCTGTTCTTTACCATTATGCTGTCCCACCTACCTCCATAAGGCCAAGCTGGAGCATGCTCAGATCCCTGGATAGGAAGGGAAGTTATTGGGATGCCTAGGTGGCTCAGTGGTTTGGCACCTGCCTTCAGCTCAGGGTGTGATCCTGTAGTGCTGGAATCAAGTCCCACAATGGGCTCCCTGCATGGAACCTGCTTCTCCCTCTGCCTGTGTCTCTGCCTCTCTCTGTGTCTCTCATGAATAAATAAATAAAATCTTAAAAAAAAAAGAAAGAATGTTAAGAGCTGCAGATTGGGAGAGCAAGAATATATATATATATATATATTTTTTTTTTGCGCTTTTTTTTTTCTATCTTTATTTATGATAGGCATACAGAGAGAAAGAGAGAGGCAGAGACACAGACAGAGACAGAAGCAGGCTCCATGCACCGGGAGCCTGACGTGGGATTCGATCCCGGGTCTCCAGGATCGCGCCCTGGGCCAAAGGCAGGCGCCAAACCGCTGCGCCACCCAGGGATCCCAAGAATATATTTTTGTAATAGCTTAGGACAGATAACACCAAACAAAACCAATTGGGGCTAAAATAGAATTTCAATAAAATAGAAAAATACATCATAGAGGCATTTTATAACTAAACTAGAAGTTCTTAGAAAGCAGGGCCTGAACATTGCACATATATGCCTTTTGCAGAGAAAGATTTTTTTACTCTTATTTAAAAGTAAATATTCCACAGATACTAATTTAGTCTGAGTTTCATGATATATTATAATGAAAAAAGAGGGGCCTATTATTTTGCCCAGATGGAGAACATGGAAATATCAAACGTATTAGGGAAGATTAGAATTAATGGGAAGGAAATGAGTGTTCTAAATATTAGTAGTTTTAGAATGGCCTGCCCTCACATAGCTTCCTATGGGATTTTGAGAGAAGAACAGAGAGAAGAAAACCCAAGCTCTGCATAGAAGTAGGACAGCATTCCTTCCTAGGCCTTCACCTGATATAGGGTCTCTGCAGAGAAGTTGTACAATCTATCAATGTCGTAATTTCAGATCCTTTCATCAGTACATATTATGTGCTTTTTATCAGTTTAGGTAAATTTTGTAGTCACTTTGTATATTTATAGTTGCTTGATTTGATATCACTTTGCCATTTAAGCCTTGAAGATTTAGTGAAGCTATATATTTTTTTAATTTTTTTTTTTTTTACTGAATGTCATTACTTTTCTGTAGCCAAACACACATCTTCAATTCCTTCACATATAAATTAACAGTCCTTAATGAAACTGTGAACCTATAGTACTCGGTATAAGCCTTATAATTCTGTGTATAAATATTTGGATTCTGGAATAAGAAAAAAACAAAGCATGTATAAAACTCTACATCTTTAAGAGTTAAGCTTTATTTTTATTTATTTTTTAAGATTTTGTTTATCTATTCATGAGAGACACACAGAGAGACAGAATCCGGCAGAGGGAGAAGCAGGCTCCCTGTAGTGAGCCTGATGCGGGACTCGATCCCCGCCTGGATCCTTGGATCATGATCCCCGGATCCTTGGATCATGATCATGATCCAGAGGCAGACGTTCAACCACCCAGGTGCCCCAAGAATTAATCTTTAATCAGAAATGAAATTCAACTTAGATGCTTCACATAGGGGGAAGTTGAGGAAGAGATTACTTATAAAGTATTGGCAGAGTTAAGGAAAACAGCAAGGGATGTTGAAGCATACTAGAGTAGCATTAGCAGAAGCCATTAATATCCTTGGGAGCTGTAATAGAGGAAGGAAGAGGAAGAAGAGGAATTGGGGAAAGAAAAGGAGTTGGACGAGGGGGGTAGGTGGCAGCAACTCTAGCCATAGAGACATGCAAGTCTTTCCAAAGCCTCAAGAAGGAAGGAGTAGAAAAGAAACACCTAAAACATTCTCTTCTCTTTTATTCTACTCTTCCAGTGGCTTCCATTGATTAAACCCAATAAAAAAGCACTTATAATGTAGGTGCATTATATAAGGTTAATTTCTTGAAGCACAGAGCAGGGTAAAAACAAGTAAAAAACAGGTGTGGGTGGAAAAAGGCAAACTAATCATCTGTTTATAATCTGTTACTCTGTATTAATTTCTGTGAACCTCAGTCACCACACATATAAAACAGGTACAATATAGTACCTATATTCCAGACATAGGCTGGTTATATAAAACGGAAGTATGGGGCACAGAGATCATCCATGTTAGGTGTTCAGTGAGAGAGAGCAGAAACTTCTAGCTTAAAATGATGGCTTGACACATTGTGTATTTAGTCTCATACTCAGGCACCAACTGAAATTATTTTAAGAAATAAAAATGTAATAGAGTTATAAGTGCAAAGGGAAAGGATTCAGGGTCATTACCTGATCACAAATTACAACAATTTTTTTGCAATGTAGGTTGACAAGTGGTAACTGATTTGGAAGAGAAAGGAAATGAACTGATAGAGGCATATGCCAAGTATAGGACTCAAAACAGGAGTCATTTAAAAGACTAACCATCAGGCTAGAACATCTCTGCTTGAAAAATTATATCAGCCACACATATGCCTCTGACCTAGGGAACAGGAGGTTTATTCTCAGGAGGATTGAATGGAATACACTCACAAATAAAAATGGCAGATATGATGGTTTGGGAGGTTGAAGAAAAAGAGATCTTAAAAATTAAAAAAATAATTGTCAACAGGTCACTAAATCCTCTCTTCTGCTTCAGATGAGAATGCCAGGAACTAAGCAGAAGAATGGTGTTCACATCTCAAGAAAATGGATAGCAGCACAGAAAAGAACTCTACAAACTGATATTTGGGGTTCTTTTAAATAAATGGTTTACTCCCCCACCTCAAGTTTAATGGAAAAATTTTCTCCCAATTATCTTAAAATGAAATCTGTGAATCAATAAGGATACTCACAAACACTTTCCAACTGATATTTTTTAAAGTATTATACTCTTGAATATGAACAGACAAAAAAAATTCTCAGACATATGGGAAAATCCTCCACATAAAGTAGATGAAGGGGTGAGAGGACAAAGAAGAGTGAGAAAGACACCAGAATAAAAAATAGAAAAAATAAATAGCTTCAGAGGAAACAGATCATAGTGGGAGCAGAAGAAAACAGAAATGAGTTTGCACACTCAGAGATACAAGAGGACATAACAACCATATAACAAGAACAAGATGCTATTAAAAAATAAAAAGAGACCCAGAAAATAACAGAAAGAAGCTTCTAGAGAAATATATATATATTTATATATAAATATTTATATATATTTTATTATTTGCTACATACAGGAATATTTGAAATATTTGTACAATCTTCAAGTAATCAAACTCAAGTTCACTAATAAGATAAACTCACAGGTTAGGCATCCCGTTTTAATGCATTAAGAAAGTCAATATCATCACATATACAAACTGAAGGATAGTCTGTAAAACAACTAGCTCTTAGTCTGTAAAAATAATCTTACAAGGAAAAGAACATGAAAAGTGTTCTAGATTAAAAGAAACTAAAGACTTTGGATCCCCCTCAGCCAAAAAAAGAAAGAAACAAAGAAAGAAAGGAAGAAAGGAAAAAAATCCTGTGTTGGAGGATATTAGAGGAAATTTGAATATAGACTATAGATTAAAAGAAGAGTGTTCTATACCCAGCCAAACTATGAATAAATAGAAAATAATGATACAATTATTTTAAACACACATTTCAGAATGGAGAGGACTCAAGAACTTTACTTTCCATGTCCTCTTTCTTTGGAATACACTAGAGGCCACGCTTCCAAAAACAGGAAGCGTGGGAAAGAGTGTTCCAGAAATAGAAAGAAGCAAAGATGAGCCTTTAGAATATGTAAGCATCATCCAAATGGCAGCAGCAACCCATAAAATCTTATACTGATTTTCAGAAAAAATGTGACATGTTAGAAAAGATATGCAAATTAATATTATAGACTATGTAGAAAGAATTATGGATAGGTATTACAAAATTATACAAATGAAAAAATAGGTAAATTAACTCAAGGGGGAAAACAATTTTTCAAGCAAGGAAACATATAACCAACAGTATTAAATCATCATGAGGCTGAAAATGGTGATTTTTAACTTAACTAAAAATAGTGAAGTTAATACTTTAAGACGGGGAAGAGAAATTGGAGTTGATTATGCAAGTGAGCTAAGTTTTCATTTACATTAAGTGGAAATCAGAGGGAAAAAACTATAAGAATATAATTAGAAAAATGAAGATAATCATCAAAAAAGGAGATAAAAAAGTTCAAACTTTAGCAAATGAGTAGCAGGACTGAAAATTGTACATTTAAAATGCTTCAGCTGATAGACCTGAGACAAAGGCTTATGTATAACTTATCTGTGAAGGCATTTTCAGGGATAAGAAATAGAGTTAGTGAAAAAGTAAAGCAGGAAAAGAATAGCCTACACAAGGATCTATCATTGTTGATAGCTATGACCAGTCATCAAGAGCTCAGTATATAACTAGGATGCAGAACAGTATTTCTGTCAGAACTGAAATGAGAAGCCAAGGTTTAGAATTTTGTTTATCTAGTCAGAAAAGCCCATTACCTAAACAAACAAATGAGGGTCAGAGATACTTGAGTCTAGTATCTCCCTGAGCATCCATTTCCTGGGCCATTTCCAGAGTCAGTCCCTCCCTCCACCTTAAATTGTACATTCTGCACATGAATTGCACATTTGGCCAACTCCTCCACACTTCCATTAGGAGAACAAAACAGAGTGGAATCCAGAGATTGGGCTTCTCACTCCATATTTGGTAGACTGTTCGTGTGATTTTTAAAATTAGCAAAGTCTCTTGGGGCTTCAATTTTCTTATCTGAAAGGTAAGGAGATTAGATCACTTCTAAACCTCCCACATGGTATGATTCTATCAACTAAGCAAAAAAGTGTGCAAAATAACTTCACAAAAGAGTTCACAACTGTTAAGTCACTTGACTTGAGCTTCACGCAAAATTGTCCATTTGAGGGCTATCATGCAGATAGGATTTGGCAACAGTTGAAGACGTCCTTTCTGAAAATTGTATTGAAAGTAATGCCAGATATCACTTACATTTGTTGTTCCTTTTCTCATTTATTGTTTTTCCAAGTATCACCAAAACTGACAACCATAAGTTGCATTGTTTTTCTCCTCACTGGACACTGCATCAGTGACATACATTAACTAAAAAGGAATACGAAGTGGCATTAACAATTCAGACTTAATTTATGATTTGGATGACATTCCATTAGTACTAGCCAACCATAGTAGGACACTTAGCATATTAATACTCATAGTTTTGTTTGTATTTTCATTTTTAATAAATCTATAATGTGCACTGTTCTTGCTGCAGCTGCTTCCTTTGCATGCATAATCTATTGTAATATACTTAAATGTTGCTGGTTTGGCTTTTTATGTATTTTAATTAATTTAACTATGTTTTAACCATTATCATTGAGTGAGAAACTTTGGTCTCTTTGAGAAGTAATGTTTAACAGTGATTAAACTGGTTTGAGTGAGGAAAGGTAATATAATATTACATGAAATGTTGGCTAACAAATAAAAAGGGGGAATTGTGAATAGGCTCAGTCAAAAGTTCTTTATAAATTAAAACAATAGGGCAGCCTGGGTGGCTCAGCGGTTTAGCACCTGCCTTCAGCCCAGGGTGTGATTCTGGGGACCCGGGATCAAGTCCCACATCAGGCTCCCTGTATGGACCTGCTTCTCCCTCTGCCTGTGTCTCTGCCTCTCTTTCTCTCTCTCGGTGTCTCTTATGAATAAATAAATAAAATATTTAAATTAATTAATTAAAACAATAATGAGATTCAACTATGCACATATTAGAATGGCTAAATTGAAAATACCAAATAAAGTAGAGGAACAACTGAAACTCTCATTCATTGCTGGTGGGAATGCAAGACGTACAAACACTTTGGAATACAAGTTGGCACTTTCCTAGAAAGCTACGTATAGCCTTAACATAAGATCCAAATATCATGCTCTGGTATTTACTCAATTTATCTGTAAAAGTTATGTCTACACAAAAGCCTGAATATTTATTGTAGATTTGTTTATAATCACTGACAACTAGAAGCAACCAAGATGTCTTTCGACAGCTGAATGGAAAAACAAATTTTGATACGTATATACAATGAATATTATTCAGTAATAAAAAGAAAATATCTATCAAGGCATGAAAAGATATGGATGAATCTTAAATGTGTACCGCTAAGTGAAATAAACCAGTCTGAAGGAGCTACATAAAATGTCATTCCAATTGTATAACATTTTGGGAAAAACAAAACTATAATTAAGGTGAAGACCAATGGTTGCCAGGAATTTAAGGATGGGGCAGAGAGTTGATTAGTTGAAACAGAGAGGATCTTTTTAGGTTGGCAAAGCTATTCTGTATTACACTGTAATTATTGATACATGACATTAACCATTTGCCAAAAGTCATGGAAATGTACTGCACTAAGAGAAAACCTTAACTTGCAAATTTTGAATATCAGTTAGAAGGTCAGTGGAAGTCAGGATGTAGAATGAGACAAAACAATCTAACTTTATTATAAATGTATGAAACAACTACCTGGAAGAGGGTAGGAGGAATGGTACTGACCTAATAAACCTTAGGAATTACTGAGATCTGAGATCTGTTAGACTAACGCAAAAAAAAAAAAAGAAAAGAAAAAGCTGTGTATAAGCACTAGTTGATAAAATTAGTTTCACTGGTGATTCAGGGTTAACAGTTTGATATTTGATATGATTATACTTATATACAGGAAATTGACCAATTAAGTAAAGGGATGGCATATTGTGGGAGCCAGGTTTCTCACAGTTGGCAGAGAAGTCAAGGGCACAGAAGTCATTTACAAGCAAGCAAGGAAGACTACAGTGATCTATATAGTGCTGGATTATAGTTGGAGACATTAGTCTGAACTTGCGTTTAGCTTAATATAGATACAGATGCTTTCATATAGAAATATTTATAGCTCTGTGTCTACATATAGGTTAATATACATATATATATCAATACAGAGTACTTGTCTATTCTGTCATCCTGAATGGCCTATAAGCAATGACACTCCAGTAGCAACAAGCCCACTTCAGCCCAGCTCATGATTTCTGATACCATTCTTCAAACCAGGGTTCCCTAGAGAGATGGATGATTCTGGAACTGGGGCAGTAAATATACAAGATGAGCCTAGAGTGTCCTTTAATAACAGAAAGTAAGGAAGTACTCAAAACCAAACCAAAACAAACAACACATTGATTGGGGGATAGCAAGGGGCCACAGGAGCCAGCTCAGAGAAACTCAAATGGCCAAGATTCCAACAATTTGAGCAATAAAATAAGTGATATTGGGTTATATAACTCAAAATATAAAACAAATACCAATAAGTCCATATCAATATAAATAAATTATTGAATAAATAAATAAATGGGGACAGAATAGACAAGTACCCTGTGAAGAATTCCAAATGATGTATGTAAATATTCTTTCACCTTAGTCAAGTAGTGGTATATAACTCCCCTCTCCTCAAGTGAGAACTGCGCATAGTAATCTCCTCCAATAAGTACAATAAGGAAAGGGGAGAAAGACTAACTTTCCAGCAAAGACACCTCATAAACACTGTCAACCTCAACCAAGTGATCAAAATAGAAATCAATAGCACTGTCATGTTGATAGTATGTAACCTTGGTATGATGTGATGAAAATGGCACTTCACCTCTGGAGCTTCCTGCCAAAAACACATAACTTACCCTTACTATAGGGAAAACATCAGACAAATCCCAGATGAAGGATATTCCAAAATATACCTGATAAGTCCTTTTTTATATATTTTTTATTTAAAAAAAATTTTAATAATAAATTTATTTTTTATTGGTGTTCAATTTGCCAACATACAGAATAACATCCAGTGCTTATCCCGTCAAGTGCCACCTCAGTGCCTGCCACCCAGTCACCCCCACCCCCCGCCACCACCACCCCTAGTTCGTTTCCCAGAGTTAGGAGACTCCTGATAAGTCCTTTTGAAAATTGCTAAGGTTATCAATAAGAAGAAAAGTCTGAAAACGGCCTCAGCCAATTGGAGTCTAAAGAGACATTATAACTAAAATTAATGCAACATTCTGAATGAGATCTTGGAATAGGAAAAATATATTAGGGGGAAAATAAGGAAATTTGAATAAATATATTAAATATTATTAAATATATTAAAAATATATCAATATTTGTTAATCGTGACAAATGGGTATACTAATGTAAGATGTTAATAGAAGGAACAATGCCTAGGATATGGGAATTTCTATACTATCTGCAATTTTCCTGTAATTCTAAAGCTATTCTCAAAATTTATTTATTTATTTATTTATTTATTTATTTATTTATTTATTTATTTATTTATTTATTTATTTAAGAGAGGGAGGGGAAGAGAAGGGGAAGACCAGAACGAGAGAGAGAATTTTAGGCAGGCTCCATGCCCAATGTGGAGCCTGACATGAGGCTCCATCCTATGACCCTGAAATCATGACCTAAGCTGAAATCAAGAGGCAGACCTTGAACCCAACTAAGCCATTCAGGCATGCTAAAATAAAATTTATTTATTTTTTAAATTTAATGTCTGTAGGCAAATTATCAATTATTAAGCAAATATTTATTGAGTCCCTTTGCTTGTAGCCTTCATCTTGTAGAGAAATTTAGAGCCACTGAAGACAATCAGAAAAAAAAAAAAAAAAAAAGAACCATAGTACCTTCTATAAAATGGGCAGGTAGAGATAAAAACATTTAAAATGTACATATACCAGCAACATCAATAAAAACATTTAGATAAAGGAAAAAGTAGTAATAACATTAAAATAAGCACCTAATTGAGGATTTTGTTGTGGGCAATAATCCATATCCCCATAACACTGGATTTGGAAACAGGAAGGAATGTTTGTGCTTTAAATAGACAGCAAATTCTTAAGAACTCATTATTCCAAACCTCTAAGAACTAAACCTTCCCAAAACCTCATTCCACAAAAACTTGTAGCACTTATAAGACATTTCCCAAAGCTTTGTTCTGTGTGACAAAATCCAGAGGGTTTTTAGTGTGCATTTGCAAATCTAAAGATACTGGATTGTAAAAATAGGGAGTGTTAAATTTAATAAAAATGACTTTATTCCTTATTTATACTTTGAAATCTTGACTTTAGGGACATCTGGCTGGCTTAGTCTATAGAGCATGTGACTTTTTTTTTCTTTGAAGATTTATTTATTTATTAGAAAGAGAGAGTGAGAGCAGTGGGGGATGAAGCAGAAAGAGAAAATCTCCAGCAGACTCCCTGCTGAGCATGGAGTTCTATGTGGGGCTCCATCTCAAGATCCTGAGATCATGACCTGAGCTGAAGTCAAGAGTCGGAGGCTTAGTCAACTGAGCCACACAGATGACCCAAAAAGCATGTGACTCTTGATCTCAAAGTCGAGTTCTAGCCCCTCATTGGGTGTGCAGCTAATTTAAAAAAATAAATAAAATAAAATGTATGGTACTTATGAACATGGAAACATGATTGTTTTAAAAAAAAATCTTGATCCTATGTCTCTGGGCTATCTGGCTATGGCCTATTTAAGGTGAGCCTGAATGATTTTTCTCCTTTAATTTTATATCATTATTCATACTTCTAAAAATAATTCTCTCTTTGGAGGAACTTAATAATTAACCAAGCAAAACCAATTGATGAAAGTGGCATATTGATTTTCTCTTTGAAAGGTGGATCTATTTGCATTAATACTTTATATTACCCAAGACACAGCTTGGGTCACAAGGTCTTTAACACATTAAGATAAGTTTTCTTTGAAGCTCCAAGTCATATTCATGGCCAGTCTAGTGATGTTCCTTTATTTATTCCTGTGAATAAATAAACTCCTGTGAATAACAGAGGAATTTACATGCTGTTATTCACATGATTTCCCACTGAGTTTTTACTCTTGGTTCTGAACGCTGTATCTTTTTCCATTTGCTAATTTTTCTACATGTAGAAATTGATAGCAATTGACAATTCAGCTCCATTCCTTCAATTCAAAGAAAAACAAAATACACAAGCTTTTTGTGGATGGAGCAGACTTTACAGAAAGATTGGTGTGATAAAGGGGTTTACAAGTCACAAATATAAAATTGAGTACTATCTTTGAGGTAAAAGAATTTACTGAGTCACTCTGCTGAATGCTTCTGTCATCTTTGTGTCCATAAACTTCCTCCCCCTTCTTTCTTCCATCACACCTCTCTCTGGATGTATAAATTAACCACAAAAAAGGCAAACACAGAGATAAATATTTTCTAAAGGCAAATTCTATTTTCTTATGTAGAACAATGTATTTCTCTCCAGTTTCCTCTGCACATTCAGTTTGGGTACAGTTTTTATATAATCCAGTATATGCTGGGTTATGTTGCTACTTATGAGCAAGCCAGAATTATTTGTCTTTACTTCAGGATTTAATTGTCTGAAATTTCCCCATGAGCTGCTGCTCCAGATATTATAATGGGATTGTAGCACAGTTACAAAATATGCAATAAACTTCATATCAATACACATGGAATAATGCTTCCTTTAATATCCTACACACTGTTAAAACTTATGGTCAAATGTATTCTTTTTCTTATTTTAATTTTCAGAAGCATTTGACAGAATTAATGAATTCTCCTTGAAAGTTTTTCTTTCATCATCAGATACTTTTTATCAATCTTCTTTTGCTGATTATTTATCAGCTTTCTGGCTTCTAAATATTGGAGTGATCCAGGGCTCTGTCTTTAGTTCTCTTTTCCCTCTATTTTTTGTCCCCAGATAATATCACTTTATCCCATAAGATTTGGGATAACTGTATTAACTATAAGTTATCACCACCAACTTTTATCTCCATCTCTGATCTCTTATTTGAAGTCTATATTTGACTGTCCAGCTGCCTACATTACATCTTCTTTGCAAAGTCTAGATCCCCTCGAATTTAATGTGTCCTCAGACTGAATGATTCCTTTCCCCCAAATCTTCACCTCCTATATTCTTCTTCTCTTTCTATGTAATTTAAAGCATCATTCTCCCTTTTAAACTCCGTATCTTACCCATCAGCGGTGTAACAGTGTCTTCTTTTTTTTTTTAATTTTTACTTATTTTTGATAGTCACAGAGAGAGAGAGAGAGAGGCAGAGACATAGGCAGAGGGAGAAGCAGGCTCCATGCACTGGGAGCCCCATGTGGGATTCGATCCTGGGTCTCCAGAATCGCGCCCTGGGCCAAAGGCAGGCGCCAAACCGCTGCGCCACCCAGGGATCCCAGTGTCTTCTTTTAAAATAAATCCACCCAAGGTTAACTGTTTCTCAGGACCTTAATGCTGCCATCTTGTCTAAACCATTAGCATCTCTCCCATGGAGAAGTCCTTCTCTTATACTTGTTCTTTTACAGTGTGTTCTCCATAAAGCTGAATAATTTTATTGAAATGTGAGAGGGTGGGATGCCTGAGTGGCTCAGCAGTTGAGCTTCTGCCTTGGGCTCAGGGACTAATCCTGGAGACCTGGGATGGAGTCCCATATCGGGCTCCCTGTGGGAGCCTGCTTCTCCCTCTGCCTGTGTCTCTGCCTCTCTCTCTCTGTGTCTCTCATGAATAAATAAAGAAATCTTAAGACAAATAACATAAAATAAAATGTGAGAGGGTATTTTTTCCTCACTCTAAACCTTCTTCAATAGCTGATCTCACACAAGGTAAATCCGAAATGTTTGATATAGCCATAAAAGTTCTGTGTAATTAGGCACTTGACATATATATCTCTTACCTGCCCTCTCATCCCCTTCTTGGTCCTACATACCCACACTGAGTCCCACGGTATTTCTGGAGTAAATCAAGTACATTCAATCAGCAGAGCCTTTTTACCTGCTATTCCCCCAATTTTTCTATTCCCTTAGTCCAGTTAAGTTGCTTTGAAAATGGAACCTTGTCAATGAGGCTTTTCCTGTCCACACTATCTAAACTGATACATCCTCCCATAAGCAACCTATCTCCCTTCTCCCTTGCTTTATTTTTCTCCATAATATTTTAACCCCACTCATTATTATTTCTTTGTTTGTTATATTTTTCTTCCCATTAAAAGGTAAGCTCAGTGTCTGGCATATAGACTATATTGATAACTCATTTAATTTATTAATTATTTCTTTTCAAATAATGTTTGAAGATTTTTTGGAAAATTTTATAGTATGACTTGCCATTCAGTAAATACATATATAGTCCTACACTGTCCTGTAGATACAGAATGTATGCAGAAAGAAGGTGAATGGATATTTTATGTCCACTTACTCTTTTCTGAAGAATCATTAAAACCCTGAGATTGTGTCAAAGTTTGAACCATTTTTCTCAGTATGTAAATATTTAATATTGGCAGTGGAGGTATACTTAATTTGGATTGGGAAATGTAGGTTATCAGGAACCTGAGTCCCAAGTTAGGCTTAAAAGAAATTGGGGAATTATCTTCTCTTTCAATAAAAGAAGCAAAAGGATTTCTAAAATAATTTGAAGGATAGAAAAGAAGTTATAGAGCAAGTATTTCTATTACTAACAGTTGTTAGCTCTTATACCTATTCTTGGTTTTTATATTGGGACCATTAACTTACTTCCTCTCTCATAGCCCCTATCATTTAACCTTAGACTTAAGAAAGCCACAGTGGGGCCTCTGGGTGACACAGTCAGTTAAGCACTGGACTCCTGATTTCAACTCAGGTGGTTATCTCAGGATCTCGAGATCAAACCCCATGTCAGACTCCATACTCATTGTAGAGTCTGCTTAAGATTGTCTCTGCCCCTCCTGCTTGTGCTCTCTCTCTCTCTCTCTCTCCAATAAAATAAATAAATCTTAAAAAAAGAAAGAAAGCTACAGTGTCCTTTCATTGATACTATCATTTAACCATGTAATATGAGATGGAATCCCAGCAAATTTTAGACAGACTCAATTACAAGATTTTCTTTATGATATCAGAATTCAATGGACCAGCAATATCTAGATTCAATTTTTTTATAGATAGAATTGCTATGGGAAGGTCATCAGTGAAAATATCTACCCAAGGAAATTATAAGCCAAAAGAAATAATTTCTTACAATGATTACACCTACATCTCTCCAACTAAAGTATTATGGAAAGCATAAAATGAAATTCTCAGAAGGAAAGGAAAAAAACTATGAATACCCTTTCCTCTTTTCTGTAGAAAGTTGTTTCCTTATGAGACCAAGTTACTTATCTCTTGGGAAAGACACCATAAAACTCTTTCTCAGAACTCTTAAATATTCATGGAGTGATACATGTGACTAATGTAATAATTTGGAGTCTTTTTTATTTTAGTGATGATTTTTGTCCAAATAGTAAATTTATCCAACAAATCCAAGCCCTATTCATCACACATAAATTAGAATATCTGCTAAATATTCCCAAAGTAGAGGTGCCTGGATGGCTCAGTCAGTTAAGTGCTTGACTCTTGATTCCAGCTCAGGTCATGATCTCAGGTGAGATCAAGCCCCATGTTGGGCTCTGCGCCCAGTGGTGTTTGGAGCCTGTTAAAGAGTCTTTCTTTCTTCCTCTCCCTTTGCCTCACTCTTACCCCATGCTCTCTCTCTCTCTCTCTCAAAAAAAAAAAAAAATAATAATAATAATAAAATAAACTCTAAAAAAATATTCCCAAAGTAATGGTTTGAATAGATTTATACAGATAATATGGAACTATGGGAAAATTGGATGAAGGAGAGTGAGGTAAGGCTTTCTTCACGAACTTCAGCACTACACTTATAGGTTTTCAAACCATATCTACTCTGGCTAGTTCAATTTAGACTATACAAAAACATTCACCGATGCAAAACAATACACAAATAAAAGCAAAAATAAATGTAACATACTCTTCAATTGGCTTATGATTTTAACAAGGACTACTACAAATAGGCAAATGCGAATAATATTAAGGAAAATAAGCACGACTAAACATGAATAATGTATGATAGTAGCTCAAAGTCATGTAAGATTATGTAGATAGAAAATTTTAAGATTTTTGTTTTTTGGTTTTTTTTTTACATGTTGTCTTTATAAAGATCATTTCCATCTCTACTTATTTTCAAACTGCAAGGACGTACTTATATTGAAGAACTGCCAAAAGAGTAAAAATATTAGTGAAATGGCTAACCTTTCATATGTATTCATATTAATCATATTAAATGTTCATATTTACTAAAAGTAAACATGACATTTCTTCATCAAGAAAATTATTATTTCCTATAGCAATAATTGCAATAGTTACTCTTGCCCTAATCTTCCCTTCCGCTGGATCCACCGAATGAAAGCCAGATGGGACATTCCTATGCATACAACAGGGTCTGCATTACAGGAGATGAACCTCAAAATATGAACATGTTGAAACTTTTCCCTCCTGAGAGAGGGAGATATCTCCTTATTATAATGAAATTCTCCTTGGGAGTGTAGGAGAAGAATTCTGGACTCTTACTCATTGAAAGATAAAACAAATGTATGCAAGGGGGAGATAAGTGTCTCTGCTTTCACAAACCTTGTAATATTTTCATAGTTATTGGTTTTATCCCCTTTTAAATGTAAACACATACCTCATGGAGACAGATCTCCCAGAGTTCTCAAAACTTATTGAGTCATCTTTTAATTTCCAAGTCTTGTTTATTAACCCAAGTTCCAATAAAATTTATTCACAAAGCTCAAACCATACAGAGACATAAAAATTATATCCTCTATAGAACCACTAATATCTGAAGTGAAAAAATATCATTTTTTCCTTAGTGATTAAATAATGATTTTTACCAAATATCTTCAAGCCATTTATTTTACAAACAAATTTGACTCACAAAGAGATAAAAATAATGGCATGATGTTTACTTAGTCTTCCTCATGGGATAATTCATTCTTCTGTACTCACCTATTAATAGTCAGAGTGTTTTTGTGGGGGGTTTTGTTTGTTTGTTTGTTTGTTTTTTATAGTCAGAGCTTCTTAAAGTGCATTTTATCCTCCTTGCTTTTTTCATTCGAATTCTTTCCCTAGGCTGTCTCAGACACACTCATGCCTCATCCAATCCATAAAATTATATTCATAAAATTAAATCTTTAACCCAGAGCTCTCTTCTGACCCAAGATTAATAAATACAACTGCTTACTTGATACCTTATACCTGAAACATAAAAAGACCATTATTGAAATCATGATTCTCATAACCACAAGGTGGTATATTCTGAGTTTTCCATTTAGTGAATGACATCAATATGAATCCAACCATGTAAGTCAGAAACCAAGTCATCCTGATTCTTCCTTCCCCTTTATCTTCAAATCTAATGTTATCTCATAAATTTCTCTAATCTTTGTTTCTTTTCACCCCCATTGTCACAAGTATAAACTGATGCTATCAGCTCTTGCTTGAACTGTTGCAATAGCTTTTTGCATTATCCAACATGGTAGACACTAGCCACAAATAGCTATTTAAATTAACTAAAACTTAAAATTCAGTCACATTTCAAGCAAACAGCCTGGGTATATAACAGTTACATCACTGAAGAAGTTATTGTTAGATTTTACTGTTTCTAAAGTGTTCTATCTAAATCTATTTTACTCCCCATCTAATTAATTATTCACACTGGACACAAGTTAGATTTTTAAAATACAATTTAAAAAACCCCAAGCTGAGGATCCCTGGGTGGTTCAGCGGTTCGGCGCCTGCCTTCAGTCCAGGGCCTGATCCTGGAGACCCAGAATCGAGTTCTGCATCAGGCTCCCTGCATGGAGCCTGCTTCTCCCCCTGACTGTGTCTCTGCCTCTCTGTCTCTCTCTGTCTCTGTCTCTGTCTCTCTCTCTCTATCATGAATGAGTAAATAAAATCTTTTAAAAAAATTTAAAAAATAAAAAACCCCAAGCTACTCATATACACAATTTAAATATTTCATTGGCTTTCCTTCTGCTTTTAGGCTCTAACCAACCATTAAATGAAAGTGATTACTTTAGCTATAAATTCCTGCACCAAACCCAATGACTCCTGGTTATTTTGCACCCCATTTTTCTGGATTCACTCTATAATTCATTATAATCTAACAATCTTGACATGTTTTTCCCCAATTCTTAAATGGCCTTCCCCATCCTTCTTCCCACTTTAAGGAATTTGCATAAGCAGTGCCCTGATCATGGTATACTATTGCCCACCTGCCCCCTCCAACCTTTATTTGGTTAAACATTCAACCATTTGACAACTTAATTTTAAATCAGTTGTCAAAACCTCAGGAAAGCTTCGACATCCTTAATCAGGTCAAATCCTCCTGCTTTTAATAATCATGTATAATATATCTCTCCTTCAAAAGATTTATTGTAGCTGCAATTTTAAATTTATATGTATAATATTGGATGAAAGAGGGCAGGCATGATACCTGTTTTTGCTCATTTATAGTGATTAACTCAGAGAAGCTGCTTATATATTCTGGTTGAATGAATTCAAGTCTTCTTGTGATTTCACTCTTGTAGCTATGATATAGTGACAGGGATTTGGCTATCATCAAAGGGATACCAGTGAATGTACCTGGTTGGAAACAAAGAGACTGACCGACAAAAGTGAAAATCATATGGAAGGATATCCAAGAAGCCCAAAGACCATGAAAGGAAGCTACAGCTATCAAATAAAATAGCCTGTGTCATGGCCTTGTCATTCACACCGTGCTGCCAGTGGCCCAGCCACACTGAACTCCCAAGATCGCTAGCACCACTGGACTCTTAACTCCCCTGTGCACTGAGCAAATAATCCTCAGCTCTTATTGCTTTATTGTTCCCTGTTGAGAGCATCAGACTGGAGAACCTCAGTAACGGTCCCATGCTGCAACTGCCAGAGGGCGGAGAGAAGAAACTACAGAAACTTTATATTTCCTAGTGTGAGGTGGGGCCTTGCCTTCTACCAACAGGCACACACTACAAGCACTCCTCCCAAGCAGAGATGAGGTCAGATGTTAAACCGTTCAATATATCTGCAAAAGCTCTATTTCAAAATCCTCCTGTTTCCTCAAACCCTCAAATAGTTCAAATATAACTATTTTGTTACAAGACCTAGGATAGTTTATTTTGTTTTGTGATATGTGAGGACAATTTTGTGTATTTTATTACAATACATGAGGACAGTCTGTTTGCTTCATCTGCTATTCCCTGCCATATTGCTTGATATTAAAATGGTCCCTGGAATATAAACACACTCAACAAATATTTGTTGAATGGATATTCCTTAATATATATATATATATATATATATATTTTAATTTTTTTTAATTTGAGAGAGAGAGTAAGCATATGCCAGCAGTGGGAGGGAAAGGGACAAGCAGACTCTGCTCTAAACATGGAGCCCAACGTGGGGCAGGACTCCATCTCATGACCGTGAGCTCATGACCCTAAGATCACAATCCTGAATCAGGGCCTAAGCCAAGATCAAGAGTTGATTGCTTAACCAACTGAACCACCCCGGCCCCCCTTAATAAGTATTTTTTAAATGACAACCTTCATTTCAGTGTTTACTATCTGTAAGACACTGTTGTAAATATTTTAAACATATTAATCCAATTAATTCTCATCAAAGCCCTGTGAAGTAGATCTGAGTTCTATCCTCATCTTAAAGATTGTGAAACCCAAATACAGAGAGAATATGAACTTTCTCAGACTCACATAATGGTGAAAAGCAGAACATGAATGTTAGTTCATATAAAATGAGTGATATGTCTATATAACTATTATAGTAAGTGGCCTACAATAGTAACTCTAAAACTTGGTTGGTGTCTGATTTATTAGGAAGAAAAATCTAATTAAAATAATTGATTGATTATAAAGCCTATGATAGTATTACAAACACCACCAGATTAATGTTTCTAAAATTCAACTCTGCTCAGAAAACTTCAGTAGTTCAATGTTTTCTAGTAATATCTTACTTTTTAAAAGAGTTTATTTATTTATTCATGAAAGACTCACACAGAGAGAGAGAGAGGCAGAGACACAGGCAGAGGGAGAAGCAGGCTCCATGCTGGAAGCCTGATGTGGGACTCGATCCTGGAACTACAGGATCACGCCCTGGGCCAAAGGCAGAGGCGCAACTGCTGAGCCACCCAGGCATACCTCTAATAATATCTTAAATCCTAAGTCTATTCTTGTAGAACCACTGATGATTTTATACTGGTTTTCTGCTACCTAGAGCACTGTGTGTCACTGAGAGTAATTTCTACTTCTGTTAATGTCGCTATTACTATTACTCTTATTGCTCACTCCATTTTCATGTGCATTTCTATGTTTCAGTCATTCTTGGGCTATCTGTAGTTCTGGAAAGTCCTAAGCATTTTGTACATTATGAGTTGTGTTTTAGCAACAGAGGTATAGGCAGCAGCAGCAGCAAAGACATTTCGTAGACTCTTGGTGAGCCACGGGCTTTGAGGAGTATGGCTCTCTCAGCACATAGTAATTACTCTTCCTTTATACAAATGATCACCTGATAAGCCCATCTATAGCATAGTGTCCTGTTCTTTCTCTTAAGTGCTGTCTAGTACAGCCCCAATGCCTAGATGGGATGTACAACCACTAGTCACAGTATAAGAGTCATTCCCCAAGCTTAATATCAACCATTCCTTTGGCTGAAACAGAGTTCAATCTGAGACACACAGACACAGGTAGAGACAAGCAACCCATGGCCACTTTAAGAAGGGCTTCAACCCATGTCCCAGTACCTTATTTGCCTACTATCAAAATGTCTGACTTTGGTCAGTTAAATTTGTAACAGAGGTGTACTAGGTTTGGGAGATGCAGCACAAAGGGAGTACAGGTCAAAGCACAAGCTTGCTAGCTGACAGCCACATAGCTCAACAAGCACTCCAGCCAAAGCACGGCAGTTCAGAGCGCATGCTCTCTAGCAAGCAGCAGAGCTAGTTCACAGGCCACAGCCAGAGGAGAAGAAAGACCTCCAGTAACAGTGATCCTCACCTAGAATCCTGCTCATAAAAGACATGGTTAGGGTTCTGCCCAAATCCATCAGCTGCCTACACAATATGCTTTTTCTCTTGTAGTTCCTACTGTCCTAATATCTGGCCACTAGCATTCAGGTTTCAATGGCATTTCATGAAACTTTTGTGAAACCCAACTGAGAAATGATTTTCACTCTGGTGAAGTAGAACTGTACTTTATATATAATACAATATGACATTATAATATTCTGTATATATGTAGTTATTGTCCTGACTATGCTTGAAGTTCTATTCAAGAACAATGGGCAAAATCTTTTCTAAATATTATTATCATTCTTGATACATAACCCACTCCAACTAAGTAGGTCTCAATGACATTTGTTAAAGAGACTAACGGCTGCTTTACAAACTAATTAGCAAATGTTTGTTTGCTATTAACAATGTCCGTTATAATGTGGATCCTTTATAGAAAATATTGACATTAATATATTAGCAATAGGAGGAATCAAGTTCAATGGTTTCCCAAAACTTTATTAGAGTTTCTGGATTCCTGTATTAAAAAAAAAAAAGAAAGGCAAAAATCCTACTTTGTGAACCATGAGAAAGCTAACCTTTCTAAAGGTGGCATGATTTTGACATAGGCAATTTTTTATTTTTACCTTTCTGCCTCTGGTAATGACACTCTTCTAACGGTGAGGCAAGGTTTTGAAACTAGATCCTTGGAAAAAGTCAGTAGGCTCAGTTCTATTCTCAGTTCTGTTAAAAGGTTGACTGACCTGGGGGCAAGGCGGCTAATCTGACTGTGCCTTACTTTTAGTCCCTGGGAGAAAAAACAGTGGCTGTGGCTCCTAAATTTTCCTTAAAGTTGTATGGATTAATGAGAAAGATCTCTAAAATGCTTTCAGTGGCCTAGAAAATGATTACTTATAAATATAATCTACTACTATTATGTTTGAACCATACATCAAACTGGGAGTGCTCAGCCCTTTCAAAACTGCATCCCATGATGACAATGGTTGATTTTGACATCCTTGTGGGGAAGATACAAACTACATATTAAAAAACACTTAAGTCCTTACTCTAAATTAAAAATAAAGAATTGCTATATACTCACCATACATTGTTAATATCGTTTTATTATGCAATTTTACAATTCTATGAACAAATGATTAAAAACACTAAATTTCAATCCTGGAGCTTCAAGGTTGAATCCCTTTTCTGTAAGAACCATCATGCTTTAGATACAAATGGCTTTGTCAGATCTTTCCAGTACAAGATAAGTGGATACTCATGAGTCCTGAGTATTCTCCTATTTGATCCTGGACATCAGACTAGAATTGAGAATCTTAAAATCATCAAAGCTAAGATTATTAAAAAAAAATGCCTTCACTAATTCTATAACATGGTAGACTTTTTTGCTCAACAACAAACATATGAAGCAGCTTCTGAAATAAACAGACTACATTTCACCTCATCACCTTCAGATCTCTGATCAAAATTCACTTTTACACGGATTGTGCTTTAACCATTCTATTTGATATAGCAGTAGCTTCATCTTCACCATCTCTCTCAATCTTACATTGCTTCTTTCTTTTTCTTCATGAGCCCTAACTACACCTGACATTATGTGTATTTTGTATTTGTCTTCCCCAGCAAAATGCAAGATACCTGAGTACAGACCCCTCTGCAAATTTTGTTGTTTTTTTGTTATTTATCTCCAGTGCCTATAGAGCATATAGAATGTACTTAATGAGTGTTGGCTGGCTGGATAACTGACCATGTTACTTCTGATCCCCCAAACTACCCAAAGCCTAAAACACACTTTCGAATATAGTTGGAACGCAAGGTTTACAGAAGTGGTAAATTATTATAAATACTAATCACAGTGTTTTTATATTTTTGACATCCTTATATTCCGAAACTGTTAATCAATCAATACTGGAATTTCGCAAGACTACATATTATAGAAAAGACATTTTTAAAACTCACGTATATCAGAGGCAATCTGTTTGAAAGCAAGGAAAATGTGAGGGCTCTGTTACCCCTAACCCATTTCAATGAAAGCAGTTATGCTTATACTTTTTTCTTGTTTAAATATGTCTCATTCCATCAAAGAGTTTGTGGCTTTAGCATGTTTGAAATTATTCATATGAAGCTAGTGTAAGATATTTTTTGGATTACAGTAATTGAATTTAAACATAAAATAGTTATTTATTCAGAAGACATTATGTATTGAATATTGTTCTAGGATTTAAAAGAAATAGAGTACTGATTAAATAATGAGAGCTATTACCTTTGCCTTTAAGGAGTATATGGTATAGTTACAGGTCAGAGAGTCAAAATTAATATTCATAAAATACTAAGAGCACTACAAAATATCATTGAGTTAAATACAAAATTTACTGTGCTGCATATGCTATATGACTCTGAGAATGGGGGAATATTAAAGAAGGCAGACACAGGGAAATGAATGTGGAAAATTCTACATGACGTTGCAGTTAATCATTTAGTTCTGAATTAAATGTTGGCAATGACAACGAAGGTGATAGAAAAGATGTTTCAAAAGAAAAAAATGGAAAATACTAAACTATGTTTAGCATACTTTTTAAAATAAGTATTGGAATAGATGAGAAAAAAATAAATAATACTTAATATGAGAATATGAAGATTATTTTGCCCTTGAAATAAATAGATATCTGGAAAATTACGGAAAATTTAGTATTCTCTCATGATGCTGAATAAATGAGATTCCTTTCCCCTTTTTTCATGTATTAGAATGTCAAATTGGACATTACAAAGTTGCACATGAGGGCCATGCTTATTTCTGTGAATGTAAATTATGAATAAAATTTTGTGTTTACATTTACTTATTATCTCAGAATAAATATGTAGTCATGTCACTCTGAAGCAAATTTTTAAGAACGTTACTGAGTTTGATTGTTGAACTGAGATGTTAAGAATTTGAAGTTGAGGTTTTTCTGAATCTGTGAAACTGTTGTCACATGATGGAGTCCTCAGAGAAGACTGAGATTTCAAGAACCATTTGCCTTTCATTACATCACTGCAGAAATCCCAAGAGCCATATAATTACTGTTTGCTTTGCATGCTTTGTAAATCCTTGATCTTTTTGCTGTCTCCCACCTCCTCTCGCTCATCAACATGCTTGCTTCTCACCATGTGCTTGCTATCTTGCTAGTGGCTCCTCTTCCACCAACTCACATTTACTCTGAATTTCTGGGTAAGAAAGAAAATACACACAAATTCTTTAGGTTTACAACATATGACTGATTCTCATCTAGTAAAACACATTAGCTCTATTTGCATGTTATAGTATTAATTTAGACTATTATGAGATCTTTTGATTCTTTCTACATGGTGATTTATTTTGTCATTTTGGACAAAGAAACTTCCTGGGTATGTGACCTCACAAAGAGTAAGTCATTTAGAAAGTACAAGAATATGTATAGGCTAAAATTCAGTTTCGTAATAATAAATTTTTTTCTTATAAGGAAACAATAACTTTAAAATGCTAATAATTATATTTAGTGGTGACCCACTTATTAGATTAATTGCTAGACCTTAAATGTGCCTTAACATAATGAACAGATAATCAAGGCATAATAAAGAATAAAAAAAAAGCAATGCTATGAATATTAAGTTGGACAAAATTTGTGCTAGATTTATCACAAATACATGTTAATAATCTTTGAATTTAGTTATTTTTTTAATTTAGTTATTAAGTAGACTGCAGACTGCACATGGACTCGATATTTAAAGAAATCTAAACATAATGGGCAAAAAGAAGTTAATAAAATGTCTACAACTCTTCATTTCCTGTTTCTTTTTTTTTTAATTTTTTTATTTATTTATGATAGTCACAGAGAGAGAGAGAGAGGCAGAGACACAGGCAGAGGGAGAAGCAGGCTCCATGCACCGGGAGCCTGATGTGGGATTCGATCCCAGGTCTCCAGGATCGCGCCCTGGGCCAAAGGCAGGCGCCAAACCGCTGTGCCACCCAGGGATCCTCATTTCCTGTTTCTTAATTGCAATTTCATATATTGGATAACATCTGTCATAAGATTCTAAAGACACACTCTCCCTCTTTCATTTTCAAAATTTTCCTCCAAAATCAGTGGCTGAAATAAAACGTGTGTGTGTGTGTGTGTGTGTGTGTGTGTGTTTATGTGCGCGTGCACGCCATGTAATCATATAGTTTTACTCATGCATGCCTCCTGGATCTGATCAAGTCCAATTCATACTATTCTATTTCCATTGCACAAAAGCTTGCTTTTCTGTTCTGGAGGCTTTACATTCAGTAGATCTGATAATACCCAACCTAAGGGCAGCCTGAGTGGCTCAGTGGTTTGGTGCTGCCTTCAGCCCAGGGCATGATCCTGGAGTCCCAAGATCTAGTCCCACCTTGAGCTCCCTGCATGGAGCCTGCTTCTCCCTCTGCCTGTGTCTCTGCCTCTCTCTCTCTCTCTCCCTATCTCTCTCTTTCTGTCTCTCATGAATGAATAAAATAAAATCTTAAAAAAAAAAAAAAAAAAAAAACAACCTAAAAGGGAGAACACAGGTCCCATGGAGAGGAACCCAGCACAGTGGGACTTCTTTTACAAAAAAAGAATGTGGTTCATGTTGTTTGTTTGTTTTGCTTTTTGTCACAAATGGCATTGTCTTTCCCTATAACCTTTCTGGACATCTGCTATTGGGTTTACCAAGGACTCCACACAGCATCCTTATGCAAATGTGACATCTCTAACACACTGGTTTCTTGGGACATAATGGCACCCATAAACGCATCTTGCACTGCAGCCTGAACCTATTACCACGTTTTCTTTTCCTCTGTGTTTCACTTGAGACTTCTTAGTCACATGATAAGTAGGTTGGAACAGTATCCCCTGGTTTGGTATATGTTGCCTCCAAAATCTAAAGAAACAAATTTTTTTAATGACAGGGAGTACAGTTCATGGGTACTTTATTTTTACCACATGCTCCAGACCATAGACCCCTAAAAGCTTCATGCAATCCACTCTTTGGAACACTTGAAGACATCTAAGTTACCTACTACCTTCTGTCCACCAAATTTTATTAACATAATGCCATTCCTAGAGTATACCAGTGCGATGCAGAACCTATGAAAGTTGAATATAGTCACAGGAGAAAAAAGTAAATTTTACTCCAATTCTTCCCACATAAAAGCAAAGTACTTTCGATCTTCTATAGTGATTAGTAAAATTTTTAAATAAGCAGGTATTTCTTTGTAATCTTTCCCCTTCAGGAATGTGTTGGCTATTTTGAAAACTTCTTTTTCAATATATAATCATTAAAATCAACTTGAAAAGTTCTTCAGAAAATCCTTTTGGATTTCAATTTTAAATGTCTTCATCATACTACATTTGAAGGGAATTGGCATCTTGTCAATATTAAACCTACATGTCCATGAATATTTAGGTTTTCACAGAAGTCTTTCAATAATTTTTAAAATTGTGTACATATAGGTCTTTAAAATATGTTAGATTTATTCCTGGTTTCTTTAGCTTTTGTTATTCATTACAAATACTAGTTTTAAAATATATTTAATTTTCTAATTGTTTATGCCTGTACATATAAATGAGTTGAGTATGTGATATTGACTTTAAATTTCTATTACCTGTGAATAATTACACAGTTTTTTTCCCCCCAATCCTGATACACTTTCATTTCTGCTTTATTTTCCTTACTCCACTGGGTAGTACCTGTTGTACAATGTTGACTAGAAGCAGGGATTGTGGATATTGTTAACTTGTTCTTGATCTTAAAGAACCACATGTTTTCCTTTGTTTCTAATATACTTGTGAAGCATGGAAATTTAGGGTGGAATTTGTGGCTTCAAACCACAAGTCATCTCCTGAATTAATATTCTTAAAACTATGTTATGTTGTATTAGAATGTAATCAGGAATCTATTTTTTGCTTATCTACAAAGATCCAAGTTAGACTTTCTTTGATTTTGTTTCACACACACACACACACACACACACACACACGCAAGGTGAGGTAACACAGGAATTTTTGTATTTTTAAGAAAATTAGCACATATAGACATATTCTATTTATAAAAACTTCATATATATCAAGAAAAATTATCAATTCATTTTTTAAGCCAGAAGCTTCATAACTAAAACAGTAAGTTTTCACTCTGGAGCTACTTTTTAAGGGTTTCAAGTTAGGCTTTAATATATATAAATGTACTTTTTGAAAAAAAAAATCAATCTAATGGCACTAAATTTTTCAAACTTCAATCTGATAAGCACAAATTCAATCATCCAGTGTTCTCTGGGAACTCTAAACCAGAAGTCATAGACACACATGGCTGCACACTGCATTGGGAGAATGAACCGTTTGCTAGAACTGGCTCAAATTGATGTTTAATCATCCTTTCACATGCTCTGAGTGGCAAATAATTTTTAAAAATACATAAATGAAACCATGAAGTTGAAAGTGAATCCTAAAATGTTCAAGATCTAAATACTCAGTTTAAATGTAATAATATTTAAAAACACAAATTGTAACAACTTCTCAAGGATTTGACTTCAACGGTAGATTAGTGCTTAATACTAAATACCAGAAGAAAGACATAATATGATATCTGTACCTGGAAAATGCATATGCATTACCTTAAAAGGCAAGTGGAATAAGAGTGAGGAAATATGGAGGTATTTAAAAAGTTTTTTTGTTCTATGTACATCATATTTTCTGTACTACAACTTCATAATGGAGGAAAGGGAGAAGATAGTAAAAAAGGAGATTATTATTCTTGGAATTTACATCTGATGATAGCAGTTATGGTTTCCCCTGAGCATGTTCAGAGAGCACTGAGGGTCGAAAGACAATCTCAGTGGAATTTTTTTTTTTTTTCTAAGGATAGAAACCTGGAACATTTTGGTATATAACAGAAAGGAAGAAACCAGGCTCAAAATATTGAGCTCATGTGCCAGCAAGGCCACTTAGTAGCCACATGCTTTTAGAAAAGTTTCCTAAGAAGCACTCTGAGACTCAAACTTCTTATCTGCAAAGTGAGGAAAATGCTTTTTGGCTTCAGAATGTTTTGAATATGATTTACAGTATTGTGAATATCTCATATCTGCAAGAAGAAGTAGCTATCACTAGTAGGTTTTAATACCCTCAAGTAACAGTGCCTTGCGTAGCAATAACAGGCGCTCAAGACCTCATTTTGATTTTAAAGTAAGTAATGTAATGTTGAGAAAAGAGATCATTTATGTGAAATTAATACACAAATCTGTTGATACTGATACAGTTTTTTGCAATGATTATGTTTGTTATATGGAGATAATTCAAAAGTTTTTTTTTTTAATTTTTATTTATTTACACAGAGAGAGAGAGAGAGAGGCAGAGACATAGGCAGAGGGAGAAGCAGGCTCCATGCACCAGGAGCCGGACATGGTATTCGATCCTGGGTCTCCTGGGCCAAAGGCAGGTGCTGAACCACTGTGCCACCCAGGGATCCCAATATGGAGATAATTCAGAGGAGTGCTTAAAATCACAAATTCTCAAAACTGACTCCCAAAGTAGAGTCACTGATCTATCGGGACCTTGAGCAAGGTATTTTAATTTTCTGTGCCTCAGTTTCTTCATCTGAATAACAAGAAGAAAATAACACCCACATCACAGGGTTGCTGTGAAGATTAAATAGAATGGATTCAGAGACTTAGTATGATATGAGTATTAGTTATTTTGGCTGCAGATTTGGATTTGCAAAAGATTTATTAATTTTCAGAGAATTTATAAGGTATATAATTTATTTCACTTCCTTTATAGATAAGTGCATTCTTTTGGCATAATACCCAAAGCAAATAGAATAAATAAATATAAATATATATATTTATATTTATTATAGATATAGTACATTATATATGACATTTGAGCTGGCATCTCTCTGGATTTTATTGTAAAAGAAATGTTTAATAAGAAATAGTGAAAGGGATTATAAGGGAAAGGAAGGAAACTGAGTGGGAAACATTAGAGAGGGAGACAAACTGTGAGACTCCTAACTCTGGGAAACAAAGGATTGTGAAAGGGGAGGTGGGTGGGGGATGGGGTGACTGGGTGATGGTCACTGAGGAGGGCACTTGATGTGATGAGCGCTGGGTGTTATACTATATGTTGGCAAAATGAATTTAAATTAAAAATCTAATAAAAAGTGAGTGGTTTAAAAAATAAAAGAAAAAATAAAAGAAATGTTTATCATAAAATGATTAGGTAGTAAATATAAGAAAATAAATATAAGAAAAAAAGAGCAAAAAGAAGATGCTATTTAGACAACATTAAGAAAAGTCAGTGTTGGGGACTGATCTTTTGTTCTTTTCCAGTGTGAGTATGTTATTTACAATTGTTTTGCTTACAATTGTTAAAATGACATAATTTGACATAATTTGAAGTCTGATATAAATTACATGCACATTATTAGTGTTAGTATTGTAAAGAAATTTTTTCAGATAACTCTGATTAAGCTACTAGTAGAATAATGAAATTATCTCCAATTTCCTGGCAAAGTTTCTTCAAAGAGAGCTTATCACAGATTTTAATCACTACTGTTATTAGAATGTTATTTCATACATTGATCCAAATTTCACAAATATTTAATTTTCCCCAAGTATTCCTAGCTCTGCCTATTGTGATTCAAACCGCACAGTGTACTTTGTGGCATGCCCCCACCACACCAGGCAGCCACTGGAAATTTTAAGATTTATGGGCTT
The DNA here is from genome assembly GCF_011100685.1 of Canis lupus familiaris. Taxonomy (NCBI): domain Eukaryota; kingdom Metazoa; phylum Chordata; class Mammalia; order Carnivora; family Canidae; genus Canis; species Canis lupus. Next base: position 48,232,079 of record NC_049227.1, on the reverse strand, counting down.
ACTTGCAAAAGGAGGGGGGTACATGCTTCCAGACCAAGGGTAGGTCGTCTCTGACCTTGTAATAGTCTATAGCAAGAGGAGCACTTTGTAGTCAGGCTGGTAGTTTGAGATTGTCTGAGATGTGGACATCCTGCCCCTAGGGAATCCACTAGCAGATGAAAGGGCCCAAGAGGCAGGGCTGGCAGGTCAAGATTGGCCTCCTAAGCATCATTAAGGAGAGGTGCCTTTGTAAACAGCTAACAGGGCTTTGCTCCTCTCTTTCTTGGATGTGCTGTCAGGGCCCCAACCCTTGGGCTGATCAGGGAAAGCATTATTTAAAGTGACTAAATCCAATATGTCTCTATTCCCCCCTCTTCTCAGACTTCTAAGGAGGTGGCTATCCTGTGGAAGGAGTGCTCCAAACCAGGAGACATGTCTTGGACCCTGCTCACAGCAGCAAGGGTACCTCCCAGAGAGAAGAATGGAGTCCAGCTCCTGGGGTAGACCAGAGGGAAGGTGGGAACCAGTGAGAGGAGACAAGAGGGAAGACCTTGGAGAGGAAGGTGGTATCACCAAGGACTGGGATCATTTACTTTCTCTGCTGGTGATCCCACAAAGAGAAATAAAAATAGAAAAGGAAAAAAAAAAAAAAAAAGGAGAAGCCAATTCTCCCTTGGAAGAGAAAACATGTGTCCTCTCACACCCTGAGTTCCAGTCTATCCTTAAGGATTTCACCCGAGAACCACTTGAGAAAGGAGTCCATGCACTTTTGACACTTCTTGCTCCATGTGGATAGATAATGATAACCAAGTTTCACAGGTAGCCAGGCCACACACCAAATCGGCCACCATAACACTTTGCTAACTTAGTGGATGGGACTGATCCTTTTCTTTTCTTACCTATTCTCCTGGTTTTCCCATGGAAAGGGCAGACTGTGACTGAGTTTTGAAATCCTCATCCGTGCTCTTCTAGGATGCTGGGTATTAGAAATGCCTTATCACTGGCTTCACATTCAGGCACTCCAAAACAACATAGGCTTTAGATTATAGGGCAACTTGGGACCAAGGATGGATTGTTACATAAATAAGGCAAAAAGATGGTTTTGGTATATTAGTCCCTAGGTTGTTTATTTCCTTACTGCAGGCTGCAACCCATTAGCTCAAAAGCCATTGGGTGCTGAACTAAAATATTTACATATCTGGTTGCTTTTGAAATAACCCAAACAAGCAGATTTTTAGCCATTCAGAGCCTGCCTTCTTTGCATACTCATGAACCCTCAGCAACATCTGCTAACAATAGATAGGATAAGCCCTGGGACATAAAAACCCCAAGCTACTGCTGTCCTTCTGCAGCACTCTGACATGCTATCACCTAGACTCATAAACCCGCTCTCTCCTGAGAGTTCCCTGCCTTCCCTTCTGAGTAGCAACCCCACATGAGCCTCCCTGAGCAGCCTATGGGTAGTTCCCTAGCCCCTACAATACAAATATGTCAGAGTGTTACCCAATAAAGTTGCCACCTCATGGTCATAGCTTTTCCCTTGATCAGCCCCCAAATCCTTCAAACACCCCATAAATATGTCATGTGCATACTAATGAAAAGAAAGCTGTAAAACCTCTATTAATATAAGATGAAGCTGACTTTAGAACAAGGAATATTATCAAGGATAAAGAGGGACATTGCATTATGAAAAAGTAACCAATTCTCTAAGATGATTTAAAAATCCTGAATGTGTTTGGACACAAAAAGCTGAGCTTCAAATACATGAAGCAAATCTGATAGAATAAAAAGGGAAAATCAAAGAAATAACCACCATCAAAATTGGAGACTTCTAATTTTCCTCTTTCAATAACTGATCAAAAGGGTAGACAGAAAATCAGATATAGCAGACCCCAAAAACCTATCTACAAACTTGACCAAAATTATACAATATTCTACTGAACAACAATAAAATAAGAATTTTTATCAAGTGTACATGGAATATGCACCAAGGTAAACCATATTCTGGGCCACAAAACAAATCTTAACAAATTTAAAGTAGAAATCACACAGAGGACTTTCTCAGATAACAATGGATTAAACTAAAATGAATAAACAGAAAGATAGATGGAAATCCCCTTAAAGGGCTAGCAATTAATCAATACACTTCTATGTAATGCGTGAACCAAAAAGGTAGTCCCAAGAGAAACATTTTTAAAAGATTTATCTATCAACTATCTATCTATCTATCATCTATCTATCTATCTATCTATCTATCTATCTATCTATCTATCATCTATCATCTATCTCTTTATTTATTTATAGCAAACATACATGAGTGAGGGGGAAGAGCAGTAGGATAGGGACAAGGATGCTCCCCTCTGAGCCAGGAGCCCAAGATGTTAGATCCCAGGACCCTGGCATCATGACCTGAGCCGAAGGCAGATGCTTAACTAACTGAGCCACCCAGCCATCCAATGTCCCAAAAGAAATTTTAAAAACACTTATACTGAATTAAAAAGGAAAAGACATATCAGAATTTATGGGATGAAGGTAAAGCAGTGTTTACAAGGAAAATTATAATGTTAATTACTTATATTAGAATATCCTTCTAATTATTCACCTGCCTCCTGTATTAAATTATCAACCCAAAAGAGGATTTTCTACATGTAATTAGATTATGCTATATCTCTGGATCTCCATCTAATGAAGAATGAAATCCAAAAAGTTTATCATGGTCTTCAAAGCTCTGTATGACACGACACATGATATCTCTTCCACCTCATTTCCTCCTATTTGAGGCCAGCGCTTCAGCAATAGTGTCCTTTTTATTCTTCCTCAAAACTGACAAATATACCCTTGCCCCCAGTTCTTTGCAGCTATCTCTTGCTTTGGTAGCTACACTCCTCTTTTGATGGATGCATGACTTGACCTCTCTTTCATTTGTGCTGTCAGCCCAACTCTGTTAGAGAGGCTTCTCTAACCAGCCTGGGTGAAATGCCACTTCCCTTACTTTGGGTCACTGCAATGGTATGTCACATAGACCCAAACATGATAGAAGTTCATAATTTACTCACTTAACAGTGAGCATACGAACATGTCCATGGTATGACTTTCCTCTACGACTTTGCTCAAAGTCTCAGGCTGAGTGGGGCTAGGCTATAGCATTTTCAATATGGAGCTTGCAAACTTGCTGGAGTCATTGCCATCACTACAAGTAAGAACTTGTTTTTGTGACCTGTTTTATGAGCAGGAAAACCATGAGAGCAAAGTAGTTTTCTGTTTTGTTTTATTTTGCTGCTTTTTAGGGGCCAGATCTAAGGGCTATACACATAATTTCTGCTCACATTTCTGTGAATGAAGTGCCATCATATGACTATACTTTACCTCAACTGGGAACTGTTTGATACAGCAAGCTACTTCCTCAGATAAAGGAGTATCAGTGTGAACTGTAGTGGAAGATTAGGAGTCCCTATTATGCCTTATTTTTTTGTCACAGCATTTACTGTCTTCTTCCACACTATTGCGTCTATTTGTTTGTTTCTGGTCTGTCTAGCCTAAAGAGAAAGGAAGCATCATGAGAAAGGGTAATTTGGGTACTCTACCCTTTTCCTGAAAAGTGATCACAAATGCCTTATTATTTTACACGTTGAGATGCTAAATAGGCTTAGATACTGAAGCTTTCACAATAAAATCATGGAGATATTGAATGGTAGTGAAAATAATTAGCAACATTAAAGTTCTAAAATCTTTTTGGGAAACAGAAGGTAGATGATCAAATTATTCTTAAATCTGAGGCACTTGAGGTGTATTTGGTCAATTTTATTTATTTTATTTTTTTAAAGATTTGTGTTTATTTATTTGAGAGAGAGAGTGAGAGAGCAGGCTCAGGCAGGGAGAGCTGTAGGCAGAAGGAGATGGAGAAGCAGAGTCCCCACCCAGCAAGGAGCCGATGCTGGACACCATCCCAGGACCGTGAGATCATGACCTGAGCCAAAGGCAGACGCTTAACCTACTGAGCTACCCGGATGCCCCTGTCATTTTTCTTATCAATGAGCACATGTAACTAGACTCATCGCTCTTTACCCAATATGAAGATTCTACATGTACTTCCTGATATTTACTCCTGGAGGGTAGGAAGAGTTTTCCTTGACCCTCTTAGGGTCCCTGCTGGGTTCAAAAATTAAATGACAGAGCTGGATTAATAGGAGAAAAGCATACAGATTTACTTATTATAAATTTTACATGAAGTGGGAGCCTTCATAAGGAAATGAAGACTATAGGAACAGTTGGGCCTGTGTGTTTTTACTTTAAGGTTGGTGAAAGATAGACATAAAGGAATATGGTAAGTTAACCAGTATGAAGTAATAATAATATTTATTGCATAGTGGACACTTAAGGCTTAGTTTGTTAGAATTCCTCTTGGCATCCCTTTATCTTTGAAGATATAGATGCTTCTTTTTCTCTTGGTATGGGGGAAAGAGCATCTCTCACAGAAGGGTTTTATGTCTTTTTCTCCCATACCTTAGCTTAAAAAATGCAATATATAAGAATGTCATATTTTGGGATACATTGCCCTGAACCCCAACACACTCAAATATCCAGAAACTTTAAAAATTAATTCGAGAAGTCTTCAAATCAGAATTAAAATCATTGTAAATGGTTTCTGCAGTAAAATCAGGCTTTCAGTAGGTAAGGGTAGTCCTCAGTGTCTCTCTCTACCACAGCAGAACACATAAGCACCATTTCAAGGATGAGAGCAACTAGATGTTTGACACAGGTGTGCAAGGAATAGAGGAACATAAATCATATGAAGTCAACTGCCTAAGAAATTTTCAAAAGTACATTTGGTATTATTTATATCATAAGAATCAGTAACTGCTTTTTCAAATCTATCCAGATGAAAAAGAAAACTGCAAATTTTAGAAATGCCAATCATTAGCAGATGCCCAAGGTGTGTAAGATGGTAGATGGTAGGAAAGGGATAGCATGGGAAAAGGACATTAGGGCCTAAAAAAGATATTCCAGTAATGCCTAGCTCCTGGTTTTCCAGAGGTATTAAAAATTAATGTATACCTAAACAGAAAGTACCCTGCTTGTACAATAACACAGTAAGAATACATTTCTTTTTCTGCTGGCATCACTAAAATCCTATCCACTCTTATGTGATCATATTTATCAGCTTTGGGGAAAAAAGTTACAAAGAAAATTAAGGCGTTCTTAACAGGCAAGAATGTAGAGTTAAAATAGAATTGCAGGAAACAAAGTATTTATCTTTATTTTTCTTCTTTGAAACCTGTTAATAGGTACATATACAATTATAAAATTTATAATATAAAAACATGTATTCATGAAAACCTAACAAAACATTTTTCATCAAAATCGTAGGTTTATCCCCAGAATGTATGTATGTGTGTGTATGTATGTGTATATATATGTGTGTGTGTGTGTGTGTGTTATTTATGAGTTGCAGGCTACTGTTGAGTCTTACAGTCTTCCAGTTGATGACACACCAATAGCCACTATGTTGTAGACCCTTTTTGTCAGTGTATTAGTGTTTTTCATTAGTGTACGTTATTGTTTCATTGTATTACTTACCTATGGTTTCTTTAACAAATGACTTAAAACAATGGGAATGCATTCTTTTATAATCTGCAGGTGGGAAGTCTAAGCTCAGTTTTATGGGGCCAAAATCAAGATGCCAGCAGGGCCACACTCCCTCCAGAGGTTCCAGAGGACAATTTACTTCCTTGTCTCTTCAGGCTTTGGAAACTTCATCACTGTCATCCTTGTCTCAGTTCCCTTCTTCCAACACCAGAGCAAGCCAAGTACCATCTGTCTCTGCCTCTACTTCCTTCTTTCCCCCCTCTTCTTCCATCTACTTAGGTCACATGGTCTTTCCTGTGCCAAATCTCTCTCCTCCCTCTACTAAGGACTTAAGTGATTGCATGTAGTGCCCAGCCAGATAGTACGGGATAACCTCACATTCTGAACATCCTTAACTTAATCAGGTCTGCCCTCTCTTTTTAGTCATGTAAGGTAACATTCCAGGTTGCAGAGATTAGGATCTCTATACCTTGGGTGGCATTGTCCAATTTCCACATTTCAAGAAAGTTTAGATTAAGAATTATAGGCCAAGGAAAAAAAATAGTAAATTAAGTTTGAATCAGTCCTTCAATTCTCATAAGAGTGACAATCTAATTAGTCTGATATTATCAAAATTAACATTTTTCCTGAAACTCAATGATGATCCTAAATCTGATTTATGTGTTTTTCAAAAAGGTCCATTTATTTCAAGTACCACTCACTTATGTATCCTGTAGTTAATGTCTTAAAGTGTTGGTGACTTGAACTGATCCATTTTTAAGAAAGATAAAAAAGAACTTATTGATAATTTTTCTACATTCTAGAAAGCAGTTAGGCACTATAGCTACTTTCATTAACCAAGTAGTAGAATAAACTAGAGAAAATATTACCAACTTTCCTTTCTTTCTCATGAAGAGGCTGTTATTTGAGGGTCTTCTTATTTTGCCTATTAAAATTAAATACTGGGCAGCCCGGGTGGCTCAGTCGTTTAGCGCCGCCTTCAGCTCGAGGTCTGATCCTCCCTGCATGGAACCTGCTTCTCCCTCTGCCTGTGTCTCTGCCTCTCTCTCTCTCTCTCTCTTTCTCTCTCTCTATTTCTCTCATGAATAAATAAATAAAAATCTTTAAAAAATTAATTAATTAAATTAAATACTATTTTAAATTTAAATTTGTGCAGGAGGAAGTGTTGCTAAAAAGATGCACATCTGCAAAGGTTTTAGGAAATATATGTTTTTATGCACATTGCATCAAGATGTTTAAGATTGATAAGGAAAAAAATAATGTTGATTTAATACCTTTAAGGGTAGCCATTGATGTTTTGATTAGTAATCTGGAAAGAAATGTACAAAATGAATATGAAGTTATGTTAAACGTAAATCAAATTTCTACTAGCTATTAATCCCCTGCAATATGTGGCTATGTACAGGAGAAATCTACATGCATAGGCTCAAGAAAGTTAAGCTTCCTAGAGTACTGAGCCTTGTATAATCAAGGTATTATATCTATAATAATGGTTTGTATTATGTTGAACATTGTGTAACAAAGTAAATTGCTGAGGTTTGCTATGGAAGATAGACAAACAATACTTTTTAATTTAAAAATAAACTTCCTTTGCTTCTAAGAGCTTATTAAAATCCCAATAGGACAATTATAGCAAATCATCTTACCTAGAAAAGAACATACATACATTTTATTTCATAATATTATCTCTCCTTTTTGAAAGTAGCCTGAAAATGAATTGAATCATTTTGTTTCATTATCCATTCTCTATTATAGAAAATTTGATATCTGGAGTCACAAGTTTTTTCTTGCTCAGTCTCCCTATTATATTTATAATACATGAATAGGTGGTAATAATATTTTAATGAAAGTACAACATACCACAAATACTGGAGGACAGATATTTTCACACTTAGGCATCTAATGAAATTAAATTTGCCCTGTGGCTAGATAGTGCTGTGGAAAGAATTATAGATTTGAGGTTTTAGTACTGACTTGTTCATTTAGGAGTTGCTTCAACTTTGGGAAAACACTTGAAAATCCTCAAAATTATCTAGAAAGTGAAAGGCACACTTATGTCCATATCAAGTGCTGCAATCACATTATTGGGGGCAATTTTTCTTTCTTTCTTTCTTTCTTTCTTTCTTTCTTTCTTTCTTTCTTTCTTTCTTTCTTTTCTTTTCTTTCTTTCTTTCTTTTCTTTCTTTTTCTTTCTTCCTTCCTTCCTTCCTTCCTTCTTTTTTTTTTTTTTTTTTTAAGAGAGAGAGAACAGGGGAGGGGCAGACAGAGAGAGGGAGAGAGAAATCCTAAGCAGACTCCATGCTCAGGGTAGAGTCCAATGAGGAGCTGGATCTCACAACTCTGGGGTCATGACCTGAGCTGAAATCAAGAATTGGTTGCTTAACCCATTGAGCCACCCAGGTGCCCCACACATTCATTTCTTGAACAGTTTTTTTTTTTTTTTTTTCATATTTGTGAAGTTACTTCTATGGACCAAGCATTGTCCTTGGAACAGAGAATACTAAGTGAAAAAAATGGTGGACAATGGTACCTGGAGCTCACATTCTATCTTGTATGTGAGAGGGTAGGGAAGAGACAACAGTAGATAAATAAAATAAATGATATCCTGGAATATTAGAAAGTAGCAGTTGTTATGGAGGAAAATGCAGCAGAGCTGAAGACAAGGAGATAGGAAACCCAAGGGTGAAGGAGGAGTACTTATAATATTTAAAAAGAGGAAAAAGAAGGCCTTAAGGAAATAATATTTTTGTCAAGTCTTATCAAAGGAAAGGAGTACCCCTTCCAGATGTCTGGGGAAAGTGCATTTGATCGAAAGGCCCTCAGGCAGACCATGTAGGAACAGAGAAAGGGGACAATAAGATTACACCAGGTTGGAGTTACAAGGAATTGAGGGAAGTGCACGCAGCAGAACTGAAGACATGTGAGAGAGAATAATGAATATATTTGTGATTTCCTGTGGAATTTATCTTGATAAGGAGAGGGTTAAATAGATAAGACTGAAGCCACAGGAAATGTTGGTGGTACTCATGGACTGACAGTCCCTGTGAGGTTAAAAGATTATCAGAATCTTGTGCCAGAAGCAGTTAGCTTATAAGAAGGGGTATGGCAGTCAGAGAGGGAGATAATCGAAATTGAGTGCATGGAAGGGTTCTAGATTTGGTAATGGGTAGTTCTAGGAGCATGTTCAGTGAGTGACTGACTGAGGTTGGTGTGAAGAGGACAAACAGGAAAAGAACATTAGAGGAAGGAAGTTCATGGAAATATGATGCCAGGGTGTTGGTGTGATGCTAACTGTGGAGACAGTAGTCATTAGGCACTAAGACAGGAGTGGTGGTGAAGAATGTGATAATAAGACAGGAGTGAAAAACCTTGAATAAAGGACAGAGATGATGTGAGGTGTGTGTAGATGACTAAAAGGACAGACTGTGGCTGTGTAGTCAAATTGGCAAAGACTCAGTGCTGGGAGTATTCATAGAAGACAGAGGAAGAACAACTTGGAAGTGGAAATAGGAAACAAGAAAGACTCCTAGCTCATCTCAAGGCTCATTGCTATAGGAGGAAAAAAGTGACTACAATGTAAAAAGGTTACAGGGGAACAAAAAAAAAAAGAAAAAAGAAAAGAAAAAAAGAAAAGAAAAGAAAAAGAAAAGAAAAGAAAGAAAAAAAAAAAGAAAAGAAAAAAGAAAGAGGAAAAGAAAAGAAAAGGCTACAAGGGAATTAATGTGAAGGAGAGGTCAGGTTTGGGCTTGTTGAAAAAAGTAAGGAAAACTCACAAAGGATGGGGATATAGGGCTTTCTGCTGTTGTCTAACTGTTTGCTTGAAAAGGCAAGAGAGACTTTTAGAAATGTTATGGAAAATGAGGATATAAGAAAGGATGAAAAAAAAACCAGGAGGAAATTAGAATGCAGGATGGAGATACTAACCTAGAAATGTGTATCTTCTTCAGGTGTATGACAGAAGTAGGGATGGAGGGATAGTAAAATCATTTGCACTAATTTAAAGGTAGATAGTATTGGCACAGATGTGAGTGTTAAAGGTAGAGACAGATAGATAGGTGCCTGGGAAATTCACTTCCAATGTAAGAACTGTATGAGTAAAACTGTGAACAGAGTATGTAGGGCTGTAGCTAGTCCATTAAGGTTCAAGGTCTGGAAAAAGATGGTCTAATTTGCATATAGGCCACCCTCTTTGTCAGTAGTAATATATAGTGGAGGCACCTCATAAAATATTAAACAGAAGCCACAGGTCAAACATATGCATGGTATTATGAATAGCTACCAATATTAGAGTATTTAGTGAAAATAGTAAGAATAGAATAAAATGTTAACTAATACTATTTCTGTAAAATAAAAATATATACCTACAAAGCAACAACACAGAGAAGTAAACATAAGAAAACTGTTCATGACTTTGAGATAAGAAATCTTAGTAATGACATAAGAAACATAAAATAATCCATCAGGCTTCAACAAAATGGAAATTTCTACTTTTCAAAAAAACTGATAAGAAAATTTTAAAAGTAAGCCAATTTATTGGAAATATGTACATGTGATATAGGACTTGCAGAATACACAATAAGCTATTATATCTCAATAAAAAACAATTAACTTAAAAAATGACAAAAGACTTGACCAGATGTCACAAAAGAAGATGTATGAATAGCCAATAAGTACATGATAGATGATCAACATCAAAGCCATCAGGTAAATGCAAATTTTATTATTTATTTATATTTATTAATTTATTTATTTATTTATTTATTTTTAATTCATGAGAGACACACAGAGAGAGAGAGGTAGAGACACAGGCAGAGGGAGAAGAAGGCTCCCTGCCAGGAGCCCAATGAGGGACTCGATCCTGGGACTCCAGGATCATGACCTGAGCCACAGGCAGATGCTCAACCACTGAGCCACCCAGGCATCCTGGTAAATGCAAATTTTAAAAATATGAGCTATCACTGTGTACCAACTAGAATGGCTACATTAAAAAACCTAAAATACCAATGTGTGGGACCCTCATACATTGCTGCTGAGAGTGTAATATGGTTCAGCCACTTGATATTATCTTAGAAAGTTAAAATACACTTATTAATGACACAAGGATTTCACTCCTAGATATTTACCTAAAATAAATAAAAACATGCATACACCATAAGACTTCTACATTAATGGTCATAGAAACTTTATTGGTCATAATTACAATCCGAAAGGAAACTATCAAAAAGTGAATTGATAAGCTTTGGTTTATCTATATAATAGAATACTACTGAGCAATAAGAAGTGACAAGAAAAAACATAAAACAAAAGCCTACTGATACATACAACAAGATGAATGAATCTTAGATGCATCATGTAGGTCAAAGGAAGCCAAACATAAAAGAAACATACAGAATTATTCCACTTACATGATATTCTAGAATGGGCAAAACTAGTCTATAATGACAGAAAAACGGTATCCAGACTAAAAGTCAGGCATATTTCTGAAAAGGGCAAAAAAGGAGTTTCTAGAGTGATTGAAGTGTTTTACACCTTGATTATTATGGTGATTATATATTTTATAAAAATTTATTCAACTAAAACTGGATTTAGGTATATCTTGATATGGCTGATTAAGAATAAAAACCTGATCCTTTAGAATAGCAAAATAAACATAAGCAAAATATAGATATACAAATGGGAAAAATATTGCAACTCATATCAAAAGTACTAATCTTTTTTTTTTTAAGATTTTATATTTTTAAAGATTTTATTTATTCATGAGAGACAGAGAGAGAGAGAGGCAGAGACACAGGCAGAGAGAAGAGCAGGCTCCATGCAGGGAGCCTAATGTGGGACTCGATCCCAGGACTCCAGGATCATGCCCTGGGCTTAAGGCAGGGGCTATACCACTGAGCCACTCAGGGATCCCCAAAAGTACTAATCTTTCTAATGTATAAAGTCTCACTAGAAGTTGTAAAAAAAAAAAGTCTAACAAGGAAAACAAAAAATGGGCACAGAAAATGAAGGACTGATTCACAGAGAAAAGGAAAGAACAAAAGAAAGAAAAGAAAAGGAAAAAAGAAAAAAAAGTGTGTGGTTATTTGGCAGTGGGGTGGAATTAGACTTGGCTTTTAAACATTTATAAATTATTCATCTTCACTGATAATTAGAAAATGTATGTTTAAAGTATCTGGAGATGACACTGTTCAATTTATCAAATTGTCAAAAATCCAAGTTAGAAAACATTTGTCTCAGAAGACTGTGGGTAGATAATCTCAGGCATTTTAGTGGGAGTGTAATTGGTATGTGGCTTTGGAGCATTCTGGAAATATCTATCAAAAATAAAAATGTAGATACCCTTTGAACCAGAAATTCTACTCAGAGGAGCTTTTTCTTAGAGATATATTCACATCTGTGCGAAATAATATGTGTAGGATTATTTATAAACATTAGTTATTATTATTACTACTATCACTAACAAAATTCTAACACAATACAGGAAATTAGAATTCATTAATAGAGCACTGGTTATCTAAGTTCTGGTACATCTATAAAATATTCAAAGAAAATCAGGAAACCCTCATGCTGAATTGGAAAGCTTTCCAAAATACACATTGGCATGAATAAAAGAAAGCATATTACAGTGTGTGCAGATCCCTGTCTTGGAAGGAAAGAAAATAGCAGGAGGTGAAAGAATGTTTTCACAGTATAATTTGTTTATGCTTTTCGGTTTTTGAGCCACATATATGTTGAAGCATTTTAAAAATTAAGTATAGTAATTTAAAATAGTAAGCTAATTGTAAAAATCACTATCTGTAACTCTAAATTAATTACTTTTACAGGTGGACAAAGGCAGTTGTGCTTCATCTCTCATCTTATTTCGGTAAAATATTTACATAATGTGTTTGATGATTCTTAATGATTTGCTCACTTCCCCCATTTAACTAGGCTATGGGTGCTACAAATCCAATTTACACATGTGTTTTGGTTTTTCATAGATTCCAAGGGTATTTTTAGCAGAGATCAGGTAATGTAAACGGCCAATTTCACAAAAAAATATTGTAAGGATTAGTGTAATGAAAACAATTAGTCAGAAACGTATAATTTTATTTCATTTTTGAATAATTGAAAAAAAGCAAACAAAAAAAATGTGTGTACAGTATCATCTAAGACCAACGCTCCCCCGCCCCCCCAAAAAAACATTAGGCAAATGTTATTTCATCATGTATAAAGACATTTCTGCCCATATTGTTGCTATTCTTTTTCCCTGTTGACAGATGGTCTTATTATTCTGAAATATTGTGGAAACAACAAGCTAAGACATCAGCAATCAACTGAGAATACAAACAGGTTTCTTCTCATTGGTCTCAATCTGCATTTGAAAGCCAAGTGTGGTTTGTTCCCCTCCAGTTCTGCATTTTAATATTTGGGGTTTTAAATTCATCTCATGTGGTATATACTGGACAGGCCATTTGTAACAATAAAAGATTAGGGGGGAATTGTCAACAAGCAGGACTATATTTATATTTGAGCAATCTTTTTGAAAAAATTCAGTATTTCTTTAAAAACACTAACCAATTTAATGTTCGTAGGTCATCTTTGCTAAAGACAAATGTTTGTTTTGCACAAGAAGTCATTAAAACTTACAAATTAATTGCCCATAACCTAAATTCATATAATGTCCCAGCTGGCATGATAAACAGAATTTTCAGATTTTTTTTTTTTAACCTCTATAGTAGTAAGACTTACTAACCGAGTGTTATTGATTTAGAACAGGTCAGTGTTGCCAACTACAGCATGCTATCTATCACAGTGGGAAGGAATGATCTACAACCCAGCAGTCCCCAGCAATCAATGCAGAAGCTTATAAATTTACATCATTGGCTTCTAAAACACAATTAATTCGTGCATGTTTTCCTAGCAGCAATTAGCAGCAGGCAGGAGTTTTAATGAAATAAAGTTGTGATTCCCACAGGGACTATTTATAATGAACATTACAAAACAACAAGAGCTTCAAACTGTTTACATTAAGAATTGATTAATAACAAAGCCATTAAGCTACATATTAGGTTACATATTGTGCCAATTTAAGGGATACTGCTAATTAAGTAATCATAATCGTTTGCATGTGGCATTTCTAATTAACTTTATATCTCTTTAAGTTTTTCCTTCAGGACCAACAGCATTCGAGTGGCATTAGCAAAAGGAACATTTAGGCCATTTCTTGGAATATTGTTTTCCAATAAAGTAGATTTCTATGAAAACACTTGGTTTAATCAGAGTAAGTGGCTTTTCATGAGAATTATTTTGGGTTGCACCAAGTTTACTCTTGAGGGAATGAATTAACATTAGGTTAGGGTTAAGTAGGATTTCAAAATGTTTCTATATAAATTAAGTTTGGAAAGTAGTTTTAAAACTTCTGAAAAAGTTAAACACTAGAGCTGTAACGCCTAAAAGGATTATATTGATCTGTTTTTTATGTGTGTTATTTATAGAATGCTATATATGCATCTGGGAGGATTCCTAAAGATTGTTGATCCTGGTAGTAAGGGAGGGCTTGAAAGACTTTTTTTCAGTATCTGCGTCATAGGAAATGATATCTCTGCACTAGTCCCACCATCGCAAATAAATTTTGTGACCTATCCCTATTCAAACTAATTTCAATCTATTTTTTTATCACCAAACAGTAGCTTCTATAACTAGCTTATTTTTTTTTCTTTTCTCTATTAAATATTTATTTAAATCCTAGTTAAAGTGTACAATATAGCAATCTCACACTTACATACAAAAGCCAGTGTTCATCACAAGGGCACTCCTTAATCCTCATCACCTATTTCACCCAAACCCCACCCACCTCCCCTCTGGTAACCATCCATGTTTTGGTGTGTTGTTCTCTATAGTTAAGAGAGCATGTTTTGGGGCACCTGGGTGGCTCAGTCGGTTAATGCCCAACTCTTGAGTTCAGCTCAAATGTGAGATTGAGCCTGCATCCAGCTGGCTCCTTGCTCAGTGGGGGGGTCTGCTTGAGGATCTTACTCCCCTTCTCCATCTGCCCCTTTCCTCCTCTTAGTCTCTCTCAAATAAGTCTTTTTTTTTTTTTAAGTGTATTTATTGGTTCGCCTCTTTCTCTCTTTTTTTTCCCTATGATTATTTGTTTTGTCTTTTAAATTCCACATATGGGTGAAGTCATATGCTATTTGTCTTTCTCTACTGACTTACTTTGTATGAGTAGCTTAATTTTTAACAGCCTAAAAATTTCATATTACTAGTTCTTAAATGTATCAATCATAGAGCATTTTACACTGAGTAACACATTCTAGCCTTCTTTTTACCGTAAACTATAAGGGTAGATTTGATTGTTAACATTATCAATTCCCAGATAAAATGAATTTTCTTGTTCTTGACCAAGCCTTCTTCTTATCATGCTGCACATCTGCATGGAAATGCCTGGACTTTTACTAACAATCCACTGACGGTTCAATTATAATAACAGCAAGACATTGAATGCTTGCTATGTTCACAGTTCTGTGCCAAGACTTAACACGGAAATATTTTGACTAATGCTTAATCTTGTAAAATAGATTTTACCATCATCAGGAGAAAACGGAGAGTGAAATGCTAAGTAATTTTGCTAACTCCGAGAACTAGCAAATGGCAAAGCCAGAATGCAAGCCCAGATGTGCCTAACTCCAAAGAAGTAACAGCTACATCAAACTCCATCTCCAGTTAACCCTATTGCTTCAACTCTTGAAGGACCTGCAGCCATCATCTTCCTATTTATTGACAATAGTGAAGATTCTTTTGAGTATCTAACAAACCATATCTTTTTTATTTGCCACTCATTTTGAACCTTGCATGGGCTCTGCTTCTGTCAAAAGAACATAATAGAAGCAATGCTGTACCAGTTTAAGGGACCACTTCCTCTCTTTTGGAATTTCTCTTTGGGAGTTCTAGACTGACATATAACAATTCTGAGTACCTTGAGACCGCTCTGCTGGCTAGGTCTCAGGTAAGCCTACCGTTCAACAGTTTCAACTGAGCCCAGGCTTTCAGCTATTACCACCAAAGATTCCAACAGTGATTGAAGCTGTTTCAGACCCTCCAGACAAGGCTATCTAAATGTTTGATTCTACCAAATGACCTCTGTGCAAGCCAGGGAGTAGAAAAAAACACCGAGCTACACTCTGTCCAAATTTCTGACCTACACAATTGTGAGGTATCATAAACTATACCTGATTTGGTTGGGAAGATCTGAGCTGGATGCTATAATGATATGACACCTTTGGGGGCATCAGTTGGGTGAGTTTATTTTGCATGGAGGAGAGTTGTTTATTGAAAGGATCCACTAATAAAGGTTCTTATTAAGAACTCTTATCTCTCCGTGTCATTCAAAAAGTAATGATTGGTGATGTTATAATATTCCCATAGAATAAAAGGGTTAAAAATACCAATAGGAAACTTATCTTTTTGTTTTGTTTTGTTTTGTTTATGAGTTTTTTGGCTTGTTTTGGTGTGTTGTTAACACATTCAAACTCTTGAAAAGGGCTCAGATATGTAGACTTCAATTACAAAATAGCTCTGAGAGCTCCTGAAGGAGAAGGTCGGGGTGAAAGAACACAGAGGAAGAAAAATAAAGCAAAGCATATTTTACTCTTTATTTAGTGGAATATTTCCCACATTTTATGATGTGTTTCTGCATTGCTCTACAATAATAAGGCTATTTGCATTAAATCATGCCAGTTATGCCAAAAATAAAGTCACCACACAAGTAGTAAGAAATAAGTATCTAGAAGTATAGCTTGCTATTCTTAATTTTGCATTATATTTGTCTGTGATTTTCAAGAAGAAAATTAATATCTATCATTTTATTTTAACTTTTTTTTAAAGATTTTATTTATTTATTCACGAAAGACACACACAGAGAGAGACAAAGACACAGGGAGAGGAAGAAGCAGGCTCCATGCAGGGAGCCTGATGTGGGACTTGACCCTAGAAATCCAGGATCATGCCCTGAGCCAAAGGCTCAACCACTGAGCTCAACCACTGAGCCACTCAGGCATCCCTAATTTTAACTTCTATATAAAAAACATTCAATAATGTTTGTCATATTCATTTTAGCATAAGATTAATATCAGAATTTGGTTTTAAGTGATATTTTCAAGATTGAAGTATTTGTTTCTTCATGTTGAAAGTATAGTAGAAACAATTTTCATTAGCATATTGCTATCGCTTATGCAGATTTTTTTCTTTTACATTTTTAAGAGACATATAAAATTCAAGAAGCCAAGAAAAATCTGGGAAAAGTCACGAACATCAGAATTTCCACATGTACTCAACGTTTAATGAGCCAAAGTCTAAGTAATTAAGTACAAAAGGAGTAAATCATGGAACTGTTCATTATAGTATGCTATTCCCCACCCAAACCTTCTCATGTCTTTAGACTGCTTTAAATTTTCTATGTATATGAAAATACACATATACATAAATTTCTAGTTTATGAAATTGTAGTTTCGGATTGCCCGGTTTCCGCTAAATACATATTCAAATACATAATTATTACATTTAAGAACACTTCTGCAAAATAAATTAAAATGCAGAGGGTCTTTTAAGTAGGTCTGGTACCAATCCCTGTGTATGTGGTGGGGAGGAGGTGGGTTCCCACTTGGAGAAGCAATTCTCAGACACCAACTAGGCAGCCTAGGATTTAACTAATTCTGACACTACCTACCCAGAAAGATCCTCGGATTCCACAGGTTAAATGTTTCATCCTACAAATCCCCCGCTGTCCCCACCCCATCTTCAGATAGCAGTCACAAGTCCAGTTGGTTACCTGCACTTCTGGCAAACTGGTTGTGAATCAGAGGTTCCCAAGACCCTCTCCTCCAGTTCCATTAATTTGCTAGAGCAGTTTACAGAACTAAGAGACATGTTTTACTTACTAGATTACTGGTTGATTATAAGAGGATATAACTCAGGGGCAGCCAGATCTTAGAGACACGGAGAGCAAGGCATGGGGAAAGGGTGCAGAGCTCCCATTCCTCTCCAGCTCTCCAGGTGCACTGCTCTCTCCAAATTTCCATGTGTTCACCAACCTAGATGCTCCTGAAACCTTGTCCTTGTGGGTTTTTATGGAAGCTTCATTACATAGGCATGACTAAGTTATTAACCATTGGTGGTTAAGTCAACCTCCAGCTTCTACCCCTACCTGGAGGTTAAGGGGGTCCTAAAAATTTCCAACCCTCTCATCACAGGATTGGTTCCAAGGGCAACTCATCCTTAGGTGACCTAAGGGCTTCCCAGAAGTCACCTCATTAACATAAAAAAGGACCCTTTTATCTCTCCTATCACAGGAAATTCCAAGAGTTTTAGGAGCTCTGTGCCAGCAACAGTGGAAGACTGAATATAGTTCTTATTATAAATAAAAATATCACAACTTTTTATTATAATTATGCATGGTATTCTGGGTTATAAATCATATTTCCACCAAGTCAAAAGAAAGCAGCAAGAGACCTTTAGTAAAATGCCTATGTTTACAATAGTTTGGGAGGTGAGTAGATACAACAATTAATTTTAAACTTTCTCCCGACTTTATGATAAACCACGTTCCTGCACAAACTCCAGAATGGAGAGTTTACCTTAGGGAAAAACAAAACAAAACAAAACAAAACATAAAAAATATATAACTTTGTAGAAACTAGAAACTGCTGGAATTATGTATTGAAGGGAAGCAAAATATACCACTTTGACATATTGATTATTTTGAATTAAAGTTACTTAAGAAACAGCAAATGCAAGAAGGACACTCTGACCCCCACTATGTCCCTCCGAAAGCAGGAAATAAATCTTTCATGTGAAAGGTACCCTCCCTGTACCAGAAAGGTAGAAAGCATCCTCATCACCAGAGAGAGGAAATTTAAGGCCTAGAAGATTGTATAAACAAAGCTTGTTACTTTCTCACTAATTTACTACCCCAAACCCACACTTCTTTATCTTGTTCATTCTTCACAAATTTATCGTTTCTTTGTCCAAAAGGTATAAAAGCTGCCTGCTTTGGTCATTTTTTTCAGTCTCATATTTTTAGGGGCTCCTATACATAAGAGATTAAATTTGTTTTTCTCCTGTTAATCTGTTTTATGTCAATTTAATTAATAGACCAGCCAAATAACCTAGAAGGGAAGAAACAAAAAGTTTTCCTCCCTCACAATGTATTATTAGACTCATGGCAAGCATCAGGACCGTATTGCACAACTGCATTTTCAGGAGATATTCAATTATAATTTACCAGAGGGGAAGCAGATGGAGAGAGGCCTACATTTCTATCATAGAAAAAGTATTTGGAAGGCCACCTTGTTACTGTTTTGTTTTGTGTAGCCATAATTGGAAGATTATATACTTTACAAAGACGTATTTCTTAGATTTTAGGTGTGCCTTATTTATGTAGTAAGTATATTTCTTAAAATTTTCCTATGAAACAATTGAGAATTTTGTCACTTAAAACTTATTTTAGATATTCCAGAAGACATTACTATTTACATAAAACCTACTTTATAGGTTGGTAATGTCTATACAGTTACCTTATATATATATTGAATCTCCTTCTCATAGTTTTATAGCTTATTTCTTAATGTGCCTTCAGCTCTTTAAGTTAAAACACAAAAGTTATACTGATCTTTTCTGTAACCTGGTTATAAACTTGTGAATACTAATTTGGACATCTTACAAGATGCACTGCCCATTATACCTCTGAACTATTTCAATCAGTCCTGTGTGCTGATGACCCCTAGATCCGATCTCCAAATCCCATCTCCCCATAATATGCAAACCTCTATTTCTAGCTGGCTTCTATCCATCTTCAAGGGGATATCTTGAAGCGATCTCACATTTAACACAAGCAATATTAAACCCATTTTATCATTTCACATACCTTTTCTTGATCTTCTCTTACACACTCTCTTTCATTCTTATCAACACTGGTTCAGTCTACTATATGGTAATTTTCTTTCCCATCTGAGTGATTGCAGTAGCTTTTTATCCAACTCTCCTGTCCATCCATTATTGCCATCAAAATTCTGTTCTTGTACCCCACATCCTTTAGCCACTTTAAACACATTCTCAATCCTAAGCAAGCTTCTGTGTCTTTAAGCAAAGGTTTTTGGAGTGACCAATCCCTCCTGCCTTCCAGGAAATATCATCATTTAAGATTCAACTCATTTTTCATATCAGTACAGCATTTCCTAAAAGGGGGCTAAAATTAATCACCTACTCCCTGGTATTCTTAGTGAATTTAACATATATAATCTGTATAATACTTAGTGTCTGTTAGGTAGTAAGGACTCAAAAATGGTAGTTGTTTTTATGAATTTTATTAAAATGATCTTTGCATGTGTTTGTCTCTTAACCTCCTGAGGGCACAAATTTTATTCTGTTATTTATTTTATTACAACTCTAAGCATACACTTGGCATTTAGTGGGAGAAGCTGTGCATCTACATTCAGTAAATATTACCCTGACTAGGGCTGTAATTTAGAGTTAAAAGTGTTATTTATAATTATTGTCAATAAGAACATACTTTCTAATAGTGATTAGAAAATACTGGTTGATGTGTTTTAATAGTATTATTACTATTACAAACAGGAGAAATATAATTCTGAAAGCTTTAAGTAATGAGTAAACATATGGATATATATATTATATATATATGGAGTTATATTAATATAAATATCTTAAAGTAAGAGAGTTCACACACAAAGTGATGGAATAGTTTCCCATCTCTGAGTTAAATACAATGAATTACCTTTCAAAAATTAGTCATTTTTTTCTCCCAGGTATGTCTGCAAAAATTACATTACTTTTGGGATCTCAACAAATTTGCTTTCAACAAAATATGCTTATAGCTTCTCCAGAAGTATTAGAACAAAACATATTTAAATGGTTGTTACAGCATTGCCCTTGGTTACATCTTTTATCTAGGATATCTGATTTTATTCTGTAGGCCTGCGGCTGAACTGTAAATTATTTTTGTTCTCCTGCGAGAGGATCTCACCATTCCATCAACGATTCAGTTCTGTGTGCAGACTAAAAGGGAAATAAGATATAATGAAATACCCTTAAGGAAAAATTATAGGTGTACTGTAGGTCCGTAGTTGTTCAATATTCTACAGATACAGCACTCTGAAAGACATTATCCCAGTTGTTTAGGTGTGAATAGCATTCCATGGGTGAGGGAATACACATGAAAATGAGAAATGTTCTCATTAATGGTATTATCATTAAATCTTAAAGTGGTTACAACACATAACAGTATATGACTAGATGTTGACGTGTTGGGCAGAACTACTTATTATGAAATACAGAGAATCAGAATGTCCTCTCATTGAGGACACATTAATTCGCCGTTTACGAAATTACAATCAGTCACCATAATCATCATTCTCATCATTAGAACACATATATTCCATATTGCTCTTCTGGGCACTGTACAAATTAGGTTAAAAGTCAACTTAGAAGTTGTTTGCAAATGTGTATTTTATATCATCTGTTGGTTGATTGCTCTCCAATGGCTATTTTTTTATCTATATATCTACCTCTTTATATTCGTATTTTTTATTTGAGCTATCTATGCCCAAGTATTTCAAGATAACAAGAGTTATATTAATCTAAAGAGATTCACACATAAAAATTTTAATTGAGGGTAGCCCGGGTGGCTCAGCGGTTTAGCACTGCCTTCAGCCCAGGCCATGATCCTGGAGACCCGGGATTGAGTCCTACGTCGGGCTCCCTGCATGGAGCCTGCTTCTCCCTCTCCCTGTGTCTCTGCCTCTCTCTCTTTGTGTATGTGCCTTTCATGAAAATACATAAATAAAATCTTAAAATTTCTTTTTTAATCAAGTGCTCTGAAGAAAATAGGATTAAATTATTACTGTATTAGTAATAAGATTTGCAAACTCACTTTTATGATTTTCTGTGTTCAGGTTACATTATGCACTACTAAGGAAGTGAGAGCAGCACGGAACAATAAAGTAGCTACTAGTCACACGAGGCTATTGAGCACCTGAAATTGGCTAGTATGATTTATAGCATGCTATAAGTGTAAAATGTACACTGGATTTTATAGACTTAGTATGAAAAATAAAAAAATAACACATGACATGAATCTTTTTTTATATTAATTACATACTGAAAATATTAATTTTGTCTAAATGGTTAAAATAGATAATTATTAAAGGTAATTTTATTTCTTCTTACTTGTTTGGACTGCTAGAAAATCTAGAAGTCTGTAGTTCACATTACATTTATATCCAACTGCACTGGGTTAGAATGTTTGAAATTCATGTAGCTAGGGTCAGGTAAGTTTCAAAGAAAAATGGAGGAGATTTAGTAAAAGATATATTAAATTAATTCTGTTATCTTCTAAATGACATCCACTGTGTGAAAACTACCTTAAGATTAGACTTACAGGAGCTGTTCTGATACTGTTATTTGTGATAAAATAAAAGTGACAGCCACAGTTCCCCTGTGTACTGGGGAACTGTGACCATTACTTCTGGAGTTCAGATAAAGCCACATTTCCAGGCTATGGGATTCTCTCTTGTGCTGAAATACTGCCTATGTTTACTTGAGTCCAAAACTTATTTGAAAAACTGGGCTTCTAAGATAAATAAGCACTCTTTATGGCCAAATGATCTTGATAAATTGATTCTAGAATTCATTAATATTCTATCTTTAAAGGACGCCAGGAAATAAGATATCGATGAGGAACAGATGAATAGCAAGCTCTGTTATCTTTACCTTTCACATTTCTTATTTCCAGCCTATTTTCCCATATCTGTTTATATATGTGGTTGTAATGAGAATTTATGACATAAGAAGTTTTCTTTTTCTAATTTTCAAACCATATATATACACCATATATTTTCACATCGAGACTTAAGACATATAGTACGTATTGCATTCTTTGTTACTTGTGGCAGAATGACATCAGTCATGTTAATTCACTGTGATGATTCTAGATGGCATATTTTTATATGCCATCTTTGTCATACTTTGGTTTCTCATTTAAAAATAAAAAATAAATGATAAGACGAAATTCTACATAATACAGAATTCTAAAAATACTTGTTAAAGCATTTATTGTACTTTATCTTACTGAATGCAATACCATATCCAGTCTACATCATGTGTCTAATTACTTATTAAGGACTGTAAGCTGGGAAAATGTTCATTACTATTAAATTATCAAGGATGTGATGGTTACTAACAGAATGACTACCTACAAGTTATGAATTATGAGTTTTAAAAAACAATTATTTGGCCTAAATAGAACTTACCAAGTTAACCAGTTTTAACTATTGGAGTACAACATGCTGTTTGTCTCAGCCAAGTAGATGCAAAAAGGAATAGCACAAGACACTTCAAGGGAAAGAAATTGTAGTGATCTTCCCCACCTAGGGCAGATCTTGGATGAAAATGCAAAGTAAATATATTTAGACCTTTTTGACTGACCCCTTTTATTTATTTATTTAAAGATTTTACTTGGGATCCCTGGGTGGCGCGGTGGTTTGGCGCCTGCCTTTGGCCCGGGGCGCGATCCTGGGGACCCGGGATCGAATCCCACGTCGGGCTCCCGGTGCATGGAGCCTGCTTCTCCCTCTGCCTGTGTCTCTGCCTCTCTCTCTCTCTCTGTGACTATCATAAATAAATTTAAAAAATTAAAAAAAAAAGATTTCATTTATTCATGAGAGACACAGAGAGAGAGAGAGAGTGAAGCAGAGAGAGAAGCAGGCTCCATGCAGGGAGCCTGATGTGGGACTGGATCCCAGGTCTCCAGGATCAGGCCCTGGGCTGAAGGCAGTGCTAAACTGCTGAGCCACCCAGGCTGCCCTTGATGGGCCCCTTATAGCAAATCTCCAGCTAAGGGAGGGATTCCCAGCTCTGGCTGCATATTACAACCTACCAGGAAAGACTTCAACACATAAGGCTGTTTGGCCCAACTGAAATGGATTCAATCAATATCTGGTCCAGAAGAAGGGCACACCTCTGTATGGTTTAAAAGTTCCCCGGGGCGGGGGGGGGGGGGGGGGGGGGGGGGGGGGGGGGGGGGGAGGTCTCCAGGTGGTTCTAGTGTGGACCAATTACAGAACCCCTAATTGAAGACAACCAGAAACCCCATATTCCCTGTTTACCAATATTCTGTTACTGAAGCCTGAAGCCTCTACATTTCAAATGAAGCTAATACCCTGCACCTTGCCCTGCTAATTTCTCACTGCTAAAAGTCACTACTAATTTGTTTCATATTTTCAAAGCCTCATTAGGTTACTGGCCTGCTAATTACATATCCCAAATCATAATAAACCACTAATAGATGAAAATGATTTAATGTGTGCTACCTTTCTAATTAATGAATTTGCTTTTTAACCTAGTATTTAGCATATCCTAAGGCATGAATGGATAAATAAAATATGAATTTTTGGCATTCTCAACTCTATAGAAATACTTTAACTCTGGTGGGACATTCAACTTTCCTTAAGTATTTCTACATGATATTTTTTTTTAAAGATTTTATTTATTCATTCATGAGAGACACAGAAAGAGAAGCAGAGATATAGGCAGGGGGAGAAGCAGGCCCACTGCTGGGAACCTGATGCAGGACTTGATCCCAGGATCCCAGGATCATGACCCAAGCCAAATGCAAAGACTAAACCACTGAGCCACTCAGGTGCCCATCTACATGATTTAAATGGGAGCTCGCTATCCTGCTCCCATTATTAAGGAAGGAGATTGCAGGATGAATATGAAGTGAAAATATTTAAGGAAAATATCATGAAAGGTAAGGAAGTTGAGGATTCAAGTAATATAATATGGGAATCTATGCTTTTTTAAGGATTTTCTCATAGTTATTCTATTACTAAAGTGGAATTGTTAGGAAGAGTGGGTATTTTAAAGAGAATCAGTGATGGTTGATATAATGACAGAAGTTTTTGCTCACTGCTAAGGATGACTGAAAAAGGAAGTATGGATATAATTAATTAATTAGAAATAATAATAATAATAATTAATTAATTAGGATGTTTCCATCAGTGCTAAGGAAGGAGATTGGCCATTTATTGTATCATTGCAGTTATTGTATCATTGCAGTTACATGAGACTAAAGTTAATATGAACCAAGTTTAGAGACACCTATCACTAAAAATTTTTTCAGAGGTGAAATGGTGATGTGATTAAGAAACTGGGAAAAAGTTATAGTCTCTGGTTTCAAATACAAGGGTCAATCATTTATTATTGTTGCTGCTGCTGCTGCTGCTGCTGTTGTTATTGTTATTTTTTAGAGAGGGAAGGAGGAAGCCCAGAGGGGAGGGAGAGTGAGAATCTTAAGCAGATGACCTGCTGAGTGTGGAGCCTGACAAGAGGCTCAATCTCACTGCCCTGAGATCATGACCTGAGCCAAAATCAAGGTCAGTGATGCAACCAACTGAGCCGCCAGGTGTCCCCAATCATTTTTTATTGTTTGACCTTGAACAAGTGCCTCACGTTGTTTGGCTGTAAAATAGGGATTGTGTTTATCTTTACCTCATCAGTTTGTATTTAGGAGAGAGGAGTTTAAATGGGTTAGTAGTGTAAGTAAAATCCTTAAAAAGCACATGGACACAGTAATATATATAGATATTAACTATTATTATTACTAAAAATGTGCAAAGCTACATATGTTTCTAGTTTATATACAATTATATCTATACATGCTGTCATGGTTCCAATTACCAATCTCTTACTCCCAAGAATTTACAAGTTTTTACAATTCGGAATGTCTCGGGCCCTTTTTTTTCCTGGCCTGTAATAAGACATTGCAGTATTTCGTAAACTAGGTTGAATCACTGCACTTTGTCTCATTGTATTGATCTGATATTTTCTATTGAATTGTTACACAATGTCTCTGTCTCTCTGGATGACCTACCTGTCAACCTTTGAAAGTCTTGTTACTATAACTTATTCAATGTCTAATCCATGAAGTTAAGTGTTTACTGCTGGTATTTTTATATCTACTTTATATTAATCCTTTAAAATACCCATTTGGGTAAGTATATTCCCCTGTTGGAGATGAGAAAACTTGGCCTTAAATGTTACATAATTAACTCCAAATCATTCAGCTCATTAAATATCTGAGTAAGAATTCAAACTCAGACATAGATGTTTATGCTCTCATAAACCAAAGTTTATGCCCTGTTGCCCCTGATTTCTTCTTGGTGCTCTAATTTCTTTTTTCTTTAAGATGTTATTTATTTATTTATTTATTTATTTATTTATTTATTTATTCATTCATTCATTCATTTATTCATTCATTCATTCATTCATTCATTTATTCATTCATTCATTCATTCATTTAAAGTGAGAGCAATGGGGAGGGGCAGAGGGAGAGACAGAATCTCAAGCAGACTCCCCACTGAGCATGAATCTCCACCTGGGGCCCTATCTCAAGACCCTGAGACCCTGACCTGAGGCAAAATCAAGAGTCAGCTGCTTAACTGACTGAGCCACCCAAGTATCTCTTGGTGCTCTAATTTCTAGCCACATATTTTAGTTTATTTTCTTTCTTAAACAGATTATTAGCCTTCACCTTTAACTTCAAGGATGAATTGGTATACAAGTTTTATTTAGACAAATACACAGATTGGCTTATAATAATATTTTATTTCATTTAGAAATGTTATTCTCTTATTATTGGTCTGTACCATAATGTAGATCATGAAGCTATAGCAATTTAGTGAACAAGAATTGTTCATAGAGAACTGGCAAGGGTTTCTGAGAAAACCACTTTGGTTAAGAGATGTTTAGAGCAAGAAAAGACTTCCTGTTCTCTTGAGATACATGAATGTATGAAGGCTTATTTCGAACTGTTATTATCATTTTCTATCTGCTTTAAAGGTGACATATTATACTGGTTCAGGCCAAAACTCTGAGACCAGCCTGCCTGGCTAGGTTAATCTTAGAGAGGTCACTGATGATGTGATCGTCAAGTGTGAATATCCAGCTACCAATCTCAAGTGAGGATTCCTACCTCATGGAGAACAGCCAGCCACCAGAAGTAGGAGCTTGCACACTGGCTCACTGCATCTTCTATTTGTTCAGAGTCCCAGAGGAGGACTCAACACACAAAGCATTGGTTGAGATATTTTACTCACAGAAAGCAGAAGAGACACAACAGAATGAGATTGGTATTTGCTGGTGTGTGCTGATCTACCACGGCTGGTAGGTCTCTCCCAATGCACACACCCTTCTCATGCTGTAGGGGAAGATTCCATTTCTTTCCATCTAGGGCACTGGACAGGTGACATATGATACTCTTAAGTTATACAAGGAAGCTCACTGAGTATCCAGAACAGAATGTTTTCTCTTAATAAGAATAAGAATATGGACCAATGATATAGTTCAGGACATGGCTTCCATATTGGGGAATATTCCAGGGCCAGGGCACTGATGGGGCAAGCCCAGTGAAGGGCAACAGGTATGCAATAGCTGCTTCCCCAGCAGTGATTATAGTCAAATTACATAAACTCCATATCACAAATTGGGGGTCATGATAATTTCACCCTCATAAAGTATTGGGAGGATTAGATAAGTTAATATATGAAAAATGCCAAGAACAGGGCCTGGCATATACTAAGCATTCCATTGAGTATTAACAATATTTGTCCAGCTGTGACAATTTTAGAATACGACTATTGTTTGGTGCCTCTCTGTGGGTGCTGTGCTTAAACTCCATTCCCTTTGTATCTTGGTGGGCTTGTGACTGCTTCAGTCAATAGAGTATTTCTGAAGTGACACAATGTCATGTCCTAAATGAAGTCATTAAGTGACCATGCAGCCTCTGCTTTTTTTATGGGAACATTCACTCTTGGAGCTTCATGAAAAAAGTCTTTCTAGATTGAGATTATCATGCCAGAGAAGTCTCACAGAAAGACCATGTAAAGATGCCTGGATATTACATAGAGCAAGAGAATGATGCTCAATGCCTTCCCGCCCCACCATCCCGACATGGTCAAGTCTTCCCAGCAGAAGCCCCAGACATGAACCAAAGATTATCTACTCTCCCCTGCCATCTCTAAATTCCTGACTCACAGAATTTGCAACCATAATAAATTATTGTTTTATACCACTGAATTTTAGATGGTTTGTTACACAGCAAATGGCAACCAGAATATAAGCCTCTTTATTTTTGTAGCATATATTAGAATCACAGGTTTTGCCTTATAATTGGGAATATTATTTTGCCTTATTACCTTTATAACTACTGTCTTTCCAATGGTTCCCTTCTAACTCAAACCAATTGAATCCAACTCAATTCAAACCAATAACCTGAGTTCTTGGTTTTTGCTCTCTGATTACCAAACACTTTAATTCAAAAATAAAATTACAAAACTGCTACAATTTGACAGTTGCCAATCTTTCCACAACTCCTTCAGTGCTACTTACATTCTTTCCTGCATGAGGCAAGTCAATCATTTCTCCTTATGTATTTTTCTCCATCTTGCTTTTCTCCTGAATAGATCGATCTGCCAACGTCCTATTACACTACACTTTCTGATCTTAGATGATCTTGGCTCCTCTTTCATGGAAAAATCATGGTAGGAATCCTGTCTTTTTCTCTGCTGTCTTCTGAAAAGTGATTGCCATCTCTAGCTAATTGATCTTCTATTTTCCGTCCTCCACTTTTCTTTCTTTATTCTCTCTTCATCCTAACTTAGTGAAAAGGTAATAGTCTTCCTCCCATCTAAGGCTAATCCCAATGCCTTAAATTTATATGATACCTCTTCTTGTTGCCTTGGAGCACATGCTCCAGTAATGATCTATTCTCTCACCAATATTTTCAAATTTTATCATCTAAATCTTTTTTTGTGTACTGATATGGTCATGTTTAAATGTCTCCTATTCAGGCAAAAGAAATCATTCTATGCTGATTTTGATGAGTTAATCTTTTAACTTGTCTTTTGTATTCTTTTGCATTTCTTGAATTTTTCTAGTGCATACATGCTATACATAACAGAAAATATAATAGGGTTAATTTGAATTAACCACTTTTCTAAGTTCTAGGCATGGGTATACAATGAAAAAAAACACAGAAATTTTGTTCTCCATTACTTCAACCTCTTTGGACAATATATTAATGCAGACAGCATATTAGATGTCTCAGAACAGCATCATTTGTAAATTTAGTAGCCAAATCTCATTACATGAGACTTCTGGGTTTAGCTCAGATATATAGAGAGCTAGAATGTCATTGTCACCCTTATGACAAGAGAAAAAAAGCTGAACATACTGCAAATTAGATTTTTCTTGAACTCTGGAGAGAACTGGAATGGCAAGGAAAGAAGTTCATCCAAAATCTGGAGAAAAAGCAGCACAAGCAGGGAGAAACAGGACACAGCCATTTGTTTACTTGAGTTAGATGCCACCAAATGCCATATAAGTCAGTGAAAATATTAAGCTAGACATTTTTAATTAATTGCAAAAGGCTGAGTAGGCTTAATGTTAGACTATAAAGCCCCTGAGGGCCACAGACATAAGATAGTCGTGTCCCTTTTGCAGAGCATTTTCTCTTGGAGCCCCACGAGGTTCTCAGGGAATATCAGGGAGAAATCTGAATAATGCAAAACAAAACAAAACAAAACAAAACAAAAACAGAAGAACTTCCTTCATGGTTCTTCCTGGGGTTGAAGAATGATAACCACTGCCAGAACTCCATCCAGACTCCTCTTTCTCTCTCTCTCTTATGAAATAAAATATTTTTTTGTTTTTGTTTTTTTGCAGATCTTTCGGGTAGAAAACAATTAAATTTGTAGATTAGGTGCAGAGGTGGAAATTCATTGCAACCCAAGGTGGAAATGGGTGGCTGCCACCCTTCCCCATCCCAGATGTATCCCCTATCTCATCTAAGGAGCAAAATCCTTAATCTGTAGGAGTTAGGGCCTCAAAATTATAAACTAACAGCACTAGTGGAAAAGTACTGAAGTTAAGGATGAAAACAAAGAATTTTTTAAAAAGGTTCTACTTGGAGAAGGAGCTAGGGAATGCACTAGCTCTAGTTTTGTATCTGGAGAAGAGACAGTATACGTACAAAGGGCACATGGCTGAGGTCAAGGCTCATGGTGTCTGCTTAAGACTGAGGCTGGTCAGAGCATCAAACACCCCACCCAATACCCTACCAACAAGCTAATATACAACTAGTAAAACTAATAGTGGAAGACATCTGGGAGAACTCCAAGACACAGGCTTTCTCTAGGAAGAAGTGCAAAGGACAATTCACAACTAAGTAGAAAGACAAACAAAAGGTATTACTAGAGGAATTTGTAGGCTTGATGCACTGAAGATAACCCAAACCCAGCCCTATATCACAGCCAAGTGACGCTCGTCCCAGGAATGCAAGGCTTGTTCAATATTGAAAAAAAAAATGTATTTTATCATATTCATAGACTTACTAAATAAGAAAAAAAAACATTTTATCAACAAATGAAGAATCAAATCATTTGGCAAAATCATACATCTGTCCCTGATTAAAAAAAAAAAAAAAAATTCCACAAACTAGAAGCAGGATACTTCCTTAATCCAGTAAAGAATATCCACAAATCCTACAGCTAACATTATATTAGATACGAGTCTACTTTCTGTCTAAGATCAGAAATAAGACTGGGATGCCTGGGTGGCTCAGCTGTTGAGCGTCTGCCTTTGGCTCAGTGCGTGATCCTTCCTGGGATCCAGGATCGAGTCCCACATTGGGCTCCCTGCATGGAGCCTGCTTCTCCCTCTGCCTGTGTCTCTGCCTCTCTCTCTCTCTCTGTGTGTGTGTCTCTCATGAATAAATAAATGAAAGCTTAAAAAAAAAAGATCAGGAATAAGGCAAGGATGCCTCCTTTCCCTCCTCATATTCTACATTATGTTGATGTGCTAGTAAGAAATATTTGCAATAAGGCAAAAAGAAAAAGGAAAATAAAGGCCATATAGTATAGACAAAGAGAAGTAAAATACATGATTGTCTATACAGATAGTCACAAAGATTATCTTAAAAAGGGCTCCTAGAGCTTTAAATACATGTAATTCATTTTGTCAATGATTTCTTTGTCAATAATGCTTTTTAAAGCTTTTAAAAATTGCAAGCTAACAAAAGCATGTTAATTTGCTCTATGGAGTCGACAATGACTCCCTAAATATTAAAATATACCTCCTAAAGTCCCAGCCAGTTCCTACCACAGTCCCATGGTCTCCTGCCTCTCTTTTCAACATGACAGATGGCGTGTCCTTCATTAGTGTCCTTCATTAGTCAAGGACTGTCTGGCAGGTGGAGTGGCGGTGGCCACCTCCAGGGCCTTTGTAGTGCCCATCAAGCAGGTCAAGCCGCTGCTGCAAGTGCAGCCTGCCAGCAGGCAAATCACACAGAGAAGCAGTATGAGGGCCTTATAGACTGTGTGGTTCAGATTCCCCAAGGACCAGGGAGTCCTGTTCTTCTGGTGTGGTAACTTGGCCAATGTCATCAGATACTTCCTCACTCAGTCTTTCAGTTTTGCCTTCAAAGGTCTTCCTGGGTTGTGTGGACAGGAGAACCTAGTTTGGTCACTATTTTACAGGGAATTTAGCACCAGGTGGTGCCACTGGGGGCAGAGCATTGTGTTTTGTGTATCCTCTTGATTTTGCCCGTACCCATCTAGCAGCTGATGTCAGCAAAGCTGGAACTGAAAGGAAATTCAGCTTGGTGACCACCTGGTTAAGATCTACAAATCCAATAGGATTAAGGGCCTGAACTGGCTTTAATCTGTGCAGGGTATTATCATCTACCCAGCTGCCTACCTTGGTATCTAAAGGGCATGTTTCCAGATCCCAAGAGTACTCACATCTTCATCAACTGAACGATGGCACAATCCACCACAGTGATTGCTGGGCTGACTTCCCGGGGTGGTATGATGATGCAGGTAGAGGGCAAAGGACTGACATCATGTACGCAGGCAGGCTTGACTGCTGGAAGACGATTGCTCATGATGAAGGAGCCAAAGTTTTTTCAAGGGTGCATGGTGCAATGTTTTCAGAGGCATGGGTGGTGCTCTTGCACCTGTCGTGTGATGAAATCTAGAAGTTCAGGCAAGTTATTTCCTAGTTTTCCCCCTGGTGAACAGGCATGTTGTATTATACAATATACCTAAACACTCTTGACAGACTATTGGCTGTCTATTTATCGGTGGTAACTATTTACTGGTTCCAAATGGGAAGCCATAATATCCATCTGATTGGTTTTCTCTTAAAGCCATTTCCATGATGAAGAGACACAATTATATTTTTTATTTCAGTCACTCTTGTTTGAAGAAATAAAAAATGTATGAAATAATACTGCCTTTTAGAAACAATTACTTTTACTTTTTTTCGTAATGAATATTGATCCTTTTTTTTCCAAACAAGGAATAGATTCCAAAATTCTTTGTAACTAATTCATTATAATTCATGATTAGGCTCTAGGAGTATACTTGAACTAAAGATAGTATCACTCCATGAAGATCAACATTTAAAATGAAGATTCTCAACATTTCTATTATTTTTACATAATTTTATTTCAATATAATCTTTTGTTTTAAAGAATGCCCCTAATTTTTCTTATGAACTTTCTCAGAATATTATCGATTTCAGTAATTTCATATCCATTTGTAAACAGATTTGTCTTTGGATTTACTTTATGATTACATTACTTTCATACCACCTGTTACAATTATTTCGCTGTGATTTAGCCCCTTTTCTATTAAGCAGTGGGAGTAACTTTGTGCTCTAACCCTTAGCAAATCCTTCCACCATAATTCTCTAGGGATAAGCGGTAGTTAAGAAACCAGTTTTATGTTTGAATATCCAAATTAATTAAATGGACATCAATAGGCTTGACTTAGAGTATGTGCCCCTCAAAGACATTGTCCATTTACCAAACCCATAATATTAGTTTGTAAAGGTCTGTACTTCTTTAGAGAACTTGTGAGTAATGTTTACACCTTCTTAAAACTATTTAAGTGCTACCCTGAATGTTTTCATTCACTGAATGTTACACCTTCAAATGTTTTCACTCAATAGATACCCTAGGGAGCTCTGAAATTCTAGTGGGATATGGAAACATTTATTTATTTTTTAAGTAGCTGAACATATGGGCAAACATCAGTATATTACAAACAAAAATAAATTGAAAGATATATCCCTTCCTAATTGTATTGAAAGAATTCAAATGTTTTCCATGGACTGTCTAAACTTAATTCTGTAGAACAATTGATTACCTATTGTTGGTGGCATGAACCACTTCCTTTTGGGTCACTGTAATTATTAGAAAACAGTTTCCTGGAGTCGTGGGGCTCACTTTCTCTCTTTTAATATAACCTACTTAGAGGATTGAGTACAATTTCTAATGTGTATACAATAATTTTATAGACTCCATGCAACCTAATTTGAAACAAACTTTTGGGTTTAGACGAATAAAACTGCTTATTGTGTCTACCAAATCTTTACCTTATTTTATGAGCTGTAGATACAGCCTCTTCATATTCCTATTCTTCCTCAGTACCTAAGAGGTTACTGTCTTTCACAGTAAGTGAACCCTGAGTTAACGTGGCATGTAAGTCATATAAACTTAAAAAAGATCCCAAATTGACAGGTCTTTCCTCTCACAATTAGAGAACTCTACCACTTTGTTTTTGAAGTACATTTTTTTGCCACCCAAGACTAGTGATTCAAAATAGCTGCTTCTCTCATCAGGGAAATTATAGGCAATTATGAAACCATATCCTCAGCCCATAATAATGGGATAGTAAACACATTTTACTGAAAGAAATGCAATAGGCTTATTTCTCTAGATCTTCTAAATTTTAAACTTCGGATAAGTCAGGTCACTAAAGATTCAGAATCTAGATGTTCTTTTCTTTGTTAATTTAGTTTTATATAGCTATACAAATATCTATTTAGCCTACAATGAGGAACTATAACAAATATGTTGTAGCTACTTTGTGTTTTGGCAAACCGATTATATAAATCAATACATATTCAATACATTCAATAATGTCTATGGGACAGGCAATAATGCTAGTCACATTCCATGTTGCCATATTCTGAGAAACTCTTGAGGGGCACATTTTTCTCAGTAGTTTCCAGCGCCTGAAAAATACTCCTATATACAACAAATGGCAAGTTTTATGGTTGAATATAATCTGATTAATGTAGCTGATTTTTTTTTTCAGATGATAATTTGTGACTTACCCCTGGCTAGTGTGAAGAAGAATGTGACAGTGTATATTTGTATAGTGATCTTACCCCCGGATTCATCTTCTTATTTTCCTCGTGTTTTTCTTACACCAGAGGTATCTTCATTCACTCAGAGCCTAAGGCAGCTCTGACTTGTCTGGTAATAGGGCTATTCCTTCACTTCAAAATGGTGACAGTAAAAATTTGAGATGATGCCAATATAGAACGTATCAAGCTTGTGACAAGAAGCAGGAGTTGCTATCCGGAGTCTAAAGAAAACAAATAACAGAGAAGATTGGCAGATGCTCTGCTGCTGACTCTCAGGAGCGTGCATAAACACATGAGTTTCCTTCAACTGAGGAATACGGGCTGCTGTTTCTGCATTCTGCTGGTATAACTGAAGCTAGCTTTACTATATTTTTACTGTTTTGCTACCCATATTTTAATACAAGCTCATGTGACCTGAGGAAAGAGGCTCAGTCAGGAAGCATGTGTCTAAAACCTAAAACTTTAATGACTTCATTTTCTATACTATTGAATATAAACTCCCCAGAAAAACTTTTAATACCTTTGACAATGCAACTAGATGTTTCACAAAGTACATGTTCATCTTTATTTTGAGATACCTTGTAAATATATCATACTAACTTACTCCACCAATCAGTCCCTTATTTATCCATCCATTTATTCAATTAACATGTTAGTATTTATTAGTTTTATAAGGTAATGGTTATTAAAAGCCTGCCATTATGTATTTAACGTAATGCTGGCAGCAGCATCCCTCTTCTCCATTATTATTTAGGATTAAAAATGTTAACTTCCTAAGAAAACCAGTAATGTCTACCTCCCAGAAGAGTGACTGATAGTAATTCCTAAGTCTAAATTAAAATAATTTTATTTTTGTGCTAATGAGCTATTATAAAAGAAGAAGAGCCCAGGAAATGTCAATGTATTTAATTTACAAAGATTTTATAATGTTTTATTTTATGTTTAATCTTTATTTTATAATGTCACTTAGAATGTATTCTAGTTGAAACAACTTTGAAGAATTAAAGTAAAAGTTCATTAACGTTACTCTGGGGAGACATTAATAAACAAGTTACAATAAACATTATCTATGTTATATTGAACTGCACTGAAAACCAGAACTCACACTCCCAGTAAGTTAGGCCACACTGTTCTATTAAGTAAAGATGTATGAATCCTCATGTCAAGATGTTTAGCGGGAACCCAGAAAAAAAACAAAACAGAACAGAACATCAATTAGCCTCAATAAGTCCAAGGTGAGACCAACTGAGTGGAATGATTATTCATGCCAGCAACGGGGGAATTTTTTAAAAAGTGTGTGTGTGTGTGTGTGTGTGTGTGTGTGTGTGTATGTATACATATACATACACTCTCTCCATTTATGTATATAAATATTTATGTATATAAAGAGAGAGAGAGAGCGCGCTCTGCAACTCAAGATGTGGTATATTATATGATATCATTGGAAGTATGCAGGATCCTTACTGCATCCAAATGCATTTTATCAGGATGTCCAAGTAATGTGCAAACATTAAAGTTTGAGAAACATTGCCATAAGCACTATGGAGACTAATACAGAGATTGCTAGCCTCCCAGCAAGGACAAATGGACTCCCAAGGAGTATTTGAAGAAATGTTATTGAAGTGACTTGTTATAAGCTGTTATTGTGTATTCTCTCCCTGCCCAGATATTTCTATATTCAAGCCCTAGTATCTCAGAATGTGTATGTATTTGTGGATTGGGTACTTAAAGAGGTAATAAAATTAACAAGAGGTCATAAGGGTGGGCCCTAAAGCAATATAACTGGTGTCCTTATAAGAGGAGGAAATATGGATGCTGGTAGATGGGTAGAGAGGGAAGACCATGAGACGATACAGGGAGAAGATGCCCATCTACAAACCAAAGAGAGAGCCATCAGAATACAGAAATCCTGCCAACACCTTGACCTCACAGTTCTAGCCTTTGGAATTGTAAGGAAAATAGACCTGTGTTGTTTAAGACATCCAGTCTCTGGTACTTGTTATGGCAGCCTGAGCAAACCAATACAGGTCTATTCATAAATGTTTGGGCAGAGTTAAGAATGGTAGAGTACTTCCAGACTAACAAATCAAAGAACTGTCCCCACTTCTAGGTCCAAGGGCAGTTATAACTGTAGTAAAAAGATTCCCTTGTAGAAGCGATGGTCTTAAGTTTAATGCAGCTGCCAAATAATCGTAGGCTGGCAGGAGAGAAGCATGGAGAATAAATATTCACAACACTTACTACTTCTTCAATTTTCTTTGTCCTCTTGGCTAAATCTAATTGGCAGCCAGAGGGTAACAGTCTACTGATGATGCAGTTTGTATAAGTTAACCTCCTAAGGGAAAAACAGAGTAGACAATGATATGAAGTAGTTTGGAAGAGCAAATAGAAATCATGCAGCAGAACTGCTTATCTTTCTTCCTTCCTGTTTATTAAATGGTCCTCATTTACACCCAGCCAAAAGACTGCTTTTCTAATGTCCTTGCATCTATCTGTGCATAGCCACAGGATTACCTTCTTTTTCAGATATGAATAGAAATTGTTGGGTGGAACTTCAAGTCATGCTCCTTACAAAAGGGATATAGCTAGCTGGAATATGCCCTTTGTCCCCTCACCCTTCTTGCTGAAGCCTGTAATGGATCTGACCAATGCTCTGACAGCAGTGGGAATTGAAAGCAGATATATGGGAGGGATGTAGGTCTCTGATAACTGTGCAACGCCTCCAAGTCCTGCATATGCCACTTTGGCATGAGTATTATTTTAATCTGAATCCAACTGGGAACTCACAGATGCAAAAAGTTCTCCTCCTTCTCTTATCTGCCCAAAAGCTGGGAATACATTTCCCTTTGAGGAAATCCTATATCAGAGAGAGAAGGGGACTCTTATCATCTCAGATGAGGAGTTGATACCAAGATCAATTTGTGTAAACAACCCTTACTAAAATAGCTCCTACCTTCCATTATGAATTCCCTCATAAGTTTTCTAGTTACTTCCCCATAAATTACTGTCCCTTGAAACCCAAACCCCTTGCCTTCGTTAAAAAGGTCCCAATTCTAATACCCCTTGAGTATTGTTTCTTTTCTGTGAACTCCCATGCACATAAATATTAATAAAAATTACGTGCCTTTTCTTCTATTAATTTGTCTTTTATTAGTTTAATTCAGAAATCCCCAGTTAGTGAATCTAAGGTGGTAGGGAAGAGTTTTTCCTCCAGGCAGTGTAAAGTTGGACTGAATTCAAACTGTTACAGAGGTGAAGGTGAAGAAAGCTATTTAAGAAGCTTCAAGAGATAATGAATCTATATTATTTTTTTAAGTTAAATAATGTCTCAGAAGGTTTTCTGAGGTAAGGCCTTCTGTGCAACCCCAGTAAAATCACAGAATTATTCTAAGTGTCACTTTTTTTACCTACAAAAAGAGTTTAATAATAACATCCCTGGTACACACAGATAATTATTCTGAAATATATATGATAGTACTTGATAAATAATGAAGAAAACGAGTTGAGAATCAGAATTTTGTGATCTAGTCCTTGGTCTAACTAATTGGACCTAATTAGTCACTTTTTTTTTTTTTTTTTGGTTGATGGTGAATTTTTGAAAAGATTATTTATTTATTTATTTATTTATTTATGGTCATTTTTAAAGGATTTATTTATTTATTTGTGAGAGAATGATAGAAAGAGTACTTGCATGGGCAGAGGACCACAGGAAGAGAGTAGGAAGCCCTATGTAGGGTTCTAGCTCATGAACATGAAACCATGACCTGAGCTGAAATCAAGAGTTGGATACTTAACTGACAGAGCCACCCCAAAACCCTGATAGTGTCCTTATCAGAGGCTCAGTTGGATGGATTCACTTAATCTATACAATGGAATATTACTCAGCCATCCAAAGAATGAAATCTTGCCATCTGCAATGACTTGGATAGAACTAGAGGGCATTCATCATACTAAGTGAAATAAGTCAGAGAGAAACAAATACCATGATTTTACTCATATGTGGAATTTAAGGACAAAAAAGATGAACATGGGGGAAGGGAAGGAAAAATGAAATAAGACACAAACACAGAGGGAGGCAAACCATAAGAGACTCTAAACTCTAGGGATCAAACTGAGGGTTGCTAGAGTGAAGGTGGGTAGGGGATGGGGTAACTGGGTGATGGAAAGTAAGGAGAGCACTGGAAGTAATGAGTCCTGGGTATTGTACGCAACTGATGAATCATTGAATTCTTCCTTTGAAACTAATAACCCACTATATGCTAATTCAATCAAATTTAAATTAAAAAGTTTTTAAAGACTTTATTTGATTTCAAATAAGAATTTGACAATTATATGACTTATTTTTATTTATTAGGGATTATGATATAGGTTTAAATCCAATTGCTGAACTTTAGTATCTGTAAGGAATCTGCCTACATAATAGTGAATATAATGTGATATTAAATTCATATTAAATAAACTATTTAAAAATGATCTTCTACTATATCTCTACTGTATTTTTAATTCCAAAAGAAAATACATTTCATTTTTTATGATTGTTTTCCATTTTTAGGCCACTAAGTTATGGGGAGATGTAACGTAATCTTGAGGAAGTATGGATTGAATTAGGATTCTAACTTTGTAAGAATAAAAAAGCTACCTCCTGTGGCTCTCTTTGACAATAATACTTTTTTTCTATGAACTATGGTGATATATATATATATATATATATATATAGTTATATATGTATATCTATATATCAAGATAAATATATCATTATTAAATTATATTTTTTTCTATTCTATGTGCTATTCTAGATATATTACATGAATTCTGACTGATTATAAAGAATTTAACTGTGTTCTTTCCTTAAAATGCATGTGTGTTTATATGTGTGTAATATTGAAAAATTGAAAAGAGAAGTACAGAGAATATAATTCTGGGAACTGTAATCAAAAGAGGGCAGGGGGAATCAACACAGATTTTCAGAAGGAAAATTTCCAATTATGCCAACAATTACATGAAAAGCAGATAAGAAAGCTTAGTTGTCAGGAATTGTATCATGCCTCTAGTTATGGAAAGTAATTAAGAAGGAAGATTATATCAATCTCTCTTTGCATTAAAGAGTGTTGGTAAGATATAAAAAATATCAAAGGTTAGATAATAAGCAATAATTCATCTTTGCATTTAGGAGTCATAAAAGTTTCTGATAATACTCTGCTGAATTATTTTGTTTGCAATCAATTAGTAAATGTTTTAAACTCATAATTTATAACCACATTCACTTATGAATATTTGTTACCCATATAATGGGTTAAGTCATTGAGCATAAAATGTCAAATTTATCTAAGTTATTATAACCATTTGAATGATGTAGTTACCATGTATACATAGCTTCTTTGTCCATCATAACATAAAAAGAAAACAGTTAAAATATAGACAGAAAACAAACAAGAGCCAAAAATATCTAGGGTAAAAGAAGAGTGTTACTCTTGCAGTGTCCTCCAAATACAAAAATGGGTTTGCATGCTCCTAGGAGGTAGGACAGTAAGAGGTATGACTCATTTTCCCTTCAAGTTTGTGTTGTGCTTTCCAATCAATAGAACTAGAAAGGTCTTTTGGAAGGCTCCAAGCTTATTTTTATGCTATGTTCTCTGCTTATGTTCTATGATTGCCTCTGATTCCCACTGGAGAAGGTTTGACAAACCACCAGCACTCTTCACTTTGATTGAAAAACTTAAAATCATAGAATTACAAGAATTTGGATGTGGAAGAAGCTTGGATTATCTAGTACAATCCCAATTGTATGTTCAAATCCCTTCCTAATGATATTCATGATACAGTATCATTGATACTCTATTATGATACTTTAATTACCAGCATTTCTTTAATTGAGCAAAAATCTGCCTGTTTCCCTTTTAGCTCTTCCTATATATTTCTACTGTCCCAGATTATAAATAGATCATCTGCTTGTTCAGCAGCAAAGCAGTCCTCAGGGTGTGTATGTGTGTGTGTGTGTGTGATCCTTCTGGGGCACACATTTATTTATCTTACATTTTATACATTTAATTTCTTGATTTTATATTTTTATTGTAGAATATAAATTACATGAAAATACGCCCATTTTAATGTGCAGTCCTACAAATATTAGCAAATACATAGAGTTGTATAAGCACTATCACATTCCAAATATTCCCTCTTGTTCCTTTATACTCAACCACTCCTGCCACCCTTAGCACTTACTAGTGACAAACACTCTCCTTGAACAAAGGTTAGTCAGGTTCCTCTGAGCCCTTTTCTTGACTAGGCCTTGACTTTAGGTTTCTGTGATCATCCTTTAGGAGTCATTTTAGCAAGAATCCCACTACGTCAGTGTAGGGAAAATCTTCCCACCTGGGGATATATGATGGGATTTTCATGACTATGAATTTTACATTTCTATAATATTTTCCTAACTTCTTATTCCAAAGAACTATTTCTTTAATGTATGAATGTGTACACCTGCACTTACTTTTAGTCCATGATGAAATAGCAGTTCAATAATTTTAAGTAACTAGCTAAAAAGCACATGTAAGGGTTAAATGTTGCATGCTTGTATCTAATTATGTCTTTGTGTTCCTCTGGAAGGAAATATGCCTTTCTTTACTTGCATGAGTCCTCATCCTGGCCTGCCTTCAACAAGAATCCTTTTAGGTTAATTTTAGCAAGAATTCCTCTTCCCCTGATGTCTCCTCTTAGTAATTTTCCATCCGCTGATGTCTCCCCTAACCTGCTTCCTGGCTATAAATCCCCCTTGTTCTCTTTGTATGTAGAGTAGAGCTTGATCTCTCCCCAAATGCAATGGTCTTAACACTTCCACCCATTAAAACAGTCTTGAATATAGTCTTCTTTACCATTGTAAGAAGGGTCAGAATAATTTTTTTTAACATCATACAGAGATAATCATTCTGAGCATTTTGCTTTGGACTCTAACAAGTTTGTTTCTTGAAAGTACTCAGACATTCCCTAATTCTTTATAAACTCTGTGTCCTGTGTTCCATGCCATTCTCCAACTAGCCTTTTCACCCTACTATATATTGTAAATATATTTTAGCAGACAAAGTTCTTACCCCTTTGTTAGTAATTATTTCATGTTCTCTAGCAGAGTTATTTCACTCTTTTATGATTCCATATACTTATATTTCTTATTTAATTTCATTTATCCAGTAATATAATTATTCATACGGTTGATTCTAATATTCAATTGTAAGCTCTTTGAAGACAAAGACTGAACATTTTCAACTTTATATTTCACAGACAGCTGAAAACGTCATAATTGTGACTCAGTTTCAAAGGGTGAAATTAAAAACAATAGTCTTTTAATCCTATGCTGAAGCCTTATTAGAATATTTTTTTCAAGAGTGAAGATCACTAGGAAATGCATTATTAAAGCACCAAAAGAAAGTAGATTTTTCCCCCTGCATTCCAAATTAGTTTTTTTTTAATTTAGCATAACTTTTATAGAAAATGGAACTAATCCTCAGAGAATTTAAGTGTTTTATCCAGGTCAAGTCAATGGTTATTAAGTTAATCCTAATTGGAATTAATAAAGAATACTGCAAGAAGTATGCAAAATTTTGTCTTATGCATATATATTTTTTAATGCAGAATATTTGCCTTCCCACACATATGATTTAAGACCTTAGGGCACTTAAAAAAATAATCTATCCATATTATCCCTTTTTATCATCAATAGATAATAGATATACCAGGTGCTTCTGTTGTTTGCTTGTTTTATTTTTGTTTCTCAAATGATTTCATGTAGACAAGCAGGGAAGGCCTCTGAATAGAGGCAACATAATGTCAAATCTCACAAGTTACCATTTAATTTTGTGCAATTTTCATGTCTATGAATTTTGCATTTCTGTAATATTTTCCTAACTGCTTATTCCAAGGAACTATTTCTTTAATTTAAGAACTATGTACACCTGCACTTATTTTTAGTCCATGATGAAATAGCAGTTCAATAATTTTAAGTAACTAGTTAAAAGGCACAGGTAAGAGTTAAATGTGGCATGCTTGTATCTAATTATGTCTCTGTGTTCCTCTGGAAGGAAATATGCCTTTCTTTGCTTGCATGAGTCCTCAAATTATTCTTGATTCCTACTGATGCAGGCACTTGTCCGGCATCTCCTGTGACTGAGATTGCAGTGGGTTATCTATGGCCTGAAGGGCTTAATCTTGCCAACAATCATTCATGTCTTGTAATTGTAAAGCATTTTGGTCTGGGTAGAAACATTTATTATGCAACAATGCTTCATCAAAGATAGATTTAGTTATAAATTAAAGAATTGATGCAATGTTTCCAGATACTGTGACACTTTGAACTGAGTTATTTGAACTATTGCAATTTGAATAACTTAGTTATCTCAACTTCTCACTTACATGAGTATCTATACGGAGCAAAATGGTACTTAAATTGTGTGAGAATATGGCAGCCCCAAGAAATCATCTAGGTCAGTACTTCTTAACCATTTGCGGGGCTGGTCAGGAGACCCTTTGAATAGATGAAGAAATGATGAATATCATTACTTAAATAAAGTAGCCATCAGAACTGTTTATTACATGCTACCCAACTAGTTACTGAGGTAAAAACTTAATCTTTCTGGATATCAAATTCCTCCTCAGTGAAATAAATGAGTTGAATTAAACAAACTTCAGTGTCTGATGCTTTCTAAAAATCTATGTTTATAAGAAACATAACATATTAACTTATCAAATATCAGAAAATATCTAAAGATACACTAATGAGGCAAGCTTATGAAACATATGTAAAAACTAAATAATAAATGACATCTTAATTTATTATTTACAAATAATATTGGACTTTGGAAAAGATTTCCAAAGTCTCATATTCAAGGAATCTCTAGTCTGATAGGTAAAGTGTTTCACAAATATATAACTTCCAACAATTAAATATATTTAAGAACAACAATACACAAGACAGTTATTATGTAAATAGTGAGCTAGAATTTCATTGGTGCTTTGATTTTTTTTTTTATTTTTTATTTTTTTTTAAGATTTTATTTATTTATTCATGAGGGACACAGAGAGAAGGAGAGGCAGAGAGACACAGGCAGAGGGAGAAGCAGGCTCCACACAGGGAGCCCGATGTGGGACTCGATCCCGGGTCTCCAGGATCAGGCCCTGGGCTGAAGGCGGCGCTAAACCGCTGAGCCACCCGGGCTGCCCTGATTTTTGATAAAGACAGTTTACCATAGGCTAAGACGAGGTGCTAGGTGTTGTGAGGGACATGAATAGAAAGAATGTTGCATCAAAATTGAAACATTTTAATAGAAGTATTGTCGGAGGTGGTCTTAACGGCTCTACTAGCATCATGATTACTTTGTTGTGCCCCTTGGCCCCCAGTAACTGCTGCTTAGGTAGAGGAAATTTTGAAAATTAAGTTTGGGTCTCAGATGAACCCAATTCTACCCTTGGTTCTAAATTTACATCAAGTCACCTTATTCATGAAGGGTCCTGAAGGTAGGATTTCTTAAAAAAATATTATTGTGATTGTCTCTTTGAAATGTAAAAGTAATATCAATAATTCAGTGAAACTGGATCAATGCAATTCAACCACCAAATGTTCCAACCTACAGTGAGGGCTCAGATAGTTTTAAGTGCCCCATACAGGTCCTGGTCATTGAAGGAGTCCTAACTCAAATTGCTCCAACTTCTCCAATATTGTAATAGCAGAAGTAAGAATTATATTTCTTGATTTATTTACTTTTAAAAGATATAGAAGGTAATCTCACAATAATTCATTATTGGTTCAATTTCTTTTACTTACAACTTGAATTTATGGATTCAAATATCAAATGATAAAAATATATTATATTCTTATGCCCAGGTTTTAATATGAGAATGATGAGATTTATCTAAGCTTGTGCTCCTGGGAAATA
The DNA here is from genome assembly GCF_011100685.1 of Canis lupus familiaris. Classification (NCBI taxonomy): domain Eukaryota; kingdom Metazoa; phylum Chordata; class Mammalia; order Carnivora; family Canidae; genus Canis; species Canis lupus. Next base: position 48,188,322 of record NC_049227.1, on the reverse strand, counting down.
TTGATGGTTAAAAACTCATGTCCCAATTTTGTGTCCTAGAAAATGGTATATTGCA